>NW_027361743.1:50907500-52315000 GCF_039654945.1 Dendrobates tinctorius
ATAACATAACATACAGGCACCATAACATAACATAAAGGCAACATAACATACAGGCACCATAACATAACATACAGGCAACATAACATACAGGCACCATAACATAACATACAGGCAACATAACATAACGGCAACATAACATAACATAAAGGCAACATAACATAACATACAGGCAACATAACATAACATACAGGCAACATAACATAACATACAGGCACCATAACATAACATACAGGCAACATAACATAACATACAGGCAACATAACATAACATACAGGCACCATAACATAACATACAGGCAACATAACATAACATACAGGCACCATAACATAACATAAAGGCAACATAACATAACATAAAGGCAACATAACATAACATACAGGCAACATAACAAAACATACAGGCAACATAACATACAGGCACCATAACATAACATACAGGCAACATAACATAACATAAAGGCAACATAACATAACATACAGGCACCATAACATAACATAAAGGCAACATAACATAACATACAGGCAACATAACAAAACATACAGGCAACATAACATACAGGCACCATAACATAACATACAGGCAACATAACATAACATAAAGGCAACATAACATAACATAAAGGCAACATAACATAACATACAGGCAACATAACATAACATACAGGCAACATAACATAACATACAGGCACCATAACATAACATACAGGCACCATAACATAACATACAGGCAACATAACATAACATACAGGCACCATAAAATAACATACAGGCAACATAACATAACATACAGGCACCATAACATAACATACAGGCAACATAACATAACATACAGGCACCATAACATAACATACAGGCAACATAACATAACATACAGGCACCATAACATAACATACAGGCAACATAACATAACATAAAGGCAACATAACATAACATACAGGCAACATAACATAACATAAAGGCAACATAACATAACATACAGGCACCATAACATAACATACAGGCAACATAACATAACATACAGGCAACATAACATACAGGCACCATAACATACAGGCACCATAACATACAGGCACCATAACATAACATACAGGCAACATAACATAACATACAGGCACCATAACATAACATACAGGCAACATAACATAACATACAGGCACCATAAAACATAACATACAGGCAACATAACATAACATACAGGCACCATAACATAACATAAAGGCAACATAACATAACATAAAGGCAACATAACATAACATACAGGCAACATAACAAAACATACAGGCAACATAACATACAGGCACCATAACATAACATACAGGCAACATAACATAACATAAAGGCAACATAACATAACATACAGGCACCATAACATAACATAAAGGCAACATAACATAACATACAGGCAACATAACAAAACATACAGGCAACATAACATACAGGCACCATAACATAACATACAGGCAACATAACATAACATAAAGGCAACATAACATAACATAAAGGCAACATAACATAACATACAGGCAACATAACATAACATACAGGCAACATAACATAACATACAGGCACCATAACATACAGGCACCATAACATAACATACAGGCAACATAACATAACATAAAGGCAACATAACATAACATACAGGCACCATAACATAACATACAGGCAACATAACATAACATACAGGCACCATAACATAACATACAGGCAACATAACAAAACATACAGGCACCATAACATAACATAAAGGCAACATAACATAACATAAAGGCAACATAACATAACATACAGGCAACATAACAAAACATACAGGCAACATAACATACAGGCACCATAACATAACATACAGGCAACATAACATAACATAAAGGCAACATAACATAACATACAGGCACCATAACATAACATAAAGGCAACATAACATAACATACAGGCAACATAACAAAACATACAGGCAACATAACATACAGGCACCATAACATAACATACAGGCAACATAACATAACATAAAGGCAACATAACATAACATAAAGGCAACATAACATAACATACAGGCAACATAACATAACATACAGGCAACATAACATAACATACAGGCACCATAACATAACATACAGGCAACATAACATAACATACAGGCAACATAACATAACATACAGGCACCATAAAATAACATACAGGCAACATAACATAACATACAGGCACCATAACATAACATACAGGCAACATAACATAACATACAGGCACCATAACATAACATACAGGCAACATAACATAACATACAGGCACCATAACATAACATACAGGCAACATAACATAACATAAAGGCAACATAACATAACATACAGGCAACATAACATAACATAAAGGCAACATAACATAACATACAGGCACCATAACATAACATACAGGCAACATAACATAACATACAGGCAACATAACAACATACAGGCACCATAACATACAGGCACCATAACATACAGGCACCATAACATACAGGCAACATAACATACAGGCAACATAACATAACATACAGGCACCATAACATAACATACAGGCAACATAACATAACATACAGGCACCATAAAACATAACATACAGGCAACATAACATAACATACAGGCAACATAACATAACATAAAGGCAACATAACATAACATACAGGCACCATAACATAACATACAGGCAACATAACATAACATACAGGCAACATAACAACATACAGGCACCATAACATACAGGCACCATAACATACAGGCACCATAACATACAGGCAACATAACATAACATACAGGCACCATAACATAACATACAGGCAACATAACATAACATACAGGCACCATAAAACATAACATACAGGCAACATAACATAACATACAGGCAACATAACATAACATAAAGGCAACATAACATAACATACAGGCAACATAACATAACATACAGGCAACATAACATAACATACAGGCACCATAACATAACATACAGGCACCATAACATAAAGGCAACATAACATAACATAAAGGCAACATAACATAACATACAGGCAACATAACATAACATACAGGCAACATAACATAACATACAGGCACCATAACATAACATACAGGCACCATAACATAACATACAGGCACCATAACATAAAGGCAACATAACATAACATAAAGGCAACATAACATAACATACAGGCAACATAACATAACATACAGGCACCATAACATAACATACAGGCAACATAACATAACATACAGGCACCATAACATAACATACAGGCAACATAACATAACATAAAGGCAACATAACATAACATACAGGCAACATAACATAACATAAAGGCAACATAACATAACATACAGGCACCATAACATAACATACAGGCAACATAACATAACATACAGGCAACATAACATAACATACAGGCACCATAACATACAGGCACCATAACATACAGGCACCATAACATACAGGCACCATAACATAACATACAGGCAACATAACATAACATACAGGCACCATAACATAACATACAGGCAACATAACATAACATACAGGCACCATAAAACATAACATACAGGCAACATAACATAACATACAGGCACCATAACATAACATAAAGGCAACATAACATAACATAAAGGCAACATAACATAACATACAGGCAACATAACAAAACATACAGGCAACATAACATACAGGCACCATAACATAACATACAGGCAACATAACATAACATAAAGGCAACATAACATAACATACAGGCACCATAACATAACATAAAGGCAACATAACATAACATACAGGCAACATAACAAAACATACAGGCAACATAACATACAGGCACCATAACATAACATACAGGCAACATAACATAACATAAAGGCAACATAACATAACATAAAGGCAACATAACATAACATACAGGCAACATAACATAACATACAGGCAACATAACATAACATACAGGCACCATAACATACAGGCACCATAACATAACATACAGGCAACATAACATAACATACAGGCACCATAACATAACATACAGGCAACATAACATAACATACAGGCACCATAAAACATAACATACAGGCAACATAACATAACATACAGGCACCATAACATAACATAAAGGCAACATAACATAACATAAAGGCAACATAACATAACATACAGGCAACATAACAAAACATACAGGCAACATAACATACAGGCACCATAACATAACATACAGGCAACATAACATAACATAAAGGCAACATAACATAACATACAGGCACCATAACATAACATAAAGGCAACATAACATAACATACAGGCAACATAACAAAACATACAGGCAACATAACATACAGGCACCATAACATAACATACAGGCAACATAACATAACATAAAGGCAACATAACATAACATAAAGGCAACATAACATAACATACAGGCAACATAACATAACATACAGGCAACATAACATAACATACAGGCACCATAACATAACATACAGGCAACATAACATAACATACAGGCAACATAACATAACATACAGGCACCATAAAATAACATACAGGCAACATAACATAACATACAGGCACCATAACATAACATACAGGCAACATAACATAACATACAGGCACCATAACATAACATACAGGCAACATAACATAACATACAGGCACCATAACATAACATACAGGCAACATAACATAACATAAAGGCAACATAACATAACATACAGGCAACATAACATAACATAAAGGCAACATAACATAACATACAGGCACCATAACATAACATACAGGCAACATAACATAACATACAGGCAACATAACAACATACAGGCACCATAACATACAGGCACCATAACATACAGGCACCATAACATACAGGCAACATAACATAACATACAGGCACCATAACATAACATACAGGCAACATAACATAACATACAGGCACCATAAAACATAACATACAGGCAACATAACATAACATACAGGCAACATAACATAACATAAAGGCAACATAACATAACATACAGGCAACATAACATAACATACAGGCAACATAACATAACATACAGGCAACATAACATAACATACAGGCACCATAACATAAAGGCAACATAACATAACATAAAGGCAACATAACATAACATACAGGCACCATAACATAACATACAGGCAACATAACATAACATAAAGGCAACATAACATAACATACAGGCAACATAACAAAACATACAGGCAACATAACATACAGGCACCATAACATAACATACAGGCACCATAACATAACATACAGGCAACATAACATAACATAAAGGCAACATAACATAACATACAGGCAACATAACATAACATACAGGCAACATAACATAACATACAGGCAACATAACATAACATACAGGGAATTTAGCACTTATTAAAATTTGCAGCCCTTCCTGATTTTGCTTTTGTTTCTAGCTTGATGTCCAGGAGACCAACCACCGCAGCTATCTGGTTAACACTGCGCTAGAGAGCTAACCGTGACTTGGAGGTAACATTGTGCTCCAGCGATCCAGGTCAGCATCCAAACAGTGCATAAAGGCTCAATAGAAAACTGACTGTACACTCTGGGCAAGTTCTGCTGTCCAGCAGCAGTGGTCGGTCTCCAAGGCAGCAAGGTAAAGGAAAAAAAAAGGTTAAAAGTTCTTAAGAGCAGCTGAAAATTTTGATAAGCAGTCAATTGTAAAATTGCCTATATTTACAAGTACTATTTGACTAGTCATTTATAAATAATGGAATAACCCTCTAAATGGGCAGGAGTTTGCCCAGTACTTGTGACAAGCAAATTGCTGTACAGACACAGCCTGTGCCTTAGACCAAACGCACACACCCTTTTGTCACAATCTGAGCACAGATCATGATGCATGGAGTGGACGTGGGTCTCCTGACCCGAATTCAGCAACCGCGTAGGCATATACGAGGCTGCTGAGATCAGATCAGGAGACCAGAAGCCGTTCCATGCGCCAACTGTGAAAATCAGACGTGCAAGTCTAGCCTAGCGGACATATCATTGGTGCAACACGTGTGGTCGCACAGGGGCCTAAGAGGTAAGGAGACCCGATTCTACCTCCAAAGCAGATACAATTATGCATTTTTGGGAGCACTTGGGCTGCAAAGGGCCCATATATTGGTCTTGTACAGGGGCCCTTTTCTGTCCTTGTCAGTCAGTGCTTAGACACACACCTCTGTACTCTATGTGCAGCAGTTTAATATAATAACAATATGGCTACAACTGGAATAAGAGAATATTATTCTATGCTGGGTTAAATTAGAGATTACGAATATTCCATGTATTTCATAGTGTTGCTCTTTCAATTCCAAGAGATTAAAACAAAATGCTTGTAATGCGGATTAAAGCTAATATTCCACATAATTTATGTATCTAAAATCTACTTTTGGAATAAAGTCTTTTGTCAATGATGACACAATATTTTTTTTTCTTTTATGCCTGTCATTTTACATTTTAAATGCAGATACACATTACATTGCATATGCTGCTCGTCCCCAAAAAAGATTCTTTATGAAGTCCAGTTATGCATACTTAGAATATAATTATTTTAGTAGAAAAAAAAATTAAGATTTTAGTTTTTTTTTTTTTGGTTTTTTTTTTTACTATTCACAATAATTGGCATCTTTGAGAGAAAAAAACCCCCACGTCTTTGATACATTGACAAGAATAATTATTTAGACACTGTGTGCATAAATGCGTTAACCTTCTGCCAAAAATAAAATCTTATCTCTTTCCAGGAGCTAAAAAAACCTGTTTCATCTCTTACAAGCAGACAATACAAATTTAGACAATCTCAGGTCTCAAAGGATTTAAAGCACCTGATCCGCAGACACATTCTTCAGAGGTTTAATAAAATAATTGTGCAGGTAACGCTGTCCGTGCTGGAGGCATTTCTAAATCACAAGTAGGATATTATCCCTTAATGCACTAAAATGTATGAGAGAAGCTAAGTTTAAAGGGAATCTATTCATGCCGTGCCCATTTGATATGTAAAATAAATTCACATTTCTTGAACTCTTTGCCAACTGAAATATTCTGTAAAATCCTCACTCTGCTTGTTTGAAAAGTTTCATAAAATTCTGTTATGACTTTTAGGCACTGCCATGGGCACATACTTGATGCCGCACCATGCAAGTCTTCGTGGTTTCATATTATGGAGCTCTATGTGCCTCCATAAAACAAAGTGCTACTGAGGTTCTCTTCCTGTATAGTAATTGATAGCAGTAGTGGAGAATACCTTCCCAGTTGGGTATGTTATGGAACATGTCATTTTTTCTGTTGGACTCACATGGAATTCAACAGAAAACCTTCAGTATTAAAAATAGTGTTATACAGGATGATTTTCATCAAAAGCAGACAGAAAAGGGTTCCTGTGTACATGGGTGGGCTCTTTGACGTCCAATCATAATGCACAAATTTCCCCTGCTTTGGCGATGGTAGTCACCCCTTTACCTCTTGGGTACTAGTTTGGCTGCACAGGTTGCACCTATGGAATATCCATCCCTGGTTCTTATAGCTATAGTAAGAGCGCATAGTGTGGATTTGGTGCAGATTTTCCATTTGGATTTGAGTGCGGAAAGTCCACTCAGCTATTAAATTAAAAAAACAATCTACATATTGGGTAAATTCTCTGCATGAAGTTCATCTGCTATGCGGATTTACAATTTGAGGCATGTCAGTTCCTTATGCAGATTCATTGCAGACTACACCCTTTGCGATCCCTCAGGTGCAATGACAAAATAGGCATGCAACTCAAGGGGATTTTGTTGGAGAAATCCTGCTCACATGCTGCAGATTCTTTTTATCTAAACATGCAACATGTTCACTTACCCTAAGAGTATGCGTCACTATACTCCAGTGAAAATGTACATGCTCTAGAAGCCAATATACGAGTCACAGGACTGTACTGATGGTAATATGAAATGTGTTAAGTATTTAGTCCCTTCTTTAGACCCCTATTTCCCAGAATAGATTAACGTTTTCTAGAAGAAAGACTCCAAATTCTTCTGTCGGTCTGTAAGAGCCATTGAGCAGCTTGGCCTCCTGTGGTACAATTCTTGACCTGTTCGAGACTGGCTATGAGCCCAGCTGTACAATAGAGATGGCCATTCTCCGAGCCTCCTCTGCCAAGTCCTCTCGCCCCTTCACTGCAAAGTCTTTGCCTTCTTTGTTCCAGTATACGTTCTTAACCTGCCTCAAACGCAGTCTGAGCCTCCATTATATCAGGCTGAAATGTGCAGAATGTACAAGGCCGAAAGCCACAGAAAGCTAGAACGCAAGTACAAAGCAAGGCACAAATAATGTTGTAGGGTCGAGCTGGTGCCAGAATGATAATACTGAACTATTTGAATCTAATATGTTCTTCTTTATAGGTTTATGTCAAAGTAGGCAAAACACTAACGCATCCTTCTCCACCACACCACGACCGATTCTTTATGTGGAGACATCCCCGGCAACGACAATATAGAACAGTACAGGATTTGTTCAATGGCACTATGCATTTATACTGACATACTGCTATTGTATCATCATTTTCTTTCCTGTCACGGAGACCAGAATTACATTATACACAGTATATAAACCGTATAAGTATTGGCAATCTGGTGTCATTATGACTAGAATTAAATATAGGATGAAACTATAATAATTATACCGATATTATATAAAACTGCAGTCTGTAACGGCTGAATGTGACATCAAACACTTTCCAATTTTTTTTCTTAGAGGCTGTTCTGATTTCATCTTACTCTCCCCACTTTGCAAATTATCCAGCCTTGCACATGTGGTCTCATACCTGCGATTACCCAATAATACTTGTTATATTGTTGTCTAAAGAGGAATTCTTGATACATTGTGTGTTCTCATTGCTCCGGCAGTATCAGTGATCATGAAATTATTGGTTTTACTTGTTGTAATTCCAAGCCTTGCCACCTGGTGCGCTGTGAAGTAGAAAACCCTTCAAACTGTGATGAGACCCCAGCATTTTAATTCTTGCTGATGCAAGGCTGTCATTTTTAAAGCAGTATTTGTATGTTACCTTGTGGTATCAATATTTTGTCCTGAGTATGAGATAACGACTAACAGGGAGAGCACAAATATAAGGTAGCTATAATTTTTTTCTATATGAAAGACTCGTTTAAACTTTTTTTTTTTTTTTTACTTTTTTGCTTTATGTATGATATTATCGAATTGTCATCTTTTTCAATACACAGCATGTCCCTATAGAAATCAATGGTTTAAATTTAAAAACACTATGATTTAATGAGAACTACAGGAACAGCAGAGTGACATTTTGAAACAAAAGTTTTAACCAAGGTCTGTGGAGTTGGTAATCCAAACCTCCGCCTCCTCAATTTAATTGACTGACCTCACAGCCCAACCTCACTACTGAGCATGTACATAAAGTGCAGCACAGATTCATCTCAGCTATGACCCCACAGCACTGGTCACTACTGAGCATGTACATAAAGTGCAGCACAGATTCATCTCCACTACTACTCCACAGCACTGGTCACTACTGAGCATGTACATAAAGTGCGGAACAGATTCATCTCCACTACTACTCCACAGCACTGGTCACTACTGAGCATGTACATAAAGTGCAACACAGATTCATCTCCACTACTACTCCACAGCACTGGTCACTACTGAGCATGTACATAAAGTGCAGCACAGATTCATCTCCACTACTACTCCACAGCACTGGTCACTACTGGGCATGTACATAAAGGGCAGCACAGATTCCTCTCCACTACTACTCCACAGCACTGGTCACTACTGAGCATGAACAAAGTGCAGCACAGATTCATCTCCTCTACTACTTCACAGCACTGGTCACTACTGAGCATGTACATAAAGTGCAGCACAGATTCATCTCCTCTACTACTTCACAGCATTGGTCACTACTGAGCATGTACATAAAGTGCAGCACAGATTCATCTCCATTAACAACACAGATCCTTACATCAGGATGGGTGGGGGTTAGAGCTGGAGTGACAGAGGTTTCAGATCTCCAAATAGCTATTCAGCCCCATAGGCATATGAATTGAAATGCTGATTTCTCGGTAACGGAGGAAAGGACTGGCCATGTAGTTATTAATGCACATACAGGTTGGGGGTGAAATCCTGCTAACAGATTCCCCTTAAGGGCAATTCACAAAATGCTAATAGTATAGTATAGCATAGTGTTAAATGAACATATCTTACCCATCAGTAGGGTTTGAAAACCAATTCTTCTAAATGAAGATACAGAAGATTTTAAGACATAAAACACTATGACTAATGGTAGGTTGATCTTCAGAGAGGAGGTCTGCCTGAAATTAAATCTATTCTATTGGAACGTACACGACATATAGATGGGCATTTATGTAATACGGGCTCATAACATTGCTTTCATACACAGCGAAAGTCACACTAATTAGAAGTGATGAGTTCATTTTCACCCTGTCTCCTTAACTTTCCACAGTAAATCAAGGGCTCCACAGCCTTCAGAGCCAATGTTCTGTGCAGCTACTAATGTCACAAAGACTTTTCAACTTTTTCCAACTTAATGAAAGTTTGTGGCCTATTTAGTCCCATTCTGCAAATGGTAAAAGTATTAGGACAAGTAATGTCCCATATGCATCAATGTATATTGAATTTATGGAATTACAGTATACAGAATTTTGACAGTCGCTGATCTAGACTTGTTAGACCAGAGCTACGAGAGTCATTCTTAGAATGTGATTAGATTTTGGAATCAATTCTATACATTTACTCCACTGTGGAGTAGTAAGTAGGATTTTCTAGCAAAAATACATTTGAAAAGTAGGAAATCTAGCATTCAAAAAGTGATAGAAATTGTCTAACAACTGCCTAATATCCTTGATATTACTTCGTTCTAAATTCCGGAGAACGGTAAAGGTTCCATAAGGTTAAAAAAATAATCTTTGCAAAATTTCTTTTTAAAATGTCTTCTGTATCTGTTGAGGATCCAGGAAACGGCTCATTTATCACTGAAATTTCATATAAACAAGCTGCTACATGAGATTTAGAAGGTTTTGGAAAATGACATCTGCACCCAGCAACAGTTGTGCTTAGAGTATAAAATTCATTCCGAATTGCAAATTTTTTTTCTGTCTGAAGTTTGTCTTTGCAGCTTTCCAGACAGTGTTGATTTACGGGTCAAGGCTGCCAGGGACATTCCAGCTGCCACCAAGTCCAGCACACAGTAGTGCTCTCCTGCATTACTAGTATGGAAAAGTTTCCTCAGTAAAGGAAGATATTGTTATTTCTTCTTTCAACTTTTTTCTTAAAGGGGTTCTTGGATTTTTATTATTTTTGCACATAAGGCGATGAACTAATAGAAGGTAGTTGCGAACTGCCTGCCTGTTCTGTCCTGCGATGATTTCTGCCAGCTCAAAATGGTTGCAATTCTACGGTCATGTTGACAGAGCAGTGTCTTCTCTTCAGCTCTACTTTGTTGAGGGGGATGTCTCTGCCAATGTCATGTTGATGTCATGCTGGAGCAAGGAAATGCCTAGCGTACGGCGCAAACAAGGGAAAGAAGGTAGAAGGGTACCCTGGAGATAGGAATGTCCCTTCTCACTTTTTGCTAAACACTTACCTGAGACCGCACCCTATCGTTCCTAGATGGGTCCTTTCCCATGTCCGCGATCACATGCCTAAGCCCTAAAATGGCCCGGAGCCAGCCCTAACTAGTGAGCAGGGCAGAGCGGAAAGATACTAGTCTTACTACTAAAGTAAGAAGTCTCAAGGAGGGAGAGAAACAGGGAGAAATCAAACAACAACTGGAACTCAACAACTTATACTGGAACAGCTTCTCCAGGGACAAAACTTTTCCAGAGAGGTCAGCATAGGAAATCTATAGCCGGCATAGGAGAGGTATAAGAGTGAGTTTAAATAATGAAAGGGAGTGGCAGTAAGATACAGCAGCTGAGATTATAGCCATATGGAAACCTACCTAGCAGGATCAAAAAGGAAATCTTAACCCCTTCCCCACAAAGTGAAAATCAATCTGAACCACTCAAGTTAAACGCCGAGCAGAATCTAAGGAGGACCTGTGACCTGCAATCACTGTGACCATCTCATCCCAGTTACCCCAAAAGTCTCAGCAGGAGGCAGCACACTCCTGAAAGCTGATTGGCAAACAGCTCCCTACTGTGGGGAATCAGCTGTCAATCAGCATGACGCCACGTCCCGCCAACAGAGCAGACTGAAAGAGGAAGAGATGTTTTGCTGAAGAGAGGTGAAAATAAGCAGTGGAATCGCTGGCAGAGATCATCCCAATGCAGAACAGGCAGGCAGTTGGCAACTACCTGCCTGTTAGTTCTTACCCTATACACAAAAAATAATAAAAGTCCTGGATAACCCCCTTAAAGAGTAACTGAATGACAAATAGTTTTAGATACAATTACCATCTACGCAACCAACAAATGCAATTTTTTTTAAGGCACTGTAAGACTATAATGCTATCTTCATGGTCCCAGATCAAAAGCTAGATTGGGTGTTGCCCTCTCCCCCATCGAACTACCACAACAGTGATAAGGTGCAGGGGCACCGGGAAAAACAGCAGAGAACCGGAGCAGAAATTAGAAGGAAAATATATTACAACTATTTTGTTTTGATAAGTTTAGAATTATTTTAACCCTATTATGTGATGTACAACACTTTGCTAAAAGTAAACATAAAAAAAGAGTAATAATAATAAATATAAATGTTCATTAGTTTTAACAATATTATTTAATCTTTATTGACAACCCAGTCACTTCAAGGTGGTACAGACTTTTATTAAATGTTTATTTGGCGATCGAAAAAGTGAGTAATCTGCCTCTCATTAAAGTGTTCACATTATTCTAAGGTCTATTATTTTAGACATCTGCTACGGTGACCCTTACCTCCTCCCCCAATCTCCGGGGAACTAATTATCAGGTTTTACCATATACAGTAGAAAGTGTTCCATCACCAAAAATGGAAATTATTATTTATTGCTGAGCAAAATAGACGATATTCCCACCAGCGGGAGATTCCTACCGTAATGTGATTACCTTTTTTTTTTTTTTTTTTTTTTTGCTGTACCATCATTATGTTGTTCCTACTGTGGTCTACAGACAGAAAAATATGTTGATGTTCACTCCATTGTTACAGTAAACTCCTACATGGGACATAGCACTGAGAAAAATAACACAACATTCCCCAAAAAAAAGAGCAATCAGCAAAACAACACTTTCGCGAATACAAAATCGCATGCCTTAAAACAACATGGCAATTCCAAAAAACTAGACCAGATCTATAAAATTATATGGCAGCCCCCATCCTCAAAACACAGCATCCCAAAAGCCCTCCCCCAAAACAAAACCATATCCACCAAAATAATACAACATCCACAGAATAACAAATCTCCAAACAAGACATCAGACCTAAAACCAACACGGTATCTCCACAAAACAAAACTACATCCTTAAAACACGATATCACCCCCATAATTAAACAGTACACTCAAAAACAGATAAAACAAAAATAGCATCCCTCAAAAAACAATACACCAATATAATACATAGGTAAAAAAAGCACAGCATAACACAAAATAACCCTCACTAAAGATCCTAACACAAGAGAACACCTGCAAAACTTGCATCAGAGCTAATATTGGCATGTACAGCATGTGACTGCTGAGGACAGTGATTGCCTGCAGTGGTTACTTGAATCATGTATGGCACATGAAAAGCAGCAGGACTGGCGGGGATCAACAGAATGGTGAAAGATATAAAAGGTGAGTTATTGTTACTTTACGGTGATCTCAGGTTCCCAGCACTTAATGAAGCACTCCTCTTCCTGCTCCTCCTCCAACCAAAGTTTGTATCCTCTTAATACACTGCAGTCATCATATTATATATCACTGTGTACTTACAATTTGGTGAGCTGCATTTCTTGCTACATGTTCACAGATTTACCAGTGGAAAAGCCAAACTTCACATGCCACAAATGCAAGCTTGTGACCCTGTTGGAGGAAAAGTTGCAAAATCTCGAAGAGAGGTTAGCTACGTTGAAGATCATTAAGGAAGGTGAAGAGTTCTTGGACAGAGCAGAATTATCTCTTCATGTTACAGAAAGAGAAGAAATTCGAAGTGCACCTGAAGAAACAGAGGATTGGAGACATGTGACCCAGAGAAGCAGGAGGATCAGGAGGCAGTCAGCACCCATACTGCTCAGGAACCAGTACCAGGCTCTCACGCAGGAAAACGATGAAGAAATACATCAGGATAAGACTTTGCCAACAAACAGCAACCTTGTACGCCTTCAGAGTCCTCCTGGATGGAGAAAGAAAAATGTTGTGAAGAAGAAACGGAGAGTGGTGGTCATGGGGGATTCCCTGTTGAGAGGAACAGAGGCCGCTATCTGCAGACCGGATATCACTTCAAGAGAAATGTGCTGTCTTCCAGGTGCAAAAATTAAAGATGTGTCTGACAGGATATCAGGACTCTTCAGACCTACAGATGACTACCCATTCCTGCTACTACATGTGGGGACAAATGACACCGCAAGAAACGACCTGGAAACCATCTGCAGAGACTTTGAAGACTTAGGCAAGAAAGTGAAAGAACTGGGAGCGCAGGTGGTTTTCTCTTCCATCCTCCCAGTGGATGGCCATGGAACAAGGAAGTGGAATAAGATTCTGCAGGTGAACAACTGGCTACGTCGATGGTGCCGTCAGCAACGATTTGGATTTCTGGATCACGGAATGAACTACTTATACGATGGACTACTTGCTAGAGATGGGGTGCACCTTACGAAGACTGGAAAGCATGTATTTGGAAGTCGCCTTGCTACACTTGTAAGGAGAGCTTTAAACTAGAACAACATGGGAAGGGAAGCAAAAGACCAGAAAAAGCCATACACCTGACAAATGCTACTGAGAACTCTGCTATTAGAAGTGGAAAGGAAGAACAAAGACGAAAGAATCTAATTAAAAAAAATATTGGAGAAAGAGAAACCAATCACAAACTAAAATGTTTCTATACTAATGCACAAAGCATGGGCAACAAACAAGGAGAATTGGAACTACTAACACAGGAAAAGAAATATGATGTCATTGGAATCACTGAAACTTGGTGGGACAATACACATGATTGGAATACAAGACTAGAAGGATACAACTTATTTGCAAGAAACAGACTTGATAAACGAGGAGGGGGTGTCGCATTGTATGTTAGAAATGCGTATATCTGCACAGAGATTGAAGCTTCAGAGACTGGGAGTTCTGTGGAAACTGTTTGGGTAAGAATACAAGGACAGAACAATGGAAAGGACACCATTGTAGGCATTTACTACAGGCCGCCTGTGCAAGCTGAAGATATGGATGAACTCTTTATGCATCAAATGGCCAAGTTCTCCAAAAAATATGACATAGTTGTCATGGGAGATTTCAACTATCCAGACATTTGTTGGGAATCTCTCTCAGGCAAAACTAACAGGTCAAGGAAATTCTTATCCTCTCTTGCTGACAACTTTATCTTCCAAAAGGTAAAGGAGAAAACAAGGGGAACTGCTACCTTGGATCTAATCCTTATAAACAGGGAGGAAATGGTTGAGGAGGTAAAAGTGGCTGGGACCCTAGGAGGTAGCGACCATGCTATTTTAGAATTTTGGATAACTAGAGGCGGAAGACCTGTGAAGACTCAGACGTCAAGGTTAGATTTCAGAAAGGCAGATTTTAAGGGATTCAGAAAGAGAATTGGAGGGATCCAATGGCTGGATATCCTTAAAGACAAAAATGTCCAGGAAGGATGGGAAATCTTGAAAAATGAAATTCTCAAAGCACAGTTGTTAACAATTCCGAAAAGAGGGAAGAATAGGAAGCATTTAAGGAAACCAGGATGGATGAACACAGAACTTAAGCACATGCTAAAAAGGAAGCAAAAAATGTTTATAAAATGGAAAGAAGGAGGCATATCTAAAGAAGAATATAATGCTGTCTGCAGAACCTGCAAGGCACAAATCAGATTATCTAAAGCTGAAAATGAATTGAGGCTTGCAAGAGATGTCAAAAGCAATAATAAAGGATTTTGGGGATATGTCAAAAGTAAAAGAAAAGTCAAAGATGCTATAGGATTTTTACAGGATGAAAATGATGAAATGGTAAGACAGGATGTTGAGAAGGCTGAACTTTTAAATTCCTATTTTGCATCTGTTTTCTCTCAGAAAGGAAATGTAACATCAACTGTTATTCACTGTCCTATTAAGGGAATAGAAGAATCCAGGATATCTATAAACAGAAAGATAGTGAGGAAACACTTAGCTAACCTAAATGTATTCAAGTCTCCAGGTCCAGATGAATTACACCCCAGAGTACTGAAGGAGATAGCAGAAGAAATTTTTGAACCCCTCTCCATAATCTTTGAAAATTCTTGGAGAACAGGAGAAGTGCCAGAAGACTGGAGAAGAGCAAATGTTGTTCCTATCTTCAAAAAGGGGAAGAAGGTGGACCCAGGCAACTATAGGCCGGTGAGTCTGACTTCTATACCAGGAAAGATCTTTGAACAAATTATTAAACAACATGTATGTCAATACCTGGATAAGAATGAAGTGATTAAACAGAGTCAGCATGGGTTTGTAACTAATAAGTCATGTCAGACTAATTTAATTTCCTTCTATGATGGTATTACTGATTGGGTGGATCAAGGAAATGCTGTAGATATAGTATATCTTGACTTCAGCAAAGCATTTGACAAAGTCTCTCATACAATCCTTATTGAAAAAATGACTAAGTATGGAATGGACAAGGCAACTGTTAGGTGGATTCATAACTGGCTTAGTGATCGGACCCAAAGAGTGGTCGTAAATGGCTGCACATTCAGTTGGAAGAATGTCTCAAGTGGGGTACCACAGGGCTCTGTCCTGGGCCCTGTATTGTTCAACATCTTTATCAACGATTTAGATGAAGGAATTGAGGGTAAACTGATTAAATTTGCTGATGACACAAAGCTAGGAGGGATAGCTAATACTAGAGAAGAGAGAGAGAGGATTCAAAAAGATTTAAATAAACTGGAGAAGTGGGCAGCAACTAACAGAATGGTTTTTAACAGGGAGAAATGCAAAGTACTACATCTGGGCAATAAAAATGAAAAAAGCATATATAGAATGGGAGGAATAGGGCTAAGTGACAGCACATGTGAAAAAGACTTGGGTATACTAATAGATCACAGACTGAATATGAGTCAACAGTGTGATGCAGCAGCAAAAAAGGCAAATGCAATTCTAGGATGTATTAACAGAAGCATACAGTCTAGATCACGTGAAGTAATTATTTCCCTCTACTCCTCTTTGGTCAGACCTCATCTGGAATATTGTGTCCAATTTTGGGCACCACATTTTAAAAAAGACATCAACAAACTGGAGCAAGTTCAGAAAAGAGCGACCAGAATGGTGACCGGTCTGCAAACCCTGTCTTATGAGGAAAGGTTGCAGGATTTGGGAATGTTTAGTTTGCAAAAGAGAAGACTGAGAGGAGACTTAATAGCTGTCTACAAATATCTAAAGGGCTGTCACATTGTAGAAGGATCAACTTTATTCTCATTTGCACAAGGAAAGACTAGAAGCAATGGGATGAAGCTGAATGGGAGGAGACACAGATTAGATATTAGAAAAAACTTTTTGACAGTTAGAGTGATCAATGAGTGGAACAGGCTGCCACGAGAAGTGGTGAGTTCTCCTTCAATGGAAGTCTTCAAACAGAGGCTGGACAGACATCTAACTGGGATGATTTAGCGAATCCTGCTTTGAGCAGGGGGTTGGACCAGATGGCCCAGGAGGTTCCTTCCAACTCTACGATTCTATGATTCTATGAATTGCTCATTTTGCCTTTGTACCCAGTTAATTATTATCTTTTCCATTAGGTTTATGACATCACGTGATTAATAACTGACTAGCTGAATCCTTCTAAGCTCTATGTAGAATCAGGAAGTATATTTTCCCTGCATGAGTCATCACTGCAAAAGTCCCTGTCAGGGGGGGAGGAGCTGAGTCAGGAGTTGAAGAGGGGGATGACTCATGAAGCAAAATAGACTTCCTGTTTCTAGATAAAGCATATAAAAGAGAGTTATCTGCATAGAAAGGCAAAATGAGTAATTGTAAGTACACAGTGCTATATAATGTGATTACTGCAATATATTAAGAAGAGGAGAAGTAGGAAGAGTGGTGTCTCTTTAAGCAAATTTTATAACATCCAGGAAAACCCCATCAAGAAAAATATGTAAGAATATGGAACAAGGATAAACTAATTTTATACATATAAGCATATGCTGAAAGCATAAGTGAAAATGCATCAGGGGCCGAGCAGACATATGGCCAATCATTTCATCCGTGATCAGCAATTATTTTTCCTAAATCCACATTTTTTTAATGTCTTTACCCTGTGCAGTTTGTAGCTCAAGTAATCTTGAAGCAATTACAAGCTTTTGATACCGTGCCACACAAGAGGTTGGTACACAAAATGAGAATGCTGGGTCTGGGGGAAAATGTGTGTACATGGGTAAGTAACTGGCTTAGTGATAGAAAGCAGAGGGTGGATATAAATGGTATATTCTCTAAAGCCCCCATCACACATAACGATGTCCCAGCGATCTCACCAACGATCCGACATGGATGGGATCTCTGGGACATCTTAGGCTGATCGCTGGTGAGCTGTCACATAGACAGCCCCAGCGATCAGGATCAGCAACGCTGGACGCTGGTTTCCAGGGTAAACATTGGTTATCTAGGAGCCGCGCGACTCCTGGATACCCGCTGTTTGCCTTGGAAACCAGCGTGTACTTCAGTTTCCAAGGTAAACAGCAGGTATCCAGGAGCTGCGGCTCCTGGATAACCAACGTTTACATTAGAAACCAGCGGCCAGCGTCGCTGATCGCTGGTCTCTCGCTGCCACTCGCAGCAATGCGTGCTAGCCAGCGGGAGACCAACGATTGAAAAACGGCCCAGGCTGCTCGAGCACGATCAGCGATAACCGGCAGGGGGCCGGTCGCTGATCCCCATCACTAGCGAGATCGCTGTGTGTGACGGGACCCTAACTGGGTCACTGTGACCAGTGGGCTACCGCAGGGGTCAGTGTTGGGACATATTCTCTTCAACATATTGTGGTGTGACAGGTGGTCGCGTGGTTAATGGGAGATATGTCACATGGAGGGATGCTCCCTGCGATGCAACCCGGAGTATTTTGCCTATAGTGTACATGAGCACTAAAGATATCATTTAGTGCACTGGGTGCGGAATGTACTCCGTTTTGCCTGAAGATATGTGTATGTTCAGGACCTGTGGTGAAGTCCTGACCATGTGACCAGCTCATGTGATCCATACCTCACCTATGGGTGTGGTTACAGGGCTATGTAATTAAGGTGTTTGGCACATGTGAGAGAGACTGTGAGGAAGTCTGGCAGAGTGTGGACAGACTTCCATGTGTCCAGGTGCGACACTACAGAGAGTGGTCTGTGTTCCAAGGAAGGAGAAGCCTTCCTGTGTCTGCGGCTGCAGATAGAGCGCTGCTCTGGACATTGCCCTGACCTGTGTGCACAGGACCTGAGGGAACACAGCCCAGCTAAGGACTGTTTATGTTCTGTCTCTGGTTTATGGAGTAATAAACCCTGTGAAATTTTAAAGGAACGTGCCTCATGTTTGACTCCCGCCGCACCTAAGCGAGTCCGAATCCTTACAATATTTATTAATGATCTGGTAGAAGGTTTACACAGTAAAATATCGATATTTGCAGATAATACAAAACTATGTAAAGCAGTCAATACATGCGAAGATAGTATTCCGCTATATATGGATCTGGATAAGTTGGAATCTTGTATTGAAAGGTGACAGATGCGGTTTAACAATGATAAATGTAAGGTTATACACATGGGAAAAGGAATCAATATCATCATAATACACTGAACGGTAAACCACTGGGTAAATCTGACCTGGAGAAGGACTTGGGGATCCTAGTTAATGATACACTTACCTGGAGCAGCCAGTGCCAGGCAGCGGCTGCCAAGGCAAATAGGATCATGGGGTGCATTAAAAGAGGCCTGGATACACATGATGAGAGCATTATACTGCCTCTGTATAAATCCCTGGTTAGAATGCACATGGAGTACTGTGTACAGTTTTGGACACTGGTGCTCAGGAAGGATAAAATGGAACTAGAGCAAGTACAAAGGAGGGCAACAAAATTAATAAAGGGGATGGGGAACTACAATACCCAGAGAGATTAGCAAAATTAGGATTATTTAGTCTAGAAAAAAGACGACTGATGGGCGATCTAATAACCATGTATAAGTATATAAGAGGACAATACAAATATCTCTCCGATGATCTGTTTATACCAAGGAAGGTGATGGTAACAAGGGGGCATTATCTGTGTCTGGAGGAGAGGTTTTTCCACCAACATAGAAGAGAATTCTTTACAGTTAGGGCAGTGAGAATCTGGAATTCCTTGCCTGAGGAGGTGGTGATGGCGAACTCAGTCGAGGGGTTCAAGAGAGGCCTGGATGTCTTCCTGGAGCGTAACAATATTGTAGCTTACAGTTATTAGGTTCTTTAAAAGGACGTAGATCTGGGGATTTATTCTGACAGAATATAGGCTGAACTGGATGGACAAATGTCTGTTTTCAGCCTTGCTAACTATGTTACTATGATTTTACAGTGCATGACAGCAGAGGTGCGACTGAACCCGGGGATCCCTCTCTGGGCAGGTCCAGGCGCAGAATGAACGCAGGGGTCATATGCTGTAAAAGGGTTAAACAGAATGAAAAGTGACTACATAGTGGGGAAATAATATAATCATTTTGCAGTTAGGGATTACAAGAACATTAATTTTCTACATTCTGAAAGTAATTGAGATTTCTGCTCTGAATGCTCCAACGCACAAGAGATAGATCAGAGGCTGCTGTAAATGGCTGCATTAACAGGGCACCATGCAGGTCCATATCTATATGCGTACAGGGGCCTGATGTCTGAGGGTGCCACATAAAAAACACCTGTTGTAAAGGGGATAGCCACCCCCGGAGGACATTTCTGACAGGCCCTGCAGCTTACAGAATCCTAATGGTGTTTAGTAGACACACTGCTAGGATTGGGTCATGTGCCGACTAGCATCTCATCTATTTAATAGACTATTGCCCAAAGCAGATGAGACTCTTGTTGGCACATGATATCAACTCTGCAAATCATATACTTGTGGTCTTGCGACAACCTCTGGAACCGGCAAGTGCAGCTGAATATAAACAGTGTGTACATTACACACAGTTAGGATTCAACAAGCTGATGGGTACATGGTAGGGGGTACACTTGCTACAGATTTTGCATTGGAGATCAGTAGGGTCAAGTTTGGCCTTTATGGGGATATAGTGAAGAGCTCTGACATTTTATCTCACTAGTTACAACATTAAATTGTTCTAACATGATGTCCATAGCGTTAAAATATTGTAATCATTAACACCAAAGACATACTGATAGGGAATCTAGATTGAGAGCCCAAATGGTCCAGTGCCAATGATGTCTGTAAAGCGCTGTGGAATTAATGGAGCTATGTAAGTAAGCAAAATAAATAACTAAATAATGGAAAAGAAGTACAGAACATATTGTACAGGTATGAGGTCGTATAGTAAATCTGGTATGTGTAAGCAGCAGTACAGCACTTGTAGCACATGAAGATTACAGTGCAATACTTGTGGCACAGCCAGAAAGCATAACCGTGAATGTAGTGAAAGTTGGAAGTATAGTACATGTTTGAATGGTACAGAATAGTCTGTTACATACAGTACGGGCAGAGTATAATATAATGCAGGAAGAGAGCAGAACAGTACATGTAGTACAAGAAGAGAGCAGAACATCTATGAAAGGTAGAGACCAGTACTGAGCATGTAGTCCAGGTGTGAAAGAGCGGAGAAGCTCGTGATACCCCTTCAGAAGATCATACAGTGATAAAACATTGCATTATGCATTTTAAAATGTTGTTTTATCTATTTTGTGGCCTGCAGCACTTAGTTTGTTAGCAAGTGGACAGGGGTATCTATTAGAATCAGCCCATAGGGGCAGGACTTACATGTGCAAAAGGAACTCAGCTCTTGTTTGTCAAGCAGTTAGTGGAAAGTACTGAAAAGGGAAGGCTGTGGTCCAGCAGACTTGCATCAAATAGAGTGTTGTGTGTGAAGAAGGGAGACCATACTCAGATAGCAAGATCTACAGGTAACATGTATCAAGTAGCAGAAGGATCCTTCATCTCAGCCAAATGGGGGCTACAGGAAACAATATCTATACTAGACAAGAAGTTGAAGTGTAGTCAGACCTGAGGGTCATAGACCAGATTGGGATAAGAGTTCTCCTAAGTGAAACTGTACAAATATGAAGATGCAGTGGCACACCAATGGTCGTGTGGCCCATATCAACTGGAAGTTAAGAATAGTCGTGAAAGGTCGGTACGTGCGGCCTTCACTAGAGAAGATGGAGGTTCCCATTGTGATCTGGTTGTTTAGTGTGACATGCAACAAAACTAATGTACCGCCACGTGTAACTGTGAAGTTCCTGCTTCTGAATTGTTCAGAAGATGCATTTTGAAAGCGTCATACCTGCTAATGTACATACTGTACGTCTCACCAGTACATTTAGTAAAGAAGTTTATTTTTGCACTATGGTCTCCCTTACTCATCTCTATTTCGTTTGGTCCCAGCCTGTATGCAATCTGTAGAGGCTTATCACTAAGGTAAAAGCACCCACTCCCAGGCCGGATCTCCATTTATATGTAATATCCGGAGAATCGGAAATAACTCCCAGCCAAGGTGTTTGTTGGCGCTACAGAGGAAGAGAGCAGTACGGTAAATATAATGCAGGAAAAGCGCAGTTGCCCTAATTATAGTGCAATACTAAGTCAACCTTGGCGTTCGTTCACACATACAGATTTTACATGTCAAATCCATGGACTGGCCGCATCCCACGAAGGTGAATACCAATATCCACAACCCTGTTTAGATGCAGAGATTTTATATGGAAACAGTTCAGCCCAATTAAATTAGCCTAATTTATAGACAATGGCGCTGATCCTCATGTGGATTTACCATCTTAGCTTTAGCTTTCTGCTGAGAAAAAAACCCAGGGGCTTTTACATCAGGGTGTTACCAATGTCCCCTAATGGCTGAAGATCGGCACTATGGCACACCAGTTCTCAGCGCCTACTACACAACTGCTCATGCTCCAGTGATCTCGCGCGCCTCCACACCGGAGCTTCCTTTTACCGCATCTGGTCCATAAATAGACATTGGGCCTTTTCACAGTCCTGATCTATGGTCCCCGACACTCAGAACACAATTCTGACAACGATCTGTCATCAGTTTTTTGCAGAGAGCCGGTATCCAGCCGCTTGTGCTGATCACTTAACAACATCTTCGTAAGATGCCACGCGGGGAGTTTGACTGGTAATTTTCTGGCAGTCCTCCGCTTTCAGGCATTTTTGATCTGCTTTGATAAAGAGCAAAATAGTGGGACTGTCAGACTTTAAAATGCGACGAATTCTCTGAAACGACAGGTATAAAATATTGATGCAATTTGTCTCAGAAGTAAAAATAGAAAAGAGGAATACCTGAGACAGCAGAGGTCTCTGCCACGTGCAATATTCCCAGAAATCGCTGAATAGTGTCACTCACATTAGCCCTTGCTGATCTGACATTTTACACTTCAATGATCACTCACATTTCTACACCATCTCTTACTGATGTGAATGTCCTGGAGGTAAATGTGAGCGTCCATTCAAGGGGGTCTTCTGTAAATAACGCTTAAAAGGGATTGTCTCTACACGACAACACCCTTCTGTATTGAAGACAAACCAAAAAATTGGATCAGTTTTACAGGGAATCTGTCACCCTTTTTTTGAGATCTCATATAATGATATCATTCAATTGTGTGTCACATAAGGATTCCCTTAGTACTTTTGCTTCCCCCTGACCCCGCACCTTTCATGTATAAATACTTTTTTTATATTGGTTCAGATGTATGTAAACTGCCGCTGTCCGGTCCGCTGGGCGGGGCTTATTCCCCTGCTCCCCCACTCCCTGTCTTGCTCTACGCTTTTCTTCTTGTGTAGAGCAAGACAGGGAGGGAAGGAGCAGGTGAATAAGCCCCGCCCAGCGGACCGGACCGCGGCAGTTTACATACATCTGAACCGATATAAAAAAGGTATATATGCATGAAAGGTGCGGGGTCAGGGGGAAGCAAAAGTACTAAGGGAATCCTTATGTGACACACAATTGAATGATATCATTATATGATATCTCAAAAAAGGGGTGACAGATTCCCTTTAAGAAGGGATTAATAGAGAAATTAATATAAAATTGCTCAATAATAAATAGAAAATAGAGGGATAATAATATTAAAAGCAATGCTTTTATTTATGGTGACTGGCAAAAAAAAAAAAAGGCACTATTAGAAAAGGTGCCTGTACACATACATATAAAAATAACAATAAAACACATGTAAGTGAATAAAACACTAAAAGGACCACGCAAAAATTACCAAAAATATGGGAACTAAAATAGTATAGTCAAATCATCCATAATGACTAAAAATCATAGAAAAAATATTTCTAGTCTCACATAAAGCCCTATACTATATTGCAGAAAAATGTATAATATATGCGAAAATACAATAATATGTCATCCAAACATATAATGCATAAATCCATATGAACCAAATAGAAGGAATGAAATATATATATATATATATATATATACATGCACACATAAGGAAATTAAAAATTAGACATATAAATAATATATAATATACTGCATATGCAATGTGTAAATAGCCTGCATAACATAGTCCCCTAATGCATTTGTGGTCCAGAAATACAGATACAAAGCTTGGAGGATTTACCAGGGATTATATGGAGTTGAATGCAAAAGAAGGGTTACCTGACAAGTGGTGGTCCTGGAAAAGATATTGAAGACAGCCTACTGATCAGCTGATTGATGTGTGTCTGGTTTAATAAGTCTCCACTAGGGGAAGCTTCAGGTAGCCATACATTAAATATATGCTTGCCCACTAGGCAGAGAAACAGTGCAGAACGGAAGGAGGATATATGAAGCACGGTTTGTTAACAGGGAAGAGTTTTCCAAAAGTATGTGACTTGCATACATGCGGTCACATGCCAACCAGACGTGTGTGGCCTCGTTTAATGCAAGTGTATTGAGGGAAGCTGGACATGTCTAGTCAGAATGTGGCCGGAAGTTTGAAATTTGCATACTTGTGGTCATGTGACCACCTGCTCCTGGCGCCAGGGAATCCTGACAGCGCACAGTGTGAGGATTCACAAATGTGCAGTTAAAGATTGATTAAGACTTGTACCCTAAGGCCGGACAACCGCTTTAAGCAAAACATGTGAATAATTTAATAAAAAAATAATAGGAATTATTAATGACAATAACACTAAAAGAAAATGTGCAGAAAGAGACGGTTTTTACTAAGACTGGAAAAACACAATGATATTCTGGTAACGGTATTATAAAGACAGGACCAAACCTCTGAGGAACTTTGGTGAACAGCAAACCCGCAAAAGATTCGGAGAAGCTAAAAGGAAGTAGTGCTAGCCACTCAGAAAAAGCAATTCCCAGGAAATGCTTCTCAGCCAATCAATGATTGAGGCGGGTCTCCACAAAAGATATTGATTGGCTGAGAAGACCACTGCTCTCATTTCCTGTGTGTCATGACAGTACCAGGAAGTAGGGCCCACAGAGTACAAAATCAGTGTCCGGAGAGGAGCTGCAGGGCTCCAGTCAGGGGAAGTTTTACTGCATTGTTTTTTTAAAACCAGTCTAGGTCCTTAAAAAAAAAAAGTGGACAACGCCTTTAAGCCATTTCACAAGATACAAGATTATAAAAGGCACCTTGTCATGTGGGTCCCTGCTAGTAATGTTGGATTGGGGGCAGAAGGTACAAGTTCTGCTTCTCTCTATGCACATGTATAACACCATAGGTTTCCTTCGTGCTACAATGACTTCCGTCACGTAACAAAAGCCACCAGAAATCTCTAATAATCCCTAATAGTAATATTACTTGTATTTAGCCAAGTGAAGCACCGAGACTCCATCAATCTTCCCTTACAATCCACAATTCGGCAGCGGTCTGATATGCATCACTGTTTCTGCTAAAGCTGTCAAATATTCTGTACACAGGAAAACTTGAGCACCGGGGTAACAATTGCTGAAATATGAGCATTTCACTACGGGACTGAACGAATCAGTGAGCTAAACAGTCAATTAAGGAGAACGGGCCTTCTGGGCCATTACTCTTCCATGCTGTGACCGCTCTTTGTGTGTGGTCTGTGTAAAAGTCTGAAATCAATGCACAGGAACGGTGTGATGGGAAATTTTTTTTTTTAAATTTAGCATCAATGGGAAAAGAGATTTTACTTTACACTTGTTTCTAAATCAGTTTATCATTATTATTTTATTTAGATTTAAAGAATTATTGTAATAAATAAAAGCAACAATAAGTCAGAGATTAAAGTTTTTTCCCCACAATAGGAGACAAATTGTAATTGCTGAAGATCTGACCACTGGGACCACCAATCCTGAAAAAGAGGGTCTTAAAAGTCCCCTTTATAAAGGGAGCACAAGTGAGCATGCTCCATCTCACCGCCATTCCCTTAATTGGGATTGATGGAAAGAGTTGTTATGTCACCGACAGAGAAGTGAAAAGACTCATGGTTTAAGAAGTGTACATAATTTACTGGGACTTTGGTGCTCTCCTCTTGGGATCAGTTGGGGTCCCCATCAGTTGCATCCTCATCGATCATATATTTATCATCTATCCACATGATAGATGATGACTGTACGACCACTGCGGGCCCGGCTGTTGCAACGCCCATAAGCCACAAGACGATGGTCTCAAACGTCCACATAGGTTTTATTCACATATGGGATCACTGCTTCAGTCACACAATGGATTTTAGGACCCTCAATCTCCAGATCAGTAGGGGTCACAGCAGTCAGACACTTAAGGTACTGTCATACGATGCACCAGCGATCCCGACCAGCGATATGACGCGGTCAGGATCGCTGGTACATCACTAAGTGGTTGCTAGTGAGCTGCCACACAGGCAGATCTCACCAGCGACATCGCAGGGGGTCGGGGGTCGCTACTTACCTGTCACACTAGGCGATCCTGACGTCCTCCCGCCCGCGTCCACGCTCGTCGCTCATCTCTCCACAGGAAGCCCAGCAGGAAGCTGACGACGATAAACAGTCCAGGACGTTCTCGCGCGATCAGCGATAACCAGCGGGGGAGCCGGTCGGAGGTAAGTATCAGACATAGCGATATCGCTAGCAATATCTCTATAATGTCACAAAAACCAGTGACGTTATAGCGATATTGCTAGCGATATCGCTTAGTGTGACAGGCCCTTTAGTGATCATACATTTGTTAGCTATCCTGAGGATGAGTGATGAATTTATTTTGAGACCCCCTTTATGAAACAAATTAGTCTAAAATTAGGATTAGCTGGTTATAATAGAAGCTACTCACCTGGATACTGAATACATAAAGGTACAGCTCATAAGTGAGTCATGACATATTGCTCGGATATGCCATTAACCCCTTCATGACCCATGACGCCTACGCAGGCGTCATGAAAAGTCGTGCCCAAACGACCTATGACGCCTACGTAGGCGTCATGCTATAAATAGCCCCCCTGCGGGTCGGGTGACCGGGGTCACTGAAAGGTCACCCGACCCGCACACAAAGGACACTCTAGAGTTAATCCCTGGGGGCGTGGCTTAGCCCCCACGTGCCTACGATCGCTCTGATTGGCTGTTAAAAGTGAAACAGCCAATCAGAGCGATTTGTAATATTTCACCAATGAAATTTGGTGAAATATTACAATCCAGCCATGGCCGATGCTGCAATAGCATCGGACATGGCTGGACACTGACCCCCGACCCCCCCACACACCGACCGGCGGGGCCGATCGGCCCCCGCCACCGATGGACGGCGGCGATCGTTCGCCGCCGTCATCATCTGCTCCCCCTCCCCTTCCTATCACTTCCTCCCACCTTCCGATCCCCCCTGGGACCTCCGATGGTGCTCCCAGTGTCCCGCCGTGGCTCCCGGCGTCCGGATCATGGGCGCCGCCATCTTGCAAAATGGCGGGCGCATGCGCAGTGCGCCTGCCATTGTCCAAGATGGCGGCGCCCATGAATTTGCCGGTTGCCCGTTCATTTTTCATTTTGATCACTGTGATACACTCTCACAGTGATCAAAATGAAAAAAAAAGTAAATACACCCCCCTTTTATCACCCCCATAGCCAGGTGCAAATAATAAAATAAAAAAAATATTTTTTTTTCCATTTAGGGTTCGAACTAGGGTTAGGGTTGGAATTAGGGTTAGGGTTGGAATTAGGGTTAGGGTTGGAATAAGGGTTACAGATAGGGTTAGGGCTGGAATTAGGGTTAGGGCTGGAATTAGGGTTAGGGCTGGAATTAGGGTTAGGGCTGGAATTAGGGTTAGGGCTGGAATTAGGGTTAGGGCTGGAATTAGGGTTAGGGCTGGAATTAGGGTTAGGGCTGGAATTAGGGTTAGGGCTGGAATTAGGGTTAGGGCTGGAATTAGGGTTAGGGCTGGAATTAGGGTTAGGGCTGGAATTAGGGTTAGGGCTGGAATTAGGGTTAGGGCTGGAATTAGGGTTAGGGCTGGAATTAGGGTTAGGGCTGGAATTAGGGTTAGGGCTGGAATTAGGGTTAGGGCTGGAATTAGGGTTAGGGCTGGAATTAGGGTTAGGGCTGGAATTAGGGTTAGGGCTGGAATTAGGGTTAGGGCTGGAATTAGGGTTAGGGCTGGAATTAGGGTTAGGGCTGGAATTAGGGTTAGGGCTGGAATTAGGGTTAGGGCTGGAATTAGGGTTAGGGCTGGAATTAGGGTTAGGGCTGGAATTAGGGTTAGGGCTGGAATTAGGGTTAGGGCTGGAATTAGGGTTAGGGCTGGAATTAGGGTTAGGGCTGGAATTAGGGTTAGGGCTGGAATTAGGGTTAGGGCTGGAATTAGGGTTAGGGCTGGAATTAGGGTTAGGGCTGGAATTAGGGTTAGGGCTGGAATTAGGGTTAGGGCTGGAATTAGGGTTAGGGCTGGAATTAGGGTTAGGGGTGGGTTGGGATTAGGGTTAGGCTTGCAGTTAGGGTTAGAGTTGGGATTAGGGTTAGGGGTGTGTTGGCGTTAGGGCTGTGGTTAGGGTTATTATTAGGGTGGGATTAGGGTTAGGGGTGTGTTGGAGTTAGAATTGAGGGGTTTCCACTGTTTAGGCACATCACGGGGTCTCCAAGCGCGACATGGCGCCACGATTTATTCCAGCCAATTTTGCGTTCAAAATGTCAAACAGCACTCTCTCCATTCCGAGCCCTGACGTGTGCCCAAACAGTGGTTTACCCCCACATATGGGGTATCAGCGTACTCAGGAAAAATTGCACAACAACTTTGGGAGTCTAATTTCTCTTGTTACCCTTGGGAAAATAAAAAATTGGGGGCTAAAAAAATGATTTTCGTGAAAAAAAATGATTTTTTTTTTTCACGGCTCTGAGTTATAAACTTCGGTGAAGCACTTGGGGGTTCAAAGTGCTCATCAAACATCTAGATAAGTTCCTTGGGGGGGGTCTAGTTTCCAAAATGGGGTCACTTGTGGGGGGTTTCCACTGTTTAGGCACATCAGGGGCTCTGCAAACGTAACATGACGCCCGCAGATCATTCCATCAAGTCGGTATTTCAAAACGTCACTACTTCCCTTCCGAGCCCCGATGTGTGCCCAAACAGTGGTCCCCCCCACATATGGGGTACCAGCGTACTCAGGACAAACTGTACAACAACTTTTGGGGTCGAATTTATCCTGTTAACCTTGTGAAAATAAAAAATTGCGGGCTAAAAAATCATTTTTTGAGGAAAAAAAAGATTTTTTTATTTTCACGGTTCTGCGTTATAAACTTCTGTGAAGCACTTGGGGGTTCAAAATGCTCACCACATATCTAGATAAGTTCCTTGGGTGGTCTAGTTTCCAAAATGGGGTCATTTGTGGGGGGTTTCCACTGTTTAGGCACATCAGGGGCTCTGCAAACGTAACATGACGCCCGCAGACCATTCCATCAAGTCGGTATTTCAAAACGTCACTACTTCCCTTCCGAGCCCCGATGTGTGCCCAAACAGTGGTCCCCCCCCACATATGGGGTACCAGCGTACTCAGGACAAACTGGACAACAACTTTTGGGGTCCAATTTCTCCTGTTATTATTGTGAAAATAAAAAATAGCGGGCTAAAAAAATCATTTTTTGAGGAAAAAAAATATTTTTATTTTCACAGCTCTGCGTTATACACTTCTGTAAAGCACCTGGGGGTTCAAAGTGCTCACTATGCATCTAGATAACTTCCTTAGGGGGTCTAGTTTCCAAAATGGGGTGATATGTGGGGGAGCTCCAAAGTGTAGGCAGACAGGGCCTCTCCAAACACGACATGGTGTCCGCCAACGATTGGAGCTAATTTTCCATTCAAAAAGTCAAATGGCGCTCCTTCCCTTCTGAGCCCTGCCGTGCGCCCAAACAGTGGTTCCCTCCCACATATGGGGTGCCACCGTACTCAGGACAAACTGAACAGCAACTTTAGGGGTCCAATTTATCCTGTTACCCTTGTGAAAATAAAAAATAGCGGGCTAAAAAATCATTTTTGAGGAAAAAAAATGATTTTTTATTTTCATGGCTCTGCGTTTATAAACTTCTGTGAAGCACTTGGGGGTTCAAAGTGCTCACTACACATCTAGATAAGCTCCTTGGGGGGTCTAGTTTCCAAAATGGGGTCACTTGTGGGGGGTTTCTACTGTTTAGGCACATCAGGGGCTCTGCAAACGCAACATGATGCCCGCAGAACATCCCATCAGTCTGCATTCCAAAATTGTGCTCCTTCCCTTCTGAGCTCTCCCATGCGCCCAAACAGTGGTTTCCCCTGACATATGGGGTATCGGTGTACTCAGGACAAATTACACAACAACTTTTGTGGTCCAATTTCTCCTGTTAGCCTTGTGAAAATAAAAAATAGCGGGCTAAAAAAATCATTTTTGAGGAAAAAAAATTATTTTTTTATTTTCACTTTTCTGCGTCAAACTTCTGTGAAGCACTTGTGGGTTCAAAGTCCTCACCACACATCTAGAAAAGTTCCTTGGGTGGTCTAGTTTCCAAAATGGGGTCACTTGTGGGGGAGCTCTAATGTTTAGGCACACAGGGGCTCTCAAAACACGACATGGTGTCCACTAACGATTGGAGCTAATTTTCCATTCAAAAAGTCAAATGGTGCTCCTTCCCTTCGGGACCCTGCCGTGTGCCCAAACAGTGGTTTATGACCACATATGAGGTATCTGTGCACTCAGGAGAAATTGCCCAACAAATTTTAGGATCCATTTTATCCCACTGCCCATGTGAAAATGAAAAAACTGAGGCTAAAAGAAAATTTTTGTGAAAAAAAAGTCCTTTTTTTTTTTTTTATGGATCAATTTGTGAAGCACCTGGCGGTTCAAAGTGCTCACTATGCATCTAAATAAGTTCCTTGGAGAGTCTAGTTTCCAAAATGGGGTAACTTGTGGGGAAGCTCCAATGTTTAGGCGCACAGGGACTCTCCAAACGCGACATGGCAACCGCTAAATATTCCAGCATATTTTCCATTCAAAAAGTCAAATGACGCTCCTTCCCTTCTGAGCCCTGCCGTGCGCCCAAACAGTGGTTTATGACCACATATGAGGTATCGGTGTACTCAGGAGAAATTGCCCAACAAATTTTAGGATCCATTTTATCCTGTTGCCCGTGTGAAAATGAAAAAATTGATGCTAAAAGAAATTTTTTATTGGAAAAATTAAAATGTTCATTTTTTCCTTCCACATTGCTTTAGTAGCTGTGAAGCACCTGAAGGGTTAATAATCTTCTTGAATATAGTTTTGAGTAGCTTGAGGGGTGCAGTTTTTAGAATGGTGTCACTTTGGGGTATTTTCTGCCATATAGACCCCTCAAAGTGACTTCAAATGTGAGGTGGTCCCTAAAAAAAATGGTTTTGTAAATTTTGTTGTAAAAATGAGAAATCGCTGGTCAACTTTTAACCCTTATAACTTCCCAACAAAAAAAAATTTTGTTTCCAAAATTGTGCTGATGTAAAGTAGACATGTGGGAAATGTTATTTATTAACTATTTTGTGTCACATAACTCTCTGATTTAACTGAATAAAAATTAAAAATGTGAAAATTGCGAAATTTTCAAAATTTTCGCCAAATTTCCGTTTTTTTCACAAATAAATGAAAACATTATTGACCTAAGTTTACCACTAACATGAAGCCAAATATGTCACGAAAAAACAATTTCAGAATCGCTAGGATCCGTTGAAGCGTTCCTGAGTTATTACCTCATAAAGGGACACTGGTCAATATTGCCAAAAATGGCCAGGTCATTAAGGTCAAAATAGGCTGGGTCATGAAGGGGTTAACGTCTCATCAGGTGACTGGTTGGACCCCCCACCGTTCTCAATTAAAGGACCATGGTGCAATGTGCCACAGCCAGTTTACTTTCTTGCCATATGCTATTAATTTTAAAGGTGGGAAAGAACTCTAATACAAGTTTCCAGGTATTATGTGTTAGGCTACTTTCACACTTGCATTCTTTTGCGCTGCGTTTTTGCGCATACATGCGCATGCGTTTTTTTCCCTATACTTAACATGGGTGCGCATTGTCATGCGTTTGTACGCGTTTGTATGCGCATACGTTTTTTTGTAGTGTGCGCCCGGGCGCACAAAATGCATCCTGTTGCATTTTTTGTGCGTCCGGCCTGTCTCAAAAAAATGCATGCGCACAAAATTCACCCAAAACCCATTAAAGTCTATGGGAGTGCTGACGTGCTCATGGTCATGCGCACGTCAGCTCAAAAAAACATGAAAACGCATTAAAAAAACGCATGATGCCTTTTTATGCGCGTTTGCGCTGCGCACGCAAAAAAAAAAAAAATCGCGAGTGTGAAAGTAGCCCTAGTGACAAAAAACAAAGTCTAGGTAAAGACAATCCAGGATCCTTGGAAGAAATGCAATAATGACAACTGTCTTTTCCTGAAACAAGAAAAGCTAGTTTTAGCTAATAATGGCAACCTCTCAATTTTTGCATTTTTGTATTCTCCTCCCTTACCAGAGCTGTAACCTTTCTTATTATTCCATATTTCACACAGCTCAGTGTGCAACAATTGTATGTAGTGTGGGCTATCCCTCCATGCTCAACAGTGTTAACTTTAGACTGAGATATTGTAGAAAAGTATCAGGAGAATTGTATCTTAGATACGGTATATATTATTAAGAGTCACTTAGAATAAAGTGGTAATGATAATAATATTCACATTGTAGCTACGGGCTATCATCACAGAAAGGGCAGCAGAAAACATTATCAGACCTGACATACAGTACTTTCAATGTTGCTAAGCACCAATGTGGTTCTTTAGAGAATCCCAGACACTCCATCTAAATGCCGCGGCTCGATAAGGTTCCCACACAGTGCCTGGCACTGCCAATCTGTCAAGGGGTTACACGGTTCATGCTAAATGGAATTCAGTACAACAATGAAACACAAAATCAAGAAAGTCAAGCCACTTAGTAGTATCAGGAATAAATATACATAGAAATATATCTGAACAATAAGAAATACAGATTGATCAAAAAAAAAAAAAAGTAGGGATGAAGAGGAAAGGTTGCCACCAGCTCTCCAGATTTGGATGGATGCCATGTATGGAAGCCATTCGTGATATAGGACCTTAGCCTTGTGTTCAGTCTAGATCAGGAAGCTACGAAGAAGCATTTGTAAATCTATGCTTTCCAAAGATGAAGAAGAAGTGGTACTAGAGTATTGTGGATACTTGGGGCACTATGGCTGACTAAGATTGCTAAAGTTCTGTAGAAAGCAATGACTGGTATGAAACTTACTGGCACCGGGAGCAAAGTAGTTAGCCTAAACTTAGGAATTGTTGTTGGTCCTGTTGGAACTAAGACTGATAATGCGAGAACACTGGCAAAAACTTATGGGGTCTTGACCATAATTAGTGGTGATGCAGTTGACTTCAGGTAGGTTGTGTCACGCAATGTAAAGTTCCTGTCATGCTCCTGGGTTCGAACTCTTGAGCCTGTGTTTTGTTGTCGGTGCCGTCGGCTCGCTGTCTGCAGAGTGACAGCAGACTCACCTTTTCTCCAGGCATTTAGGTTCCGTTGTTTTGGCTGCCATCTGTTTAGCATAACACACGTGTTTTCTTTTGTCTGCCCTATCACTATTCTGGTGCGGCTTTAAATTCTTTCCCCCTGCAGGCATTTTCTGCTGGTGATAATTTCATGTGGATGTTCAGTCATTCTGCTGTACAGTAGTTTAAAGCCAGTCAGTGTTTATCTCTTTGCTGTTTCTGTCCTTTACTCTGCACCTACCTTCGTTTTCCTTTTAGGAAGTAGGCGGCATATTATCCAACAGTACGTACTTTATACCTTATTCTTTATTTCATGGTTTACTTTACTCACTTTGGGAGCTTTCTTTTTTCAGCACACATTCCTTTTGTAAGAAATTTACGCTCTGCACTACCCTCCGATTCTTTATAAGGAACATGAAGCACTCGATGGCTTTTTAAGCAGCATAACCCCAAGTTGCCATCTGTGGTTAAAGCAAACAAGAGCAGAAATAGACTTAAAGGGAACCTGTCACCAGGTTTGGCCGATGCGAGTTACTGCCACCGTCTTTCTGGGCTTATCTATTATATAATGCTATAGATAAGCCCCAGATCCGACCTGCAAGAGAATAAAAATAACTTTCATTATTCTCACCTGCTGTGCGGTCCGGTCCGATGGGTGTTGCAGGTCCTGGTCCGGTGCCTCCCGTCTTCTTGCGATACCGCTATGCTGCTTGCTTCATGGCTTCTCGGCATTGCGTTCCTGTGCAGGCGTACTTATCTGCCCTGATGAGGGCAGAGTAAAGTACTGCAGTGCGCAGGCGCTGGGCATCTCTGACCTTTCCCGGCGTCTCCGCACTGCAGTATATTGCTCTGCCCTCAAAAGGATAGATAAGTACGCCGACGCAGGAGCGTGATGCCAGGGAGCCATGAAGAAAGCAGGAGGGCGGCATCACAAGAAGATGGGAAGCGCCGGACCCAGACATGCAACACCCATTGGACCGGACCGCCCTACAGGTGAGTATAATAAAAGTTATTTTTCTTCTCTTGGTCGGATCGAGGGCTTATCTACAGCATTATAGAATGCTGTAGCTAAGCCCTGAAAGGCGGTGGCCGTAACTCGTATCAGCCACACCTGATGACAGATTCCCTTTAAGTCTATTTCTGCTCTTGTAGGAACCACTAAGGACTGCGGGTCAGGACCTCTAGTCTGCACAGGAACCGGAAGGGTCAGTTGCAGGTTTTTTAGCTTTACCTATTATCCCAAGTGAGTTGCTACACTAGCATAACAGTTTCTTCTTGGACAGACAATCTGACCCTAACAAGCACCAATTCACTATACACTGTAATATATTGATTAGTGATTGTAAAACTTCCATTTACATCCCTCCATCATCTGCATTTGCAAACTTTAAGTCATTGTTACCAGGATTGTCTGTCCCAATCAAGTTTGAATATTTTTGGCAGCACATTCCCGGTTTACACACGGTATGTGCTGCTAATCAACAAACATTTTTAGACTTCCATAAACTATGCAATTGGCTGATCACTAGAGTTGAGCGACTTTGGTCGGATCGGGTTTCGTGAAACCCGAATGAAACAAAATAAGTTTCAGATGAAACTAGTCCGACTAGAGCAAAAAAAGTCGGAGTTTCGTCCGACTTTTATTTCCCATTGACTTGCATTGGGGTCGGGTTTCGGACGAAACTCCGACTTTGTTTTGCTCTAGTCGGACGAGTTTCATCTGAAACTTATTTTGTTTCATTCGGGTTTCACGAAACCCGATCCGACCAAAGTCGCTCAACTCTACTGATCACTAGCATGTATATATCCAGGGCAATGATTATAACAAACATTTTATTAATATTCATCAATGGCCCCTGTAAAAGCCTTAAAACAGTGCGCTGCTCTGTTATCGGGTGAATGTGGGAAATTGCAGCAAACATGTATAGGTTTAACAAGATATTGACAAGCTATGGATTTTTGCTGCTCAGATTCTGTTTTAACCATCAGTAATGACTCGGATCCATCGTACCATTGTACAACCATTGTACAATAATCTCAGACTACTGTACATTGTAATCACCATGGAGGGGAAAGCTCAAAGAATCAAAATTAAATACTCCACCCTGTCATTCTGCAGAAAAGATTCCGGGTGCTATCTGGCCACTTTCATACACATTTCACGGTTTTTCCCTAAAATCTTTCATGACAATAATGACAGATCAGTTTTCAAGAGGATCAGTGAATTCTGATGGATGCCATTGACTTTACGGAATGGGATAAACGACGTGTGAGCACAGAGTAACATATAAATGGAAAATCGAGATCAGTCACAACCTGACCAACAGCAGATGAAGGTCATTTTTAAGAACTAAGGAATATCAAACAAATAGGAGACACTACAGGGTGTGGATAGGAAAAGAAATAAACCTGCTGGATCCAAACATCAAAAGAAAACAGTTTTCGTGGACACTTCATTCAATGACCAGGAAGCCCTTAAAGAGAATTTCCATGTAATTATGTCTATGGCAGATCATGCAACTCAAAAAGAAGATAATAATGACTTGTTCTTTTTAGTCTGCACATTAATAAATACAAAAAACTTAGAACTTTCGGAATAATGAGAGTTACCCTTCGGAGGAGAGCTTGATTTCCCATGACAATTGTAATGCACAATTCGTTATGCAAAATATAATAGTATTTACAAGGCAGTGACAGAAATATTAATGACACATTCAGGATCCCATCATTGGAGACTATAATAACCTCACTGACAGTGACAGGATTCACCAACTGGAAGTCCCCCGAGCATTCTTAGAAAAAGAGTATCACGTAACTTCAAAGCTCTTCAAGGGTATCGCTGGAATTGTGCTACTAACCCAAAGTTCCTGCCCTTAGTATGATACTTACCAGCTGCCGTCTTCTGCTCTTCCCAGCGCCGCTCCAGTCCTGCACCGCTATCTTGTGACCGCCATTTCTGACTGACCGGAAGTCAGAGATAACCGTCACAAACTCTCAGTGTAAGTCTATGAGGGTCTCGATCTGACCTTCTGTCTCTCAAAGACTTACATTGAGTTGTGACCTCCGGCTCACCCAGAAAACACGTGAGCGAGGCAAAAAGTCACAACCTGCAGAAGACAAGCGGTGCGGCGCCAAAAACAGATGAACTTGGGGGCTCGTGAGTACAATACTAATGGTAGGGAACTTACATTAGAAACGCTACTCATTCAACCCCATCAGGCAAGCAGATAAATATGTTTACGATACTTACCTTCGACCGGCTCCCCCGCTGATTATCGCTGATCGCGCGAGAACGTCCTGGGCCATTTCTCGGCGTCAGCTTCCTGCTGGGCTTCCTGTGGCGCCAACGAGCGACGCGTGGACGCGGGCGGGAGGACGTCAGGATCGCCTCATCTGACAGGTAAGTAGCGACCGCCGACCGCTGCTATGTCGCTGGTGAGATCTGCCTGTGTGGCAGCTCACTGGGCGACCACTTAGCGATACACCGGCGATCCTGACCGCGTCATATCGTTTGTCGGGATTGCTGGTGCATCGCTAAGTGTGACAGTACCTTAAGTGCACACGTAGTTTTTAGGTTGTGCAGATTTTGTTGAAAAATTCGCAGGAAAAAAGTCCTGCGGTTTATCTGCGGATTAGCCTGCGGTTTTACACCTCATAATGATAAGGTGTGAAACTGCAGCGGAAACCACACAAAGAATTGACATGCTGTGGATTGTAACCCGCGGAAAAATCCGCAGCATATGAAGAGCGGGTTTTTTTTCATAGGAAATAAAGGTACTGTACAACACAGCAGAATCCGCAGCGTGTGCACATACCCTTGCGCTTTTCATTCCCATTTAGCATAATAAATTAGGATCAATCTCACAGCTAAACCTCTTATTATACACTGCATGTAATATATTCCACACAATGATGATGTGATGAAGGGAAGTGACAGTCCCATCATGAAGAATGAAGTGACAGCTTGAAGAATAACACTCCCTTGATAACACCAAGAAGCTGGAAAAAAAATCTTCTTACAGACGCCCTGATCAATCACAAAACCTGCTAAACTTCCCACAGACCAAAGTCATTCTTCCTACATTACTATATAATCAAAGCAGTAAAGGGGAAAATACATATATTTTACACATTACATAAATTTCATGCCCTATTAGATGTAACATTAACCCTGTAGACCAAAGCCAGAGTAAACAAAAAAAAATCATAAATTCAGCAAACACCCTCCATCTTCTCCTTCTATTTCCTCCTTAGCAGGATCTTCTTTTTCAGAGTACAGGATAAAGGTTTGGTCTGGTCTGTGTAGGTAAGCCAGCGCAGTTTCAAAATTAGTGAACGGGGCTGTGTAGCCCTGCTAGGCATCAGAAGTGATTACCTTAAGACTACAGGAGTGCTGGTTACGACTCTCGGATCAGAAATGTCAAAACACATGGCTGGTCCGACACTTGACCTCATCAATGTAAAATTTTGCAGTCAATCCGGTGACAAGATTGTTGAAAAGTTCCAGTCATCACATGCATATTTTTAAGAATTCTTCACATCTGCAGGGCTCTGTGTCCTCAAAGCTATTACCACCGATATATAGATCAGATTGCACATTGGGCAACTATAAGCAGGACTGCCACTATAGTGGCAAAATTTCAGGACCCCATACTGACAAAAACGACACTTCTATATCATGTCCTCACCAATCACACAGTAACAGTTCCCATCGAACACCAGATCACTCATACATAGCCAGCAGCTTTTGTTTTGGCCAAAAGATTTTTTTTTAAGTCTGCCACCATGACAAGGTAGACTCTTTTGGCAAGGCACTACTCTAGCCTATTAAATATTTCTTAAAATACTCCATATTTTTTTTAGGTATATTTTTATTTTTCTTTAAAGAAATATGTCACATATATTTTTTAAAATGACCAATAATACCGCATACAAGGGACAAATAACATCACACCATGACCAGACCACATATTACCACCACATAGTGACCAAAAACAATACTGATTATTAATTAAAAAAAAAAAAACCCACAATGCTAAAATGACCATAAGTGCCATTATACACAAGAGCTCTGCACATAGTACACAGTGTATAGATTCAGGTAATATATAGTGATCACCAATGACATTGTACACAGGAGCTCTGAATATAGTGTCAGTGCACAGGTAAAACAGTGACTCACCAGTGATATTATATACAGGAGCTCTGTATATAGTGTCAGTGTACAGGTAATACAGTGATCATCAGTGACATTATACACAGGAGCGCTGTATGACATGTACAGGTAAAGAACTGATCATCAGTGACATTATAAACAGGAGCTCTGCATATAGTGTATAGGTAACACAGGCATCACCAGTGCAATTATACACAGCAGCTCTTTTTATAGTGTAAATGTACAGTTAATATACTGACTAATCGATGACGTCTATAGTTATACTTCATCTTCGCTTTTCTTCTTCATCCAGTGCAGACCACCATCACTTGTTCCAGCCAGGAATCATCTCTTCAAAAAATAACACCATTATCTAGAGCACAGCTTCCAGAGCACATTCCGTACTTTCGCCCCAACTTCTACACTACGGAGCTGAATACAGATGTGCACCCACCATTAATATATAATTACCGTAGATATTATGCAACCCACCATTCTAAACATAAATTGTAATCCACCACTGTGCCCCCATTACCAATAAATAGCTACTTTCCCCACCCAATAAATATATAAATTAATTAGCCCCTGTACTCTTTCCCCATTACCAGTTACTCTCCTGAAACCTCAATGCCCCCACTGTGTACCTCCCGCTCACCCTCAATTGGTATCTCCCACCCTCAATACAGCATCATTTACCCTCCTCCATTCTCAATTCATCATTATTTGCTGCTCCCACACCCAATTCATCTTCATTTGTGGTCACTCACCCTACACCCTCAATTCATCAGTATTTACTGTCTGCTATCACCCAGTCTGATTACATAATATTTACTCCCCCACCCTCAATTTATCATTATTTCGCTCCACAATGTCAATACATCATAATTCACTGTTCCCATACAGCATCATTTGCTTCCCCACAACCTCACCCATCTAACTAATTTTATTAAAAAATAAAAATCCCTGATCCACCACTTCTGCTATTCTGGTGAGTAGCGCACATACATGTGTACGTGATGTCGTCATTGCGTAAACACTAGCATGTGACAGAAGAGACGGAGGGATCTCCCCTTGACCTGCTATGCGATTCTGTTTTGATGGCCGTTTCCACTCTCCCTGTGCTAAGATATGCACCGCGGTTGGCGGCGTGCCAGCACACAATACTTCATTATACCCTGGGGCACAGTGAGCAGAAGCAAAAAGGGGGGGTGGGGAGACTGGGTCCGGGCCCACCTCTTTGCTTCTGCTCATTGGGTCCCATACACCAGTAAGTGCAGTAATGCCCTGATGGCTGCCCTATATAAACATCCATCTCTGCAGGTGCACTTTATTGCCCTGGGATGCACTGCAACTTTTTGTAGCAATACTGACTGATTTTACCTGATTTATTACAGATGCAGTGCAAAGCAATGCAATGACTTGTTTGCAATTGTCTTTGACTAGTTAGAATCAGTCAGTAGCACTAAAAAAAGTTGCAGTGCAGCCCAGGCCTAAAGAAGACACAGGAATTGAGTTAAACATTTTGTAAACATCCTGCGCTTCCCTGATTCTGTCACGGTTTTCCATTTTTTTTTCCCAAGATCTTTTTTATTATTTTTAAACAGTATATGTTTTCCATTTTTTCACATATGTTGCATTCGGAGCACAGTATGTGAAACCTCTGCTTAAGCAACACCTGGGCGTTTCTTCAGAGTCTTCTCTGTGGGCATGCAATTTACCGCTCCCGCCCTGAAACAGCCAATCACAGCTACGCAGCTGATCTAGCAGTCTCAGATGCTGCTGAGCTTTGACTAGCAGCATCTGGGTGGTGTGGGTGAAAGTGCATGCCCACAGATTTAAAACTCTGAAGAAACGCCCAGTTGAACTGCAAGCAGAGATTTCACATAGTACGCTCCAGAAGAAACAAATGTAAATATCTCTGCAATGGAACGACGCAGCACAAAACTGAGGAAAAAAAGTTGCAGCATCAAGAGAGCTCAGGGATTTTTCTACGGCATTTTACCAATTTTTTCAGCAAGTAAGAGGTACTAGAACTGTGGAATATTACGGTAGAAGAAGTGTGATAACATATCTCTCAACACCTGACATTTTGGAGATGCTGTGACCCAATCCTCTAGCAATCACAAATTAGCCCTTTTCGAAGTTACATAGATCCTTACACTTCATCAATTTTCCTGCAATCAACACATCAATTTTAAGAAGCAATTACTTACTGTAATTATTATATCCCACACCTCCAAAGGTGTTTTTGGCACGAGTTCCTCAATGTTTTTGACTTCACCTGTCATTGGTTTTAAGGATATGTGTGAGAGAGGTACATACTGTGTAATTATATATATATATATAGCAAACAGCTCAACCACAGGAGAAATGAAGGCTTCATATACGAGACACTTTGGCGTTATCACCTCCATCCAACACATACATCACTGTAACCGGCAGCTCTCATTTGACATAAATAGCGCAGCCACTTAATGGAGTATTCCAATTCATTTACAAAGAGGAATATCAGGTCACGCCGCTTACTAAGTGACACTAAGTGACAGTGACAGAATCCACCGACTGGAAGTCCCCCGAGCGTTCTTAGAAAGCGCATCACGCAACTTCAAAGCTCTTCAAGGGACACGGGCATTTTTCACATAAGACAGAGCAGCAATCTGTGAGCATGTATATAACACGACCATTCCCATCAACCCACTAATTACTATGAGCGATGGAGGCAAGATGTGATGGGCTTTCTTTCTATTCATATTTTATATATATATATTTTTTTACTTATTGTCATTTATCACCGATACGGATTATTTATTGTGGCGAACGCATGTTTCAATAATGTATTTCTTTGCGCTGTGTCTCAGGAGAGGACTTCTCATTCTCATCGGATATGTCATGCACACATGGATACAAGTTATTGTCAGTTCCATTGATATCTGGTAGTCCCTTTTAATACATTTCTTTTTTGGAGGACAGTTTTAAGGATATGACTGAAATTATGTTTTCACACATATTGAATGTTGGATTTTTGACGCTTTTCTTTTCCAATTTTTTTCTTGCCTGAACTCAGAGGGAAAATCAAGGACATGAATTATCTTGCAGTCAACCCATGAGCAGAACTTAACATTCTTTTGATTGAATAGATTGTCAGATGATTCATTCGCAGGCAGATATTATGGATATTTCAAAAGAAACCCGTCAGCAATATTCCCACCTCCCCCAAACGATTGATATGTGTATGTAGCTCTCTCAAAGACGAGTCGAGCAACAGCTTTACATGGTCAGTCCGCTCCTACATTACTGAGAAATCAGCGTTTGAACTTACACGCAAATGAGGCTGAAGAGCTATGGTAGATAACCGAATAGTCCAAAATAAATTCCTTCTTCATACAAAATATCTTTTACGATTTCACCGAATACTTGATGCCTACATGAAGGTGGAAAATGCCTTTGCCCGTGTCGACTGCCAATGCTTCGAACTGCAGGAAATTTGTGATCTCGAAAAAGTGCACGGCGTCAGCGTGACCCACACATAGCTCCCTCCAGATAGCAATCATCACAGGAGTCTACAGCATGAGAGCCTGTTCAGACATGAAGTCCCGCTAGGCGGAAATCCAATAAATGATTGCCTGCAGGAGGCAGGGAGGGAGCACTGCCGGTGGTCTGTACTGTGTGCTGCAGGTGGTCAGGTGTCAGCAGCGCCAAGAATATAATATATGCTGTATGTGACCGCAGAGCTTAGAAACAACTGCCTGTATAATAACCTACGTACGCACAGCTTAACTTTCATCTGCTTATAAATCCGTGAACAAAAAACTGCGACGTGTCACTTAATTGTTAACAAAAAAGGTAAAAATGTCAGCTCCTACTTTCACAATAGACATAAGGCTTGTACAGATTTGATTATATAGTTTTAAAAAATGAATAAATGTGAATCCAGCATTAACGGGACTTGATTCTCAATTATATTTTCAGAACATCATAGAAAAGCACTTTTAAGGGCGAGACAACATAATACAGATGAGCAAAAACATTCACAGCACCGTGGTGTAGTGACCACATCGGTGGTCCGTGGCCGCCAGACCAGAACCCCGTGAACTTTCTACTATATGCAACATTCCCAGAAACTTTTCCGATTAGTAGGTCACATTATGTCATCATGGCAAACTACTAATTGGAAAAGGTTCTGGGAATTTTGCAGGTAGTAGGAGATGTGAAATGCTCTGGTCCAGGGGCGACAAGCTACCACCATGAACACTAGATCAGGGTCCAGACGATTTTTTGGCTCAACTCAACTAACAGGCAACTTGCTGCTACCTACCTGCCTGCTGTGCCTGGGGCCAATCTCTTCCAGCAGAGAACAGACGCAGACCGCTCCTGCAGGTGATTCAGCGGCTTCCACCGACGTCATGTCGACAGAGCAGCAGCTTCTCTACCGCTCTGCTCTGTTGACAATCTTGACTGGTGACGTTATGCTGATTGACAACCGGCTCCCTGCAGCCTAACTGCAGGTAGCTGCTAGAAATCATAATGAAGACTGAAGTAACGCCCCATCGACAGAGCAGAGCAGAAGAGGAAGAGCTGCTCTGTTGACGTTGAGCAGCAGCTGAATTGCTGGCAAGAGTGGTAACATTGATGGTTCTGTGCCAGCATCGGCAGAACAAGTAGATACTTAACTAACTGCCTGTTGGTTTTAGTCCCATAGTAAAACAGAACAGTTCTGAATAAACCCATTAAGCATAACTTTGCTTTATTTTTATTTTTTAAACATTTTCTAATTAGATTTCTGCAACAAATTTTGCATCCACTTCTGTGTTTGGCACAAAAATCTGAATCAAAAACTACATTTGTCATTGCAACTTAAAGAAATATATAAAGTGCTAATGAAATTGAGTTTTCCAATAGACAGTCAGTGAAAACAGTGTAAATTAATATGAATGAGATAGTCCGAGATGGTTACCTGTAGGTCCTCTGTGGAAAACAATGGTGATGGCAAAGCTGGATGAACATCCCATACAATGCTCTTACTGCAGGTTGTATTCACCATGCTGGAATGAAGACTGAAGAACCCTTCATACTGATTGTCATTTTTCTTGCCAGGTTTTAATTTATTCTCTGACATTCAAATCCAACCATGGAAACACCCCTAGGGTACTGCATCGTTCAGACATGATGCAATGTGGTCAGGGGTTTTTCCATAATTTTCAAGAGATCTTGGCACAGGGACAAATGTTTGAAATCAATATAAAAGGAATTTGTCCTAAAAATTATATTGTTAAAAAATCTTTTTCTTTTCTTTAATTGCAATTTTAGAAAAATGCTATTTTTTTTTCAAACATTATATATAAATATCTATCTATCTCTATATAAAACTGAATGTGTGTGTCACAAACCAATGACGAAGCATCTTTCATTTCACCAGAGCTGTTCAAAAGAAGCTGAGCTGTGATTGGTTGCTATGAGCAACAGTTTTCCTTGCAACCAATCACTAAGCATCTCTCATTTCAACAGAGCTGGTTAAAAGAAGCTGAGCAGTGACTGGTTGCCATGAGCAAGTTTTCCCCACTTGACAACACCTCAGCAGACACTGACATGGTGGGAGAAATTTAGCATCACTGGGAACATAAGCTCCCAGTCATTGTCTGCCCCCCTGAAAGGAGCAGAGAGCACATGACAGAAATTAATCCACCCTCCTGTGCCCATATACACATCGTCCATCCTATAGGCACATCTTCCCGCTAAAAGGGATCATTGGTATGGAAGTTATGGCAAATCCATCCAGCACTTTGGTTTTGACCCCAAGCCTCTCTTAGGCTAAGTGCACACGTTGCAGAAAATTTCTGCTCAAAAACCTGAATCCCTTCCCAGAAACCGCACCTATTTTTCCCGCGGCGTTTTTGCGCGGTTTTGATGCGGTTTTTTCCGCAGCGGTTTCTAAACGCATGGAAGAAGCCAAAACCGCGGAAAAATCCGCAAAATTAATGTGCATGCTGCGCTTTTTACCGCGATGCGGTTTTTTCGCGGTAAAAAAACGCATCAATGTGCACAAAAAGTGCAAAATGCATAGAAATGACTGTGCAGCTTATTTTTAGCGGTTTTATAGTGAAAACCGCGGTAAAAACCGCTAAAAAAACGCTGTGTGTGAACACAGCCTTAAAGGGATACCCGGTATGGAAGTTAGGACCGTTCCACTCAGCACTGTGGTTCTGACCCCAGGGTCTCTTAAAGGGATCATTGGTATGGAAGTTAGGGCAAATCCACTATGCGCTTTGGTACTGAGCCCAGGCCTTTCTTAAAGGGATCTCCGGTATGGAAGTCAGGGCAATTGCCTTCAAATGCTCTGGAACTTACCCCAGGCTCTCTTAAAGGGATCCCCAGAATGGAAGTTAGGGCAACTGCCTTCAAATGCTCTGGTACTCACCCCAGGCTCTCTTAAAGGGATCTCCTACATGGAAGTTAGGGCAAATCCCTCAGCACTCTGATTCTGACCCCAGGGTTCTATTAAAGGGATCATCGGTATGGAAGTCAGGGCATATCCATCCAGCTCTTTGGTTTTAACCCCAGGCCTCTCATAAAGGGATCCCCAGTATGGAAGTGAGGGCAAATCCACTCTGCGCTTTGGTACTGACCCCAGGCCTCTCTTAAAGGGATCTCCGGTATAGAAGTTAGGGTAAATCTCTCAGCGCTCTGATTCTCACCCCAGGCTTCTATTAAAGGGAACATTGGTATGGAATTCAGGGTAAATCCACTCAGCGCTCTGGTTCTGACCTCATTCTGACGGGATGACGTGGGATATTAGGGGTAGTAGTCCAGTGGCTCTGGCTGATGTGTGATATTAGGGGTAGAAGTCCGGTGGCTCTGGCTGACAGGATGATGTGGGATATTAGGGGTAGTAGTCCGGTGGCTCTGGCTGACAGGATGATGTGGGATATTAGGGGTAGTAGTCCGGCGGGTGTGATGGGATGATGTGGGATATTAGGGGTAGTAGTCCGGTAGCTCTGGCTGACGGGATGATGTGGGATATTAGGGGTAGTAGTCCGGGGGCTCTGGCTGATGGGATGATGTGGAATATTAGTGGTAGTTGTCCGGTGGCTCTGGCTGACAGGATGATGTGGGATATTTGAGGTATTAGTCCGGCGGCTGTGATGGGATGAGGTGGGATATTAGTGGTAGTTGTCCGGTGGCTCTGGCTGACCGGATGATGTGGGATATTAGTGGTAGTAGTGCGGTGGCTCTGGCTGACAGGATGATGTAGGATATTAAGGGTAGTAGTCCGGCGGCTGTGACGGGATGATGGGGGATATTAGTGGTAGTTGTCCGGTGGGATGATGTGGGATATTAGGGGTAGTAGTCCGGCGGCTGTGACGGGATGATGTGGGATATTAGGGGTAGTAGTCCGGCGGCTGTGACGGGATGATGTGGGATATTAGGGGTAGTAGTCCGGCGGCTGTGACGGGATGATGGGGGATATTAGTGGTAGTTGTCCGGCGGCTGTGACAGGATGATGTGGGATATTAGGGGTAGTAGTCCGGTGGCTCTGGCTGACGGGATGATGTGGGATATTATAGTGAATGTGGCTATGCGGAGTGGGCTGGGCTCTACACTCAGAGATATATTATATATATATATATATATATATATATATATATATATATATATATATATATATATATATACACACACATTATAATTTGTTATAACTAACCGTAGTTACTGTGCCCGGGCAGCGCCGGACTCCAGCTAGTATATATATAATGAAATCTTACAATATTCACCATGGACATCAAGCCTAAAACCAGACTCATGCTTCCTTGTTCATCAGTCTCATTATCATCACAGCAAGGATTATAATGACAACACCTTTATGTACAGTAGGTAACACAGGATCCATCATTCACAACAGGGGATGGTCACAGCTCACCTCCTCTTCCTCCCTGTGCAATGACCTTTGCCCAGAGCAGAACATGCCTAGAAAGCTCAAAAGTCAGTCTATCGCTATTGATGCCCATTTAGCTGCTGAAAAGTGAAATTTGACATCGGTAGATATTATTAGGAACCAGTATGAAAATTGCAAGATTCCAGATATTTTTTATCCTTAAAGGGAACTGGTCATGTTAAAAACATTATTAGCCTGCAAATGTGAGATTAATCTGCAAGTTAATAGCGTTCTGAACCTGCCCGGTGCCGGCACTGAGAGCCCTGCTGCCAGGAGAAAATTAAACTCGGTAGCGTTCAGCAGCTTTTTTCCGCCCTGCTCTGGTGATGGGATGGGACCAGTGGCGGATTATAATGAGGTCAATTTGGGCAGTTGCCCCGGGCCCAGTGGGGTTAAGGGGCCCACAGCCCAGGCCAGTAAATTGCCCCATTATAATCCGCCACCGCGCAGGGTCGGATTAAAGGCAGGGCAGGCGGGGCTTCAGCCCCGGGGCCCCCACCACAAGAGCTTCTAAGGGGGCCCCCACCACATTCCTGCTGGCTGCTGCAATGGCACTCCATCTTCTCCCCACCTAAAAGTGAGTGACCGTGGGGGCGGCAAGTAGCGTGAACGCTGATGCTGCTGGTAGCGTGCAAAGGCTTGTGATGAGATCACAGGAGGTAAGGTGTCAGGGCCCCCGATCATGTGACCCCTGTCTCCTCCCCACCTGTGACCTCATCACAGGTCCTGTGCGCACAGCACAGAACACTGAGAGCAGCCATGTATGTGGAGTGCGGCTCTGCGGGTGGAGGTCGGTGCTGGAGGCTCCATTATTCTCTATGTGGAGTGCGGCTCTGCGGGTGGAGGTCGGTGCTAGAGGCTCCATTATTCTCTATGTGGAGTGCGGGTGGAGGTCGGTGCTGGAGGCCCCATTATTCTCTATGTGGAGTGCGGCTCTGCGGGTGGAGGTCGGTGCTGGAGGCCCCATTATTCTCTATGTGGAGTGCGGCTCTGCGGGTGGAGGTCGGTGCTGGAGGCTCCATTATTCTCTATGTGGAGTGCGGCTCTGCGGGTGGAGGTCGGTGCTGGAGGCCCCATTATTCTCTATGTGGAGTGCGGCTCTGCGGGTGGAGGTCGGTGCTGGAGGCTCCATTATTCTCTATGTGGAGTGTGGCTCTGTGGGTGGAGGTCGGTGCTGGAGGCTCCATTATTCTCTATGTGGAGTGCGGGTGGAGGTCGGTGCTGGAGGCCCCATTATTCTCTATGTGGAGTGCGGCTCTGCGGGTGGAGGTCGGTGCTGGAGGCCCCATTATTCTCTATGTGGAGTGCGGCTCTGCGGGTGGAGGTCGGTGCTGGAGGCTCCATTATTCTCTATGTGGAGTGCGGCTCTGCGGGTGGAGGTCGGTGCTGGAGGCCCCATTATTCTCTATGTGGAGTGGGGCTCTGCGGGTGGAGGTCGGTGCTGGAGGCTCCATTATTCTCTATGTGGAGTGTGGCTCTGTGGGTGGAGGTCTGTGCTGGAGGCTCCATTATTCTCTATGTGGAGTGCGGGTGGAGGTCGGTGCTGGAGGCCCCATTATTCTCTATGTGGAGTGCGGCTCTGCGGGTGGAGGTTGGTGCTGGAGGCCCCATTATTCTCTATGTGGAGTGCGGCTCTGCGGGTGGAGGTCGGTGCTGGAGGCTCCATTATTCTCTATGTGGAGTGCGGCTCTGCGGGTGGAGGTCGGTGCTGGAGGCCCCATTATTCTCTATGTGGAGTGCGGCTCTGCGGGTGGAGGTCGGTGCTGGAGGCTCCATTATTCTCTATGTGGAGTGTGGCTCTGTGGGTGGAGGTCGGTGCTGGAGGCTCCATTATTGTCTATGTGGAGTGCGGCTCTGCGGGTGGAGGTCGGTGCTGGAGGCTCCATTATTCTCTATTTGGAGTGCGGCTCTGCGGGTGGAGGTCGGTGCTGGAGGCTCCATTATTGTCTATGTGGAGTGCGGCTCTGCGGGTGGAGGTCGGTGCTGGAGGCTCCATTATTCTCTATGTGGAGTGCGGCTCTGCGGGTGGAGGTCGGTGCTGGAGGCCCCATTATTCTCTATGTGGAGTGCGGCTCTGCGGGTGGAGGTCGGTGCTGGAGGCTCCATTATTCTCTATGTGGAGTGCGGCTCTGCGGGTGGAGGTCGGTGCTAGAGGCTCCATTATTCTCTATGTGGAGTGCGGCTCTGCTGGTGGAGGTCGGTGCTGGAGGCCCCATTATTCTCTATGTGGAGTGTGGCTCTGCGGGTGGAGGTAGGTGCTGGAGGCTCCATTATTCTCTATGTGGAGTGCGGCTCTGCGGGTGGAGGTCGGTGCCGGAGGCCCCATTATTCTCTATGTGGAGTGCGGCTCTGCGGGTGGAGGTCGGTGCCGGAGGCTCCATTATTCTCTATGTAGAGTGTGGCTCTACGATTCGTGACCCCCGTCACGTGACGAGGGGGGCCCACAGAGTCTGAACTGCCCCGGGCCCTGGCTACCCTTAATCCACCCCTGGATGGGACTTTGACATCATTTTGATTGACAGCCGGATCCCCGCTGCCTGACTGGGGGAGCTGACTGTCAATCCGAATGATGTCAAAGTCCCTTCCCATCACCAGAGCAGGGCGGAAAAGAAGTCGCTGCTTTGTCAACGTGATGTCAGCAGAGGCAGCTGAATCCCTGGCAGGAGCGGTATGTGACTGCTCTGTGCCAGCGATGAACGCCGCAGGGCACAACAGGCAGATAGGTAGCAAGTCCCTGCCTGCTAGTGCTTAGGCACATTTTTTGTTATTCACAAAGTCCCGGATATCCCCTTTAATATAGTGATCCAGAAATTTTTTATATATATATATATATAAAAAAAAAAAAAAATACCCATGTTTGTCATACATACATACATGGGTATTTCATTTTTTTAAATATATTCTTAGATGTTATCCGAGACTTTTACACTGATGACCTATCCTTAGGATGGAAAGAAGTATCACTGCCACATCTATCTGCACAAGGGTTGTTTGTAGTCTGTAACCATGGAAACACACTCGTTTGCACGGGAGCTGCGAACACAAAACAGTTGGCGCTACGAAATCTAATCGCTTACAAAGGAGGACATCCTCTATACTTAACCTCCGAAGTCTTGACGTGCCATCAAAAAATGAGCTGTATATTACTTCACAATCGCACACCATGTGTTACACTATAGAAGAGAGCCTTGATGCCTTCTGGTCCAAAACAAGATTTAGAGCCAATTCCTTGAGAGTCAAATGGTACAAGGAAGATAGAACTAAGAAAAGGCGTTTTATAAATGACTGAGTCCTACAGGGATCAATTCTTTCTTGATGCAATTAAGAAACAACAGGGTTTTCACAGCCTCAGCGGGTTTCGGACCAGTCCTGCAAGCATTATACAGAAGTGAGATAGAAGATATTACTTATCTGGCGGGGTTCATAAAGCCTGTGCTCTGCTGATAGGAATCAGGGCATTTCATGTTTTGATTTTGTAAAAGGCTTTCTTGTTCCACCGAGCCTCTTACCGTTTGGCCTTTATCCAAATGAAAGATTAAGAACGTGAAGAGTTCAGAGCGCGTTCTCAGCGGCCACAATCAATAGCACTCCTAGGTTCACGGCCCTCGTGATTTGGAAAAAAAAAAAGCTGAGTACATAAAATAATTTCCTTGTGCCCAGGATTGTGTTGCCAAATGCATTCTATCAATAACCTATTGGAATGAATAGGAGAAATGGAAAAGCAGCACATGTCAAGAAGTACACATAGTCATCAGAAATATGCTGAGGAACTAGAACTATTGACAGCCAGGCATGAATTACGCTAACAATGGATGCCTGGCACAGAGGAATGACAGATGGCGGACTCAACCCTTGTGTAATCAACATACCTGCTAATTGAGTCTCCGAATTAACATTTCTTAAACAAATATTTTTTGCGTCGTCTATGAATTGAAGGGTCGGCAATGGCTCCGCATGGCAAGTTGGACAGTAGGTATTGCTCATAAGGTCTTGCAAACTTGGCAGCATCCAAAGCCTCTCTAACTAGAATATGAGCTATACAGGAGAAGCTTTGGCTCCCAAATTACTTCAAACGTGGACCAAGAATCACAAAAGGGATGAAATGATAGTGGCCATTTTAAGAATTTAGGTCATTCAAGACCTCAAAGACAACAGCAGCCATTTTAGGTCCTTAATCAACTGATTCAATTACTCTCAGTCTGTAGAACTACCGAACATTTATCTGAGCATGAAAAAACCCTGTTCGATTGTTGTTTTCCCTCATGCGGTGGACACCGGGCCATGTGGTGGACACCAGGCCATGTGGTGGACACCGGGCCATGCGGTGGACACCGGGCTTGTTAATGAGGAGGAAAATGTCTGTAGTTATTTATACGTTACATAAAGGTCATCTCAATATTAATTTGCACTGAAACATCTGGTTACTTCCTTAACATCCCCTAGACTTGAGTGAAAACATTTGTCCTACCCTTGTCCGGTGTCTAGTCTTGTATTCTGTGGCAGCCAGACCATACCACTTCTTCATCTGGCATTCTCGGATCGGCATGAGCGCCTCTTGAATTTACTAGGTCCCGTGATGCTATGACGTTGCGTAGAACCTAGTTCCTAAGTCTCACACAGCGTCATGATGTTAAGGGGCCTTCTAAATGCAAGAGGTGCCCATTATGCTGGCACCAGAAGTGAAAATTGCCCAGGTCCAGCTGCCAGATGTCACAGGGTATCTAAAGAGCAAGAAGCACCCAGGATGCTGGGCCGAGGATTGTCCTAGTCTGGTTGCCACAGAGGACCATAATGACGCCGGACAGAGGCAGCACAAATCTTTTTGCTCGAATCCAGCTTCCACAAAAACTAAAAAATGCCTTCTTGAATACAAATTAAAGGGTATCTCCTGCATCACTATGTTTTTTTTAGTATTTTTCTCTACTCTTACCATGCCTATTAAGAGACCTGGCTTTACCCCCCCCCCCCCCTTATGTTTAGGCTGAACCAAGAACTCTGGGCCAAACAGATGTCTTCTGATAACTTTCCTCTGTCACAGCTTGCATATCACTATAGTCTTTTATTCACCATTTCAAGACACATTTAGGGGACTAATGAGTTTTCTGAACTTATACACAGAGTCAGTGAAAATGTTGATTGTCTAAATATGTACCGTAGTTTTTTTTTTTAATATATAGACTATTACGTTTTTTAAATATGAGCTCATGAATGGTCCTTTTCGGTTCTGAGGACAGGGAGTTGCAACCAGGGTCACATATTTTGAGTATTGCTGTAATTTATCATCCCACCTTTATAAAAGTATTAAGACATTTCCCTGCACTCTCTTCCTTCTCGCCTCCTCACCTTGATCATTCTAAGGAATGTCTTCGACATGGTCACTCTCCTCTATATTGTTTTCCCACCTGGATAAGTATACAAAAATGCCAAATGATCAACTTTGATGACAACCCATATGTATTCTGAAATATACTAGCTATATAAAGTTGTCCTCCTAAGGTTTCCATTCATTTCAACTGAGATTTCAAGGAAAAATATAATATTTCAATAGACATCGGTGAAAATGGTCAGTGTCATTTGAACAAATTTTGAATACATCAGTGAAGAAGAATAAACTTTGTATTATATCGTATAGGAGAAATCTACTTCTTTCTCCATTTATGAGCCACTTCCTCATTCTCCTGCCTCCTGAATTTACCATCCAATTTGAAAACAAAAAACAGCTTAAAATTTGAAAACAAAAAACAGCTTAAAATCAGCTTGGTAAAAGCAAGACAAATTGACTGGGCAGTGTCAATATTAAACAGCTTGGAGTAAAGATCACTTAGAACAGTGAGAGAACAGTCAGACCTGAACAGATTGAACTACAGCGCTGGATTCACAGACACACAGCTCAGTACTCCTATATAATATACTGCATGTTGTTACTTTTGTATTTGCCCTACAGAGAATGAAGAGAAGGAATCCATCTGTGTGTACTGCATATAGGAGACATGATAACAGCTTATTTCCTACCAGCTCAGAGACAACTGATAGAAACACAGTCTTCAGAGAGTAAAATTAGTGAAAAATGTATTATACAAGTCACATAATGGCCAGAATTAGTGTTCTTCCTCGTTTACACACACGACAGATTATTCTGAACAGTTACGTACAATGACGTGTATGCTATGAGCGCAGGTGCTCAGAACATTTTTTTTAAAAATCTCTAGAAATGTGATCTGAACAGTCAAAAATTAGACATTCATAGACTTGACATAAAACCATCAGATATGTGTGAGAGCTAGTGGAGATATTTGCTGATATTTTGTGTACACAAGTTGGTTCTTGAAAAGAATTGCCAGATTTCATGTGAGATCCTATTTTTTTTTTCACATCTGAAGAATGTGACTTTCTTTTATTTAGTTTTGCTGCAGCTGACATATTGTGTGTCATAGAGAGCGGTGTTCCTTTCATCAGTCGGTGGGTGCCTGGTGGAACATATGCTGTCCCGGCTGCTCCTTTCTTTCTCAATATGTTTACCTTTGGCAGTCACATCATTGATCTACACTGCGTGGTGGATCCTCACCAACTGATCTGGTAGCTCGCAGAGTAATCCAGCAGTCAGTGTCCGCACGGCTACTGTAAAATGGCCTTTGGACAGTAAGGACAAATATCATATTAAAATTCAGAAATAGGCTTCATGCACTTTTAAGGTTTCCCATTCTATGTTAGCTTCATCTGTAGCTCAGATCTGAGGAGTTTAAGCTAAATTATATATACTCAAGACAAAGCATTAAGAAACCCCAAAGACAAAAGATATAAGATCTAATCCTGTAAAAGTGTAGGTCAAGCTAGTTGTAGCAAGGAATAAGGACACTTAAGGCGCCCATCGTGGTGTAACTTGATGCTCAAGGAACGCAATGCAAAATTTCCACCAGGACCCCAAATTATCACGGATTTTTAATAGTAATTGTCTTTTTATATGGGTCAAAAGGACCTTTAGACCCCATAAGCTCAATAGTCCGGGTGCAACTGATACAGTTATGCCTATATACTTTAGACAGCAGTCAGGTGAATGCCAACTGAGCCAACAGCTATCTCCCCTGTCTCATCTAAACACATGCATGCTCAGTTAGGGCAAGCATGCATGTGTTTTTCATTGGGAGAGTGAAGTATGCTGTTACTGTTGCTTATTTCCTGTGAAACAAAAGTGTTTTGTAATTTATTATGCCTCATCCTCTCCTCTGACATGATCTGAATGGAGCAGCGGCTACAGGGAAAAATTGAAGCTTTATGACCCCCCCCCCCCCCCGTACAAGTTAGGCTATTGTCGGCTGAACCTCCCAATATGGATAGTATTGGCCAACGTTCTAATGTGTATGAGGGAGCAGGCCAACTGAAGCTTGGGTGAGATGTCCGATTTCGGACTGCCAATCTCAGTGTTCTACTTGCAGGAGCACACGACCGAATGAACCCGCCAGTAATAGGGAGAATCAGACAAGATGGCTATAGGCTGAACAATCGACTGCAGCATAATTGTCCGACAGCCATCTAATGTGTATGGCCAGCATTTTTCGTCTTCCAGTCATCTGGACGGTATAGGGACCTGTAAACGTCACGGCTCACCATTTGCTTAAAATTTGGAAAAGTCACTTTAATGTTGAAAAAAATATAATTCATGTGTCGAACATAACCGCAAGAAACTCAACTGTTTGACAATTGTCTACATGGTCTATGTGTACATCAAAGAGGGGGCCCTTATATATATATTTACATATGTGTTACATATTATATATACATACACACATATATTCTATAGAACACTTTTTTGCACTATATTATTCTAATAATATTGTATTAGAAAGCCTGGGCAGAACCATACAAATCTAATTGGGGAATACCTGACACTGTGCTTCAAAGTCTCTCTGATAAAAGTTTGCAACAGTATAATTCTCAATATCCTTTTATCTTCGCACTTTGTGATGGCTGAAAATAAGATTTATCCAGAAGTTTAAAATAGATAAAAGTTAGCGGAGACATATATAAATGGTGACGGTATGAAGCTCGGGCTTTTCATCTTTGGGCCAAGGTCACACATCAAATCTAAGGGGAACAGAAGAGAAAATCTTCACACAATGGCTCATCCTGGGACGCCAGTGTGTGGCGGCAGTATTTCAACAGCTGGCAATTGGCCCAGTGACATCCCTGAATATTTATATACACTCCTCGAAAACCTACACGGAATCCATTGTCTAAGACTACACTCATACTAAAGTGTATGTAAGGAAGTTATCAGCTGGAATTAAACAAAAAATCATTGAAAACTAATATCGGCTGCGGTTCAATTTATCATCATTTTCAAGCTCTCTGACTGCAGTCAGTGGTGTAAATATTACCATGTACACTGACGAGAAGGAGGGGAACAAGGTTTTGAACTTTTGACTTTGAGACTCCATATCTCACCATCCCCTACTGCATTGGACGCGAACCATCATTTTATAGACAATCATCTTGGATATCTCATAAACAAGTTTGACTTGAAACTAATTAGCATATGATTAGTTATGCAGATTCTCGTCACGTCACTGCCTTGTTACAGCTTTGCTCCTAAAAATCTAACATTTTTATTATTTGGGCCCCTTTTCCCCTTGTTTCTTCCAGACCCGTTTGCACACATCAGAGCCTAGTCTACTGACTTTTGTCTCTCGTTTCCAGTCTTCTACTGTTCGCTTAGCGTACGTTTTTTGCAAACTCGAGCCTACGCTTCTAATGACGATGTTGAAATCAAGGCTTTCCTCTTTTCGGGCCACCATTCCAGACTGCACGGTGCTTGTGCCGACGTCTGTGACCTCACTATTACAAAGCATACGAGCCACCTCCACTGCCATATCTGTCGCATAAACCTTGTAATGGGCGGACTTGTTGACTCCAATATTTTGCCTCTTGACCTTTGAATGGATGGACGGACTTCATTTCGTAGTCTTCCATTTGCCATGGCACTCACATGAGGCAGTTTGGCAATTTTCTTGTCCGAGAGAGCTTGATGATGCTAACCTTTCGCTTACAAGTCAAATCTGGTAGTATCATGTTCCAAGGAGTAGCGGATGGTGAGATATGGAGCCTGAAAGTCAAAGTTCAAAACATTGTTACCCTTTTGCTTGTCAGTATACATTCTGAGGCTTAAAATCAGTAGGGTTTTCTATAATGTTATCCAGTTTACTTATTCTTCAATTAACTGCAGCTCGGACAGCCGTTCATATACTTTATCTACACTGATACATTGTGGCTAGTATCAGGACAAGATACACACTCCTATATCCTTTCCTGCTCTGGCCAGCTATTTCTATTCCTCTGTATGACGCATTATCATAGTAACCTGACATGCATTCCTGGGGTCACCATCCCTAATAGTAGGAACTCTGGAGCATTCAGCTAATTGGCGTCCTCACCACTACAAAAGGTTAATATACTGAGATACGCAGCTCTGCTACATCGCTAAACGCTGCGGTAAGCCTACATTGTGCCTCTTCACATACCAAACTCTGCTACATTGCTTGGCTCTACTATATCACTTAACTTTGCTGTTTAACTCTACATTGTGCTTTCTAACATAAGAAGCTCTGCTACATCATTGGGCTCTATTACATAACTTAACTCTGCAGATCTTCTCTACATTTTGCCTCATGAGTTTCCCTGCTCTGCTACATCATTGTGCTCTGCTATACCACAGTTCCGAATTTCTATTCTACTCCGCCTCAACACAATCTACCCTGCTGTGCCGCTATTGCCACTCTTCTTCATTAGTCCCCCTCTGCTAACTTTCTCGCTTACTAGTTGGCTGCTGCTCTTTGTTTGCCTATCCAGTTTCTACTGCCACCTTTGTTCCAATTAGACCACCCTGCAGAACCAGTGACATCAGTCCAGACTGCACTACAACCACTCCTCTGGACTGAGGGCTTTGGGGAACCACTTTACCAAGTGAAACATAACAGCCCTAAAAAAAATCTTATCATTATGGGATTCATCTATATCAACCATTTCAAACATATTTCACCAGAGATAACCTGTGGCCATAGATCCTATTTGGCCATGTAGATGTCAAAGGTAAGAGGTGGGTTTTTATCTCTCACAAACCAGGCTTGTCTATATATTACATGGTCAGTTAATCATCTGAATTTCTGTAATGCTACAACTACATAAATGTATAGTCAGGCAGATCTTTCCTAGGCGATTACAGCAGGCTCTCTGAGGATTAAAGTGAATCCATCAGCAGGTTTTGGCCAACTCATCTGAGAGGAGCCTGATGTAGGTGAGGAGAAGCTTAAGCCAACGATTTATCACTTAGTTTACGGGGCACAGCCGTTCTGACATAATCAAGAGTTTTTAGATTTAGCATGAAGCAGAGCTCAAGAAGCTAATCCCACCCACACCAGGCTCTGTAAACACAATGTCCATGGATAGTGAGGTGACTATCACAGGAGGGGGCATGACATACCTGGAGGCACATGTTGCTAAAACAATTATTGCAAGTGAACAAAACCACTGAACTTGATAACAGAGGCATCACTGAAATCTGTGTTTTAACCCCTATCTCATGCTGTCTTCAGATTACATAGCAAAAACCTGCTTACAGATTCCCTTTAAGTAAATGTCAGCTACATAAGAAGTCAGAAAAACAAAACTTCAACTTTTTACCACTTGTGTAAGAGAATATAGTTTCCAGAGTGTGTGTGTGCCAATCCCATGTGAGGCAGTCAGAAAGATAAATGAGAATTAATGGGGGCACTCAATGTCAGGAAGCTGCTGCAACAGCTGATATAATGTAGGCAGTATTGGTTTTCACATACACCAACATAGACTGGGAAACTGAAACCTGCGTATCTCAGAAAGGAAACCAATTTCTGTCAGTGACCAAGGATAATTCTGTCACAACTTGTGCAGGGCCCAACTAGAGGGACAGCCCTTCTGGACTTAATTTTAAGCAACAGGCCAGATAGAATAACAGAAGTACGAGTCGATGGGCACCTAGGGAACAGTGACCACAATATAATACAATTCCACTTGTCCTTCAGTAAGGTGCCCTGGAAGGGGGTTACAAAAACGCTGAATTTCAGGAAAGCAAAGTTTGATCAGCTTAGAGAGGACCTTCACCGAATTGATTGGGACAATGTCCTCAAAAATAGGAGCACAGAAAATAAATGGGAAATATTTAAATCAGTTTTACACACCCACTGCGAGCTAGCCATACCGTACAGAAATAAAAGGGCTAGGAACAGGAGAACACCAATGTGGCTAAATAAGGGTGTAAAAAGGACAATAAATAACAAGAACAAGGCATTTAAGAAGCTAAAACAAGAAGGCAATGAAGACGCATTAAAAAGTTATAGAGAAAAAAATAAAATGTGTAAAAAACAAATACATTAACAAAAGTGGAAACTGAGAGACTCATTGCTAAGGAAAGTAAAACAAACCCCAAACTATTGTTTAATTATATAAACAGTAAAAGGATTAAAATTGATGGTGTCGGCCCTTTAAAGAACAATGAGGGTGAAATCATAGAGGGCGATTTGGGAAAAGCAAATGTTTTAAATACTTTTTTCTCAACAGTGTTCACACAGGAAAAGGATTTTCCAGGGGAAATGCAGAGTGATAATGTAAACTCCCCATTAAGTATTACCTGCCTAACCCAGGAAGAAGTGCAGAACCGCCTTAGTAAGATTAAAATTGACAAATCACGAGGCCCTGATGGCATTCACCCTCGGGTATTAAGGGAGTTAAGTAATGTGATAGACAGGCCTCTATTCCTTACATTTAAAGACTCTATAGAAACAGGGTCTGTTCCTTTTGATTGGCGGCAAGCATATGTGGTACCAATATTCAAAAAGGGGTGTAAAAGGGAACCCGGAAACTATAGGCCGGTAAGCTTAACATCTGTTGTGGGTAAAATTTTTGAAGGGTTTCTAAGGGATACCATTATGGAATATCTCAATGTTAAACATTTATTAACTCCATATCATCAAGGATTTATGAAGGATCGCTCCTGTCAAACTAACCTGATTAGCTTCTATGAGGATGTAAGCTCTCAAATGGACCAAGGAGAATCACTGGATGTCATTTATCTCAACTTCTCTAAAGCATTTGACACTGTCCCACATAAAAGATTGGTAAGTAAGATGAGAAAGCTTGGGCTAGGGGAAAATGTGTGTAGATGGGTAGGTAGCTGGCTTAGTGATAGAAAACAAAGAGTGGTTATTAATGGGGCATACTCAGATTGGGCCAGAGTTACTAGTGAGGTACCACAGGGTTCTGTATTGGGCCCCCTACTATTTAATATATTTATTAATTATCTAGTGGATGGCTTACACAGTAAAATATCAGTATTTGCAGATGATACAAAACTATGTAAGGTAGATAACACAAAGGAGGACAGTTTGCAACTACAGACAGATTTAAGTAAATTGGAGAATTGGGCTGAAAAATGGCAAATGAGGTTTAACACAGATAAGTGTAAGGTTATGCACATGGGAAGGAGAAACAGATGCTATAATTACTTACTAAATGGGAAACTGCTGGAGAAATCAGACATGGAAAAAGACTTCGGTATCTTAGTCAATAAGAAGCTAAATTGGAGTGCCCAGTGTCAGGCAGCTGCCACCAAAGCAAATAGGGTCATGGGATGCATTAGAAGAGGTCTGGGGACACGAGATGAAAACATAATTCTCCCTCTGTACAAATCACTCGTCAGACCACACTTGGAGTATTGTGTGCAATTTTGGACGCCGGTGCTCAAGAAAGACATTACAGAACTTGAAAGGGTTCAAAGGCGGGCTACTAAAATGATAAATGGAGTTGGTTCACTACAATACCCAGAAAGGTTATCAAAATTAGGTCTATTTACTCTAGAAAAGAGAAGACTTAGGGGAGACCTAATATATATGTACAAGTATATCAGAGGGCAATACAGAGATCTCTCCAATGAACTGTTTGTACCAAGGACTGTGACAAGAACAAGGGGGCATTCTCTTCATTTGGAGGAAAGACAATTTCTGCACCAGCATAGAAGAGGGTTCTTCACGGTAAGAGCAGTGAGGCTCTGGAATTCTCTTCCTGAGGAAGTGGTGATGGCCAACTCACTGAATGAATTTAAGAAAGGAATGGATGCTTTTCTTGTGAGTAACAGTATAGAAGGTTACGAATAACAGCATATTATAGGTAGATGGTTGACCCAGCTTAGGGGAAGGAATTTTTTTCCCTATGGAGAAAATTGGCTTCTACTCTGTGGGTTTTTTGCCTTCCCCAGGATCAACAATGCAGAACAGCTGCACTAAAAATAGGCTGAACTAGATGGACATAAGGTCTTCCTTCAGCCTTCAAAACTATGTTACTATGTTACTATGTTACAATTGTTATACATGATGGAAAATTCTACAAAATGTATTGATGACACTGCAAACACAAATCCATTTTACAAACTAATGATGGAAGACACACAAAGACGACTGTACGATACACAAATTTACAGAAATACTCTGTACAGCTTAATCAACATGATCTTAACTGTTCGGCTGCTGCTCCTGCTGTTGCTCTTAGGAAAGAAATGTTATTTTTGCTGCTGATTCTTCCTGAAAATTGTGAGCAATCTTTTCACATTTTAGGTTCGCTGCAAATAGTGCATCAACACCTGCACCGTTTCCATCACAAATTCTGAAATAAACTGGCACAAGATCACTTGCTTACAAATCATACATCAATTAACTATGACTACAGCCAAGTACACATCGCTAACGTTTTAGCTAAGAGATAGTTGTTATGTAACACATACACTAGCCATCTAGAAATACCATTATTATCCATCTCACTGCCAGAAATGTCACGCCTCGGCCAGGATGGTCAACGCTCCTAGATTATGTACAGTGTTTGTTAAAAATATATTTATCCTTTGTGGATATTTTTACTTGTACTTAGTAATGCACAAACGTAACGAGGTAGTTTTGACACACATCAACTGAATTTTTGCAGCACATTACTGTTTTTTAAAACTCTAAATATATTTAAAAAAAAAAAAAGGTTGTCCCCTACAAAAAATAATTTTAAAAGCATCAGAATAGCCAACAATAAAGAGGTGATACCTGCTTTTCAGGTCCCTCGCTGGCCACCACTTCCTGGTCCCTCGCTGGCCACCACTTCCTGGTCCCTCGCTGGCCACCACTTCCTGGTCCCTCGCTGGTCACCACTTCCTGGTCCCTCGCTGGTCACCACTTCCTGGTCCCTCGCTGGTCACCACTTCCTGGTCCCTCGCTGGTCACCACTTCCTGGTCCCTCGCTGGTCACCACTTCCTGGTCCCTCGCTGGTCACCACTTCCTGGTCCCTCGCTGGTCACCACTTCCTGGTCCCTCGCTGGTCACCACTTCCTGGTCCCTCGCTGGTCACCACTTCCTGGTCCCTCGCTGGTCACCACTTCCTGGTCCCTCGCTGGTCACCACTTCCTGGTCCCTCGCTGGTCACCACTTCCTGGTCCCTCGCTGGTCACCACTTCCTGGTCCCTCGCTGGTCACCACTTTCTGGTCCCTCGCTGGTCTCTACTTCCTGGTCCCTCGCTGGTCTCTACTTCCTGGTCCCTCGCTGGTCTCTACTTCCTGGTCCCTCGCTGGTCTCTACTTCCTGGTCCCTCGCTGGTCTCTACTTCCTGGTCCCTCGCTGGTCTCTACTTCCTGGTCCCTCGCTGGTCTCTACTTCCTGGTCCCTCGCTGGTCTCTACTTCCTGGTCCCTCGCTGGTCTCTACTTCCTGGTCCCTCGCTGGTCTCTACTTCCTGGTCCCTCGCTGGTCTCTACTTCCTGGTCCCTCGCTGGTCTCTACTTCCTGGTCCCTCGCTGGTCTCTACTTCCTGGTCCCTCGCTGGTCTCTACTTCCTGGTCCCTCGCTGGTCTCTACTTCCTGGTCCCTCGCTGGTCTCTACTTCCTGGTCCCTCGCTGGTCTCTACTTCCTGGTCCCTCGCTGGTCTCTACTTCCTGGTCCCTCGCTGGTCTCTACTTCCTGGTCCCTCCCACGGGATACAAGGAAGTGATACTCAACCATTCACTGGCTAAAGCAGAGTCATGTTATCAGGTGATATCTTTGTATCTGCTAATATTCTAAGTTAAATTCCAATTAAATTAACTGTGATTAAATATTGCACAAATTAAAGTAAAAATAATTTTGGGTGACGATCAACAGATTTTTTAGATAATGCACATCACTATTAATCTATTCACATCACATCTGAGCCTCCCATTAGATATAAATGCCAGGGGTGTCTCCTTACATATATCTCTGATGGTAGGTTCTGACATACAACGTAGTAGAGCCATAAATGCTGCCCATTGGCCAGATTAAAGAAATAAGCCGGAACACATGTTAGTACAAGTGCAGTGTGTAGGCGCATGTTCACACTGAGGCCATTTAACAGATAAAGCCTAAGATAAAACAAAATGAGAATATAACCTGAAGTTAGTAAATAATAATAGTATACGGTATGTAAATAACATAGGGTACTTAGTTGGCCATCCCACCACGACAAGGTGTACACAATCTGTATGGACCCCAACGCTTGCAGTTTTCGTACTTTGTACATACAGGAGCATAACTCCCCATTCTGTCTATATAGTTTTCCATGGGCAGGAGAAAACCAGTCAGGTCTAGATCCTGATCTGCCCCTGTCCATTTTGAGGTCTGCTAACACATATCAAGGTGAACTACAAGAGTTAGGGACCATCCTGAGTGGGTACACCTTGTCGCGGTGGGATGGCTTTTACACTCTTTTGATCAAAATAGTGTTAACCAAGTTCCCTATATTATTAGAATGTAATATTACTTTATATTTATTTACTTACAGCGGGGTATTTGCACACTTTGTTCTTATCCCAGGTTCCATTGGCCAGATGGAAAAAACAAAACACATATATATGGATTAGTGATGAGTAAACATGCTCGGATAACATCTTATCCAAGCACACTCGGGTGTTATCCGAGCATCTGGGAGTGTTCGTATATTATGTTCGAGTCCCTGCAGCTGCATGGTTTGCGGCTGTGAGACAGACACAACACATGCGTGGATTACCTGTTTGTTAAGAAATCCCCACATGTTCAGGCTGTCTAACAGCCGCAGAGACTCGAACATAACATAAGAGCCCTCCCAGATGCTCGGATAACACTCGAGCATGCTCGCATAAGACATTATCCGAACACATTCGCTCATCACGAACATGGATACATTCTAAAAATTTGTATACCTAGTGGTGTACAGGATTTTTTTTCCATACCGGGACCAACGGGTGATGTATGCCACTGTATGTAATATCGTATTGGAGCTTTCCATAGGAGGTATATGCCCAAAAATACTCATGATGTAAACACCTAATATAAGGTTTAGGAGTGATAGAGACTAATTGATATGCAATGTTTTTAGCTGCTACATTTTATCAGCGGCTATGGAAATTGCAGAATAGAAGCAATCCTCTACCCACATTCTTGGAGAACAGGTACATTATAAGGCATTATATAATACACTGCATCTTATCCATAAATATTATATACGAACAGGCAAACACACTAGAAATAAAACAAGCACAATACATTCATTTATATTCAGATTTAAATTCATTGTACTCTGCAGGCATAAAATATTATGAGGAAGTAATAAGACAGGAGATTGTGCAAGGCATGAAAAAAAGGTCTAAATGTAAAATAGTTACCACCGTGCTTAGGCTAAATTTCCTGTGCATCTTTCAATATACTGATTTCCATAGCAAATAATGGTGTTTTTACACCTCTATATTATGTACATAAATACTATATATGACTAGTCCAAGCCAGTAAAGTGGACACATCTGTCCAAGGCCGATTTTGCATGTCCCACATTCACAGCCTAAGTATGTGTTAGGCTCCCCTTGTGAGGTGGATTCACGAAGCCTCAGGTCCAGGTGGGCACACAGACTCAGAGTACGGGTACAGCAATCAGGAAGGCACAAGGGGAGCGAGGACTTGGCACACAAGTAACTACGAGATGACACAGAACCACCACTCTGAGATAGGCGAAGAGACCACAGAGGTAAAGCACAGCTGAGAGAATAGTATAAACAAAGTATAATATAGCCTGTGCGCTAATGTGGCTGAAGGATGACCCAAGAAATGGCAAACGACTGGTACCTGGCAAGGCCGAAGGTGAAGTATGAAGCACATTAAATACAGGACTAGCAGTCTTAATCCTAACACAATAGTGTGCTTCTTATTGGGCCTTAAGAGGCCTAGGGAGAGAAAGTCATAGAGCCACACCGGGCAACTTGCAAAACCCAATGTGGAGCACAACAGAGGACAGCAGCACCAGGGGATGGAGGTGGAGCTCGGGATAACCCAGGACAGGTGTGTAAACAGTATGCATTGTGATGTCTGGGCCGGCCGTGGGTCTCCTGACCTGAACTCAACAGCCTTAATGGCATATATGAAGCTGTTGAAGTTCAGATCAGGAGACCCTTGGAAGGTTCGGACATCACTATCTGTTCTGTTCATGAATGTTGGACAGGTGAAACCAGCCTTAGGAGAAACCAGCAGAATTTAGCCATTGATATGCCACATAAGTCTTTTATGAAGAATAAAAAAAAAAAAAGGGAAAAACTTTCCAAATGAACTATGTAAATCAGATAAAGTTTCATGTCCACAACTGTATTACGGCTCAATACCAATTTCTACAATGTAGTGATTCAGCAGTAATGTCAAATAGAGATTTCTGTACAATCGTCGCTTTTAGAGGAGTCTTGTGCCTGGGTATCTTGTCTTATTTTTCTCAGTTCTCTTGAGATTCCAAATGTCAAAAAAGGAACATCAAATCATCACACTTTCTAGCATAATGCTGAATCCAAAAAAATGAGCATAGACATTGGAAACCATTCAAAAGAATCTATGATCAGCAGTCCAATCCAGTACAACCATCTCCGTTCACTAGAACTAACAGAAAGTAGCAGTGGTGAGAGGAATATTTTCTGTCAACTCAACCGATTAAAGTCAATGGATGGTCAATGTGGTTGGAGAGTGAAGCCAGTACAGATATGCTATAATTACACAGTTCTTTCCTAGTGCCACTGCCACATCGATGTAGCGATAGGAGGCAGTCACAGACATCAGAGCACCACCAATCCATCTTTAGTGGCATTTCCTATGCCACCAGTGTCTAAGCTGAGACCGCCCGCAAAAGGAATTTTACTTTCCTTCTTTTACGCCTTGTACTTTCTTATGTCCATTGACTAAACAAGCTAAGTGAAATTATGTAAATGATGTCAAATAGGCAAACTGTCTTTTCAGAGAGGAAGAGGACCTGAACTCTTGTGCCACCTTGGCTCGTTAAAGGGAAGATAATGAATTGTAGTATTGCTACTTCTAACAGGTGGCATAGAGTTCAAGTCCTCTCTCTGAAGAGACAAGTTGCATATTTAATTTCCCAAAAGAGCATGCAAAGGGGGTGGTCCACTAGTAGGACAACCTCTTCTTGATCAAAATTAATGGCGCCAATAAAATAATAGAGCCTATACTCACCTCCCATGCTGACGACAGCAACAAGCACAAGAGCAACAGCACAACAGCCCCGTGAAGACGAAGTGCCGACACCGCGGGAATGGCGCCAGCACGGGAGGGGAGTATAGACTTTATTATTTATTATTTTATCGAGGCCAAGCAAGGGGTATGATGGTAGTGGACAACTTCTTTCAATCTCCTCATACTAGCTTGTCAGACCTGGCATGTCATTCCCCACAAGGAGAAACCTTACTCCTTAGATCCCACTAAAAGAGGTCAGCAATTTTTGTACCATGTTAATAATAGCAGCGTGTAGTATTAGTGAAGCAGATAATTTATGTGTCTAATATGAATTATCGAAAACTAGTTAAACAGTGGATTCGCCATTTAACACAAATGAAAGGAAAAGAAAACTATGGTATTCTCTTGTTGGCTTCACCCACAAAAGCAATTACAGGGCTGATGCGTTTTACTGCTTTTTTTGTTGAAAAGAATCAAAGATGTATCTATATGTACTCACAAAGCAAATATTGGATAAGACAGATATTATTGTTAATAAAAGAGATTAAAGTGCGGCAAAACACATTTATCCCATCTCTTTCTCTTCCTAATTAGCACATGAAAGCAAACAGTGTTCGGAGCGAGCGAGAATACAGAAGTCATCAATTATAAAACAACTAAGGAAGGTCTGGGACCTTGCATTTCCATATTTCTAGACTTATGACAAGCCTCACAAGTCAAGGAGATATCAAGTCTACATGTAATTCAGCAATTTATTTAGTTCTGGAAATAAAAAATGGCTTATGTCTTTGTATCCAAACAATTCATCAAATTAGTGAAAGCACTAAAAGCCCAATCATGACACCGCCTCTCCTGCCCCGAAATATACTCTACGGGAGCGAATGGAACATTATATATAATGATCAATTTAAGGAGGCCACACTGCTTCAATAGCTGTCAGCTGAAAACTCATATGGCCGACACTTATTCCTCCCAACACTCCTAAATATATGCATGCTCAGTTCAGCAGAGCATGCCTGTGTTATGAATGGAGACAAGGAAGTAAGCCACTACCAGTAGACATCTCTGGTGGTCGCTTATCGTTCCTGAGAACGAAAGGACTGGAAATTTAGAAATGTTGAAATCCAATTTCCCCATAATTCTCTTCCCAGACATCTGTCAAGTTAAGAGTCAGGAAGCCACAATACATATTAACGATCTTGACAATATTGGCAGGTTCTGCCTACATTAATCCAAAATGTATGGTCACCTTTTGCCATATACATTAGATATTTATCAGCCAAAGTATTGGTCAGTCAACTGCAATTTTTTTCAAACTACCGTAAAAATTATCATTCAGCTTGGCCAAACAAGTTTATCAATAGATGGGTTAGATAAGTGGCCCCCAGTCACATATAGTGCCATTTATCTCATAGGACAACCCACCCAATCTGAAACTTGCTTAGTTCCAAAGACAACATCAGCAAAGAGTCTGGCTCAACTGTTCCCATATCCCCAAGATGAGGCAACCTCTGCCAGCCATCGAATGGTTTATTGTACATTTCAGTAAAATAGCTTGTTCTAAGAATAGTCACAAAATTATATTACAATCTACAGTCATGGCCAAAAGTGTTGGAACCCTTGAAATTGTTCCAGAAATTGAAGTATTTCTCCCATAAAATGATAGCAATTCCACATGTTTTGTTATTCATGCTTATTTCCTTTGTGTGTATTAGAACACAAAAAAAAGAGGACAAAAGAAAAATTGGACACAATTTCACACAAAACTGCAAAAATGGACCGGACAAAATTGTTGGCACATTTCCAAAATTGTGGGTAAATAACTACATTTTAAGAATGTAATGCTCGTTCAAACTCACCTGTGGCAAGTAACAGTTGTGGAGAATATGAAAATCACACCTAAAACCAGCTAGAGAAGTTGACTTAAAGCAAACCTGTCAGCAGGTTTGGCAGATATAAGATACGGCCACCGCCATTCAGGGCTTATCTACAGCATTCTATAATGCTGTAAATAAGCCCCCGATCCGACCTACAAGAGAAGAAAAATAAGTTTTATTATACTCACCCGGGGGCAGTCTGGTCCGATGGGTGTCGCAAGTCCTGGTCCAGCAGAGCAAAGTTCTGCAGTGCGCAGGTGCTGGACCTCTCTGACCTTTCCCGGCGCCTGCCCACTGCAGTACTTTTCTTTGCCCTGAACAGGGCAGATAAGTACGCCTCTGCAGGAGCGTGATGCCGGGGAGCCATGAAGCAAGCAGGATGGCGGCATCGCAAGAAGATGGGAGGTGCCGAACCAGGACCTGCGACACCCATCGGACCAGACCACCCCCAGGTGAGTATAATAACTCTTGTTTTTCTTCTCTTGCAGATCGGAGGCTTATCTACAGCATTATAGAATGCTGTAGATAAGACCTGAATGGCGGTTGACGTATCTCCTGGTGACAGGTTCACTTTAATCTTTGAATTGTGTGTCTGTGTATGCCACACTAAGCATGGGGAACAGAAAGAGGAGAAGTGAACTGTGAGGAGTTGAGAACCTAAATTGTTGAAAAATATCAACAATCACAAGGTTTCAAGTCAATCTCCAGTGATCTTTCCATAATCAATAAGTTTACAACCCAAGGCCCTATAGCTAATCTCCCTGGACGTGTACAGAAGAGAAAAAAAATTGATGAAAGGTTGCAATGCAGGATAGTATGGATGGTGGATAAGCAGCCCTATTCAAGTTATGAAGAAATTCAAGCTGTCCTGCAGGCTCAAGGTGCATTAGTGAGAGCATGAATTATCCAATGACATTTGAATGAAACACTATAGCCGAGACACAGGAGGACTCCACTGATGACACAGACATAAAAAAGCTAGACTGCAGCTTGCAAAAATGGACATGAGTAAGCCAAAATCTTCTGGAAAAGTGTCTTGTGGACAGATGAGACCAAGATAGAGCTTTTTGGTAAAGCACATCATTCTACTGTTTACCAAAAACAGAATAAGGCCTACAAAGAAATGAACACAGTACCTACAGTCATATGGTGGAGGTTTAAAGATGTTTTAGGGTTGTCTTGCTGCCTCTGGCACTGGGTGCCTTGACTGTGTACAAGGCATCATGAAGTCTGAAGATTACCAAAGAATTTTGGGTTGCAATGTAGTGCCCAGTGTCAGAAAGCTGGGTTTGCGTCTAGGTCATGGGTCTTCCAGCATGACCCCAAACATACTTCAAAAAGCACCCAGAGATGGATGGAAACAAAGCGCTGGACAGTTCTGAAGTGGACAACGAATCTGGATCTAAATCCCAATGGACATCTGTGGAGAGATCATAAAATTGCTGTTGGGTGAAGGCACCCTTCAAATATGAGAGACCTGGAACAGTTTGCCAAAGAAGGGATGTCCAAAATTCCAAGGTGTAAGAAGCTTGTGGATGGTTATAGGAAGTGATTTCCAAATTATGTCCAATTTGCCTTTTTTCTCTCAGTTTTTTTTTGGTGTTGTTCCAATACATATAAAGGAAACAAACATATGTATAGTATGGAATACTTCATTTTCTGGAACAATTTCAGGGGTGCAATGCCTGTGTGTATATAGATAGACAGAGAGCTACACCAACAAACACGAGCATATACATACTCGGAGCTCAACAGGGGACACAACAGAAATGATGGTATTCTCCATGTATGATCATATTGTGATTTGGAATATATGCGGGATGGAACCTTATTCCCAAGTGAAATATAGTAACATAGTAACATAGTTATTAAGGTTGAAGGGAGACTTTAAGTCCATCTAGTTCAACCCATATCCTATCCTAACTTGCCCTAACATGTTGATCCAGAGGAAGGCAAAAAAAACCCATGTGGCAAACAGTAAGCTTCACATTGGGGAAAAAAATTCCTTCCCGACTCCACATACGGCAATCAGACTAGCTCCCTGGATCAACGCAATATTAAGGAAACTAGTGTATATACCCTGTAATATTATACTTTTCAAGAAAGGCATCCAGTCCCCTCTTAAATTTTAGTAGGGAATCACTCATTACAACATCATATGGCAGAGAGTTCCATAGTCTCACTGCTCTTACAGTAAAGAATCCGCGTCTGTGAGTATGCTTAAACCTTCTTTCCTCCAGACGTAGAGGATGCCCCCTTGTCCCCGTCACAGGTCTAAGAGTAAAAAGATCATTAGAAAGGTCTTGGTATTGTCCCCGCATATATTTATACATTGTAATAAGATCACCCCTAAGCCTTTGATTCTCCAAACTAAATAACCCCAAGTGTAATAACCTGTCTTGGTATTACAGATCCCCTAGTTCCCTGGTCGCTCTTCTCTGCACCTGCTCCAGTTCAGCTATGTCTTTCTTACACACCGGAGACCAGAACTGTACACAGTATTCTAAGTGTGGTCGCACTAGTGACTTATATAGAGGTAAAATTATGTTCTCCTCATGAGCATCTATGTCTCTTTTAATGCATCCCATTATTTTATTTGCCTTTGCAGCAGCTGCCTGACACTGGCCGCTAAATGTGAGTTTGTCGTCCACCCATACACCCAGGTCTTTTTCAGTGACAGTTTTGCCCAGTGTTTTACAATGAAGCACATAATTATACATCTTGTTCGTTCTACCCAAGTGCATGACCTTACATTTATCCCCATTAAAGCTCATTTGCCATTTATCAGCCCAAGCTTCTAGTTTACATAAATCCTCCTGTAATATAAAATTGTCCTCCTCTGTATTGATTACCCTGCAGAGTTTAGTGTCATGAAACATATGAAACACATAGACTTGCATTGCCAGCTTTGATCCGACAATCAAATAAAAAATTGTCCATGTCTACAAATTTTTCTGCGGATCACTCGGACAGAAGAAAAAAATTGGATATGTTCACAGCCTCACAGAATGTCGTAGGTACGGCTAGCACTCGTACAAGAAAATGGGTCATGTGCACAAGCCCTTACAGAATTCCTCTAATGTTAGCTGGTTAATATGCTAACAATTAATTTGTATTAAGTTGACCTATATTCATCCAAAATGCAAATATGCACAAGATTACGGAAAGTATAAACAATTTCCACATTACACGAATACTTGGCATTTAAAATCTTTTTATCGGAGATTTAAATACAGCATCAAATCATTTGAGAATTTTAGTTCAACCTGAAGGTGAAACTTGAGTAATTCTAATGTAAGTTATATAGCCACATATGAACAGACATCACTGATCTGCACCACAGCACGTCTAATAACATTAACACAACCAGCGCGAAGACAGCGGCATGGGAGGAAAACGTGTTAGGAAAATTTGAGAGAATTGGTAGATGAAGCTAAGCTGTGTCAGACATCTAATTATATCTTAAGCGTTTCTCATACGTGGCATCTCACATAAAAGGAAGTCAGAATTTAAATGAAGCAGAGCGGTAACAAAGCAAGAAAAAATAAAGCAAAAAGCTGCTCAACTAACTAGACCTGACAGCTAAATATGAGCAGGCTTAAAGACAACCTTGCACAGCCATATCATCCATAGGTTACCTGCAGAATCACCATACCTGATGTTGACTTATAACTAGAGTTAGTGCAAAATGGACACAAGTCCTAGTCCACTGGTTAGAACAATGGTTTTCGGCAGCTGGATGAGAGCGATGGAGGCGATTCTTGTCTGATGACATTACTGTCTGTTATCATGGTTGGGTATCACGAACAAGTGATATCACGCCAGGCGAGCTAATCAAAAGAGATGCCGATGTTGTTAGGCAAGCGGAGGTTATCCTATAACCATCTGATGACCACGGACCACTGTTGTGGCAGTTATTCTACACCCATCTGGCAGTCACTGACCACTATCGTAGCTGATGGACTGAGAAGTTCGAATCGGTTACTTATAACCAAAAGTTTACCTGCCTGAGGTTTCATAAATCTATTAATTAAGGATTATAAATATACTGTAAAAATCATGAGTATCAGTTTATGGCATCCTTTTATATCTATGCATAACTCTGAGTTGTTACCTTGAATGGTCCATCAGCCTATGGTATATCTCTGTAAGCCTAACCATATGAATGGAAGCAGAAGTGTTAAGCTCACCAGGTAAGGTGGAACCTCAAAGCCTTAGGTCTGGGTGGCCAAACAGACCCCAGGCGTTGATAGGCATGTTGACAGTGAGGAATATCCACACAGGAATCTCAGGAGCAGAAGAAAGGGAACCAAGTAGGGATGAATGCAAGCACAAACAGAAAAAAGCACAGATAGTGGAGCATACCAAACATAGGACTTAAGGCCCCTTTACATTTAGCAATGCACCAGCGATCAGACCACGACACGACCCGGTCAGGATCGCTGGTGCATCGCTAAATGGTCGCTAGTGAGCTGCCAAACAGGCAGAGCTCACTAGCAATGTAGCGACGCAGCAGCGGTCGTTACTTATCTTTCACACGCAGAGATGCTGACGTCCTCCCGCCCGCGTCCACGCGTCGCTCGTCGGCACCAGCAGGAAGCGCCCGACGAGAAATGGATCGATGTGTTAGAATCGGGCCACCATCTAGTAGTTCATAAACAGTTTACAACACAGCAAAGGGGTTTCATTGTTGAAAGTTGTCTGTCAGGAGAAAGGTATAAAAAAATTTTCCATCGCATTAGAAATACCACGGAACATGGTGAAGATGGTGATCAAGATGTGTTCTAAAGTTGACCCAAGAGTGCCATTGTCTAGAATTGAACGCCCTTCAAAAATTGATGTGACCAATGAAGCAAGATCCTGAATATTGATTTAATCAGCTCTAGTTGGTAAGTATACCTTGAAGTATAAAACCACATATCTCTAGTCTCAGGTGATCAATAGCGGGATTCTGGTGGTTATTAGGACAACAGTAATATTGCTACCACAGCAGAGGGATCCTCCTTCCATTTTTCTTTGCTTCTGTTGCCCATGATAACCTACAGTTGATACAATTCTAATTTCTTAACGATTAGTAAAGGCCCAATATCTGCATAAAAATTATTTCTTTGGCACAAACTCATTTTAATGTGAAATCAAACTTAAAACCTATGTAGAACCTGAAACCAAATATCAGAGTCAAAATATTAACTCTGCACATAAGAAGAAAAATGGGGGTCTGAAAACCCTTTCTAATAAACTCAGAGAAATCTGATAAATGTAATGAATGGACTGCACAAGTCTGTTTCATAAAGCATAAAAACAAAAATCCTATTTTAATTTTCCAGAGGGCAAAGAACACCTTTTTTTTTGCTCCATCTGATAAATAGAGGTGTACACTGCAGACGAATACTAATATAGCGCAATGTTTAAAGGGTTCCCTGTCCCAATAGCAGATTTCAGCTCTCTATGGATTTTCTGCTGGATTGCGATCAATCAATTGCTGACCGGCTTAATATAAAGCATTTTTGAATTCTTAACCATTCTTGCATACATATGGATGAGTGTTTTGGGTCATTATCCTGCTGTGGGGCCCATTTTTGTACTCATATTCTTACACTTGGGAGCAAATTTCTCTTTAAAATATTCTGTTGAGCTTGTGATTTCATTGTTCCTGTAACAATTTCATGACCTTCAGTCACCGAGTAAGCAAAACAGTCCACATAATGGATCCTCCACCATGTTTTACTGCAGATGAATTGCTCTTTTCTTTATAGACTTAATTTTTTGTTTCATCTGACCATAGTACATTTTCTCAGGAACGACTCTAGTTGTCTGTGCAACTTATGGTAAAGTTCAGTTTGTCTATAGAGCCCTGTTTTGCTCAGTGTGTGGCCTTGATTATGGATGGAAACCTTCATTTCAGATATTTCAAGCTCAGGTGTTTAAATGGGTGTTCAAGTTTTAAAGTGGATTGGGAAAACTTTCTGAACACAGAGCCTGACAGCTGTGGTCTCCACCAATCTCCAGAATGGGGACTCTAAAGAGCCCTGGCTGAACAGAGCAGAAGTCGATCACGCGGACTAACGCTACATTCATCCTTAATGGGAGCGCCGAAGATTGATGAGTGCAGCAACTGATTTTCAGCACTCCTATTAGAATGAATGGAGAGGCAGGGGCATGAGCAACCTCCGCTCCATTCAGTCAGGGCTCTTTAGAGCAGGGTTCCCCAACTCCAGTCCTCAAGGCCCACCAACAGATCATGTTTTCAGGATTTCCTTTGTATTGCACAGGTGATGCAATTATCACCTGTACAATACTAAGGAAATCCTGAAAACATGATCTGTTGGTGGGCCTTGAGGACTGGAGTTGGGGAACCCTGCTTTAGAGCCACAGTTCTCGGGATAATTGGAGAATTCAGGGTTTTGGAGCCCAGGGATCTTTTACATATGAAATACATTTCAAACTGGAGAATACCTCTTTAGTAGCTGGATTCTGGTGACTAATATGCCAACTGCAAAATGGCTGCCACAGAGGATTGATCCAACTTCCATTTTTCTTTGATTTTACAGCTCAACTGTTACGCACCTGCCTCGGGTTTCTTCCTTGCTACCCACACCCTGGTCCACTAAACTCTGTTGTGCTCCACGTTGGGCTTTGTCAATGGCCCGGCATAATGCCACACACCTGTGTCTTGATATTAAGACATCAGTGTTGCTTTTATTTGGTCAGCGCAGTGCTTCTGCCTAGCTGCGGCTTTCAGTAATTCTGCTACCCGTCGGTGGTCTCTAGGACATCTCCTGTCTGCAACTTCCAATAACTCTGCTTCTAGTTTGCGGTCTACAGGACTTCGGTCTGCCTGCGTCTTCCAGTAATCCTGCTACCAGCCTGCGGTCTCCAGGATGTCTTTTGTCTGCCTGTGGCTTCCAGTAATCCTGCTACCAGTCTGTGGCCTCCAGGACGTCTCTGGTCTGCCTGCAGCTTCCAGTAATCCTGCTACCGGTCTGTGGTCTCCAGGATGTCTTCTGCCTACCTAAAACCACCAGTACCTCTGCTGTCTGTGTTCTGCGTGCCTCATCCATTTGCTGCACCGACGCCTGTGTGCCCACCTAGACTTTGAGCTTGGAGGATCCACCTCACCAGGTGAGTCTAACATAATGATAGCCTACATATGATTCATTGCAAAGGTCTCAATGGACTGTAATGTTACAATATAATTTCTACATAGCGATAATTTGTGTGGCACAAATTAATTATTGTGTGAAGTCAAACTCAAAACCACCGGCACCATAACTATTTCTTTGGGTCTTGTTCATTTTTTCTGGAGATTACCCCACCAATAATTCTTCAAAAAATGGTCCCATCTTTACTTTTAAAGTCTGAAATGTCAATAAGTAATAAACATTTATATACATTCTAATAAATTATATAACATTTTTCAATGTCAAACAAGACGCAAATATCATTCACGACGATTTATTTCTATTAGCAATTTTCTGAACTGGAGAATCACGAGATTGTCTGAGTGCCTTGTCAGTAATCCCACTAATGTCAGCCCCTGACCCACCTGGATTGGCTGCTCACAGGGAACAATAGATTGGACTGAATGCACAGCGAACGGAGACAAGACAGAGTTCAGGATGAATAAAGCATTCTCATGGTGGAGCTCAGGTAGAAGCTTTGGATGGTCTTGCTTTAGAGATAATAGTATATAGTACATTATATGCACAGACACTGATGGCCTCACAAATCAAAAGAGCGTGGAGAAAATCGTGTAAAATACAAGACAAAGACTCGGAACTGCACAGTAGATGTGTCAGATGGAATTTGCAACCTCAAGATTCTCAGATGCTCCATGTTGACCCACTTTTCAAGCACATTATAAACCCTTCTGATCTATTCTTCCTTCAGGCTCCGCACTTAGCTGGTTCACTAAGTCAGCTTTACCCTACTGAGACGCTCAAAAGGCTTTTTAACTCTTTGGCCGCTTTAATCAATGCGAGCTGCCATTGTTCTGTATAATCAATTTGTTATTTAGTTAATTAGTATGTTCTATTAAGAATTCATGATCCTTGTGCTAATACCACAGCAATGCACAGGGGAGGTTGGTTCCCTTGCTATGAACCTTTCTTTCCAAGCCCCGAATTTCAGGCTTAGCACTAATTGCACCGTTTCCTTAGTTTTTATTGTTCTTCTTTAAATTCTGATCTTTTGAAAGGTTTTTAACTTCAGCAATGAAAGCAGTTACAATGATGTGAAAGCTCGGCACCTGTGCTCAGGTCTTAGTCATATTCTCCAAAGAGTTCACATTTTTAAAACCATGGATGATAATGTTATATCTGTGTTTATTCAGTGCTGAGATTAAGACCCATACATATTAACCAAGAATCCAGCATGTGGCTGAAATAAAGTTCTGTATTACCTTCAAGCTGTACAGAGATGTTATTCGGTGCCTATAGATGTCTATGGGGTCAAAGTACCTCTAGATACCTCCAACTTCATGCAGAGCTTATTGCCGATGGATTCATATGGAATCTGAGATAGGATCCTAAATAATTCATTGATCCGTAAAGTCATCACTTTAGGGAAGAACCACTTTGTAATAGAGTATCGTGGATGGTGCATCTAACGTGTATTGGGGCCTCCAAACTCTCCCTCAACAGATGATGTCGAGGGGAAAGATCCGGCAGTAGAAATTTCAATGGACCATACTTCTGTTTTTAAAAAGAGAGATACAGGGCGCATCCACTGTGTGAAATCCGTATAAAACAATTATAATTGTGGAACAGTAGGGAAGGTGCTCACCTATTGGGGTTGTGAGGAAGTCACAACACCCATGAACACTTAAGAAGCAGCAGCAAGTCTGCACAGGGTCCTAGGACAGAATTGCAGAAATGACGTCGAAGTGCAATAAGGACTGCGCTTGCTTCTGGTAGAGTAAAGGGTTCTTTATTCAGCCAACGCGTTTCCTGAGCCTGCTGGCTCACTATCTGCCCTGATGAAGTGAGCCAGCAGGCTCAGGAAACGCGTTGGCTGAATAAAGAACCCTTTACTCTACCAGAAGCAAGCGCAGTCCTTATTGCACTTCCACGTCATTTCTGCAATACTTCTGTTTTTGGCAGAGAGATAAACCTCTACCAGAGGGTCTGAGAGCAGCTCTCTTGTAAAGAACACGATAGCACAAGGCCGAGCACAATTTTGGGAGTAAGGAGACACAGAAATTGAGCGAACAACCCTATGGTTGGCCGTTATCTATTAAGCATGGTCATCTTTACTTTGTGTGCCACCAGTTAAGTTTCACTTGCTCATCAGATCGCCATCTCTCTTGGTTCACCCTCTCCCCATACACATAAATGATTGGATGGCCCAATAGTTTCAGAGGAAAGGAAGTAAAAAGCTGCTGCCAGACACATATGGCGATGGCTTATGTCCCCCCGAGAACCAAAAAAGGGTCAAAATGGTCTAAATTCAACATTTTGAATCTTTCCTACCTTGGACCTCATCTGGTGACAGTCCAGGCACACCTAAAGGAAGTCCCTCTGACTTTTTTCTAATATCTATGGGGACCATAAGTGAAGCAGTCTACAGTAATCTGTCCATGTGTTGCGGCTGTTCAAACAGCCGCGGGATTCGCAAACATTTTTCGAGCACGCTGAAGACACTCGGTTAGCACACGAGCATGCTCATATAAGACCTTATCCCAGCACGCTTGCTCATCACTATTTATGAATATATTAAAATATGTCAACATAAGCGGTATCATTTTACTGCCAGATAAAATTATATTTATAGATATTATAATAAACAAATAAATTAAAAAACCCAAACCACCCGAGGTATTGAGAGACAATAACAAAGCTGTACAGATGAGATGTAGCAGAGACGTCTCACCCAACCCTCAAATAAAGCAGAGAAGTCTCCCGCTGTGGGTTTTGATGGAGGCATCCTGCTGTGATGGGTGGAAATTGGAGAACATTGAGAAATGAACGCTAGACCCACTGAGCAGCGCAGTTATTGCAGGAGGAAACCGAACAATAAAGGGTTGTCCATTGGGAGAGAGCGGCAGCAATGATAGTCTACTTGTCAGGAATGCCACATGAATGCTTTGTAGGACGAGACAGAAAACTGCTGGGGCTCAGCTGGAACAAAAAAAATACATTTTCTTCCACTGCCAAATGGCGAGAACATGATTCAAGAATTCTAAGTATGGCCCGCAATCTTCGGGCAAAGTATAAAATTAAATCCGGAAAGCCTGGAACTTTAACCCTAACCTCGAGGCTTCTATCCTAGTCTACATGTTTTCTTTGTAGGGACACAATAAAGATACGGCACTACCACAGCCGTCATAATAAGTAAGATATAACAAACAGACAAGACGGAAACCTCAGTAACTACAGGGTAGGAAACGCAGCAGCTTCAGATGGAAAAACTCCGTTCTGTTGGCTAAGGACGCCATAATAATAGGAGAAGTCATATTCTTCTTCCTTTCTGTGGATTTGCTGATAGGGTACAAATGGAATTGATACAGTTGATTTAAAGGGAAGCCTGGCTCTTTCTACACCATGTGAAATCAGTGTGATGTAAGTGCAGAGACCCTGATTCCAGTCACGTCACTTACAAGGTTGCTTGCTGCTGTTTTCATAAAATCCTTTTTTCTATCTGCTGGATCGACCCACTGCATTGCGCTGTATAATTCCGCCCACACCATCGATTGCCAGGTTTTTGTTTATACTGTGCATAGGCAGAAAACTGCAAATCAATGATGGGGGTTATACAGAGCTATGAACATGGCAGCAGGTTTGCTAGTCCTCTAGTGATAAAATCACTGTTGTATCGGAAAGAGGTTATCAAAACTAAAGCAAGCAGCCGAGTAAGTGTCACATCACTGGAATCATGATCTCTGTCTCTAAAAGACGCAGTTATCAGAATAGGTGGCAAAAACCAGGTGACAGATTTCTTTTAACATTGAAACTTGACTAGGGAGCTGAGCTCCTGCCATAGATACGATTCCAATGTATGCCATATCACATATAAAGTTTTTTCTTAATGGAGGCCACTGTCATATTAGTGGTCCTGATCCTCTTACTAGACACTGTAGCCTCAAACTTGCTGACCAAGAGACTGTATGCCCACTCTGGCAATGGACCCTCTAGTAGTGCCCTAATGCCCGACTAGCCAGTCCATCTCAGCTACACAAACGTAACACTATGGCACCAATTCATAAAGGTTTATACCAGAAAACTAGCATAAAACGCTTAAAACTTGCAAAGTATTTGCGCTATGCAGAGTTGAGCAAACATTTTGAGACTGTGTGTGTTTTGGGGCAGCTACTCAAAAATAGGAGGAACAGAAAAGAAGCTGGGGTGGGACACAGCATGACTACACCCACTTGGCAAATTAATCTAAAGTGGCAGTGATTCTTATAGCAGAAATATTACTCCAGTCCCTGACTGGAGTAACAATTCTGGCAAGGTACACACCACTGATGAGATGTGCCTGACTAATTATATGGTGTACGAATTAATGAATTTGGGGCATCTTATTCCTGCATGCCCCTCACAAAGAGTGGTGTACAAAATGCCAGTCTTAATTCACCGGGGCCTAGCGGGTTCAGTTACTTTTATTGATTGTAAAAGGCTAGTATCGGAGATCTAAAGCCAGTTAGTTCTGCCTCAGGTCACATTTTGTATTGAGGCTCCCATTTGTAAAGGATTTGGCCGATCCGCTGCCTAGATGGACACCATAGAACGGTAGCCTATTGACTTAACAGTATCTGTTAATTTCAGGCAGGCCATAATTTTGTTGAGAAAAATAGCACTGTAGAAATGACAAAAACTGTGAAAGAGGCTCATGAAGGAAAAAAAAAAAAAAAAAAAAAAATCGACAATTTTTCATCCATATTGCCTTACATATGCCATTGGTAAGTCCATTTCAGACATACATATGCACCCATATAACATACTTTTTTTACACATCAACAATTAAAAAAATTATACAAAGCTAATATGGTTTCCAGTGTTAATTTCTGAAATGGATTAGTGAAAAACAAAAGCCATATGGAGGGTGTCTGCACGGCACGGGTTATTTGTCCAAATGGATCAAAGTAGTGCATCCATGAATGATCACTTGCATTGGTCTGTGTGTAAGGGCAGCAAATGGACCCAAAATATACTTGTCTGAATGAGCCCTGATTGCAGTTTATATCTACTTTGAGGGTAGAGGCAGATATTGGTTTGTTACGCTATGGAATTTGTTACCACTATAAGGGCAAGTGCAGATGAGCGTATGTTTTCTCATCTGAGAAAATCAGGTCAATTATGCAAATCGCACTTTGATCACATTGAGATTCAATTCTCTCGGATGAGGAGAAGATTGAGCAAAATGTCTCCTTTGACCATATAGTCTCTCACCTGAAAGAATCAGGCTGATCAGAGTGTGAGCAGAGTGTAATCAGAGTGTGAGCAGAGTGTAATCAGAGTGTGAGCAGAGTGTAATCAGAGTGTGAGCAGAGTGTAATCAGAGTGTGAGCAGAGTGTAATCAGAGTGTGAGCAGAGTGTAATCAGAGTGTGAGCAGAGTGTAATCAGAGTGTAAGCAGAGTGTAATCAGAGTGTAAGCAGAGTGTAATCAGAGCGTGATCCATCTCTAATTAGAGTGTGAGCAGAGTGTAAGCAGAGTGTGAGCAGAGTGATCCATCACTAATTAGAGTGTGATCAGAGTGGGATCAGAGTGTGAGCAGAGAGTAATCAGAGTGTGATCCATCTCTAATTAGAGTGTGATCAGAGTGTGATCAGAGTGTGAGCAGAGAGTAATCAGTGTGATCCATCTCTACTTAGAGTGTGATCAGAGTGGGATCAGTGTGAGCAGAGTGTGAGCAGAGTGTGAGCAGAGTGTGAGCAGAGTGTGAGCAGAGTGTGAGCAGAGTGGGATCAGTGTGAGCAGAGTGTGAGCAGAGTGTGAGCAGAGTGTGAGCAGAGTGTGAGCAGAGTGTAATCAGAGTGTAATCAGAGTGTAATCAGAGAGTGATCCATCTCTAATTAGAGTGTGAGCAGAGTGTGAGCAGAGAGTAATCAGTGTGATCCATCTCTACTTAGAGTGTGATGAGAGTGGGATCAGAGTGTGAGCAGAGTGTGAGCAGAGTGTGAGCAGAGTGTGAGCAGAGTGTGAGCAGAGTGTAATCAGAGTGTGAGCAGAGAGTAATCAGAGTGATCCATCTCTAATTAGTGTGAGCAGAGTGTGATCCATCACTAATCAGAGTGTGATCAGAGTGTGATCAGAGTGTGATCAGAGTGTGAGCAGAGTGTGAGCAGAGTGTGAGCAGAGTGTGAGCAGAGAGTAATCAGAGTGTGATCCATCTCTAATTAGAGTGTGAGCAGAGTGTGAGCAGAGTGTGAGCAGAGTGTGATCCATCTCTAATTAGAGTGTGAGCAGAGTGTGAGCAGAGTGTGAGCAGAGTGTGAGCAGAGAGTAATCAGAGTGTGATCCATCTCTAATTAGAGTGTGAGCAGAGTGTGAGCAGAGTGTGAGCAGAGTGTGATCCATCTCTAATTAGAGTGTGAGCAGAGTGTGAGCAGAGTGTGAGCAGAGTGTGAGCAGAGAGTAATCAGAGTGTGATCCATCTCTAATTAGAGTGTGAGCAGAGTGTGAGCAGAGTGTGAGCAGAGTGTGATCCATCTCTAATTAGAGTGTGAGCAGAGTGTGAGCAGAGTGTAATCAGAGTGTGAGCAGAGTGTGATCCATCACTAATTAGAGTGTGATCAGAGTGTGATCAGAGTGTGAGCAGAGAGTAATCAGAGTGTGATCCATCTCTAATTAGAGTGTGAGCAGAGTGTAATCAGAGAGTAATCAGAGTGGGATCCATCTCTAATTAGAGTGTGAGCAGAGTGTAATCAGAGTGTGAGCAGAGTGTGATCCAATTTTTTCAAATGAGAAGATGGAGAATAAAATGTCTCCATCTTCTCCTCCATTCTGTCAGTCTGTGGAAATTGGACTGCATGCATATGTCATCCGAGTACAGTCTAATGTTTTCCTGGACTTGATTTGCATTGCCGAGTGTGATCTGAATATTGGATCAAACTCGGGTATGCAGTGATTTTTTTCTGGATTGGCTTTTTCAGAAGAAAAAAAAATTGGTGCACGGCCCCATAGCATAACATTGGTCTGAGTGTGATCCGCTATTTTGTTGGATCGCACTTGGACCAATAATACTGTCATCTGCACGAGCCCTAAAAGTAACAAATAAATAAAATGACATGGTGTTAGTATCAATAGAGGGACGTACCTGACCTCATCAGACTTTTTTTTATTTTGTATTTTTATAAAAACCATATGAAACGTTACACATCTGACTACACGTATCCCCAGCATGTTGTCAGAGTAGAGGGCGAGCTTTGTGCACGTGTCAGTCAGTGCAGGTGTCAGCACAGAAAACATGGCACAATACATTAGCGACGCAGGCTAATTGCACACTTACTCCGAACCAGGAGAGCCAAATGAGCGCGCGCCGCAGACACGCTGTCAGATACCTGGCACACAAACAATGCCAACTTCTCTAATGTCTGCCATGACTGAAATGTCCTCATAACCAAGATGCTATTGTGGTGTTTACCGGGGAGGACAAAAGCAATAACTCCTCATGAAGCGGACGAACGCTGCGCGATGCTATACGGCCGCCATTAACTTAATTAAAACCTGTTACAAAGATGCATTCCCAAGGCCGGCTTTATTAGAGGCTTTTTCTACCTGACTGGTCCTGTAGTCAGCACTTTTATGTAATGTTTAAATCCACCCGGAGACGGCAAGAAAATGAATCGGCATGTGGTGCGAGCGCAGAGTGTGACCAATATTCAAAGAAATGGCCGAACTGGTTCTAATTGGACACATGTGAATCTATTGTACACGGCAACCAGCCAGAGACAGATTTTACTATTAAAGCTCATAACATTATGCAAAAGCAGGCATTAAAGTACAGCGGAGCGGAGCTGGCGCCGTCTCTGCAGGCTGCGAGTGACGCCTTGTCCTCCGCTTACTACTGTACCTGCCCTGCTGCCCTCATACTGCTACTACATACTGCTACCCGGCCCCACGGTGTCACACAAAGTGCAGCAGGTTACTTCATTTATCCAAAGACACAAACCAGTCATTTGTAACAATCATTTATTGAGGTATTCAAATCTGCCAAGGCTTTCCATGACCACAGAAACAGTAGGCCTCATTTATCTAAACTGTGGGCTACCGATAGCAACCAATCAACGATCAGCTTAGATTTCTTAACCTGCTCTTGGAAAATGAAAGCTGTGCTGTGATTGGATGTTATGGGCAATAAAGTCAGGGTACATATAACACACACGCACACCATATATTATAATAATAATCTTTATTTTTATATAGCGGTAACATATTCCACAGCGCTTTACAGTTTTCCACACTGTCCCCGATGGGGCTCACAATCTAAATTCCCTATCAGTATGTCTTTGGAGTGTGGGAGGAAACCCACGCAAACACGGGGAGAACATACGAACTCCTTGCAGATGTTGTCCTTGGTGGGATTCGAACCCAGGACTCCAGCAAGGCTGCAGTGCTAACCACTGAGCCACCGTGCTGCCCATATGTAGATTAGTGCTATAAGAAGACCCTTTAAAGGGGCTACTCGGACAACCCCTTCTCAATCGCTATGCTTCTCTCCAGTTAAATAACACCTATAGTCATCGCTGGTTCTCCCAGTGACAAAACGCTGGAATCAGGGTCTCTGCTCCTACATTATGCTGCTCTCCAATGCACTAGTAAAAACCTGCTGACAGATTCTCTTTAAAACAAGGGCACACAATGTCTGCTTTAGTAAATGCTTGTATTTCCCATAAAATAACAATTGTGAAGGACCATTTTTGGAACTTTAATTGTGACATTTCTCCTTTAATCCTACTGTATAATTTATGATTACTATGTGGTATCAGACATTCTCCTGGTTATTTTGGTCATTTCCCATCAAAGTCCAGCTTTTACGAAGCCTACTGAATGTTAATAAAATCTCTAATCTTTATTAAATACATTTACAAAAAACACAAACATGTTGTATGGATCCAAAATAAGGTATCAGGGCACATTGTTATGTTGTCTGGGTGAGGTTTTAGGTCTCCGGTATCGTTTGCTGCACCTGTTACGGCTTGGATTGTATTTGCATTGAGCTGATATGTCACTATCAGAAATCCATCATTACACGTGTGGTCAATGGTCATTATTGTTTGATCCCTGGCAGCCGGACCTCCAGTATCTCCCAATGAGCGCCATAACGAGGCACTATTCTGAATAGAGACGCTGTGGCTTATCCGTATACACGGCTTTGAGTGGTGCTGAATCTTGTGCCATTCAATTGCATGGTGGATTTTATGGAAAGTAATTCTTTTTTTAGTTTTCCAACATGATATCATCAAGAATGTTGGTGTCCATAAAAAGAATTAAGTAACTAACAAAATAAAACTGTATACGGTACAGTATGCAGACACTGAATATATGAAATTGGAATTGCATTACAGCTGTAGAAAATAAGTTAAAAAATTGAGATACTTAGCACATAAATTGGCCACTTCAAGTGTGCCCAACAGCCAACAACCAGGTGACCCTCTTTGCTGGGACCCTAAACCTAACATGATGCCTCCTCCTGGCTAAAAGCCTACAATCCAATTCCAGTTTCATACATTCAATGTCTTCATACTGTAACGTTTAACAGAGCTTTCATTTGTTAGTTTCATACAAAGTGGCTCTCTTAGTTGCACCGTTTCACATTTGATTTTCTGTTTGTAAGTGACAGTCAGTCTTTTGATATTCATAAAAAGAATAAGGTGATACAATGAAAATTATTCCATTTTAGCCCTGCCATTAATCCACGGATACACACAGAGAATAATATAACAATTAGTTGTTCGTCATAGACCCAACTTCAGTTAAAGCAAGTAGTTTAGGGTGTGAAGTGCGTAGTCACGGTGGTGGTTTCCTTGGGCTCAAAAATGTCAAGTGCGCAAAATAAAAATTAAAAAAAGTAGTAGTGGTATCATTCGGGTTGTGCACAAGCCCTATACTTCCGGCAGGCTGCCAAGTGCTACTTTGAACTGGCCTGGTGCCTGAGTTTGATCCTGTAGTAGAGCAAAGAGACAAAGGGTCTCGCATCACAACTCTACATCCTGTGATCCTGCTGTAGAGACAAGAGCTGTAGGCTCCATGTCTCCCCTCTCCATCCTCTGAAGCAGAGTTATAGACTCTCTGCCCCACCATCCTTTAATACTGTAGTAGAGCAGAGAGCTATAGGCTCTCTGCCCCACCATCCTGTAGTTGAGCAGAGAGCTATAGACTCTCTGCCCCACCATCCTCTGATCCTATAGTAGAGCAAAGAACTATAGGCTCTCTGCCCCACCATCCTCTGATCCTATAGTAGAGCAGATAACTATAGACTCTCTGCCTCACCATCCTCTGATCCTATAGTAGAGCAGAGAACTATAGGCTCTCTGCCCCACCATCCTCTAATCCTGCAGTAGAGTAGAGAACTATAGGCTCTCTGCCCCACCATCCTCTGATCCTATAGTAGAGCAGAGAACTATAGGCTCTCTGCCCCACCATCCTGTAGTAGTGAAGAGAGCTATAGACTCCCTGCCCCACCATCCTCTAATCCAGTAGAAGAGAGCTATAGACTCTCTGCCCCACCATCCTCTAATCCTGCAGAAGAGAACTATAGACTCTCTGCCCCACCACTCTCAATCCTGTAGTAGAGAAGAAAGTTATAGACTCCCTGCCGCAACCACCACTCTCAATCCTGTAAAGGCTGCTGTAGATCCAAGTCCTATAAGACTCCAACATCCTGTCTGTGCTGGCAAGCTCTATGCACAGGGACGAAGAGAACTCTGTTGCTCATTTTAGGGGACTATAATTTTATTATTTTAGCAGGGTGGCACAACGATGGCAATATTTTGGATGGGAAAATAATGAGGTTATGTGCCCACAATCCGGAGTCGCTGGGGGTTTGACGCTGCGTACTTATGCACCGTGAAATCCGCAGCGACCAGATCTAACAGCATAGTGGATGGGATTTCAAGAAATCCCATGTCCACTATGCTTCCACAGACGCCCACAAAGACTGACATGCGGCGCGTCTTTCCAGACCACAGAATGACAATTTCATTTGCGGAGATGCTAGTCTCTGCAAGAGAAATTTCACCAACAAAATGTATTGAATGCGGTGAATCCTCACGGTTCAGTGATCACATGCAAATTTACCTGCGTTCAATATAGGCGGTAGCGTTTGGACACGGGGAACATGCGCTGCGTCCAAAGCGCTGCTACTTCCGGACTGTGGGCACCTTCGCTTGAGGCATCATTACTTTTTAAGGGAGCCCTGAAGCGGCATTATGACTTTTTAAAGAAGGAACTCTGGGGCATGGCATTAGTTATTTTATGGGGCTAATTGCAAGCGTGATTGTTAATTTTTTGCTGTGGGTGTAATATTTGTCTTGCCCCATGATCTAGTGTGCTACTGGTTAAGGCCCAACTTTTTTTTTTTTTTTTTTTTTTTATAAGACAGCTTCTAAAGTATCGTATATGTTACGAAGACATTCATTTTCTATCTGAACAGTTTTTCTTGCAACTTGAAAAAAATCCCATTTCTCTACTGACTCGTTCTAGTTCTTTCAGGTAAGAGGTAATTTAATGGATAAATTCAGTCTATAATCATGACATCCAGAAAGAGGCATGGGATAGGAATAGATTCAAATAAAAGGTATTTCAGACAGGAATCCTGGTGTTAGGTGGAAGGAGGCTACACCACTCATCCTCCAAAGTACAATTAAGAGATAATCCATGTCCTAGGGGAGAGATCTTACAAGCCCATCTTATGTATATTCTTGCTTGTTTTCTTACCGTTTCAAATGTATGATCAGGTCATAATGACCAGTAATCCAAACATCAAAGAAAAGTGTCCTACTGGGTGATCAGACATAAAACAAACATGAGACGTGCGGTCTCCTGACTTATTCCCCCGGCCCATCACACTTCAATCCCCAACGCTTGTATTCCTATATTATAGAAAAAAATCAATGGCGGTGACACGTTAGGTCAGTGGATTAGGAGCTTATAGCGACCCATATCAGAAAAGAAGACAGCACCACCAGTTATATTGAATCACAGCCCGACAGATACATTACAAAGAGCTAATAAATTCATGCATTATTTGGTTGTCATTATTTTATTAAACAGAATTCATTAAACTGTTTTCTACTGTAACTTGGTCGCCTTAAATGCAGAATTTCCATGATTCCAAAAATACAGAAACTTCGAAAATAGCATGTTTCTGTACAAAATCTGCTAACGAAGAATTGAGTCAGCATTAAGTTACGGTACGTTGGTAGTATTTTTTGTGATAAGAGTCCCTATGGACCTATATATTACTCCCCTATCTGTATTCCTACCATATGTTGCATCCATTTGGGATGGTACTCTTTCATATAAGCAATGCTTTCCAGGGGAGAATACTTCTGTAATACAGCGTATGATGGAACACTGTGCAATTGATATTTTTTTGTAGTTAATTTTTAAATGCTCCATAATAAGAAAGCTTTGTGTGACCACCTAAAATCATAAGTATCACCGAGGTACAGAAGGGGTTTACAAAATGTATAATCATGGATCGTGGATCCATAATCATGATTTATTTCTTGTGATCAATTGTAAAGCGTAACCCGGGCCAAAATAGTTGTGTGACTTTTAGCAAACCTTTTTCTCCCATTGGGGACAATTAAAACATATCTTTTTAATGTAACTTTTCAGAATAGGTGTGTATACAAGGAATAAGCAGCATAGAAGACATTGTAAAGCAGAACTAAGCTGTGTAGCTGTGAATTCAGCTTTGAGGTCAGTTAAATCTATATATATTGTGAGGTAGCGCTGTTCTTCAAGTAGGGGATACTCGCTTGCAACCACAAAAATCAGATCCGGCACGGGTTTTCCACACAACAATCATAGTCCCTTCGGTTTATTCAACATCATAAACCATCACAGCAACAGAAAACAGCATATAATCAGCATAGCGTCCATTACAGAGTTTCCCTCTGTTATCCTGTAGTCACTTAAGTTATGCACTGTTCAATAAGCAGGCTTCCTAGCCCCAAGTTATCACACCCTGTCAGGGTTTCCTCATGCTGCTTCACCATGCTGCACACGTTCATTCCCTCCAGGGAACTAACAGGCACACGTCGCCATTATTCACAGCCACTTCACAGGCTGTTAGTCAGTAAGCTCCATCTCAGCGGGACCTTCCACACTGGACCAACCGGGTCCCAGCATTCACCACATGACCTACCCTGGCCACCATATATGGTCCATAGCCACGCCCACCGGGTCACTGACCTCATCACAGGTCCTTGACCCATTCACACACTCTTTGCAATAGTGTCCTTAAACACACCCCCTGGGTGGGTTTGTAGGTAACTGGGTCCACCCGTCTCCCCAGTTACCTGGAGACTTCTCCCTGACACACTGAAACAACACCTCAGCAATATCACTGCTGATCAATACACACATCAGTCTCCATCTCAAGGCCACACACCTTGAGATACATAATAGTTATTCATGACTCTGCCATTCATCCTCTCTCCTCGGACATCCACACAGCGCCCTCTAGTGGACACAGTGGTCACATTTTTTTTTATTTTTTTTTTTTTTTTTACAGTAAATGATGAGTTCGGGAGGCAGGGAAAGAGTTGGCTCATAATTTGATAAATAATCTAATTTCTTTATATGATTGATTACAAACTTTCTTATTTGTGTCTGTCTTATTTTTTATGAAGTTTGTTGATGCCACAGTGACTATTTATTAATTGGAATAAAAAAAAAAATACGACATGGCACTGCGACCTTTTCTTTTCAGACAACCAGTGGTAGAGAATACATCACCTGGAAACTCAATTATGGATAATGTACCGTATTTAGTTCAAATTTTGACAACCTACAAGAGTAAAAAGGGTAGCGTTCTAAGGAAATGAATTACTATCCGTTTTGTAGAGATGTGCAACGATAGTTTACATGGTGAAGTCACATTTAAACAATTCAAACAATATTGAAATCGCCATGGTTCTCCACAGTTTTCTTTCTGTTCTGAATAACTTAGATGCTGTTATTATGAAGACTTGTTATGCTGACAAACTGTATATAAAAGATGTTCGCCCACTAGGATTCCTCAACTAACAAGTGTTAAGGACCTGACCACATTACTTTGTAGTCAGCTGAATATGGGGGAGGAGCTGATCATCTAAGGTGCATGAGGGACTCCCAATTCCTCTCCGATAAATGACAAAGAATTAGGTACCGTAATTCGAATTCAAGCAAACCATCCTTTTTGCTCCCCAGACACCTTTATCAGCGTTTTTCCCGCTGTTACGTCAGTCAGAGGACACAGACTCAAAACGACTATCTTGGACAGACTTGGAGCAAGCCACTCTGTCTTGCAGATTCCAGAGGAACATTGTCCTTCACCCTTTAACCCCTGTACAGGGATCTGGACTTGAAAAGGGGTTCACTGGATTGCTTCCAGGGAAGAGCTAACCAGAGGCAAGAGAATAGTCTGATAGCCACATTAAAATCAGGAGGACGGTGTAGGGACAAACCATAAAGTATGAAAATAGTCAAAAAGAAAGCAGAGGTCAAAAGTCAGGACTGTCCACTGGGAGAATCGCAGGGCAAAATTTTCACAGAAGCGGGTCAGATTAGATCTGCCAGTGCACATTAGTATTTCAGGAGCTTAAATAGCTTACAGCCGCATCCGAACCACACAGCTGTTAACTTTATGTTCCCAGTATGTACAGTTAGGTCCATATATATTTGGACAGAGACAACATTTTTCTAATTTTGGTTCTAGACAATTACCACAATGAATTTTAAACAAAACAATTCAGATGCAGTTGAAGTTCAGACTTTCAGCTTTCATTTGAGGGTATCCACATTAAAATTGGATGAATGGTTTAGGAGTTTCAGCTCCTTAATATGTGCCACAAAAGTAATTGGACAAATTAAATAATTGTAAATAAAATGTTCATTTCTAGTACTTGGTTGAAAACCCTTTGTTGGCAATGACTGCCTGAAGCCTTGAACTCATGGACATCACCAGACGCTGTGTTTCCTCCTTTTTGATGCTCTGCCAGGCCTTCACTGCGGTGGTTTTCAGTTGCTGTTTGTTTGTGGGCCTTTCTGTCTGAAGTTTAGTCTGTAACAAGTGAAATGCATGCTCAATTGGGTTGAGATCAGGTGACTGACTTGGCCATTCAAGAATATTCCACTTCCTTGCTTTAATAAACTCCTGGGTTGCTTTGGCTTTATGTTTTGGGTCATTGTCCATCTGTAGTATGAAATGACGACCAGTTTGGCTGCATTTGGCTGGATCTGAGCACACAGTATGGCTCTGAATACCTCAGAATTCATTCGGCTGCTTCTGTCCTGTGTCACATCATCAATAAACACTAGTGACCCAGTGCCACTGGCAGCCATGCATGCCCAAGCCATCACACTGCCTCTGCCGTGTTTTACAGATGATGTGGTATGCTTTGGATCATGAGTTGTACCACGCCTTCGCCATACTTTTCTCTTTCCATCATTCTGGTAGAGGTTGATCTTGGTTTCATCTGTCCAAAGAATGTTCTTCCAGAACTGTGCTGGCTTCTTTAGATGTTTTTAGCAAAGTCCAGTCTAGCCTTTTTATTCTTGAGGCTTATGAGTGGCTTGCACCGTGCAGTGAACCCTCTGTATTTACTTTCATGCAGTCTTCTCTTTATGGTAGATTTGGATATTGATACGCCTACCTCCTGGAGAGTGTTGTTCACTTGGTTGGCTGTTGTGAAGGGGTGTCTCTTCACCATGGAGACTATTCTGCGATCATCCACCACTGTTGTCTTCCGTGGGCACCCAGGTCTTTTTGCATTGATGAGTTCACCAGTGCTTCCTTTCTTTCTTAGGATGTACCAAACTGTAGATTTTGCCACTCCTAATGTTGTAGCAATTTCTCGGATGGGTTTTTTCTGTTTTTGCAGCTTAAGGATGGCTTGTTTCTCCTGCATGGAGAGCTCCTTTGACTGCATGTTTCCTTCACAGCAAAACCTTCCAAATGCAAGCACCACACCTAAAATCAACTCCAGGCCTTTTATCTGCTTAATTGAGAATGACATAACGAAGGGATTGCCCACACCTGTCCATGAAATAGCCTTGGAGTCAATTGTCCTATTACTTTTGGTCCCTATAAAAACAGGGTGGCCCATGTTAAGGAGCTGAAACTCCTAAACCCTTCATCCAATTTTAATGTGGATACCCTCAAATGAAAGCTGAAAGTCTGAACTTCAACTGCATCTGAATTGTTTTGTTTAAAATTCATTGTGGTAATGTCTAGAAACAAAATTAGAAAAATGTTGTCACTGTCCAAATATATATGGACCTAACTGTATGCGACTTCAAGTCCCAGAGGACACAAAACTAGAACTGCCATCCCGTATCACCAGCAACGACCTGGCAACAGATGCAGTGGCAAGAAGGGTAGGCACAGGTAGAGATGAAACACCAGCTTTCCCCATTATAAAAAAACATGAATACTCAGTTGACCCAAATATATTTTTGTATATTGGGGCACTTGGAGAGATAACTATCAACAGAACAAGGACAATAAGTGTTTGGATAGAGAACAAAAACGGTGGCATGCTCATTTATGCCTTTTTGACAGCTTTACCGCCAAGTGGGTTATGTTTTACAGTCTTTATCATCCATTTGTGATCATCAATCATGTACTGAGAACACCAAGTAAAGAGCAAACTGGACATCTGAGAACAACGGAATCAGGAGTTACACTTTAAAGAAATAAAATATACCGGAAGTTATTTACCACCTTGTGAAATCAAAGATTTTTGGACAAAACCTCGAAAAACCTCCATGGGTGTTCTTGTAGTATAAAAATATAAGGAAAGTAAATCTAGAGCTCTTAAGGTTCACCTCGAGATTCAGCATTCATATTTTATGGGCTGTTTCTGGGATATGTGCTCCAGACTCTCAGAGAGGAAGAAAACACAAAGTTAACAGGATGCATTAAAGGTGATTTATAATTCATAACATATCTTCATAATGAAAAAAGATTTTCGATACTCATTTCCAAACCTTTTATGAATCTAGGATACTAAATTATGGAATATTTACACATATTGTAACCATGAAAATATATTTAGCATGCCATCTGGCAACAATTGATGCTGAAAAGTGGGCAGGGAGCCCTCAGACTTTTTCATATGTTTATAAAGATGATTTGGTTTTAACCATCTTGTTGCCTAGCTGCATATTTTTTCTTCTCAGGATAATTTTTCATTATTTTCTAAGTTTTTTTTTTGTCTCTTTGCATTTTGTAAATGTAATAACTAAATGTTTGATAATGATGAGGAGATAAAGTTGAGTACACACTACTGTTTTGATTTTGGCACTTGTTTTTTTTAATTGTTTAAATCTGATTCAATTTTCTGTATCTTAACCAGAACAATACTAGTGGACATTCGTAATTTAAAGCATTTATAAAAGTGGCCATATACCTTTGATAGCTGTTGGTCAAACGCATGTCCAGTAGATATTAGTGGATGGATCCGCAGAGGGCCAAGATCGAAATCAATTCTCTGAAACTTGCCTTTTCATGTGAACTCGAACACCTTGAGATTCGATTAACAGTTCGTAAAAAAGCAAAACAAACATTTTCCAGGCACCATTCCCAACACTGCTGATGCATCAGAGAATGGGTTAATGTTTTTTTTTTGTGTGTGTGGTTTTCCCTATGACCTCAGACAGCTATTACATTATCATACCTTGTACAGTGGTACTCAGTACTTGGCGCATCACAGATCAGCGGTTCTCAGAGGAGCACAGTTTGTATGACAGAATTGTTTTCCATTTCCAGAGTCACTGGGTAAGGCCGGGTTCACACTTGCGGTTGGCTGGTCTGCGTACGTCCTCCCTTAAGCTCCGCCTACTTCCGCATGCATTCTGCATTGTCCTGCGTACCTATCTTTAACATTGGGTAAGCAGGGACATGCGTTGTATGTGGATGGGTCCGCATGCAGCGTTTTGACGTGCCCGCCGACCGCACAGAAATGCAACATGTTGTGTTCGGCGGGCATGTCAAAACTCCGCATGTGGACGCATCCGCATACAACGCATGTCCCTGCGTACCCAATGTTAAAGATGGGTACGCAGGATGCATGCGGAAGTAGGCGGAGCTCAAGGGAGGTTGTACGCAGCCATATGCAGACCAGCCAAACGCAAGTGTGAACCCGGCCTAAGCCTGTCTCTTCTTTAGTGTGTAGTCAGTGGGGTCCTTTCGCTCTCTTTCCCTCTTGCCTGTAGAGTGTAATCTCTTATGATCAGTGGGCTTCTCTCTCGCTCTCTTGCCTGTAGAGTGTAAGCTGTTATGGCCAGTGGGATCCTCTCTATTTGGCCTGTAGAATGTAAGCGCTTTTGGTCAGTAGGGTCCTCTCTCGCTCTTCTGTAGTGTGTAAGCCCTTATGGTCAGTAGGGTCCTCTCTCTCTCTTCTGTAGTGTGTAAGCGGTTATGGTCAGTGGGGTCCTCTCTCTTCTGTAGTGTGTAAGTGCTTATGGTTAGTAGGGTCCTCTCTCTCTTCTGTAGTGTGTAAACGGTTCTGGTCAGTGGGGTCCTCTCTCTCTCTTCTGTAGTGTGTAAGCGCTTATGGTCAGTAGGGTCCTCTCTCTTCTGTAGTGTGTAAGCGGTTATGGTCAGTAGGGTCCTCTCTCTCTCTTCTGTAGTGTGTAAGCGCTTATGGTCAGTAGGGTCCTCTCTCTTCTGTAGTGTGTAAGCCCTTATGGTCAGTAGGGTCCTCTCTCTCTCTTCTGTAGTGTGTAAGCGGTTATGGTCAGTGGGGTCCTCTCTCTTCTGTAGTGTGTAAGCGCTTATGGTTAGTAGGGTCCTCTCTCTCTTCTGTAGTGTGTAAACGGTTCTGGTCAGTGGGGTCCTCTCTCTCTCTTCTGTAGTGTGTAAGCGCTTATGGTCAGTAGGGTCCTCTCTCTTCTGTAGTGTGTAAGCGGTTATGGTCAGTAGGGTCCTCTCTCTCTCTTCTGTAGTGTGTAAGCGCTTATGGTCAGTAGGGTCCTCTCTCTTCTGTAGTGTGTAAGCGGTTATGGTCAGTAGGGTCCTCTCTCGCTCTTCTGTAGTGTGTAAGCGCTTATGGTCAGTGGGGTCCTCTCTCTTCTGTAGTGTGTAAGCGCTTATGGTTAGTAGGGTCCTCTCTCTCTCTTCTGTAGTGTGTAAACGGTTCTGGTCAGTGGGGTCCTCTCTCTCTCTTCTGTAGTGTGTAAGCGCTTATGGTCAGTAGGGTCCTCTCTCTTCTGTAGTGTGTAAGCGCTTATGGTCAGTAGGGTCCTCTCTCTTCTGTAGTGTGTAAGCGGTTATGGTCAGTAGGGTCCTCTCTCTTCTGTAGTGTGTAAGCGGTTATGGTCAGTGGGGTCCTCTCTTTTGCCTTTAGTGTGTAAGCTGTTATGGTCAGCAGGGTCCTCTCTCTTGCCTGTAGAGTGTAAGCTCTTCTGATCAGCAGGGTTCTCTCTTCTGTAGTGTGTAAAATCTTATGGTCAGCGATGTCCTCAATCTATTTAGTAAACTGTGTAAGTTCTTATGGTCAGCAGGGTCCTCTATCTTTCTTATAGAGCGTAAAAAGGGTTCTCTCGCCTCTCTGCTACTTACATTTTTCAGGGAATTACAAGCTTTCCAGTATTTAGATTCAAGCAAATGTATTCCTTGCAAATCAAATTTGTGGTGGAAAATTCGTAGAAGCCGGTGAATTTGAATATCAAAAGATCTGATCATCTCAAATATTAGGACAATAGCTAGTCATACTGAATCTCCCATACACATCCACATGTTTTGTGAGTATTATAACATTAAGTTTCTGTGTCCCAATACAAAATTATGTTTCACCCTATCACAAGTCAGTAAATTGTCTTAATATTTGCAAGCCAAAAATAGTAGATCAACTGAAAAAAAACCTATTGGAATGATTTGCAATCCTGTTAGATTTTGGACCCACTGGCTTTGGCTTATAAATTACAGTCTTGGTATGCATGCCCCCTCATCCTTATTTTGGAATGCATGGGCTCCTCATTCCTATGCTGGTATGCATGGCCTCCTCATCCCCATCCTTGGTTGCATGGCCTCTTCATCCCTATCCTGGTAGCCATGGTCCCCCTTATCCCTATCCTGGTGTGCAGGGCCCAATCTCTTTCCTGGTATGCATGACCCCATCCTCATCCTGGTATGACTGGCCCCCATCAGAAAAATACATAAAAAAACCCCAAAAATTATATTTACCTTCCTGTGCTCCCTCGCATCGTGTTGTTCCGATGCCAGCAGCTGATTTATGCTTGAAAGCAGCGCATGGCAGTCATGTCATGCGCTGCTTACAAGCCAAGGACAGCTGTCGAAATACTCACTGCACTCCATGCCGGGACTATGGAGAGCAGTGAATATTCACTGATCTTTAATAGCAGGCACAGTGTTAACTGCGGCCGCCGGCATCCTTCAGCTTCCGGGCTTTCGCGTATCCCCCCTACTAAAGGGAATGAATATTCACTGCATTCCACTTATGGAGTTGCGTGCAGTGAATATTCATTCCCTTAAAGGGAACGTGCCGCAATTTTATATAATTTGCAAAAAAATAGTAAGTTACAAAACATGTTGTTTCAGCAAATGTTGTACTAACCAGGATTTATGGTTTGTTTGTAATAATGTTTTCATGTAGCCACTGGGCGCTGCCATCTTGATTTGCAGATCTGTGGAGGACTCATACAGTCTGCAAATATGGCCGTCCCTGCACATAGGAAACTGCGGTCGGCTTCCGACCGCACATTGCAGCCTCAGTAGCAGAGAACTGGGCACGCCCCTGTGGGCTGCACCATTCACTGCTGTAGGTGTGGCTGGGCGCCATTTTACTGTAGCCCAGTGCTATCTGCTGAGCTCCACTTACCCTCTATCACAGGACCACTTGTGGCATAACGGGTCCTGCATTGTGAGGAGAGGCTGAAGAAAAGGAGAAGGTGGTCAGCAGAGGAGAGAAGCGCTCACTGGAGCCGGAGGATGGAGAGTGGTGAGTGCGGGTGACTTTCATCTATGCTCCTCTGTCCTGCTCCAGGCTCAGCCCTGTGCTTCCTGCTCCAGCGTCCTCCTGCTCTGTCTCCGCCTCCTCACACACAGCCCCAGTGATCTCCAGTAATCTGACACCTTTGCTTTTATGGCTGTCTGAGGAGGACAGTGACTTATACAGCCCATAGTCTTGTGTATAATTGGGGGGGGCTGGAAGTTTCACCAGTGTGGGCATATCTGTAATACTGTCTGCTGAGCCGTGTATCTAATCCTCTCCTGTGTGATACTGCCTGCTGAGCCGTGTTTCTAATCCTCGCCTGTGTGATACTTTCTGCTGAGCCGTGTATCTAATCCTCTCCTGTGTGATACTGTCTGCTGAGCCGTGTATCTAATCCTCTCCTGTGTGATACTGTCTGCTGAGCTGTGTATCTAATCCTATCCTGTGTGATACTGTATTCTGAGCCGGGTATCTAATCCTCTCCTGTGTGATACTTTCTGCTGAGCCGTGTATCTAATCCTGTCCTGTGTGATACTGACTGCTGAGCCGTGTATGTAGTCCTATCCTGTGTGATACTGACTGCTGAGCCGTGTATCTAATCCTATCCTGTGTGATACTGTATTCTGAGCCGGGTATCTAATCCTCTCCTGTGTGATACTGACTGCTGAACCATGTATCTAATCCTGTCCTGTGTGATACTGTCTGCTGAGCCATGTATCTAATCCTCTCCTGTGTGATACTGACTGCTGAGCCGTGTATCTAATCCTCTCCTGTGTGATACTGCCTGCTGAGCCGTGTATCTAATCCTCTCCTGTGTGATACTGCCTGCTGAGCCGTGTATCTAATCCTCTCCTGTATGATGCTGCCTGCTGAGCCGTGTATCTAATCCTATCCCGTGTGATACTGCTCTCCTGAAATACTCTGTGCTGCTGTCACTCTGCTCCCAGAATCCTTGCTGCCTGCCATCCTCGGTGACCGAAGACCCCATTCCTCTCCTTAGATCCCGTCCTGGCGATGTGTGAAACCGAGGGGACAGGGGCCTGATGTATGGTGGAAGGAGCAGGGCGACAGCAGCACAGAGTATTTCAGGAGAGCAGTGTGCTGGTCTGTGGGGGGCGCCCTGTTCGGTGCCAGGGATTGTACAAAGAGCGCTGTGTTTTATTCACATGGATGGACCGTCTGCTTGTCTGCTCCACAGAAATTCAGGAAACATGTCTGCTGATTGATGGCCTGTTCTGATCCAGACTTTACATGCAAAGACAGTCAGTAACTTTGCAAGCCCCATCAAAATGGCTGCTCACTGTGTCTATAGATGTCATAGGTTTTTGTGCCAGATTTCAGTAGCTGCTCCCCCTAGTGTTAACAAGTGGAAATGCCAAACTTTTTAAAATTATTTTTCATATTTTGCAAAATTAAAAACAAACGATAATATTTTTTAAGAAAATGTAAACATTAATTCTTTACATTTTTTCAATTGCTGAAAAAAATTTTTTTGGATGGCACCTTCCCTTTAAGTAGCGAGGACACACAAACACCCAGCGGCTGCGGTGACAGCGTGTTCGCTATTAATGAGAAATTAATATTCAATGCTTTCCACTCCTATGGGCATGGAATGCAGTGACTATTCATTTCTCTTTAGCAGCGGGCACAGGAGTTAGCAGCAGCAGCCGGCTACTGCCTCCTGTCATCCACTGCTCCACCGCTGCCAGTCCCTCGCACCAAATCCACAGCAAGAGCAGGTACATCTGGACTATAAAATGCACCCGCCATTTCCCTCCACATTTTTGGAGGAAAAAGGGCTTCATATAGTATTAATTCTAATAAGCCGATCAAAAGGAGAGGCTTTGGGCTCCATTTAAACTTCTGGCAGCAAGAGATTTTAAATTTTGACAACACTTTATGGAAGAAAACAGTAGCTTCTACCTTATAAAATCTCTCAGGAATCCCAGCATGTAGGTAATTAGGGAAAAAAAAATAATTCAATAGCATCTCACTTTACTAAAGCAATTTAAAAAATAAATTCAAGCTACTGAATGCTTTTCTATGCAATTTTTTTTTATAGTGACTCACTCGGGAAAAAAGTAACACTGAAAACTGAAAACTGCTACTAACCCTGCCAGTTCCTGTACACACTAGAGATCCTGACAATGCACACCCTAGTGGCTCCTGTGTGAGCATAGATAGCCCTAACTGCAGACTAGACTATGGCAACTCAGACCTATGCTGCCTGAAAGGCCGTCGAGTGCTTCACATTCCTTCTACAGAGCCGGAGGCGAGAGCAAAGTGTAAATTACCTACAGAAGGGAAAGTGTGCTGAAATATAAAGAGATTCCAGAGTGAGTAAAACAAACCATGAAATACAAAATAAAGAATTAAGTACTGTTAGAGAATATGCCGCCTACTTCCTAAAAAGAAACAGAAGATATGTGGAGAGTAAAGAACAAACAGCAGAGAGATAAACCCTAGCTTGTGTTTCACTGCATGGCTTACAATACAGCTACAGTTGTGGCCAAAAGTATTGACACCCCTGCAATTTTGTCAGATAATACACAGTTTCTTCCTGAAAATGATTGCAAACACAGATTCTTTGGTATTATTATCTTCATTTAATTTGTCTTAAATGAAAAGACACAAAAAGAATTGTCCTAAAGCCAAATTGGATATAATTCCACACCAAACATAAAAAAAGAGGGTGGACAAAAGTATTGGCACTGTTCGAAAAATCATGTGATGCTTCTCTAATTTGTGTAATTAACAGCACCTGTAACTTACCTGTGGCACCTGACAGGTGTTGGTAATAACTAAATCACACTTGCAGCCAGTTGACATTGATTAAAGTTGACTCAACCTCTGTCCTGTGTCCTTGTGTGTACCACATTGAGCATGGAGAAAAGAAAGAAGACCAAACAACTGTCTGAGGACTTGAGAAACCAAATTGTGAGGAAGCATGAGCAATCTCAAGGCTACAAGTTCATCTCCAAAGACCTGAATGTTCCTGTGTCTACCGTGCGCAGTGTCATCAAGAAGTTGAAAGCCCATGGCACTGTGGCTAACCTCCCTAGATGTGGACGGAAAAGAAAAATTGACAAGAGATTTCAACGCATGATTGTGTGGATGTTGGATAAAGAACCTCGACTAACATCCAAACAAGTTCAAGCTGCCCTGCAGTCTGAGGGTACAACAGTGTCAACCCGCACTATCAGTCGGCGTCTGAATGAAAAGGGAATGTATGGTAGGAGACCCAGGAAGACCCCACTTCTTACCCAGAGACATAAAAAAGCCAGGCTGGAGTTTACCAAAACTTACCTGAAAAAGCCTAAAACGTTTGGGAAGAATATTCTCTGGTCAGATGAGACAAAAGTAGAGCTTTTTGGGCAAAGGCATCAACAGAGTTTACAGGAGAAAAAAAGAGGCATTCAAAGAAAAGAACACGTCCCTACAGTCAAACATGGTGGAGGTTCCCTGATGTTTTGGGGTTGCTTTGCTGCCTATGGCACTGGACTGCTTGACCGTGTGCATGGCATTATGAAGTCAGAAGACTACCAACAAATTTTGAAGCATAATGTAGGGCCCAGTGTGAGAAAGCTGGGTCTCCCTCAGAGGTCATGGGTCTTCCAGAAGAACAATGACCCAAAACACACTTCAAAAGCACAAGAAAATGGTTTGAGAGAAAGCACTGGAGACTTCTAAGGTGGCCAGCAATGAGTCCAGACCTGAATCCCATAGAACACCTGTGGAGAGATCTAAAAATGGCAGTTTGGAGAAGGCACCCTTCAAATATCAGGGACCTGGAGCAGTTTGCCAAAGAAGAATGGTCTAAAATTCCAGCAGAGCATTGTAAGAAACTCATTGATGGTTACCGGAAGCGGTTGGTCGCAGTTATTTTGGCTAAAGGTTGTGCAACCAAGTATTAGGCTGAGGGTGCCAATACTTTTGTCTGGCCCATTTTTGGGGTTTTGTGTGAAATGATCAATGTTTTGCTTTTTGCTTCATTCTTTTTTGTGATTTTTCATTTAAGACAAATTAAATGAAGATAATAATACCAAAGAATTTGTGTTTGCAATCATTTTCAGGAAGAAACTGAGTATTATCTGACAAAATTGCAGGGGTGTCAATACTTTTGGCTGGACATCCAAATGAGACTCTCTCAAGCAGGAAATTTCAGCAGGGGTAAAGTATATAAGCCGCCTCCGAAAAGTGATAGGGCAGACAAATGAGTAAATGAAAACAACTGTTATCCTTGCTTCAGTCGTTTTAAGGTAACTAAAAATTAACCACCTGGAGAAAAGGTGTACCTGCTGTGTTTCGGCAGACAGAGAAGCTGACCACAAAGCACAGGCTCAAGGCTTCCAACCTAGATGCATGACAGCAACTCTGTCTAAATGCTAAGTAATACTGCAAAGCTCTCTTCCAGTGCATCCTGAAATTGGTTAGAATCACAAACATACTGTGGATATAGTACATCACGTCAGAACAGCCAATAATACTTCGTGCGACCTGTTTAAAGGGTGCTTTGCCAACATTACATCCACTATGATTGCTTTCTTATCCATAGGGTTTTTGGGATGCCGGTAGAATAATAATAATAATAATCTTTATTTATATAGCGCCAACATATTCCGCAGCGCTTTACAGTTTAACAGTTTCAAAACACAAGTCATAAGTAACAACGTTAACAATACAATAATTAAAGCAAAATAAGACGACCCTGCTCGTGAGAGCTTACAATCTACAATGAGGTGGGGGAGATACAAAGTACAGGTATGTATTTACAATGATGTATTTACAATGAAGTTCCAGCCATCTTGAGGGAGTGAAGGATGGGTGGAGATAGTGAATGGGCTACACACGCACACTTACACATAGAATGACTTTGATTAGTGAACATGATAAGCCGCTCTGAACAAATGTGTTTTGAGGGAGTGCCTAAAACTATGCAAATTGTGGTTAGTCCCAATTTCTTGGGGTAGAGCATTCCAGAGGATAGAAGCAGCACGGGAGAAGTCTTGGAGTCGGCAGGTACGGATTAGTGCAGAGGTTAGTCGAAAGTCGCTTGCAGAGCGCAGCGATCGGCTAGGCCGATAGACAGAAATGAGGGAGGTGATGTAGGGGGGTGCCGCACCGTGGAGAGCTTTGTGAGTCAGAACAAGTACTTTGAATTGGATCCTATAATGAATGGGCAGCCAGTGTAATGACTGACGAAGAGCGGACACGTCCGAGTACCGATTAGCCAGATGGACGACCCTGGCTGCTGCATTAAGTATGGACTGGAGAGGGGATAGTCGAGTGACGGGGAGGCTAAATAATAGAGCGTTGCAGTAATCCAGGCAGGAGTGGATCAATGCTACAGTGAGGGTTTTTGTTGTTTCCATGGTGAGAAAAGGGCGGATTCTAGAGATGTTCTTTAGGTGTAAGCGGCAAGAGCAGGCAAGAGATTGTATATGGGATGTGAAGGAGAGATTGGTGTCAAACATAACACCCAGACAGCGCGCCTGCTGCCGGGGTATTATTGTGGTACCACCCACGGAGAGGGAAATGTCAGATTTAGGGAGGTTAGTAGACAGCGGGAGCCGAAGAATTTCAGTTTTGGAGAGGTTGAGTTTCAGATAGAGAGTGGACATGATATTGGAGACTGCGGACAGACAGTCACTGGCTTTCTGTAGTACAGAGTGGGTAAGGTCGGGGGAAGACGTATATAGTTGTGTGTCATCAGCATAAAGATGGCACCGAAAGCCAAATCTGCTGATGGTCTGTCCAATTGGGGCTGTGTAGAGAGAGAAGAGAAGGGGGCCAAGGATTGAGCCCTGAGGTACCCCGACAGCAAGAGGAAGAGGAGATGATGTGGAGCCAGAGAACAAAACACTGAAGGAGCGGTCAGAGAGATAAGAAGAGAACCAGGAGAAAGCAGTGTCCTTAATGCCTAGTGACTGGAGCCTAGAGAGTAGGAGATGGTGGTCAACAGTATCGAAAGCTGCAGATAGGTCAAGAAGAATGAGCAGAGAGTGGTCATCGTTATGTTTTGCCGTCAGGAGGTCATTGGTCACTTTGATGAGTGCAGTTTCAGTCGAATGTAGGGGGCGGAAGCCGGACTGTGAAGGGTCTAGAAGGGAGTGAGTGGAGAGGTAACACTAAAGTAGGCGTTCCAAAAGTTTAGCGATGAAGGGGAGATTGGAGACTGGTCTGTAGTTGTTTGTGCAGGATGGGTCGAGAGCGGGTTTCTATAGTAATGGAGTAACGATGGCGTGTTTGAAGGAGGATGGGAAAATGCCCGAGGAGAGGGAGAGATTAAAGATTGTAGTTAGGTGGGTTGTGATGACTGGAGAGAGAGACTGGAGGAGATGTGAGGGAATGGGGTCGGTAGTGCATGTAGTCGGACGAGAAGAGAGGAGTCTGGAGACGACTTCTTCTGTGATAGGATCAAATGTGGAAAGTGGGCCAGGGGAGATGCCGAAAGGGATGGGAGTCACAGCACTTGGTGGTTGGGAGCAGATTTCCTGACGGATATTATCTATTTTTTATGTAAAGTGGGAGGCCAGGTCATCAGCACAAATGTCTGTGATAGGGGCTTGTGCTTTTGGCCTGAGGAGGGAGTGAAAAGTGTCAAAAAGTTTCTTGGGGTTGTTGGCTAGTGAGGAGATCAGGGTGGTTTAGTAGGTCTGTTTGGCGAGGTGAAAGGCAGCGTTATAGGTTCTTAACATAAATTTGAAGTGGATGAAATCTTCTGGTGTGCGGGTTTTTCTCCATAGGCGTTCAGCACTCCTAGAGCATCGCTGGAGATGTTGACTTTGCGATGTGAGCCAGGGCTGTTTTACTTTGTGCTTGGAGTTTCTGAGGGTGAAGGGAGCTACTTGGTCAAGGGTGCTTCTAAGAGTGTCATTGTAGTGATGAACAGCCAGATTAGGACAGGAAAAAGAGGAGATTGGGGACAGTGATGAGTGTAGGGAGTCTGAAAGTGTCTGAGGGTTAATGGCTTGTAGATTTCTGACTGTGTGGTAGGTAGGAGTGAGCTGGGGTGGACGAGGATTTGTGAGCGTGAAGGAGAGAATGTTGTGGTCAAAGAGTGGAAGCGGTGAGTTATTTAGGTGGGAGATTGAACAGAGGCGGCCGAAGACCAGATGAAGGGTGTTACCGTCCTTGTGTGTCTCAGAGGTTGAAAGCTGTGAGAGGCCTAGAGAGGTGGTTAGTGATAGAAGCTGGATGCAGATGTGGAAGTAGGGCTGTTAATGGGGATGTTGAAGTCTCCCAGGATAAGGGTTGGAAGTTCTGAGGACATGAAGTGCGGCAGCCAGGCTGAAAAGTGGTCAAGGAAGTGGATGGGTGAGCCTGGGGGCCAGTATATGACCGCTATTCTGAGGGAGAGGGGACAGAAGAGCCCGATGGTGTGGACCTCAAAAGAAGGGAATAAGAGTGATGGAACTGGGGGGATGACCTGGAAAGTGCATTGTGGGGACAGGAGTATGCCGACTCCACCATGTCTGTTTGTGGGTCTTGGGGAGTTAGAGAATTGTAAGCCACCATAGGAAATGGCAGCAGGAGAGACAGTGTCAGAATCCTGAATCCAGGTTTCAGTGAGGGCCAACAGATTAAGAGTTGTTCAGAAAGTAGTTGTGTAGGAAAGGAAGCTTTTTACAAGCAGACCGTGGATTCCAGAGGGCACAATTAAAAGATGGAGATGAGGGAGTGCAAGTAATATTAATAAGATTATTATGGTTTCGATATGAGGTAAGGTAGGGGTTGAGGTTGGGGGGATGGTGGACCAGGGTTGGGGGAGATGTCCCCTGAAATCAGTATTAGTAGGAAGATAAAGAGCAAATAGTTGTTGGAATTGTAAGTAGGTTTTTTCTGCGATGTGTTTGGGCAAGATGGGCTGAGGTTTCTCAGGAAAGTGAGGAGTGCATGGGAGCTGTACATGGGAAAGGGAAGTATAGAGGGGCTGATGTGAATGAGTCGTGATGGAGGGGGGATAGGGTGGTGAATGTGGATGGCAAGGGAACACAGGAGGATAAAAATAAAGCACATGCTTAAAGGGGAGAGCAAAGTGTGGGTTACCTGACTCCTGCCCTGACTAAATGCCATGTATAACTGCCGTTTTCCTGATGCTTAGCTTCTGTGATACTTTGCTTATGGGATGCTTGCGTGCTGCACCCCACACTGCGTGCTTCCCCTTAGGAACTACTACATATACAGGCCACACTACAGGGTCAGGAGAGAGGGATTGTGGGAGCTGGTTGGGTATAATTTGGCAGCTGGGGCCAGCACATCAGGGGATGGTTAGATGATCAAAGGCACTAGACCAGGCTGTGTCAATATGCTATAGTGCCTTCCACCTGATAAAATCTAGAGAGGCCCCAGTCACAGATATAAAGTAGTAAGTATTACATACAGTGCAACAAATGAATTTTACCAAAGCTTTAGCAAGCACAATAAAATATGCAGCAAAATAGTAAAGCAGCAGAAGTATGGAGTTGTACCATTTGGATATATTGCAGCAGAAAATAGAGGCAGCAGAGGTGGGAAGTTGTACCATTCAGGCTGCTTTCTGGCAGTGAATGGAGTAAATACATGCAGGGTGGCTCAGTTGATTACCATTTAGATATATTGCAGCAGAAAATAGAGGCAGCAGAGGTGGGAAGTTGTACCATTCAGGTAGAAAAACTACTAAGATTAGACGGTAGCACTTTTGGCATATTCCAGTTTTAATAACGTCTTCTTTAAGTGTCAGGGTGTTAATGAAGTTAATGGCAAGAGGATGTGAAAGAAGGGTGCACATACTTATAAAACAAATAGTCTTATTTTGCTTCTGCAAACTATGTAAAAATATTCATTTGTCAAAGCATTTATTTATATTAAGCATATCTTCTGATGGCGCTGCCCGGGCATAGTAACTAACTGTGGTTAGTTAAAGCAAATTATAATTATCCTCCATCCCATAGTCCCGTGCCCATATACCCATCATACATATCCACAATCCCATAGGCCCGTGCCCATATACCCATCATACATATCCTCCATCCCATAGTCGAGTGCACATATACCCATCACACATCCTCCATCCCATAGTCCCATGCCCATATACCCATCACACATCCTTCATCCCATAGTCCCATGTCCATATACCCATCATACATATTCGCCATCCCATAGTAGAGTGCCCATATACCCATCATACATATCCTCCATCCCATAGTCCCGTGCCCATATACGCCATCCCATAGTCCTATGCCCATATATCCGTCATACATATCCTCCATCCCATAGTCCCATGCCCATATACCCGTCATACATATCCTCCATTCCATAGTCCCGTGCCCATATACCCATCACACATCCTCCATCCCATAGTCCCGTGCCCCTATACCCGTCATACATATCCTCCATCCCATAGTCCAGTGCCCATATACCCATCACACATCCTCCATCCCATAGTCCCGTGCCCATATACCCGTCATACATATCCTCCATCCCATAGTCCAGTGCCCATATACCCATCACACATCCTCCATCCCATAGTCAACCATTATGACATCATAATGAGCGACGGGGCTTGCAACCTATGATGACATCAGCATCGCCATGGCAACCATTATGACATCATAATGAGGGGCGGTGCTTGATACACACACTTTTTCCCCATTATGTAGAGGGGGCAAAATTCTTTGGTGAATTGGAACGCGCGGGGTTAAAATTTCGCCTCACAACATAGCCTAGGACACTCTCAGGGTCCAGACGTGTGACTGTGCCAAATTTTGTGGCTGTAGCTGCGACTGTGCGGATGCCAATCCCGGACATACACACATACATACACACTTGAGCTTTATATATTAGGCCTCTTTCACACATCCGGTTTGTGCCGTTAGGCACAATCCGGCATGTGTGTAAAAAGACGGATCCTTTTTTTTAACGCCGGATGCGTTTTTTTGTCATTGAGAAGCACATGCGGTGCAATCCGGCAGAATTCTCCCGTCCGGCGGCCGGACAGGACGCATGCTGCAGCGTTTTTTTGTCCGGCGCAAAAAGCCGGACATGGCCGGATGCGGCCCTCCCGGCTCTGCGGGACAATGTTACTCTATGGCACATTCCGGCCGCCGGATAAGGTGCAAGCATGCACCATTTGACTCTGTGCGCATGCCCGGAGCGCTCTCTCTCTCCTTCCTCTCTGTCTCTCCTCACTGGCCTCGCTTTTCTTCCCCGCTCTCCTCACCGGCCTCGCTCTTCTTCCCCGACTTCTTTACAGCTAATCCGGCACGGTAAGTTGTGCCGCATACCCTGCGTTCCCAGCCGCATCCGGCTCTCCATCTTTTCGCCGCACCACGCCGGATTTCCAAAGCCGGATGTGTGAAAGAGGCCTTAGATATCTTCTGATGAGCATCCTATGACGCGTCACAAAGCAACAGAAATGAAGAATATGTCTCAAAGAAGAAGGAATGGGTGTCAGAGCTTAGACTTCAGGAGAGATGAAGGCACATATGTAGCCATCTGTCTACTGAAATCAAAAAAGAAACCCGAGATTGCTTTGGCTTCCAGCCCCCCACCATGACTCTTCTGACTTACAAGTGTTTCACAGAAAAACCCCTACACAGAAAAAAAATAATGAAATATACCCACCAACATTTACAAATTTGAAACAGGAACAGCAAGGATAGGCTAATGAAGGAGTTTTACAGTAAAGCTCCCCCATAGAGAAGAACTATTTTAACCTAACATTTCAAGTGGAACTAAATATCATCTTAACACATCGTTCATGTTTATGGGGGAGTTTTTGGCTGACCAAGAACTGAATCATTAGTTATCTAAGGTGTCTGTCCATCTACGGCCCCATTGACATGTCCATGATTTTTTTCACCTGCACAAAAAATGGTTTAAATATGATTAATGTTTTTGATCAAATTTTTATTAGCGATTGGTCAGTGTCAGTTTTTACCATCAGTGCTTTATTGGTATTGTATGAAGAAATACATTTTTTTTCTATTGGAATGTTAATCTTGGACAGTACATGGACTGTATACTGATGTCATCCACGTGTTGTCCGTGATTTTAACTTGTCTGGGTAATTTTGATCTGTGACTCCGATCCAAAATGGATTTATTTTTGTGAACTTTTTTTCTAGACAAACAGCTCACAACAAAACACAAACATGAGAATAACACCACAGACTTTAATGTTAATGGGTATGTATTCTATCCGTTAAAATCATAAATGGAACACTAATGTATTTCACCGACGTCTGAATGAGGCCTAAGCATTACACTAGGTCAATACTTTTTCTCAATGTGCAGTCACTAAGTTATCGAAACTTGAGTCCAATAATACTGAATGGCTAAGAAGTCCTCAACTTGAAAATTTACATTCCATAACGAATACCTAAAGGAGAACCATTTGGTGGGCGAAAGCATCTAATGCTTAGGGTACGTTCACATGTCCAGTAATCCTGTATTTGTCTAGACGGTAAAAAAACATGACAGAAGAAGAATCAACACCTTCAAAATGAGGTGCTGGAGAAGGATGTTATCAATACCATGGATGGCAAGAAGAACAAACAAGTCAATCTTGGAACAAATCAAGCCAGACATGTCTCTTGAAGCAAGGATCACCAAGCTATGACTTGCCTATTTTGGACACATCATAGGAAGAGAGCAATCACTAGAGAAGGACATCATGGAAGAATAGAAGGAACAAAGTACAGATTCAGTTGAAATCATTTTTTTTTTTTTTTTTAGCCAAACTTATGTCTGCACATCGCTTTTGTGAACGGATTGAATTGCTGCTGGATCTGTTTCAACCTGTTGATTATTGGACATGTGAACTTAGCTTAAATAACTTAATTAAAATTCCTTAAAAGTAGCCTTAAAGGGATGAGTTTACCTTATGATAGCCTACAAAAGTTAATTTGCCATGGCCTAGAAATAAGGAGTGTTTGGATCACTTTTAGTTCCATATCCAAGATTACATTTTTTTATTTTTTTTTTATTTTTTTTTTTTTAACTTAAAACGATGAATTACAATTTTGAGACATAAACCAGATACATCCAAAACGTGGATGACATCTGGAAAAAATATTAATGTTCTTCTGATTAAAAATGTTGACGGAATCAAAATCTGAACTCATCTGTAGGGAATGCGTTGCTTACTTCTTGATATATTTTTTTTTTTTTATAAAAAAAAAGTCATAAATATGGAACATATTACAGAATCAGACAATTTGTGATTGCAAGTGCAATATTTTTCCAACTGGCAATAAATCAGAGTAATAATTTCTACAATATCAATTTTACAGCTTTTTGGATATTGAGATATTTCCAGATGCGATTTGTTTGAAAAGTTCCTTTTAAAAAGTTATTCAAGGACGCACCCACAGCTGCAATCCATCCAGGTTTACTAACCCCTTAAGGACCAAGCCCATATTCGCATAAGGAGTGTAGATTTTTTTCTTATTTCTCTTCCTTGCATTACGTCAGCCTTAATTATGTTTTTTTTTCTATTTAGCGTAGTTAGTGTTTATATTACAGTGTAATTTTTAACGAGTCTAATACGTAAACTAAGCATGTGTGCCAATTTTTTTTTTATTAGTTTAACTTCATTCACTATACCCTATAAATAATGCAGCCTTAATTCCAAAAAAAAAAAAAAAAAAGTTAGGACGCAGTGTAAAAAGTAAAGAAATAGTCATATTTTATTCACAGCACAACACAGATCATAAGGTGAACGTTAGTCATTTTTCTATTTCATTTGAAAAAATTACCTTATTTTTCGGATTATAAGACGCACCCCAAATTTAGAGGAAAATAGGAAAACAAAACAATTTTGAATGTGAAAATGAGGGTTCGTCTTACAGTGCAAATTTAGCTTACCGTGGGGGCGGCGGTGAAGCAGGGTCACCGCTACAGGAAGCTGGCGATGACTGGAGTGGGCCCTGGACTGGGAAGAGGGGGTGTCCTAGCGGTGCGAGGCAGGAGCCGAGTCCTCAATGCACACATTGATCTCCCGCTGGTGGGCTTAAAATGGCACATACGCAGACTGAGATCTAGGCTTGTCATTGAGCCAAGATCAAAATCTGCGCATGTGCTGACACGGCTCCATTTTCCTGAAGCCCATGGCTGAGTGATCAATGTGCATAGCGGGGACTCAGCTGCCTTGCACAGCCAACAATTTCCTGAAGCTCAACGCCAGGAGATCAATGGTTCCTGCTTTGCCCAGCGGTGACATCCCCTCCTCCCAGCCCAGGGCCTGCAGCGCCGTCCCTGCCTCCGCCACACCCCCGGGGAAGCAACAATCAGACAATAAGATGCACCCACATTTTCCTCCCAACTATGAGGGACAGAAAGTGTGGCTTACAGTCCTAAAAATACGGTAATTCATTTTGAAATTGATGGCAGCAACACATCCGAAAAGAAGTCAGGACAGGGCCGTGTCTACCAATGTGCAGCATCCCATCTTCTTTTTCCAGTCTGTAAACATCTGAGAAATGGGAAGACCAATTGCTATGGTTTTGGGAGAGGAACTTTGTCCGGTTCTTGACTGATGCAGGTTTCTCGCTGCTTAACAGTCCTATGGCTTTTTTGCCGTATTTTTATTTCATAGTGCAGCAAATGTTTTCTATTGGTGAAAGGTCTGGATTGCAGGTGGCCTGGTCATCACCACAACTCTTCTGCAAAGCCATGTGGTTGTGTTGTTATAGATGCAATATGTGGATAAACATGGTCTTGCTAAAATATACAAGGCCTTCCCTAAAATAGAGGTAGTCTGGATGGGAGCACGTTTTTCTAAAACCTCTATATAATGCTCAGCATTGATAGTGCCTTAACAAGATGTGAAAGCTGCCCATACCATAGGCACTAATGTACGCCCATACTACCAGAGATGCAGAAACTGTGCCCGGATAACAAGATTGGTGGTCCCTTTCCACTTGAGTTTGAAGTTCACGCCATCCAAGGCTTTCATAAAGGTTTTCTAATTTTTATTCATCTGACCAGAACAGTTTTCCATTTTGCCTCAGTCCATTTTGTAAAAGGTTTGGCCTACAGAAGGCGGCAGCATTTCTGGATTTTGTTAATCTATGGCTTCTTCTTTGCATGATAAAGCTTTTGCTTGTATTTGTGGTTTGCACAGAGAACTGTGTCCACAGACAGTGATTTCTCAAAGTATTCCCGAGCCCATGCAAAGATTCGCATGACCGATTCTTGCCTGTTTTCAATATAGTACCACCCGAGGTCCCTTAGATCACAAGAATCTTATATTGACCATCAGCCTTATCCCTTGTGCACGTGGATTGCTCAAGCATCTCTAAATCTTTCATTATGTATTGTAGATGGTGGGACATTCAAAGTGCAATTTTTAGATGCAGATGTTCACAGACTAGTGAATCTCTGACCATCTTTGCTCCTGAGAGACTCTGCCTCTCTAACATGCTTTTTTTATACACAGTCGTGTGACTTAGTTGAAATGTAACCCTCCAGCTGCTTTTCATTAATATTAACTTTTTTTTTTTTTTAAATAAAATGGAAAAATTTGTAACTTTCACCTCCGATCTGTATTCTATGTTGTTTTGTTAATAAAATATGGTTGTAAGAGATTTCTTAATCATTGTTTTCTTTCCATTTTAATACAGCTTCCCAACCTTTTTAGAATTGGAGGTTGTGCGATTGATTTCCTCCATTCATATGAGGTTAGTAAATATACACATTTATTCATTTTTAGGGACACATGCCTGCAGTCACAGACAAAGAGAATGGCGAGGTGGCAAATATTATTCAAAGGGAACCTGCTGCTCTCTGTTGAGTTGAATGGCCAGGATTTGCGCTATCGCAGAGGTGGCGAGAGAGTAGTTGTCAATCACAGCCAATTTTCTATGGGTGTGCTTGTGGGCACAGCTCCTGTGTCCATGAACCCAAAATCATGAAACTCTATGATGATTCAGTAATATACCCCTTTTTACTTATATTCATGTACGAGCAGGGCCCTCATTCCTCTTGGTATCTGTTATGAGCTATGTGATTATTGTTATGCTGTAATATCTATCGTCTGTAGAAGTCCCCTCTGAAATGTAAAGTGCTGCGGAATATGTCGGCGCTATAGAAATAAAATTATTATTATTATTATTATTATTATGTATGTGGTTAAAAGAAATAGCCAACTTTTATTTTGTTTTTCCTTAAAAAAAAAAAAAAACAGCTGCAATTATTTTAAAATAATTACTACTCACCTTTTCTTTTCTCCGGCATTCCCCTGATCTTTTTTTTTTCTTTTTTGGAAGCAATTAACATATGATGGTCACATGCCATACTAGTCATTATGGCTCCCATCCGACCCTATCCCATCCTTGATACCAGGAATTTCTTCGAAGGGACGAGAAGTACCATGGATGGTCTAAGGATACTTTTTAGGAGCACATCCAGTGAGGAGCAAGATCATTGTAGTTCCAATATGTATGTAACACATGTGTATCAGATGAATTCCCTGTACTGCGGCTCAGTTGCAATCACTTGGATAGGACGGAGGTGTAGTAAAGTGCAGTACCGGGCACAGTCATAACTGTTTTTGTGGCGCTATGTCCCCTTCATTGAACCGATTCATGAGTCAACAACAAGCCAAGAATTTTACAGTTGTGGAAAACCCATTTAATTATAATTGTCATTTTGACGTCCCGGAAAATGCAGGATGTCAGTATGTCCCCTAATATTACGCCAATAGTTTCACGTCACTAAGGAACAGTTCTGCCCGACACAACCTCTGTTCTCTACATGGTACAGACAAATTATACGTTTGGGTAGAGTAAACCACCATGTGTCAATAAGATTACTTCATCTAAATGCTAAGGAAGGTTATATCCTCCAGATTAGCAGCTCATTCCAGGCACGCGGTTTTCTATCAGCCGCCAGCAGCAACGTACTGCTGTGGCCACTGCTGATAAGATGAATATTGGGAGCAAGGGAAAATAATTTCATCCTATAAGCCTGCATAATGCTTCAATAGGTTGGAATTTGTTAAGTTGTCCCCATAAACCAAACATTTACTCAACAATGATGTTTATCGGTGGCAAATAGCATGGAAGTGTTTGCAAAAATTAAAGCAATTATCGCATAGTGATAGAACTGGATGTGGTCGGCAAATTTCCAAATGGCCCTCCATATGCGTGAATAGTACAAAACAGAAAATTAGTTTATAAAGTATGAAAAGCGGGAGATTGCCATACAATATGGCTCAGACTGGCCCACAGGAGAACAGGAAAATCCTCCGGTGGGCCCCTTTGCAGGAGTAGGCCACCACCCACTTATATGAGCAGTACTTGGCACAATACATTTGATCCACCATATACAAACAAAGGCAGCATCTTATTAATTTATCAACCCAGTTTATTGCTATGGAATTTTGTGAATGAGGATAAAGTCACATTTTGCATGTAGCTGAAAAGTGCGGCCCTGCAGCTGTTGTTACTGGTGGGCCCCTTGGTACCCCACACCAACACTGTATGTGTGTGTAGATATTATCCTTACACAACACCATATTACGCTGCTATTTCTATTACTAGAAGCTGCCTGTAGTTAGAGGATTCTACATGATCAATACATAAAACTCATCAGAGACCTTCTAAAAATCACTCATCTAAAACCCTTTGGGTCTACAATCTGGATATGTTGGCTGATTGATGGTTGATTGCTTTTATTAGCACACTGCAATTCCCCTGACTAGGTGACAACTTGATCCTACTGATTCACAAGAACTGAAATGATTATTTCTATTTCACTAAGGCCATTTTCCCACATAGCGAAAATGTGGCAGTTTTTCTCGCTTCATTTTTTTGTGTGCAGAAAATCTGCTTTTTAGGGTATGTGCAGACGATCAGGGATTGCTCGCTGCGTCCAAAGCGCTGCCGTCTATTGTATACAGATGAAACCGCATGAGGTTAACTGAACCTTGCAGACTCACCACATCCAATACACTTCTAGGGTGAAATTTCTGTTGCGGAAACTAGAAATAGAGATGCTATGGTCTAGAAAGACGCACCGCATGTCTGTCTCTGCGAGTGAGCCGTGGGCATCTCTGGACGCATAGTGGGCATGGGATTTCTTACATATGTAGGGAGGAGGGCCCCCGCAGAGTGTCCGGGCCGGAACCAAGGGGACCGCCATCTAGGTTCCTAAGGGAACAGTACCCGGGGAACGGAGGAGGAGAGTGGACTGCTCGGAGTGACAGGACAGCAAGGGGAGGGGCGAGTATAAAAGGGACAGGGAGCGCGCAGGGGAGTGAGTTGGCGGAACGGAAGACACGAAGCAAGAGACTGTGGGAGTTTGAGAGAGCTAGAGTGACAGACGGTGACCAGAGAGGAGATCATCGGCAGAGGGGAGACTTATAGTGGCCTGCGGAGAGTAAGCGCCGAACCTACCAACAAGAGACTGTCGCTTCACTCCAATCCGGGGTCACTTCCTGCCCACGGTCGTCTGCAGCTGTTACCGCTGTGCTCCAGCCTGTTGCGGCTTGTCCGCCACCCCTTGCAGCCGCTGCCGCTTCACTCCAGCCCGCGGCTGCGGCCTGCCCGCTGCCGCCCCGCTTCAGCCCGCGGCTGTGGCTTCTTCATCATCGGCCGCAGTGGACGTCACCCCGCTGCAGTCGGCAGTTGGGGCCTACTCCTCACCTACAGAGAAACTCTTTGTCTAGGCCCAGGCCGTGCACATGGCCTGCCAACCGCTGTTTCTACAGGGGGTTACCTCAAAGGACTTCCTCAGGGCCTGTTGTGCCCTAACTCCTCCTGGGCACTGGGGCGCCCGAAGACTACGACAGATCTTCAGCAGCTGGGCCCAGCGGCTGCGACACCAACGCAGCCTCATCAGAGATGCCCAGGGACGTCAGGACGGATAAGTGACACAATAGGAACTAAGGACCCGTAGTCGGCCATATCGCGGCCCTATAGCAACCGGCTTTTGCCGGATTAGTCGTATTCTCTTTTAGAAGTGTTTGTTTGTACAGAGTCCCTGAGAGGACAATAGCTGTTATTGTTTTTGGTTGCTTAGCATAGCCCTAGCGGCTTAAATTTATATAAGTTCTCTAGCCAAAGTTCAACTCAGTCTCGCCACTGCATCCTGCGTACCTGCTGTTACCTATACATACATGAACAGATCTTTAGAAAAAGTATTTCTATAGTCTGTTTATGACCTGTAAATGAGGGATTTGTCTAGTCGTGGGGGAATTAGTGTCTCCAGATCAGTTGGCCCACTACCACCCCCTCAATAAAAGCAGAATATTCACATTTGTTTCTTCTGAAGTGCACAGAGTGAAATTTCTGCTTTTCAGCCCAATTTCAGAGTTTTCTCTGTGGCTTGAGCTTTCACTCCCTCCCTCCCCAAAACTGTGAATCACAGCTTGGCAGCATCTGAAACTGATGGGTTGCTAGATCAGCTGCAGAGCTGTGATTGTCAGCATTTTGGTGGAAGAGATGAAAGAGCATGCCCACTCAATGACTCTGAAGAAACGCTCAGTTGGCCTGCAAGCAGAAATTTCACATATTGCACTTTGGAAGATACAACTGTGAATATTTCTGCAATGGAACAACACAGCACAAAACGGAAAAGAACAGCAGAATCAGGGGAGCTCAGGGGTTTTTACAAAGTTCAAATATTTTGTGCAAGAAACAGGTTCTTCTTAATGTAAAAACTTTTTTTGGCCATTTAAAAAAACAATAATTGACATGAATGCAGTTTAAAACAGTAAGGTAATAAAAAAAAAATTTTTTTTTACCTGACTGCTAAAAAAAAAAAAAAAAACACTAAGGATGTTCGTTCTGGGATTTACAACAGGAAACATCAGCCAATATTTTTGTAGATTAGAACAAACATTCCCTTTCAGAAAGAATCATTTACAAACCTCATCATATATCGACGCTTTTTGAATAAGCCATCATGTACGCTATGGATCTCCATAAATTAACCCCCCCCCCGTCCAAATATATTGGAGCTCTCAACACATACTGCCAAATACTTAATCAGCTTGGTCCTACATATTGATCCAAGTGACCTCCTCTTACTAAACACAATCCAACGTAGCATCAACTTCATCCTTTCTGCAACCTTCCTCCACATGCAATGAGTGCCCCCTGGTCCTCTGTAAGGTCTTTGGAAGGAATAAGCCTTATGCCAGTCCTTTGTACTGACCACACATGTACAGTACTTATACCTATAAATGAGATCTCCCATGAAACGCTTTTTTTTTTCTCAGCTCACCAAGCCCAACTTTTCCAACCTCTCATCACAGCAGATCCATCCCAAGTAAAGATCTAGTTGCAGTCTTTGAACTGACTAACTTCCAACTGTGTTTTTTAGAAATGTGGAGCCCAAACTGGATCCCACAATCTATACGTGGCCTTACGAGTGATTTATAGAGGGACAATAATATATTTCCATCACAGGATTTTATCTCTCTTTTTATACCCCCTAAAATATAGCTTGCTTTTGCAGCTGCTACCTGACATTGAGTACTACAGCTCAGCTCACCTGGAATACCCAAGTCCTTCTCCTGTTCTGTAGTCCCGATCATACTCCCATTTAATGTATATGCAGAAATAGGATTACTACAGCCTGTTCCTATGGGCTGTACCTGGAATTACATCTAACCCCTATGGAACTGAATGAGGTCAAGTAGCATTATCAGAGACTGTGAACCAGAGTGCTGCCATTTCTGAGTAAAAAAATGCAGACCCTTTCTTCTAATCCCAGAAATCCCTTTAAATTAGTGTCTTCTATTCTTCTGTTTCTCAGTCTTCTCTATGGAAACTATGTCTATGTAACTGCATTTTCCAACTCGCCTGTCGTAACATTGTTAAGGAATACCCATAGGCAAGAATCCACTTTTATATAATGGTGCTGAACAGTTTTGGTCAATTTTAATCAAGTTCCAAGATGGTTTAGAGACAGTGCTGAGCTATCAATAAGAAGAGGAGTCTTACTCTGCTACATAATAGAGGAACTTTGTCAGTGTAACAGATCAGAGCTTTATGAGCCCCACAACGGCTGCTACAAAGAAAGCAAATGGCCTAATGAGTAAAGCACCTGTGCGCCCGCATCCTTGTAACCTTCTCATGAGGAATGCTGTCTGAGATGTCTGGACTGCACAATGCTTTATGGTGACATATGGATCTCTAGGGCTCTCTGGTAGTCAGATAAGAAAACATATCCAATGTGTAACAACATGGAGGAAGATCAGCTAAAAATATACATACCGGGGTTCGAGAGGCATGCCCAAAATCAGGAACACGACAACAACACAAGTACCTGTTTACTGTAAGGGTATGTGCACACGCTACGGATTCCGCTGCGTTTCCGCAGCGGTTTTGGCCGCGGTGTACAGTACCATTCAAATGAATGGTACAAAAAAACCGCTGTGTAGACGTTGCGGAAAAATCCGCGCGGATTTGCTGCGGTTTTGAAACCGCAGAAAGAATTGACATGTCAATTCTTTCTGCGGAATCCGCAGCGGGTTCCTATCTCCACCATTGTGGAGATGGTGAATCCGCAGGACCAAACCGCAGGCAAAACCGCAGATAATCCGCAGGTCTTTTGACCTGCGGATTATCTGCGGTCTTTGCAAAATCCGTGCGGATTAATCCGCAGCGTCTGCACACACCCTTAGTTAGAGCTGAAGAGTTAGGCTGTGTGCACACGCTGCGGATTAGGTGCGGATTCATCAGCGCGGATTTTGTAAAATCCGCAGGTGAAACCGCAGGTCAAAATACCTGCGGTTTTACCTGCGGATTGCTCTGCGGTTTTGCCCTGCGGTTTTTCATCTCCTCAATGGAGGAGATGGCAAACGGTAGCAGAATCCGCAGAAAGAATTGACATGTCAATTCTTTCTGCGGATTGAAAACCGCAGATAATCCACACGGAAAATTCCGCACCGTCTGCATTGCGGTTTTTGATTCCCATAGGGAAACATGGTACTGTACACCGCAAAATCCGCAGCTTGTGCACACACCCTAAAAGCCAAACCACCGACTCCTCAATTTGCCTGACTGCCAACTCCAACTTCATTTTCATGACACCGACTCCACAGCACTGGTCACTACTGAGCATGCACATAAAGTGCAGCACATATTCATCTCCTCTACTACTCCACAGCACTGGTCACTACTGAGCATGTACATGAAGTGCAGCACAAATTCATCTCCACTACTACTCCACAGCACTGGTCACTACTGAGCATGTACATAAAGTGCAGCACAGATTCATCTCCACTACTACTCCACAGCACTGGTCACTACTGAGCATGTACATAAAGTGCAGCACAGATTCATCTCCACTACTACTCCACAGCTCTGGTCACTACTGAGCATGTACATAAAGTGCAGCACAGATTCATCTCCACTACTACTCCACAGCACTGGTCACTACTGAGCATGTACATAAAGTGCAGCACAGATTCATCTCCACTACTACTCCACAGCCCTGGTCACTACTGAGCATGTACATAAAGTGCGGAACAGATTCATCTCCACTACTACGCCACAGCACTGGTCACTACTGAGCATGTACATAAAGTGCAGCACCGATTCATCTCCACTACTACTCCACAGCCCTGGTCACTACTGAGCATGTACATAAAGTGCGGAACAGATTCATCTCTACTACTACTCCACAGAACTGGTCACTACTGAGCATGTACATAAAGTGCAGCACCGATTCATCTCCACTACTACTCCACAGCCCTGGTCACTACTGAGCTTGTACATAAAGTGCAGCACAGATTCATCTCTCCGACTCCACAGCACTGGTCACTACTGAGCATGTACATAAAGTGCAACACAGATTCATCTCCACTACTACTCCACAGCACTGGTCACTACTGAGCATGTACATAAAGCGCAGCACAGATTCATCTCCTCTACTACTCCACAGCACTGGTCACTACTGAGCATGTACATAAAGTGCAGCAAAGATTCATCTCCACTACTACTCCACAGCACTGGACACTACTGAGCATGTGCATAAAGTGCAGCACAGATTCATCTCAGCTAAAAGCCAAGATCCTCAGATCAGTAACAGGACATTTATATGACATTTCATAACCTTCCCAAATTATGAAAACACTTACAGCACGTCCTACGTTGTACTACTGTACCCAATAGATTATATTTTTTAGGTGTCGGAATTGGTCCATTTTATACCAACTCCACCAAAATGTACACCAACTCCATGACTCCAACTCCACAGCCCTGGTTTAAGTCTCCCTATACAGGCAGTCCCGGGATTACGAACATGATAGCTTCTGTAGGTTTGTTCCTACGTTGCATTTGTTTGTTAGTTGGAACAGGTACATTTTTTGCAGCCCTAAATATTTTGGGTGTTCAAGATAGGATTTAGAATGATTACTACTAGAAATGGACAAATGTTTTCAAATAGAATTTAATTCTACTAAGATTTTTAAAAATATGCATTCTCCAAAATACAGCTGTTGTGTAATTCACTTTTCAGCAAAATGGTGGCCATCTGGAGGGCCGTAATTGATTTAAAAAAAAAAAAAATCATCTCAACATCGTCGTTCACCTTTCCTGCCGCCTTGCCGCTCATTGCCTGCCATTCAATATTGTCAAGAGGAAGATGAGAGACACCAGACCCAACAACGCAGATGAGCTGAAGTCTGCTATCAAAGCAACCTGGGCTTCCATAACCCAAATGGATTTGAAGGCTTATTCCCAAACTGGTAAATCATTCTCTATCCATAGTATAGGTCAGTGTTCCCTAACTCCAGTCCTCAAGAGCCACCTACAGGTCTTGTTTTCAGGATTTTCTAAGTATTGTACAGGTGATGGAGTTATTACATGGGCAATACAAAGGAAACATTGAAACCATGATATGTTGGTAGCTCTTGGGGATCGACGTTGGGGACACTGGTATAGGATATAATTTACTGATTGCTGGAGGAGCAAGGAATCTGACCACTGAGACCCCAAGAAATCCCAAGAACCGGGCTTAGAAACCTGAAACTGGGCTCTGAACAGTACCCATCTAGACTGGAACGTTCAGCCCTTTCTAGGAGACCAATGGGAAATTAATGGAGGGAGGGTCGAGCACATGCGCCTCAGCTCTATCCAAGATGCAAGGCAAATCTATTTTTAATTGGATATCTGGACACAGAATATTTTGCATAGCTACTGGACATATGGCATATATAATCTTCTCATGAGTAATGGAAGAAATCTTGGAACAGTTCTGTTTTGTGCTTTTGAGATCTCAGAATATGCACTCAGGATCTCCCCAGGAATGAAAAGAGAAATCCCACATCTATCTTGGAAAAGAATTTCTCCACAAGAATACTGCCAATATGAGGCAAACAGGTAGGACTGCTTTTACCACTGTATCACCTGTGCACCCATATTAATAAGTGAAAGATGTCCCAGGTGGTGACAGATTCCCTCTAACAAAATTAACAGTGACTCTACAAAACCAAAAAGTTACCAAAATATTCAAAAGGTTGGTGCAAGATCAGGAGGCCAAGTGGAAGCCTTGTCCCATTGGGCTTGAAAGGAGAGCATACTCAACCCCCATTGTAATCAAACAGGGGATCAAGAACCCACAATCTCCTGATGAATGAGGTCACAGCAGTCAGACCCCCACCGATCGGACAGTAACCACCTATACTAAGGAGAGGTGATAAGTGTTAATTTTGGGCCAACCCCTTTAACAACACCACCTAATATTTTCAATATTGTTATTTTGCTAGTGAAGGAAACAAAATCACTGGTGACCATAATGTTCTCGCCCTGTCACAGACAAATGCAGCCGAAATTATCTATTAAATGGGTTGTTCAGAAATAGACAAACACGGCAGCTAAAAACAGTGTCACATCTGTCACTGTGTCATTAATGGTACTGCAGCTCTGTCACGACGAAATTAAGGTGGGGGAGCTGCAATACCACACAACCTGTTGACATATATGACACTTTTTTAATCCTGTTTGAGGACTCCAACATACATCAGCTCATATCTCAGCTTTCTTGGTGAATTTGCATGGTGTTGTAGACTGTTGTCATACTTTAAAGGGAATCTTTCACCCCATTTTCGGCCTATAAGCTGCGGCCACCACCATCAGGGGCTTATCTACAGCATTCTGTAATGCTGTAGATAAGCCCCCGATTAAACCTGAAATGTTGGAATTTGAGGCGATTCAGAATGGGGTTTTCCAGTAGTGGACAATCCCTTTAAACATCCAGTTAAAGGAGTTTTCCCACAATACAGGGGATGAATTGCTGATTCTTAGAGCCCTGCAATGGAGCGTAGCTCATGCATGCAAACTTCCACTCCATTCATGACAGTGTATGACCCAACTCGTTCCACTGAAACCATCCCCTATATTAATTTATTTTTTCCCCACAATCTCCCATAACCCTTAACTTATAATAATGATATACAGGAGACTTTTATTTTTTGTATATAATTGGCCACAACCACTATTTATTAACAAACAACAATAACCAATAAAAAAATGGGGGGGAGGTCATTGGGGCTCCAAGACTCTTGTAAATGATATCCCCACAAGAATGATCCCCCTTTTCTAGGACTTTTCTTTTTATACCTCCCTTTTACTGTCCCCTCTCACTCCTTCATGTTCCAACCCCATTGCCCCCATTCAAACTTTTCCTCTCCTGGTCCAATCACAGTCATATGGGCCTCTGCCTAAAAGTACAGCTCCAGCTCCTTCTTGATGAGCGTCTGCAGAGCCCCGTTCTCAGGGTTCCGGAGCCCCAGTCTCAGGATCGCTGATGGTCTTAGCAGTCAGATCCCCAGCAATCAGTTTGTTATCCCCTATCCTGTTGATAAGAAATGACTTGCGATTTTTGGAATTTTTGGATTTTTTCTAGCAATTCGTAACAGATACGCGTATCTGTGATCCGAGTGACTTAATGTTGTGTCAAGCAGCGCGCAACCCCTCTAACCGCTTTCCTACACTGCCCACAGATATCGGTCATTGACACAACATACTGATCCCTGTGGCCAATCAGCACTGGCTTCAATATCCCCATCTTTGGACAAATCACTTACACGCGGAGGATGTGAGCGCTGCTGCTCTCTCTCTGACCTGTCTGGCTGGGGTAAAGCCAGCGCGGACAATCAAGGAAAGGGAGAAGATAGATGGAAAAGAAGTAGGATGGAAGTTGCACTGAACTGCTCTGCCACGCCAAGGGTGCATCAAGCCACTGTGCTTGGTTTGAACAGTCATTGTGTGTTAATTTAAACGCAATAATTTTAGTAAGTTGAATACATTACTACATCTAAAAGGGTTTTTTTTTCCAAGAGTAGAACCCATTTAATAAATCCTGTAAGTCAGAGTTGGTCTCACATGACTAATAAGGAATATCCATTTGAAAGAATTTATGGAGCAAGTTCTGCCTCACGGTTTATTTATGCTCTTGAGTTTTTCCTGTATTGGTTATTTAATCAAGTCTCTACCATGACTAAATTATCAGGAAATTACCAGTTACAAAACTAACTTGTAAAGTGGACAACAGAGTTATTATTGCATGATAATTCCACACAACGCACAATTGTCTAAGATTATAGCGGAGTTAAATGTAGATAAAAAGGTATCCACACGGGCAATAGAGACTAAGTGCTGTGAAATTTAATGAAACCTGCCGAGTGCCAAGGGCATAGAAAGCCAAATTGAATTTAAGAACGCGTCTTGCAGGGGCGCGGGCGCTCCTCATAGTCACTGATGTGGAGGAACTAAGCAGGGCGACTTTCCCTAATCCTTCGCACTGCAAGAATTTACTGCCTGACAGGAACAACTAAAATATTTATCCTGCGCAAGTAGTTAAATCTCCATCACAAATGCTCAAGACCTTAGCTAATAGTCCAGATTTTTAATAGTTATCTCCTGCCGCTTTTATGGCTTGCCCACCATCCAGAAAATAAAACGCTGCCATTTAATTAAAATGGTGTGGATTATAACACAGTACATGCACAAAAATGAATTTATTTTTAAATTGGATTGGGATACTAAAAAAAAGCCCAAATCATTATTGGAGACATATTAAATCGGAGTGGCAGATTCAGGTCTGACAATCACAGGGTCTTTAATATAATGTCCTGATTTCACTCCAGATTCAGCTACAATATCTCTGTAATAGCCCAGTATCACAATATTTGGGATGACTACATATTAGGGAACTGTACTGTTTGCCACCACTGCCATACAGGCTCAGCCTTAAAATCTGTATTTCTAGAATTGAAAGTTGCCCATAAATTAGAGGATTACTTACCCATTACTGTCAGTCTGAGCATTGTGATACTGACATAACATGGTCACAGAAGCTCTGGGAAGTCCAGATGACTAGTTTATATGGTGGAATATAACAATTGTGAAGAAGTGATAGAATAGTGGACAACCCCTTTAATATATCGAGCTAGAGAATACAGAGTTAATAGATGTTGAAAAGTACAACTCAGGGCAAATAATGGTTACAAAGAACTTCTCTACATCTGGAGATGAAGGAAACTACATAAATTACCCAATAAGCCTGTTATTGTCCAAAGTATCCCGTGCTCAGCACTCATCTCCTGAGTCCACTGCCCTCTGTTGTGCTCCACATCAGGTTTTGCAGGTTTCCCTGCATGGATCAACGACATGTCCGATGACCTATATAGTTTTGCAGGTTGCCCTGCATGGATCAATTACATCATCTCCCTACACCTATTTCAGGCCTATTGACACACATCTTTGTCTTGGTATTGATACTCTATTGCTCCTTGATTGGTATGCTCCATTATCTGTACTACTTTGCTTCAACTCGCATCCATCCTTGCCAAGTTCCACTCCATCTGCTCCTTGAGCTTCCAGGTGGTGTTAGTCCCCAAGATTGCACGTGTCCTCTGGAAGCTGCGCCAACGCCTAGTGTCCATGTGCCCACGTGGACCAGAAGCTTGGCAGACCCACCTCACCTAGTGAACTATTAGAAAGCCACTGTGTAATACTTCATTTCCCCTATAGTGGTGTTGCAGGAATATTAACCACCTTCTGCTGGGTTTCCCTCACCGAACAGAGCTGATTGCTTCAGGTCCCAGAATCAAGACCTCCTGTGATCAGCTCATTATTGAGTGACTCTTCAAGCAAGCGGTATTGAAAGCAAGTAGCTTATAATACATCTATAAAATTGCCTTGGATCTATTGCACATTATTTAAGTGATTTATTCTTTTATTCTTATGAATACACGAGCAGAATACCAGTACAAAGATACTTCTAATGACTAAATACCCCTTTCTTTACAAGTAGAGAAGAATACCTTCAGGCTACTCTCGAACAAGAAGGGCAATCTTCTCAAAGAACTGCAACAAAGCTTAATTATTGTCTTGACAACTAGATACTTCTCCTTGCGGCGAGTGCATCCAAGCTACAATCCAGAATTTTTTCACACAACACTGATTATTTTTCACCTCAAAACAAAATTATATTTATTAGAACAGCAGAGGCCTGTAAAAATGCTAATTCGATTGCTGAACTACACGAAGTCCTCCCCATACTGGTATAAAATACATAGGGAGCTTCCACATAGCAAAGCCGCTACATTTTGAAAAAATGCTAAATATCCCCCCAAAAATATGCAAACCCCTATTAAAGAGTCGAGAAAAAAATGCTTTTTAAAATCCAAAGCCATGACTCATTGACAAAATACCTTCACTTCATGCATAGTAAGGTTCTCTACATCTCGTCATCTCTTTAAGAAAAAAATGCACATGTTCCATTACCATTTAGTCAAAGCAGATTCTTTTATAATAATTATGACTTCTATATGCCGATACAAAATAAATAACACTTGTCACCACATAGGCCCATGTCCTGAAGGTGTCTGTGTCTTCAGTCCACGATCCAGGTATAAAACACATGGACCGGAGGTGGGATAGGAATCTGCACAACTGTGCCTCGACTTTAAACGTAAAAATGTTTGGGCCATGAAAAGTCTTGAAGAGGTTATAAATCCTTTTAAATCTACTGGTTTATTAGATCATTGGAAATCTTAGTCTTGACACCCTGACCGATCATCTGTCTGAAGGGTGGCAAAGCTCGGACAAGCCATGCAGTCTTTTATGTTCACATCTGGTTGTAAGCTTTTTGCACTTTTCTGCCACATACTTCTAGTAGTATCCTACGAATAGAACATCCAGTTTTGAAAAGGTTGGATAAATCCTTTAAGAAACAATTAGGAGTAAGGTTCCTTAGAGCACAAAAGTAAAATAATAGACAAAACCACCAACAAAATATTTTCCAAAATATCTCTAGAAGAGCAGATCAAGCAAAATTAAAATTCAAACTGGTGGAGATTTTAATGAGAAGGACCCCAGAGAATAATAATGGACGTTAAATTCATGTAAGAAGATGACTCCAGGGCATAATAACTAATATCTAAGCAAAAAAATCCTTATACTCACCTCTCCAGCACCTCCATTTCACCACCAGCTGTCTAGTCCTCACTGTATTACCTGATCCACCAGCCGCTCGCCCTGGAATCCTGCGCATACTCGGGGAAGGTTGCGTCACGTTCCATGACGCTGTGACCCAGATATCCCGACTCAGCATGAAAGGTGGAGGGATTGCAGCGCAAACGTTGGGGGATCCTAAGATGTAGTGCTTACCAAATGGGTGGTGGTGAGTAGCAGAGCGGCCAGAGAGGTGTGAGGTGAGTATAAGGATTCATTTTTCTTTTTTGTGTATTACGTTTTTTATTCTCTAGGGTCTTGATAGATTTCTGCATATGTATGTGTATAGGCAGAGATTTGTCAATCCAGATCAGCAGGCAGGGAAGGGAGACCCACTTGTCCAACTTGTCTCCAGTGCTGTTTGGACAACGACGGCTATTACAGTAGGCTTTTTTCTGGAACGCAGCGTTTCGGAGTCAAACATACCTGGTTGCGTTCATACAGCCGTTGCCTGATACAAATGGTCTGTGGATCGAGCAGCATATATCAGCTAAGCTATCAGGTCTACTTTCACCAAAAAATAGCATGGGTGAAAAAATAGAGGAAAATATGTTTCTTTTTTTATTTTTTCCTCTTTTCCACCTCATCAGTGACACAGTAATAGAGAAAGCTATTTTGCACATTCTTGACCACATAAGAGAAATGAAAAATGCATCTCCTATATAATGGCAGACACTGATACTAAAACTGTGGGCAATGCCGTTGAAGAAGGCGCCGTCACAAACCTATGATACTTATACCCAAATACAAACACCCCGAGAACGAGTGATTAGTGAAACGGTGACTTCCATCTAAAAAAAATGATTTGCAAACTGAAGGAATTACAATGGAAAGAAATATTTGGGCTATAAAGAAAGAAATATAAAAAAAAACCCATAAGACTGCTCATTTAACACGTACAGCAGATTTCCAGAAGCAGCTACAGTACAAAATAATTAACTATATTGTCAGCCTCTGAAACAGCAAATTCAACCTCCCCCGGTGAAATCTAAGCCTGGGGTGTAGGATTTGTAGCAGTCTGCCAGCATTGTGCTCTGCGCATATGTGAGCGGGATATTCTACAGAGGAATGCTCATGTTATGAATACAGTCCGGGGATTTTCAGAGCAGATCTATAACGCTTGTGCTTTGCTGTTTAGATTATGTTCTCTCTGGACAATGTTGATCTGTATCACAAGAATGGAATCTGGCGACTCAACTGCGGCCGATGGAGGCCACTAACAGGAAGCGTTACATAACACTAATGATAAAACTGTTAGGGCTTACTCACACTGGCGTATAACTCGGATCCGATGTCTCATCAGACAGCACTTGGACCAATGTTATATAATGGGGCAGTGCTGACCAGCATTTTCTTTCTCATGTCAATCAGGCATCATAAAAAAAATTGCAATTTGCTGCACAAATCAGACCACACATACCCATTCAGGTCTGTGGAAAAAATTGGACTGCAATCGGAAGTCCAATTTCAGCGACCTCACACAAAAGATGGAGAAATTTTATTCTCCATTTTCTCCATACCTGTGTCACGATCCTCTCATCCGAGAGAATCGGATCACACTGAGCGGACATTCTGATCAGAGTTTGATCCGAGCTTCATTACCATAATCAATCTCATTCTCTGGCCTGAGAAAACCTACGCTCATGTGATCCTGGCCTTAGAAAGAGCCTAAGAATAAATGGTTTTATAGTGAAAATTTCAACCCTAAGTTTTCACTTACAAAGACTGTGACAGCCTCAGTGTTCTGTACACCATTATGTCATGCCTGAGGCCTCAGTTCCAAACAGATGCCTAAGTCAATGGAATATTCATTCACCTTGCCTTGGGATATACTCTGTAGAAGACTTTGCTATCGACTAATGCTGTAACACAAGGGACGGTTCTTTTGCATCTAATTCTCTAGACATTGCTTCTGGGCGATAATACAGAGCCGCGTAGAGACACCATATGGTAGCACATGGAGTGCTTATGGGTCCATATTCAGCTCTGTGGCATTTCAAACCAACCGACGGTGATTCCACTTTCTCATTTTGCTTTATCTGTATTATGAATTCTTTTGCTCATTTACACTGCAGAGCTTTACATTGTTATCGCGTACACTGTAAGTCTTGAGATTGGGACTAAACTGGAGGACCCAAAGGAAACCTACACAAAGAGAACATACAAACTATTCAGACATTCTCGGAAGGATTGAAACCCAAGATCACAGAACCACAAAGCAACAGAGCCAAACAGTAAGCTTACCACCCATGGGCTCAATAAGCCATCCTTATGATGCCCTCTACAAGTACTGTATGTCCTCGTGTATCTGGTAGCAAATTTTCTTTGTTGGCAGACAGTAGCACGTAAGACATCACACTCATGAGTCTCATAATCCTAATGATAAACCAAACTCAGTGAAAAGGATGCTGATAGTGTTTAAAATGTCCACTTTTGAGAATGTCGGCCACCTATTTTGTGAGTCAGCCCACAGGACTGTGCCTGCAATATTGGGACGTATGGCATATTGAGCCTATGCCCACTGTTTCAGACCCTATTCTAAATTATTGTGAGGTTTTCTTGCTTATGTGAAACATCGTAGGATGGATGCTGGTAAACATTCTCATTAGGTTTCCCAACATTCTGGGTCTGATACCAAAATAATCATTCAATTTTAGGAACAAGCATGTACGGAAGTCTCGATACCAAATTAGGCTCATTGTCGCAGCCTCGGTGATTAGCTTCTGACGGCAGTTTAAATAAAAATATAACACTTGGGAGCTTTGGAAAACTCATCATGAACATTACCTTTACAAAGAGGGTTTTACTAGAACATAAAAATGTATTACGGAGGCATCTGACAACTATTTGTGATGAGGACTCGAGAAGAATCTCTCTACTGAAGCATAAAACATCTTGTTAGACAAGATCTAGAGACAAGGCAAGTTCAATCAAAAAAATCATTTAGTTCTCAATTGTATTTATTTTTTTCATACGAATTATGCCAAAATAAGCAGCAATAAAAAAAAAAAAGGAGATGATTATTAATAAGGTACAAATCATCCCAATACACAATACATTAAAGATCAATAACTTTTCTACTTATTGTGGAAAATATTCCAAAACTCATGTATATCATGAAATGTTATATCCCTGGATATTATACTCCGCTCTACAGAACAATCAGACCTGCTTAGTATGCCTACAGCTCCCCCACAGGAGAAATTAAGTATAACAGTGCTTATCGTATTCAATGGACTATGTAAATAATGCACGGAATTAATTAGGCCCTCGAAGAAAGAGATGCTTCTTGTAAGCTCTCTCCATTCTGGATAATAAATGGATGTCCCAAAACTGCGATTTTATTCTATAGACTCAAAGTCATAATAGTAGAGTTCAAAATAGGTTTTAGTAAACCAGACAACCTTTAATTAAAGAATATATTGTTCTTGTGGTGCTGTAGCTCAATAATATATATCCGATTACCAATTCAAGATGTAAAAAATGTATGTATATTAATTACATTTTATGGAATACTCATATTAGTAAGTGCCACAAAATCACCCCCCCCCCAACACATTTGCTGCAATAAAGAAAAAGTGGGCAACCCCATTAATGAAATCATTAGTGAAGTTTTATGGGCAAGCTGCAAGCATGCAAATTATCTGTCTCCAATAAAGAGAACTACCTTGTTAGTGGCAGCCTAATCCTATGCGTCCATAACATGTAGTGTGTTGTATAACCCTAAGCAAGAGGTGGCTGAGTACTGGACGGTGATAGACCGTAATGGCCGAGAATATGGATACCATAATTCAACGTTCTGTGTCATCTCTGTTATAAATATGAAGCTGGCTGTGATGTACAATGCCCGAAGATATGTTTTCTGTTGCAATGTGCTAACAAATCCTCCATCCTAGGACATTGTAAACTGTCAGTAGTAGGAATTCTTTCCCCCCAGGTTTTATCAACGCTGCCACTTCCTCTGGAAGAGCAGGAATGTTAATTAGCTAGACCATCTTCCTCACACCATTTGGCTTCTCTCAGCTGAAAGAGAAAAAAAGTGCGGGAACTAAACTCTTTGTTTGAAACCAGGAGTTTGAATAAAACAATAAGGGATTGTCCCGCGAAAACCATACCCAGCAGAAATATAAAAATCATATTTCTGCGATCCGAGCAGACCCAGCTTCGCTGTGGTGCCTGTTGCAAAACTCTCGGATGTCCAGAACCTGAGATATGATTTGCGCCCAAATGGACGGTCATATCGCATAGATGTTTGATGTTTTCTTGATGGGCTCATTACGCTGGGAAACATGATACCACTGATGAGTCCATACCAGCTTCTCCCATAAAGTTATAGCTAATCTAAGTTTTGTAGCCAAAACATAACTTGGATAAGAGAGGTGGGATCAACCCAGAATGCACCTCTCTGTGATGTCACATAGGAAAGTCTATAAGGCATTCCCTGGCAGAACCAGCTCAGAACAGCTCAAGTCGTCGTGCTAGAAAGATCCAGATGAGCGGAGAAGTGCAGCTCCGCCTCCACCCACCTTAGCCGCATGGTCTGCCTAAGGAACAATATGGAACTGTGAGTGTAATCTCTTTGTTTTCTCCACTTTTATTTTATACCTGTACTGTACATATTTTATGTCTCAATTTTATAGCAACTTTTATCTGTAATCACTGTCCTCTTTCGGAAAATAAATGAAATTATTTAGATCTGTCTCCATGCTCTAAGAATCGAACTATACGCCTTTGATAGATAATCACTACTAATTCAAGGGGTTTGCCACGGACCCTCTTAATTTAACACTGTGAATTAAGTAACCGTGACTGGTGGCAGCGCGTTGTGTACGGCTATTACGGCTTGCTGGCAGTCTAGAAGGGTCTTATATTGCTGAGTAAGGGGCTTCAGCCACAGCATTGATAATTCCCTTACTGCAGAAGCCTAATTGCCGGTTCACAACAGGCAGCCCGTCCGGCGACTAATTATCCTAGGTGCAGTTCCCTGACTGACCTGAGGGTAAGGGGGGCGCCGGAGAGCTGCGAGTTCCAAAGTGGAACTGAGAAAGTGGGATATACATAAATCCCCGCAGTACTTGGAAGATTGATAGCAGTGGTGGGGCATCCAAATTAAACTCCCCCTGCGGCAAATTGTAGAGCGAGATTAGCTTGCTGGATATTTTTGGTCACATGGTGCCAGTGTTGGGATAACTAAGATAAGCCCCACTGCGCCTGTGATAGCCGTGTGCCGGCATTGTGTCACGCCCCTCCGTCCGCTGATACACCCGTGTCAGTGGTGGGACTGTGACATAGTGGTGACACAGGGTCCGCTGTCCGTCGCGTTTTGGTGGCAGCGGGACTCCCGTTAGTGTCGCCCGTAAGTGGACGAACGGCGGTGGGCTGTTCGTCACATATTGGTGGCAGCGGTGGGATCGTGACATAGTGGTGACACAGGGTCCGCTGTCCGTCGCGTTTTGGTGGCAGCGGGACCCCCGTTAGTCGTCGCCCGTAAGTGGACGAACGGCCGTGGGCTGTTCGTCACATATTGGTGGCAGAGCGGTGGGATAATCCTAGAGCATTAGTGATTTGGTTTGAGCAATCATTCCTCTCACTAAAAACCTGCACGGTTCCTGCGGGAATCCTGCATCATAGGTTTTGGAGAACAGACTCAGTGGTTACTAGTCCTGAGACATTAGTGTGTACTTGCAAGTATCCCCCTCCCGTTTCTTCGTTTTTCTTTTTCTATCTTTTATTTGGCAACCATGGCGGCAAAAGGAGAACCTTGGTACACCCGGCAGACAAAGGAAGTTCTTGCTGCGTTATGCACGTACCAAGGCCTTGACGCCACGAACAAAAACAGAGCTCAAATGATCGCGGCTCTAGTGCAGCTGGACAACGACCAGAATCCAGCGAGCGCAGAAGTTGGCCCAAGTTGCAATGGGGCTGCAGCAGAGGCTCCACTCCTGAGCGCTGGCCCCACATTCAACCAGGACGGGGTGGACCCCTATCTGCAAATGGCCTTGGACGCACTCCCCGCCGAAGACAGTGATGGGCGGGTGAGGCTGATCCAGCAATATCGGCAGGAGGCCCAAGCCGAGCGTCAAGCCCAGGCTGAGAGAGCTGAGCGCCGAGCGGAGGCTGAGAGAGCAGAGCAGCGAGCCGAGAGGGAGGCGCAGAGGGCCCATGAACTGGAGGTACTCCAGCGGGGTGGGAATGCCCCCACAGCCCGAAGCAGTGAGCCCAGCAGCGTCCAGACTCCTAAACCCCGGCCAGAGCATTTTCCCGTGATGGAAAAGGATGGGGACTTGGACACATTTCTGCGAGCCTTTGAGAAAGCCTGCAGACAGTACCAGCTGCCTAGAGACCAATGGGCAAGGTACTTGACCCCAGGGCTAAAAGGCAAAGCCCTGGAGGCATTTGCTTCTCTTCCGCCAGAAGTCGATGACGACTATGATGCCATAAAGCAGGCGCTGATCACCAAATACCGGCTGACACCCGAGGTATACCGAAAGAAGTTCCGGCACCTCCAACGTGGCCCACATGATAGCTACAGTGATGTGGTGCAAGGACTCAGGACCCACTTTGACCAGTGGATCCATGGACTGTCCGTTGAAACCTTTGAGCAGCTACGGGACCTGATGATCAAAGACCAGTTCCTGCATCTCTGCCCAGCTGAGGTCCGACAGTTCATCCTGGACCGCGAACCAACGAACGCGGACAAAGCGGCGCAGATCGCCGACAACCACGAGGCCAACCGGAAGCCCGAGACGCGGAGGCCAGTCGCCACCAGCTGGAAAGGGGGTAAGCCAGCAACCAACCCCAATGCCCCAGCTAGCCGTCCCTCCGGAGGCCCTGTCCCTGTTGCCAACAACAGGCCGGCTACTGACAGTCGCCTGTGTCACCACTGCAAGCGGCCTGGTCACTTCTCTTACACCTGTCCGAACAGGCCGAAGAACCCCCCAGCCAAGGCCCCCGGGCCCAACGCCTCTGTTCTTTTGGTGGGAGGTGTGGTTGGGAGGGCTGATGACAACGTTCAACCTGTTCAGGTGGGGGCCCGTCTTGCTACAGGCCTCAAGGACACCGGGGCTGAACGAACCCTCATCCGTCCTGGACTGGCGGCCCCTGAAGAGTTTGTTGAGGGGAAAACCCTGACTGTCACCGGGATTGGAGGCACCCGTTGTCCCTTGCCAGTGGCACGAGTTTTTCTTGACTGGGGTGCCGGGAGCGGGTTGAGGGAGGTGGGTGTGTCTGAAAACCTGCCCACTGATGTTTTATTGGGGACTGACTTGGGGAGGATGGTTGCATACTATGTCCCTGACACCCTTCCCCAAACTGATAATAAGGGTAACGTTAACCCTGGTGATGTTGATGATGGGAAACTGAATGTGTTACCTGCTAATGCCTTGATGAGTAATGATGCAACTAACAACCATTCTTTCCCAAGGTATGATGCTGATGCTGATGTGAATGTACCAAAGCAAACTGATAACCATTCTTTTCCTAGGAATGATGATGTTGATGTATCTGTGCCGACTGAACCCGTTAACCCTTTCTTTGAAACGGTAGATGTGTCCACAGGTACCGAGGTGCTCAGCCCCGTCACTCTGCGGAGTGAGACGGCTGAGGAACCCCTGGCAGGAGCAAGCAACGGTGCTCAAGGAAATGGGGAGGTGCATGGGGACCATGAGGAAGGTAATGCCATGCAGCTGACCAGTGCCACCGAGGAAGGTAACTGGCCCATAAGTAGCACTGCTCCTAAAGTGTTGGGGGTGGATGGGGAGGTAGAGCCCAGGGCAGCACCAGCTGGTGGGTCTGAAGAAATCCCCAGGGAGACAGCATACATAGCAGCTGTCACACGCAGTCAGAGTGCCCAGATCGCAGGTAACGCACTGTCTTCTGGACCCTCTGCTGCTACAGGAGAGACTGAACCAGAGGTGAACCCAGAGCCGGTTCCAGAGGGTCCCAGTAAAGAGGGGACCCTGACGTCACTTCTGGCAGCCTCCAGCATGGAGTTCCAGGCTGCTCTGCACTCAGATGCCAGCCTGGAGAAATTGAGAGGTCTCGCCGAGACGCCCACCTCCAAGTCTGATAAGGAGAGGGTGTTCTGGGAACGAGGAAGGTTGTACCGGGAGACAGTACCCGGAGATCCTAAAAAGGAGTGGTTGAGGGAAAGACAGCTGGTCGTCCCCTATCAGTTCAGAACTGAGTTGTTGCGGATTGCCCATGAGATTCCACTCGCTGGACACTTGGGGATCAGCAAAACAAAGGCACGGCTGTCTCAACACTTCTATTGGCCCAAGATGGGGACAGATGTAACACACTACTGCCGCTCCTGTGCCACCTGTCAAAAAGTGGGTAAGGCGGGGCCTGCTCTTAAGGCTCCCCTTATTCCTTTGCCGGTGATAGAGGAGCCTTTCCAGAGAATCGCGGTGGACATTGTAGGACCGCTGTCCGTCCCCAGCAGCTCCGGAAAGCGATACATTCTCACCGTGGTAGACTACGCTACCCGGTACCCAGAGGCAGTAGCTCTGTCTTCAACCAGGGCAGATAAGGTGGCTGACGCACTGGTGACCATCTTTTCGAGAGTAGGATTTCCCAGGGAGATGCTTACCGATCAAGGGCCCCAATTCATGTCTCGCCTAATGGAGGCTCTCTGTGAGAAAATGCAGGTGACGCAGCTGGTATCGAGTCCGTATCACCCACAGACTAATGGTTTGTGTGAACGTTTCAACGGTACCCTCAAACAGATGCTCCGCATACTGGTTGAGACCCAAGGGCGCGACTGGGAGCGGTACCTCCCACACCTGCTGTTCGCTTACAGAGAAGTTCCGCAGGCTTCGACCGGGTTCTCCCCCTTCGAGCTCCTGTATGGCAGGCGAGTCCGGGGACCCCTTGGGTTGATAAGAGAATCCTGGGAAGATGAGCCAAACCCCACAGAAGTGTCCATCGTGGATTATGTCATGCGCTTCCGTGACAAGATGCAGACCTTGACGCAGTTGGTGCATGACAACATGACGCAGGCTCAGGCTGACCAGAAGCACTGGTACGACCAGAACGCCCGGGAGCGGACCTACCAGGTGGGTCAAAAGGTGTGGGCGCTGGTCCCTGTACCAACGGATAAGCTTCAGGCAGCCTGGGAAGGCCCATACGTCGTCCACCAACAGCTCAACCCGGTCACCTACGTGGTCACGCTTGACCATGCTCGGGGTAGGCGCAAGGCCTTTCACGTCAACACGCTGAAGGCGCACTACGAACGTGAAGCTTGCGTCCTACCGGTCTGCAATCTGCCAGAGGATGGGGAGGAAGATTCCCTCCTGGACATGCTGGCCCAGGCCAAGGCCAATGGGTCCATTGAGGACATGGAGATAAGTGGTTCGCTCACCGTGTCCCAGCGGTTGCAGTTGATGGCCACCCTGGAACTCTTCCGGCCCGTGTTCACCAACCGTCCTGGGAGGACGGAGTTAGCGGTTCATGAGGTGGACACCGGGAATCATGCCCCATTACGGCGAACACCTTATCGGATCTCTGAAACGGTGCAACAAGTCATGCGCCGAGAGGTCGATGAGATGTTAAGGCTGGGAGTGATTCGACGGTCAAAAGGTGCGTGGGCTTCACCTGTAGTCCTCGTTCCTAAAAAGGATCGAACCACCCGGTTCTGCGTGGACTACAGGGGGCTCAACGCCATCACAACCTCTGATGCCCACCCAATGCCGCGCATCGAGGATCTGCTCGAGCGGTTGACAAACGCCAACTACATATCCATCATGGATTTGAGTCGGGGATACTGGCAGATTCCCCTGAGCCCTGAGGCGCAGGAGAAATCCGCCTTTATCACCCCCTTTGGACTGTACGAGTCCACGGTCATGCCCTTCGGCATGAAGAATGCCCCTGCCACTTTCCAGCGGATGGTCAACCACCTGCTTCGGGGACTGGAGGAGTACGCAGTGGCGTACTTAGACGATATTGCCATCTTCAGTTCCACCTGGGAGGAACACCTTCAGCACCTCCAGGAGGTGCTCAAGCGTCTTCACCAGGCAGGCCTGACCATCAAGCCGGGGAAGTGCCAGATAGGCATGCGCGAGGTCCACTACCTGGGGCACCGGGTAGGCGGGGGTTCCATGAGTCCGGAGCCAGGAAAAGTGGACGCAATCGTGTCCTGGCCCACCCCCAGGACCAAGAAACAGGTGAAGTCCTTCTTGGGCACTGCAGGGTACTATAGGCGGTTCGTACAGGACTATAGCGCCCTTGCCAAACCCTTGACTGACCTCACCAAGCAGAGGCTACCCCAAACAGTCAACTGGACAGATGACTGTGAGGCGGCTTTCCAAGCTTTGAAAGCAGCCCTGTGCAACTCTCCAGTGTTGAGAGCAGTCGACAGCAGTCGCCCGTTTCTGGTACAGACCGACGCCAGCGAGTTTGGCCTCGGTGCTGTGCTTAGCCAGGTCGACTCGGGGAACCAAGAGCACCCCGTGTTGTACCTGAGCCGGAAACTTCTGCCGAGGGAAGTGGCATACTCGACCATCGAGAAGGAGTGTCTGGCCATGGTGTGGGCACTGCAACGTTTGCAGCCCTACCTGTACGGGCGCGCCTTCACGGTGGTAACCGACCACAACCCTCTGAGCTGGTTGCACACAGTGTCCGGAACCAATGGAAGATTGCTCAGCTGGAGCCTTGCCCTTCAACAGTACGATTTTACTGTAAAACACAGGAAGGGCAGTGAAAACGGCAATGCCGATGGGTTGTCCCGCCGGGGCGAACCCGCTGAGGTGCGCATGGCAGATTACCGAGAGGTAATGCCTCCTTAGCGCCCTCTTAAGGGGGGAGGTGTGATGTACAATGCCCGAAGATATGTTTTCTGTTGCAATGTGCTAACAAATCCTCCATCCTAGGACATTGTAAACTGTCAGTAGTAGGAATTCTTTCCCCCCAGGTTTTATCAACGCTGCCACTTCCTCTGGAAGAGCAGGAATGTTAATTAGCTAGACCATCTTCCTCACACCATTTGGCTTCTCTCAGCTGAAAGAGAAAAAAAGTGCGGGAACTAAACTCTTTGTTTGAAACCAGGAGTTTGAATAAAACAATAAGGGATTGTCCCGCGAAAACCATACCCAGCAGAAATATAAAAATCATATTTCTGCGATCCGAGCAGACCCAGCTTCGCTGTGGTGCCTGTTGCAAAACTCTCGGATGTCCAGAACCTGAGATATGATTTGCGCCCAAATGGACGGTCATATCGCATAGATGTTTGATGTTTTCTTGATGGGCTCATTACGCTGGGAAACATGATACCACTGATGAGTCCATACCAGCTTCTCCCATAAAGTTATAGCTAATCTAAGTTTTGTAGCCAAAACATAACTTGGATAAGAGAGGTGGGATCAACCCAGAATGCACCTCTCTGTGATGTCACATAGGAAAGTCTATAAGGCATTCCCTGGCAGAACCAGCTCAGAACAGCTCAAGTCGTCGTGCTAGAAAGATCCAGATGAGCGGAGAAGTGCAGCTCCGCCTCCACCCACCTTAGCCGCATGGTCTGCCTAAGGAACAATATGGAACTGTGAGTGTAATCTCTTTGTTTTCTCCACTTTTATTTTATACCTGTACTGTACATATTTTATGTCTCAATTTTATAGCAACTTTTATCTGTAATCACTGTCCTCTTTCGGAAAATAAATGAAATTATTTAGATCTGTCTCCATGCTCTAAGAATCGAACTATACGCCTTTGATAGATAATCGCTACTAATTCAAGGGGTTTGCCACGGACCCTCTTAATTTAACACTGTGAATTAAGTAACCGTGACTGGTGGCAGCGCGTTGTGTACGGCTATTACGGCTTGCTGGCAGTCTAGAAGGGTCTTATATTGCTGAGTAAGGGGCTTCAGCCACAGCATTGATAATTCCCTTACTGCAGAAGCCTAATTGCCGGTTCACAACAGGCAGCCCGTCCGGCGACTAATTATCCTAGGTGCAGTTCCCTGACTGACCTGAGGGTAAGGGGGGCGCCGGAGAGCTGCGAGTTCCAAAGTGGAACTGAGAAAGTGGGATATACATAAATCCCCGCAGTACTTGGAAGATTGATAGCAGTGGTGGGGCATCCAAATTAAACTCCCCCTGCGGCAAATTGTAGAGCGAGATTAGCTTGCTGGATATTTTTGGTCACATGGTGCCAGTGTTGGGATAACTAAGATAAGCCCCACTGCGCCTGTGATAGCCGTGTGCCGGCATTGTGTCACGCCCCTCCGTCCGCTGATACACCCGTGTCAGTGGTGGGACTGTGACATAGTGGTGACACAGGGTCCGCTGTCCGTCGCGTTTTGGTGGCAGCGGGACTCCCGTTAGTGTCGCCCGTAAGTGGACGAACGGCGGTGGGCTGTTCGTCACACTGGCCATTATAGGAATTCATTATGGCCCATTAGAAGGGGCATTTCTTTGGTCTTGCTTTTCTCAAATTTTTCAAAAGTTTTTGAATTCTTATAATTTAGATGGCCACGAGTCAGAAATTACAACACGGGCAATATATAAGGACGATATTTAAAGGGGTTAATAATAACTTTTTCTTACTATGGGCCTAAGGATAACAAACAAGTTGTTAGGAATGGCGGAACGCACTAAATAAAAATAATAATAAAGTGCGTTCGCCGCTCGGGATCCACCGTGCAGTAGGTGATATAACCGCTGAAAAGTGGTGGCAGGAGCAATATGGCAGCAATGCGCACAGGGATAAACGTCACCCAGGTGCGCAGAGCAATCTCAGTTAATTCACAGAGATGCCAAATAAGTACAAACACAAAAGACAGCCTGTTGGGGTAACAGTACTCAGTAAAAACGCACACACGGTATCAGGTCACAGGAGTAGCCCAAGACGGCGGCACTACGTCCGTCTAGACCTACCGTGTGCGGAGCGTCTCCACTGTGGACTGAAAGGAGCTGCTACTGCAGTGCGGCGTGGACACTGCCGCTAAACGACAAGGCTAAGGCGCAAGAGCAATGTCGGATGCTAGCAGCTGTGGATGTTGCAGCAGAGGAGCGCTGATTCTAACTCAGTCCCTATCCACATGCGTAATATCAGAGGGAAGGGGTTTTTTAATGAGTCATTCACCAGAATCATACATCCATCCTCATACATACAGCAGCAAGTAAGTCTATACTAGCGCATGGCAGAACAGCCATGCGTGCCTTTTATAGCAGCCGGGACCTTCCGCAAGCCTCCAGATCTCTGAGATTGACCAATGAGATCTGGAGCGGGACCCGAGCACATGACCTGTCCACAGAGCAATCTGGAAGAAAAAGAGCAGCTTTGTTGACATATAGCAGCTGAATCACCAGCAAGAGCGGTCAATGAATGTTCTGTACCGACGCGGGTAGAATAGGCAGATATTTAGCTATTTTTTTTTTTTTTTTTTTTTTTTTTTTTTAACTACGGGCCTAAAAACTTAGTCCTGGATACACCCTTTAGGATTTTGGATGTGGAACATCATTCCCATCATCTCAACTGCCATTCATTACCATATCCATGGAGAAATAGCACTGTGTATGTGCCCCATTTTGCTATAGGAAAGCTAATATGACCAGCGTAACATAATGTAAAATATTCCAAACAAACGATGACAGCAATAAATTATAAAAGACTAGAAAAACAGGCTTGGCTGAATAGATGCTCATTCCCACAGTGACAAGAGACCAGCAGAGCATTGATCTGCCATTAGGAAGGTCAATTGTTTGCACCAAGTCATTTTATGTCACTGCTGTACTTAGGTTGATTGATGGAGCAGAGAATCAGCCATCCTCAGCGGTCTGCAGCTATTCACCGACAACAATCCAAGCACAGAATGCAACGAAGCGCATGGTACACTTGCTGTACGGTACTGATACTTATAGGAACTTAAGTCAGCTTTTATTAAAGAGGCATAGAAAATGAAAATAACAGGAAATATCAAATGAAAAAAGCTCTCATTCTTTACTTCACCTGCTGCTCGGAGGGTTCACACTTCCACTGCTGGGGCCATTCGCTGGCCTCAGCGGTGACGTGCCATATATGCTATTTTTACAGTTACAGCTTCCATGACTCCTCTTTTAACCGACCAACGAAAGGTAGAACTGAGTACGCAGTCAGGAAAGAGAGGTGGTCTTCGGGATCCCGCCCAATAACCACAGATTTGGCCAGCGGACTCAGTCCTGTGAATTGATTCACACGAAGTCTAGCTCCTTCCCATTGATTTGAAGAAGAATCTACGATAAAGTATCCCTGCATGCCCAAGTGTGATTTGATATTCTGATCGCACTTGGCCATGCAAGTCAATGAATGCGTGGAATACTGACTGATGACATCTGAGTGTGGTCCAATTTCCATGGATTTTCAGAATGGATAAGATGGAGAAATGTTATTCTCCATCTTCTCCTCATACGATACACTCTGTCCACACTCTGTCCACACTCTGTCCACACTCTGTCCACACTCTGTCCACACTCTGTCCACACTCTGTCCACACTCTGTCCACACTCTGTCCACACTCTGTCCACACTCTGTCCACACTCTGTCGTATTAGGATATATAATGGTCTCTACCTGCCCTGAAATTTTTGCTGTGGATTTCCCGATTTTTTTCTGACCAAAAAATCCAATGTCAAAGCATGCCATTGGGGTCCATTCCCCATTTCCACAAAACACGTACATGTCAACAGCATCATGTCATGTGTTATTATGGAACGCTCAGGACAAATCATCAATAAGGTCACATAGGTATTCTGTAAATTTACCCCCTAGAATAAACGCTAAGTGATTGTCTCGATCGACAGCTCCTAATGCAGTCTAGCAGTAGTGTATATGTCTTCGTCAGGAGGGAGTCGGCCATGTTGCCGATGCTGCTGTATCTTCATGTACCCGGCGGGGCTCGGGTCACCCTTTCCCGTACAGACTCCTTTGATGATATTTTTCTTGTTTTGCGGGCAGAGTACATTGGGATCTCAGAGCCTCTTGTTACACATTCATTCAAGTTCTGGTCGCCTGACTTTTGTTTTTCCCAGCTAACAATTTGGTATTTTTACAATCAGATTTAAATCTTGAAATTGTGTGTAGGAGTAAATGAGTCTCCTCATTTTAAGTGAACGGAGACTGAACAGCTTGTGATGTAATGTAGACAAAGCGTTCAGTTCACGTCTCATGAAAGATTATGGATAACAACATGAGTGGGAGAAATCCTCACGATATCTGAGAAGGAGACTTCTAAGTGGATAGCAAAAAAGACATTTCCATCTTATTTTCTTCTATTGCTAGATTTACAGCCTGCTGCCTTCAGCGTAATTTTTATAAGTTTGAAGATCTTCATCTTAGGTTATTACACAACGGTCTCCTATAAGTTAACAGGTTAACTACCAGATACAGAATGTAATTTATCCCGAATAGTTTTATGTGCAAGTAAATCTTGTAAGGAACCGGCTATAGAAGATTAAAGTTTATCTCGGCAATAAAAGGGAAAGTTTGTTTGAGCTGATCTCCTGCTCATTTCACCCTTGACACTCTTAGAACCAATTGAGTCAATTGATGTTCTTTCCATTAAAAACAAAAAAAAAACCTAAACTTTTGATCCTCTATTTCCATGGAGGTGTTGAGCGTAGGATGCCTCCTATTATTAGAATAGCAAAAGGAAAAGAAAAAAAAAAAAAAGTCACCGATCTTTTGCCATTCTAATAAAAAGCTATCTGGATTGACATGTCAACCCACCCTCAGTGACCCACCTCCGTAAGTGCTTGGCTGCAGCTGGTCACATGAACGTGTTGGGAAGTCATTGCTTGAAAAAGACGAACAGGAAAAATAGACGTTAAAATTGAAATAGAGAAAAAGTCCCATCTCTGAATACCAACCATAAATGACATATACGTCTAAAAAGATGAATGGCAGACCATTCGGGATAAAGGAAACCGACAAAAACTAGAGGACATGGGCGATACAAGAGTAGTAAATCTTGGGATAACAGTATAGATGATAAAAAAAATGCCTTTATTAGATCGTGGATAGCAAAAATCAGCACTGTGTGCAAGAGTGCCTGCACAGTAATGCGATAAAATAAAAAACAATAAAAGACGACACTAATAGATACAACATATTAAGAACACAAACAAAAAAGGGGACCACAGAATAAATATTTTTTTGCAGCACAAAGTTTATGTAAATATAGATCCAAAAGACACTGTTCACCTAATAACAAATATATAAAAGTAAATCCAATGTAATTTAGATAATCCAATGGACATACTTTTCGAGCACGCCGAAGACAATGTTCTAGTCCCCGTTGCTGCATGTCTCATGGCTGTTCAACAGGCGCAACACATGCAAGGATTACCTAACAAACAGGCAATCCCCACATATGTCCCGCCTGATGAACAGCAGCAAGACATGCAGCAGCGGGGACTAGAACATACTTCTCGAGCACACTGAAGACACTCAATTAGCACACGAGCATGCTCAGATAGTGCCTGACCAGAGTGCGTTCGCTCATCACTATTCTAAATCTTCAGGAACATCTCATTTTTTTGGTTGGCGTCTAATGAATCCTTCCCTGCTTCAATCCCTTTTGGCACAGGTTGACTCCATGGGCTACAGACTCAGGAGGTGCATCTAAGCCCATCAAGACACCAGAAAGTAAGCACAACTAAAATAACATACTTTAGATAATGGCAAGACATGTCATACAAAGTCACCGATGAACAAAACGCCTTATGCCAAAGAAGAGATACAGATAATAAAGCTAATAGATTTAAAAAAAAAGTATTTGACTAATTTTGGACCCAATAACTGCAGTTAGTCTTCTTTACAGGTGGATAGACTTTTTTTTCCCAGTGTTTGACATTCAGTTGCCACCTAACCACTATTAGTCTAGATAATTGCATCAACCTGGAATCACAAAGATTGCAAACTTGCAAAAGCTAGATAAAATGAAGATGAGCGTGCAGATGTGTCAGCAGCTGCCATCAGTCACGTCATCATAACCCAATCCACACAATCATGTATGGCACGTTTGACTTTAAAGGGCATTTATGTACTAAGGCGTTAGCCACTGCTATGTTAATGTGAAGGTCAAACCAATTCAGGGTCAGAAAAAGAACTAAACTGGGGGTTTTTTTTCGGATTACCTCCCCCTCTACTTGGGATAGGATTGTTGTCAAGGAGACTCTCGGTTGTTTCCGTAGAAATAGTCAATAGTAATTTCTATGTCTCTGAGGAAAAAGTGAGCCATTATATAAAGGTCATTCCATCGTCAGAACGCACTCCGTGCACAATCGCCATGTATTGATCCTTCCAAATTATCAATAATTATTTTACTGAAAAAAAATTAATACAATCCAACACAAGTCTCTTTGAACAATAGGGTGAACATAGTATGATATGGAAGAGAATTGATTCTCAGTGGCTCATTTCTGCAATGTATTAGTAGGTAATCTACCCTGGAAACCGTCAGTGACCTATTTAGGTGGCCTCTGGATTTGGTCTTAACTGGAGAACATGGCCAAATTGGACAGAAATCCACATTATGGTCGTAGCTCATAAGCAATGTGAGATTTTAGATAGAAGAACGCAATGGTGGTGCCCACATATAAGAAAGATTTGTATTTAAAAGGCTATTCTAGGTGGAAAAAAAATAGTAATTTTATTTTTGCCTAACTTAAAATAAAAAAAATAACCAATATAATTTCATTCTGAATACTTCTCGAAGTCCTGATTCCAGACCTTGTCAGTTTTTTGTTTTTTTTTCACACAGCAGAAAGTTTCCCCTCCCTCTCTGTGTTACTTATGTGCTTGAAAGAGGCAATGCGAGCCCCTTCACTACTATGGCTTATTAAGAAACAGAAAATAGAATTAGACTTACCGGTAATTCGGTTTCTAGTAACCCACCACTACAGCACACCTGGAGGATGTTACCCCTTTCCTAATAGGGACAGGAAATGACAAAGAGGTTAAATACCCCTCACACATCCTCCCCCTTCAGTGTTATTGTAAAGGACCACAGGAGAAGGAATGCTTCAAATTATATTTATTTTCTCCAAAACGCAATTTAAGCAAAGGGAGTGATTACTCCTGCTGTCGTGGAAGGCCAAGTCTTCTTTTGACATCAGGTCCAGTTGTAATGTGGCAGAAGGTCCTGAACCTGGTATGCCTCCAGGATTGCTCTCTTGATCCAATTGGCAATTGTGGACCTGAAAGTTTTCTTTCCCTTATTCTAGCCTCGAAGGTGAATAAACAGGTTATGATCCTTCTTGATCTTCTTGGTTACTTGGAGGTAATGTAGCATCGTTCTCCGGACATCCAGAGTGTGGAATTGTTCGTCCTCAAAATTTCTAGGATCTTGATTGAAGGAGAAGATAATCACTTCCTGGGATCTGTGAAACTGTGACTACCTTGGGAAGAAATGATGGATCCAATTGCAGAATAAGTCGGTCCTGCAAGATCTTCATGTAGGGTTCGTTAATCGAGAGAGCCTGCAGTTCGCCCACTCTCCTGGCTATAGTTAATGCTACCAGGAAGGTGGTTTTCCAGACGAGTCTGTCTACATCTATTGATGACAAGGGCTCAATAGGTGGAAGTGTGAGCCCCCACAGGACCACATTGAGGTCCCAGGATGGAACTAGGCTTCACATTCTCGGACATATGCAGGATGCTGCTGTCCTAAAACTTCAAATTTATCGGTGGTCGGCTAGTGACTGGTCAAAATATGAGCTTAGGGCCACCACTTGGACCTTGAGGGTGCTAGGTCTGAGGCCTTTCTCAAGCCCTTCTTGTAGAAAATCTAGGATCCGGGCTACATTTGGTCAGTGTGAGTTAGGTCTTTCAGGTGCACTCCATGCGATAAAGGTTTTCCATATCTTTTGGTAAATGGAGTTGGTCACTGCTTTCCGGCTCTTTTGCAGTGTCTTAATGACCTTCTCTGAGAACCCTCTTGTTCTCAAGATTGAGGTTTCAGAAGACAGGCCTTCAAATGCAACCTCTCGGGATACGGATGGATTATTGGACCAAGGTAGCGAAGGTTCTTGACCGGAGGTAGTGCTATAGTTCCTTCTACACTTAGGTTGGCCAGGGTCCCGAACCAGCTTCTCTTGGGTCGGAATGGAGCTATCAAGATTGTTCTGACCCTCTCCATTATCTTCTGCAGAATCATCAGTAGAATTGGCAAAGTAGGGAAGGCATAAGCCATCTGAATGCCCATGGGTGGGCCAACTTGTCCACACCTAAGCAGGGATCGGTTAGAATAAATGAAAAATATTGATCCACCTTTATATTTTGACCACTTGCGAATAAGTCCACCTCTGGATGGCCCCATATTCTGGTTAGTATCTGAAAGACCTCGTTGTCTAGACCCCATTCCCCTGGATGAATTGTTGTTCAGGTAATCGGCCTGTACGTTTTCCACACCCCTTATATAACAAGCAGACAGGGAGAGAAGGTGTTCTTCTGCCCACGAAAATATTCTGGCCGAGATTGCTTTTAGATCCTTGTGCCTTCTACTTCCTTGATGACGAAGGTGGACAACTGTTGTCATGTCTGAATATATTTTGATGTGGGTATCTTGGACAATGGATACTGCTGCTCTCAGGACCTCCTCAACTGCTTTCAGTTCCCTGAAATTTGAGGACCTCTGGCTTATGTTGTCTGATGAACATCCTTGCAGTAGGTGTTGTGCTACCATGGCTTCCGATCCTTTTCCGCTGACATCTACCTTTATAGTGACTGCTGGGTCTTGTGTCCAGGAAACCCCTCTGCTCAAGTTTTTGTCTTGTAGCCACCATGTTAACGAAGACTTTACCCAAGGTGGAATTCGGATCTTCCTGTTTAAGGACCCTGGGGGCCCGTCCCAGTTTGTCAGGATGTAAGTTTGTAGTGTCCTGGTGTGAGCTTGCTACCATCTGGATGCAGGATGTCATGGATCCAAGAACAGACATGGCCCATCTTAATGATACTATTTCCTTGCTCCGCAGCATTCTTATCTTCGCCTTTAGCAAGACCTGTTTCTGTCTGGGCAGGAAAGACATCTGGCAGTGAGAGTCTAGAAGGACTCCTAAGAACTCTTTCGTTGTTGCTGGAACCATATCTGACTTCTTGTGGTTCACTATCCAGCCTGGGGATGATGGGATCTGGGTTGTCGTCTGTATATGTTCTAAGTGGCTCCTTCAGCACCCATGCTACAAGAAGAGGTCGTCGAGGTATGGGACTATGCATATGTGCTGACCTCTGATGTAAGCCATGACCTCGGACAAGATATTTGTGAAGATCTGTGGGGCTGAGGGCAGCCCAAACGGGAGGACGTTGAACTGATAATGTTCTATGTGCTCTCCCCTGCGAACCTCAGGAATCTCCAATAAGTTGGATGGATTGGGATGTGGTAATATGCATCTTGTAGGTCTATCATCGCCATGACGAAATCTTGTACAATCAGAGGTACAGTTGACCTGATCGATTCCATCTTGAACCTTCTGTAGGTTAAGTAGCGATTCAGGAGTGTCAGGTTGATTATGACCCGATGCGATCTATTCGTCTTTTCTATGAGGAATAGGTTGAGTAATGTCCCCTGTTCCTTTCACTTTTTGGGACTATGGAGACTACCCTTGAGGCTAATAGGTCTTCTAATCCCCGTATCAGGGTGGACTGTAGCTCTGGAGAAGAGAGGCGTGTTGTCTTTAATTTCTTTTGTGGATATGAGGCAAACTCTAATCTTATTCCTTCCTTGACTGCTCTCAAGAGTCTATTGGTCCGAGCAGATTTTTTGCCACTGCAGAAGGAAGCCTGAGATGCGACCTTCCACCATGATGGCATCATTGCTTCTTTGGCCTCTGGGAATGAGGAAGAAAAAGATTTCTGTCCTTGCCCCCTTTTGGGTAGCTCCAGCTCCCTGACGTGCCCTTTCCTTTGTATTGAAGAGTCTGCTCCTGTTGGGAACGGAAGGGTCTCTTCCTAGGATTTCTAGGTTCTGGTAAGGTCTTCTCTTTCTCTGAAGCCTTCTACAGTAGCTCATCAAGCACAGGACCTTCCCTTCATTTTTGAGGTTATATCCCCAGTCCAGGATCTCAACCAGAGTGCGCGTCTCACTGAGTTTGATATTCCCGCGATCTTGCCACCATTCTCACTGATTCTGCAGAAGCATCTGCTAGAAATCCTTTCGGCTCCTGGAGGAGGGGTAGGGAAACTAGGATATCTTCTCTAGGAGTACCTGTAGATAGGTGTTCCTCCAGTTGTCCCACCCAGTGGTACATTGATCGAGCCACACAGGTGGATACTGCATTGGTGCTTAATAAAGATGCTGAAGTTTCCCATGATTTTCTTAATAGTCCATCCATCTCACGTTCCAGAGGGTCCTTCAACTGGGAGGAATCCTCAAATGGTAGTGTGGTCTTTCTTAGGTACCCTAGAAATCTGGACGTCTACCCTCGGAATCCCCGACCAGCATGAAGCTGTCTCGTCGTCTACAGGGAACTGGTCCTTCATTTCTGCTGGGGTGGTCAGCCTCTTTTGTGGGGATTCCCGCTCCTCAAGGACCAGGTCCCGGATATTTTTATGAATGGGAAACACTAGATTCTTTTTGGAACGGAGCCCCCCAAACATCTCCTGTACCGTCTGGGCCAACTTTTCCTCCTCGACCTCCATCGTTCTCCTTACTGCCGCGAGGAGTTCCTCTATATCCCCCGAAGAGAAGTAATATCTCTCCTGTTGGGAGCCCTATGGGTCTAGGAATAAATCACCCCCCTCCAGAGGTTTGTCTGGGATTGATGCTTCCTCTTGAGAGTCCTTGTTCCCTTCCTCTATACCCAGGTTCCTCTTTTTTTGCTTCTGGAGGGTCACTAAGAGAGGATATAGGCTGGGAAAAAGTGGCCATAGAGGATTTAATCTCCTGTTGGATCAGGCTTTTAATTTCTTCCATCAAGGATAGTTGTTCTTCCCTGATGATTCTCTGTGTGCACTCCTTGCATAAAGTTTTTTTATACGATGAGGTCAATTTCTTTGCACAGACTGCATATCTTCGTGAAGTCTTGGACTTGCTTCCTGATGCAGGTTCCTTGTCCCCCTAAAATAAAAGGGAGAAGGAATCATAAGCTTCTAACCTGCATCAGGAAATGGACACCCAGTGCCAGAGTACTTACTGGGACCGGGTTGGTGCTGGGGTCTGCAGATGCAGAGTGGGCAGAAGCTGACATCTCCATGTTGGTTTACCACACAGTGGTCCTACGTTTAGATGTCTTCCTGTCGGGGCTCTTATGCAGGCAACCGGACAGCAGCACCTGTCCTCTGATTAGAGGACCTCCTCCCTCCATTGTCCAGGTGTGTGTGGGGGAAGGGAGCCAGCTGACACCAACCACGCTGAAATCTGGCCATGCGTTCCAGCATAGAACGCAAAAAAGTCTCTCTGTGCGCTGAAGCCGGCCGGCGCCTGACATCATATCCGGCTGTCTGCTTCAGAACCGGAAGTTTATCATGTGTGCGCACCCCACTATCACCACGTCGGAGGAGGAGAGGGGCTGGAGAGCTCTGAGAGTCCTCCAGCCGAAGATTTCTCCCCCAGACCTTGCCCGAAGGTGCGGACTGGAGGGGGTCCAGAGTCCCAAAGGAGACAGGAGCAGCGCTCGGGGGAGAAGCGAGTCTGCTCCCCAGCTTCCCAAATTTCCCTGGTGACCGCCGCCGGCACCTCCAGGATGACCTCTTCATGCCTAGTAAGGACAGGAAAAAACATTGAAGGGGGAGGATGTGGGAGGGGTATTTAACCTCTGTCATTTCCTGTCCCTATTAGGAAAGGGGTAACATCCTCCAGGTGTGCTGTCTTGGGGGGTTACTAGAGAAAACCTATAGACAGTGACAAGAAAAACTTTGGAGTCAGAGTCGGTTCAAAATGGACCGACTCCTAAAATATATAATCCAATATATAGTACAATGCAGGATGTGCTGTGAATGTTTTCATAATAATTTGGGAAAGTTATGAAGTGTCCTATAAATGTCTGTTCTGTTCCTGATCTCAGCTGTTAGTGGAGATGAATCTGTGCTGCATTTTATGTACTGTACATGCTCAGTAGTGACCAGTGCTGTGGAGTAGTAGTGGAGATGAATCTGTGCTGCACTTTATATACATGCTTAGTAGTGACCAGTGCTGTGGAGCAGTAGTGGAGATGATTCTGTGCTGCACTTTATATACATGCTCAGTAGTGACCCTGTGGAGTAGTAGAGGAGATGAATCTGTGCTGCATTTTATGTACAGTACATGCTCAGTAGTGATCAGTGCTGTGGAGTAGTAGTGGAGATGAATCTCTGCTGCATTTTATGTACATGCTCAGTAGTGACCGATGCTGGGGAGTAGTACTGGAGATGAATCTGTGCTGCACTTTGTGCACATGCTCAGTAGTGATCAGTGCTGTGGTGTAGTAGTGGAGATGAATCTCTGCTGCATTTTATGTACATGCTCAGTAGTGACCGATGCTGGGGAGTAGTACTGGAGATGAATCTGTGCTGCACTTTATGCACATGCTCAGTAGTGACCAGTGCTGTGGAGTAGTAGTGGAGATGAATCTGTGCTGCACTTTATGTACATGCTCAGTAGTGACCAGTGCTGTGGAGCAGTAGTGGAGATGAATCTGTGCTGCACTTTATGCACATGCTCAGTAGTGACCAGTGCTGTGGAGTAGTAGTGGAGATGAATCTGTGCTGCACTTTATGTACATGCTCAGTAGTGACCAGTGCTGTGGAGTAGTAGTGGAGATGAATCTGTGCTGCACTTTATGTACATGCTCAGTAGTGACCAGTGCTGTGGAGTAGTAGTGGAGATGAATCTGTGCTGCATTTTATGTACATGCTCAGTAGTGACCGATGGTGGGGAGTAGTACTGGAGATGAATCTGTGTTGCACTTTGTGCACATGCTCAGTAGTGACCAGTGCTGTGGAGTAGTAGTGGAGGTGAATCTGTGTTGCACTTTGTGCACATGCTCAGTAGTGACCAGTGCTGTGGGGTTGGAGTCAGAGAAATTGAGGAGTCAGAGGTTTGACTTACCGACTCCACAGCCCTAGCGATAATATCCGGTCAACTAAACCCATCATACAAAGTGACTAATGAAGGAAACTCCCTGCTGAGTATAAGTGAAAGCAGAAGAGAAGATGCTGAGAGGGTCTGGAATCAGAAACAAAAAGTACCGTATATATATATAAAACTCATCCTATATATAAGACATCCTTTATGTCAGCACTGCCCACATTCCCATATATTACTTTCTTGGACTCAAAACTCTGACTAATAGCTACTATACACTGATGGCTCTGTGTCTGGACACCTGCTTTCATTAAGCCCTCCTACTAAAACAGACCGTGTTAGAGGGTTTATTATGACCTGATACGTATCACTATGGATACTCGTACATACTGTATCCATATCAATTCCCCTGTTTTGTAAGACTAACTCAATATTCTGTTATGGGATATTTATTTGAGATACCGTACCTTACAGGGTAATTGATTTATTTAGACTTTGGATTGCTGACCCCACTGGCTAACTACTTATACACCTATTTCTATTCCTTTGAAGGTGTCATGTACAAGAATATGAGCGATTTCTATCCCCTCCCCCTGTGCCAGTCTCTTTTTCCAATGGAGACATTTTTTGTACATAACCACTTTATTCTGATTAACGTAAGAGGCTCATATAAATCTCCTGTCATTGGTCCAATGACCTAGGGAGGCATGCGAGAAATATCCCCCAGAATTAGTGCATGTTATAATGTGCCGTAAAAAATGAAGGCGGCGCAGCACACGTCCGCTGGATTTGATGGGGAACGCCCCCCACAATGAAGTGGTATGCACGTCATTACGCGGACCAACGACCGGAAATAGTTAAATATCTTGTGTGCTTACGGCAGGCCAGGTACTATGCGGCGATCGCTACTGGATGTGACGCGGTAAAAATTGCGTCACCACTTCCGGGCAACATGACATAACATCTCTCACCCACCGGATATGACAAAGTGAAGAAAGAATGTCACCTTCGGGATGTCAGCGCTTCTACGTGCGGCTCAAAGCCTGGAGGTGACGTCACACGCCTGTGGCAAGTGAGGCACAGCGCGCGTCTATTTAAATGAGCATAGGAAGGAAGGCTCACTTCTTGTACCGCACATTTCCACCATACCGGTTGTGATACAACTGGTCATACCTGAAGCAGGGTCTCCTGCCACTTTGGGGTCCCTAGACGCTTATCCCACTTTCACCTTTCGTCTCCCCTGATGAATCCCCTTTATTGGGAGGAAATGCGTAGGGAGATAAATATTTGGTGGGTATATTGTTGCAGCCAACACTTAGAGACTGCCCTTGTGAGGGCAGGAGCAATGCAGGGGCAGGACAGGGAATTTTCCCACCCTCTCCCTTTTTGACATTCAACTGCTTTGTCTGCTCCTGTGTAACCTGAACCTGCTAAAAGAACAAAATTCTGCAAATTGGTGAGACTAAACCATTTTTTAACTGAGCACTAGTTGAAGCACTGGCACTTTATGTGTTTTATGAATATAATTTTTGTTGTGTCACCAGTGCCTATGTCCAGAGTTAATTTTATCTTGGTATAAATAAAAGTTACGGTACATTTTATATATAGGGAATCTCTCTCAGCTTTATTCCTACTATCCCTACTATAACCAGTAGTGAGTGTTGAATACTACACTATTACTGATTTTGACTTCTGCTTGAAACTATGCAATAATTGGCCAATCATTCCGAAAGATTTACAGAGCATTTTGGTGTCAATTATCAAATTTCAGGTTACAGGAACTTTCAAATCTACCCACCAAGAACTCTGACACCAAGGAAAACCTGCACATAAATTATAACAATAAATGTGTATAAATGTAAGTATCACAGCCCATTAGGGTATGTTTCAATGGGCCAGAATACTTCATTACACAGTGTCTAATCGGCAGCAAATACTGAAGTATTCCGGCCCGTTATAAAATCCCCTCCACTATGCTGTAACATCTGAACGCTTCGGATTGGACACATCCGGAATCGCCGCGTGTACAACAGGGGGCGGCGCTTTGGGCGGAGCAGGGTATCCGCCGCGTCCAAAGCGCAGGGATTCCGGACCGTGGAGACATAGCCTTTAGCGTGCAGTGTTGATACAGATACAAAAGCCTAAAGGGTGCGCTCCTAAGAGATGGAAATCAGATTGCAGTGGAGTTTTGGGTCCCCAAAAGCATTAAAGTATGTTTCTGGTTTAACAGTTATTTAATAAAAGGATCATAATGTCTCATCAGAGGGGGGGTGGCACATGCGCAGATTGATTGTCCGGCTCTGGTAACGTCATCAGGAGTGGACTGCACCTGCACTGCCCCTCTCCGATGAGACAACCCTGGGAAATGAGGGCGCCTATGAAAAATCCCAGACGGCAGATAAATGAAAGAGTCAGACACCGGAAGCCACAAAAATATAGATTTGGCTGGATTTCTCTACAATTTCCAAATACTAATAACAAAGTATGGATGTAATAAGCAGTAACAGGCCTTTACAGACGTGCCCTTAGTTAGGAGCCTAATATCGTGACAACAGGTTCCTTTTAAAAGGAATGTCCATGGTACTAGAGATCAATACTGTCTACATCTCACTGAGCCCATAAGAATTGTGCTATAAACTGACTATTTCACCTATCCATAATGCTACAGAAACACTGATGGAGACTCAGTGGTTACACGAAGCAGGGTGACCACCAGACACTAGAAGCCCCGGGTGTACTCATGCGAGGAAATGACTCTGACTTTCGAGTAAAGCGAGCAGCTGGGCTTACACATCCTTGCAGAAAAGTCATTAGTATACTAAACATATACATGAAATGAAATAGTCCAGAGGGAAAGAACACCAGACAGGTGCACGGGCACCGAATCCCGAGCAATCAGTAAGAGGCTGAATCCGCAGAACCTGGACTGATGGACTGTAACATCTAATGAGGGCCAAGGTGACGGCAGGACACCGAATCCCGCTGAGCTGCTGCACAGGACTCTAGAAAAGAGAAATATGGAGCATAAAAAGGACCTGTACCCAGGTCAAAAATGACCCATCCTAGCTCGTATTTTATTCTTGCTACTCCCCAGAGTATTCTTTATTAGTCTGCTAGACTATTCTATAGACATGGGCACTTTAATTTAGTGCTAATTCTTATGAACTCTACTGAGGAGCGATGCTCACAGAATTCCCTGGGAATGTGGGTTTAGGCTGCTCTACATCATTAGCCTGTGAGCATCGCCCCCTTGCTAAAACCATAAAAATTAGCACCAAGAAAATGCAGTTTGTATACTATCATGTTCTTATCAGGGCTCGTGCATACAACCGTATAAATCGGACGAGTGCCATCTTTGATTTTGACGGATAGCACCTGTACCCATGTTATTGTACGGGGCTGTGCAACATGACAATTTTTTTTCCTTGGATCCAGTGGCTCAAAGGGAAAAAAAACAATCGCAGCATGTAGGATTTGCCTTGGTCATTCGCCTATTCCTGTCTAAAAAATCAGAGTGCGGTCCGATTTTTCACGGACTGACTGCATGGAGAAAATGGAGACACTTTTTTTCTATCCACCGCCAAGAAAACCGAATCCCAATTTGATCAGAGTCTGATTAGCGTAATTGGAACGATTTTCTCAGATGGAGAGAAAACAGTCCTTAGCCTCATCCAGCTTCATTTAATTCTCTTCTATTGACAGAAGTGGGACAAGACTAGTCAGCACAAGACTGCAAGTACACAAATCGCATACGTGCGATCACGTGAACGCGCGCCTGCATGGGGAATCATGACGAAGAGCACATCGCACACAATCAGGGATCGGAAGTCCGCAGATTTTTATTTCCTAGATCAGAAATTCCCTGTAGCGCAAACATAAAAGTTTAAAAGTTCTTCTAGTTGTTCTGACCAAGTTATTTTTTTCTATTCTTTTCTTTGTCTCCCCTAAACCTAATGGGCCGACATCTCCCCAGGTGTTACCCGATGCGGACTTCAGCCATGAGCAGAAGGTCCTCTCACGGGCACATTTGCCCATCCCTATTCCATGAAACACAAACAAAAAACACAGTATGACAAACGTGGAAAAATACTCTGTTGTAAAAAATAGATAACAGCAGTCAGCAAGTGCTAGTAAAAAGATAACAAAAACAGGGTATTTAGTTGATACTTTTTTTGCAAAAAATGTATACTAAGCCACTCCACCAACGTCATGGTATACCCATCTCGGAGCAGTCCTATCTAATGTATTTAAAACCTGATCATGTGAACAGTACCTACTGTATATGAGCAGGATTCAGAAAGGCTCTTCCTGGTGTGGGCCCGCTGTGAAAGGCGGCTCTTTATGTGCATGTCTCACAAGACACGTTTGTCATACTGTGTTTTTTGTTTGTGTTTCAGTCTTTGGGTGGTGTGAACATTGTCCAACCGACCTGTTCACTTGTGTGCATGTCACATGTGTTTTTAATCCATCCCTATCCATGTACACTAGATTTCAAGACTGAATCAGAGCAGCAAAGCAGTGACCCGTGAAAGAGCGTGTCTAATCTGACAGCCAGACCTTCAACTAAAGAGGTTGCTCTAGGCTAGGGGCTTCTTCCTGTAGCTGTCACAGCTCCATTTCTGCAAGGGTTTCAGGACAATTTTTTAGGGCTAGCCTCATAAACGAAAATATAAAGTGGAGAACAGCTACAAAGTGTGTCTGACAATAGACAGATTGTTCATTTTATTGGAATCTGTGTAATGCATTATTTCCCCTGAAGAGGCGCTGCAAGGGAAATTAACACTTGCTGTAGGGTTCCCCTACAGATTGGTGGTTAATGGGGGGCACACATAGCTTTTTTTAACAGGTCTTTTACTAAATTTGCCAGATCATGACAAATTCTAGAGAAATTCTTCAATGACTCAAGATAAAATTAATTAAAAGGCGTTTTCTGCCTTTGACATTTTGCTCCCCTCTGGAATGCCTGCAATGCATAAGGTCAGAATGCACTCACCCTCCCCTTATTAAATCGCTGCATCGTCACTGCTGTTCCAGCAAAACGCTGTTCCAGCAAAAACACTTTCAGGAAAATGCTGCATCTCCACGGCTGTTCAAGGAAAATAGGGGTGAGATATAAAATAATTAAAAAAATGTGGTAAATAACTAGGTAAAAACTTGGCAATAAAAATGGAGTTCGACTTTACCTTGTAAAGTAAGATCTCTTCGTGAGTAAATCCATCGTCATCACAATCTCCAGTCATGCACTGGTTACCTTTCTGGAGCGAAGTTTACCACCTAATCATTTCTTTATCTTTACGCTAGCTTTGATTTTAAGTGTTTTTTACAGTATAATAAATGTAGGGGCTTTTGTAGCATTCCTAACACTGAAGCCTCCGTTCACTATGATTGATGGTTACCACTAAGAAGGAAATCCGCATCACTTTCAGCTGACCTGTGATGTAATATACCTGGAATCTCTGATTCCTCGGGGAGGAAAGTTATAACAGTGTCTTCGAGAAGCGGTAACTGGTGAAGTGTAAATTTATATATTATATAGTAAAGTTACTATCCACCAATGAAAGTATCTAGAGAGACCTCAGAAGTCACATATAATCCAGCAATCAGTAGTGTTTTGGCTAAGATTCAAGATTATTATTGACTTGTAACCTATATTCAGTAAAACCAGACTCCGAAATTTGCAGGACTGTGTCTAGGTCTAATAAGCCTCAGGCATTGTAAGTTGCTACATCCCAGACTAGTAATGTTGATCCTTACAAGTCCATGCACCGCCATCCCATCCATCAACCTTCATTATGTCACTGGTACAACAGGTGGCATACACGGCTATAACTATAAAGGGTGCCGAGTTTGCTGCCTAATGTACCGTATACCTTGATGTCTCATTGGGGCCAACAATTGTTCTGCCACATAGAATCATAGAATGTTAGAGTTGGAAGGGACCTCCAGGGTCACCGTGTCCAACCCCCTGCTCAATGCAGGATTCACTAAACCATCCCAGACAGATGTCTGTCCAGCCTCTGTTTGAAGACTTTCATTGAAGGAGAACTCACCACTTCTCGTAGCAGCCTGTGCCAATCATTGATCACCCTCACTGTCAAAAAGTTTTTTCTAATATCTAATCTGTATCTTCTCCTTTTCACTTTTATTCCATTGATTCTCTAAAAGGACACTAGTGAAACAAATACAATAGACAATTAGGGACCCAATAAGGATCTTAGAACCAACATATCAAGTCTTAAAACCTTCAAAAATTAATTGGTGGCTTCCAGTGACCAGGTTAAACTAAATTGGTATAATTTTTTTTTAAATTTTGCATACAAGTAAAAGTTGTATTTCTAGGGTTATCAAATATCATGGAAGCCCTATGAGAAAATGTATCTTTCATAGTTCCACCGACTTATATGTTACTATAACAAGTAACCAAGTTGATGATGTAGTGTAATTGCGCTACTGGATCCTGTAAAACAATCCCCACCGCTTCTCCTAAAAACCACATTATGCAATCAAAAGGGAAACATTCATGTATTTTTTTGGTATTTATAAATCTGGTCATATACATTAGAAGGCTGTCAGACGAGCGCTGCTTTGGCCGATGGTTGGGATGACAGTCGTCTCAGCCAAGTCTCACCATACACAGGAGCATTCGCTCAGCCGAGCACTCCTGTGCTTTCTATATGATAGTCACCGGTTAACATGTCTGCTGGCGGCTTATCTCCATCAGCAGTCCGAAATCAGACATGCTTGATCGACATCTCCACCGACTGTCATTTGGCCGGCACCCAACATACATTAGGCGTTTGTCTAAACCCCTTGATATATCAGCGAGTTCAGCCGACAGTTGTCTAATAAGTATGGGGGGCATAGGCCCTACCCAAATATAACATCACCAATGGGTAGTAGAAAAAAAAAGGCCTTAAGTGGAACCGGTCTTGTCAAAAAACGCTGTTAATCTTCAGATATGAGGTTAATAGAGTTCTAAAACCATGCGGCCACCGCACTGAGAGCCCCGCTAATGTTAGGAAATTAACGTTATTCCTCTTGGCAACCTTCGGCTTCCAGTCATAGAGGCGTAGCTTCAGGCACCGATCAGTACGTAGTGGCAGCTATAACCACGGCACTGACTGACAGCCGGCTCTGTACTGATGCACTGCTGATCTAGCTGTCAATCAGTATCGGGGTGTGGGTACAATCGTCACTCACTATGTACTGAGCAGTAACTGAAGCTGCTCCAGCTTCTATGACTGAAAGCCGGAGTCTGCCGGTTGGAATAAAGCTCATTTCTACTGTTCTGCAAATTAACACCATACAGTGAAGGAAATAATTATTTGATTCCTTGCTGATTTTGTACGTTTGCCCACTGACAAAAGACATGAACAGTCTTTAATTTTAAGGTTGCGTTAATTTTAACATTGAGAGATAGAATATCAAAAATAAAATCACATTGTATAAATTATATAAATGTATTTGCATTTTGCAGTGAGAAATAAGTATTTGATCCCCTACCTACCATTAAGAGTTCTGGCTCCTACAGACCAATTAGACACTCCTAATCAGCTTGTTACATGCATTAAAGACAGCTGTCTTACATAGTCACCTTTATAAAAGACTCCTGTCCACAGACTCAATTAATCAGTCAGACTCTTAGCTCTACAACATGGCCAAGACCAAAGAGCTTTATAAGAATGTCAGGGAGAAGATCATAGACCTGCACAAGGCTGGAATGGGCTATAAAACCATAAGTAAGACGCTGGGTGAAAAGGAGACAACTGTTGGTGCAATAGTAAGAAAATGGAAGAAATCCAAAATGACTGTCAGTCGACATCGATCTGGGGCACCATGCAAAATCTCACCTTGTGGGGTATCCTTGATCATGAGTAAGGTGTGAGATCAGCCTAAAACTACATGGGGGGAACGTATTAATGATCTCAAGGCAGCTGGTACCACATTAACAAGGAAAACCATTGGTTACACATTACACCATTGGTTTAAAATCCTGCAGTGCCCGCAAGGTCCCCCTGCTCAAGAAGGCATATGTGCTGGCCTGTCTGATTTTTGCCAGTGAACACCTGGATGTTTCTATGAGTGATTGGGAGAAGGTGCTGTGGTCAGATGAGACAAAAATTGAGCTCTTTGGCATTAACTCAACTCGCCGTGTTTGGAGGAAGAGAAATGCTGCCTGTGACCCAAAGAACACTGTCCTCACTGTGTAGCATGGAGGTGGAAACATTATGTTTTTGGGGTGTTTCTCTGCTAATGGCCCAGGACTACTTTACTGCATCAATGGGAGAATGGATGGAGCCATGTACCATAAAATCCTGAGTGACAACCTCCTACCCTCCGCCAGGACATTAAAAATGGGTCGTGGCTGGGTCTTCCAGCAAGACAATGACCCAAAACATACAGCCAAGGCAACAAAGAAGCACATTAAGATCATGGACTGGACTAGCCAGTTTACAGACCGTAATTCCATAGAAAACTTATGGAGGGAGTTGAAGCTGCAAGTTGCCAAGCGACAGCTTCAAAATCCTAATGATTTAGAGATGATCTGCAAAGAGGAGTGGACCAAAATTCCTCCTGACATGTGCGCAATCCTCATCATAAACTACAAAAAAAGTCTGACTGCTGTGCATGCCAACAAGGGTTTTACCACCAAGTATCAAGTCTTATTTGCTAGAGGGATCAAATACTTATTTCTCACTGCAAAACGCAAATTTATATAATTTGCACAATGTAATTTTCTGGATTTTATTTTTGATATTCATTCTCTCAATGTTAAAATTAACTTACCCTTAAAATTCTAGACTGTTCTTGTCTTTGTCAGTGGGTAAACTTACAAAATCAGCAAGGGATCAAATACTTATTTCATTTACTTTATCTGCAGATCTGTGTTTTCGGATAGTACAGGTTCCCTTTAAAGCAAATGTCGGATCCGTCGGAAAGTCAGTGTCCGTAGCGCAGAGAAAACGTACATAGAAAAGTTTTTTTTGTCTCCGGCGAAAAGGCGTACAGTGACGGATCTGCTGCCGTCCGTCCTCTGCTGTAATGGATGCCTATGTGTGACGGATCCATAGCTGTCTGTCACATGACTGAATCCAGCAACGGATTCCATTTTTTTCAACTGAGCATACCCAGAAGAATTTCCATTCCTTCAATTTAACCCCAATAGCCGTTCTGGCACAGAAAATTCTCTCTCTCTCCTCCAGAATCCTATTCCTTTAAATTCCTACAGTGGCTGCTGCAACGGATACGTAGAAAAAACGGATCCGGTGCATCAGTTTTTTTACAATCTGCACTGGATCCGTTTTTTCACACTTTGACGGATTGTGACTGATGGCAAAAAGACTGAAGTGTGAAAGAGGCCCAAGGGAACTCTAGTGTTGGCTTACCTCCTGCAGAGACAAAAATCGGTATTACAATTTACCATGCCCAAAATTCTTTCCTCCAACAGATGACGTAGAGGCTTCGGTCACTTTTGACATAGCCTCAAATATCGGGAGCACAAGGGTTGACTGCTCCTTGTTTGCAGATTCCTGGTCACCATTTTCTCCATACTCTTCAAATTGGTTGACGTCTACTGGACTTATGGGAAGAACTATTGTTGAGCAGACAAATATTCCTTCTGGTCATACAGATCATTGAAAACTGAAAAAACCCAAAAAATACCATGATGCAGCAATGCGATGCCATCACAGCAATGCCACTTAGAGTAGGAGGCATAGGTGGCAACACAAACCTCTCTATATCCTAAGTACACTTTGCTCAGGGTTTAGTGGCTTTTCCAGTACCTGTCTGCCATTTCCACTGCATTTATAGGAGAACACTGAGCAAAAAATACACTGACTCCGAGACAGAAGTGCACAGGCGGTGACATTTTCATGCCTGTCCTGCCAGTCTGCCGCATGGTTTAAACAGCTACAAACCGCAGCATCCAAATTATAGCCCTCATCGTTTTGCTACTTTATTTCTACCAAAATAAGAGCTTGCAGTTTTGCCCAATCTATCCACGTAGTCCTATAGTCTGCACATACTATTGTATTCAATGAATGGCCATAATTTGCACTTACATATTTTGAGTTCCTTTTACCATTCGTACAAGTAAATGTTATTCCGGCACCCATCAGTTCAATGTCGACCAACGCAGTTTTAGAATAGTATTGCTTTTAGGCTGCACTATTAAGTGATCTGTGCATTTCCACACGAGAGGTTAATCTTCCAGAGTCAGGAAGAAAGGGCTACTTTCTCTTTTTGTGCTATGCTTCCCAAAATATTTGTTTTATGAGATATTTTTTAGGAACTTTTATATTGGAAATTCAGTGCGGACCCTGTGTTTGCCTCTTGTGACTTTTTAGTATAATATAAAAATGGTATCTTATCTGTATTAGGGTTTTTGTAGGTTATAGAATTAGATCTATCCTGCAGAATGATCCTCTCAACTTTCATCATAAATCATTGATATCAGTTTTTCCAGTTTCAAAAAAAATCAGGGACATATCAAAATGTAGGAGGGGAGGGGGTGAGTGCTGTATCCTTACGGACTGACCAGATATTTCTGGACATTTGGCACTTATGTTCCACAAAAGGGGACCAAATACCTCGATATGAGTTTCACAAGCTTCCTCAGGAGTACAGCTTCTTCCCATCTACAGGGGTCAGTAGTACTGTGGAGTGGAATTATAGACCACTCCTGGCCCAAGGAGCAAAATAAACTATACATATTTTCCTGAGGGAGTGAAAATCCATGCCTCATTATGTTTCCCAACTTAAGATCCCTATAGAAATGGTAGAATCTGTTTTTGTGGATTCCATGCTTCGGAGAAGAAAATAGGTTGTCTAACCATAGACACTGTTGTCACATAGTCGTAGGGTGCCATTAATGTGTTATCAGTGACAAGCCAGGTGGTTTCCTACGAAAAGCAAAGGTGAGCCAAGAGTATATATGGCAGTGCTCCTTCGTGGTGCCGCTGTCACACTGAATTCAGGGGTCACAGTGCTGAATTTTTCCAATTGGACATTGGTGGCATATACTAATAATATATGCCTGGGATGAGCCAAGCAAGGTCCTCAAATATAATGTCTAAATATATGATCATTAGAAGAATATACAACCTTGAAATTCAACATATACGGACCTACAGTGGATGAAGGAGTAACCACCCTGAGAAGCTCTGAATTTTGTATGGGAGAATCAGACATGACATAGATGGATGACTCTCATATCGCTGGCACATATTAGGAGCTTAGTACAGGGTTTTCAGGAATAAAATTCCCTACTGCTTTAGGGCATGAGAAAATGCAAATGCCAGGAATGAGAACACCTAGTTCCCTAAAATGTAGATTGATGAACATCAAACACAAAACTGAAGCAACATGTCCTTCAGAAAAGGGTGTTCGATGGGTGTCATGACAGAGAAGTATTTCCTATAAAGGATTTTCCTGGTTCCAATATGAAGTTATTATGAATGAACGGGAGAACATTCTTAGCTTTAGAAGCGGATTTTCACCTTAAAAATCTATTATTTTCAATGGGTTTTCATTATGGCCTTCAGAAGGTGTAGGACACAAGGGTGATAGTTATACAGGTGTCTGAACATTTTTAATACTGGTTAATTTCCTTACATATCAACTAAATTGCAAGTGTCCTTCAATTCTAGAAACATCACAGAAATATTTGTTTTCCTGAAGATAAACCAGCAGGAGAAATGTGGAGTTATATGCCGTCCATTCCAACGCATGGGCAAACATACAATGCATGGTGGCACCGAGACCTCCAGAATAGGAGATCACATCAGCAATCTGTGGCTGCGGAACCTGAGCACTGCAAACTTCCTCCTACCTTTGGCCTCCCTGGCGCTTCTTCTGATTAGCAGGCCCCTGCGATGTCATGTGTCTGGCACACTGCAATTCGAGATGAGCAGAAACCATACGCTGTCAAATATTCCCAAAAAGTTAGATTTGAAGCCAATAAATTTGCGTGAATCTCAATACTGGAAACCTTGTATTTACTCATAAAATACATGTGGGAGGAGGTGTGAAGTAGAGAGGACCCCTCTGACCATAACAATTTATACTCGACAGAAGCCAAAGAAAAAACTGAACTGGAAAGACCCAAAGCGCAAATGGGGTCTTATCTGGGTAACAATGTTAAAAGAATTCCAAAATGGTGCTCCCCACTTACACGCGGATTGGCATCATTCTTCTTTCCCATACAAAGCAGCATTAACCCATCTGTTTCTCCATTACCTGCATGTACACTCTACCGGAGAGAGTATTACCCAGCGACTCCGGAGATGGAAAACGACTCTGCCGAACAAACTGTGCTCCACTGGGAACCACTGATCTGTGATGACCCAGATATCCATCCCCTATACAAGGTGTGATAATCTGCTACAAGTCACAGCTGCAGGGCATTATGAGGAACTAGGGAAGCCCATGTGGCCACACAAAAAGACATTATGCCTCAGTTGTTTGAGAAATGGGTAAGGTTTTTTTTTTTATTTTGCAAACCGCACATCGAATTTCAAAACGTTCAGGTTCGTATGACGCTGCAAATTTCAGGACATTTGACAAACTCGATCCTCTGCAGATAGGATCGCTCATCTCTACCCGCAACGTCAGAGAATAACGGCCTATTAAGTAGAAAAGTAGTGTCGCGGATGCCAGAATGTAGAAGGTTGCAGAATCCGGATCCTCGTGTCTTCCAGCTGGACAATGACCCCAAATATACTTCCAAGAAGCAATCAGAAATGGATGGAGACAAAGCGCCGGAGAGTTCTGAAGTGGTCAGCAATGAGTCCGGATCTAAATCCCACTGGACACCTGTGGAGAGATCTTAAAATTGCTGTTGGGAGAAGGCGCCTTCACATATGAGAGACCTGGAGCAGTTTGCATAAGTAGGGTGGTCCAAAACTCCAGTTGAGAAGTGTAAGAAGCTTGTTGATGGTTACAGGAAGCTATTGATTGCAGTTATTTATTCCAAAAGGGTGTGAAACCAAATATTAAGTTGAGGGTGACAACAATTTTGTCTGGCTAATTTTTGAGGTTTTGTGTGAAATTATGTCCAGTTTGCCGCCTTTGCTCAGCTTTTTTGTGTTGGTCCAATACACACAAAGGAAATAAACATGTGCATAAAAACATGTGTAATTGCAATAATTTTGTGTAACAATTTCAAAAGGGGTCAACACCACTTTCAGGAGTATTTACTCACCACATTACTCAGACTGCATTTTCTGTGATTAATTGGCTTTGGTATAGTATTTCTTACATATTTATGACCAATACCAAAGAAATGAGCCGGAGCACAAGTTGGTATACATTCAACATATAGCTGCATGTAAGTAAACAGTGATCACCAAGTACCCTGCGTTATTTATGTGTACAACTACTGTTTACTTATACCAGGGTATTTGCCCACTTTGTTTCTATCTTTGCATTTGTCTGTTATACAGCCAGAGTGTGAACATGCTCTTATACCATGCATTTATAGCAACTTGTGCTCCAGCTCATTTTTTTGGTTTTGCTGTAATTTTTTGTACTTTGTACAAACAGGGGTGTGTGTTGTGAACTCATTTTCTGGTCTACCAGTTGTGAGTTCTCCTTCCGGGCTCCCTCTGGTGGTAACAGGAGGTAGTGAGGTTGATTTAATTAGAGATCTGCCACCTGATGATGAGGATAACGTTTGGATCCCTGGAATCTCAGACTGGATTGAAGACAGCCGACGCCCTATTCTGGTGCTGGTGATTCCTTCTGGCTTTTCCGGTCTTGGTTTTCAGCTCTGTTCCAGTCATCTCAAGCTAAGTGTTTCTACTAATGTTCACACTTGATTTTGTTGGTTTATTCAGTTTTTTGTGTGGTCAGCCAGCCTCGGCTGGGGCTGTGCTGAATTTCCACTCTTATTTATCTGTTTTTGCCAATTTGCTTTTTGTCCCTTATTAGATTGGCCTCTTTTTTGCTCTGTCTCAGAATATTTCAGAGTGCTGATATAGTGGGAGAAGTCTAGTGACTTCAGGGTTAATTTTGTTATCAGAAGTGTTGGACATTATTTTTGTAGGGTTTTTTGGGCAAAATGCAGACAGTGTCTTTCCTTTCCTGTCCTTTCTAGTTAGTTTGGGCCCCATCGTTTGCTCAGCCTATTTTCCTGCCTGTGTTTGTGTTTTCATCTTGTTTCACCGTCAATACATGTGTGGGGGCTGTCTATTTCTTTGGGTTCTGCTCTGGGGCAGTTAGTTTTCTCCTTTTCTTGCTTTAGGCTTATTTAGTCCTCCGTCTGTGACGAGGCGTCTAGATTCATAGTAGGAATGCTCCACGAATGCTGCTAGTTGTGTGGTTAGGATCAGGGGTCTGCAATCTGCATAGTTACCAACCTCTCTGGTTTTCTGTGACTTAGCTTGTTTAGTTTTCCTCCTCGGTGACCCATTCATAACAGGTGTGGCCCCCATTTTTGAGCCAGGCATTTAATTTATATAGCTTCCCATGGCCAAATACCTGACCTGTCAGACCCCGATCCTGCTCAGCCTCCATCTACATTGAGGTTGTCTGACACAAGGTGAGGATCTAATACAAAAGGATAGGACCATCGCGATTGTGGTACACCTTATCGTGGTGGGATGGCTTTTACACTTTTGTTTACTACGAACCCCATGTTATTAATATGTTTTATTTGTTGTAAGCAGGGCTTATGCTCATTTTGTTTGTGTCTTAGGATCTTAGATTTTGCTTTATATATTTATGATCCTCAATATTTGCGTTTTCCAAGGATGCGTGGGAGAAAAAAAAAAGTCATACAATGTACATAGAAAGTTAAAAGTGCAATGGAAAAACAAGTAAAAAGTTGGTTATATGATACTACCACATAACTAACCTTGTGTAGGTAGATTGATCTTAGATAGCAGAGTTATATTGCTGCCTACACAATACAGATGGCATTAATATATTAGCTATTTCCTGCAACTGTTCGGATGATTAGTGTGTCTGAGCTGTCTTTTGGTGTAGGCTCCTCCAAGATTAATCACTGTATTTGACAAGAACTTTCCACATCTTCTTATTTCATAAATCACGTCGTCTGGTGTAATATTCAGCAGCTTATAAAGCACCTTGAACAGGGGGTTTCCTAGTTACAGAACAGTATCACTCCGCTATTGAAATTCGATTTTCGGTAACCTTTATTTAATGGAAAAGTGGAAACTCTCAACTGTAAATCAATTCCAAAACGTACTGCTGAGCAGAACAGGATTCGTCAGAAGCAGAATTCTTGCTTTCTGGTACATGATAGGAATTATGTGTTTACATGGAGATGATTTGTGGAATAAGATGCATCTGCGGAACGGTTATAATCCGCTGGAGAAAAACGCAGAAAGAGGTCTATTCGTCCCGACAATAACACTGTTCTACAGCCAAATTGGTTCAGAGACGGAAACAGCAAAAATTAACCTATTTTGTGGTGCAGAAAAAGAATATGAGGCTTAAATCTGCCGATCAGCTCTTAGGCTAAGTGCCCACGTTGCAGAAATTCGCATGCGTTTTCCCGCAAAACACTAGCGTTTTGCAAGCGTTTTTAGCTTGCAGAATGCTTGCGCTTTCCAAGCAATTTGAAGCATCGTTTGGAAAAGTGATTGACAGGTTGGTCACACTTGTTAAGCATTGCGCTTGACAAGTGTGACCAACTTTTTACTTAAAGTTAAAGCCCCTATATTCACCTCCCAAGCTGGCACCATTCCAGTGGTGACGGCACTCACCGGCCCGGAGCTGTGTTGTGACATGTGGTGCCCAGCGCCCAATCAGAGCTGGCTTCACTGTCTCTGCCTTCGTGCGGATTGAACATGAAGAGTCAGTCTGGGCTGCAGGTGATCTCTGACTTACTCTTCATGTTCAATATGTACGAAGGCAGAAACAGTGAAGCCAGCTCTGATTGGACGTCGGGCGCCACAACACCGCATGAGAGCCCCAGGCATACTGACTGCGGGAACGGCGCCAGCACGGGAGGAGAGTATAGGTTTTTTCATTTTATCGGGGCCAAACATTTAGTACAAGAAGGGGTTGGCCTAGTAGTGGACAATCCCTCTAAGATCAATTAAAAACACGCCAACTAAGCTCCAATGAAGTAATCCTAGTAATCGACAGAAAGCTTCTGTTACACACCTGTCCCGGGTCCAGGCTATGCTCCCCTCACCTTGGTCTGCTGGACTCTGTTGTGCTTCAAGCCCAGTATTGCATGTTGCCTGGCGTGACAGCATCTTCCTAGGCCTTTTAAGGCCCATTATGACACGCACCTCTGGTTTATTATTCTCCAGCTCCTGTGCACACCATGCACACCAGTTGTTCTCGGGACTCCTGTGTGTGCCCCATCAATGCTGCCCTTGTGCCATTGCCAGCTGCAAGAACGCACGTGGTTTGTGCAACCACCCAGGCCTGGGGCTTAGCGGGTCCACGTCACAAGGTGAGTCGTCCAGCTATATTTGCCGTTATCGACTTTTGTAAACATACCGAGAACCACCCCACGGAACAAATAAACTGCTCATTGCTCTGGCGATTGAGGGGGGACTCAATGCAGCGCTGATGTTTGAATGACCACGTGCAGTAATCGTTCATGCTGGCATTAAAATCATCGTTCTCGGCAGCACATCATCCTGCGTATACAGATGTACTGCCGAGAACAATAATATTCTATGCGCACAAAACAATGGTATTAATGATCATTCTGTGCACATAACACATGTATACACGCCTGTACAAGACTAACCATCAACTTGTACGCCCTCTACCGGCAGTCATTTATCGGCCTTTGTGGGCAATGTAAATGGGCCTAAAAAGTCTGGGATGTAAAGTAATGAAGTTATGTTTCGTGGGTCACTTGGGGGAGCAGCGCAGAAGTCTATGCTTTCTTTTTTTGGCTTGGATCTAGTATTATATGACCTCATACCAGACTACAGGTTTAGTAATGTGTAGAAATCCACAGCAGCCCCCTAATGACGAGTTCCAAGGATTTCAGACTCAGCGACACGCGTCAGGCCGAACTATCTGACTGGAGGAATCTGATGTTTGAGCAGTCGGTGCACGGGAGCAGTAAAGTATGCACAATCATTCCTTATTAAGAAGTTAATGGAACAATGCTGGCACCGCTTATCTGGAGTTCAAAGGGACTCGCGCTTTGTACTCGGGATGTTTGGTTTGGTGTGTTCACTACATTATTAAAATAGAGTGCGGTATGAATGATGATCCATTCTACAATGCTGTCACCACGCCCGGTATTACACTGTGCATCGGCGGTGTGCTGCCTACAGCTGTAAATTGCACCCAGAGGGGCAATTTATTACCCATTGTGGTTTTATTCTATATACTTAAAGAAGCCCTCCCATTAACTTGTTTTGCCTAAATCCAGGGGATTGTTTTGCCTAAAACCAGGGGAAGAGTCTTGAGGAGATCATTTGCATATTCCCAGTGCCTTCTGGGATAAGTGAAGAGTCTCCGCGAGCTCAACGATCACTGGGTTTTGGCCGTTGCAGCTGAAAAGAGGAAATCGGAAAAACCGCGCGCCGACGCTCATCTTTCAGCGTTTTTAAGAAATCTCAAGATGGAAGAGGCCAGGAGCCATTTGGTGAGCTGCATTTCTTGCTACATGTTCACAGATTTACCAGTGGAAAAGCCAAACTTCACATGCCACAAATGCAAGCTTGTGTCCCTGTTGGAGGAAAAGTTGCAAATTCTCGAAGAGAGGTTAGCTACGTTGAAGATCATTAAGGAAGGTGAAGAGTTCTTGGATAGAGCAGAATTATCTCTTCATGTTACAGAAAGAGAAGAGATTCGAAGTGCACCTGAAGAAACAGAGGAATGGAGACATGTGACCCAGAGAAGCAGGAGGACCAGGAGGCAGTCAGCACCCATACTTGTCAGAAACCAGTACCAGGCTCTCACGCAGGAAAACGATGAAGAAATACATCAGGATAAGACTTTGCCAACAAACAGCAACCTTGTACACCTTCAGAGTCCTCCTGGATGGAGAAAGAAAAATGTTGTGAAGAAGAAACGGAGAGTGGTGGTCATGGGGGATTCCCTGTTGAGAGGAACAGAGGCCGCTATCTGCAGACCGGATATAACTTCAAGAGAAATGTGCTGTCTTCCAGGTGCAAAAATTAAAGATGTGTCTGACAGGATATCAGGACTCTTCAGACCTACAGATGACTATCCATTCCTGCTACTACATGTGGGGACAAATGACACCGCAAGAAACGACCTGGAAACCATCTGCAGAGACTTTGAAGACTTAAGCAAGAAAGTGAAAGAACTGGGAGCGCAGGTGGTCTTCTCTTCCATCCTCCCAGTGGATGGCCATGGAACAAGGAGGTGGAATAAGATTCTGCAGGTGAACAACTGGTTACGTCGATGGTGCCATCAGCAACAATTTGGATTTCTGGATCACGGAGTGAACTACTTATACGATGGACTACTTGCTAGAGATGGGGTGCACCTTACGAAGACTGGAAAGCATGTATTTGGAAGTCGCCTTGCTACACTTGTAAGGAGAGCTTTAAACTAGAACAACATGGGAAGGGAAGCAAAAGACCAGAAAAAGCCATACACCTGACAAATGCTATTGAGAACTCTGCTATCAGAAGTGGAAAGAACAAAGACGAAAGATTCTAATTAATAAAAATATTGGAGAAAGAGAAACCAATCACAAAATAAAATGTTTCTATACTAATGCACAAAGCATGGGCAACAAACAAGGAGAATTGGAACTACTAACACAGGAAAAGAAATATGATGTCATTGGAATCACTGAAACTTGGTGGGACAATACACATGATTGGAATACAAGACTAGAAGGATACAACTTATTTGCAAGAAACAGACTTGATAAACGAGGAGGGGGTGTCGCATTGTATGTTAGAAACGCGTATATCTGCACAGAGATTGAAGCTTCAGAGACTGGGAGTTCTGTGGAAACTGTTTGGGTAAGAATACAAGGTCAGAACAATGGAAAGGACACCATTGTAGGCATTTACTACAGACCGCCTGTGCAAGCTGAAGATATGGATGAACTCTTTATGCATCAAATGGCCAAGTTCTCCAAAAAATATGACATAGTTGTCATGGGAGATTTCAACTATCCAGACATTTGTTGGGAATCTCTCTCAGGCAAAACTAACAGGTCAAGGAAATTCTTATCCTCTCTTGCTGACAACTTTATCTTCCAAAAGGTAAGGGAGAAAACAAGGGGAACTGCTACCTTGGATCTAATCCTTATAAACAGGGAGGAAATGGTTGAGGAGGTAAAAGTGGCTGGGACCCTAGGAGGTAGCGACCATGCTATTTTAGAATTTTGGATAACTAGAGGCGGAAGACCTGTGAAGACTCAGACGTCAAGGTTAGATTTCAGAAAGGCAGATTTTAAGGGATTCAGAAAGAGAATTGGAGGGATCCAATGGCTGGATATCCTTAAAGACAAAAATGTCCAGGAAGGATGGGAAATCTTGAAAAATGAAATTCTCAAAGCACAGTTGTTAACAATTCCGAAAAGAGGGAAGAATAGGAAGCATTTAAGGAAACCAGGATGGATGAACACAGAACTTAAGCACATGCTAAAAAGGAAGAAAAAAATGTTTATAAAATGGAAAGAGGGAGGCATATCTAAAGAAGAATATAATGCTGTCTGCAGAACCTGCAGGGCACAAATCAGATTATCTAAAGCTGAAAATGAATTGAGGCTTGCAAGAGATGTCAAATGCAATAATAAAGGATTTTGGGGATATGTCAAAAGTAAAAGAAAAGTCAAAGATGCTATAGGATTTTTACAGGATGAAAATGATGAAATGGTAAGACAGGATGTTGAGAAGGCTGAACTTTTAAATTCCTATTTTGCATCTGTTTTCTCTCAGAAAGGAAATGTAACATCAACTGTTATTCACTGTCCTATTAAGGGAATAGAAGAATCCAGGATATCTATAAACAGAAAGATAGTGAGGAAACACTTAGCTAACCTAAATGAATTCAATTCTCCAGGACCAGATGAATTACACCCCAGAGTGCTGAAGGAGATAGCAGAAGAAATTTTTGAACCCCTCTCCATAATCTTTGAAAATTCTTGGAGAACAGGAGAAGTGCCAGAAGACTGGAGAAGAGCAAATGTTGTTCCTATCTTCAAAAAGGGGAAGAAGGTGGACCCAGGCAACTATAGGCCGGTGAGTCTGACTTCTATACCAGGAAAGATCTTTGAACAAATTATTAAACAACATGTATGTCAATACCTGGATAAGAATGAAGTGATTAAACAGAGTCAGCATGGGTTTGTAACTAATAAGTCATGTCAGACTAACTTAATTTCCTTCTATGACGGTATCACTGATTGGGTGGATCAAGGAAATGCTGTAGATATAGTATATCTTGACTTCAGCAAAGCATTTGACAAAGTCTCTCATACAATCCTTATTGAAAAAATGACCAAGTATGGAATGGACAAGGCAACTGTTAGGTGGATTCATAACTGGCTTAGTGATCGGACCCAAAGGGTGGCCGTAAATGGCTGCACATCCAGTTGGAAGAATGTCTCAAGTGGGGTACCACAGGGCTCTGTCCTGGGCCCTGTATTGTTCAACATCTTTATCAACGATTTAGATGAAGGAATTGAGGGTAAACTGATTAAATTTGCTGATGACACAAAGCTAGGAGGGATAGCTAATAATAGAGAAGAGAGAGAGAAGATTCAAAAAGATTTAAATAAACTGGAGAAGTGGGCAGCAACTAACAGAATGGTTTTTAATAGGGAGAAATGCAAAGTACTACATCTGGGCAATAAAAATGAAAAAAGCATATATAGAATGGGAGGAATAGAGCTAAGTGACAGCACATGTGAAAAAGACTTGGGTATACTAATAGATCACAGACTGAATATGAGTCAACAGTGTGATGCAGCAGCAAAAAAGGCAAATGCAATTCTAGGATGTATTAACAGAAGCATACAGTCTAGATCACGTGAAGTCATTATTTCCCTCTACTCCTCTTTGGTCAGACCTCATCTGGAATATTGTGTCCAGTTTTGGGCACCACATTTTAAAAAAGACATCAACAAACTGGAGCAAGTTCAGAAAAGAGCGACCAGAATGGTGACCGGTCTGCAAACCCTGTCTTATGAGGAAAGGTTGCAAGATTTGGGAATGTTTAGTTTGCAAAAGAGAAGACTGAGAGGAGACTTAATAGCTGTCTACAAATATCTAAAGGGCTGTCACATTGTAGAAGGCTCAACTTTATTCTCATTTGCACAAGGAAAGACTAGGAGCAATGGGATGAAACTGAATGGGAGGAGACACAGATTAGATATTAGAAAAAACTTTTTGACAGTTAGAGTGATCAATGAGTGGAACAGGCTGCCACGAGAAGTGGTGAGTTCTCCTTCAATGGTAGTCTTCAAACAGAGGCTGGACAGACATCTGACTGGGATGATTTAGCGAATCCTGCTTTTAGCAGGGGGTTGGACCAGATGGCCCAGGAGGTCCCTTCCAACTCTACGATTCTATGATTCTATGAAATCTATGTATCTAGTGAGTGTATTAATATACTCACCTACCGCCGCCTTCCCTGGTGTCCAGCGCCGGTCTTCTTCTCTTCTCAGTGACGTCACCGCTCTTCAGACTCTCCGGGTCACACTGCGCTCTGCGTGACCCAGAAGTGGCTTTTATAGTGAAAGTCTATGGACCGCCAGAAAGAGGCCCCGTAGACTTACATTGTAAAAGAGATATCCGGCTCACGAATAGAGTGCAGCTTGACCCGGAGAGTCTGAAAAACGGTGACGTCACTGAGAAGAGGAGAAGACTGGCGCTGGCCACCGGGGAAGGCGGCGGTGTATGAGTACCATATTAATACAAATTTAGGATGGAAAAGAAAGTTCATAGTTGTATACTGAAGTCCATGAGAATAAAAAAAGTCAAATTTATTAAGAGGCGCAAACCGGGAAATCTAATATTTCAAAAATAATTTACCTTTATATGAGGAGTAAATTTGAGTCCAATTTTTGGTGCCAATTTCTGGCTAAAACCATAATAAATATATTAAAGCAATACCAACCATGACCGCACCTGAGAAAAGTCACAAATTATAGTGCAATTATAGTTGATGGATTTTTTTACACCATGGTATAAATGCAATGATCATTCCCAGAGCTTGCAGTAATATAAAAAGAATTACACCAAAAAACATATACGGTAGTTATTGGAGAGTGTCAGACTGTGTAGGGACAAGGGGGATTTATGGCAAAAAAGTGTCAATTTCTTAAAATATTTCCAGGAGGAATAACCGAGGCAAAGAACAACAGTTATAAGAAAAGATGCTCCAGAATGGTTATAAAACGGGTTTGTCAGAAGAGATATGGAGGCATAAAAGTGAATTAGGGGGAAGTGTACGCAAGCAAGAGGAGAATGTACAAATCTCATGGAGATTGTCATGGGAAGACAAACCACAAAACAATGCTGATATACAACGTCTGATTCATCTCAGCTCAAACAGATATAGACCCAAAGAGTTAAGGTGAATCCGTCAGCAGGTTTCCGATACCTCTTCTGAGAGCAGCGTAATGGAGGCGAGGGGAGGATGGAGATGATAACGCTGAAAGCAATGAAGAATCCGTCACAATGATTGAAAACCAATGGGTGCCGTACCCGCTGCGGATTGCAGCCAACGTGGAGGACAGGAGGGTAATTTAAGCCACAACCAACTTGGTAAAAATTCAGATTTTATTATATCAACTTTAAATATCCTATGACTAAGTGCGCCACCAACGCGTCAGCTCTGAGGATTCAGTTTTTAATGACTTTTTAACTTGATGTAATAAAATTTTAATTTTTACCAAGTTGATCGCGGTGGAAATTACCCTCATCTTCTAAATAATGTAGGAAAAGAGACCCTGATTCCTGCAATATATCAGTTTACTAGGTGCAGCCGATCTCACACAATTATAGATGTGGCATGTTGCACAGCTAAAAAAAGCTGCCCCGTCCCCACTAGGATCTCAGTGTGCATAGTATATTGACAGTGAGCTGCTTATCAGTACTGGGGGCGGAGTTAGACCAAGTCTCACGGGACACTTGTCCAGGCAGTGATAATCTCCTGGTGATAAAACAATCATTGTACTGAAGCAACAGCACACAATATATATAGTAAGTCACACATGCCTGGTATAAGTGTCTCAGCCCCTACCTCATGCTGTCCTCCAATTACACACCAAAAACCTACTGACGAATTCCCTTTAAACAGCAAATTCATCTCCGGCACACCTGTATGAATGAACAGGAAACTTTGCTTAAAAAAAAAAAAAAAAAAAAAATGCAATCCATGTAATGCTCTATATAGCTGAGGGCTAGAGAAAGAAAAAAAAAAGCTCCAACCGTCAAGCTGCCAAGATACATAAATCACGAAAGACCAGTTCTGTGTAAACTTTACATGTACATTGCATAGATCTATATTAGAGGGCAACAAAAACATTCCCGGGACCCTGGACCAGTGGCTGCAGGACCACAGCCTCTCGAAGATCCTCCTCTGTGCCGGATACCTCGTCGCCGCCCCGGTTTGGATCGTCTTGGTCCTGACAGATGATGCGACTGCGCGATTATAACATTTTCTCCTTCCACCAATGACTGCTACCTCTGACAGACATGAGCGGATGCTAATGGTCATCTCCAACATGCTCCGCCTTTACTTACATTGGGGATTCAGACTCAAAAGGTTCTTTTTTTAAAAAACGGTTGTATCATGTTAGCAAGTTATCGTTTACCCCAATATGTACTCGGCCATCTTGGAATTCTCCAGCAGTTTGACTTCCAGCAGACAGCAAGTTATCACTTCTGCTATGGATATACAATGACAAGATAAACCCCTATTAAGTAAAGGGGTTACCACTATACAAATACTATTCTACGGGCCAAAGATATCGAAGTCACCAGCTGGGCCTTGTCATGGACCCTTGCTTCCCGTTTGGGTCCCTGCGACAATGCTACATGACAACATGTAATGCATACACATCACAGTATCCGGGTTTTTCACTGTAACAGTTTATTTCTATAGACTGCTATTTTCTTATGTCAGCCTTTCTTAGAGACTCTAGACGGATTAAATTCTGCTCTCAAGTTTAGCATTATTAATCTCATTCCATAGTATGAGCACTCTTACTGTATAGAACCCTATGTGAGTCAGTTACCAGGTTTATCATAGTCATAGTTTTCTTCCATAGACTGCTATTTTCTTATGTCAGCCTAAGACGATCTAGTCCTGTTAAATTATGTTCTCAAGTTTGGCATTATAATCACAATCCATAGTACAACCACTCTAACTGTAAAGAACCCTGTGTGTGCAAATTACCAGGTTTATCATTATAATACGGTAGTTTATGCATGTAGACTGCTATTTTCATATGTCAGCCTAAGACAATCTAGTCCTATTAAATTCTGTTATAATAATTGGCATTATGATCTCATTCCACAGTACGAGCACTCTTACTGAAAAGAACCTTATGCGAGTATGTTACCAGGTTTATTATTGTAATAGTTTTCTCCCATAGACTGATAGTTTCACAAGTCAGCTTTTCTAAGACAATTTAGTCTTATCGAAATCTATCTTCAAGTTTAACATTACGATCTCATTCCGTCCGCTTTTACTGTAAAGAACACTGAGTATATTACCAGAATTATAATTGTTTATTCCCATAGACTGCTACTTTCATAGGTAAAATAATCTAGACCTATTAAATTCTGTTCTCAGGTTTGATATTATGATCTCATTACATAGTACAGACACTCTTACTGTTAAGAACCCTGTCTGAATATATAACCAGGTTTATTACAAAAGTTTATTCCTTATTTTCATGTCAGCATTTCTAAGACAATCTAGTCCTATTCAATGTTGTTAGCAAGTTTGACATTACGGTCTAATTCCATAATACGGCCACTCTTACTGTAAAGAACCCTTTCACACATTGAGAATGGAAATGCCTGTGATGAATAGGTTTATATTAATACTCATTTACTATGATGATCTCTAAGTTGTTTATTCCCAAGTAGAACTGTTCTGCCCATGAATAGTAAAGGCCTTATTACAATAATGGGCGCTTCCGTACAAGCACTTAGATCAGAGATCCCGAGTAATGGAATCTGCAATCGACAATTGGTTCCAGGCACGTTACCAAGCCCTGTGCCCTAGGGAATCGTCAGAAGAAAACTACAAAGCTCCTTCAAGAAGTCTTCCTATAGAGTGACAATATTACGAGTACCCGAAGTCACCTTATTTCATCACGACCTCTACAAAAGGTTCTTGGCCTGAGGCATCATACTTTTATATAGTCCAAGTAGTCCTGAGTGGCTTATTATATCCTTATAATGTCCAGTGAGGGACGCATTATCCCATATATAATCCTACTGAGTTACCTAAAAGTGCTGCTTAAGGAGGTTTTTTAATCGATGCGATTTTCGGATGGCAGAAATACATGAATTACAGTGGTGGTTATCTGCCGGCGAGCACAAGCCTTACATTGTAGGTTCCCGTCCTCGGATTTCACCCTATGACAATTGAAACTGAAGTGATTAATAGAGGAAGGATATAAGAACATGGCACAACCGGAGATACGCCCCAACACAACGCATGTTCTCAGACGACACTCATGAATAATTCATGCTTTCCGGCCCATTTTTGGAGCATTGGTTGTAAACTGAAGCCATTCATCACTGTCTTGTTCCAGGGCTGTAGTGTGTAACATGGATCAACATTCACGGATCTAAAGACCATCCATTATCCTGACCCGGCAATTATCAAGTTTGAACCGTCACCAACATCGCGTCCATTTGTTCCCAATTACAGAGAATAGACTTGGGGGGGATTGATGGTTGTTTGGAATGCAAAGTTCATCCAGCTTGGTAGAGAAGCTCTGATCTGTCAGTGTTCACACGTCCCCCCCACTACTACTCGAGAGAAAATATTCATCAGCTTGATAAACAAGCCGGCAATCGCCACTTTCTCCATCCGAACTTACAGCAAGGCCTGCCCCGATCCTGTGCATAAAAATCGGTGGCCTAGTGTGGGGGGCCATAGAGGCCATTGCCTTGGTTACAAAATTTGCCCTTCAAAATGTAAAGAAAGAAGCCATGGTGTCGCTGAGCTGAAGATCCGTGCTGGTGTACACGCCCTAGGCTTCTGATCGGGGTCTCGGATCTCTGGGCAAGCGCCACTTTGAACTCCATCGGCATCAACATGACACCAATACAGTTGGATGTCGTGGCACAGGCGGGGCGGTCCGTTGGGCGACTCTGGTCTTGTTCCAGCTCCTCCTCTCTTCCTACAATCGCCATCCTCCTTCGCGTTTATGACGCGTCCTACATCATACACACGGTGTCCTCCATCATGCCGAGCACAATACTGTAGTGCAGCGTGGAGAAAAACAAGAGTGCCAGAAGTAAGGCCGATGCCGGCACACTACAGGACTGTGCTCCGGCCTCAGCCGGGCGGAGAGAAGTGCGCCTGCGCAGGAGCACAATGGAGTACACCGTGTGGATGAAATAGGACGCATCCTCACAAAACAGAGAAAGAGGACGGCGATTGAAGGAAGAGAGGCGGCGCTGGGTCAAGACAAGCAAAGCCCAATAGACTGGACCTGCGCCATCTGTGTATAATAAAAGGTCTTTTTTGGGGATTGGGGACTTTTTTTTTTATAGCATTGTAGCATGCTGTAATAGACACCTTAGGCCTGTTTCACATTTCCGTTTGTTGCCATCAGTCAAAATCCGCCATTTTGCAAAAAAAAACGGATCCGCCATTTTTTTGGCAGATCTGTTTTTTTTCCCATTGACTTGCATTAGCGGCGGATTTTGATGGCTGGTCATCCGTTGGATCCGGTTTTTTTCCCATTGACTTGCATTAGCGGCGGATTTTGATGGATGGTCATCCGTTGGATCCGTTTTTTGACGGATCCGCCAAAATTTTGGCATCCGGAATTTCCTTGCCAGAAATTTAACCCCAAATTCTGTTCTGGCGGCAGCAAAAATCTCTCTCTCGTGTTCCTTTAAATTTCCATCACTAGCTGATAATGCGGATCCGTAAAAAAAAAAAACCGGATCCGGTGGCCTCCGTTTGTGCCACAACAGAAACTGATCCTTTTTTTCACATTGTGGCGGATTTACACTGACATCAAAAATCGGAAATCTGAAAAAGGCCTTAATGGTGATGGCCGCACTTTATCTGGGGAAAAGCTACTGACACGTGCCCATTAAAGGACATTTATCAAGGCTTTTGTGACATTTTGCATTTATTCATGCCGCTCTTGCAACTTTTCAAATAATGGTGGGAAAGTGGGTTTGGTTACTATGCAGATTCTGAATTTTTTTTTTTTTTTTTAAATGTGCATTGTCACTCCAAAAGAGGGGTGGCACGCAAATGTTCAGAAAGATCTCTAGGAAGAAGTGTTGGAATTAAAATATAACAAATCTATCAAACATCGTGCAAAATGTTCGGTGCAAAAAAAAATATAAATTAAAAAAAAAAAAACACAACAGGAAGAAAGCCACACACGAAACGGACTTGTAGAGTTAATCTCATGATAAAAGTGTTTAGTGACCGGCTTATAGATGCTACATTATCATAGAAAAATGTGCCAGCAGCAAATATGTCAGTGCACCGGCTACTTGCAATTTGTACACTGCTTGTACAAGCAGAAAGAGCATGTAATACCTTGCACAAATCCCCGGCCATATGTCTTCATGTCCCCAAGGCCGCTTCTTTTCGGGTTGCTTTCACATTCTTTAGTCATCATATCCTAAAACTTGACCTCATCTCTTCTGCGTGTGAAATCTCTATCCATTTTAAAAAGCCCTTTATCAGCTAGGTCTATGCAGCTTAGCTTTAAAGGGGTTGTCCATGGGCATATAAAGGTCTCAGAATGTTCTGCAGAAAGCTCAACTTCTGCATTCGGTCCGACACAAGCACAGAGACTCTTCCCCTTCTCGTTGTCTTTGATGTGCTTGAAGGGGGCTGAATATCTGCCTGAGCGTCATAGCCAAGCCAGCCCCCCTTGTCAGTGTCAAAAGGGGGCTGGCTTAGCTATTAAATCACATATTGAGCCTCCTAAATACATAGCAACTTGCTTGTCATGGCTGTAGCACCCAAGGGAACGCCATTCACCTACCATATGCTGCAATGTAGGAGAAGCATACAGCAATATTACAGTAATTTGTGGCCACACAATACAGATCTTTGACCAAAGTCGCCATTTAGCATAGTCTTACATTCACATTCTATATCAGACCATGTTTGCCAATTTGCAGAAGAATCTCCATATTGCGGCACAAAAAGGCATCTCAAGCCCATTGAGAGAGCCCAGGCTCAATCTCTTTACCTAGCTGCCATCAGTCAGTATGTGGACATTGATGAGGATAGTGATTTATATTCCTCAGGATATAGGGGACAGAGTAGAATGACAATATTTGCAGACGATACTAAACTCTGCAGGGTAATCAATACAGAGTAATTGAATATTACAGGAGGATTTATGTAAGCTGGAGGCTTGGGCTGAGAAATGGCAATTGAAATTTGATGTACACCAATGTAAGGTCAGGCACCTTGTCAGAGGAAATAAGCGAACCCATGGATGTTCCGGTTTGGCTGAACGTTTTAAATAAGTTCGGTTTCGGCACCAGAATGGAAGTTCATTACACGTTATAGGCAACAGCAGATGTGACCGGCAGTATAAAACAAAAAACGTTACCGCTGGTCAGACGTCAGGTAACGAGAGCACTACTACTCTCATCGGCGTTTGCCGGCTCTCAGTGATAGCAGCGCGATGACAGTAGTAGTAATAAACATGTCAGTGGGATACAGTGCAGTCAGTGAGTGTGTTTTCTTAAGCCCCAGTCACACACGGCGATCTCGTTAGCGAGATCGCTGCTGAGTCACAAGTTTTGTGACGCAACAGCGATCTCACCAGCGAGATCGCTGTGTGTGACACTCCTCAGCGACCCACCCCCCTGCCGGGTATTGCTGATCGTCCTGGAATGGCCAGGACATTTTTTTTGATCGCTGGTCTCCGGGTGGCCAGCACGCATCGCTGTATGTGGCAGGCAGGAGACCAGCGATCAGCGATCTGGCGCTGGTAAGTAAGGAACACATCGGGTCTCTAAGGGGCGCGCAGCGCTTAGAAACCCGATGTGTACGTTAGATACCAGGGCACTGGTGCAGGGAGCTGGTAACCAAGGTACACATCGGGTTTCTAAGCGCCGCGAGCCACTTAGAAACCCGATGTGTACCTTGGTTACCAGCTCCCTGCACCAGCGCGCTGGTAACTAAGGTACACAGTGGGTAACTAAGCGATGTGCGTCGCTTGTTACCCGCGTGTCGCTGGTGAAGTTGTCTGTTTGGCAGCTCACCAGTGATCATGTAGCGACACACCAGCGATCCTGACAAGGTCGTATCATTGTCGGGATCGCTGGTGCGTCGATGTGTGACTGGGCCCTTACTGTACAATATATTTATTGAATAAAGTAAAATGGAAAAAAAACAGCGTGGGGTCCCCAGTAATTTTCATAACCAGCTGAAGGAAATTCAGGGGCTGATGTTAATATTCTGGGAAGAGGCCAATATCTAGCCTGATTGCCATATGTGGAGTCGGGAAGGAATTTTTCCCCTAATATGGGGCAATTAGGGCCTGCCCCATGGGGGAGCTTTACCTTCGTGCAGGAAGAAGTGACAACCCATCAAGTGACTGTCGTAGAGAAGACTTCTGCCACCTCAGAGAAATAGGTAAAATATCATTTTGCAGTTAGTTTGGGTCAATAGACCCCATTCTGCCACGCTCAGGGGCAGGGGCACATTCCACTTCTGTTACATCATTTTTACTATCAAAGCAGCTGCTAAATTTTAACAAGAAATAAAACTTTTGTAGGTGATCCAGTAACTCCGCGGCTCTCGGCACTAAACATTCAGTCGTGATCTCGACTGTCTTTCCTATTCCTAGATACGTAAGGGGATTAACCAATCTCTAGCCCGCACCCCACCAAACAAAAACACACCCACCATCTGGATACATTAGCTTGTCTATACACACAACAATCGTTGGGTACATCACTACGATCAGAAAGGGTATTGTACACGTGCAGATGGACGCCGCGCTATCCAGGATATCCACAATCATGGAACAGAAAAATCAACAAGGAAAGACACCAGACGCAACTCTGCATGTGAACTGGCCACTTCAGAGGGGCTTAGTGGGCCATCCAGAGTCATTATCTGATCATGAAAAGACCCCACACATGGTAAATATATGCAGACAGCCCCTTCCATAGGTGAACCTCAACATTCCGAGAGGAAAATGAACTCCTAGATGTCCTGATGTCACTTGTCTCCAACAGATCAGAGTCAAAAACCAGGAACCTCACAACATCAGAACGTTATTTTCTCATGAGTACGAGTTATTGATCCTCAGGGGTACGTTCACACTATGTCTTTTCCCAGTGGTCAAAAAAAACTGTAGATGATTTAAGAATTGCTTCTTTTTTCTGGAATTTCTCCACAATTTTTTCACCTGTGCGTGTTTTTTTTTTCAGTCATTTCCTAAACTCCGAAAACAGTTTTTCAACTTTTTTTTTTACCAATTTTAGTAAGTTTTTCCTGACGTTTTTAGAATTCCATAACGCAATACATAAAATGTGAAAATGCTTACAAGATGCTCAAATAAGGGCCCTGTTGTCCGCCAGACATTTTTTTTTAAGCCTCATATTGAATTTTATTCTAAAGTATGGATTGGGCAGTCTTAGTGGAAACCGTTTTTTTTTTTTTTAGATGAGCCACTTGAAAAATGCAGGAAAAACATGCACGTTAACATACCCTCCCAGCTATAAAGTTTTGGTTTTGTTAAACTTCAGTACGGACAGCAGGGGCAGACTGGACATACTGCCATTAGGGCTGTATCCAAGGGGCTATGTCCAGGGTTGATCCAAAGACTTTTAGCTAGTTGTCATTCCAACCGAAAAAAAAAAAAAAATCTTGTTAGTGGTTTTCAAATGCAATTTATTTAACCAAAACCAATTGTATCATGGTAGGTGAGGAACTCGTTCATTTCACAGCCATGGAGGCAAAAATGACTCGCAGGCATGTTAGGAATCTACAACAGCTGCAGGCTTATGTTGTAAGGGACTCAGCAAATTCAGAAATAAGTTTATATAAAATAAAGAGACTTTTATAATTTTGTTTTATTTAATGAAAAGTCTAGTCCCATCTGTAGAAGTTAGTCACCCATTCATAGGACCACTGATTAAAAAAGGGGCTCTGAAATGCCCTGTCTGAATGGAGGAATGCCTAGCACAGTACTAGAAATACCCTAGCAGAGTGCTAGAGATAAAAATACCCTAGCATAGTACTAGAAATACCCTAGCACAGTGTTCGGCTTTTTCTGGCAGATTCATAAGGAATGAATGGAGTGGTGATGTGAATGCCACAACCACTTCGTTCAGATTGGACCCTGCAGATCCTTGTTCTCAGGAACATTGAGGGTCCAGCGGTCAGACCCCTACCAATCAGCAAATTATCACCTAACCCAAGGATAGGTGGTATCTTCTAAAGATGGAAATAAGCTTTAATAACAATGGAAGAAAATCAGACAAGAAAACGGACAGTAAGGTGAAAATTGTGAACAAAAAATGAAAGTGCAAAATTAATGAAGAATAAGGTTGCAATTATCCAAAGTCATCAGAATGTATGAAAGATAAGTCATAAATCATCTAACTCACCTCCAAGAAACTGTATCCCACCAGCCACTCTTCCAACAGTCCTGGAGATAAGCTCAGAGACGCAGCATCCCATGATAGCGGTCAAGGCCACCAGGAGAAGAAGACCACATCCAAGTCCAGTAACCACTGTACAGATTCTCCACTCAGGGCTTGGAATGGCTTGGAAAGAGGCATAGCGACCGCACTGTTCCACCATGACTGTGGTCTGCAGACTCTCATCTCGTACAGGGTAAGAACATCTCCGGAAAGTACCAAAAGACACCGGTTTATCCAACTGAGAGCCCAAAAGCCAATAAGGCATAAAAAACCCCACGCAAGATGCTCCAGCACATAGGAAGGACAGCAGTGCCCAGATCCCCCCGGTACACGTCAAGCTCGATGCCATGATGCCCCGCCAACAAGGTAAACTTCATCAAAGGTTTAACAGAGTTAAAACAAACAAGGTTATCCAAGGGAAAATTATGTGTTGAGTAATTCCCAAGTACAAAGTAATCCTGCACCGTTCAATTTCCAGAGGCTGAAGTCAATACTTTTTCCGCTAAGGGATTCCTGAGGAAGGAGGAAAACAAATATAATTATTAGTAGGAAAGCAAATAAAACCAGACTCAGACGATAAGAAAAAAAAAAATCTTTTCATGTCAAGTCAATGTTTATCCATGGTGAGAAAAGGAAGTGCAAGAATGGATCCCTCCGTATCACAGAAAAAGCACATCATCGCGTTCTCTTTTCTTAGCATACTGAATATATACCAGCACGGTACTGCAAAGGGGAAACCGACCACTGGACTCTCCTCGTTCAATCAGGAAATTTAATTTAGTGAAACAAATGAGCGGTCGCCTTGGGATATTCAGCGGCAGCACAAAACCCGGACAAGCATCCCCGAAAGAATGCAGAGACCTTTAAAAGACTGTTTGTTGGAAAGGGTTCATCCGTATGACAAATAATCAAAGGCAAAAAGTGGGCAAAAAAAAGAAAAAGTCGGTGCTTTCCGCAAAGCCAAGGATTAGGAAAGAATGCTAAGTAATCAATTCTAACAAGTAACAGGTTTGATTGGCTTTATTAACGAGTCCATTCACATTCAGAATACAATAGGAGCCTTCCTTATATACGTGTAATGATCGTTCACAAACTCATGATACCGTGCTACTAATCAACGTGATCCACTGACTAATGGATCAAGTTCTTTAGTGGGTTATGTAGAACCAAATGTACACCATATACTTACCTTTTAAAGTACACACAAAAAATTCCCAGAAATTCCTCCTTTAACTCCCTCTCTTTATTTGATCCCATCCTGGCTGCTTCCACCAGCAAAAGAAATATATAGAGAAAGAGTTCTTCTATATGTGTCCTCGAAGCCATCACCTCTATCCTCCATCCTCCCAAAATTCTGTGCTTGGCTGTAAGGGAACCAGCTGCAGAAGGCGCCAGCCCCCCACTGCCCTGTCTGCAGAAGGCGCCAGCCCCCCACTGCCCTGTCTGCAGAAGGCGCCAGCCCCCCACTGCCCTGTCTGCAGAAGGCGCCAGCCCCCCACTGCCCTGTCTGCAGAAGGCGCCAGCCCCCCACTGCCCTGTCTGCAGAAGGCGCCAGCCCCCCACTGCCCTGTCTGCAGATGGAGCCTGCCCCCCACTGCCCTGTCTGCAGATGGAGCCTGCCCCCCACTGCCCTGTCTGCAGATGGAGCCTGCCCCCCACTGCCCTGTCTGCAGATGGAGCCTGCCCCCCACTGCCCTGTCTGCAGATGGAGCCTGCCCCCCACTGCCCTGTCTGCAGATGGAGCCTGCCCCCCACTGCCCTGTCTGCAGATGGAGCCTGCCCCCCACTGCCCTGTCTGCAGATGGAGCCTGCCCCCCACTGCCCTGTCTGCAGATGGAGCCTGCCCCCCACTGCCCTGTCTGCAGATGGAGCCTGCCCCCCACTGCCCTGTCAGCAGATGGAGCCTGCCCCCCACTGCCCTGTCTGCAGAAGGAGCCTGCCCCCCACTGCTCTGGCTGCAGAAGGAGCCTGCCCCCCACTGCTCTGGCTGCAGAAGGAGCCTGCCCCCCACTGCTCTGGCTGCAGAAGGAGCCTGCCCCCCACTGCTCTGGCTGCAGAAGGAGCCTGCCCCCCACTGCTCTGGCTGCAGAAGGAGCCTGCCCCCCACTGCTCTGGCTGCAGAAGGAGCCTGCCCCCCACTGCTCTGGCTGCAGAAGGAGCCTGCCCCCCACTGCTCTGGCTGCAGAAGGAGCCTGCCCCCCACTGCTCTGGCTGCAGAAGGAGCCTGCCCCCCACTGCTCTGGCTGCAGAAGGAGCCTGCCCCCCCCACTGCTCTGGCTGCAGGGGATACCCCCCCACTGCCCTGTCTGCAGATGGAGCCTGCCCCCCACTGCCCTGTCTGCAGAAGGAGCCTGCCCCCCACTGCTCTGGCTGCAGAAGGAGCCTGCCCCCCACTGCTCTGGCTGCAGAAGGAGCCTGCCCCCCACTGCTCTGGCTGCAGAAGGAGCCTGCCCCCCACTGCTCTGGCTGCAGAAGGAGCCTGCCCCCCACTGCTCTGGCTGCAGAAGGAGCCTGCCCCCCACTGCTCTGGCTGCAGAAGGAGCCTGCCCCCCACTGCTCTGGCTGCAGAAGGAGCCTGCCCCCCACTGCTCTGGCTGCAGAAGGAGCCTGCCCCCCACTGCTCTGGCTGCAGAAGGAGCCTGCCCCCCACTGCTCTGGCTGCAGAAGGAGCCTGCCCCCCCACTGCTCTGGCTGCAGAAGGAGCCTGCCCCCCCACTGCTCTGGCTGCAGGGGATACCCCCCCACTGCCCTGTCTGCAGGGGATACCCCCCCCCACTGCCCTGTCTGCAGAAGGAGCCTGCCCCCCACTGCCCTGTCTGCAGAAGGAGCCTGCCCCCCACTGCCCTGTCTGCAGAAGGAGCCTGCCCCCCACTGCCCTGTCTGCAGAAGGAGCCTGCCCCCCACTGCCCTGTCTGCAGAAGGAGCCTGCCCCCCACTGCCCTGTCTGCAGAAGGAGCCTGCCCCCCACTGCCCTGTCTGCAGAAGGAGCCTGCCCCCCACTGCCCTGTCTGCAGAAGGAGCCTGCCCCCCACTGCCCTGTCTGCAGAAGGAGCCTGCCCCCCACTGCCCTGTCTGCAGAAGGAGCCTGCCCCCCACTGCCCTGTCTGCAGAAGGAGCCTGCCCCCCACTGCCCTGTCTGCAGAAGGAGCCTGCCCCCCACTGCCCTGTCTGCAGAAGGAGCCTGCCCCCCACTGCCCTGTCTGCAGAAGGAGCCTGCCCCCCACTGCCCTGTCTGCAGAAGGAGCCTGCCCCCCACTGCCCTGTCTGCAGAAGGAGCCTGCCCCCCACTGCCCTGTCTGCAGAAGGAGCCTGCCCCCCACTGCCCTGTCTGCAGAAGGAGCCTGCCCCCCACTGCCCTGTCTGCAGAAGGAGCCTGCCCCCCACTGCCCTGTCTGCAGAAGGAGCCTGCCCCCCACTGCCCTGTCTGCAGAAGGAGCCTGCCCCCCACTGCCCTGTCTGCAGGGGATACCCCCCTCACTGCCCTGTCTGCAGGGGATACCCCCCTCACTGCCCTGTCTGAAGGGGATACCCCCCCACTGCCCTGTCTGAAGGGGATACCCCCCCCACTGCCCTGTCTGCAGGGGATACCCCCCCCACTGCCCTGTCTGCAGGGGATACCCCCCCCCACTGCCCTGTCTGCAGAAGGCGCCTCCCCCCACTGCCCTGTCTGCAGAAGGCGCCTCCCCCCACTGCCCTGTCTGCAGAAGGCGCCTCCCCCCACTGCCCTGTCTGCAGAAGGCGCCTCCCCCCACTGCCCTGTCTGCAGAAGGCGCCTCCCCCCACTGCCCTGTCTGCAGAAGGCGCCTCCCCCCACTGCCCTGTCTGCAGAAGGCGCCTCCCCCCACTGCCCTGTCTGCAGAAGGCGCCTCCCCCCACTGCCCTGTCTGCAGAAGGCGCCTCCCCCCACTGCCCTGTCTGCAGAAGGAGAAACACTAAGCCTCCCCCACTTGGATAAAAAGGGTTATCCGGGATTTTAACACTGATTGCCTATACTAAGGATATGGAAGAAGTGTCCAAGAGGACTGGGATCCAAGCACCAGGGGGACAATGTTAAAATAGAACTTTGTTATGTTTTTACATTTCCCCATGGACCCTTCTTCCATTTCTGACCTGGATACCAGCCTGGCCAGTTCCCACACTCCTTGCACCACACCCCGACCAAACAAGGTCTACAAGAGTTCCTTTGTGAATACAAGTGGTCTTCACACTGAATTTTCCTCCATGGAAGGTGAGCCGATTACTTTTTTCAAATTCCTTAGGATAGATCATCAATTTCTGATCGGTGGGTGTGTGACAACTGGCACCTCTGCCAATCATTGGTTCAAGAGTCACCAGCAGCCGGAACTGCTCAGCTACGGAGTTGCACAGCTACATGACAGAATAGTTGTCACGGCTGGGTACTGCACATCCACCCCCTACTGATTTGCATAGGGGGTGGATGTGCAGTACCCAGTCGTGGCCACTACATAGTTGACGGAGCTGTGCAGCTCCATAACTGAGTAGTTCCAGCCGACAACGGGAACAGCTGATTGGCGGAGGTGTTGGGTGTCCACCCCCACAGATCAGATATTGATGAACTATCCTAAGGATATGCCATCAATGTTAAAGTCCAGGAGAACCCCTTTAATCATGAATTTTGGGGCTAGTGCTTCTTTCAAGTCTTTGCCATTTTTGTGCCACCAATCACAAGGATCTCTGGATGCTTCTGATTATCAGTGCACAGCAATGACCTGTTGCTCATCAGCATGTGATGGTGGCTGACAATATATGGCCATGGAGCTAAGATGTCGATCAGTCACACCAAATTTAAAGTACATGTTAGGTAAGAGAAAGGAAGCGGGTGTTATGTGCTGCTGGTGAGGATCCACACGGAAATACAACGAGGCGAGAATAGTAACACTGCGGTTTATTTACAAAGTGTATTGAAGTCATCCAACTTTTCATTGTGGTTTTCCTGATGAAGACGTTGAATAACTTCAAAACGTGTTAAAAATAAGCTGCATTCTTACTATTCCTGCCTCACTGTATTTCCGTGTGGATCCTCACCAGCAGCGCAGACCACTTTCCTTCCTACTATGTGATATGTGAAGCCATCTAGGTTTTGCAACCCACGGTGCAGTAGTTGTGATTTCATTATTCCGTGCTTCAAAGTGTTGTGTATTACACATAGAATGAGGCGAGCATAACCAGTTTATGTCCGTCACGGATATTCAGATGAAACCCTATTGCGCCATTTTGTTCCCTGGTTCCTAAAGAAAGCACATGGGAAGAACGAAGGGGAAATTCTAACATGTCAAGTAGCGAAACATTAATTGTCACTGGTGATGAGCAAACATGCTCAGATAAGGAGTTATCCGAACATGCTCGGGTGCTGTAAACTGAGTGTCTTCGGTGTGCTCGAAAAATACGTTCGAGTCCTCGCGGCTGCATGTCTCAAGGCTGTTCGACATCCACAATAAATGCAGGGATTGCCTAACAAACAGGTAATCCCTGCATGTGTTCCAACTGTCTAATAGCTATGAGACATGCAGTTGCGGGGACACATTATTCGAGCACACCGAAGACACTGTTAGCACATAAGCATGCTCAGATAACACCTTATCCGAACACGTGCGCTCATCACTAATTGTCACCAGTAGGAAGAGCCTAGTAGTGTCTAGGAGTAAAGGCCCTTTTACATTTAGTGATGCACCAGCGATCTGACCAGCGATATGACCCGGTCAGGATCGCTGGTGCATCGCTAAATGATCGCTAGTGAGCTGTCACACAGACAGACCTCACAGCGATGCAGCAGCGACGCAGCGGACGATACTCACCTTTCACACACAGCGATCCTGGCGTCCTCCCGCCCGCCTCCACGCGTCGCTCGTCGGCGCTAGCAGGAAGCGCCCAACGAGAAATGGAGCCACGCGATCAGCGATGGACAGCGGGGGAGCCGGTCGGAGGTAAGTATCACACATAGCGATATCGCTAGCAATATCGCTATAACGTCACAAAATCAGTGACGTTTTAGCAATATTGCTAGCGATATCACTATGTGTAAAACCCCCTTAACACATCCAAGCACAGATTTCAAGGTTAAAGAACACTTCTCCTCCTCCTCCTCCTATCAAAGTTTCATCCTCTTAAAATATTGTCATTATATTATATAGCACTGTCCACTTACAATTGCTCATTTTACCTTTCTACCCAGATAATTCTTCTCTTTTCCATTAGGTCTATGACATCACGTGATTAAAAACAGACTAGTTGAATCCTTCTAAGCTCTATGTAGAAATAGGAGGTCAATTTTCTCTGCATGAGTCATCACTGCAAAAGTCCCTGGCAAGGGCAAGGGGAGCAGCTGGGTCAAGAGTTGAAGAGGGGAATGATAAATGCAGGGACAGGAGACTTCATGTTTCCACATAGAGCAGAGAAAGGAGAATTATCTGGGTAGAAAGGAAAAATGAGCAATTGTAAGTACACAGTGCTATATAATAACTGCAATATATTAAGAGGATAAAATCTTTGGTGGTAGGAGGAGGAGAGCTTCTATAATCAGTGACGGTAGCTGCAGGCAGAGTGTTATGGAGCAAGATGAATAATATTTAAAAAATTTAAGCATAAACTGTAATTGACAAAACCCTTTGACGTTACTCGGAGATTACTGGAAATCTATCAATGTTTTTTATAGGGCCACTGATCTGAATGGACCTTCTCTTGCGGGGTATCCTCAGCCTAGGACCTTCAGCCTTCCTTACTTGCTCTCTTGTATCTAGGCTGCAGCCTTCAGAATCACCAGCCTTATGTTAGTAAGAGGAATGATTTTCCCGGTGATTTTGGTAATTTTACTAACAGGGTTATTCCTCTACTTGATTCTGAAGATTTTTTTCGTGTTACAATTTCCATTATTTCTCCCAAATTCTGCACATGAATGGGCACAAGGTGGAAGATTTGGTGATTGCTCGCTGACAGTATGTATTGTTCGGCTCTGGGATCTGTTATATCTAAGATTACAGCAATGTCAGATGTCGGCTGTATAATACAATTATGGAAAACAGTGTCCGTCATACGCAGGGTGGAGGTCAGACAGCTGTCAATCACTCACTAAGCCCGCCTACTGGACTCCTAAGCCCAGAAAGTGCTGAATCAAAGAGTTACAAATATACTGAGAATCTTCTATCATAACTCTATATATTAATGGGGGTTCTACTACTGGACAACCCCTGTGTAACCAACTCAGGGGCCACAGAAAATAAGCACAGCGTACACTTCCCTCCTGCAACGGTGTAGTTTCAGAGATGTTGGTCCCGCTATTCCTGGCGGGATATTGTTGTGTCACGTGTTCGCTAGAGCTAATCAACGGCCCCTGTTCGGCAGCACCGCACAGACATTCTGAAAGAGCGGATGTCAGAATAGTAAAGGCTGCGGACGGTCACTGGCTACTGACTGGCTGCAGTCGTCACATGACAACAATGGGAACTGCAGGACTAATATCGCTGGAACTATGGAGCTGCCGGAGGGGAGGTTACATGGTGCTTATTGTCTATGGGATTGTCCAATAGTGGAAACCCCTTTAGTCTGCTCCCCAACATGACGCTGAGAGATCAGGCTGCAGCGTTAAGGCGACGGGTTCCCTTTAAGCCCACGACAGAAGCCTTGTATGTATGATGCTACTTCTGCAAAGTTTTCCCATCTCACTTCCAACAACTGACCCTGAAAACTCTAAGTGTCAAGTAATTCCAGACAACAGAAGACCATGTTCACACTGTCAGTATTTTACATCAGTATTCGTAAGCCAAACCGGGAGCGGGTGATAAATCCAGAAGGGATGATGTGTTTCTATTATACTTTTCGTTCCTCTCCCGGTTTTGGCTTACACACACTGAGGTAAAATACTGACTAAATACTGAACGTGTGAACGTGGCCTAATTGACTATTTGACTTTTCTGCTGTGATATTTTTATAGAAGCGTTAATTACTAGAGCGGAAAATACACGTAATGTAGGTCATCCGGTAAAACGACAACACTAGGAGTGACAAGTGCTCCACACCCACTCAGGTCTGCTGCCCACCCATGTGTCATCCCTGCGCTGCAGGATACGTGGAAATGTCCCCACCTGGAGGATCCACATCAGATGCACCCAATAATAAGAGAAGAGAAGTCCAAGGTGAGGAGTTCATTACATCTAGTGAATATGAAGTAATAAGAATTATTAACACATAACCTGATAACATGGAAACATTGTATCCAGTGAGCAGCGCCCTCCCTTCCCCCACACTCCCTACCTCAGGTGCGGCTCCAGTGTGGAGGATCAATCACTCAGGATCTGAGCAGCGCATCAGTAAGAAATCCCCGGTCTGGGTTGACACTGCTAGTAACCCCATCCACGCTGGCAGATGTCAGGGCACCCTTAGGAGGCACAGAGCCGGATTATCTAATGCTGCTGGGCAGAAGTTACATCTACACACCCCTCTGTATACCCCCGCGTGTACATGGGGTCCACAGTGGGCAGAGAAAAGTACAAGACCACTGGAAACTAACAGCACCGCTCCCCGGGATCACCCCACATCGTCTGGAGGGTGCGAAGATCTGGGAGCTGAAGGCATATACTAGCAAGGGACATATATATATTGTATACATGCACACACACGTATATACACAGATATTATATATTCTTTATATACACACACATATACATACAGATATTATATACACACACACAGATATATATTCATTATATACACATATGTACACAAATACACACACACATGTATATACATACGGATATACACAGAGCTATTATATAGATATATGTAGACACACTCCAGCCATCAGCAGTGTACATCGCTGGGGGGCTCAGTGGCAGATGTGGTCGGGGGGCTTCTCCCTTCGGTACCGGACTTGTAAGGTGCCGCCAGAGTCCGGGTCCGGTGTCTGCTCCTCCAGGACCATCCCGGGCGCTGATTACAGCGCACACCTGGGGCAGCCACCGGAGCTCCGAGTATCACAAGAGTCCGGAAACTTTCCCGTCCAGCGGGGCACTCACTCACCCCAGAGATGCTGCATGTCCTCCTCCTCCTCCAGGACGGAGATCTCCCGCAAGTCCTGGCGTCTCCGGAGCAGCGATCCGCGCCGTGCAGTGTGAGCCCCGGAGCCGCAGGCCGAGCACACGGAGCTCTCCCCGCCGTCCGCACACTCAGCGCCGAGCAGCACCGCAAATCTCATCACTACATTCCTGGAGCACGGGCAGGGGGCGGGGCGGCCGGCGTCACTCTCACTGGGGAGCCGTCAATCACCGGAGACCCCGCCCACGCCACGCCCACCGGCAACTCCAGGCTGAAAGGGAGCGATGGAGGGAGCAGCTGCGAGGAGACACCGGGGCCCGGGCTGTGTCCTATACTGTATGCATCTATAGCATGGAGGACGGGGGTGCCTGTGTGTCATCTGCATATATTATGTGTATAGATGATGTGGGCATTTATTATGTATTGTATGGGGACCCGTACCGTATGTAAATATATATATATATACTGTATGTATGTTTATTTCTCTATGTGTGCATTTATTATGTACTATATGTTTGTGTATATATACTAATATACCTTATTATACACTCACTGGCCACTTTATTAGGTACACCTGTCCAACTGTGTGTTAAGACTTAATTTCTAATCAGCCAATCACATGGCGGCAACTCAGTGCATTTAGGCATGTAGACATGGTCAAGACAATCTCCTGCAGTTCAAACCGAGCATCAGTATGGGGAAGAAAGGTGATTTGAGTGCCTTTGAGCGTGGCATGATTGTTGGTGCCAGAAGGGCTGGTCTGAGAATTTCAGAAACTGCTGATCTACTGGGATTTTCACGCACAACCATCTCTAGGGTTTACAGAGAATGGTCCGAAAAAGAAAAAAAATCCAGTGAGCGGCAGTTCTGTGGCCGGAAATGCCATGTTGATGCCAGAGGTCAGAGGAGAATGGGCAGACTGGTTCGAGCTGATAGAAAGGCAACAGTGACTCAAATTGCCACCCGTTACAACCAAGGTAGGCAGAAGAGCATCTCTGAACGCACAGTGCGTCGAACTTTGAGGCAGATGGGCTACAGCAGCAGAAGACCACACTGGGTACCACTCCTCTCAGCTAAGAACAGGCATCTGATGGCTACTTTCAGCAGGATAATGCGCCATGTCATAAAGCTCGAATCATCTCAGATTGGTTTCTTGAACATGACAATGAGTTTACTGTACTCAAATGGCCTCCTCAGTCACCAGATCTCAATCCAATAGAGCATCTTTGGGATGTGGTGGAACGGGAGATTCGCATCAGGGATGTGCAGCCGACAAATCTGCGCCAACTGTGTGATGCCATCATGTCAATATGGTCCAAAATCTCTGAGGAATGCTTCCAGCTCCTTGTTGAATCTCTGCCACGAAGAATTGAGGCAGTTCTGAAGGCAAAAGGGGGTCCAACCCCTTACTAGCATGGTGTACCTAATAAAGTGGCCAGTGAGTGTATATTGTATATACTATACTATAATACTAAACGTACAAGTACTATATACTTTATGTACATATATACTGTATAGATAGATGAGATTTGATGTACCTATACTATATTATAATCCTGAATGTGTATATATATATATACACAGTACAGACCAAAAGTTTGGACACACCTTCTCATTCAAAGAGTTTTCTTTATTTTCATGACTATGAAAATTGTAGATTCACTCTGAAGGCATCAAAACTATGAATTAACACGTGGAATTATATAATTAACAAAGTGTGAAACAACTGAAAATATGTTTTATATTCTAGGTTCTTCAGAGTAGCCACCTTTTGCTTTGATTTCTGCTTTGCACACTCTTGGCATTCTCTTGATGAGCTTCAAGAGGTAGTCACCGGAAATGGTTTTCACTTCACAGGTGTGCCCTGTCAGGTTTAATAAGTGGGGTTTCTTGCCTTATAAATGGGGTTGGGACCATCAGTTGTGTTGTGCAGAAGTCTGGTGGATACACAGCTTATAGTCCTACTGAATAGACTGTTAGAATTTGTATTATTGCAAGAAAAAAGCAGCTAAGTAAAGAAAAACGAGTGGCCATCATTACTTTAAGAAATGAAGGTCTGTCAGTCCGAAAAATTGGGAAAACTTTGAAAGTGTCCCCAAGTGCAGTGGCAAAAACCATCAAGCGCTACAAAGAAACTGGCTCACATGAGGACCGCCCCAGGAAAGGAAGACCAAGAGTCACCTCTGCTGCGGAGGATAAGTTCATCCGAGTCACCAGCATCAGAAATCGCAGGTTAACAGCAGCTCAGATTAGAGACCAGGTCAATGCCACACAGAGTTCTAGCAGCAGACACATCTCTACAACAACTGTTAAGAGGAGACTTTGTGCAGGAGGCCTTCATGGTAAAATAGCTGCTAGGAAACCACTGCTAAGGACAGGCAACAAGCAGAAGAGACTTGTTTGTGCTAAAGAACACAAGGAATGGACATTAGACCAGTGGAAATCTGTGCTTTGGTCTGATGAGTCCAAATTTGAGATTTTTGGTTCCAACCACCGTGTCTTTGTGCGACGCAGAAAAGGTGAACAGATGGGACTCTACATGCCTGGTTCCCACCGTGAAGCATGGAGGAGGAGGTGTGATGGTGTGGGGGTGCTTTGCTGGTGACACTGTTGGGGATTTATTCAAGATTGAAGGCATACTGAACCAGCATGGCTACCACAGCATCTTGCAGCGGAATGCTATTCCATCCGGTTTGCGTTTAGTTGGACCATCATTTATTTTTCATTAGGACAATGACCCCAAACACCCCTCCAGGCAATGGCGGATCTTAATAGGGGCGGATGGGGCGGTCGCCCCGGGCCCAAGGTTTTTTGGGGGGGCAGGGGCGGGCTGGGCCGGGTGTCAGAGAGGCAAATGCCCCCCGGGCCGCTCCCCCAGCACCTGTACAGTGCCGGCCGTGCCCTGTGCTGTGACGCCGCCGGCAGCAGACAGCCGCCCGCGTCACATTCTATGAGGCCGGGGCCGGGAGCTGTGCACGGCCGTCACCTTGACGGCTGCTCAGCTCCGGCTCCCTCCGGCTGTACTTCCGGGTCAGATGTCGGGCGTGCGCGATGACGTCATCGTGCACGCGCCGACATGTCCCGGAGGATGCTGAAAGCAGAGGCGCTGCTGGGGAGCGAGCCGGCTGTGAGGTAAGTATGGGGAACTTTTTTTATTTTTTTTTATTTATAAAATGAATTAAATGGGGGAGGAGGTGAGTGGGGGCTGTACACAATGAAGGGGGGGTGACTGGGGCCTGTATATGATGACGGGGGGGTGACTGGGGGCTGTATATGATGAAGGGGGGTGAGTGGGGCTTCACAGGATGAAGGGGGTTGAGTGAGGTTGTACAGGATGAAAGGGGGTGACTGGGGTTGTACAGGATGAAGGGATGAGTGGGGGCTTCACAGGATGAAGGGGGATGAGTGGGGGCTTCACATGATGAAGGGGGGTGAGTGGGGCTACACAGGATGAAGGGGGTTGAGTGGGGTTGTACAGGATGAAGGGGGGATGAGTGGGGGCTTCACAGGATGAAGGGATGAGTGGGGGCTTCACAGGATGAAGGGGGATGAGTGGGGGCTTCACATAATGAAGGGCGGTGAGTGGGGCTGCACATGATGAAGGGGGTTGAGTGGGGCTGCATATGATGAAGGGGGGGTGAGTGGGGCTGAACATGATTAAGTGGGGGATAAGGGGGACTGCACATGATGAATTAAGGGGTAAGTGGGACTGCACATGATGAATTGGGGGTAAGGGGGACTGCACATGATGAATTGGGGGTAAGGGGCACTGCACATGAAGTGGGGGTAAGGGGGACTGCACATGATGTGGGGGTAAAATTAACTGCACATGATGATGGGGGAGTGGGGCTGCACATGAAGTTGGGGGGGAAGGGGACTGCACATGATGAAATGGAAGGGGGGATAAGGGGCTGCAAATGATGAAGCGGCACTGCAGATGAAGTGAGTGGGTGATAGGGGACTGCAATGGATGAAGTAAGGTGACTTCAAATTAAAGTGGGGACATTAAAGTAGATCCCCTATGGCCAGGATCACGTTGGGCGATTTTGTGCGTATTGGCCGTAGGCCTACAGCTTATGTGCAACGTCTTTTTAGGCCATGTCCACACGTGGTGGAATGGTGGCGGGTTTTCCGTATGGACCCGCAGCAAACCAAGTGCTGCGGTCCGTACGGCTGTCAATTCCCGCACGGGGACCGCAGCGCTCAGGTGGGAAGGGGGGTACAGGGGCCCACGTTTTATGAACAGCCCCGGGCCCATAGTCCACTTAATCCGCCACTGCCTCCAGGCTGTGTAAGGGCTATTTGACCAAGAAGGAGAGTGATGGGGTGCTATGCCAGATGACCTGGCCTCCACATTCCTCAGACCTGAACCCAATCGAGATGGTTTGGGGTGAGCTGGACCGCAGAGTGAAGGCAAAAGGGCCAACAAGTGCTAAGCATCTCTGGGAACTCCTTCAAGACTGTTGTAAGACCATTTCCGGTGACTACCTCTTGAAGCTCATCAAAAGAATGCCAAGAGTGTGCAAAGCAGTAATCAAAGCAAAAGGTGGCTACTTTGAAGAACCTAGAATATAAGACATACAGTATTTTCAGTTAATTCACACTTTTTTGTTAATTATATAATTCCACATGTGTTAATTCATTGTTTTGATGCCTTCAGAGTGAATCTACAACTTTCATAGTCATGAAAATAAAGAAAACTCTTTGAATGAGAAGGTGTGTCCAAACTTTTTGTACTGTGTATATATATATATATATATATATATATATAAAATGCTGTTAAGTAAGAATGCCTTCAAATATAGAAGTGTTAATAGTTCATTTTTATCAATTAGCAAAGTGAATGAACAAAGAGAAATCCAAGTCAGTATGTGGTGTGACCCTTCTTCTAGGATTTTTGGGGGATTATAGGTGTTTTAGTAACCAATTAACCTAAACAGGTAGAGACCCTCATTTCACATGTAGGGTGAAACACAGTTATTAACTCCTTAGCGACAGAGCCAGTTTGCAGCTTAATGATCAGGCCAATTTTTACAATTCTGACCACTGTCCCTTTATGAGGTTATAACTCTGGAACGCTTTAATGGATCCCACTGATTCTAAGACTGTTTTTTCGTGACATATTGTACTTCATATTAGTGGTAAAATTTCTTCGATAAGTCTTGTGTTTATTTATGAAAAAAATGGAAATATGGTGAAAATTTTGAAAATTTTGCAATTTTAAAACTTTAAATTTGTATGCCCTCAAATCAGAGAGATATGTCACACAAATTTCTTAATAAATAACATTTCCCACATGTCTACTTTACATCAGCACAATTTTGGAAGCAAAATTTTTCTTTGTTAGAAAGTTATAAGGGTTAAAAGTTGACCAGCGATTTCTCATTTTTACAACAAAATTTACAAAACCATTTTTTTTAGGGACCACATCATATTTAAAGTCATTTTGAGGGGTGTACATGACAGAAAATACCCAAAAGTGGCACCATTCTAAACACTAGACCCCACAAGGTGCTCAAAACCACATTCAAGAAGTTTATTAACCCTTTAAGTGCTTCACAGGAACTAAAGCAATGTGGAAGGAAAAAATTAATATTTAACTTTTTTCTGCAAAAAATTTACTTCAGAACCAATTTTTTTTATTTTCACAAGTGTTAAAAGAGAAAATCAACCACAAAATTTGTTGTACAATTTCTCCTGAATACGCCGATACCCTATATGTGGGGGTATACCACTATTTCAGCACACGGCAGAGCTCGCAAGGGATGGAGCGCCGTTTGACTTTTTCATCACAGAATTGGCTGGAATTGAGATCGGATGCCATGTTGCGTTCGGAGAGCCCTTAATGTGCCTAAACAGTGGAAACCTCCAACAAGTGACCCCATTTTGGAAACTAGACCCATTAAGGAACTTATCTAGATGTGTGGTGAGCACTTTGAACCCCCAAGGGCTTCACAGAAGTTTATAACGTAGAGCCGTGAAAATAAGAAATCTATTTTTTTCCACAAAGATGATCTTTTCGCCCCCAAATTTTTATTTTTTACAAGGGTAACAGGAGAAATCATACCCGCACAGTTGTTATGCGATTTGTCCTGAGTACGCCGATACCCCATATGTGGGGGGGAACCACTGTTTGGGCACATGGGAGAGCTCGGAAGGGAAGGAGTGCCATTTTGGAATGCAGACTTTGATGGAATGGTCTGCGGGAATCATGTTGCGCTTGCAGAGCCCCTGATGGGCCTAAACAGTGGAAACCCCCCACAAGTGACCCCATTTTGGAAATTAGACCCCCTAATGAACTTATCTAGATGTGTGGTGAGCACTTTGAACCCCCAAGCGCTTCACAAAAGTTTATAAACGCAGAGCCGTGAAAATAAAAAGTCTTTTTTTATTTCCACAAAAGTGATTTTTTAGACCCCAATTTTTAGACCCCCAAAGTTGGCAAATAGTGGAAACCCCTCAATTCTTGCTCCAACCCTAACCCCAACACACCCCTAACCCTAATCCCAACCCTAACCCTAATCCCAACCCTAATCCTAATTCTAACCCTAATTCTAGTTCGCCCTAACCCTAATTCTAACCCTAGTCATGACCCGAGCCCTAACCCTAGCCCTAGCACAACCCTAACCCTAGCCTAACCCTAGCCCTACCCTAACCCTAGCCCTAGCACAACCCTAACCCTAGCCTAACCCTAACCCTAGCCTAACCCTAGCCCAACCCTAACCCTAGCCCAACCCTAACCCTAGCCCAACCCTAACCCTAGCCCAACCCTAACCCTACCCTAACCCTAGCCCTAACCCTACCCTAGCCCTAACCCTAACCCTAACCCTAATGGAAAACTGAAAAAAAAAAATATTTTCTTTATTTCATTATATTGGCCTATATAAGGGAGTGATAAACGGGGGGGTTATGTACTATTTTTTTTATTTTGATCACTATGATTGTTTATCATAGTGATCAAAATAATGAATGGAATCTGCCAGCCGGAGCCGGCAGATTCCCGGCGGGCGCACTGCGCATGCGCCCGCCATTTTCAAGATGGCGGCGCCCATCGGAGGATGCCGGCGGGACGTGGGACCACCGGGAGGGGACGGAGGGCCACGGAGAGGTACCGGGGGGGGATCGGGGACCCTATTTCTCTCTCCTCTGATGTGCGATCACATCAGAGGAGAGAGAAATTAAATGTAAAATCGCGGCTTCTTTTTTTTTTTGCGGTCGCCGTTATAGGGTTAATAACGGCGATCGCAAAAGCGGGGGTCGGTAAAAACCGACCGATTCATGTTCTCTGGGGTCTCGGCTACCCCTGGCAGCTGAGACCTCGGAGAAAATCCGACACTGGGGGGCGCTATTCACTTAAATCACAGCGCCGTGAATTAACGGCGCTGTGGTTTTAGTACCCTTAATTACCGCCGTTAAAAGGCGTATCGGCAGTCGTTAAGGAGTTAACTTAATCCGCTGTGTAGAGAGTCTCATTCCCATACACCGGGGGTAAGCCGGGCATTTTGCATTGACTTTTACACTTTTTCTGGCATATGTGTGTAAATGGGCTTCTTGGATGTATTATTATCCTCACTTGGTGAAACAATTCCCATGGATGACATACATGTTTACAACGTGTCACTATTGCCCCAGAGTGTAATGTAACCCACGCTTTTCCTGTGCTTCTCACTGCTGATTCATATTCCTCCATTATGTTTTTCTTCCTTACTAGACCATGATACTATACATATATTGTCATTTTTAATATGTCCTAATAAAAATCCTTTCAATAATCCTATGGTGGCTTGTGGCTACTCCAGCAGTGGTCTTTGTGTTCCAGTAGTTCATAGGAATACTTCGCCTTCTTGTTTTATTTCTCTTCACGTGCAGGGGGAACTTTTTACTTCTTGCTACATTCCTAACCTGGTTACATATTATGTGCTATATGAACACTTTGTAAGTTATACATTTATAACTTATTGTTATAGATTTACAGTGGGTGCGGAAAGTATTCAGACCCCTTTAAATTTTTGACTCTTTGTTTCATTGCAGCCATTTGGTAAATTCAAAAAAAGTTCATTTTTTCTCATTAATGTACACTCTGCACCCCATCTTGACGGAAACAAATAGAAATGTAGAAATTTTGCAAATTTCTTAAAAAAGAAAAACTGAACTATCACATGGTCATAAGTGTTCAGACCCTTTGCTCAGACATTCGTGTTTAAGTCACATGCTGTCCATTTCCTTGTGATCCTCCTTGAGATGATAATAATTTTATTTCTAAAGCGCCAACATATTCCACAGCACTTTACATTATAGAGAGGACTTGAACAGACAATAGACATTACAGCACAGTAATAAACACATAGATCAAAACAGATACCAAGAGGAATGAGGGTCCTGCTCGCAAAATTACAATCTGTAAGGAAAAAGGGGGGACACGAAAGGTGGATGCAATTGCTTTTATTGTTTGGATCAGCCATGGTGTAAGAATCGGGTGTTCCTGTTGCTGCATGAACCGGTTAACAGTCTAAATATGTAACAGTACAGACACAGAAGGCTATTAAATGCATAAAGAATGTGAGAACATGATGTGAGAAACCTGGTTATGGTAAAAAATTTTGAATGAGCCACACAGGAATATTTAGGTTAATGCATTGAGGCGATAGGCCAGTCTCAACAAATGCGTTTTTAGGGCACGCTTAAAACTGTGGGGATTGGGGATTAATCATATTAACCTGGGTAGTGCATTTCAAAGAATTGGTGCAGCACATGAAAAGTCTTGGAGACGGGAGTGGGAGGTTCTGATTTTTGAGGATGTTAACCTCAGGTCATTGAGATGGTTCTACTCCTTCATTGGAGTCCAGCTGTGTTTTATTAAACTGATAGGACTTGATTTGTAAAGGCGCACACATGTCTATATAAGACATCACAGCTCACAGTGCATGTCAGACCAAATGAGAATCATGAGATCAAAGGAACTGGCAAAGGAGCTCAGAGACAGAACTGTGGCAAGGAACACATCTGACCAAGGTTACTATAGAATTTCTGCAGTTCTCAAGGTTCCTAAGAGCACAGTGGCCTCCATAATCATTAAAAGGAAGAAGTTTGGGACCACCAGAAGTCTTCCTAGACCTGGCCGTCCAGGCAGACTGAGCAATCATGGGAGAAGAGCCTTGGTGAGAAAGGTAAGGAAGAACTTCAAGATCACTGTGGCTGAGCTCCACAGACGAAGTAGAGAGATGGGAGAAAGTTCCACAAAGTCAACTATCACTGCAGCCCTCCACGAGGCGGGCCTTTATGGCAGAGTGGTCCGATGGAAGCCTCTCCTCAGGGCCAGGCATATGATAGCCCGTATAGAGTTTGCTAAATACACATGAAGGACTCCCAGACTATGAGAAATAAGATTTTCTGGTCTGATGAGACAAAGATAGAATTATCACTGATAAGTAGTGTTGAGCATTCCGATACCGCAAGTATCGGGTATCGGCCGATACTTGCTGTATCAGAATTCCGATACCGACTTCCGATATTTTTTCAATATCGGAAGTCGGAATCGGAAGTTCAAAGTTGATTGACAGCCTGACGTCATCATGATGCGCGGTGTGTGCGCATCATGATGCGCCATCATTTCGAGCCTTCCGGGGGTCTCTGCCGGCCTGCCGGGGGGCTGTACCGGCCTGCCGGGGGGCTGTGTGGACTGCCCGGGGTCTGTACCGGCCTGCCGGGGGGCTGTGCCGGCCTGCCGGTGGTCTGTGCACCCTATGGGGGTCTGTACCGGCCTGCCGGGGGGGCTGTGCCGGCCTGCCGGTGGTCTGTGCACCCTGTGGGGGTCTGTACCGGCCTGCCGGGGGGCTGTGCTGATGTCCGGGGGTCTGTGCAAGCATCGTCCGATGGGACTACAAGTCCCATCTGGCGATGCCTGCTACCATGACAGTGATTGACACATTAGCCAATGATGGGACAGTAGTAGTCCCATCATCCGGCTAATGTGTTAAATGTTAAAAAAAAAAAAAAAAAAAATACTACATACATACTACATGCATGCTACATACATACTACATGCTACATACATACTACATACATACTACATACATACCACATATATACTACATACATACTACATACATAACACATATATACTACATACATACTACATACATACTACATGCATGCTACATACATACTACATGCTACATACATACTACATACATACTACATGCATGCTACATACATACTACATGCTACATACATACTACATATATACTACATGCATGCTACATACATACTACATGCTACATACTACATATATACTACATACATACTACATACATACTACATGCATGCTACATACATACTACATGCTACATACATACTACATATATACTACATGCATGCTACATACATACTACATGATACATACTACATATATACTACATACATACTACATACATACTACATGCATGCTACATACATACTACATGCTACATACATACTACATATATACTACATGCATGCTACATACATACTACATGCTACATACATACTACATATATACTACATACATACTACATACTGTACATACTACATGCATGCTACATACATACTACATGCTACATACATACTACATATATACTACATGCATGCTACATACATACTACATGCTACATACATACTACATATATACTACATACATACTACATACATACTACATGCATGCTACATACATGCTACATACATACTACATATATACTACATGCATGCTACATACATACTACATGCTACATACATACTACATATATACTACATACATACTACATACATACTACATACATGCTACATACATACTACATGCTACATACATACTACATATATACTACATGCATGCTACATACATACTACATGCTACATACATACTACATATATACTACATACATACTACATACATACTACATGCATGCTACATACATACTACATGCTACATACATACTACATATATACTACATGCATGCTACATACATACTACATGCTACATACATACTACATATATACTACATACATACTACATACATACTACATGCATGCTACATACATACTACATGCTACATACATACTACATATATACCACATGCATGCTACATACATACTACATGCTACATACATACGACATATATACTACATGCATGCTACATACATACTGCATGCTACATGCATGCTACATACATACTACATACATACTACATGCTACATACATACCACATATATACTACATACATACTACATACAATACATTCATACAATACATACATAGACATACAGTACATATAACATAGAGTAACATACTTACCAATACTTGTCACATTGTTCCCCGAAGCCATTGTCTTTTACGGAATAAATATTAACATAACAAACCACAAAAATACTCACCCACGATCCGAAGCAGTCCACGAGTGTGTCCCACGACGATCTTGGGTAGAGAACTGCAGCATCAGCTGTTGCTGCCGTTCTCTACGGGCTGCAGGAATCCAATGACGGAAGGTAGGTATCCTTCCGCACTGTATTCCTCCGCCACTTAAAAAAAAAAAAAGTCCCTAGTCTCACTTTATGCCATTGCTGCGTGGGAATGTATGTAGCATGTAGTATGTATGTAGTATGTATGTAGTATGTATGTAGCATGCATGTAGTATATATGTAGTATGTATGTAGCATATATGTAGTATGTATGTAGCATGTAGTATATATGTAGTATGCATGTTGCATGCATGTAGTATATATGTAGTATGTATGTTGCATGTAGTATGTATGTAGTATGTATGTTGCATGTAGTATATATGTAGTATGAATGTAGCATGTATGTAGTATGTAGTATGAATGTAGCATGTATGTAGTATGCATGTTGTATGTATGTAATTTTTTTTTTTTTTTTTTTTTACATTCAACACATTAGCCGGATGATGGGACTACTACTGTCCCATCATTGGCTAATGTGTCAATCACTGTCATGGTAGCAGGCATCGCCCGATGGGACTTGTAGTCCCATCGGACGATGCCTGCACAGACCCCCGAAGCCTGCACAGCCCCCCGGCAGGCGAGCACAGCCCCCCGGAGCCTGCACAGCCCCCCGGCAGGCCGGCACAGACCACCGGAGCCTGCACAGACCCCCTGGCAGGCCGGCACAGCCCCCCGAAAGGCCCGTACAGACCCCAGAGAGGCTGTACAAGGGAAAAACAGGATTTTTCTTATTCCGATACCGGAAGTCCCATAGACTTGAATGGGACTTCCGGTATCGGAATCAGCGATACCGATACTTTTTTTTAAGATCGGCCGATCCATTCCGATCCGATACTTTGAAGTATCGGACGGTATCGCTCAACTCTACTGATAAGTTCTAAGAGGTTTGTGTGGAGAAAACCAGGCACTGCTCCTCACCTGCCCAATACAATCTCAACAGTGAAACATGGTGGTGGCAGCATCATGCTATGGGGGTGTTTTTCAGCTGCAGGGACAGGATGACTGGTTGCAATTGAAGGAAACATGAATGCGGCCAAGTACAGAGAGATTCTAGATGAAAACCTCTTCCAGAGTGCTCTGGACTTCAGACTTGGCTGAAGGTTCACCTTCCAACAAGACAATGACCCTAAGCACACAACTAAAATAACAAAGGAGTGGCTTCAGAACAACTCTATGACCATTCTTGACTGGCTCGGCCAGAGCCCTGACCTAAATCCAATTGGGCATCTCTGGAGGGACCTGAAAATGGCTGTCCACCAACGTTCACCATCCAACCTGACGGAAGTGGAAAGGATCTGCGAGGAAGAATGGCAGGGTATCCCCAAATCCAGGTGTGAAAAACTTATTACATCATTCCCCAGAAGACTCATGGCTGTACTAGCTCAAAAGTGTGCTTCTACTCAATACTGAGCAAAGGGTCTCAATACTTATGACCTTGTGATATTTCAGTTTTTCTTTCTAAATAAATTAGCAAAAATTTCTACATTTCTGTTTTTTTCCAGTCAAGATGGGGTGCAGAGTGTACATTAATGAGAAAAAAATGAACTTTTTTGAAATTACCAAATGGCTGCAATGAAACAAAGAGTGAAACATTTAAAGGGTTCTGAATACTTTCCGTACCCACTGTATATATAGATCACACATTCAATAAATATATTGAATATGTTTGTTCATATAATGTATTACTTACTAAAAATAGAAAAAATTATATGGGCTGCATGCTCGCTCAGTGGTTAGCACTACGTTAGGGTCCTGCAAAGCAACCATGAAATCCCACCAAGGACAACACCAGCAAGGAGTTTGTATGTTCTCCCCGTGTTTACGTGGGTTTCCTCCTGTTTCCTCCCACACTTGAAAGTCATACTGGTAGGGAATCTAGATTGTGAGCCTTCCTTATTGTTTTCCATCAATACCATTGTCAGTCTGAAGTAACCTTGACTATAAATGCTCACTTCTTCTTGCCCACTAAAACCTAAAGCCCTTTTATAGCTTCACAGATCATAACTTCTCTACAGATGTCATTGAAACTCTATATAAGCAGACAAATACCATTTGCTTCTACAAGTGCAGGGTCAAGACCTTACATTTTACAGAAATCATGCAGTGCCGCCGTCTATGTAGGCATGTCTACTGCTCATTAAAGGGAACCTGTCAGGTCCCATAACGCTATTAGCCTACAGATATAGGGATAATCTGCAGGTTATTGTGTTTGTGGAGGTGCCCGTCCACAGTACTAAACGTGTGGCACCTGAGAGATAATGGACTTTATTCTTCCTGGGAGCTGCCGGCTTTCAGTTATGCAGGCGTTCCAGGAGGAATTGCAGTCATCCTTCACAGCACTAAAAGTGGCGTCTGTAAGCAGGTCCTGGCTCTGACTGACAGCCGGCTCAGCAGTACATCAGTACAGAGCAAGCTGTCAGTCAGTGCCAGGTCATGCTTCCAGCTGCTGCAATCGGTGCTGTGAATGATGACTGTAATTGCTCCAGGCATGCCTGCATGACTGAAAGCCAGCAGCTCCCAGGAGAAATAAAATTAATTTTCTCCTGGGTGCCACACCTTTCATTACTGCGGACGGGCACCTCCACAAACATATTAGCCTCCAGATGATTTCTTGTGTGGTGTTCCCAGTATACCTTGGTTAATGCCAAAAGATTTTGTTCATAATAAAAGTGCTGCAACAAATAGTATCTGGTGCCACAGGTTACTGACAATAAAGGTCAACCCTTTAGTTGTTCAGGAATTGTTCATTGTCACACCTTGGTCAGGCAATGTTTACTTTACATACTGTATATCGTTAATTTAATTAAACTGTACCAATCCTAAAGCCATTCTCAGGTGAGGAGACCAAGACATAATGGTTTAAACTTGGTAAATATCACAAAGTAAATGGGTTTCACATACTGCTGCATTTTGCTCTTACTGCTTTCTATGAGTGAAAAAATGCTGCAAAAACACTGAAAGAAGTGACATGCTGCAGTTTTCAAAAACGCAGCAGTTTTCCAATTCAGTCAAGAAAAAAAACAATGTGTGTGCATGTGATTTCTGAAATCTCATGGCTTTTGCTGGTGCTGCAAAACACAGCAAAAACACAACATGTGAACATAGCCTTAAGGCCCCTTTACATTTAGCGATGCACCAGCGATCCCGACCATGATACGACCCGGTCAGGATCACTGGTGCATCGCTAAATGGTGAGCTGCCACACAGGCAGATCTCACAGCAATGCAGCAGAGATACAGCGGTCGTTACGTACCTTTCAGACGCGGCGATCCTGACGTCCTCCCGCCCGCGTCCACGTGTCGCTCGCCAGCGCCAGCAGGAAGCCTATCAGGAAGCGCCCGACTAGAAATGGAGCTGCGCGATCTCGCGCGATCAGTGACAGACAGCGGGGGAGCCGGTCGGAGGTAAGTATCACACATAGCGGTATCGCTAGCAATATCGCTGCTGCCTCACAAAATCGTTGACGCTTTAGCGATATTGCTAGCGATATCGCTATGTGTAAAACCCCCTATAATGTTGCTCTTATCCATTCTTGTCTTAACTACTCAACTATCTGTCTCCTTCTTACTAAACACCACTTGCTCCAATCTATCCTGAATGCAGCAACCAGGATCATATTTCTGTCCAGTCGCTACACCAATGCCTCCACTCTGTGCCAGTCATTGCACTTGTTGACCATCCACTATAGCAGGGATGGGAAATCTTTTTTCCGCCAAGAGCCATTTGGATATTTATACCATACTTCAGGGGCGTTATCTCCGCCCACAAAGTTTGTCCTGACACTGATTGTATGAGCCTCAGCATTTAGTAATGAACACTACATGCGCGTGCTCACACACTAAGAACAAATTAATGGGCTGGCGGTCATCAAAATAAAACTGCCAGCCCAAGCACTACGGTCATACCAGTTATACCATGGTCTCCCTTGCTAAATTTTCCACTGAATCTGTTCCAACCTATCATCTGTTTTCTCACCCTATGTGCACTCAGAAGCACTTTGTATCTGTACTTATACCGATATAGACTGCAGCGTTATGCCTTTACTTATTATATTCATGGCTGGACCATACATGTCAAGCACTTTTTACCTTTTGTGTCCTCCCTATTTACTCATAAAAATTATTATGCAAAAAATATTTCCTCATATTTTCTCTAAATTACCTATATGAATTGCAGTCATTGTTATTTTCCAGTCATCTAATATTCTAGTATAATTGCAATGTTTTTGAACAAACTGCCTATGAAAACAATATATTTTTAAAAATAAGAAACACTCAAAATGCATCTTCCAAATTATTATACACAGCAGAGTTTTCAACCTTTTTATTTTTATTTTGAACAAAAAAATGGTCAATTGTGAAATTATAAGCATTAACAGCTTATTACAAAATGAAATCAAACAGTTTTCAAGTCAAAACTTTATTCTAGGTGATGTTACATTTGCACATAGGACCCCTTGTTCGAAAGAAGCTTCTGAACTCTCTCGTCCATTGAATGTGTCAGTTTTTGGATGGTTTGTGCTTCAATTGTTTTGCATGTGGACAGAATACCCTCCCAGAGCTGTTGCTTAGATGTGAACTGCCTCCCGCCATCAGAGACACTCCTTTTGATGATGCTCCAGAGGTTCTCAATGGGGTTGAGGTCAGGGGAAGATGGTGGCCACACCATAAGTTTGTCCTCTTTTATGCCCATAGCAGCCAGAGATGCAGATGTGTTATTTGCAGCATGAGACGGTGCATTATCATGCATGAAAATGATCTTGCTGCGGAAAGCACGGTTCTTCCTCTTGAACCATGGCAGGAAGTGCTGTTTTAGAAACTCCACATAGATTATGGAGTTCATCTTTACCCCTTCAGGGATCCTAAAGGGGTCGACAATCTCTCTCCCCATGATTCCAGCCCAAAACATTACACCACCTCCTCCTTGTTGGCGCCTTAGCCGTGTTTTCATGGGGTGTCCATCAACCAGCCATCCTCCACTCCATCCATCTGGACCATCGAGCGTTGCACGGCACTCATCGGTGAACAAAACAGTTTGGAAGTCAGTCTTCATGTAGCGTTTGGCCCACTGGAGCCGTTTCTGCTTGTGTGCAGTGGATAGAGGTGGTCGACAGGATGGCGTACGCACAGCTGCAAACCTCTGAAGGACCCTGCATCTTGTTGTTCGGGGGACGTTGGAGGCACCAGCAGCTTCAAAAACTTGTCTGCTGCTATGACAAGGCATTTTTGCAGCTGCTCTTTTAACCTGACGCAATTGCCTGTTGGAAAGAGTCCTCAATTTTTCCTTATCAGCACGCACACGTGTGTGCTGGGAATCAGCTACATACTTCTTGATTGTGCGATGATCACGATGAAGTGTCTTGGCAGTGTTGATTGTAGTCATGCCTTGACCTAAATACTCCACAATTTGTTGCTTCTCAGCAGCCGACACATCCTTTTTCTTTCCCATTTTGGCAAAAAATGTAGGCTGCTTAATAATGTGGAACAGCCTTCTTAAAGGGAATCTGTCACCCTTTTTTTCCCCTATTAGCTGCCGGCATAGACATCGGGGGCTTATCTACAGCATTCTGTAATGCTGTAGATAAGCTTCCGATGTAACCTGAAAGAGAAGAAAAACACGTTATATTATACTCACGGAGGTGGGCGGTCCGGTCCGATGGGTGTTGCGGTACGGTCCGGCGCCTCCCTTCTTCATGCGATGATGTCCTCTTCTCCCGTCCTGAAATGGCTCCGGTGCAGGCACATTGCTCTGCCCTATTGAGGGAGGAGCAGAATTCTGCAGTGCGCAGGCGCCAGACCTCTCCCGATGCCTGCACACTGCAGGACACTGCTCTGCCCTCAACAGGGCAGAACAGTGCGCTGGAGCCATTACAGGATGGGCGAAGAGGACGTCATAGCATGAAGAAGGGAGGCGCCGGACGGGATGGCGACACCCATCGGATCGGACCGCCCACATCCATGAAAACACACACATATTGTTAGAGCTACGCACCTGCCCTTACATCTAGAAAACACACACATATTGTTGGAGCTACGCACCTGCCCTTACACCTAGAAAACACACATATAGTAAGAGCTCCGCACCTACCCTTACACCTAGAAAACACACATATTGTTGGAACTACGCACCTGCCCTTACACCTAGAAAACACACACATATTGTTAGAGCTACGCACCTGCCCTTACACCTAGAAAACACACATACTGTAAGAGCTACGCACCTGCCCTTACATCTAGAAAACACACACATATTGTTGGAGCTACGCAACTGCCCTTACATCTAGAAAACACACACATATTGTTGGAGCTACGCACCTGCCCTTACATCTAGAAAACACACACATATTGTTGGAGCTACGCACCTGCCCTTACATCTAGAAAACACACACATATTGTTGGAGCTACGCACCTGCCCTTACACCTAGAAAACACACACATATTGTTAGAGCTACGCACCAGACCTTACACCTAGAAAACACATACATATTGTTAGAGCTACGCACCTGCCCTTACACCTAGAAAACTCACACATATTGTAAGAGCTACCCTGCCCTTACACCTAGAAAACACACACATATTGTTGGAGCTACGCAACTGCCCTTACATCTAGAAAACACAAACATATTGTTGGAGCTACGCACCTGCCCTTACACCTAGAAAACACACACATATTGTTAGAGCTACGCACCTGCCCTTACACCTGGAAAACACACACATATTGTTAGAGCTACGCACCTGCCCTTACACCTAGAAAACACACACATATTGTTAGAGCTACGCACCTGCTCTTACACCTAGAAAACACACACATATTGTTGAAGCTACGCACCTGCCCTTACACCTAGAAAACACACACATATTGTTAGAGCTACGCACCTGCCCTTACACCTAGAGTACGCACACATATTGTTAGAGCTACGCACCTGCCCTTACACCTAGAAAACACACACATATTGTTAGAGCTACGCACCTGCCCTTACACCTAGAAAACACACACATATTGATGGAGCTACGCAACTGCCCTTACACCTTGAAAACACACACATATTGTTGGAGCTACGCACCTGCCCTTACACCTAGAAAACACACACATATTGTTGGAGCTACGCACCTGCCCTTACACCTAGAAAACACACACATATTGTTGCAGCTACGCACTTGCCCATACACCTAGAAAACACACACATATTGTTAGAGCTACGCACCTGCCCATACACCTAGAAAGCACACACATATTGTTAGAGCTATGCACCTGCCCTTACACCTAGAAAACACACACATATTGTTAGAGCTATGCACCTGCCCTTACACCTGGAAAACACACACATATTGTTAGAGCTATGCACCTGCCCTTACACCTAGAAAACACACACATATTGTTGCAGCTACGCACCTGCCCATACACCTAGAAAGCACACACATATTGTTAGAGCTATGCACCTGCCCATACACCTAGAAAGCACACACATATTGTTAGAGCTATGCACCTGCCCTTACACCTAGAAAACACACACATATTGTTAGAGCTATGCACCTGCCCTTACACCTGGAAAACACACACATATTGTTAGAGCTACGCATCTGCCCATACACCTAGAAAACACACACATATTGTTAGAGCTACGCACCTGCCCTTACACCTAGAAAACACATACATATTGTTAGAGCTACGCACCTGTTCTTACACCGAGAAAACACACACATATTGTTGGAGCTACGCACCTGCCCTTACACCTAGAGTACGCACACATATTGTTAGAGCTACGCACCTGCCCTTACACCTAGAAAACACACACATATTGTTAGAGCTACGCACCTGCCCTTACACCTAGAAAACACACACATATTGTTAGTGCTACGCACCTGCCCTTACACCTAGAGTACGCACACATATTGTTAGAGCTACGCACCTGCCCTTACACCTAGAAAACACATACATATTGTTAGAGCTACGCACCTGCCCTTACACCTAGAAAACACACACATATTGTTAAAGCTACGCACCTGCCCTTACACCTAGAGTACGCACACATATTGTTAGAGCTACGCACCTGCCCTTACACCTGGAAAACACACACATATTGTTAGAGCTACGCACCTGCCCTTACACCTAGAAAACACATACATATTGTTAGAGCTACGCATCTGCCCATACACCGAGAAAACACACACATATTGTTAGAGCTACGCACCTGCCCTTACACCTAGAAAACACACACATATTGTTAGAGCTACGCACCTGCCCTTACACCTAGAAAACACATACATATTGTTAGAGCTACGCATCTGTTCTTACACCGAGAAAACACACACATATTGTTGGAGCTACGCACCTGCCCTTACACCTAGAGTACGCACACATATTGTTAGAGCTACGCACCTGCCCTTACACCTAGAAAACACACACATATTGTTAGAGCTACGCACCTGCCCTTACACCTAGAAAACACACACATATTGTTAGTGCTACGCACCTGCCCTTACACCTAGAGTACGCACACATATTGTTAGAGCTACGCACCTGCCCTTACACCTAGAAAACACATACATATTGTTAGAGCTACGCACCTGTTCTTACACCGAGAAAACACACACATATTGTTGGAGCTACGCACCTGCCCTTACACCTAGAGTACGCACACATATTGTTAGAGCTACGCACCTGCCCTTACACCTAGAAAACACACACATATTGTTAGAGCTACGCACCTGCCCTTACACCTAGAAAACACATACATATTGTTAGAGCTACGCATCTGCCCATACACCGAGAAAACACACACATATTGTTAGAGCTACGCACCTGCCCTTACACCTAGAAAACACACACATATTGTTAGAGCTACGCACCTGCCCTTACACCTAGAAAACACACACATATTGTTAGAGCTACGCACCTGCCCTTACACCTAGAGTACGCACACATATTGTTAGAGCTACGCACCTGCCCTTACACCTAGAAAACACATACATATTGTTAGAGCTACGCACCTGCCCTTACACCTAGAAAACACACACATATTGTTAGAGCTACGCACCTGCCCTTACACCTAGAGTACGCACACATATTGTTAGAGCTACGCACCTGCCCTTACACCTAGAAAACACACACATATTGTTAGAGCTACGCACCTGCCCTTACACCTAGAAAACTCACACATATTGTAAGAGCTACCCTGCCCTTACATCTAGAAAACACACACATATTGTTGGAGCTACGCAACTGCCCTTACATCTAGAAAACACAAACATATTGTTGGAGCTACGCACCTGCCCTTACACCTAGAAAACACACACATATTGTTAGAGCTACGCACCTGCCCTTACACCTGGAAAACACACACATATTGTTAGAGCTACGCACCTGCCCTTACACCTAGAAAACACACACATATTGTTAGAGCTACGCACCTGCCCTTACACCTAGAGTACGCACACATATTGTTAGAGCTACGCACCTGCCCTTACACCTAGAAAACACACACATATTGTTAGAGCTACGCACCTGCCCTTACACCTAGAAAACTCACACATATTGTAAGAGCTACCCTGCCCTTACATCTAGAAAACACACACATATTGTTGGAGCTACGCAACTGCCCTTACATCTAGAAAACACAAACATATTGTTGGAGCTACGCACCTGCCCTTACACCTAGAAAACACACACATATTGTTAGAGCTACGCACCTGCCCTTACACCTGGAAAACACACACATATTGTTAGAGCTACGCACCTGCCCTTACACCTAGAAAACACACACATATTGCTAGAGCTACGCACCTGCTCTTACACCTAGAAAACACACACATATTGTTGAAGCTACGCACCTGCCCTTACACCTAGAAAACACACACATATTGTTAGAGCTACGCACCTGCCCTTACACCTAGAAAACACACACATATTGATGGAGCTACGCAACTGCCCTTACACCTTGAAAACACACACATATTGTTGGAGCTACGCACCTGCCCTTACACCTAGAAAACACACACATATTGTTGGAGCTACGCACCTGCCCATACACCTAGAAAACACACACATATTGTTAGAGCTACGCACCTGCCCATACACCTAGAAAGCACACACATATTGTTAGAGGTATGCACCTGCCCTTACACCTAGAAAACACACACATATTGTAAGAGCTACGCACCTGTCCTTACACCGAGAAAACACACACATATTGTTAGAGCTACGCACCTGCCCTTACACCTAGAAAACACACACATATTGTTAGAGCTACGCACCTGCCCTTACACCTAGAAAACACATACATATTGTTAGAGCTACGCATCTGCCCATACACCTAGAAAACACACACATATTGTTGGAGCTACGCACCTGCCCTTACACCTAGAGTACGCACACATATTGTTAGAGCTACGCACCTGCCCTTACACCTAGAAAACACACACATATTGTTAGAGCTATGCACCTGCCCTTACACCTAGAAAAAACACACATATTGTTAGAGCTACGCACCTGCCCTTACACCTAGAAAACACACACATATTGTTAGAGCTACGCACCTGCCCTTACACCTAGAAAACTCACACATATTGTTAGAGCTACTCACCTGCCCTTACACCTAGAAAACACACACATATTGTTAGAGCTACGCACCTGCCCTTACACCTAGAGTACGCACACATATTGTTAGAGCTACGCACCTGCCCTTACACCTAGAAAACACATACATATTGTTAGAGCTACGCACCTGCCCTTACACCTAGAAAACACACACATATTGATGGAGCTACGCAACTGCCCTTACACCTTGAAAACACACACATATTGTTGGAGCTACGCACCTGCCCTTACACCTAGAAAACACACACATATTGTTAGAGCTACGCACCTGCCCTTACACCTAGAGTACGCACACATATTGTTAGAGCTACGCACCTGCCCTTACACCTAGAAAACACATACATATTGTTAGAGTTACGCACCTGCCCTTACACCTAGAAAACACACACATATTGATGGAGCTACGCACCTGCCCTTACACCTAGAAAACACACACATATTGTAAGAGCTACGCACCTGCCCATACACCTAGAAAACACACACATATTGTTGGAGCTACGCACCTGCCCATACACCTAGAAAACACACACATATTGATGGAGCTACGCAACTGCCCTTACACCTTGAAAACACACACATATTGTTGGAGCTACGCACCTGCCCTTACACCTAGAAAACACACACATATTGTTGGAGCTACGCACCTGCCCTTACACCTAGAAAACACACACATATTGTTGGAGCTACGCACCTGCCCTTACACCTAGAAAACACACACATATTGTAAGAGCTACGCACCTGCCCATACACCTAGAAAACACGCACATATTGTTGGAGCTACGCACCTGCCCTTACACCTAGAAAACACACACATATTGTTAGAGCTACGCACCTGCCCTTACACCTAGAAACACACATATTGATGGAGCTACGCAACTGCCCTTACACCTTGAAAACACACACATATTGTTGGAGCTACGTACCTGCCCTTACACCTAGAAAACACACACATATTGTTGGAGCTACGCACCTGCCCTTACACCTAGAAAACACACACATATTGTTAGAGCTACGCACCTGCCCTTACACCTGGAAAACACACAAATATTGTTGGAGCTACGCACCTGCCCTTACATCTAGAAAACACACACATATTGTTGGAGCTACGCACCTGCCCTTACATCTAGAACACACACACATATTGTTGGAGCTACGCACCTGCCCTTACATCTAGAACACACACACATATTGTTGGAGCTACGCACCTGCCCTTACATCTAGAAAACACACACATATTGTTGGAGCTACGCACCTGCCCTTACATCTAGAAAACACACACATATTGTTGGAGCTACGCACCTACCCTTACATCTAGAAAACACACACATATTGTTGGAGCTACGCACCTGCCCTTACATCTAGAAAACACACACATATTGTTGGAGCTACGCACCTGCCCTTACATCTAGAAAACACACACATATTGTTGGAGCTACGCACCTGCCCTTACATCTAGAAAACACACACATATTGTTGGAGCTACGCACCTGCCCTTACATCTAGAAAACACACACATATTGTTGGAGCTACGCACCTGTCCTTACATCTAGAAAACACACACATATTGCTGGAGCTACGCACCTGCCCTTACATCTAGAAAACACACACCTATTGTTGGAGCTACGCACCTGCCCTTACATCTAGAAAACACACACATATTGTTGGAGCTACGCACTTGCCCTTACATCTATAAAACACACACATATTGTTGGAGCTACGCACCTGCCCTTACATCTAGAAAACACACACATATTGTTGGAGCTACGCACCTGCCCTTACATCTAGAAAACACACACATATTGTTGGAGCTACGCACCTGCCCTTACATCTAGAACACACACACATATTGTTGGAGCTACGCACTTGCCCTTACATCTAGAAAACACACACATATTGTTGGAGCTACGCACCTGCCCTTACATCTAGAAAACACACACATATTGTTGGAGCTACGCACCTACCCTTACATCTAGAAAACACACACATATTGTTGGAGCTACGCACTTGCCCTTACATCTAGAAAACACACACATATTGTTGGAGCTACGCACCTGCCCTTACATCTAGAAAACACACACATATTGTTGGAGCTACGCACCTGCCCTTACATCTAGAAAACACACACATATTGTTGGAGCTACGCACCTGCCCTTGCATCTAGAAAACACACACATATTGTTGGAGCTACGCACCTGCCCTTACATCTAGAAAACACACACATATTGTTGGAGCTACTCACCTGCCCTTACATCTAGAAAACACACACATATTGTTGGAGCTACGCACCTGCCCTTACATCTAGAAAACACACACATATTGTTGGAGCTACGCACCTGCCCTTACATCTAGAAAACACACACATATTGTTGGAGCTACGCACCTGCCCTTACATCTAGAAAACACACACATATTGTTGGAGCTACGCACCTGCCCTTACATCTAGAAAACACACACATATTGTTGGAGCTACGCACCTGCCCTTACATCTAGAAAACACACACATATTGTTGGAGCTACGCACCTGCCCTTGCATCTAGAAAACACACACATATTGTTGGAGCTACGCACCTGCCCTTACATCTAGAAAACACACACATATTGTTGGAGCTACGCACCTGCCCTTACATCTAGAAAACACACACATATTGTTGGAGCTACGCACCTGCCCTTACATCTAGAAAACACACACATATTGTTGGAGCTACGCACCTGCCCTTACACCTAGAAAACACACACATATTGTTAGAGCTACGCACCTGCCCTTACATCTAGAAAACACACACATATTGTTAGAGCTACGCACCTGCCCTTACATCTAGAAAACACACACATATTGTTGGAGCTACGCACCTGCCCTTACATCTAGAAAACACACACATATTGTTAGAGCTACGCACCTGCCCTTACATCTAGAAAACACACACATATTGTTAGAGCTACGCACCTGCCCTTACATCTAGAAAACACACACATATTGTTGGAGCTACGCACCTGCCCTTACATCTAGAAAACACACACATATTGTTGGAGCTACGCACCTGCCCTTACATCTAGAAAACACACACATATTGTTGGAGCTACGCACCTGCCCTTACATCTAGAAAACACACACATATTGTTGGAGCTACGCACCTGCCCTTACACCTAGAAAACACACACATATTGTTAGAGCTACGCACCTGCCCTTACACCTGGAAAACACACAAATATTGTTGGAGCTACGCACCTGCCCTTACATCTAGAAAACACACACATATTGTTGGAGCTACGCACCTGCCCTTACATCTAGAACACACACACATATTGTTGGAGCTACGCACCTGCCCTTACATCTAGAACACACACACATATTGTTGGAGCTACGCACCTGCCCTTACATCTAGAAAACACACACATATTGTTGGAGCTACGCACCTGCCCTTACATCTAGAAAACACACACATATTGTTGGAGCTACGCACCTACCCTTACATCTAGAAAACACACACATATTGTTGGAGCTACGCACCTGCCCTTACATCTAGAAAACACACACATATTGTTGGAGCTACGCACCTGCCCTTACATCTAGAAAACACACACATATTGTTGGAGCTACGCACCTGCCCTTACATCTAGAAAACACACACATATTGTTGGAGCTACGCACCTGCCCTTACATCTAGAAAACACACACATATTGTTGGAGCTACGCACCTGTCCTTACATCTAGAAAACACACACATATTGCTGGAGCTACGCACCTGCCCTTACATCTAGAAAACACACACCTATTGTTGGAGCTACGCACCTGCCCTTACATCTAGAAAACACACACATATTGTTGGAGCTACGCACTTGCCCTTACATCTATAAAACACACACATATTGTTGGAGCTACGCACCTGCCCTTACATCTAGAAAACACACACATATTGTTGGAGCTACGCACCTGCCCTTACATCTAGAAAACACACACATATTGTTGGAGCTACGCACCTGCCCTTACATCTAGAACACACACACATATTGTTGGAGCTACGCACTTGCCCTTACATCTAGAAAACACACACATATTGTTGGAGCTACGCACCTGCCCTTACATCTAGAAAACACACACATATTGTTGGAGCTACGCACCTACCCTTACATCTAGAAAACACACACATATTGTTGGAGCTACGCACTTGCCCTTACATCTAGAAAACACACACATATTGTTGGAGCTACGCACCTGCCCTTACATCTAGAAAACACACACATATTGTTGGAGCTACGCACCTGCCCTTACATCTAGAAAACACACACATATTGTTGGAGCTACGCACCTGCCCTTGCATCTAGAAAACACACACATATTGTTGGAGCTACGCACCTGCCCTTACATCTAGAAAACACACACATATTGTTGGAGCTACTCACCTGCCCTTACATCTAGAAAACACACACATATTGTTGGAGCTACGCACCTGCCCTTACATCTAGAAAACACACACATATTGTTGGAGCTACGCACCTGCCCTTACATCTAGAAAACACACACATATTGTTGGAGCTACGCACCTGCCCTTACATCTAGAAAACACACACATATTGTTGGAGCTACGCACCTGCCCTTACATCTAGAAAACACACACATATTGTTGGAGCTACGCACCTGCCCTTACATCTAGAAAACACACACATATTGTTGGAGCTACGCACCTGCCCTTGCATCTAGAAAACACACACATATTGTTGGAGCAACGCACCTGCCCTTACATCTAGAAAACACACACATATTGTTGGAGCTACGCACCTGCCCTTACATCTAGAAAACACACACATATTGTTGGAGCTACGCACCTGCCCTTACATCTAGAAAACACACACATATTGTTGGAGCTACGCACCTGCCCTTACACCTAGAAAACACACACATATTGTTAGAGCTACGCACCTGCCCTTACATCTAGAAAACACACACATATTGTTAGAGCTACGCACCTGCCCTTACATCTAGAAAACACACACATATTGTTGGAGCTACGCACCTGCCCTTACATCTAGAAAACACACACATATTGTTGGAGCTACGCACCTGCCCTTACATCTAGAAAACACACACATATTGTTAGAGCTACGCACCTGTCCTTACATCTAGAAAACACACACATATTGTTAGAGCTACGCACCTGCCCTTACACCTAGAAAACACACACATATTGTTAGAGCTACGCACGTGCCCTTACACCTAGAAAACACACACATATTGTTAGAGCTACGCACCTGTCCTTACACCGAGAAAACACACACATATTGTAAGAGCTACGCACCTGTCCTTACACCGAGAAAACACACACATATTGTTAGAGCTACTCACCTGCCCTTACACCTAGAAAACACACACATATTGTTAGAGCTACGCACCTGCCCTTACACCTAGAAAACACACACATATTGTTAGAGCTACGCACCTGCCCTTACACCTAGAAAACACACACATATTGTTAGAGCTATGCACCTGCCCTTACACCCGGAAAACACACACATATTGTTAGAGCTACGCACCTGCCCTTACACCTGGAAAACACACACATATTGTTAGAGCTACGCACCTGCCCTTACACCTAGAAAACACACACATATTGTTAGAGCTATGCACCTGCCCTTACACCTAGAAAACACACACATATTGTTAAAGCTACGCACCTGCCCTTACACCTAGAAAACACACACATATTGTTAGAGCTATGCACCTGCCCTTACACCTGGAAAACACACACATATTGTTAGAGCTACGCACCTGCCCTTACACCTAGAAAACACACACATATTGTTAGAGGTACGCACCTGCCCTTACACCTAGAAAACACACACATATTGTTAGAGCTATGCACCTGACTTTACACCTGGAAAACACACACATATTGTTAGAGCTACGCACCTGCCCTTACACCTAGAAAACACACACATATTGTTAGAGCTACGCACGTGCCCTTACACCTAGAAAACACACACATATTGTTAGAGCTAAGCACCTGCCCTTACATCTAGAAAACACACACATATTGTTAGAGCTACGCACCTGCCCTTACACCTAGAAAACACACACATATTGTTAGAGCTACGCACCTGCCCTTACACCTAGAAAGCACACACATATTGTTGGAGCTACGCATCTGCCCTTACACCTAGAAAACACACACATATTGTTGGAGCTACGCACCTGCCCTTACACCTGGAAAACACACACATATTGTTAGAGCTACGCACCTGACCTTACACCTAGAAAACACACACATATTGTTGGAGCTACGCACCTGCCCTTACACCTAGAAAACACACACATATTGTTAGAGCTACACACCTGCCCTTACACCTGGAAAACACACACATATTGTTAGAGCTACGCACCTGCCCTTACACCTAGAAAATACACACATATTGTTAGAGCTACGCACCTGCCCTTACACCTAGAAAACACACACATATTGTTAGAGCTACGCTCCTGCCCTTACACCTAGAAAACACACACATATTGTTAGAGCTACGCACCTGCCCTTACACCTGGAAAACACACACATATTGTTAGAGCTACGCACCTGCCCTTACACCTAGAAAACACACACATATTGTTAGAGCTACGCACCTACCCTTACACCTAGAAAACAAACACATATTGTTAGAGCTACGCACCTGTCCTTACACCGAGAAAACACAAACATATTGTTAGAGCTACGCACCTGTCCTTACACCGAGAAAACACACACATATTGTTAGAGCTACGCACCTGCCCTTACACCTTGAAAACACACACATATTATTAGAGCTACGCACCTGCCCTTACACCTAGAAAACACACACATATTGTTAGAGCTACGCACCTGTCCTTACACCTAGAAAACACACACATATTGTTAGAGCTACGCACCTGCCCTTACACCTAGAAAACACACACATATTGTTAGAGCTACGCACCAGCCCTTACAGCTAGAAAACACACACATATTGTTAGAGCTACGCACCTGCCCTTACACCTAGAAAACACACACATATTGTAGGAGGTACGCACCTGCCCTTACACCTAGAAAACACACACATATTGTTAGAGCTACACACCAGCCCTTACACCTAGAAAACACACACATATTGCTAGAGCTAAGCACCTGCCCTTACACCTAGAAAACACACACAAAATGGTTAGAGCTATGCACCTGCCCTTACACCTAGAAAACACAAACATATTGTTAGAGCTACGCACCTGCCCTTACACCTGGAAAACACACACCTATTGTTAGAGCTACGCACCTGTCCTTACACCGAGAAAACACACATATTGTTAGAGCTAAGCACCTGCCCATACACCTAGAAAACACACACATATTGTTAGAGCTACGAACCTGCCCTTACACCTAGAAAGCACACACATATTGTTGGAGCTACGCACCTGCCCTTACACCTAGAAAACACACACATATTGATGGAGCTACGCACCTGCCCTTACACCTGGAAAACACACACATATTGTTAGAGCTACGCACCTGACCTTACACCTAGAAAACACACACATATTGTTGGAGCTACGCACCTGCCCTTACACCTAGAAAACACACACATATTGTTAGAGCTACACACCTGCCCTTACATCTGGAAAACACACACATATTGTTAGAGCTACGCACCTGCCCTTACACCTAGAAAACACACACATATTGTTAGAGCTACGCACCTGCCCTTACACCTAGAAAACACACACATATTGTTAGAGCTACGCTCCTGCCCTTACACCTAGAAAACACACACATATTGTTAGAGCTACGCACCTGCCCTTACACCTGGAAAACACACATATTGTTAGAGCTAAGCACCTGCCCTTACACCTGGAAAACACACACATATTGTTAGAGCTACGCTCCTGCCCTTACACCTAGAAAACACACATATATTGTTAGAGCTACGCACCTGCCCTTACACCTGGAAAACACACACATATTGTTAGAGCTACGCACCTGCCCTTACACCTAGAAAACACACACATATTGTTAGAGCTACGCACCTACCCTTACACCTAGAAAACACACACATATTGTTAGAGCTACGCACCTGTCCTTACATCGAGAAAACACACACATATTGTTAGAGCTACGCACCTGTCCTTACACCGAGAAAACACACACATATTGTTAGAGCTACGCACCTGCCCTTACACCTAGAAAACACACACATATTATTAGAGCTACGCACCTGCCCTTACACCTAGAAAACACACACATATTGTTAGAGCTACGCACCTGCCCTTACACCTAGAAAACACACACATTTTGTTAGAGCTACGCACCTGCCCTTACACCTAGAAAACACACACATATTGTAAGAGGTACGCACCTGCCCTTACACCTAGAAAACACACATATTGTTAGAGCTACACACCAGCCCTTACACCTAGAAAACACACACATATTGCTAGAGCTAAGCACCTGCCCTTACACCTAGAAAACACACACAAAATGGTTAGAGCTATGCACCTGCCCTTACACCTAGAAAACACAAACATATTGTTAGAGTTACGCACCTGCCCTTAAACCTGGAAAACACACACCTATTGTTAGAGCTACGCACCTGTCCTTACACCGAGAAAACACACACATATTGTTAGAGCTACGCACCTGTCCTTACACCGAGAAAACACACATATTGTTAGAGCTAAGCACCTGCCCATACACCTAGAAAACACACACATATTGTTAGAGCTACGCACCTGCCCTTACACCTAGAAAACACACACATATTGTTAGAGCTACGCACCTGCCCTTACACCTAGAAAACACACATATTGTTAGAGCTAAGCACCTGCCCTTACACCTGGAAAACACACACATATTGTTAGAGCTACGCACCTGCCCTTACACCTAGAAAACACACACATATTGTTAGAGCTACGCACCTGCCCTTACACCTGGAAAACACACACATATTGTTAGATCTATGCACCTGCCCTTACACCTAGAAAACACACACACATATTGTTAGAGCTACGCACCTGCCCTTACACCTGGAAAACACACATATTGTTAGAGCTACGCACCTGCCCTTACACCTGGAAAACACACACATATTGTTAGAGCTACGCACCTGCCCTTACACCTGGAAAACACACACATATTGTTAGAGCTACGCACCTGCCCTTACACCTAGAAAACACACACATATTGTTAGAGCTACGCACCTGCCCTTACACCTAGAAAACACACACATATTGTTAGAGCTACGCACCTGCCCTTGCACCTGGAAAACACACACATATTGTTAGAGCTACGCACCTGCCCTTACACCTGGAAAACACACACATATTGTTAGAGCTACGCACCTGCCCTTACACCTGGAAAACACACACATATTGTTAGAGCTACGCACCTGCCCTTACACCTAGAAAACACACACATATTGTTAGAGCTAAGCACCTGCCCTTACACCTAGAAAACACACACAAAATGGTTAGAGCTATGCACCTGCCCTTACACCTAGAAAACACAAACATATTGTTAGAGCTACGTACCTGCCCTTACACCTAGAAAACACACACATATTGTTAGAGCTACGCACCTGCCCTTATACCTGGAAAACACACACATATTGTTAGAGCTACGCACCTGCCCTTACACCTAGAAAACACACACATATTGTTAGAGCTATGCACCTGCCCTTACACCTAGAAAACACACACATATTGTTAAAGCTACGCACCTGCCCTTACACCTAGAAAACACACACATATTGTTAGAGCTATGCACCTGCCCTTACACCTGGAAAACACACACATATTGTTAGAGCTACGCACCTGCCCTTACACCTAGAAAACACACACATATTGTTAGAGGTACGCACCTGCCCTTACACCTAGAAAACACACACATATTGTTAGAGCTATGCACCTGACTTTACACCTGGAAAACACACACATATTGTTAGAGCTACGCACCTGCCCTTACACCTAGAAAACACACACATATTGTTAGAGCTACGCACGTGCCCTTACACCTAGAAAACACACACATATTGTTAGAGCTAAGCACCTGCCCTTACATCTAGAAAACACACACATATTGTTAGAGCTACGCACCTGCCCTTACACCTAGAAAACACACACATATTGTTAGAGCTACGCACCTGCCCTTACACCTAGAAAGCACACACATATTGTTGGAGCTACGCATCTGCCCTTACACCTAGAAAACACACACATATTGTTGGAGCTACGCACCTGCCCTTACACCTGGAAAACACACACATATTGTTAGAGCTACGCACCTGACCTTACACCTAGAAAACACACACATATTGTTGGAGCTACGCACCTGCCCTTACACCTAGAAAACACACACATATTGTTAGAGCTACACACCTGCCCTTACACCTGGAAAACACACACATATTGTTAGAGCTACGCACCTGCCCTTACACCTAGAAAACACACACATATTGTTAGAGCTACGCACCTGCCCTTACACCTAGAAAACACACACATATTGTTAGAGCTACGCTCCTGCCCTTACACCTAGAAAACACACACATATTGTTAGAGCTACGCACCTGCCCTTACACCTGGAAAACACACACATATTGTTAGAGCTACGCACCTGCCCTTACACCTAGAAAACACACACATATTGTTAGAGCTACGCACCTACCCTTACACCTAGAAAACACACACATATTGTTAGAGCTACGCACCTGTCCTTACACCGAGAAAACACAAACATATTGTTAGAGCTACGCACCTGTCCTTACACCGAGAAAACACACACATATTGTTAGAGCTACGCACCTGCCCTTACACCTTGAAAACACACACATATTATTAGAGCTACGCACCTGCCCTTACACCTAGAAAACACACACATATTGTTAGAGCTACGCACCTGTCCTTACACCTAGAAAACACACACATATTGTTAGAGCTACGCACCTGCCCTTACAGCTAGAAAACACACACATATTGTTAGAGCTACGCACCTGCCCTTACACCTAGAAAACACACACATATTGTAGGAGGTACGCACCTGCCCTTACACCTAGAAAACACACACATATTGTTAGAGCTACACACCAGCCCTTACACCTAGAAAACACACACATATTGCTAGAGCTAAGCACCTGCCCTTACACCTAGAAAACACACACAAAATGGTTAGAGCTATGCACCTGCCCTTACACCTAGAAAACACAAACATATTGTTAGAGCTACGCACCTGCCCTTACACCTGGAAAACACACACCTATTGTTAGAGCTACGCACCTGTCCTTACACCGAGAAAACACACATATTGTTAGAGCTAAGCACCTGCCCATACACCTAGAAAACACACACATATTGTTAGAGCTACGAACCTGCCCTTACACCTAGAAAGCACACACATATTGTTGGAGCTACGCACCTGCCCTTACACCTAGAAAACACACACATATTGATGCAGCTACGCACCTGCCCTTACACCTGGAAAACACACACATATTGTTAGAGCTACGCACCTGACCTTACACCTAGAAAACACACACATATTGTTGGAGCTACGCACCTGCCCTTACACCTAGAAAACACACACATATTGTTAGAGCTACACACCTGCCCTTACACCTGGAAAACACACACATATTGTTAGATCTATGCACCTGCCCTTACACCTAGAAAACACACACACATATTGTTAGAGCTACGCACCTGCCCTTACACCTGGAAAACACACACATATTGTTAGAGCTACGCACCTGCCCTTACACCTGGAAAACACACACATATTGTTAGAGCTACGCACCTGCCCTTACACCTGGAAAACACACACATATTGTTAGAGCTACGCACCTGCCCTTACACCTAGAAAACACACACATATTGTTAGAGCTACGCACCTGCCCTTACACCTAAAAAACACACACATATTGTTAGAGCTACGCACCTGCCCTTACACCTGGAAAACACACACATATTGTTAGAGCTACGCACCTGCCCTTACACCTGGAAAACACACACATATTGTTAGAGCTACGCACCTGCCCTTACACCTGGAAAACACACACATATTGTTAGAGCTACGCACCTGCCCTTACACCTAGAAAACACACATATTGTTAGAGCTACGCACCTGCCCTTACACCTAGAAAACACACACATATTGTTAGAGCTACGCACCTGTCCTTACACCAAGAAAACACACACATATTGTTAGAGCTACGCACCTGTCCTTACACCGAGAAAACACACACATATTGTTAGAGCTACGCACCTGCCCTTACACCTAGAAAACACACACATATTGTTAGAGCTACGCACCTGCCCTTACACCTAGAAAACACACACATATTGTTAGAGCTACGCACCTGCCCTTACACCTAGAAAACACACACATATTGTTAGAGCTACGCACCTGCCCTTACACCTAGAAAACACACACATATTGTTAGAGCTACGCACCTGCCCTTATACCTGGAAAACACACACATATTGTTAGAGCTACGCACCTGACCTTACACCTAGAAAACACACATATATTGTTAGAGCTACGCACCTGCCCTTACACCTGGAAAACATACACATATTGTTAGAGCTACGCAACTGCCCTTACACCTAGAAAACACACACATATTGTTAGAGCTACGCACCTGCCCTTACACCTAAAAAACACACACATATTGTTAGAGCTACGCACCTGTCCTTACACCGAGAAAACACACACATATTGTTGGCGCTAAGGACCTGCCCTTATACCTAGAAAACACACACATATTGTTAGAGCTAAGCACCTGCCCTTACACCTAGAAAACACACACATATTGTTGGAGCTACGCACCTGCCCTTACACCTAGAAAACACACACATATTGTTGGAGCTACGCACCTGCCCTTACACCTGGAAAACACACACAAATTGTTAGAGCTACGCACCTGCCCTTACACCTAGAAAACACACACATATTGTTGGAGCTACGCACCTGCCCTTACACCTAGAAAACACACACATATTGTAAGAGCTACGCACCTGCCCTTACACCTAGAAAACACACACATATTGATGGAGCTACGCACCTGCCCTTACACCTAGAAAACACACACATATTGTAAGAGCTACGCACCTGCCCATACACCTAGAAAACACACACATATTGTTAGAGCTACGCACCTGCCCTTACACCTAGAAAACACACACATATTGTTGGAGCTACGCACCTGCCCTTACACCTAGAAAACACACACATATTGTAAGAGCTACGCACCTGCCCATACACCTAGAAAACACACACATATTGTTAGAGCTACGCATCTGCCCATACACCTAGAAAACACACACATATTGTTAGAGCTATGCACCTGCCCTTACACATAGAAAACACACACATATTGTAAGAGCTACGCACCTGCCCATACACGTAGAAAACACACACATACTTTTGGAGCTACGCACCTGCCCTTACACCTAGAAAACACACACATATTGTTGGAGCTACGCACCTGCCCTTACATCTGGAAAACACACACATATTGTTAGAGCCACGCACCTGCCCTTACACCTAGAAAACACACACATATTGTTGGAGCTACGCACCTGCCCTTACACCTGGAAAACACACACATATTGTTAGAGCTACGCACCTGCCCTTACACCTAGAAAACTGACATATATTGCTGGAGCTACGCACCTGCCCTTACACCTGGAAAACACACACAGATTGCTAGATCTACGCACCTGCCCTAACACCTAGAAAACACACATATTGTTGGAGCTACGCATCTGCCCTTACACCTAGAAAACACACATACTGTTGGAGCTACTCACCTGCCCTTACACCTAGAAAACAGACACATATTGTTGGAGCTACGCATCTGCCCTTACACCTGGAAAACACACATAGATTGCTAGAGCTACGCACCTGTCCTTACACCTAGAAAACACACACATATTGTTATAGCTACGCACCTGCCCTTACACCTAGAAAACACACATGTTGTTGGAGCTACGCACCTGCCCTTACACCTGGAAAACACACATAGATTGCTAGAGCTACGCACCTGCCCTTACGCCTGGAAAACACACACATATTGTTAGAGCTACGCACCTGTCCTTACACCGAGAAAACACACACATATTGTTGGCGCTAAGCACCTGCCCTTATACCTAGAAAACACACACATATTGTTAGAGCTACGCACCTGCTCTTACACCTAGAAAACACACACATATTGTTAGAGATACGCACCTGCCCATACACCTAGAAAACACACACATATTGTTAGAGCTATGCACCTGCCCTTACACCTAGAAAACACACAAATAATGTTAGAGCTATGCACCTGTCCATACACCTAGAAAACACACACATATTGTTAGAGCTAAGCACCTGCCCTTACACCTAGAAAACACACACATATTGTTAGAGCTACGCACCTGCTCTTACACCTAGAAAACACACACATATTGTTAGAGCTACGCACCTGCCCATACACCTAGAAAACACACACATATTGTTAGAGCTATGCACCTGCCCTTACACCTAGAAAACACACACATATTGTTAGAGCTACGCACCTGCCCTTACACCTAGAAAACACACACATATTGTTAGAGCTACGCACCTGCCCATACACCTAGAAAACAAACACATATTGTTAGAGCTACGCACCTGCCCTTACACCTAGAAAACACACACATATTGTTAGAGCTATGCACCTGCCCTTACACCTAGAAAACACACACATATTGTAAGAGCTACGCACCTGCCCATACACGTAGAAAACACACACATACTGTTGGAGCTACACACCTGCCCCTACACCTAGAAAACACACACATATTGTTAGAGCTACGCACCTGCCCATACACCTAGAAAACACACACATATTGTTAGAGCTACGCACCTGCCCTTACACCTAGAAAACACACACATATTGTTAGAGCTATGCACCTGCCCTTACACCTAGAAAACACACACATATTGTTAGAGCTACGCACTTGCCCATACACCTAGAAAACACACACATATTGTTAGAGCTATGCACCTGCCCTTACACCTAGAAAACACACACATATTGTTAGAGCTATGCACCTGCCCTTACACCTAGAAAACACACACATATTGTTAGAGCTACGCACCTGCCCATACACCTAGAAAACACACACATATTGTTAGAGCTACGCACCTGCCCTTACACCTAGAAAACACACACATATTGTTAGAGCTATGCACCTGCCCTTACACCTAGAAAACACACACATATTGTTAGAGCTACGCACCTGCCCATACACCTAGAAAACACACACATATTGTTAGAGCTATGCACCTGCCCTTACACCTAGAAAACACACACATATTGTAAGAGCTACGCACCTGCCCATACACGTAGAAAACACACACATACTGTTGGAGCTACACACCTGCCCCTACACCTAGAAAACACACACATATTTTTGGAGCTACGCACCTGCCATTACACCTAGAAAACACACACATATAGTAAGATCTACGCACCTGCCCTTACACCTGGAAAACACACACAGATTGCTAGATCTACGCACCTGCCCTAACACCTAGAAAACACACATATTGTTGGAGCTACGCATCTGCCCTTACACCTAGAAAACACACATACTGTTGGAGCTACGCACCTGCCCTTACACCTGGAAAACACACACAGATTGCTAGAGCTACGCACCTGCCCTTAAACCTAGAAAACACACACATATTGTTAGCGCTACGCACCTGCCCTTACACGTAGAAAACACACACATATTGTAAGAGCTACGCACCTGCCCATACACCTAGAAAACACACACATATTGTTAGAGCTACGCACCTGCCCTTACACCTAGAAAACACACACATATTGTTAGAGCTACGCACCTGCCCTTACACCTAGAAAACACACACATATTGTTAGAGCTACGCACCTGCCCTTACACCTAGAAAACACACACATATTGTTGGAGGTACGCACCTGCCCTTACACCTAGAAAACACACACATATTGATGGAGCTACGCACCTACGCTTACACCTAGAAAACACACACATATTGTTGGAGCTACGCACCTGCCCTTACACCTAGAAAACACACACATATTGATGGAGCTACGCACCTACGCTTACACCTAGAAAACACACACATATTGTTAGAGCTACGCACCTGCCCTTACACGTAGAAAACACACACATATTGTAAGAGCTACGCACCTGCCCATACACCTAGAAAACACACACATATTGTTAGAGCTACGCACCTGCCCTTACACCTAGAAAACACACACATATTGTTAGAGCTACGCACCTGCCCTTACACCTAGAAAACACACACATATTGTTAGAGCTACGCACCTGCCCTTACACCTAGAAAACACACACATATTGTTGGAGGTACGCACCTGCCCTTACACCTAGAAAACACACACATATTGATGGAGCTACGCACCTACGCTTACACCTAGAAAACACACACATATTGTTGGAGCTACGCACCTGCCCTTACACCTAGAAAACACACACATATTGATGGAGCTACGCACCTGCCCTTACACCTAGAAAACACACACATATTGATGGAGCTACGCACCTGCCCTTACACCTAGAAAACACACACATATTGTAAGAGCTACGCACCTGCCCTTAAACCTAGAAAACACACACATATTGATGGAGCTACGCACCTGCCCTTACACCTAGAAAACACACACATATTGATGGAGCTACGCACCTGCCCTTACACCTAGAAAACACACACATATTGTAAGAGCTACGCACCTGCCCTTACACCTAGAAAACACACACATATTGTTGGAGCTACGCACCTGCCCATACACCTAGAAAACACACACATATTGATGGAGCTACGCACCTGCCCTTACACCTAGAAAACACACACACATATTGATGGAGCTACGCACCTGCCCTTACACCTAGAAAACACACACATATTGTTGGAGTTACGCACCTGCCCTTACACCTAGAAAACACACACATATTGTAAGAGCTACGCACCTGCCCATACACCTAGAAAACACACACATATTGTTAGAGCTACGCACCTGCCCTTACACCTAGAAAACACACACATATTGTAAGAGCTACGCACCTGCCCTTACACCTAGAAAACACACACATATTGTTAGAGCTAAGCACCTGCCCTTACACCTAGAAAACACACACATATTGTTAGAGCTACGCACCTGCTCTGACACCTAGAAAACACACACATATTGTTAGAGCTACGCACCTGCCCATACACCTAGAAAACACACACATATTGTTTGAGCTATGCACCTGTCCTTACACCTAGAAAACACACACATATTGTTAGAGCTGCGCACCTGCCCTTACACCTAGAAAACACACACATATTGTTAGAGCTACGCACCTGCCCTTACACCTAGAAAACACACAAATATTGTTAGAGCTATGCACCTGCCCATACACCTAGAAAACACACACATATTGTTAGAGCTAAGCAACTGCCCTTACACCTAGAAAACACACACATATTGTTAGAGCTACGCACCTGCTCTTACACCTAGAAAACACACACATATTGTTAGAGCTACGCACCTGCCCATACACCTAGAAAACACACACATATTGTTAGAGCTAAGCACCTGCCCATACACCTAGAAAACACACACATATTGTTAGACCTAAGCACCTGCCCTTACACCTAGAAAACACACACATATTGTTAGAGCTACGCACCTGCCCATACACCTAGAAAACACACACATATTGTTAGAGCTAAGCACCTGCCCATACACCTAGAAAACACACATATTGTTAGAGCTACGCACCTGCTCTGACACCTAGAAAACACACACATATTGTTAGAGCTACGCACCTGCCCATACACCTAGAAAACACACACATATTGTTAGAGCTATGCACCTGCCCTTACACCTAGAAAACACACACATATTGTTAGAGCTATGCACCTGCCCATACACCTAGAAAACACACACATATTGTTAGAGCTATGCACCTGCCCTTACACCTAGAAAACACACACATATTGTTAGAGCTAAGCACCTGCCCTTACACCTAGAAAACACACACATATTGTTAGAGCTACGCACCTGCTCTGACACCTAGAAAACACACAAATATTGTTAGAGCTATGCACCTGCCCATACACCTAGAAAACACACACATATTGTTAGAGCTAAGCACCTGCCCTTACACCTAGAAAACACACACATATTGTTAGAGCTACGCACCTGCTCTTACACCTAGAAAACACACACATATTGTTAGAGCTACGCACCTGCCCATACACCTAGAAAACACACACATATTGTTAGAGCTATGCACCTGCCCTTACACCTAGAAAACACACACATATTGTTAGAGCTATGCACCTGCCCATACACCTAGAAAACACACACATATTGTTAGAGCTACGCACCTGCCCTTACACCTAGAAAACACACACATATTGTTAGAGCTATGCACCTGTCCTTACACCTAGAAAACACACACATATTGTTAGAGCTACGCACCTGCCCTTCCACCTAGAAAACACACACATATTGTAAGAGCTACGCACCTGCCCATACACCTAGAAAACACACACATATTGTTAGAGCTATGCACCTGCCCTTACACCTAGAAAACACACACATATTGTAAGAGCTACGCACCTGCCCATACACGTAGAAAACACACACATACTGTTGGAGCTACACACCTGCCCCTACACCTAGAAAACACACACATATTTTTGGAGCTAGGCACCTGCCATTACAACTAGAAAACACACACATGTAGTAAGATCTACGCACCTGCCCTTACACCTGTAAAACACACACAGATTGCTAGATCTACGCACCTGCCCTAACACCTAGAAAACACACATATTGTTGGAGCTACGCATCTGCCCTTACACCTAGAAAACACACATACTGTTGGAGCTACGCACCTGCCCTTACACCTGGAAAACACACACAGATTGCTAGAGCTACGCACCTGCCCTTACACCTAGAAAACACACACATATTGTTAGCGCTACGCACTTGCCCTTACACCTAGAAAACACACACATATTGTTAGAGCTACGCACCTGCCCTTACACCTAGAAAACACACACATATTGTTAGAGCTACGCACCTGCCCATACACCTAGAAAACACACACATACTGTTGGAGCTACACACCTGCCCCTACACCTAGAAAACACACACATATTGTTAGAGCTATGCACCTGCCATTACACCTAGAAAACACACACATATTGTAAGAGCTACGCACCTGCCCATACACGTAGAAAACACACACATACTGTTGGAGCTACACACCTGCCCCTACACCTAGAAAACACACACATATTGTTAGAGCTATGCACCTGCCCTTACACCTAGAAAACACACACATATTGTTAGAGCTACGCACCTGCCCATACACCTAGAAAACACACACATATTGTTAGAGCTACGCACCTGCCCTTACACCTAGAAAACACACACATATTGTTAGAGCTATGCACCTGCCCTTACACCTAGAAAACACACACATATTGTTAGAGCTACGCACCTGCCCATACACCTAGAAAACACACACATATTGTTAGAGCTATGCACCTGCCCTTACACCTAGAAAACACACACATATTGTAAGAGCTACGCACCTGCCCATACACGTAGAAAACACACACATACTGTTGGAGCTATACACCTGCTCCTACACCTAGAAAACACACACATATTGTTAGAGCTACGCACCTGCCCATACACCTAGAAAACACACACATATTGTTAGAGCTATGCACCTGCCCTTACACCTAGAAAACACACACATATTGTTAGAGCTACGCACCTGCCCATACACCTAGAAAACACACACATATTGTTAGAGCTACGCACCTGCCCTTACACCTAGAAAACACACACATATTGTTAGAGCTATGCACCTGCCCTTACACCTAGAAAACACACACATATTGTTAGAGCTACGCACCTGCCCATACACCTAGAAAACACACACATATTGTTAGAGCTATGCACCTGCCCTTACACCTAGAAAACACACACATATTGTAAGAGCTACGCACCTGCCCATACACGTAGAAAACACACACATACTGTTGGAGCTATACACCTGCTCCTACACCTAGAAAACACACACATATTGTTAGAGCTACGCACCTGCCCCTACACCTAGAAAACACACACATATTGTTAGAGCTATGCACCTGCCCTTACACCTAGAAAACACACACATATTGTTAGAGCTACGCACCTGCCCTTACACCTAGAAAACACACACATATTGTTAGAGCTACGCACCTGCCCCTACACCTAGAAAACACACACATATTGTTAGAGCTACGCACCTGCCCATACACCTAGAAAACACACACATATTGTTAGAGCTATGCACCTGCCCTTACACCTAGAAAACACACACATATTGTAAGAGCTACGCACCTGCCCATACACGTAGAAAACACACACATACTGTTGGAGCTATACACCTGCTCCTACACCTAGAAAACACACACATATTGTTAGAGCTACGCACCTGCCCCTACACCTAGAAAACACACACATATTGTTAGAGCTACGCACCTGCCCATACACCTAGAAAACACACACATATTGTTAGAGCTACGCACCTGCCCTTACACCTAGAAAACACACACATATTGTTAGAGCTATGCACCTGCCCTTACACCTAGAAAACACACACATATTGTTAGAGCTACGCACCTGCCCATACACCTAGAAAACACACACATATTGTTAGAGCTATGCACCTGCCCTTACACCTAGAAAACACACACATATTGTAAGAGCTACGCACCTGCCCATACACGTAGAAAACACACACATACTGTTGGAGCTATACACCTGCTCCTACACCTAGAAAACACACACATATTGTTAGAGCTACGCACCTGCCCTTACACCTAGAAAACACACACATATTGTTAGAGCTATGCACCTGCCCTTACACCTAGAAAACACACACATATTGTTAGAGCTACGCACCTGCCCATACACCTAGAAAACACACACATATTGTTAGAGCTATGCACCTGCCCTTACACCTAGAAAACACACACATATTGTTAGAGCTACGCACCTGCCCATACACCTAGAAAACACACACATATTGTAAGAGCTACGCACCTGCCCTTACACCTAGAAAACACACACATATTGTAAGAGCTACGCACCTGCCATTACACCTAGAAAACACACACATATAGTAAGATCTACGCACCTGCCCTTACACCTGGAAAACACACACAGATTGCTAGATCTACGCACCTGCCCTAACACCTAGAAAACACACATATTGTTGGAGCTACGCATCTGCCCTTACACCTAGAAAACACACATACTGTTGGAGCTACGCACCTGCCCTTACACCTGGAAAACACACACAGATTGCTAGAGCTACGCACCTGCCCTTAAACCTAGAAAACACACACATATTGTTAGCGCTACGCACCTGCCCTTACACCTAGAAAACACACACATATTGTTAGAGCTACGCACCTGCTCTTACACCTAGAAAACACACACATATTGTTAGAGCTACGCACCTGCCCTTACACGTAGAAAACACACACATATTGTAAGAGCTACGCACCTGCCCATACACCTAGAAAACACACACATATTGTTAGAGCTACGCACCTGCCCTTACACCTAGAAAACACACACATATTGTTAGAGCTACGCACCTGCCCTTACACCTAGAAAACACACACATATTGTTAGAGCTACGCACCTGCCCTTACACCTAGAAAACACACACATATTGTTGGAGGTACGCACCTGCCCTTACACCTAGAAAACACACACATATTGATGGAGCTACGCACCTACGCTTACACCTAGAAAACACACACATATTGTTGGAGCTACGCACCTGCCCTTACACCTAGAAAACACACACATATTGATGGAGCTACGCACCTGCCCTTACACCTAGAAAACACACACATATTGATGGAGCTACGCACCTGCCCTTACACCTAGAAAACACACACATATTGTAAGAGCTACGCACCTGCCCTTACACCTAGAAAACACACACATATTGTTGGAGCTACGCACCTGCCCATACACCTAGAAAACACACACATATTGATGGAGCTATGCACCTGCCCTTACACCTAGAAAACACACACACATATTGATGGAGCTACGCACCTGCCCTTACACCTAGAAAACACACACATATTGTAAGAGCTACGCACCTGCCCTTACACCTAGAAAACACACACATATTGTTGGAGTTACGCACCTGCCCTTACACCTAGAAAACACACACATATTGTAAGAGCTACGCACCTGCCCATACACCTAGAAAACACACACATATTGTTAGAGCTACGCACCTGCCCTTACACCTAGAAAACACACACATATTGTAAGAGCTACGCACCTGCCCTTACACCTAGAAAACACACACATATTGTTAGAGCTAAGCACCTGCCCTTACACCTAGAAAACACACACATATTGTTAGAGCTACGCACCTGCTCTGACACCTAGAAAACACACACATATTGTTAGAGCTACGCACCTGCCCATACACCTAGAAAACACACACATATTGTTTGAGCTATGCACCTGTCCTTACACCTAGAAAACACACACATATTGTTAGAGCTACGCACCTGCCCTTACACCTAGAAAACACACACATATTGTTAGAGCTACGCACCTGCCCTTACACCTAGAAAACACACAAATATTGTTAGAGCTATGCACCTGCCCATACACCTAGAAAACACACAGATATTGTTAGAGCTAAGCAACTGCCCTTACACCTAGAAAACACACACATATTGTTAGAGCTACGCACCTGCTCTTACACCTAGAAAACACACACATATTGTTAGAGCTACGCACCTGCCCATACACCTAGAAAACACACACATATTGTTAGAGCTAAGCACCTGCCCATACACCTAGAAAACACACACATATTGTTAGAGCTAAGCACCTGCCCTTACACCTAGAAAACACACACATATTGTTAGAGCTACGCACCTGCCCATACACCTAGAAAACACACACATATTGTTAGAGCTAAGCACCTGCCCATACACCTAGAAAACACACACATATTGTTAGAGCTATGCACCTGCCCTTACACCTAGAAAACACACACATATTGTTAGAGCTACGCACCTGCTCTGACACCTAGAAAACACACACATATTGTTAGAGCTACGCACCTGCCCATACACCTAGAAAACACACACATATTGTTAGAGCTATGCACCTGCCCTTACACCTAGAAAACACACACATATTGTTAGAGCTATGCACCTGCCCATACACCTAGAAAACACACACATATTGTTAGAGCTATGCACCTGCCCTTACACCTAGAAAACACACACATATTGTTAGAGCTAAGCACCTGCCCTTACACCTAGAAAACACACACATATTGTTAGAGCTAAGCACCTGCCCTTACACCTAGAAAACACACACATATTGTTAGAGCTACGCACCTGCTCTGACACCTAGAAAACACACAAATATTGTTAGAGCTATGCACCTGCCCATACACCTAGAAAACACACACATATTGTTAGAGCTAAGCACCTGCCCTTACACCTAGAAAACACACACATATTGTTAGAGCTACGCACCTGCTCTTACACCTAGAAAACACACACATATTGTTAGAGCTATGCACCTGCCCTTACACCTAGAAAACACACACATATTGTTAGAGCTAAGCACCTGCCCTTACACCTAGAAAACACACACATATTGTTAGAGCTACGCACCTGCTCTTACACCTAGAAAACACACACATATTGTTAGAGCTATGCACCTGCCCATACACCTAGAAAACACACACATATTGTTAGAGCTATGCACCTGCCCTTACACCTAGAAAACACACACATATTGTTAGAGCTAAGCACCTGCCCTTACACCTAGAAAACACACACATATTGTTAGAGCTACGCACCTGCTCTGACACCTAGAAAACACACAAATATTGTTAGAGCTATGCACCTGCCCATACACCTAGAAAACACACACATATTGTTAGAGCTAAGCACCTGCCCTTACACCTAGAAAACACACACATATTGTTAGAGCTACGCACCTGCTCTTACACCTAGAAAACACACACATATTGTTAGAGCTACGCACCTGCCCATACACCTAGAAAACACACACATATTGTTAGAGCTATGCACCTGCCCTTACACCTAGAAAACACACACATATTGTTAGAGCTATGCACCTGCCCATACACCTAGAAAACACACACATATTGTTAGAGCTACGCACCTGCCCTTACACCTAGAAAACACACACATATTGTTAGAGCTATGCACCTGTCCTTACACCTAGAAAACACACACATATTGTTAGAGCTACGCACCTGCCCTTACACCTAGAAAACACACACATATTGTAAGAGCTACGCACCTGCCCATACACCTAGAAAACACACACATATTGTTAGAGCTATGCACCTGCCCTTACACCTAGAAAACACACACATATTGTAAGAGCTACGCACCTGCCCATACACGTAGAAAACACACACATACTGTTGGAGCTACACACCTGCCCCTACACCTAGAAAACACACACATATTTTTGGAGCTAGGCACCTGCCATTACAACTAGAAAACACACACATGTAGTAAGATCTACGCACCTGCCCTTACACCTGTAAAACACACACAGATTGCTAGATCTACGCACCTGCCCTAACACCTAGAAAACACACATATTGTTGGAGCTACGCATCTGCCCTTACACCTAGAAAACACACATACTGTTGGAGCTACGCACCTGCCCTTACACCTGGAAAACACACACAGATTGCTAGAGCTACGCACCTGCCCTTACACCTAGAAAACACACACATATTGTTAGCGCTACGCACTTGCCCTTACACCTAGAAAACACACACATATTGTTAGAGCTACGCACCTGCTCTTACACCTAGAAAACACACACAAATTGTTGGAGCTACGCACCTGCCCTTACACCTAGAAAACACACACATATTGATGGAGTTACGCACCTTCCCTTACACCTAGAAAACAGACACATTGTTAGAGCTATGCACCTGATCTTACACCTAGAAAACACACACAAATTGTTGGAGCTACGCACCTGCCCTTACACCTAGAAAACACACACATATTGATGGAGTTACGCACCTTCCCTTACACCTAGAAAACAGACACATTGTTAGAGCTATGCACCTGATCTTACACCTAGAAAACACACACATATTGTTAGAGCTACGCACCTGATCTTACACCTAGAAAACACACACATATTGTTAGAGCTACGCACCTGCCCTTACACCTAGAAAACAGACACATTGTTAGAGCTACGCACCTGATCTTACACCTAGAAAACACACACATATTGTTGGAGCTACGCACCTGCCCTTACACCTAGAAAACACACACATATTGATGGAGTTACGCACCTTCCCTTACACCTAGAAAACAGACACATTGTTAGAGCTACGCACCTGATCTTACACCTAGAAAACACACACAAATTGTTGGAGCTACGCACCTGCCCTTACACCTAGAAAACACACACATATTGATGGAGTTACGCACCTTCCCTTACACCTAGAAAACAGACACATTGTTAGAGCTACGCACCTGATCTTACACCTAGAAAACACACACATATTGTTAGAGCTACGCACCTGCCCTTACACCTAGAAAACAGACACATTGTTAGAGCTACGCACCTGATCTTACACCTAGAAAACACACACATATTGATGGAGCTACTCACCTGCCCTTACACCTAGAAAACACACACATATTTTTGGAGCTACGCACCTGCCCTTACACCTAGAAAACACACACATATTGTTGGAGCTACGCACCTGCCCTTACACCTAGAAAACACACACATATTGTTGGAGCTACGCACCTGCCCTTACACCTAGAAAACACACACATATTGTCAGAGCTACGCACCTGCCCATACACCTAGAAAACACACACATATTGTTAGAGCTACGCACCTGATCTTACACCTAGAAAACACACACATATTGTAAGAGCTACGCACCTGATCTTACACCTAGAAAACACACACATATTGTTAGAGCTACGCACCTGCCCTTACACCTAGAAAACACACACATATTGTTAGCGCTATGCACCTGCCCTTACACCTAGAAAACACACACATATTGTTAGAGCTACACACCTGACCTTACACCTAGAAAACACACACATATTGTTGGAGCTACGCACCTGCCCTTACACCTAGAAAACACACACATATTGTTAGAGCTACGCACCTGCCCTTACACCTAGAAAACACACACATATTGTCAGAGCTACGCACCTGCCCATACACCTAGAAAACACACACATATTGTTAGAGCTATGCACCTGCCCATACACCTAGAAAACACACACATATTGTTAGAGCTATGCACCTGCCCTTACACCTAGAAAACACACACATATTGTTAGAGCTAAGCACCTGCCCTTACACCTAGAAAACACACACATATTGTTAGAGCTACGCACCTGCTCTGACACCTAGAAAACACACAAATATTGTTAGAGCTATGCACCTGCCCATACACCTAGAAAACACACACATATTGTTAGAGCTAAGCACCTGCCCTTACACCTAGAAAACACACACATATTGTTAGAGCTACGCACCTGCTCTTACACCTAGAAAACACACACATATTGTTAGAGCTACGCACCTGCCCATACACCTAGAAAACACACACATATTGTTAGAGCTATGCACCTGCCCTTACACCTAGAAAACACACACATATTGTTAGAGCTATGCACCTGCCCATACACCTAGAAAACACACACATATTGTTAGAGCTACGCACCTGCCCTTACACCTAGAAAACACACACATATTGTTAGAGCTATGCACCTGTCCTTACACCTAGAAAACACACACATATTGTTAGAGCTACGCACCTGCCCTTACACCTAGAAAACACACACATATTGTAAGAGCTACGCACCTGCCCATACACCTAGAAAACACACACATATTGTTAGAGCTATGCACCTGCCCTTACACCTAGAAAACACACACATATTGTAAGAGCTACGCACCTGCCCATACACGTAGAAAACACACACATACTGTTGGAGCTACACACCTGCCCCTACACCTAGAAAACACACACATATTTTTGGAGCTAGGCACCTGCCATTACAACTAGAAAACACACACATGTAGTAAGATCTACGCACCTGCCCTTACACCTGTAAAACACACACAGATTGCTAGATCTACGCACCTGCCCTAACACCTAGAAAACACACATATTGTTGGAGCTACGCATCTGCCCTTACACCTAGAAAACACACATACTGTTGGAGCTACGCACCTGCCCTTACACCTGGAAAACACACACAGATTGCTAGAGCTACGCACCTGCCCTTACACCTAGAAAACACACACATATTGTTAGCGCTACGCACTTGCCCTTACACCTAGAAAACACACACATATTGTTAGAGCTACGCACCTGCTCTTACACCTAGAAAACACACACAAATTGTTGGAGCTACGCACCTGCCCTTACACCTAGAAAACACACACATATTGATGGAGTTACGCACCTTCCCTTACACCTAGAAAACAGACACATTGTTAGAGCTATGCACCTGATCTTACACCTAGAAAACACACACAAATTGTTGGAGCTACGCACCTGCCCTTACACCTAGAAAACACACACATATTGATGGAGTTACGCACCTTCCCTTACACCTAGAAAACAGACACATTGTTAGAGCTATGCACCTGATCTTACACCTAGAAAACACACACATATTGTTAGAGCTACGCACCTGATCTTACACCTAGAAAACACACACATATTGTTAGAGCTACGCACCTGCCCTTACACCTAGAAAACAGACACATTGTTAGAGCTACGCACCTGATCTTACACCTAGAAAACACACACATATTGTTGGAGCTACGCACCTGCCCTTACACCTAGAAAACACACACATATTGATGGAGTTACGCACCTTCCCTTACACCTAGAAAACAGACACATTGTTAGAGCTACGCACCTGATCTTACACCTAGAAAACACACACAAATTGTTGGAGCTACGCACCTGCCCTTACACCTAGAAAACACACACATATTGATGGAGTTACGCACCTTCCCTTATACCTAGAAAACAGACACATTGTTAGAGCTACGCACCTGATCTTACACCTAGAAAACACACACATATTGTTAGAGCTACGCACCTGCCCTTACACCTAGAAAACAGACACATTGTTAGAGCTACGCACCTGATCTTACACCTAGAAAACACACACATATTGATGGAGCTACTCACCTGCCCTTACACCTAGAAAACACACACATATTTTTGGAGCTACGCACCTGCCCTTACACCTAGAAAACACACACATATTGTTGGAGCTACGCACCTGCCCTTACACCTAGAAAACACACAAATATTGTTGGAGCTACGCACCTGCCCTTACACCTAGAAAACACACACATATTGTCAGAGCTACGCACCTGCCCATACACCTAGAAAACACACACATATTGTTAGAGCTACGCACCTGATCTTACACCTAGAAAACACACACATATTGTAAGAGCTACGCACCTGATCTTACACCTAGAAAACACACACATATTGTTAGAGCTACGCACCTGCCCTTACACCTAGAAAACACACACATATTGTTAGCGCTACGCACCTGCCCTTACACCTAGAAAACACACACATATTGTTAGAGCTACACACCTGACCTTACACCTAGAAAACACACACATATTGTTGGAGCTACGCACCTGCCCTTACACCTAGAAAACACACACATATTGTTAGAGCTACGCACCTGCCCTTACACCTAGAAAACACACACATATTGTCAGAGCTACGCACCTGCCCATACACCTAGAAAACACACACATATTGTTAAAGCTACGCACCTGCCCTTACACCTAGAAAACACACACATATTGTTAGAGCTACGCACCTGATCTTACACCTAGAAAACACACACATATTGTTAGAGCTACGCACCTGCCCTTACACCTAGAAAACACACACATATTGTTAGAGCTACGCACCTGCCCTTACACCTAGAAAACACACACATATTGTTAGAGCTACACACCTGACCTTACACCTAGAAAACACACACATATTGTTGGAGCTACGCACCTGCCCTTACACCTAGAAAACACACACATATTGTTAGAGCTACGCACCTGCCCATACACCTAGAAAACACACACATATTGTTAGAGCTACGCACCTGATCTTACACCTAGAAAACACACACATATTGTAAGAGCTACGCACCTGCCCTTACACCTAGAAAACACACACATATTGTTAGAGCTACGCACCTGATCTTACACCTAGAAAACACACACATATTGTTAGAGCTACGCACCTGATCTTACACCTAGAAAACACACACATATTGTAAGAGCTACGCACCTGCCCTTACACCTAGAAAACACACACGTATTGTTGGAGCTACGCACCTGCCCTTACACCTAGAAAACTCACACATATTGATGGAGCTACGCACCTACGCTTACACCTAGAAAACACACACATATTGTTGGAGCTACGCACCTGCTCTTACACCTAGAAAACACACACATATTGATGTAGCTACGCACCTGCCCTTACACCTAGAAAACACACACATATTGATGGAGCTACGCACCTGCCCTTACACCTAGAAAACACACACATATTGTAAGAGCTACGCACCTGCCCTTACACCTAGAAAACACACACATATTGATGGAGCTACGCACCTGCCCTTACACCTAGAAAACACACACATATTGATGGAGCTACGCACCTGCCCTTACACCTAGAAAACACACACATATTGTAAGAGCTACGCACCTGCCCTTACACCTAGAAAACACAAACATATTGATGGAGCTACGCACCTGCCCTTACACCTAGAAAACACACACATATTGTTGGAGCTACGCACCTGCCCATACACCTAGAAAACACACACATATTGATGGAGCTACGCACCTGCCCTTACACCTAGAAAACACACACACATATTGATGGAGCTACGCACCTGCCCTTACACCTAGAAAACACACACATATTGTAAGAGCTACGCACCTGCCCTTACACCTAGAAAACACACACATATTGTTGGAGCTACGCACCTGCCCTTACACCTAGAAAACACACACATATTGTAAGAGCTACGCACCTGCCCATACACCTAGAAAACACACACATATTGTTAGAGCTACGCACCTGCCCTTACACCTAGAAAACACACACATATTGTTGGAGCTACGCACCTGCCCTTACACCTAGAAAACACACACATATTGTAAGAGCTACGCACCTGCCCATACACCTAGAAAACACACACATATTGTTAGAGCTACGCATCTGCCCATACACCTAGAAAACACACGCATATTGTTAGAGCTACGCACCTGCCCTTACACCTAGAAAACACACACATATTGTTAGAGCTACGCACCTGCCCTTACATCTGGAAAACACACACATATTGATAGAGCCACGCACCTGCCCTTACACCTAGAAAACACACACATGTTGTTAGAGCTACGCACCTGCCCTTACATCTAGAAAACACACACATATTGTTAGAGCTACGCACCTGCCCTTACATCTGGAAAACACACACATATTGTTAGAGCCACGCACCTGCCCTTACACCTAGAAAACACACACATATTGTTGGAGCTACGCACCTGCCCTTACACCTAGAAAACACACACATATTGTTAGAGCTACGCACCTGCCCTTACATCTGGAAAACACACACATATTGTTAGAGCTACGTACCTGCCCTTACACCTAGAAAACAGACACATACTGTTGGAGCTACGCACCTGCACTTACACCTGGAAAACTCACACAGATTGCTAGAGCTACGCACCTGCCCTTACACCTAGAAAACACACACATATTGTTAGAGCTACGCACCTGCCCTTACACCTAGAAAACACACATGTTGTTGGAGCTACGCACCTGCCCTTACGCCTGGAAAACACACACATATTGTTAGAGCTACGCACCTGTCCTTACACCGAGAAAACACACACATATTGTTGGCGCTAAGCACCTGCCCTTATACCTAGAAAACACACACATATTGTTAGAGCTAAGCACCTGCCCTTACACCTAGAAAACACACACATATTGTTAGAGCTACGCACCTGCTCTTACACCGAGAAAACACACACATATTGTTAGAGCTACGCACCTGTCCTTACACCGAGAAAACACACACATATTGTTGGCGCTAAGCACCTGCCCTTATACCTAGAAAACACACACATATTGTTAGAGCTAAGCACCTGCCCTTACACCTAGAAAACACACACATATTGTTAGAGCTACGCACCTGCCCTTACACCTAGAAAACACACACATATTGTTAGAGCTACGCACCTGCCCTTACACCTGGAAAACACACACAGATTGCTAGAGCTACGCACCTGCCCTTACACCTAGAAAACACACACATATTGTTGGAGCTATGCACCTGCCCTTACACCTGGAAAACACACACATATTGTTAGAGCTACGCAACTGCTCTTACACCTAGAGTACGCACACAAATTGTTAGAGCTACGCACCTGCCCTTTCACCTAGAAAACGCACACACATTGTTAGATCTACGCACCTGCCCTTACACCTAGAAAACACACACATATTGTTAGAGCTACGCCCCTGTCCTTACACCGAGAAAACACACACATATTGTTAGAGCTACGCACCTGCCCTTACAGCTAGAAAACACACACATATTGTTAGAGCTACGCACCTGCTCTTACACCTAGAGTACGCACACATATTTTTAGAGCTACGCACCTGCCCTTTCACCTAGAAAACGCACACACATTGTTAGAGCTACGCACCTGCCCTTACACCTAGAAAACACACACATATTGTTGGAGCTACGCACCTGCCCTTACACCTAGAAAACACACACATATTGATGGAGCTACGCACCTGCCCTTACACCTAGAAAACACACACATATTGTTGGAGCTACGCACCTGCCCTTACACCTAGAAAACACACACATATTGTTGGAGCTACGCACCTGCCCTTACACCTAGAAAACACACACATATTGATGGAGCTACGCACCTGCCCTTACTCCTAGAAAACACACACATATTGTTGGAGCTATGCACCTGCCCTTACACCTAGAAAACACACACATATTGTAAGAGCTACGCACCTGCCCATACACCTAGAAAACACACACATATTGTTAGAGCTACGCACCTGCCCTTACACCTAGAAAACACACACATATTGTTAGAGCTACGCACCTGCCCATACACCAAGAAAACACACACATATTGTTAGAGCTATGCACCTGCCCTTACACCTAGAAAACACACACATATTGTTAGGGCTATGCACCTGCCCTTACACCTAGAAAACACACACATATTGTTAGAGCTACGCACCTGCCCTTACACCTAGAAAAAACACACATATTGTAAGAGCTACGCACCTGCCCATACACCTAGAAAACACACACATATTGTTAGAGCTATGCACCTGCCCTTACACCTAGAAAACACAAACATATTGTTAGAGCTACGTACCTGCCCTTACACCTAGAAAACACACACATATTGTTAGAGCTACGCACCTGCCCTTATACCTGGAAAACACACACATATTGTTAGAGCTACGCACCTGCCCTTACACCTAGAAAACACACACATATTGTTAGAGCTATGCACCTGCCCTTACACCTAGAAAACACACACATATTGTTAAAGCTACGCACCTGCCCTTACACCTAGAAAACACACACATATTGTTAGAGCTATGCACCTGCCCTTACACCTGGAAAACACACACATATTGTTAGAGCTACGCACCTGCCCTTACACCTAGAAAACACACACATATTGTTAGAGGTACGCACCTGCCCTTACACCTAGAAAACACACACATATTGTTAGAGCTATGCACCTGACTTTACACCTGGAAAACACACACATATTGTTAGAGCTACGCACCTGCCCTTACACCTAGAAAACACACACATATTGTTAGAGCTACGCACGTGCCCTTACACCTAGAAAACACACACATATTGTTAGAGCTAAGCACCTGCCCTTACATCTAGAAAACACACACATATTGTTAGAGCTACGCACCTGCCCTTACACCTAGAAAACACACACATATTGTTAGAGCTACGCACCTGCCCTTACACCTAGAAAGCACACACATATTGTTGGAGCTACGCATCTGCCCTTACACCTAGAAAACACACACATATTGTTGGAGCTACGCACCTGCCCTTACACCTGGAAAACACACACATATTGTTAGAGCTACGCACCTGACCTTACACCTAGAAAACACACACATATTGTTGGAGCTACGCACCTGCCCTTACACCTAGAAAACACACACATATTGTTAGAGCTACACACCTGCCCTTACACCTGGAAAACACACACATATTGTTAGAGCTACGCACCTGCCCTTACACCTAGAAAACACACACATATTGTTAGAGCTACGCACCTGCCCTTACACCTAGAAAACACACACATATTGTTAGAGCTACGCTCCTGCCCTTACACCTAGAAAACACACACATATTGTTAGAGCTACGCACCTGCCCTTACACCTGGAAAACACACACATATTGTTAGAGCTACGCACCTGCCCTTACACCTAGAAAACACACACATATTGTTAGAGCTACGCACCTACCCTTACACCTAGAAAACACACACATATTGTTAGAGCTACGCACCTGTCCTTACACCGAGAAAACACAAACATATTGTTAGAGCTACGCACCTGTCCTTACACCGAGAAAACACACACATATTGTTAGAGCTACGCACCTGCCCTTACACCTTGAAAACACACACATATTATTAGAGCTACGCACCTGCCCTTACACCTAGAAAACACACACATATTGTTAGAGCTACGCACCTGTCCTTACACCTAGAAAACACACACATATTGTTAGAGCTACGCACCTGCCCTTACACCTAGAAAACACACACATATTGTTAGAGCTACGCACCAGCCCTTACAGCTAGAAAACACACACATATTGTTAGAGCTACGCACCTGCCCTTACACCTAGAAAACACACACATATTGTAGGAGGTACGCACCTGCCCTTACACCTAGAAAACACACACATATTGTTAGAGCTACACACCAGCCCTTACACCTAGAAAACACACACATATTGCTAGAGCTAAGCACCTGCCCTTACACCTAGAAAACACACACAAAATGGTTAGAGCTATGCACCTGCCCTTACACCTAGAAAACACAAACATATTGTTAGAGCTACGCACCTGCCCTTACACCTGGAAAACACACACCTATTGTTAGAGCTACGCACCTGTCCTTACACCGAGAAAACACACATATTGTTAGAGCTAAGCACCTGCCCATACACCTAGAAAACACACACATATTGTTAGAGCTACGAACCTGCCCTTACACCTAGAAAGCACACACATATTGTTGGAGCTACGCACCTGCCCTTACACCTAGAAAACACACACATATTGATGGAGCTACGCACCTGCCCTTACACCTGGAAAACACACACATATTGTTAGAGCTACGCACCTGACCTTACACCTAGAAAACACACACATATTGTTGGAGCTACGCACCTGCCCTTACACCTAGAAAACACACACATATTGTTAGAGCTACACACCTGCCCTTACACCTGGAAAACACACACATATTGTTAGATCTATGCACCTGCCCTTACACCTAGAAAACACACACACATATTGTTAGAGCTACGCACCTGCCCTTACACCTGGAAAACACACACATATTGTTAGAGCTACGCACCTGCCCTTACACCTGGAAAACACACACATATTGTTAGAGCTACGCACCTGCCCTTACACCTGGAAAACACACACATATTGTTAGAGCTACGCACCTGCCCTTACACCTAGAAAACACACACATATTGTTAGAGCTACGCACCTGCCCTTACACCTAAAAAACACACACATATTGTTAGAGCTACGCACCTGCCCTTACACCTGGAAAACACACACATATTGTTAGAGCTACGCACCTGCCCTTACACCTGGAAAACACACACATATTGTTAGAGCTACGCACCTGCCCTTACACCTGGAAAACACACACATATTGTTAGAGCTACGCACCTGCCCTTACACCTAGAAAACACACATATTGTTAGAGCTACGCACCTGCCCTTACACCTAGAAAACACACACATATTGTTAGAGCTACGCACCTGTCCTTACACCAAGAAAACACACACATATTGTTAGAGCTACGCACCTGTCCTTACACCGAGAAAACACACACATATTGTTAGAGCTACGCACCTGCCCTTACACCTAGAAAACACACACATATTGTTAGAGCTACGCACCTGCCCTTACACCTAGAAAACACACACATATTGTTAGAGCTACGCACCTGCCCTTACACCTAGAAAACACACACATATTGTTAGAGCTACGCACCTGCCCTTACACCTAGAAAACACACACATATTGTTAGAGCTACGCACCTGCCCTTATACCTGTAAAACACACACATATTGTTAGAGCTACGCACCTGACCTTACACCTAGAAAACACACATATATTGTTAGAGCTACGCACCTGCCCTTACACCTGGAAAACATACACATATTGTTAGAGCTACGCAACTGCCCTTACACCTAGAAAACACACACATATTGTTAGAGCTACGCACCTGCCCTTACACCTAAAAAACACACACATATTGTTAGAGCTACGCACCTGTCCTTACACCGAGAAAACACACACATATTGTTGGCGCTAAGGACCTGCCCTTATACCTAGAAAACACACACATATTGTTAGAGCTAAGCACCTGCCCTTACACCTAGAAAACACACACATATTGTTGGAGCTACGCACCTGCCCTTACACCTAGAAAACACACACATATTGTTGGAGCTACGCACCTGCCCTTACACCTGGAAAACACACACAAATTGTTAGAGCTACGCACCTGCCCTTACACCTAGAAAACACACACATATTGTTGGAGCTACGCACCTGCCCTTACACCTAGAAAACACACACATATTGTAAGAGCTACGCACCTGCCCTTACACCTAGAAAACACACACATATTGATGGAGCTACGCACCTGCCCTTACACCTAGAAAACACACACATATTGTAAGAGCTACGCACCTGCCCATACACCTAGAAAACACACACATATTGTTAGAGCTACGCACCTGCCCTTACACCTAGAAAACACACACATATTGTTGGAGCTACGCACCTGCCCTTACACCTAGAAAACACACACATATTGTAAGAGCTACGCACCTGCCCATACACCTAGAAAACACACACATATTGTTAGAGCTACGCATCTGCCCATACACCTAGAAAACACACACATATTGTTAGAGCTATGCACCTGCCCTTACACATAGAAAACACACACATATTGTAAGAGCTACGCACCTGCCCATACACGTAGAAAACACACACATACTTTTGGAGCTACGCACCTGCCCTTACACCTAGAAAACACACACATATTGTTGGAGCTACGCACCTGCCCTTACATCTGGAAAACACACACATATTGTTAGAGCCACGCACCTGCCCTTACACCTAGAAAACACACACATATTGTTGGAGCTACGCACCTGCCCTTACACCTGGAAAACACACACATATTGTTAGAGCTACGCACCTGCCCTTACACCTAGAAAACTGACATATATTGCTGGAGCTACGCACCTGCCCTTACACCTGGAAAACACACACAGATTGCTAGATCTACGCACCTGCCCTAACACCTAGAAAACACACATATTGTTGGAGCTACGCATCTGCCCTTACACCTAGAAAACACACATACTGTTGGAGCTACTCACCTGCCCTTACACCTAGAAAACAGACACATATTGTTGGAGCTACGCATCTGCCCTTACACCTGGAAAACACACATAGATTGCTATAGCTACGCACCTGTCCTTACACCTAGAAAACACACACATATTGTTATAGCTACGCACCTGCCCTTACACCTAGAAAACACACATGTTGTTGGAGCTACGCACCTGCCCTTACACCTGGAAAACACACATAGATTGCTAGAGCTACGCACCTGCCCTTACGCCTGGAAAACACACACATATTGTTAGAGCTACGCACCTGTCCTTACACCGAGAAAACACACACATATTGTTGGCGCTAAGCACCTGCCCTTATACCTAGAAAACACACACATATTGTTAGAGCTACGCACCTGCTCTTACACCTAGAAAACACACACATATTGTTAGAGATACGCACCTGCCCATACACCTAGAAAACACACACATATTGTTAGAGCTATGCACCTGCCCTTACACCTAGAAAACACACAAATAATGTTAGAGCTATGCACCTGTCCATACACCTAGAAAACACACACATATTGTTAGAGCTAAGCACCTGCCCTTACACCTAGAAAACACACACATATTGTTAGAGCTACGCACCTGCTCTTACACCTAGAAAACACACACATATTGTTAGAGCTACGCACCTGCCCATACACCTAGAAAACACACACATATTGTTAGAGCTATGCACCTGCCCTTACACCTAGAAAACACACACATATTGTTAGAGCTACGCACCTGCCCTTACACCTAGAAAACACACACATATTGTTAGAGCTACGCACCTGCCCATACACCTAGAAAACAAACACATATTGTTAGAGCTACGCACCTGCCCTTACACCTAGAAAACACACACATATTGTTAGAGCTATGCACCTGCCCTTACACCTAGAAAACACACACATATTGTAAGAGCTACGCACCTGCCCATACACGTAGAAAACACACACATACTGTTGGAGCTACACACCTGCCCCTACACCTAGAAAACACACACATATTGTTAGAGCTACGCACCTGCCCATACACCTAGAAAACACACACATATTGTTAGAGCTACGCACCTGCCCTTACACCTAGAAAACACACACATATTGTTAGAGCTATGCACCTGCCCTTACACCTAGAAAACACACACATATTGTTAGAGCTACGCACTTGCCCATACACCTAGAAAACACACACATATTGTTAGAGCTATGCACCTGCCCTTACACCTAGAAAACACACACATATTGTTAGAGCTATGCACCTGCCCTTACACCTAGAAAACACACACATATTGTTAGAGCTACGCACCTGCCCATACACCTAGAAAACACACACATATTGTTAGAGCTACGCACCTGCCCTTACACCTAGAAAACACACACATATTGTTAGAGCTATGCACCTGCCCTTACACCTAGAAAACACACACATATTGTTAGAGCTACGCACCTGCCCATACACCTAGAAAACACACACATATTGTTAGAGCTATGCACCTGCCCTTACACCTAGAAAACACACACATATTGTAAGAGCTACGCACCTGCCCATACACGTAGAAAACACACACATACTGTTGGAGCTACACACCTGCCCCTACACCTAGAAAACACACACATATTTTTGGAGCTACGCACCTGCCATTACACCTAGAAAACACACACATATAGTAAGATCTACGCACCTGCCCTTACACCTGGAAAACACACACAGATTGCTAGATCTACGCACCTGCCCTAACACCTAGAAAACACACATATTGTTGGAGCTACGCATCTGCCCTTACACCTAGAAAACACACATACTGTTGGAGCTACGCACCTGCCCTTACACCTGGAAAACACACACAGATTGCTAGAGCTACGCACCTGCCCTTAAACCTAGAAAACACACACATATTGTTAGCGCTACGCCCCTGCCCTTACACCTAGAAAACACACACATATTGTTAGAGCTACGCACCTGCTCTTACACCTAGAAAACACACACATATTGTTAGAGCTACGCACCTGCCCTTACACGTAGAAAACACACACATATTGTAAGAGCTACGCACCTGCCCATACACCTAGAAAACACACACATATTGTTAGAGCTACGCACCTGCCCTTACACCTAGAAAACACACACATATTGTTAGAGCTACGCACCTGCCCTTACACCTAGAAAACACACACATATTGTTAGAGCTACGCACCTGCCCTTACACCTAGAAAACACACACATATTGTTGGAGGTACGCACCTGCCCTTACACCTAGAAAACACACACATATTGATGGAGCTACGCACCTACGCTTACACCTAGAAAACACACACATATTGTTGGAGCTACGCACCTGCCCTTACACCTAGAAAACACACACATATTGATGGAGCTACGCACCTGCCCTTACACCTAGAAAACACACACATATTGATGGAGCTACGCACCTGCCCTTACACCTAGAAAACACACACATATTGTAAGAGCTACGCACCTGCCCTTAAACCTAGAAAACACACACATATTGATGGAGCTACGCACCTGCCCTTACACCTAGAAAACACACACATATTGATGGAGCTACGCACCTGCCCTTACACCTAGAAAACACACACATATTGTAAGAGCTACGCACCTGCCCTTACACCTAGAAAACACACACATATTGTTGGAGCTACGCACCTGCCCATACACCTAGAAAACACACACATATTGATGGAGCTACGCACCTGCCCTTACACCTAGAAAACACACACACATATTGATGGAGCTACGCACCTGCCCTTACACCTAGAAAACACACACATATTGTTGGAGTTACGCACCTGCCCTTACACCTAGAAAACACACACATATTGTAAGAGCTACGCACCTGCCCATACACCTAGAAAACACACACATATTGTTAGAGCTACGCACCTGCCCTTACACCTAGAAAACACACACATATTGTAAGAGCTACGCACCTGCCCTTACACCTAGAAAACACACACATATTGTTAGAGCTAAGCACCTGCCCTTACACCTAGAAAACACACACATATTGTTAGAGCTACGCACCTGCTCTGACACCTAGAAAACACACACATATTGTTAGAGCTACGCACCTGCCCATACACCTAGAAAACACACACATATTGTTTGAGCTATGCACCTGTCCTTACACCTAGAAAACACACACATATTGTTAGAGCTGCGCACCTGCCCTTACACCTAGAAAACACACACATATTGTTAGAGCTACGCACCTGCCCTTACACCTAGAAAACACACAAATATTGTTAGAGCTATGCACCTGCCCATACACCTAGAAAACACACACATATTGTTAGAGCTAAGCAACTGCCCTTACACCTAGAAAACACACACATATTGTTAGAGCTACGCACCTGCTCTTACACCTAGAAAACACACACATATTGTTAGAGCTACGCACCTGCCCATACACCTAGAAAACACACACATATTGTTAGAGCTAAGCACCTCCCCATACACCTAGAAAACACACACATATTGTTAGACCTAAGCACCTGCCCTTACACCTAGAAAACACACACATATTGTTAGAGCTACGCACCTGCCCATACACCTAGAAAACACACACATATTGTTAGAGCTAAGCACCTGCCCATACACCTAGAAAACACACATATTGTTAGAGCTACGCACCTGCTCTGACACCTAGAAAACACACACATATTGTTAGAGCTACGCACCTGCCCATACACCTAGAAAACACACACATATTGTTAGAGCTATGCACCTGCCCTTACACCTAGAAAACACACACATATTGTTAGAGCTATGCACCTGCCCATACACCTAGAAAACACACACATATTGTTAGAGCTATGCACCTGCCCTTACACCTAGAAAACACACACATATTGTTAGAGCTAAGCACCTGCCCTTACACCTAGAAAACACACACATATTGTTAGAGCTACGCACCTGCTCTGACACCTAGAAAACACACAAATATTGTTAGAGCTATGCACCTGCCCATACACCTAGAAAACACACACATATTGTTAGAGCTAAGCACCTGCCCTTACACCTAGAAAACACACACATATTGTTAGAGCTACGCACCTGCTCTTACACCTAGAAAACACACACATATTGTTAGAGCTACGCACCTGCCCATACACCTAGAAAACACACACATATTGTTAGAGCTATGCACCTGCCCTTACACCTAGAAAACACACACATATTGTTAGAGCTATGCACCTGCCCATACACCTAGAAAACACACACATATTGTTAGAGCTACGCACCTGCCCTTACACCTAGAAAACACACACATATTGTTAGAGCTATGCACCTGTCCTTACACCTAGAAAACACACACATATTGTTAGAGCTACGCACCTGCCCTTCCACCTAGAAAACACACACATATTGTAAGAGCTACGCACCTGCCCATACACCTAGAAAACACACACATATTGTTAGAGCTATGCACCTGCCCTTACACCTAGAAAACACACACATATTGTAAGAGCTACGCACCTGCCCATACACGTAGAAAACACACACATACTGTTGGAGCTACACACCTGCCCCTACACCTAGAAAACACACACATATTTTTGGAGCTAGGCACCTGCCATTACAACTAGAAAACACACACATGTAGTAAGATCTACGCACCTGCCCTTACACCTGTAAAACACACACAGATTGCTAGATCTACGCACCTGCCCTAACACCTAGAAAACACACATATTGTTGGAGCTACGCATCTGCCCTTACACCTAGAAAACACACATACTGTTGGAGCTACGCACCTGCCCTTACACCTGGAAAACACACACAGATTGCTAGAGCTACGCACCTGCCCTTACACCTAGAAAACACACACATATTGTTAGCGCTACGCACTTGCCCTTACACCTAGAAAACACACACATATTGTTAGAGCTACGCACCTGCCCTTACACCTAGAAAACACACACATATTGTTAGAGCTACGCACCTGCCCATACACCTAGAAAACACACACATACTGTTGGAGCTACACACCTGCCCCTACACCTAGAAAACACACACATATTGTTAGAGCTATGCACCTGCCATTACACCTAGAAAACACACACATATTGTAAGAGCTACGCACCTGCCCATACACGTAGAAAACACACACATACTGTTGGAGCTACACACCTGCCCCTACACCTAGAAAACACACACATATTGTTAGAGCTATGCACCTGCCCTTACACCTAGAAAACACACACATATTGTTAGAGCTACGCACCTGCCCATACACCTAGAAAACACACACATATTGTTAGAGCTACGCACCTGCCCTTACACCTAGAAAACACACACATATTGTTAGAGCTATGCACCTGCCCTTACACCTAGAAAACACACACATATTGTTAGAGCTACGCACCTGCCCATACACCTAGAAAACACACACATATTGTTAGAGCTATGCACCTGCCCTTACACCTAGAAAACACACACATATTGTAAGAGCTACGCACCTGCCCATACACGTAGAAAACACACACATACTGTTGGAGCTATACACCTGCTCCTACACCTAGAAAACACACACATATTGTTAGAGCTACGCACCTGCCCATACACCTAGAAAACACACACATACTGTTAGAGCTATGCACCTGCCCTTACACCTAGAAAACACACACATATTGTTAGAGCTACGCACCTGCCCATACACCTAGAAAACACACACATATTGTTAGAGCTACGCACCTGCCCTTACACCTAGAAAACACACACATATTGTTAGAGCTATGCACCTGCCCTTACACCTAGAAAACACACACATATTGTTAGAGCTACGCACCTGCCCATACACCTAGAAAACACACACATATTGTTAGAGCTATGCACCTGCCCTTACACCTAGAAAACACACACATATTGTAAGAGCTACGCACCTGCCCATACACGTAGAAAACACACACATACTGTTGGAGCTATACACCTGCTCCTACACCTAGAAAACACACACATATTGTTAGAGCTACGCACCTGCCCCTACACCTAGAAAACACACACATATTGTTAGAGCTATGCACCTGCCCTTACACCTAGAAAACACACACATATTGTTAGAGCTACGCACCTGCCCTTACACCTTGAAAACACACACATATTGTTAGAGCTACGCACCTGCCCCTACACCTAGAAAACACACACATATTGTTAGAGCTACGCACCTGCCCATACACCTAGAAAACACACACATATTGTTAGAGCTATGCACCTGCCCTTACACCTAGAAAACACACACATATTGTAAGAGCTACGCACCTGCCCATACACGTAGAAAACACACACATACTGTTGGAGCTATACACCTGCTCCTACACCTAGAAAACACACACATATTGTTAGAGCTACGCACCTGCCCCTACACCTAGAAAACACACACATATTGTTAGAGCTACGCACCTGCCCATACACCTAGAAAACACACACATATTGTTAGAGCTACGCACCTGCCCTTACACCTAGAAAACACACACATATTGTTAGAGCTATGCACCTGCCCTTACACCTAGAAAACACACACATATTGTTAGAGCTACGCACCTGCCCATACACCTAGAAAACACACACATATTGTTAGAGCTATGCACCTGCCCTTACACCTAGAAAACACACACATATTGTAAGAGCTACGCACCTGCCCATACACGTAGAAAACACACACATACTGTTGGAGCTATACACCTGCTCCTACACCTAGAAAACACACAAATATTGTTAGAGCTACGCACCTGCCCTTACACCTAGAAAACACACACATATTGTTAGAGCTATGCACCTGCCCTTACACCTAGAAAACACACACATATTGTTAGAGCTACGCACCTGCCCATACACCTAGAAAACACACACATATTGTTAGAGCTATGCACCTGCCCTTACACCTAGAAAACACACACATATTGTTAGAGCTACGCACCTGCCCATACACCTAGAAAACACACACATATTGTAAGAGCTACGCACCTGCCCTTACACCTAGAAAACACACACATATTGTAAGAGCTACGCACCTGCCATTACACCTAGAAAACACACACATATAGTAAGATCTACGCACCTGCCCTTACACCTGGAAAACACACACAGATTGCTAGATCTACGCACCTGCCCTAACACCTAGAAAACACACATATTGTTGGAGCTACGCATCTGCCCTTACACCTAGAAAACACACATACTGTTGGAGCTACGCACCTGCCCTTACACCTGGAAAACACACACAGATTGCTAGAGCTACGCACCTGCCCTTAAACCTAGAAAACACACACATATTGTTAGCGCTACGCACCTGCCCTTACACCTAGAAAACACACACATATTGTTAGAGCTACGCACCTGCTCTTACACCTAGAAAACACACACATATTGTTAGAGCTACGCACCTGCCCTTACACGTAGAAAACACACACATATTGTAAGAGCTACGCACCTGCCCATACACCTAGAAAACACACACATATTGTTAGAGCTACGCACCTGCCCTTACACCTAGAAAACACACACATATTGTTAGAGCTACGCACCTGCCCTTACACCTAGAAAACACACACATATTGTTAGAGCTACGCACCTGCCCTTACACCTAGAAAACACACACATATTGTTGGAGGTACGCACCTGCCCTTACACCTAGAAAACACACACATATTGATGGAGCTACGCACCTACGCTTACACCTAGAAAACACACACATATTGTTGGAGCTACGCACCTGCCCTTACACCTAGAAAACACACACATATTGATGGAGCTACGCACCTGCCCTTACACCTAGAAAACACACACATATTGATGGAGCTACGCACCTGCCCTTACACCTAGAAAACACACACATATTGTAAGAGCTACGCACCTGCCCTTACACCTAGAAAACACACACATATTGTTGGAGCTACGCACCTGCCCATACACCTAGAAAACACACACATATTGATGGAGCTACGCACCTGCCCTTACACCTAGAAAACACACACACATATTGATGGAGCTACGCACCTGCCCTTACACCTAGAAAACACACACATATTGTAAGAGCTACGCACCTGCCCTTACACCTAGAAAACACACACATATTGTTGGAGTTACGCACCTGCCCTTACACCTAGAAAACACACACATATTGTAAGAGCTACGCACCTGCCCATACACCTAGAAAACACACACATATTGTTAGAGCTACGCACCTGCCCTTACACCTAGAAAACACACACATATTGTAAGAGCTACGCACCTGCCCTTACACCTAGAAAACACACACATATTGTTAGAGCTAAGCACCTGCCCTTACACCTAGAAAACACACACATATTGTTAGAGCTACGCACCTGCTCTGACACCTAGAAAACACACACATATTGTTAGAGCTACGCACCTGCCCATACACCTAGAAAACACACACATATTGTTTGAGCTATGCACCTGTCCTTACACCTAGAAAACACACACATATTGTTAGAGCTACGCACCTGCCCTTACACCTAGAAAACACACACATATTGTTAGAGCTACGCACCTGCCCTTACACCTAGAAAACACACAAATATTGTTAGAGCTATGCACCTGCCCATACACCTAGAAAACACACAGATATTGTTAGAGCTAAGCAACTGCCCTTACACCTAGAAAACACACACATATTGTTAGAGCTACGCACCTGCTCTTACACCTAGAAAACACACACATATTGTTAGAGCTACGCACCTGCCCATACACCTAGAAAACACACACATATTGTTAGAGCTAAGCACCTGCCCATACACCTAGAAAACACACACATATTGTTAGAGCTAAGCACCTGCCCTTACACCTAGAAAACACACACATATTGTTAGAGCTACGCACCTGCCCATACACCTAGAAAACACACACATATTGTTAGAGCTAAGCACCTGCCCATACACCTAGAAAACACACACATATTGTTAGAGCTATGCACCTGCCCTTACACCTAGAAAACACACACATATTGTTAGAGCTACGCACCTGCTCTGACACCTAGAAAACACACACATATTGTTAGAGCTACGCACCTGCCCATACACCTAGAAAACACACACATATTGTTAGAGCTATGCACCTGCCCTTACACCTAGAAAACACACACATATTGTTAGAGCTATGCACCTGCCCATACACCTAGAAAACACACACATATTGTTAGAGCTATGCACCTGCCCTTACACCTAGAAAACACACACATATTGTTAGAGCTAAGCACCTGCCCTTACACCTAGAAAACACACACATATTGTTAGAGCTAAGCACCTGCCCTTACACCTAGAAAACACACACATATTGTTAGAGCTACGCACCTGCTCTGACACCTAGAAAACACACAAATATTGTTAGAGCTATGCACCTGCCCATACACCTAGAAAACACACACATATTGTTAGAGCTAAGCACCTGCCCTTACACCTAGAAAACACACACATATTGTTAGAGCTACGCACCTGCTCTTACACCTAGAAAACACACACATATTGTTAGAGCTATGCACCTGCCCTTACACCTAGAAAACACACACATATTGTTAGAGCTAAGCACCTGCCCTTACACCTAGAAAACACACACATATTGTTAGAGCTACGCACCTGCTCTTACACCTAGAAAACACACACATATTGTTAGAGCTATGCACCTGCCCATACACCTAGAAAACACACACATATTGTTAGAGCTATGCACCTGCCCTTACACCTAGAAAACACACACATATTGTTAGAGCTAAGCACCTGCCCTTACACCTAGAAAACACACACATATTGTTAGAGCTACGCACCTGCTCTGACACCTAGAAAACACACAAATATTGTTAGAGCTATGCACCTGCCCATACACCTAGAAAACACACACATATTGTTAGAGCTAAGCACCTGCCCTTACACCTAGAAAACACACACATATTGTTAGAGCTACGCACCTGCTCTTACACCTAGAAAACACACACATATTGTTAGAGCTACGCACCTGCCCATACACCTAGAAAACACACACATATTGTTAGAGCTATGCACCTGCCCTTACACCTAGAAAACACACACATATTGTTAGAGCTATGCACCTGCCCATACACCTAGAAAACACACACATATTGTTAGAGCTACGCACCTGCCCTTACACCTAGAAAACACACACATATTGTTAGAGCTATGCACCTGTCCTTACACCTAGAAAACACACACATATTGTTAGAGCTACGCACCTGCCCTTACACCTAGAAAACACACACATATTGTAAGAGCTACGCACCTGCCCATACACCTAGAAAACACACACATATTGTTAGAGCTATGCACCTGCCCTTACACCTAGAAAACACACACATATTGTAAGAGCTACGCACCTGCCCATACACGTAGAAAACACACACATACTGTTGGAGCTACACACCTGCCCCTACACCTAGAAAACACACACATATTTTTGGAGCTAGGCACCTGCCATTACAACTAGAAAACACACACATGTAGTAAGATCTACGCACCTGCCCTTACACCTGTAAAACACACACAGATTGCTAGATCTACGCACCTGCCCTAACACCTAGAAAACACACATATTGTTGGAGCTACGCATCTGCCCTTACACCTAGAAAACACACATACTGTTGGAGCTACGCACCTGCCCTTACACCTGGAAAACACACACAGATTGCTAGAGCTACGCACCTGCCCTTACATCTAGAAAACACACACATATTGTTAGCGCTACGCACTTGCCCTTACACCTAGAAAACACACACATATTGTTAGAGCTACGCACCTGCTCTTACACCTAGAAAACACACACAAATTGTTGGAGCTACGCACCTGCCCTTACACCTAGAAAACACACACATATTGATGGAGTTACGCACCTTCCCTTACACCTAGAAAACAGACACATTGTTAGAGCTATGCACCTGATCTTACACCTAGAAAACACACACAAATTGTTGGAGCTACGCACCTGCCCTTACACCTAGAAAACACACACATATTGATGGAGTTACGCACCTTCCCTTACACCTAGAAAACAGACACATTGTTAGAGCTATGCACCTGATCTTACACCTAGAAAACACACACATATTGTTAGAGCTACGCACCTGATCTTACACCTAGAAAACACACACATATTGTTAGAGCTACGCACCTGCCCTTACACCTAGAAAACAGACACATTGTTAGAGCTACGCACCTGATCTTACACCTAGAAAACACACACATATTGTTGGAGCTACGCACCTGCCCTTACACCTAGAAAACACACACATATTGATGGAGTTACGCACCTTCCCTTACACCTAGAAAACAGACACATTGTTAGAGCTACGCACCTGATCTTACACCTAGAAAACACACACAAATTGTTGGAGCTACGCACCTGCCCTTACACCTAGAAAACACACACATATTGATGGAGTTACGCACCTTCCCTTACACCTAGAAAACAGACACATTGTTAGAGCTACGCACCTGATCTTACACCTAGAAAACACACACATATTGTTAGAGCTACGCACCTGCCCTTACACCTAGAAAACAGACACATTGTTAGAGCTACGCACCTGATCTTACACCTAGAAAACACACACATATTGATGGAGCTACTCACCTGCCCTTACACCTAGAAAACACACACATATTTTTGGAGCTACGCACCTGCCCTTACACCTAGAAAACACACACATATTGTTGGAGCTACGCACCTGCCCTTACACCTAGAAAACACACACATATTGTTGGAGCTACGCACCTGCCCTTACACCTAGAAAACACACACATATTGTCAGAGCTACGCACCTGCCCATACACCTAGAAAACACACACATATTGTTAGAGCTACGCACCTGATCTTACACCTAGAAAACACACACATATTGTAAGAGCTACGCACCTGATCTTACACCTAGAAAACACACACATATTGTTAGAGCTACGCACCTGCCCTTACACCTAGAAAACACACACATATTGTTAGCGCTATGCACCTGCCCTTACACCTAGAAAACACACACATATTGTTAGAGCTACACACCTGACCTTACACCTAGAAAACACACACATATTGTTGGAGCTACGCACCTGCCCTTACACCTAGAAAACACACACATATTGTTAGAGCTACGCACCTGCCCTTACACCTAGAAAACACACACATATTGTCAGAGCTACGCACCTGCCCATACACCTAGAAAACACACACATATTGTTAGAGCTATGCACCTGCCCATACACCTAGAAAACACACACATATTGTTAGAGCTATGCACCTGCCCTTACACCTAGAAAACACACACATATTGTTAGAGCTAAGCACCTGCCCTTACACCTAGAAAACACACACATATTGTTAGAGCTACGCACCTGCTCTGACACCTAGAAAACACACAAATATTGTTAGAGCTATGCACCTGCCCATACACCTAGAAAACACACACATATTGTTAGAGCTAAGCACCTGCCCTTACACCTAGAAAACACACACATATTGTTAGAGCTACGCACCTGCTCTTACACCTAGAAAACACACACATATTGTTAGAGCTACGCACCTGCCCATACACCTAGAAAACACACACATATTGTTAGAGCTATGCACCTGCCCTTACACCTAGAAAACACACACATATTGTTACAGCTATGCACCTGCCCATACACCTAGAAAACACACACATATTGTTAGAGCTACGCACCTGCCCTTACACCTAGAAAACACACACATATTGTTAGAGCTATGCACCTGTCCTTACACCTAGAAAACACACACATATTGTTAGAGCTACGCACCTGCCCTTACACCTAGAAAACACACACATATTGTAAGAGCTACGCACCTGCCCATACACCTAGAAAACACACACATATTGTTAGAGCTATGCACCTGCCCTTACACCTAGAAAACACACACATATTGTAAGAGCTACGCACCTGCCCATACACGTAGAAAACACACACATACTGTTGGAGCTACACACCTGCCCCTACACCTAGAAAACACACACATATTTTTGGAGCTAGGCACCTGCCATTACAACTAGAAAACACACACATGTAGTAAGATCTACGCACCTGCCCTTACACCTGTAAAACACACACAGATTGCTAGATCTACGCACCTGCCCTAACACCTAGAAAACACACATATTGTTGGAGCTACGCATCTGCCCTTACACCTAGAAAACACACATACTGTTGGAGCTACGCACCTGCCCTTACACCTGGAAAACACACACAGATTGCTAGAGCTACGCACCTGCCCTTACACCTAGAAAACACACACATATTGTTAGCGCTACGCACTTGCCCTTACACCTAGAAAACACACACATATTGTTAGAGCTACGCACCTGCTCTTACACCTAGAAAACACACACAAATTGTTGGAGCTACGCACCTGCCCTTACACCTAGAAAACACACACATATTGATGGAGTTACGCACCTTCCCTTACACCTAGAAAACAGACACATTGTTAGAGCTATGCACCTGATCTTACACCTAGAAAACACACACAAATTGTTGGAGCTACGCACCTGCCCTTACACCTAGAAAACACACACATATTGATGGAGTTACGCACCTTCCCTTACACCTAGAAAACAGACACATTGTTAGAGCTATGCACCTGATCTTACACCTAGAAAACACACACATATTGTTAGAGCTACGCACCTGATCTTACACCTAGAAAACACACACATATTGTTAGAGCTACGCACCTGCCCTTACACCTAGAAAACAGACACATTGTTAGAGCTACGCACCTGATCTTACACCTAGAAAACACACACATATTGTTGGAGCTACGCACCTGCCCTTACACCTAGAAAACACACACATATTGATGGAGTTACGCACCTTCCCTTACACCTAGAAAACAGACACATTGTTAGAGCTACGCACCTGATCTTACACCTAGAAAACACACACAAATTGTTGGAGCTACGCACCTGCCCTTACACCTAGAAAACACACACATATTGATGGAGTTACGCACCTTCCCTTACACCTAGAAAACAGACACATTGTTAGAGCTACGCACCTGATCTTACACCTAGAAAACACACACATATTGTTAGAGCTACGCACCTGCCCTTACACCTAGAAAACAGACACATTGTTAGAGCTACGCACCTGATCTTACACCTAGAAAACACACACATATTGATGGAGCTACTCACCTGCCCTTACACCTAGAAAACACACACATTTTTTTGGAGCTACGCACCTGCCCTTACACCTAGAAAACACACACATATTGTTGGAGCTACGCACCTGCCCTTACACCTAGAAAACACACACATATTGTTGGAGCTACGCACCTGCCCTTACACCTAGAAAACACACACATATTGTCAGAGCTACGCACCTGCCCATACACCTAGAAAACACACACATATTGTTAGAGCTACGCACCTGATCTTACACCTAGAAAACACACACATATTGTAAGAGCTACGCACCTGATCTTACACCTAGAAAACACACACATATTGTTAGAGCTACGCACCTGCCCTTACACCTAGAAAACACACACATATTGTTAGCGCTACGCACCTGCCCTTACACCTAGAAAACACACACATATTGTTAGAGCTACACACCTGACCTTACACCTAGAAAACACACACATATTGTTGGAGCTACGCACCTGCCCTTACACCTAGAAAACACACACATATTGTTAGAGCTACGCACCTGCCCTTACACCTAGAAAACACACACATATTGTCAGAGCTACGCACCTGCCCATACACCTAGAAAACACACACATATTGTTAAAGCTACGCACCTGCCCTTACACCTAGAAAACACACACATATTGTTAGAGCTACGCACCTGATCTTACACCTAGAAAACACACACATATTGTTAGAGCTACGCACCTGCCCTTACACCTAGAAAACACACACATATTGTTAGAGCTACGCACCTGCCCTTACACCTAGAAAACACACACATATTGTTAGAGCTACACACCTGACCTTACACCTAGAAAACACACACATATTGTTGGAGCTACGCACCTGCCCTTACACCTAGAAAACACACACATATTGTTAGAGCTACGCACCTGCCCATACACCTAGAAAACACACACATATTGTTAGAGCTACGCACCTGATCTTACACCTAGAAAACACACACATATTGTAAGAGCTACGCACCTGCCCTTACACCTAGAAAACACACACATATTGTTAGAGCTACGCACCTGATCTTACACCTAGAAAACACACACATATTGTTAGAGCTACGCACCTGATCTTACACCTAGAAAACACACACATATTGTAAGAGCTACGCACCTGCCCTTACACCTAGAAAACACACACGTATTGTTGGAGCTACGCACCTGCCCTTACACCTAGAAAACTCACACATATTGATGGAGCTACGCACCTACGCTTACACCTAGAAAACACACACATATTGTTGGAGCTACGCACCTGCTCTTACACCTAGAAAACACACACATATTGATGTAGCTACGCACCTGCCCTTACACCTAGAAAACACACACATATTGATGGAGCTACGCACCTGCCCTTACACCTAGAAAACACACACATATTGTAAGAGCTACGCACCTGCCCTTACACCTAGAAAACACACACATATTGATGGAGCTACGCACCTGCCCTTACACCTAGAAAACACACACATATTGATGGAGCTACGCACCTGCCCTTACACCTAGAAAACACACACATATTGTAAGAGCTACGCACCTGCCCTTACACCTAGAAAACACAAACATATTGATGGAGCTACGCACCTGCCCTTACACCTAGAAAACACACACATATTGTTGGAGCTACGCACCTGCCCATACACCTAGAAAACACACACATATTGATGGAGCTACGCACCTGCCCTTACACCTAGAAAACACACACACATATTGATGGAGCTACGCACCTGCCCTTACACCTAGAAAACACACACATATTGTAAGAGCTACGCACCTGCCCTTACACCTAGAAAACACACACATATTGTTGGAGCTACGCACCTGCCCTTACACCTAGAAAACACACACATATTGTAAGAGCTACGCACCTGCCCATACACCTAGAAAACACACACATATTGTTAGAGCTACGCACCTGCCCTTACACCTAGAAAACACACACATATTGTTGGAGCTACGCACCTGCCCTTACACCTAGAAAACACACACATATTGTAAGAGCTACGCACCTGCCCATACACCTAGAAAACACACACATATTGTTAGAGCTACGCATCTGCCCATACACCTAGAAAACACACGCATATTGTTAGAGCTACGCACCTGCCCTTACACCTAGAAAACACACACATATTGTTAGAGCTACGCACCTGCCCTTACATCTGGAAAACACACACATATTGATAGAGCCACGCACCTGCCCTTACACCTAGAAAACACACACATGTTGTTAGAGCTACGCACCTGCCCTTACATCTAGAAAACACACACATATTGTTAGAGCTACGCACCTGCCCTTACATCTGGAAAACACACACATATTGTTAGAGCCACGCACCTGCCCTTACACCTAGAAAACACACACATATTGTTGGAGCTACGCACCTGCCCTTACACCTAGAAAACACACACATATTGTTAGAGCTACGCACCTGCCCTTACATCTGGAAAACACACACATATTGTTAGAGCTACGTACCTGCCCTTACACCTAGAAAACAGACACATACTGTTGGAGCTACGCACCTGCACTTACACCTGGAAAACTCACACAGATTGCTAGAGCTACGCACCTGCCCTTACACCTAGAAAACACACACATATTGTTAGAGCTACGCACCTGCCCTTACACCTAGAAAACACACATGTTGTTGGAGCTACGCACCTGCCCTTACGCCTGGAAAACACACACATATTGTTAGAGCTACGCACCTGTCCTTACACCGAGAAAACACACACATATTGTTGGCGCTAAGCACCTGCCCTTATACCTAGAAAACACACACATATTGTTAGAGCTAAGCACCTGCCCTTACACCTAGAAAACACACACATATTGTTAGAGCTACGCACCTGCTCTTACACCGAGAAAACACACACATATTGTTAGAGCTACGCACCTGTCCTTACACCGAGAAAACACACACATATTGTTGGCGCTAAGCACCTGCCCTTATACCTAGAAAACACACACATATTGTTAGAGCTAAGCACCTGCCCTTACACCTAGAAAACACACACATATTGTTAGAGCTACGCACCTGCCCTTACACCTAGAAAACACACACATATTGTTAGAGCTACGCACCTGCCCTTACACCTGGAAAACACACACAGATTGCTAGAGCTACGCACCTGCCCTTACACCTAGAAAACACACACATATTGTTGGAGCTATGCACCTGCCCTTACACCTGGAAAACACACACATATTGTTAGAGCTACGCAACTGCTCTTACACCTAGAGTACGCACACAAATTGTTAGAGCTACGCACCTGCCCTTTCACCTAGAAAACGCACACACATTGTTAGATCTACGCACCTGCCCTTACACCTAGAAAACACACACATATTGTTAGAGCTACGCCCCTGTCCTTACACCGAGAAAACACACACATATTGTTAGAGCTACGCACCTACCCTTACAGCTAGAAAACACACACATATTGTTAGAGCTACGCACCTGCTCTTACACCTAGAGTACGCACACATATTTTTAGAGCTACGCACCTGCCCTTTCACCTAGAAAACGCACACACATTGTTAGAGCTACGCACCTGCCCTTACACCTAGAAAACACACACATATTGTTGGAGCTACGCACCTGCCCTTACACCTAGAAAACACACACATATTGATGGAGCTACGCACCTGCCCTTACACCTAGAAAACACACACATATTGTTGGAGCTACGCACCTGCCCTTACACCTAGAAAACACACACATATTGTTGGAGCTACGCACCTGCCCTTACACCTAGAAAACACACACATATTGATGGAGCTACGCACCTGCCCTTACTCCTAGAAAACACACACATATTGTTGGAGCTACGCACCTGCCCTTACACCTAGAAAACACACACATATTGTAAGAGCTACGCACCTGCCCATACACCTAGAAAACACACACATATTGTTAGAGCTACGCACCTGCCCTTACACCTAGAAAACACACACATATTGTTAGAGCTACGCACCTGCCCATACACCAAGAAAACACACACATATTGTTAGAGCTATGCACCTGCCCTTACACCTAGAAAACACACACATATTGTTAGGGCTATGCACCTGCCCTTACACCTAGAAAACACACACATATTGTTAGAGCTACGCACCTGCCCTTACACCTAGAAAAAACACACATATTGTAAGAGCTACGCACCTGCCCATACACCTAGAAAACACACACATATTGTTAGAGCTATGCACCTGCCCTTACACCTAGAAAACACTCACATATTGTAAGAGCTACGCACCTGCCCATACACGTAGAAAACACACACATACTGTGGGAGCTACACACCTGCCCCTACACCTAGAAAACACACACATATTTTTGGAGCTACGCACCTGCCATTACACCTAGAAAACACACACATATATTAAGAGCTACGCACCTGCCCTTACACCTAGAAAACACACACATATAGTAAGATCTACGCACCTGCCCTTACACCTAGAAAACACACATATTGTTGGAGCTACGCACCTGCCCTTACACCTAGAAAACACACATACTGTTGGAGCTACGCACCTGCCCTTACACCTGGAAAACACACACAGATTGCTAGAGCTACGCACCTGCCCTTACACCTAGAAAACACACACATATTGTTAGCGCTACGCACCTGCCCTTACACCTAGAAAACACACATATTGTTAGAGCTACGCACCTGTCCTTACACCGAGAAAACACACACATATTGTTGGCGCTAAGCACCTGCCCTTACACCTAGAAAACACACACATATTGTTAGAGCTACGCACCTGCTCTTACACCTAGAAAACACACACATATTGTTGGAGCTACGCACCTGCCCTTACACCTAGAAAACACACACATATTGATGGAGCTCCGCACCTGCCCTTACACCTAGAAAACACACACATATTGTTGGAGCTACGCACCTGCCCTTACACCTAGAAAACAGACAAATTGTTAGAGCTACGCACCTGATCTTACACCTAGAAAACACACACATATTGTTAGAGCTACGCACCTGCCCTTACACCTAGGAAACACACACATATTGTTGGAGCTACGCACCTGCCCTTACACCTAGAAAACACACACATATTGATGGAGCTACTCACCTGCCCTTACACCTAGAAAACACACACATATTTTTGGAGCTACGCACCTGCCCTTACACCTAGAAAACACACACATATTGTTGGAGCTACGCACCTGCCCTTACACCTAGAAAACACACACATATTGTCGGAGCTACGCACCTGCCCTTACACCTAGAAAACACACACATATTGTCAGAGCTACGCACCTGCCCATACACCTAGAAAACACACACATATTGTTAGAGCTACGCACCTGATCTTACACCTAGAAAACACACACATATTGTAAGAGCTACGCACCTGCCCATACACCTAGAAAACACACACATATTGTTAGAGCTACGCACCTGCCCTTACACCTAGAAAACACACACATATTGTTAGAGCTACGCACCTGCCCTTACACCTAGAAAACACACACATATTGTTGGAGCTACGCACCTGCCCTTACACCTAGAAAACACACACATATTGATGGAGCTACGCACCTACGCTTACACCTAGAAAACACACACATATTGTTGGAGCTACGCACCTGCCCTTACACCTAGAAAACACACACATATTGTAAGAGCTACGCACCTGCCCTTACATCTAGAAAACACACACATATTGATGGAGCTACGCACCTGCCCTTACACCTAGAAAACATACACATATTGATGGAGCTACGCACCTGCCCTTACACCTAGAAAACACACACATATTGTTAGAGCTACGCACCTGCCCTTACACCTAGAAAACACACACATATTGATGGAGCTACGCACCTGCCCTTACACCTAGAAAACACACACATATTGTTGGAGCTACGCACCTGCCCATACACCTAGAAAACACACACATATTGATGGAGCTAAGCACTTGCCCTTACACCTAGAAAACACACACATATTGATGGAGCTACGCACCTGCCCTTACACCTAGAAAACACACATATATTGTAAGAGCTACGCACCTGCCCTTACACCTAGAAAACACACACATATTGATGGAGCTACGCACCTACCCATACACCTAGAAAACACACACATATTGATGGAGCTAAGCACCTGCCCTTACACCTAGAAAACACACACATATTGATGGAGCTACGCACCTGCCCTTACACCTAGAAAACACACATATATTGTAAGAGCTACGCACCTGACCTTACACCTAGAAAACACACATATATTGTAAGAGCTACGCACCTGCCCTTACACCTAGAAAACACACACATATTGTTGGAGCTACGCACCTGCCCATACACCTAGAAAACACACACATATTGATGGAGCTAAGCACCTGCCCTTACACCTAGAAAACACACACATATTGATGGAGCTACGCACCTGCCCTTACACCTAGAAAACACACATATATTGTAAGAGCTACGCACCTGACCTTACACCTAGAAAAAACACACATATTGATGGAGCTACGCACCTGCCCTTACACCTAGAAAACACACACATATTGTTGGAGCTACGCACCTGCCCTTACACCTAGAAAACACACACATATTGTAAGAGCTACGCACCTGCCCATACACCTATAAAACAAACACATATTGTTAGAGCTACGCACCTGATCTTACACCTAGAAAACACACATATTGTTAGAGCTACGCACCTGCCCTTACACCTAGAAAACACACACATATTGTTGGAGCTACGCACCTGCCCTTACACCTAGAAAACACACACATATTGTTAGAGCTACGCACCTGCCCTTACACCTAGAAAACACACACATATTGAAGAAGCTACGCACCTGCCCTTACACCTAGCAAACTCACACATATTGTTGGAGCTACGCACCTGCCCTTACACCTAGAAAACACACACATATTGATGGAGCTACGCACCTGCGCTTACACCTAGAAAACACACACATATTGTTGGAGCTACGCACCTGCGCTTACACCTAGAAAACACACACATATTGTTAGAGCTACGCACCTGCCCTTACACCTAGAAAACACACACATATTGATGGAGCTACGCACCTGCCCTTACACCTAGAAAACTCACACATATTGAAGAAGCTACGCACCTGCCCTTACACCTAGAAAACACACACATATTGTTGGAGCTACGCATCTGCCCTTACACCTAGAAAACACACATACTGTTGGAGCTACGCACCTGCCCTTACACCTGGAAAACAGACACAGATTGCTAGAGCTACGCACCTGCCCTTACACCTAGAAAACACACACATATTGTTAGCGCTACGCTCCTGTCCTTACACCTAGAAAACACACATATTGTTAGAGCTACGCACCTGTCCTTACACCGAGAAAACACACACATATTGTTGGAGCTAAGCACCTGCTCTTACACCTAGAAAACACACACATATTGTTGGAGCTACGCACCTGCCCTTACACCTAGAAAACACACACATATTGTTAGAGCTACGCACCTGCCCTTACACCTAGAAAACACACACATATTGTTGGAGCTACGCACCTGCCCTTACACCTAGAAAACACACACATATTGAAGAAGCTACGCACCTGCCCTTACACCTAGAAAACACACACATATTGTTGGAGCTACGCATCTGCCCTTACACCTAGAAAACACACATACTGTTGGAGCTACGCACCTGCCCTTACACCTGGAAAACACACACAGATTGCTAGAGCTACGCACCTACCCTTACACCTAGAAAACACACACATATTGTTAGCGCTACGCTCCTGTCCTTACACCTAGAAAACACACATATTGTTAGAGCTACGCACCTGTCCTTACACCGAGAAAACACACACATATTGTTGGAGCTAAGCACCTGCTCTTACACCTAGAAAACACACACATATTGTTGGAGCTACGCACCTGCCCTTACACCTAGAAAACACACACATATTGATGGAGCTACGCACCTGCCCTTACACCTAGAAAACACACATACTGTTGGAGCTACGCACCTGCCCTTACACCTGGAAAACACACACAGATTGCTAGAGCTACGCACCTGCCCTTACACCTAGAAAACACACACATATTGTTAGCGCTACGCTCCTGTCCTTACACCTAGAAAACACACATATTGTTAGAGCTACGCACCTGTCCTTACACCTAGAAAACACACATATTGTTAGAGCTAAGCACCTGCTCTTACACCTAGAAAACACACACATATTGTTGGAGCTACGCACCTGCCCTTACACCTAGAAAACACACACATATTGATGGAGCTACGCACCTGCCCTTACACCTAGAAAACACACACATATTGTTGGAGCTACGCACCTGCCCTTACACCTAGAAAACAGACACATTGTTAGAGCTACGCACCTGATCTTACACCTAGAAAACACACACATATTGTTAGAGCTACGCACCTGCCCTTACACCTAGAAAACACACACATATTGTTGGAGCTACGCACCTGCCCTTACACCTAGAAAACACACACATATTGATGGAGCTACTCACCTGCCCTTACACCTAGAAAACACACACATATTGTTGGAGCTACGCACCTGCCCTTACACCTAGAAAACACACACATATTGATGGAGCTACTCACCTGCCCTTACACCTAGAAAACACACACATATTTTTGGAGCTACGCACCTGCCCTTACACCTAGAAAACACACACATATTGTTGGAGCTACGCACCTGCCCTTACACCTAGAAAACACACACATATTGTTGGAGCTACGCACCTGCCCTTACACCTAGAAAACACACACATATTGTCAGAGCTACGCACCTGCCCATACACCTAGAAAACACACACATATTGTAAGAGCTACGCACCTGCCCATACACCTATAAAACAAACACATATTGTTAGAGCTACGCACCTGCCCTTACACCTAGAAAACACACACATATTGTTAGAACTACGCACCTGCCCTTACACCTAGAAAACACACACATATTGTTGGAGCTACGCACCTGCCCTTACACCTAGAAAACACACACATATTGTAAGAGCTACGCACCTGCCCATACACTTATAAAACAAACACATATTGTTAGAGCTACGCACCTGATCTTACACCTAGAAAACACACATATTGTTAGAGCTACGCACCTGCCCTTACACCTAGAAAACACACACATATTGTTGGAGCTACGCACCTGCCCTTACACCTAGAAAACACACACATATTGTTAGAGCTACGCACCTGCCCTTACACCTAGAAAACACACACATATTGAAGAAGCTACGCACCTGCCCTTACACCTAGAAAACACACACATATTGATGGAGCTACGCACCTGCGCTTACACCTAGAAAACACACACATATTGTTGGAGCTACGCACCTGCCCTTACACCTAGAAAACACACACATATTGAAGAAGCTACGCACCTGCCCTTACACCTAGAAAACACACACATATTGTTGGAGCTACGCATCTGCCCTTACACCTAGAAAACACACATACTGTTGGAGCTACGCACCTGCCCTTACACCTGGAAAACACACACAGATTGCTAGAGCTACGCACCTGCCCTTACACCTAGAAAACACACACATATTGTTAGCGCTACGCACCTGTCCTTACACCTAGAAAACACACATATTATTAGAGCTACGCACCTGTCCTTACACCGAGAAAACACACACATATTGTTGGCGCTAAGCACCTGCTCTTACACCTAGAAAACACACACATATTGTTGGAGCTACGCACCTGCCCTTACACCTAGAAAACACACACATATTGATGGAGCTACGCACCTGCCCTTACACCTAGAAAACACACACATATTGTTGGAGCTACGCACCTGCCCTTACACCTAGAAAACAGACACATTGTTAGAGGTACGCACCTGATCTTACACCTAGAAAACACACACATATTGTTAGAGCTACGCACCTGCCCTTACACCTAGAAAATACACACATATTGTTGGAGCTACGCACCTGACCTTACACCTAGAAAACACACACATATTGATGGAGCTACTCACCTGCCCTTACACCTAGAAAACACACACATATTTTTGGAGCTACGCACCTGCCCTTACACCTAGAAAACACACACATATTGTTGGAGCTACGCACCTGCCCTTACACCTAGAAAACACACACATATTGTTGGAGCTACGCACCTGCCCTTACACCTAGAAAACACACACATATTGTCAGAGCTACGCACCTGCCCATACACCTAGAAAACACACACATATTGTTAGAGCTACGCACCTGATCTTACACCTAGAAAACACACACATATTGTAAGAGCTACGCACCTGCCCATACACCTAGAAAACACACACATATTGTTAGAGCTACGCACCTGCCCTTACACCTAGAAAACATACACATATTGTTAGAGCTACGCACCTGCCCTTACACCTAGAAAACACACACATATTGTTGGAGCTACGCACCTGCCCTTACACCTAGAAAACACACACATATTGATGGAGCTACGCACCTACGCTTACACCTACAAAACACACACATATTGTTGGAGCTACGCACCTGCCCTTACACCTAGAAAACACACACATATTGATGGAGCTACGCACCAGCCCTTACACCTAGAAAACACACACATATTGATGGAGCTACGCACCTGCCCTTACACCTAGAAAACACACACATATTGTAAGAGCTACGCACCTGCCCTTACATCTAGAAAACACACACATATTGATGGAGCTACGCACCTGCCCTTACACCTAGAAAACATACACATATTGATGGAGCTACGCACCTGCCCTTACACCTAGAAAACACACACATATTGTTAGAGCTACGCACCTGCCCTTACACCTAGAAAACACACACATATTGATGGAGCTACGCACCTGCCCTTACACCTAGAAAACACACACATATTGTTGGAGCTACGCACCTGCCCTTACACCTAGAAAACACACACATATTGATGGAGCTAAGCACCTGCCTTTACACCTAGAAAACACACACATATTGATAGAGCTACGCACCTGCCCTTACACCTAGAAAACACACACATATTGATGGAGCTACGCACCTGCCCTTACACCTAGAAAACACACACATATTGTTGGAGCTACGCACCTGCCCTTACACCTAGAAAACACACACATATTGTAAGAGCTACGCACCTGCCCATACACCTATAAAACAAACACATATTGTTAGAGCTACGCACCTGCCCTTACACCTAGAAAACACACATATTGTTGGAGCTACGCAACTGCCCTTTCACCTTGAAAACGCACACACATTGTTAGAGCTACGCACCTGCCCTTACACCTAGAAAACACATACATATTGTTGGAGCTACGCACCTGCCCTTACACCTAGAAAACACACACATATTGATGGAGCTACGCACCTGCCCTTACACCTAGAAAACACACACATATTGTTGGAGCTACGCACCTGCCCTTACACCTAGAAAACACACACATATTGATGGAGCTACGCACCTGCGCTTACACCTAGAAAACACACACATATTGTTGGAGCTACGCACCTGCCCTTACACCTAGAAAACACACACATATTGTTGGAGCTACGCACCTGCCCTTACACCTAGAAAACACACACATATTGATGGAGCTACGCACCTGCGCTTACACCTAGAAAACACACACATATTGTTGGAGCTACGCACCTGCCCTTACACCTAGAAAACACACACATATTGTTGGAGCTACGCACCTGCCCTTACACCTAGAAAACACACACATATTGAAGAAGCTACGCACCTGCCCTTACACCTAGAAAACACACACATATTGATGGAGCTACGCACCTGAGCTTACACCTAGAAAACACACACATATTGTTGGAGCTACGCACCTGCCCTTACACCTAGAAAACACACACATATTGTTGGAGCTACGCACCTGCCCTTACACCTAGAAAACACACACATATTGAAGAAGCTACGCACCTGCCCTTACACCTAGAAAACACACACATATTGTTGGAGCTACGCACCTGCCCATACACCTAGAAAACACACATATTGTTAGAGCTACGCACCTGATCTTACACCTAGAAAACACACACATATTGTTAGAGCTACGCACCTGCCCTTACACCTAGAAAACACACACATATTGTTGGAGCTACGCACCTGCCCTTACACCTAGAAAACACACACATATTGGTAGAGCTACTCACCTGCCCTAACACCTAGAAAACACACACATATTGTTGGAGCTACGCACCTGCCCTTACACCTAGAAAACACACACATATTGTTAGAACTACGCACCTGCCCTTACACCTAGAAAACACACACATATTGTTGGAGCTACGCACCTGCCCTTACACCTAGAAAACACACACATATTGTTAGAGCTACTCACCTGCCCTTACACCTAGAAAACACACACATATTGTTGGAGCTACGCACCTGCCCATACACCTAGAAAACACACATATTGTTAGAGCTACGCACCTGATCTTACACCTAGAAAACACACACATATTGTTAGAGCTACGCACCTGCCCTTACACCTAGAAAACACACACATATTGTTAGAGCTACTCACCTGCCTTTTCACTTAGAAAACACACACATATTGTTAGAGCTACGCACCTGCCCTTACACCTAGAAAACACACACATATTGTTAGAGCTACTCACCTGCCTTTTCACTTAGAAAACACACACATATTGTTAGAGCTACGCACCTGCCCTTACACCTAGAAAACACACACATATTGTTAGAGCTACTCACCTGCCTTTTCACTTAGAAAACACACACATATTGTTAGAGCTACGCACCTGTCCTTACACCGAGAAAACACACACATATTGTTGGCGCTAAGCACCTGCCCCTACACCTAGAAAACACACACATATTGGTAGAGCTACGCCCCTGTCCTTACACCGAGAAAACACACACATATTGTTAGAGCTACGCACCTGCCCTTACAGCTAGAAAACACACACATATTGTTAGAGCTACGCATCTGCTCTTACACCTAGAGTACGCACACATATTTTTAGAGCTACGCACCTGCCCTTACACCTAGAAAACACACACATATTGTTGGAGCTACGTACCTGCCCTTACACCTAGAAAACACACACATATTGATGGAGCTACGCCCCTGCCCTTACACCTAGAAAACACACACATATTGTTGGAGCTACGCACCTGCCCTTACACCTAGAAAACACACACATATTGTTGGAGCTACGCACCTGCCCTTACATCTAGAAAACACACACATATTGTTGGAGCTACGCACCTGCCCTTACACCTAGAAAACACACACATATTGATGGAGCTATGCACCTGCCCTTACACCTAGAAAACACACACATATTGTTAGAGCTACGCACCTGCCCTTACACCTAGAAAACACACACATTTTTTTGGAGCTACGCACCTGCCCTTACACCTAGAAAACACACACATATTGTTGGAGCTACGCACCTGCCCTTACACCTAGAAAACACCACATATTGTTGGAGCTACGCACCTGCCCTTACACCTAGAAAACACACACATATTGTTAGAGCTACGCACCTGATCTTACACCTAGAAAACACACACATATTGTAAGAGCTACGCACCTGCCCATACACCTAGAAAACACACACATATTGATGGAGCTACGCACCTGCGCTTACACCTAGAAAACACACACATATTGTTGGAGCTACGCACCTGCCCTTACACCTAGAAAACACACACATATTGTTGGAGCTACGCACCTGCCCTTACACCTAGAAAACACACACATATTGAAGAAGCTACGCACCTGCCCTTACACCTAGAAAACACACACATATTGATGGAGCTACGCACCTGCGCTTACACCTAGAAAACACACACATATTGTTGGAGCTACGCACCTGCCCTTACACCTAGAAAACACACACATATTGTTGGAGCTACGCACCTGCCCTTACACCTAGAAAACACACACATATTGAAGAAGCTACGCACCTGCCCTTACACCTAGAAAACACACACATATTGTTGGAGCTACGCACCTGCCCATACACCTAGAAAACACACATATTGTTAGAGCTACGCACCTGATCTTACACCTAGAAAACACACACATATTGTTAGAGCTACGCACCTGCCCTTACACCTAGAAAACACACACATATTGTTGGAGCTACGCACCTGCCCTTACACCTAGAAAACACACACATATTGTTAGAACTACGCACCTGCCCTTACACCTAGAAAACACACACATATTGTTGGAGCTACGCACCTGCCCTTACACCTAGAAAACACACACATATTGTTAGAGCTACTCACCTGCCCTTACACCTAGAAAACACACACATATTGTTGGAGCTACGCACCTGCCCATACACCTAGAAAACACACATATTGTTAGAGCTACGCACCTGATCTTACACCTAGAAAACACACACATATTGTTAGAGCTACGCACCTGCCCTTACACCTAGAAAACACACACATATTGTTGGAGCTACGCACCTGCCCTTACACCTAGAAAACACACACATATTGTTAGAGCTACTCACCTGCCTTTTCACTTAGAAAACACACACATATTGTTAGAGCTACGCACCTGCCCTTACACCTAGAAAACACACACATATTGTTAGAGCAACTCACCTGCCTTTTCACTTAGAAAACACACACATATTGTTAGAGCTACGCACCTGTCCTTACACCGAGAAAACACACACATATTGTTGGCGCTAAGCACCTGCCCCTACACCTAGAAAACACACACATATTGGTAGAGCTACGCCCCTGTCCTTACACCGAGAAAACACACACATATTGTTAGAGCTACGCACCTGCCCTTACAGCTAGAAAACACACACATATTTTTAGAGCTACGCACCTGCCCTTACACCTAGAAAACACACACATATTGTTGGAGCTACGTACCTGCCCTTACACCTAGAAAACACACACATATTGATGGAGCTACGCCCCTGCCCTTACACCTAGAAAACACACACATATTGTTGGAGCTACGCACCTGCCCTTACACCTAGAAAACACACACATATTGTTGGAGCTACGCACCTGCCCTTACATCTAGAAAACACACACATATTGTTGGAGCTACGCACCTGCCCTTACACCTAGAAAACACACACATATTGATGGAGCTATGCACCTGCCCTTACACCTAGAAAACACACACATATTGTTGGAGCTACGCACCTGCCCTTACTCCTAGAAAACACACACATATTGTTGGAGCTACGCACCTGTCCTTACACCTAGAAAACACACACATATTGATGGAGCTATGCACCTGCCCTTACACCTAGAAAACACACACATATTGATGGAGCTACGCACCTGCCCTTACACCTAGAAAACACACACATATTGTTGGAGCTACGCACCTGCCCTTACACCTAGAAAACACACACATATTGTTGGAGCTATGCACCTGCCCTTACTCCTAGAAAACACACACATATTGTTGGAGCTATGCACCTGCCCTTACACCTAGAAAACACACACATATTGTAAGAGCTACGCACCTGCCCATACACCTAGAAAACACACACATATTGTTAGAGCTACGCACCTGCCCTTACACCTAGAAAACACACACATATTGTTAGAGCTACGCACCTGCCCATACACCTAGAAAACACACACATATTGTTAGAGCTATGCACCTGCCCTTACACCTAGAAAACACACACATATTGTTAGAGCTATGCACCTGCCCTTACACCTAGAAAACACACACATATTGTTAGAGCTACGCACCTGCCCTTACACCTAGAAAACACACACATATTGTAAGAGCTACGCACCTGCCCATACACCTAGAAAACACACACATATTGTTAGAGCTATGCACCTGCCCTTACACCTAGAAAACACACACATATTGTAAGAGCTACGCACCTGCCCATACACGTAGAAAACAAACACATATTGTTGGAGCTACACACCTGCCCTTACACCTAGAAAACACACACATATTTTTGGAGCTACGCACCTGCCATTACACCTAGAAAACACACACATATAGTAAGAGCTACGCACCTGCCCTTACACCTAGAAAACACACACATATTGTTGGAGCTACGCACCTGCCCTTACACCTAGAAAACACACACATATTGATGGAGCTACGCACCTGCCCTTACACCTAGAAAACACACACATATTGTTGGAGCTACGCACCTGCCCTTACACCTAGAAAACAGACACATTGTTAGAGCTACGCACCTGATCTTACACCTAGAAAACACACACATATTGTTAGAGCTACGCACCTGCCCTTACACCTAGAAAACACACACATATTGTTGGAGCTACGCACCTGCCCTTACACCTAGAAAACACACACATATTGATGGAGCTACTCACCTGCCCTTACACCTAGAAAACACACACATTTTTTTGGAGCTACGCACCTGCCCTTACACCTAGAAAACACACACATATTGTTGGAGCTACGCACCTGCCCTTACACCTAGAAAACACCACATATTGTTGGAGCTACGCACCTGCCCTTACACCTAGAAAACACACACATATTGTTAGAGCTACGCACCTGATCTTACACCTAGAAAACACACACATATTGTAAGAGCTACGCACCTGCCCATACACCTAGAAAACACACACATATTGTTAGAGCTACGCACCTGATCTTACACCTAGAAAACACACACATATTGTAAGAGCTACGCACCTGCCCATACACCTAGAAAACACACACATATTGTTAGAGCTACGCACCTGCCCTTACACCTAGAAAACACACACATATTGTTGGAGCTACGCACCTGCCCTTACACCTAGAAAACACACACATATTGATGGAGCTACGCACCTGCCCTTACACCTAGAAAACACACACATATTGTAAGAGCTACGCACCTGCCCTTACACCTAGAAAACACACACATATTGATGGAGCTACGCACCTGCCCTTACACCTAGAAAACACACACATATTGTTGGAGCTACGCACCTGCCCATACACCTAGAAAACACACACATATTGATGGAGCTACGCACCTGCCCTTACACCTAGAAAACACACACATATTGTAAGAGCTACGCACCTGCCCTTACACCTAGAAAACACACACATATTGATGGAGCTACGCACCTGCCCTTACACCTAGAAAACACACACATATTGTTGGAGCTACGCACCTGCCCTTACACCTAGAAAACACACACATATTGTAAGAGCTACGCACCTGCCCATACACCTATAAAACAAACACATATTGTTAGAGCTACGCACCTGATCTTACACCTAGAAAACACACATATTGTTGGAGCTACGCACCTGCCCTTTCACCTTGAAAACGCACACACATTGTTAGAGCTACGCACCTGCCCTTACACCTAGAAAACACACACATATTGATGGAGCTACGCACCTGCCCTTACACCTAGAAAACACACACATATTGTTGGAGCTACGCACCTGCGCTTACACCTAGAAAACACACACATATTGTTGGAGCTACGCACCTGCCCTTACACCTAGAAAACACACACATATTGTTGGAGCTACGCACCTGCCCTTACACCTAGAAAACACACACATATTGAAGAAGCTACGCACCTGCCCTTACACCTAGAAAACACACACATATTGTAAGAGCTACGCACCTGCCCATACACCTAGAAAACACACATATTGTTAGAGCTACGCACCTGATCTTACACCTAGAAAACACACACATATTGTTAGAGTTACGCACCTGCCCTTACACCTAGAAAACACACACATATTGTTGGAGCTACGCACCTGCCCTTACACCTAGAAAACACACACATATTGTTAGAGCTACTCACCTGCCCTAACACCTAGAAAACACACACATATTGTTGGAGCTACGCACCTGCCCTTACACCTAGAAAACACACACATATTGTTAGATCTACGCACCTGCCCTTACACCTAGAAAACACACAAATATTGTTGGAGCTACGCACCTGCCCTTACACCTAGAAAACACACACATATTGTTAGAGCTACTCACCTGCCCTAACACCTAGAAAACACACACATATTGTTGGAGCTACGCACCTGATCTTACACCTAGAAAACACACACATATTGTTAGAGCTATGCACCTGCCCTTACACCTAGAAAACACACACATATTGTTAGAGCTATGCACCTGCCCATACACCTAGAAAACACACATATTGTTAGAGCTACGCACCTGATCTTACACCTAGAAAACACACACATATTGTTAGAGCTATGCACCTGCCCTTACACCTAGAAAACACACACATATTGTTGGAGCTACGCACCTGCCCTTACAACTAGAAAACACACACATATTGTTAGAGCTACTCACCTGCCTTTTCACTTAGAAAACACACACATATTGTTAGAGCTACGCACCTGTCCTTACACCGAGAAAACACACACATATTGTTGGCGCTAAGCACCTGCCCTTACACCTAGAAAACACACACATATTGGTAGAGCTACGCCCCTGTCCTTACACCGAGAAAACACACACATATTGTTAGAGCTACGCACCTGCCCTTACAGCTAGAAAACACACACATATTGTTAGAGCTACGCACCTGCTCTTACACCTAGAGTACGCACACATATTTTTAGAGCTACGCACCTGCCCTTACACCTAGAAAACACACACATATTGTTGGAGCTGCGCACCTGCCCTTACACCTAGAAAACACACACATATTGATGGAGCTACGCACCTGCCCTTACACCTAGAAAACACACACATATTGTTGGAGCTCCGCACCTGCCCTTACACCTAGAAAACACACACATATTGTTGGAGCTACGCACCTGCCCTTACACCTAGAAAACACACACATATTGATGGAGCTACGCACCTGCCCTTACTCCTAGAAAACACACACATATTGTAAGAGCTACGCACCTGCCCATACACCTAGAAAACACACACATATTGTTAGAGCTACGCACCTGCCCATACACCTAGAAAACACACACATATTGTTAGAGCTATGCACGTGCCCATACACCTAGAAAACACACACATATTGTTAGAGCTATGCACCTGCCCTTACACCTAGAAAACACACACATATTGTTAGAGCTATGCACCTGCCCATACACCTAGAAAACACACACATATTGTTGGAGCTACGCACCTGCCCTTACACCTAGAAAACACACACATATTGTAAGAGCTACGCACCTGCCCATACACCTAGAAAACACACACATATTGTTAGAGCTATGCACCTGCCCATACACCTAGAAAACACACACATATTGATGGAGCTACGCACCAGCCCTTACACCTAGAAAACACACACATATTGTAAGAGCTACGCACCTGCCCTTACACCTAGAAAACACACACATATTGTTAGAGCTATGCACCTGCCCATACACCTAGAAAACACACACATATTGATGGAGCTACGCACCTGCCCTTACACCTAGAAAACACACACATATTGTTAGAGCTACGCACCTGCCCATACACCTAGAAAACACACACATATTGTTAGAGCTATGCACCTGCCCTTACACCTAGAAAACACACACATATTGTTAGAGCTATGCACCTGCCCATACACCTAGAAAACACACACATATTGTTAGAGCTACTCACCTGCCCTTACACCTAGAAAACACACACATATTGTTAGAGCTATGCACCTGCCCTTACACCTAGAAAACACACACATATTGTTAGAGCTATGCACCTGCCCTTACACCTAGAAAACACACACATATTGTTAGAGCTACGCACCTGCCCTTACACCTAGAAAACACACACATATTGTTAGAGCTATGCACCTGCCCTTACACCTAGAAAACACACACATATTGTAAGAGCTACGCACCTGCCCATACACGTAGAAAACACACACATACTGTTGGAGCTACACACCTGCCCCTACACCTAGAAAACACACACATATTTTTGGAGCTACGCACCTGCCATTACACCTAGAAAACACACACATATAGTAAGAGCTACGCACCTGCCCTTACACCTAGAAAACACACACATATAGTAAGATCTACGCACCTGCCCTTACACCTGGAAAACACACACAGATTGCTAGATCTACGCACCTGCCCTAACACCTAGAAAACACACATATTGTTGGAGCTACGCATCTGCCCTTACACCTAGAAAACACACATACTGTTGGAGCTACGCACCTGCCCTTACACCTGGAAAACACACACAGATTGCTAGAGCTACGCATCTGCCCTTACACCTAGAAAACACACACATATTGTTAGCGCTACGCACCTGCCCTTACACCTAGAAAACACACATATATTGTTAGAGCTACGCACCTGTCCTTACACCGAGAAAACACACACATATTGTTGGCGCTAAGCACCTGCCCTTACACCTAGAAAACACACACATATTGTTAGAGCTACGCACCTGCTCTTACACCTAGAAAACACACACATATTGATGGAGCTACGCAACTGCCCTTACACCTAGAAAACACACACATATTGTTAGAGCAACGCACCTGCTCTTACACCTAGAAAACACACACATATTGTTGGAGCTACGCACCTGCCCTTACACCTAGAAAACACACACATATTGATGGAGCTACGCACCTGCCCTTACACCTAGAAAACAGACACATTGTTAGAGCTATGCACCTGCCCTTACACCTAGAAAACACACACATATTGTTAGAGCTACGCACCTGCCCTTACACCTAGAAAACACACACATATTGATGGAGCTACGCACCTGCCCTTACACCTAGAAAACAGACACATTGTTAGAGCTATGCACCTGCCCTTACACCTAGAAAACACACACATATTGTTGGAGCTACGCACCTGCCCTTACACCTAGAAAACAGACACATTGTTAGAGCTATGCACCTGCCCTTACACCTAGAAAACACACACATATTGTTAGAGCTACGCACCTGCCCTTACACCTAGAAAACACACACATATTGTTGGAGCTACGCACCTGCCCTTACACCTAGAAAACACACACATATTGATGGAGCTACTCACCTGCCCTTACACCTAGAAAACACACACATATTTTTGGAGCTACGCACCTGCCCTTACACCTAGAAAACACACAAATATTGTTGGAGCTACGTACCTGCCCTTACACCTAGAAAACACACACATATTGTTGGAGCTACGCACCTGCCCTTACACCTAGAAAACACACACATATTGATGGAGCTACGCACCTACGCTTACACCTAGAAAACACACACTTATTGTTGGAGCTACGCACCTGCCCTTACACCTAGAAAACACACACATATTGATGGAGCTACGCACCTGCCCTTTCACCTAGAAAACACACACATATTGATGGAGCTACGCACCTGCCCTTACACCTAGAAAACACACACATATTATAAGAGCTACGCACCTGCCCTTACACCTAGAAAACACACACATATTGATGGAGCTACGCACCTGCCCTTACACCTAGAAAACACACACATATTGATGGAGCTACGCACCTGCCCTTACACCTAGAAAACACACACATATTGTAGGAGCTACGCACCTGCCCTTACACCTAGAAAACACACACATATTGTAAGAGCTACGCACCTGCCCTTACACCTAGAAAACACACACATATTGATGGAGCTACGCACCTGCCCTTACACCTAGAAAACACACACATATTGTTGGAGCTACGCACCTGCCCATACACCTAGAAAACACACACATATTGATGGAGCTACTCACCTGCCCTTACACCTAGAAAACACACACATATTGATGGAGCTACGCACCTGCCCTTACACCTAGAAAACACACACATATTGTAAGAGCTACGCACCTGCCCTTACACCTAGAAAACACACACATATTGATGGAGCTACGCACCTGCCCTTACACCTAGAAAACACACACATATTGTTGGAGCTACGCACCTGCCCTTACACCTAGAAAACACACACATATTGTAAGAGCTACGCACCTGCCCATACACCTATAAAACAAACACATATTGTTAGAGCTACGCACCTGATCTTACACCTAGAAAACACACATATTGTTGGAGCTACGCACCTGCCCTTTCACCTTGAAAACGCACACACATTGTTAGAGCTACGCACCTGCCCTTACACCTAGAAAACACACACATATTGTTGGAGCTACGCACCTGCCCTTACACCTAGAAAACACACACATATTGATGGAGCTACGCACCTGCGCTTACACCTAGAAAACACACACATATTGTTGGAGCTACGCACCTGCCCATACACCTAGAAGCACACACATATTGAAGAAGCTACGCACCTGACCTTACACCTAGAAAACACACACATATTGTTGGAGCTACGCACCTGCCCTTACACCTACAAAACACACACATATTGTTAGAGCTACGCACCTGCCCTTACACCTAGAAAACACACACATATTGTTGGAGCTACGCACCTGCCCTTACACCTAGAAAACACACACATATTGAAGAAGCTACGCACCTGCCCTTACACCTAGAAAACACACACATATTGTAAGAGCTACGCACCTGCCCTTACACCTACAAAACACACACATATTGTTAGAGCTACGCACCTGCCCATACACCTAGAAAACACAAACATATTGTTGGAGCTACGCACCTGATCTTACACCAAGAAAACACACACATATTGTTAGAGCTACGCACCTGCCCTTACACCTAGAAAACACACACATATTGTTGGAGCTACGCACCTGCCCTTACACCTAGAAAACACACACATATTGTTAGAGCTACTCACCTGCCCTAACACCTAGAAAACACACACATATTGTTGGAGCTACGCACCTGCCCTTACACCTAGAAAACACACACATATTGTTAGAACTACGCACCTGCCCTTACACCTAGAAAACACACACATATTGTTGGAGCTACGCACCTGCCCTTACACCTAGAAAACACACACATATTGTTAGAGCTACTCACCTGCCCTAACACCTAGAAAACACACACATATTGTTGGAGCTACGCACCTGCCCATACACCTAGAAAACACACATATTGTTAGAGCTACGCACCTGATCTTACACCTAGAAAACACACACATATTGTTAGAGCTATGCACCTGCCCTTACACCTAGAAAACACACACATATTGTTGGAGCTACGCACCTGCCCTTACACCTAGAAAACACACACATATTGTTAGAGCTACTCCCCTGCACTAACACCTAGAAAACACACACATATTGTTGGAGCTACGCACCTGCCCTTACACCTAGAAAACACACACATATTGTTAGAGCTACGCACCTGCCCTTACACCTGGAAAACACACACATATTGTTGGAGCTACGCACCTGCCCTTACACCTAGAAAACACACACATATTGTTGGAGCTACGCACCTGCCCTTACACCTAGAAAACACACACATATTGTTGGAGCTACTCACCTGCCCTTACACCTAGAAAACACACACATATTGATGGAGCTACGCCCCTGCCCTTACACCTAGAAAACACACACATATTGTTGGAGCTACGCACCTGCCCTTACACCTAGAAAACACACACATATTGTTGGAGCTACGCACCTGCCCTTACACCTAGAAAACACACACATATTGTTGGAGCTACGCACCTGCCCTTACACCTAGAAAACACACACATATTGTTGGAGCTACGCACCTGCCCTTACACCTAGAAAACACACACATATTGATGGAGCTACGCACCTGCCCTTACACCTAGAAAACACACACATATTGTTGGAGCTACGCACCTGCCCTTACACCTAGAAAACAGACACATTGTTAGAGCTACGCACCTGATCTTACACCTAGAAAACACACACATATTGTTAGAGCTACGCACCTGCCCTTACACCTAGAAAACACACACATATTGTTGGAGCTACGCACCTGCCCTTACACCTAGAAAACACACACATATTGATGGAGCTACTCACCTGCCCTTACACCTAGAAAACACACACATTTTTTTGGAGCTACGCACCTGCTCTTACACCTAGAAAACACACACATATTGTTGGAGCTACGCACCTGCCCTTACACCTAGAAAACACCACATATTGTTGGAGCTACGCACCTGCCCTTACACCTAGAAAACACACACATATTGTTATAGCTACGCACCTGATCTTACACCTAGAAAACACACACATATTGTAAGAGCTACGCACCTGCCCATACACCTAGAAAACACACACATATTGTTAGAGCTACGCACCTGCCCTTACACCTAGAAAACACACACATATTGTTGGAGCTACGCACCTGCCCTTACACCTAGAAAACACACACATATTGATGGAGCTACGCACCTGCCCTTACACCTAGAAAACACACACATATTGTAAGAGCTACGCACCTGCCCTTACACCTAGAAAACACACACATATTGATGGAGCTACGCACCTGCCCTTACACCTAGAAAACACACACATATTGTTGGAGCTACGCACCTGCCCATACACCTAGAAAACACACACATATTGATGGAGCTACGCACCTGCCCTTACACCTAGAAAACACACACATATTGTAAGAGCTACGCACCTGCCCTTACACCTAGAAAACACACACATATTGATGGAGCTACGCACCTGCCCTTACACCTAGAAAACACACACATATTGTTGGAGCTACGCACCTGCCCTTACACCTAGAAAACACACACATATTGTTGGAGCTACGCACCTGCCCTTACACCTAGAAAACACACACATATTGTTGGAGCTACGCACCTGCCCTTACACCTAGAAAACACACACATATTGTTGGAGCTACGCACCTGCCCTTACACCTAGAAAACACACACATATTGATGGAGCTACGCACCTGCCCTTACACCTAGAAAACACACACATATTGTTGGAGCTACGCACCTGCCCTTACACCTAGAAAACAGACACATTGTTAGAGCTACGCACCTGATCTTACACCTAGAAAACACACACATATTGTTAGAGCTACGCACCTGCCCTTACACCTAGAAAACACACACATATTGTTGGAGCTACGCACCTGCCCTTACACCTAGAAAACACACACATATTGATGGAGCTACTCACCTGCCCTTACACCTAGAAAACACACACATTTTTTTGGAGCTACGCACCTGCTCTTACACCTAGAAAACACACACATATTGTTGGAGCTACGCACCTGCCCTTACACCTAGAAAACACCACATATTGTTGGAGCTACGCACCTGCCCTTACACCTAGAAAACACACACATATTGTTATAGCTACGCACCTGATCTTACACCTAGAAAACATACACATATTGTAAGAGCTACGCACCTGCCCATACACCTAGAAAACACACACATATTGTTAGAGCTACGCACCTGCCCTTACACCTAGAAAACACACACATATTGTTGGAGCTACGCACCTGCCCTTACACCTAGAAAACACACACATATTGATGGAGCTACGCACCTGCCCTTACACCTAGAAAACACACACATATTGTAAGAGCTACGCACCTGCCCTTACACCTAGAAAACACACACATATTGATGGAGCTACGCACCTGCCCTTACACCTAGAAAACACACACATATTGTTGGAGCTACGCACCTGCCCATACACCTAGAAAACACACACATATTGATGGAGCTACGCACCTGCCCTTACACCTAGAAAACACACACATATTGTAAGAGCTACGCACCTGCCCTTACACCTAGAAAACACACACATATTGATGGAGCTACGCACCTGCCCTTACACCTAGAAAACACACACATATTGTTGGAGCTACGCACCTGCCCTTACACCTAGAAAACACACACATATTGTAAGAGCTACGCACCTGCCCATACACCTATAAAACAATCACATATTGTTAGAGCTACGCACCTGATCTTACACCTAGAAAACACACATATTGTTGGAGCTACGCACCTGCCCTTTCACCTTGAAAACGCACACACATTGTTAGAGCTACGCACCTGCCCTTACACCTAGAAAACACACACATATTGTTGGAGCTACGCACCTGCCCTTACACCTAGAAAACACACACATATTGATGGAGCTACGCACCTGCCCTTACACCTAGAAAACACACACATATTGTTGGAGCTACGCACCTGCCCTTACACCTAGAAAACACACACATATTGATGGAGCTACGCACCTGCCCTTACACCTAGAAAACACACACATATTGTAAGAGCTACGCACCTGCCCTTACACCTAGAAAACACACACATATTGATGGAGCTACGCACCTGCCCTTACACCTAGAAAACACACACATATTGTTGGAGCTACGCACCTGCCCTTACACCTAGAAAACACACACATATTGTAAGAGCTACGCACCTGCCCATACACCTATAAAACAAACACATATTGTTGGAGCTACGCACCTGCCCTTTCACCTTGAAAACGCACACACATTGTTAGAGCTACGCACCTGCCCTTACACCTAGAAAACACACACATATTGTTGGAGCTACGCACCTGCCCTTACACCTAGAAAACACACACATATTGTTGGAGCTACGCACCTGCGCTTACACCTAGAAAACACACACATATTGTTGGAGCTACGCACCTGCCCTTACACCTAGAAAACACACACATATTGTTGGAGCTACGCACCTGCCCTTACACCTAGAAAACACACACATATTGAAGAAGCTACGCACCTGCCCTTACACCTAGAAAACACACACATATTGTAAGAGCTACGCACCTGCCCATACACCTAGAAAACACACATATTGTTAGAGCTACGCACCTGATCTTACACCTAGAAAACACACACATATTGTTAGAGCTACGCACCTGCCCTTACACCTAGAAAACACACACATATTGTTGGAGCTACGCACCTGCCCTTACACCTAGAAAACACACACATATTGTTAGAGCTACTCACCTGCCCTAACACCTAGAAAACACACACATATTGTTGGAGCTACGCACCTGCCCTTACACCTAGAAAACACACACATATTGTTAGAACTACGCACCTGCCCTTACACCTAGAAAACACACACATATTGTTGGAGCTACGCACCTGCCCTTACACCTAGAAAACACACACATATTGTTAGAGCTACTCACCTGCCCTAACACCTAGAAAACACACACATATTGTTGGAGCTACGCATCTGCCCATACACCTAGAAAACACACATATTGTTAGAGCTACGCACCTGATCTTACACCTAGAAAACACACACATATTGTTAGAGCTACGCACCTGCCCTTACACCTAGAAAACACACACATATTGTTGGAGCTACGCACCTGCCCTTACAACTAGAAAACACACACATATTGTTAGAGCTACTCACCTGCCTTTTCACTTAGAAAACACACACATATTGTTAGAGCTACGCACCTGTCCTTACACCGAGAAAACACACACATATTGTTGGCGCTAAGCACCTGCCCTTACACCTAGAAAACACACACATATTGGTAGAGCTACGCCCCTGTCCTTACACCGAGAAAACACACACATATTGTTAGAGCTACGCACCTGCCCTTACAGCTAGAAAACACACACATATTGTTAGAGCTACGCACCTGCTCTTACACCTAGAGTACGCACACATATTTTTAGAGCTACGCACCTGCCCTTACACCTAGAAAACACACACATATTGTTGGAGCTACGTACCTGCCCTTACACCTAGAAAACACACACATATTGATGGAGCTACGCCCCTGCCCTTACACCTAGAAAACACACACATATTGTTGGAGCTACGCACCTGCCCTTACACCTAGAAAACACACACATATTGTTGGAGCTACGCACCTGCCCTTACATCTAGAAAACACACACATATTGTTGGAGCTACGCACCTGCCCTTACACCTAGAAAACACACACATATTGATGGAGCTATGCACCTGCCCTTACACCTAGAAAACACACACATATTGTTGGAGCTACGCACCTGCCCTTACTCCTAGAAAACACACACATATTGTTGGAGCTACGCACCTGTCCTTACACCTAGAAAACACACACATATTGATGGAGCTATGCACCTGCCCTTACACCTAGAAAACACACACATATTGTTGGAGCTACGCACCTGTCCTTACACCTAGAAAACACACACATATTGATGGAGCTACGCACCTGCCCTTACACCTAGAAAACACACACATATTGTTGGAGCTACGCACCTGCCCTTACACCTAGAAAACACACACATATTGTTGGAGCTACGCACCTGCCCTTACACCTAGAAAACACACACATAATGATGGAGCTACGCACCTGCCCTTACACCTAGAAAACACACACATATTGATGGAGCTACGCACCTGCCCTTACACCTAGAAAACACACACATATTGATGGAGCTACGCACCTGCCCTTACACCTAGAAAACACACACATATTGTTGGAGCTACGCACCTGCCCTTACACCTAGAAAACACACACATATTGATGGAGCTATGCACCTGCCCTTACACCTAGAAAACACACACATATTGTTGGAGCTACGCACCTGTCCTTACACCTAGAAAACACACACATATTGATGGAGCTACGCACCTGCCCTTACACCTAGAAAACACACACATATTGTTGGAGCTACGCACCTGCCCTTACACCTAGAAAACACACACATATTGTTGGAGCTATGCACCTGCCCTTACTCCTAGAAAACACACACATATTGTTGGAGCTATGCACCTGCCCTTACACCTAGAAAACACACACATATTGTAAGAGCTACGCACCTGCCCATACACCTAGAAAACACACACATATTGTTAGAGCTACGCACCTGCCCTTACACCTAGAAAACACACACATATTGTTAGAGCTACGCACCTGCCCATACACCTAGAAAACACACACATATTGTTAGAGCTATGCACCTGCCCTTACACCTAGAAAACACACACATATTGTTAGAGCTATGCACCTGCCCTTACACCTAGAAAACACACACATATTGTTAGAGCTACGCACCTGCCCTTACACCTAGAAAACACACACATATTGTAAGAGCTACGCACCTGCCCATACACCTAGAAAACACACACATATTGTTAGAGCTATGCACCTGCCCTTACACCTAGAAAACACACACATATTGTAAGAGCTACGCACCTGCCCATACACGTAGAAAACACACACATACTGTTGGAGCTACACACCTGCCCCTACACCTAGAAAACACACACATATTTTTGGAGCTACGCACCTGCCATTACACCTAGAAAACACACACATATAGTAAGAGCTACGCACCTGCCCTTACACCTAGAAAACACACACATATTGTTGGAGCTACGCACCTGCCCTTACACCTAGAAAACACACACATATTGATGGAGCTACGCACCTGCCCTTACACCTAGAAAACACACACATATTGTTGGAGCTACGCACCTGCCCTTACACCTAGAAAACAGACACATTGTTAGAGCTACGCACCTGATCTTACACCTAGAAAACACACACATATTGTTAGAGCTACGCACCTGCCCTTACACCTAGAAAACACACACATATTGTTGGAGCTACGCACCTGCCCTTACACCTAGAAAACACACACATATTGATGGAGCTACTCACCTGCCCTTACACCTAGAAAACACACACATTTTTTTGGAGCTACGCACCTGCCCTTACACCTAGAAAACACACACATATTGTTGGAGCTACGCACCTGCCCTTACACCTAGAAAACACCACATATTGTTGGAGCTACGCACCTGCCCTTACACCTAGAAAACACACACATATTGTTAGAGCTACGCACCTGATCTTACACCTAGAAAACACACACATATTGTAAGAGCTACGCACCTGCCCATACACCTAGAAAACACACACATATTGTTAGAGCTACGCACCTGATCTTACACCTAGAAAACACACACATATTGTAAGAGCTACGCACCTGCCCATACACCTAGAAAACACACACATATTGTTAGAGCTACGCACCTGCCCTTACACCTAGAAAACACACACATATTGTTGGAGCTACGCACCTGCCCTTACACCTAGAAAACACACACATATTGATGGAGCTACGCACCTGCCCTTACACCTAGAAAACACACACATATTGTAAGAGCTACGCACCTGCCCTTACACCTAGAAAACACACACATATTGATGGAGCTACGCACCTGCCCTTACACCTAGAAAACACACACATATTGTTGGAGCTACGCACCTGCCCATACACCTAGAAAACACACACATATTGATGGAGCTACGCACCTGCCCTTACACCTAGAAAACACACACATATTGTAAGAGCTACGCACCTGCCCTTACACCTAGAAAACACACACATATTGATGGAGCTACGCACCTGCCCTTACACCTAGAAAACACACACATATTGTTGGAGCTACGCACCTGCCCTTACACCTAGAAAACACACACATATTGTAAGAGCTACGCACCTGCCCATACACCTATAAAACAAACACATATTGTTAGAGCTACGCACCTGATCTTACACCTAGAAAACACACATATTGTTGGAGCTACGCACCTGCCCTTTCACCTTGAAAACGCACACACATTGTTAGAGCTACGCACCTGCCCTTACACCTAGAAAACACACACATATTGATGGAGCTACGCACCTGCCCTTACACCTAGAAAACACACACATATTGTTGGAGCTACGCACCTGCGCTTACACCTAGAAAACACACACATATTGTTGGAGCTACGCACCTGCCCTTACACCTAGAAAACACACACATATTGTTGGAGCTACGCACCTGCCCTTACACCTAGAAAACACACACATATTGAAGAAGCTACGCACCTGCCCTTACACCTAGAAAACACACACATATTGTAAGAGCTACGCACCTGCCCATACACCTAGAAAACACACATATTGTTAGAGCTACGCACCTGATCTTACACCTAGAAAACACACACATATTGTTAGAGTTACGCACCTGCCCTTACACCTAGAAAACACACACATATTGTTGGAGCTACGCACCTGCCCTTACACCTAGAAAACACACACATATTGTTAGAGCTACTCACCTGCCCTAACACCTAGAAAACACACACATATTGTTAGATCTACGCACCTGCCCTTACACCTAGAAAACACACAAATATTGTTGGAGCTACGCACCTGCCCTTACACCTAGAAAACACACACATATTGTTAGAGCTACTCACCTGCCCTAACACCTAGAAAACACACACATATTGTTGGAGCTACGCATCTGCCCATACACCTAGAAAACACACATATTGTTAGAGCTACGCACCTGATCTTACACCTAGAAAACACACACATATTGTTAGAGCTATGCACCTGCCCTTACACCTAGAAAACACACACATATTGTTGGAGCTACGCACCTGCCCTTACAACTAGAAAACACACACATATTGTTAGAGCTACTCACCTGCCTTTTCACTTAGAAAACACACACATATTGTTAGAGCTACGCACCTGTCCTTACACCGAGAAAACACACACATATTGTTGGCGCTAAGCACCTGCCCTTACACCTAGAAAACACACACATATTGTTAGAGCTACGCACCTGCCCTTACAGCTAGAAAACACACACATATTGTTAGAGCTACGCACCTGCTCTTACACCTAGAGTACGCACACATATTTTTAGAGCTACGCACCTGCCCTTTCACCTAGAAAACGCACACACATTGTTAGAGCTACGCCCCTGTCCTTACACCGAGAAAACACACACATATTGTTAGAGCTACGCACCTGCCCTTACAGCTAGAAAACACACACATATTGTTAGAGCTACGCACCTGCTCTTACACCTAGAGTACGCACACATATTTTTAGAGCTACGCACCTGCCCTTTCACATAGAAAACGCACACACATTGTTAGAGCTACGCAACTGCCCTTACACCTAGAAAACACACACATATTGTTGGAGCTGCGCACCTGCCCTTACACCTAGAAAACACACACATATTGATGGAGCTACGCACCTGCCCTTACACCTAGAAAACACACACATATTGTTGGAGCTCCGCACCTGCCCTTACACCTAGAAAACACACACATATTGTTGGAGCTACGCACCTGCCCTTACACCTAGAAAACACACACATATTGATGGAGCTACGCACCTGCCCTTACTCCTAGAAAACACACACATATTGTAAGAGCTACGCACCTGCCCATACACCTAGAAAACACACACATATTGTTAGAGCTACGCACCTGCCCATACACCTAGAAAACACACACATATTGTTAGAGCTATGCACGTGCCCATACACCTAGAAAACACACACATATTGTTAGAGCTATGCACCTGCCCTTACACCTAGAAAACACACACATATTGTTAGAGCTATGCACCTGCCCATACACCTAGAAAACACACACATATTGTTGGAGCTACGCACCTGCCCTTACACCTAGAAAACACACACATATTGTAAGAGCTACGCACCTGCCCATACACCTAGAAAACACACACATATTGTTAGAGCTATGCACCTGCCCATACACCTAGAAAACACACACATATTGATGGAGCTACGCACCTGCCCTTACACCTAGAAAACACACACATATTGTAAGAGCTACGCACCTGCCCTTACACCTAGAAAACACACACATATTGTTAGAGCTATGCACCTGCCCATACACCTAGAAAACACACACATATTGATGGAGCTACGCACCTGCCCTTACACCTAGAAAACACACACATATTGTTAGAGCTACGCACCTGCCCATACACCTAGAAAACACACACATATTGTTAGAGCTATGCACCTGCCCTTACACCTAGAAAACACACACATATTGTTAGAGCTATGCACCTGCCCATACACCTAGAAAACACACACATATTGTTAGAGCTACTCACCTGCCCTTACACCTAGAAAACACACACATATTGTTAGAGCTATGCACCTGCCCTTACACCTAGAAAACACACACATATTGTTAGAGCTATGCACCTGCCCTTACACCTAGAAAACACACACATATTGTAAGAGCTACGCACCTGCCCATACACGTAGAAAACACACACATACTGTTGGAGCTACACACCTGCCCCTACACCTAGAAAACACACACATATTTTTGGAGCTACGCACCTGCCATTACACCTAGAAAACACACACATATAGTAAGAGCTACGCACCTGCCCTTACACCTAGAAAACACACACATATAGTAAGATCTACGCACCTGCCCTTACACCTGGAAAACACACACAGATTGCTAGATCTACGCACCTGCCCTAACACCTAGAAAACACACATATTGTTGGAGCTACGCATCTGCCCTTACACCTAGAAAACACACATACTGTTGGAGCTACGCACCTGCCCTTACACCTGGAAAACACACACAGATTGCTAGAGCTACGCATCTGCCCTTACACCTAGAAAACACACACATATTGTTAGCGCTACGCACCTGCCCTTACACCTAGAAAACACACATATTGTTAGAGCTATGCACCTGTCCTTACACCGAGAAAACACACACATATTGTTGGCGCTAAGCACCTGCCCTTACACCTAGAAAACACACATATTGTTAGAGCTACGCACCTGCTCTTACACCTAGAAAACACACACATATTGATGGAGCTACGCAACTGCCCTTACACCTAGAAAACACACACATATTGTTAGAGCAACGCACCTGCTCTTACACCTAGAAAACACACACATATTGTTGGAGCTACGCACCTGCCCTTACACCTAGAAAACACACACATATTGATGGAGCTACGCACCTGCCCTTACACCTAGAAAACACACACATATTGTTGGAGCTACGCACCTGCCCTTACACCTAGAAAACAGACACATTGTTAGAGCTATGCACCTGCCCTTACACCTAGAAAACACACACATATTGTTAGAGCTACGCACCTGCCCTTACACCTAGAAAACACACACATATTGTTGGAGCTACGCACCTGCCCTTACACCTAGAAAACACACACATATTGATGGAGCTACTCACCTGCCCTTACACCTAGAAAACACACACATATTTTTGGAGCTACGCACCTGCCCTTACACCTAGAAAACACACAAATATTGTTGGAGCTACGTACCTGCCCTTACACCTAGAAAACACACACATATTGTTGGAGCTACGCACCTGCCCTTACACCTAGAAAACACACACATATTGATGGAGCTACGCACCTACGCTTACACCTAGAAAACACACACATATTGTTGGAGCTACGCACCTGCCCTTACACCTAGAAAACACACACATATTGATGGAGCTACGCACCTGCCCTTTCACCTAGAAAACACACACATATTGTTGGAGCTACGCACCTGCCCTTACACCTAGAAAACACACACATATTTTAAGAGCTACGCACCTGCCCTTACACCTAGAAAACACACACATATTGATGGAGCTACGCACCTGCCCTTACACCTAGAAAACACACACATATTGATGGAGCTACGCACCTGCCCTTACACCTAGAAAACACACACATATTGTAGGAGCTACGCACCTGCCCTTACACCTAGAAAACACACACATATTGTAAGAGCTACGCACCTGCCCTTACACCTAGAAAACACACACATATTGATGGAGCTACGCACCTGCCCTTACACCTAGAAAACACACACATATTGTTGGAGCTACGCACCTGCCCATACACCTAGAAAACACACACATATTGATGGAGCTACTCACCTGCCCTTACACCTAGAAAACACACACATATTGATGGAGCTACGCACCTGCCCTTACACCTAGAAAACACACACATATTGTAAGAGCTACGCACCTGCCCTTACACCTAGAAAACACACACATATTGATGGAGCTACGCACCTGCCCTTACACCTAGAAAACACACACATATTGTTGGAGCTACGCACCTGCCCTTACACCTAGAAAACACACACATATTGTAAGAGCTACGCACCTGCCCATACACCTATAAAACAAACACATATTGTTAGAGCTACGCACCTGATCTTACACCTAGAAAACACACATATTGTTGGAGCTACGCACCTGCCCTTTCACCTTGAAAACGCACACACATTGTTAGAGCTACGCACCTGCCCTTACACCTAGAAAACACACACATATTGATGGAGCTACGCACCTGCGCTTACACCTAGAAAACACACACATATTGTTGGAGCTACGCACCTGCCCATACACCTAGAAGCACACACATATTGAAGAAGCTACGCACCTGACCTTACACCTAGAAAACACACACATATTGTTGGAGCTACGCACCTGCCCTTACACCTACAAAACACACACATATTGTTGGAGCTACGCACCTGCCCTTACACCTAGAAAACACACACATATTGTTGGAGCTACGCACCTGCCCTTACACCTACAAAACACACACATATTGTTGGAGCTACGCACCTGCCCTTACACCTAGAAAACACACACATATTGATGGAGCTACGCACCTGCGCTTACACCTAGAAAACACACACATATTGTTGGAGCTACGCACCTGCCCATACACCTAGAAGCACACACATATTGAAGAAGCTACGCACCTGACCTTACACCTAGAAAACACACACATATTGTTGGAGCTACGCACCTGCCCTTACACCTACAAAACACACACATATTGTTAGAGCTACGCACCTGCCCTTACACCTAGAAAACACACACATATTGTTGGAGCTACGCACCTGCCCTTACACTTAGAAAACACACACATATTGAAGAAGCTACGCACCTGCCCTTACACCTAGAAAACACACACATATTGTAAGAGCTACGCACCTGCCCTTACACCTACAAAACACACACATATTGTTAGAGCTACGCACCTGCCCATACACCTAGAAAACACAAACATATTGTTGGAGCTACGCACCTGATCTTACACCAAGAAAACACACACATATTGTTAGAGCTACGCACCTGCCCTTACACCTAGAAAACACACACATATTGTTGGAGCTACGCACCTGCCCTTACACCTAGAAAACACACACATATTGTTAGAGCTACTCACCTGCCCTAACACCTAGAAAACACACACATATTGTTGGAGCTACGCACCTGCCCTTACACCTAGAAAACACACACATATTGTTAGAACTACGCACCTGCCCTTACACCTAGAAAACACACACATATTGTTGGAGCTGCGCACCTGCCCTTACACCTAGAAAACACACACATATTGTTAGAACTACGCACCTGCCCTTACACCTACAAAACACACACATATTGTTGGAGCTACGCACCTGCCCATACACCTAGAAAACACACATATTGTTAGAGCTACGCACCTGATCTTACACCTAGAAAACACACACATATTGTTAGAGCTATGCACCTGCCCTTACACCTAGAAAACACACACATATTGTTGGAGCTACGCACCTGCCCTTACACCTAGAAAACACACACATATTGTTAGAGCTACTCCCCTGCCCTAACACCTAGAAAACACACACATATTGTTGGAGCTACGCACCTGCCCTTACACCTAGAAAACACACACATATTGTTAGAGCTACGCACCTGCCCTTACACCTGGAAAACACACACATATTGTTGGAGCTACGCACCTGCCCTTACACCTAGAAAACACACACATATTGTTGGAGCTACGCACCTGCCCTTACACCTAGAAAACACACACATATTGTTGGAGCTACTCACCTGCCCTTACACCTAGAAAACACACACATATTGATGGAGCTACGCCCCTGCCCTTACACCTAGAAAACACACACATATTGTTGGAGCTACGCACCTGCCCTTACACCTAGAAAACACACACATATTGTTGGAGCTACGCACCTGCCCTTACACCTAGAAAACACACACATATTGTTGGAGCTACGCACCTGCCCTTACACCTAGAAAACACACACATATTGTTGGAGCTACTCACCTGCCCTTACACCTAGAAAACACACACATATTGATGGAGCTACGCCCCTGCCCTTACACCTAGAAAACACACACATATTGTTAGAGCTACTCACCTGCCCTTACACCTAGAAAACACACACATATTGTTAGAGCTACGCACCTGCCCTTACACCTAGAAAACACACACATATTGTTGGAGCTACGCACCTGCCCTTACACCTAGAAAACACACACATATTGTTGGAGCTACGCACCTGCCCTTACACCTAGAAAACACACACATATTGTTGGAGCTACTCACCTGCCCTTACACCTAGAAAACACACACATATTGATGGAGCTACGCCCCTGCCCTTACACCTAGAAAACACACACATATTGTTGGAGCTACGCACCTGCCCTTACACCTAGAAAACACACACATATTGTTGGAGCTACGCACCTGCCCTTACATCTAGAAAACACACACATATTGTTGGAGCTACGCACCTGCCCTTACACCTAGAAAACACACACATATTGATGGAGCTATGCACCTGCCCTTACACCTAGAAAACACACACATATTGTTGGAGCTACGCACCTGCCCTTACTCCTAGAAAACACACACATATTGTTGGAGCTACGCACCTGTCCTTACACCTAGAAAACACACACATATTGATGGAGCTATGCACCTGCCCTTACACCTAGAAAACACACACATATTGATGGAGCTACGCACCTGCCCTTACACCTAGAAAACACACACATATTGTTGGAGCTACGCACCTGCCCTTACACCTAGAAAACACACACATATTGTTGGAGCTACGCACCTGCCCTTACTCCTAGAAAACACACACATATTGTTGGAGCTATGCACCTGCCCTTACACCTAGAAAACACACACATATTGTAAGAGCTACGCACCTGCCCATACACCTAGAAAACACACACATATTGTTAGAGCTACGCACCTGCCCTTACACCTAGAAAACACACACATATTGTTAGAGCTACGCACCTGCCCATACACCTAGAAAACACACACATATTGTTAGAGCTATGCACCTGCCCTTACACCCAGAAAACACACACATATTGTTAGAGCTATGCACCTGCCCTTACACCTAGAAAACACACACATATTGTTAGAGCTACGCACCTGCCCTTACACCTAGAAAACACACACATATTGTAAGAGCTACGCACCTGCCCATACACCTAGAAAACACACACATATTGTTAGAGCTATGCACCTGCCCTTACACCTAGAAAACAAACACATATTGTAAGAGCTACGCACCTGCCCATACACGTAGAAAACACACACATACTGTTGTAGCTACACACCTGCCCCTACACCTAGAAAACACACAAATATTTTTGGAGCTACGCACCTGCCATTACACCTAGAAAACACACACATATAGTAAGAGCTACGCACCTGCCCTTACACCTAGAAAACACACACATATTGTTGGAGCTACGCACCTGCCCTTACACCTAGAAAACACACACATATTGATGGAGCTACGCACCTGCCCTTACACCTAGAAAACACACACATATTGTTGGAGCTACGCACCTGCCCTTACACCTAGAAAACAGACACATTGTTAGAGCTACGCACCTGATCTTACACCTAGAAAACACACACATATTGTTAGAGCTACGCACCTGCCCTTACACCTAGAAAACACACACATATTGTTGGAGCTACGCACCTGCCCTTACACCTAGAAAACACACACATATTGATGGAGCTACTCACCTGCCCTTACACCTAGAAAACACACACATTTTTTTGGAGCTACGCACCTGCTCTTACACCTAGAAAACACACACATATTGTTGGAGCTACGCACCTGCCCTTACACCTAGAAAACACCACATATTGTTGGAGCTACGCACCTGCCCTTACACCTAGAAAACACACACATATTGTTATAGCTACGCACCTGATCTTACACCTAGAAAACACACACATATTGTAAGAGCTACGCACCTGCCCATACACCTAGAAAACACACACATATTGTTAGAGCTACGCACCTGATCTTACACCTAGAAAACACACACATATTGTAAGAGCTACGCACCTGCCCATACACCTAGAAAACACACACATATTGTTAGAGCTACGCACCTGCCCTTACACCTAGAAAACACACACATATTGATGGAGCTACGCACCTGCCCTTACACCTAGAAAACACACACATATTGTAAGAGCTACGCACCTGCCCTTACACCTAGAAAACACACACATATTGATGGAGCTACGCACCTGCCCTTACACCTAGAAAACACACACATATTGTTGGAGCTACGCACCTGCCCATACACCTAGAAAACACACACATATTGATGGAGCTACGCACCTGCCCTTACACCTAGAAAACACACACATATTGTAAGAGCTACGCACCTGCCCTTACACCTAGAAAACACACACATATTGATGGAGCTACGCACCTGCCCTTACACCTAGAAAACACACACATATTGTTGGAGCTACGCACCTGCCCTTACACCTAGAAAACACACACATATTGTAAGAGCTACGCACCTGCCCATACACCTATAAAACAAACACATATTGTTAGAGCTACGCACCTGATCTTACACCTAGAAAACACACATATTGTTGGAGCTACGCACCTGCCCTTTCACCTTGAAAACGCACACACATTGTTAGAGCTACGCACCTGCCCTTACACCTAGAAAACACACACATATTGTTGGAGCTACGCACCTGCCCTTACACCTAGAAAACACACACATATTGATGGAGCTACGCACCTGCCCTTACACCTAGAAAACACACACATATTGTAAGAGCTACGCACCTGCCCTTACACCTAGAAAACACACATATATTGATGGAGCTACGCACCTGCCCTTACACCTAGAAAACACACACATATTGTTGGAGCTACGCACCTGCCCTTACACCTAGAAAACACACACATATTGTAAGAGCTACGCACCTGCCCATACACCTATAAAACAAACACATATTGTTGGAGCTACGCACCTGCCCTTTCACCTTGAAAACGCACACACATTGTTAGAGCTACGCACCTGCCCTTACACCTAGAAAACACACACATATTGTTGGAGCTACGCACCTGCCCTTACACCTAGAAAACACACACATATTGTTGGAGCTACGCACCTGCGCTTACACCTAGAAAACACACACATATTGTTGGAGCTACGCACCTGCCCTTACACCTAGAAAACACACACATATTGTTGGAGCTACGCACCTGCCCTTACACCTAGAAAACACACACATATTGAAGAAGCTACGCACCTGCCCTTACACCTAGAAAACACACACATATTGTAAGAGCTACGCACCTGCCCATACACCTAGAAAACACACATATTGTTAGAGCTACGCACCTGATCTTACACCTAGAAAACACACACATATTGTTAGAGCTACGCACCTGCCCTTACACCTAGAAAACACACACATATTGTTGGAGCTACGCACCTGCCCTTACACCTAGAAAACACACACATATTGTTAGAGCTACTCACCTGCCCTAACACCTAGAAAACACACACATATTGTTGGAGCTACGCACCTGCCCTTACACCTAGAAAACACACACATATTGTTAGAACTACGCACCTGCCCTTACACCTAGAAAACACACACATATTGTTGGAGCTACGCACCTGCCCTTACACCTAGAAAACACACACATATTGTTAGAGCTACTCACCTGCCCTAACACCTAGAAAACACACACATATTGTTGGAGCTACGCATCTGCCCATACACCTAGAAAACACACATATTGTTAGAGCTACGCACCTGATCTTACACCTAGAAAACACACACATATTGTTAGAGCTACGCACCTGCCCTTACACCTAGAAAACACACACATATTGTTGGAGCTACGCACCTGCCCTTACAACTAGAAAACACACACATATTGTTAGAGCTACTCACCTGCCTTTTCACTTAGAAAACACACACATATTGTTAGAGCTACGCACCTGTCCTTACACCGAGAAAACACACACATATTGTTGGCGCTAAGCACCTGCCCTTACACCTAGAAAACACACACATATTGGTAGAGCTACGCCCCTGTCCTTACACCGAGAAAACACACACATATTGTTAGAGCTACGCACCTGCCCTTACAGCTAGAAAACACACACATATTGTTAGAGCTACGCACCTGCTCTTACACCTAGAGTACGCACACATATTTTTAGAGCTACGCACCTGCCCTTTCACCTAGAAAACGCACACACATTGTTAGAGCTACGCACCTGCCCTTACACCTAGAAAACACACACATATTGTTGGAGCTGCGCACCTGCCCTTACACCTAGAAAACACACACATATTGATGGAGCTACGCACCTGCCCTTACACCTAGAAAACACACACATATTGTTGGAGCTCCGCACCTGCCCTTACACCTAGAAAACACACACATATTGTTGGAGCTACGCACCTGCCCTTACACCTAGAAAACACACACATATTGATGGAGCTACGCACCTGCCCTTACTCCTAGAAAACACAAACATATTGTAAGAGCTACGCGCCTGCCCATACACCTAGAAAACACACACATATTGTTAGAGCTACGCACCTGCCCATACACCTAGAAAACACACACATATTGTTAGAGCTATGCACGTGCCCATACACCTAGAAAACACACACATATTGTTAGAGCTATGCACCTGCCCTTACACCTAGAAAACACACACATATTGTTAGAGCTATGCACCTGCCCATACACCTAGAAAACACACACATATTGTTGGAGCTACGCACCTGCCCTTACACCTAGAAAACACACACATATTGTAAGAGCTACGCACCTGCCCATACACCTAGAAAACACACACATATTGTTAGAGCTATGCACCTGCCCATACACCTAGAAAACACACACATATTGATGGAGCTACGCACCTGCCCTTACACCTAGAAAACACACACATATTGTAAGAGCTACGCACCTGCCCTTGTACCTAGAAAACACACACATATTGTTAGAGCTATGCACCTGCCCATACACCTAGAAAACACACACATATTGATGGAGCTACGCACCTGCCCTTACACCTAGAAAACACACACATATTGTAAGAGCTACGCACCTGCCCATACACCTAGAAAACACACACATATTGTTAGAGCTACGCACCTGCCCATACACCTAGAAAACACACACATATTGTTAGAGCTATGCACCTGCCCTTACACCTAGAAAACACACACATATTGTTAGAGCTATGCACCTGCCCATACACCTAGAAAACACACACATATTGTTAGAGCTACGCACCTGCCCTTACACCTAGAAAACACACACATATTGTTAGAGCTATGCACCTGCCCTTACACCTAGAAAACACACACATATTGTAAGAGCTACGCACCTGCCCATACACCTAGAAAACACACACATATTGTTAGAGCTATGCACCTGCCCTTACACCTAGAAAACACACACATATTGTAAGAGCTACGCACCTGCCCATACACGTAGAAAACACACACATACTGTTGGAGCTACACACCTGCCCCTACACCTAGAAAACACACACATATTTTTGGAGCTACGCACCTGCCATTACACCTAGAAAACACACACATATAGTAAGAGCTACGCACCTGCCCTTACACCTAGAAAACACACACATATAGTAAGATCTACGCACCTGCCCTTACACCTGGAAAACACACACAGATTGCTAGATCTACGCACCTGCCCTAACACCTAGAAAACACACACATATTGTTGGAGCTACGCATCTGCCCTTACACCTAGAAAACACACATACTGTTGGAGCTACGCACCTGCCCTTACACCTGGAAAACACACACAGATTGCTAGAGCTACGCACCTGCCCTTACACCTAGAAAACACACACATATTGTTAGCGCTACGCACCTGCCCTTACACCTAGAAAACACACATATTGTTAGAGCTACGCACCTGTCCTTACACCGAGAAAACACACACATATTGTTGGCGCTAAGCACCTGCCCTTACACGTAGAAAACACATACATATTGTTAGAGCTACGCACCTGTTCTTACACCTAGAAAACACACACATATTGATGGAGCTACGCAACTGCCCTTACACCTAGAAAACACACACATATTGTTAGAGCTACGCACCTGCTCTTACACCTAGAAAACACACACATATTGTTGGAGCTACGCACCTGTCCTTACACCGAGAAAACACACACATATTGTTGGCGCTAAGCACCTGCCCTTACACGTAGAAAACACATACATATTGTTAGAGCTACGCACCTGTTCTTACACCTAGAAAACACACACATATTGATGGAGCTACGCACCTGCCCTTACACCTAGAAAACACACACATATTGTTGGAGCTACGCACCTGCCCTTACACCTAGAAAACAGACACATTGTTAGAGCTACGCACCTGATCTTACACCTAGAAAACACACACATATTGTTGGAGCTACGCACCTGCCCTTACACCTAGAAAACACACACATATTGTTGGAGCTACGCACCTGCCCTTACACCTAGAAAACACACACATATTGTTGGAGCTACGCACCTGCCCTTACACCTAGAAAACACACACATATTGATGGAGCTACGCACCTGCCCTTACACCTAGAAAACACACACATATTGATGGAGCTACGCACCTACGCTTACACCTAGAAAACACACACATATTGTTGGAGCTACGCACCTGCCCTTACACCTAGAAAACACACACATATTGATGGAGCTACGCACCTGCCCTTACACCTAGAAAACACACACATATTGATGGAGCTACGCACCTGCCCTTACACCTAGAAAACACACACATATTGATGGAGTTACGCACCTGCCCTTACACCTAGAAAACACACACATATTGTAAGAGCTACGCACCTGCCCTTACACCTAGAAAACACACACATATTGATGGAGCTACGCACCTGCCCTTACACCTAGAAAACACACACATATTGATGGAGCTACGCACCTGCCCTTACACCTAGAAAACACACACATATTGTAGGAGCTACGCACCTGCCCTTACACCTAGAAAACACACACATATTGTAAGAGCTACGCACCTGCCCTTACACCTAGAAAACACACACATATTGATGGAGCTACGCACCTGCCCTTACACCTAGAAAACACACACATATTGTTGGAGCTACGCACCTGCCCATACACCTAGAAAACACACACATATTGATGGAGCTACTCACCTGCCCTTACACCTAGAAAACACACACATATTGATGGAGCTACGCACCTGCCCTTACACCTAGAAAACACACACATATTGATGGAGCTACGCACCTGCCCTTACACCTAGAAAACACACACATATTGTTGGAGCTACGCACCTGCCCTTACACCTAGAAAACACACACATATTGTAAGAGCTACGCACCTGCCCATACACCTATAAAACAAACACATATTGTTAGAGATACGCACCTGATCTTACACCTAGAAAACACACATATTGTTGGAGCTACGCACCTGCCCTTTCACCTTGAAAACGCACACACATTGTTAGAGCTACGCACCTGCCCTTACACCTAGAAAACACACACATATTGTTGGAGCTACGCACCTGCCCTTACACCTAGAAAACACACACATATTGATGGAGCTACGCACCTGCGCTTACACCTAGAAAACACACACATATTGTTGGAGCTACGCACCTGCCCATACACCTAGAAGCACACACATATTGAAGAAGCTACGCACCTGACCTTACACCTAGAAAACACACACATATTGTTGGAGCTACGCACCTGCCCTTACACCTACAAAACACACACATATTGTTAGAGCTACGCACCTGCCCTTACACCTAGAAAACACACACATATTGTTGGAGCTACGCACCTGCCCTTACACCTAGAAAACACACACATATTGAAGAAGCTACGCACCTGCCCTTACACCTAGAAAACACACACATATTGTAAGAGCTACGCACCTGCCCTTACACCTACAAAACACACACATATTGTTAGAGCTACGCACCTGCCCATACACCTAGAAAACACACACATATTGTTGGAGCTACGCACCTGATCTTACACCAAGAAAACACACACATATTGTTAGAGCTACGCACCTGCCCTTACACCTAGAAAACACACACATATTGTTGGAGCTACGCACCTGCCCTTACACCTAGAAAACACACACATATTGTTAGAGCTACTCACCTGCCCTAACACCTAGAAAACACACATATTGTTAGAGCTACGCACCTGATCTTACACCTAGAAAACACACACATATTGTTAGAGCTATGCACCTGCCCTTACACCTAGAAAACACACACATATTGTTGGAGCTACGCACCTGCCCTTACACCTAGAAAACACACACATATTGTTAGAGCTACTCCCCTGCCCTAACACCTAGAAAACACACACATATTGTTGGAGCTACGCACCTGCCCTTACACCTAGAAAACACACACATATTGTTAGAGCTACGCACCTGCCCTTACACCTAGAAAACACACACATATTGTTGGAGCTACGCACCTGCCCTTACACCTAGAAAACACACACATATTGTTGGAGCTACGCACCTGCCCTTACACCTAGAAAACACACACATGTTGTTGGAGCTACGCACCTGCCCTTACACCTAGAAAACACACACATATTGTTAGAGCTACGCACCTGCCCTTACACCTAGAAAACACACACATATTGTTGGAGCTACGCACCTGCCCTTACACCTAGAAAACACACACATATTGTTGGAGTTACGCACCTGCCCTTACACCTAGAAAACACACACATATTGTTGGAGCTACGCACCTGCCCTTACACCTAGAAAACACACTCATATTGTTAGAGCTACGCACCTGATCTTATACCTAGAAAACACACACATATTGTTGGAGCTACGCACCTGCCCATACACCTACAAAACACACACATATTGTTGGAGCTACGCACCTGATCTTATACCTAGAAAACACACACATATTGTTAGAGCTATGCACCTGCCCTTACACCTAGAAAACACACACATATTGTTGGAGCTACGCATCTGCCCTTACACCTAGAAAACACACACATACTGTTAGAGCTACGCACCTGATCTTACACCTAGAAAACACACACATATTGTTGGAGCTACGCACCTGCCCTTACACCTAGAAAACACAAAACTATTGTTGGAGCTACGTACCTGTCCTTACACCTAGAAAACACACACATATTGTTAGAGCTACGCACCTGCCCTTACACCTACAAAACACACAACTATTGTTGGAGCTACGCACCTGCACTTACACCTAGAAAACACACACATATTGTTGGAGCTACGCATTTGCCCTTACACCTAGAAAACACACACATATTGTTGGAGCTACGCATCTGCCCATACACCTAGAAAACACACACATATTGTTGGAGCTACGCATCTGCCCTTACACCTAGAAAACACACACATACTGTTAGAGCTACACACCTGCCCTTACACCTAGAAAACACACAACTATTGTTGGAGCTACGCACCTGCCCTTACACCTAGAAAACACACACATATTGTTGGAGCTACGCACCTGCCCTTACACCTAGAACACACACACATTGTTGGAGCTACGCATCTGCCCATACACCTAGAAAACACACACATATTGTTGGAGCTACGCATCTGCCCTTACACCTAGAAAACACACACATACTGTTAGAGCTACACACCTGATCTTACACCTAGAAAACACACATATTGTTGGAGCTACGCACCTGTCCTTACACCTAGAAAACACTCACATATTGTTGGAGCTACGCATCTGCCCTTACACCTAGAAAACACACACATATTGTTAGAGCTACGCACCTGCCCTTACACCTAGAAAACACACAACTATTGTTGGAGCTACGCACCTACCCTTACACCTAGAAAACACACACATATTGTTAGAGATACGCACCTGACCTTACACCTTGAAAAGACACACGTATTGTTGGAGCTACGCACCTGCCCTTACATCTAAAAAACACACACATATTGTTGGAGCTACGCACCTGCCCATACAAATGGAAAACACACACATATTGTTGGAGCTATGTACCTGACCTTACACCTAGAAAACACACACATATTGTTAGAGATACGCACCTGACCTTACACCTGGAAAAGACACACGTATTGTTGGAGCTACGCACCTGCCCTTACACCTAGAAAACACACACATATTGTTAGAGCTACGCACCTGCCCATACAAATGGAAAACACACACATATTGTTGGAGCTATGTACCTGACCTTACACCTATAAAACACACACATATTGTTGGAGCTATGTACCTGACCTTACACCTAGAAAACACACACATATTGTTAGAGCTACGCACCTGCCCTTACACCTAGAAAACACACACATATTGTTGGAGCTACGCACCTGACCTTACACCTAGAAAACACACACATATTGTTGGAGCTACGCACCTACCCTTACACCTAGAAAACACACACATATTGTTAGAGCTACGCACCTTACCTTTCACCTGGAAAAGACTCACGTATTGTTGGAGCTACGCACCTGCCCTTACACCTGGAAAACACACACATATTGTTAGAGCTACGCACCTTACCTTTCACCTGGAAAAGACACACGGATTGTTGGAGCTACGCACCTGCCCATACACCTGGAAAACACACACATATTGTTGGAGCTACGCACCTGCCCTTACACCTAGAAAACACACACATATTGTTGGTGCTACGCACCTGCCCTTACACCTGGAAAACACACACATATTGTTAGAGCTACGCACCTGCCCTTACACCTAGAAAACACACACATATTGTTAGAGCTACGCACCTGCCCATACACCTGGAAAACACACACGTATTGTTGGAGCTACGCACCTGCCCATACACCTGGAAAACACACACATATTGTTGGAGCTACGCACCTGCCCTTACACCTAGAAAACACACACATATTGTTGGTGCTACGCACCTGCCCTTACACCTGGAAAACACACACATATTGATGGAGCTACTCACCTGCCCTTACACCTAGAAAACACACACATATTGATGGAGCTACGCACCTGCCCTTACACCTAGAAAACACACACATATTGATGGAGCTACGCACCTGCCCTTACACCTAGAAAACACACACATATTGTTGGAGCTACGCACCTGCCCTTACACCTAGAAAACACACACATATTGTAAGAGCTACGCACCTGCCCATACACCTATAAAACAAACACATATTGTTAGAGCTACGCACCTGATCTTACACCTAGAAAACACACATATTGTTGGAGCTACGCACCTGCCCTTTCACCTTGAAAACGCACACACATTGTTAGAGCTACGCACCTGCCCTTACACCTAGAAAACACACACATATTGTTGGAGCTACGCACCTGCCCTTACACCTAAAAAACACACACATATTGATGGAGCTACGCACCTGCGCTTACACCTAGAAAACACACACATATTGTTGGAGCTACGCACCTGCCCATACACCTAGAAGCACACACATATTGAAGAAGCTGCGCACCTGACCTTACACCTAGAAAACACACACATATTGTTGGAGCTACGCACCTGCCCTTACACCTACAAAACACACACATATTGTTAGAGCTACGCACCTGCCCTTACACCTAGAAAACACACACATATTGTTGGAGCTACGCACCTGCCCTTACACCTAGAAAACACACACATATTGAAGAAGCTACGCACCTGCCCTTACACCTAGAAAACACACACATATTGTAAGAGCTACGCACCTGCCCTTACACCTACAAAACACACACATATTGTTAGAGCTACGCACCTGCCCATACACCTAGAAAACACACACATATTGTTGGAGCTACGCACCTGATCTTACACCAAGAAAACACACACATATTGTTAGAGCTACGCACCTGCCCTTACACCTAGAAAACACACACATATTGTTGGAGCTACGCACCTGCCCTTACACCTAGAAAACACACACATATTGTTAGAGCTACTCACCTGCCCTAACACCTAGAAAACACACATATTGTTAGAGCTACGCACCTGATCTTACACCTAGAAAACACACACATATTGTTAGAGCTATGCACCTGCCCTTACACCTAGAAAACACACACATATTGTTGGAGCTACGCACCTGCCCTTACACCTAGAAAACACACACATATTGTTAGAGCTACTCCCCTGCCCTAACACCTAGAAAACACACACATATTGTTGGAGCTACGCACCTGCCCTTACACCTAGAAAACACACACATATTGTTAGAGCTACGCACCTGCCCTTACAACTAGAAAACACACACATATTGTTGGAGCTACGCACCTGCCCTTACACCTAGAAAACACACACATATTGTTGGAGCTACGCACCTGCCCTTACACCTAGAAAACACACACATGTTGTTGGAGCTACGCACCTGCCCTTACACCTAGAAAACACACACATATTGTTAGAGCTACGCACCTGCCCTTACACCTAGAAAACACACACATATTGTTGGAGCTACGCACCTGCCCTTACACCTAGAAAACACACACATATTGTTGGAGTTACGCACCTGCCCTTACACCTAGAAAACACACACATATTGTTGGAGCTACGCACCTGCCCTTACACCTAGAAAACACACTCATATTGTTAGAGCTACGCACCTGATCTTATACCTAGAAAACACACACATATTGTTGGAGCTACGCACCTGCCCATACACCTAGAAAACACACACATATTGTTGGAGCTACGCACCTGATCTTATACCTAGAAAACACACACATATTGTTAGAGCTACGCACCTGCCCTTACACCTAGAAAACACACACATATTGTTGGAGCTACGCATCTGCCCTTACACCTAGAAAACACACACATACTGTTAGAGCTACGCACCTGATCTTACACCTAGAAAACACACACATATTGTTGGAGCTACGCACCTGCCCTTACACCTAGAAAACACAAAACTATTGTTGGAGCTACGTACCTGTCCTTACACCTAGAAAACACACACATATTGTTAGAGCTACGCACCTGCCCTTACACCTAGAAAACACACAACTATTGTTGGAGCTACGCACCTGCACTTACACCTAGAAAACACACACATATTGTTGGAGCTACGCATTTGCCCTTACACCTAGAAAACACACACATATTGTTGGAGCTACGCATCTGCCCATACACCTAGAAAACACACACATATTGTTGGAGCTACGCATCTGCCCTTACACCTAGAAAACACACACATACTGTTAGAGCTACACACCTGCCCTTACACCTAGAAAACACACAACTATTGTTGGAGCTACGCACCTGCCCTTACACCTAGAAAACACACACATATTGTTGGAGCTACGCACCTGCCCTTACACCTAGAAAACACACACATATTGTTGGAGCTACGCATCTGCCCATACACCTAGAAAACACACACATATTGTTGGAGCTACGCATCTGCCCTTACACCTAGAAAACACACACATACTGTTAGAGCTACACACCTGATCTTACACCTAGAAAACACACATATTGTTGGAGCTACGCACCTGTCCTTACACCTAGAAAACACTCACATATTGTTGGAGCTACGCATCTGCCCTTACACCTAGAAAACACACACATATTGTTAGAGCTACGCACCTGCCCTTACACCTAGAAAACACACAACTATTGTTGGAGCTACGCACCTACCCTTACACCTAGAAAACACACACATATTGTTAGAGATACGCACCTGACCTTACACCTGGAAAAGACACACGTATTGTTGGAGCTACGCACCTGCCCTTACATCTAAAAAACACACACATATTGTTGGAGCTACGCACCTGCCCATACAAATGGAAAACACACACATATTGTTGGAGCTATGTACCTGACCTTACACCTAGAAAACACACACATATTGTTAGAGATACGCACCTGACCTTACACCTGGAAAAGACACACGTATTGTTGGAGCTACGCACCTGCCCTTACACCTAGAAAACACACACATATTGTTAGAGCTACGCACCTGCCCATACAAATGGAAAACACACACATATTGTTGGAGCTATGTACCTGACCTTACACCTATAAAACACACACATATTGTTGGAGCTATGTACCTGACCTTACACCTAGAAAACACACACATATTGTTAGAGCTACGCACCTGCCCTTACACCTAGAAAACACACACATATTGTTGGAGCTACGCACCTGACCTTACACCTAGAAAACACACACATATTGTTGGAGCTACGCACCTACCCTTACACCTAGAAAACACACACATATTGTTAGAGCTACGCACCTTACCTTTCACCTGGAAAAGACTCACGTATTGTTGGAGCTACGCACCTGCCCTTACACCTGGAAAACACACACATATTGTTAGAGCTACGCACCTTACCTTTCACCTGGAAAAGACACACGTATTGTTGGAGCTACGCACCTGCCCATACACCTGGAAAACACACACATATTGTTGGAGCTACGCACCTGCCCTTACACCTAGAAAACACACACATATTGTTGGTGCTACGCACCTGCCCTTACACCTGGAAAACACACACATATTGTTAGAGCTACGCACCTGCCCTTACACCTAGAAAACACACACATATTGTTAGAGCTACGCACCTGCCCATACACCTGGAAAACACACACGTATTGTTGGAGCTACGCACCTGCCCATACACCTGGAAAACACACACATATTGTTGGAGCTACGCACCTGCCCTTACACCTAGAAAACACACACATATTGTTGGTGCTACGCACCTGCCCTTACACCTGGAAAACACACACATATTGTTAGAGCTACGCACCTGCCCTTACACCTAGAAAACACACACATATTGTTAGAGCTACGCACCTGCCCTTACACCTGGAAAACACTCACAGATTGTTAGAGCTACGCACCTGCCTATACACCTGGAAAACACACACATATTGTTAGAGCTACGCACCTGCCTATACACCTGGAAAACACACACATATTGTTAGAGCTACGCACCTGCCCTTACACCTGGAAAACAGAAACATATTGTTGGAGCTACGCACCTGCCCTTACACCTGGAAAACACACACATATTGTTAGAGCTACGCACCTGCCCTTACACCTGGAAAACACACACATATTGTTAGAGCTACGCACCTGCCCTTAGACCTGGAAAACACACACATATTGTTAGAGCTACGCACCTGCCCTTACATCTAGAAAACACACACATATTGTTGGAGCTATGTACCTGCCCTTACACCTAGAAAGCACACACATATTGTTAGAGCTACGCACCTGCCCTTACATCTGGAAAACACACACATATTGTTAGAGCTACGCACCTGCCCTTACACCTAGAAAACACACACATATAGTAAGAACTACGCACCTGCCCTTACACCTAGAAAACACACACATATTGTTAGAACTACGCACCTGATCTTACACCTAGAAAACACAAACATATTGTTGGAGCTACGCACCTGCCCTTACACCTAGAAAACACACACATATTGTTAGAGCTACGCACCTGATCTTACACCTAGAAAACACACACATATTGTTGGAGCTACGCATCTGCCCTTACACCTAGAAAACACACACATATTGTTAGAGCTACGCACCTGCCCTTACACCTAGAAAACACACACATATTGTTAGAGCTACGCACCTGCCCTTACACCTAGAAAACACACACATATTGTGAGAGCTACGCACCTGCCCTTACACCTAGAAAACACACACATATAGTTAGAGCTACGCACCTGCCCTTACACCTAGAAAACACACACATATTGTTAGAGCTACGCACCTGCCCTTACACCTAGAAAACACACAAATATTGTTAAAGCTACACACCTGCCCTTACACCTAGAAAGCACACACATATTGTTAGAGCTACGCACCTGCCCTTACACCTAGAAAACACACACATATTGTTGGAGCTACGCACCTGACCTTACACCAAGAAAACTCACACATATTGTTGGAGCTACGCACCTGCCCTTACACCTAGAAAACACACATATATTGTTGGAGCTACGCACCTGCCCTTACACCTAGAAAACACTCACATATTGTTGGAGCTACGCATCTGCCCTTACACCTAGAAAACACACACATATTTTTAGAGCTACGCACCTGCCCTTACACCTAGAAAACACACACATATTGTTGGAGTATTGTACCTGTCCTTACACCGAGAAAACACACACATATTGTTAGAGCTACGCACCTGATCTTACACCTAGGAAACACACACATATTGTTAGAGCTACGCACCTGCCCTTACACCTAGAAAACACACACATGTTGTTAGAGCTACGCACCTGCCCTTACACCTAGAAAACACACATATTGTTAGAGCTACGCACCTGCCCTTACACCTAGAAAACACACACATATTATTAGAGCTACGCACCTGCCCTTACACCTAGAAAACACACACATATTGTTAGAGCTACGCACCTGACCGTACACCTAGAAAACACACACATATTGTTGGAGCTACGCACCTGACCTTACACCTAGAAAACACACACTTATTGTTAGAGCTACGCACCTGACCTTACACCTAGAAAACACACACATATTGTTAGAGCTATGCATCTGCCCTTACACATAGAAAACACACACATATTGTTGGAGCTACGCACCTGCCCTTACACCTAGAAAACACACACATATTGTTGGAGCTACGCACCTGCCCTTACACCTAGAAAACACACACATATTGTTGGAGCTATGTACCTGTCCTTACACCGAGAAAACACACACATATTGTTAGAGCTACGCACCTGACCTTACATCTAGGAAACACACACATATTGTTAGAGCTACGCACCTGCCCTTATACCTAGAAAACACACACATATTGTTTGAGCTACGCAACTGACCTTACACCTAGAAAACACACACATATTGTTAGAGCTACGTACCTGTCCTTACACCGAGAAAACACACACATATTGTTAGAGCTACGCACCTGCCCTTACACCTAGAAAACACACACATATTGTTGGAGCTACGCACCTGCCCTTACACCTAGAAAACACACACATACTGTTAGAGCTACGCACCTGATCTTACACCTAGAAAACACACACATATTGTTGGAGCTACGCATCTGCCCTTACACCTAGAAAACACACACATACTGTTAGAGCTACGCACCTGATCTTACACCTAGAAAACACACACATATTGTTGGAGCTACGCACCTGCCCTTACACCTAGAAAACACACAACTATTGTTGGAGCTACGTACCTGTCCTTACACCTAGAAAACACACACATATTGTTAGAGCTACGCACCTGCCCTTACACGTAGAAAACACACAACTATTGTTGGAGCTACGCACCTGCCCTTACACCTAGAAAACACACACATATTGATGGAGCTACTCACCTGCCCTTACACCTAGAAAACACACACATTTTTTTGGAGCTACGCACCTGCCCTTACACCTAGAAAACACACACATATTGTTGGAGCTACGCACCTGCCCTTACACCTAGAAAACACCACATATTGTTGGAGCTACGCACCTGCCCTTACACCTAGAAAACACACACATATTGTTAGAGCTACGCACCTGATCTTACACCTAGAAAACACACACATATTGTAAGAGCTACGCACCTGCCCATACACCTAGAAAACACACACATATTGTTAGAGCTACGCACCTGATCTTACACCTAGAAAACACACACATATTGTAAGAGCTACGCACCTGCCCATACACCTAGAAAACACACACATATTGTTAGAGCTACGCACCTGCCCTTACACCTAGAAAACACACACATATTGTTGGAGCTACGCACCTGCCCTTACACCTAGAAAACACACACATATTGATGGAGCTACGCACCTGCCCTTACACCTAGAAAACACACACATATTGTAAGAGCTACGCACCTGCCCTTACACCTAGAAAACACACACATATTGATGGAGCTACGCACCTGCCCTTACACCTAGAAAACACACACATATTGTTGGAGCTACGCACCTGCCCATACACCTAGAAAACACACACATATTGATGGAGCTACGCACCTGCCCTTACACCTAGAAAACACACACATATTGTAAGAGCTACGCACCTGCCCTTACACCTAGAAAACACACACATATTGATGGAGCTACGCACCTGCCCTTACACCTAGAAAACACACACATATTGTTGGAGCTACGCACCTGCCCTTACACCTAGAAAACACACACATATTGTAAGAGCTACGCACCTGCCCATACACCTATAAAACAAACACATATTGTTAGAGCTACGCACCTGATCTTACACCTAGAAAACACACATATTGTTGGAGCTACGCACCTGCCCTTTCACCTTGAAAACGCACACACACTGTTAGAGCTACGCACCTGCCCTTACACCTAGAAAACACACACATATTGATGGAGCTACGCACCTGCCCTTACACCTAGAAAACACACACATATTGTTGGAGCTACGCACCTGCGCTTACACCTAGAAAACACACACATATTGTTGGAGCTACGCACCTGCCCTTACACCTAGAAAACACACACATATTGTTGGAGCTACGCACCTGCCCTTACACCTAGAAAACACACACATATTGAAGAAGCTACGCACCTGCCCTTACACCTAGAAAACACACACATATTGTAAGAGCTACGCACCTGCCCATACACCTAGAAAACACACATATTGTTAGAGCTACGCACCTGATCTTACACCTAGAAAACACACACATATTGTTAGAGTTACGCACCTGCCCTTACACCTAGAAAACACACACATATTGTTGGAGCTACGCACCTGCCCTTACACCTAGAAAACACACACATATTGTTAGAGCTACTCACCTGCCCTAACACCTAGAAAACACACACATATTGTTAGATCTACGCACCTGCCCTTACACCTAGAAAACACACAAATATTGTTGGAGCTACGCACCTGCCCTTACACCTAGAAAACACACACATATTGTTAGAGCTACTCACCTGCCCTAACACCTAGAAAACACACACATATTGTTGGAGCTACGCATCTGCCCATACACCTAGAAAACACACATATTGTTAGAGCTACGCACCTGATCTTACACCTAGAAAACACACACATATTGTTAGAGCTATGCACCTGCCCTTACACCTAGAAAACACACACATATTGTTGGAGCTACGCACCTGCCCTTACAACTAGAAAACACACACATATTGTTAGAGCTACTCACCTGCCTTTTCACTTAGAAAACACACACATATTGTTAGAGCTACGCACCTGTCCTTACACCGAGAAAACACACACATATTGTTGGCGCTAAGCACCTGCCCTTACACCTAGAAAACACACACATATTGGTAGAGCTACGCCCCTGTCCTTACACCGAGAAAACACACACATATTGTTAGAGCTACGCACCTGCCCTTACAGCTAGAAAACACACACATATTGTTAGAGCTACGCACCTGCTCTTACACCTAGAGTACGCACACATATTTTTAGAGCTACGCACCTGCCCTTTCACCTAGAAAACGCACACACATTGTTAGAGCTACGCAACTGCCCTTACACCTAGAAAACACACACATATTGTTGGAGCTGCGCACCTGCCCTTACACCTAGAAAACACACACATATTGATGGAGCTACGCACCTGCCCTTACACCTAGAAAACACACACATATTGTTGGAGCTCCGCACCTGCCCTTACACCTAGAAAACACACACATATTGTTGGAGCTACGCACCTGCCCTTACACCTAGAAAACACACACATATTGATGGAGCTACGCACCTGCCCTTACTCCTAGAAAACACACACATATTGTAAGAGCTACGCACCTGCCCATACACCTAGAAAACACACACATATTGTTAGAGCTACGCACCTGCCCATACACCTAGAAAACACACACATATTGTTAGAGCTATGCACGTGCCCATACACCTAGAAAACACACACATATTGTTAGAGCTATGCACCTGCCCTTACACCTAGAAAACACACACATATTGTTAGAGCTATGCACCTGCCCATACACCTAGAAAACACACACATATTGTTGGAGCTACGCACCTGCCCTTACACCTAGAAAACACACACATATTGTAAGAGCTACGCACCTGCCCATACACCTAGAAAACACACACATATTGTTAGAGCTATGCACCTGCCCATACACCTAGAAAACACACACATATTGATGGAGCTACGCACCTGCCCTTACACCTAGAAAACACACACATATTGTAAGAGCTACGCACCTGCCCTTACACCTAGAAAACACACACATATTGTTAGAGCTATGCACCTGCCCATACACCTAGAAAACACACACATATTGATGGAGCTACGCACCTGCCCTTACACCTAGAAAACACACACATATTGTTAGAGCTACGCACCTGCCCATACACCTAGAAAACACACACATATTGTTAGAGCTATGCACCTGCCCTTACACCTAGAAAACACACACATATTGTTAGAGCTATGCACCTGCCCATACACCTAGAAAACACACACATATTGTTAGAGCTACTCACCTGCCCTTACACCTAGAAAACACACACATATTGTTAGAGCTATGCACCTGCCCTTACACCTAGAAAACACACACATATTGTTAGAGCTATGCACCTGCCCTTACACCTAGAAAACACACACATATTGTAAGAGCTACGCACCTGCCCATACACGTAGAAAACACACACATACTGTTGGAGCTACACACCTGCCCCTACACCTAGAAAACACACACATATTTTTGGAGCTACGCACCTGCCATTACACCTAGAAAACACACACATATAGTAAGAGCTACGCACCTGCCCTTACACCTAGAAAACACACACATATAGTAAGATCTACGCACCTGCCCTTACACCTGGAAAACACACACAGATTGCTAGATCTACGCACCTGCCCTAACACCTAGAAAACACACATATTGTTGGAGCTACTCACCTGCCCTTACACCTGGAAAACACACACAGATTGCTAGATCTACGCACCTGCCCTTACACCTAGAAAACACACATACTGTTGGAGCTACGCACCTGCCCTTACACCTGGAAAACACACACAGATTGCTAGAGCTACGCATCTGCCCTTACACCTAGAAAACACACACATATTGTTAGCGCTACGCACCTGCCCTTACACCTAGAAAACACACATATTGTTAGAGCTACGCACCTGTCCTTACACCGAGAAAACACACACATATTGTTGGCGCTAAGCACCTGCCCTTACACCTAGAAAACACACACATATTGTTAGAGCTACGCACCTGCTCTTACACCTAGAAAACACACACATATTGATGGAGCTACGCAACTGCCCTTACACCTAGAAAACACACACATATTGTTAGAGCAACGCACCTGCTCTTACACCTAGAAAACACACACATATTGTTGGAGCTACGCACCTGCCCTTACACCTAGAAAACACACACATATTGATGGAGCTACGCACCTGCCCTTACACCTAGAAAACACACACATATTGTTGGAGCTACGCACCTGCCCTTACACCTAGAAAACAGACACATTGTTAGAGCTATGCACCTGCCCTTACACCTAGAAAACACACACATATTGTTAGAGCTACGCACCTGCCCTTACACCTAGAAAACACACACATATTGTTGGAGCTACGCACCTGCCCTTACACCTAGAAAACACACACATATTGATGGAGCTACTCACCTGCCCTTACACCTAGAAAACACACACATATTTTTGGAGCTACGCACCTGCCCTTACACCTAGAAAACACACAAATATTGTTGGAGCTACGTACCTGCCCTTACACCTAGAAAACACACACATATTGTTGGAGCTACGCACCTGCCCTTACACCTAGAAAACACACACATATTGATGGAGCTACGCACCTACGCTTACACCTAGAAAACACACACATATTGTTGGAGCTACGCACCTGCCCTTACACCTAGAAAACACACACATATTGATGGAGCTACGCACCTGCCCTTTCACCTAGAAAACACACACATATTGATGGAGCTACGCATCTGCCCTTACACCTAGAAAACACACACATATTGATGGAGCTACGCACCTGCCCTTACACCTAGAAAACACACACATATTGATGGAGCTACGCATCTGCCCATACACCTAGAAAACACACACATATTTTAAGAGCTACGCACCTGCCCTTACACCTAGAAAACACACACATATTGATGGAGCTACGCACCTGCCCTTACACCTAGAAAACACACACATATTGATGGAGCTACGCACCTGCCCTTACACCTAGAAAACACACACATATTGTAGGAGCTACGCACCTGCCCTTACACCTAGAAAACACACACATATTGTAAGAGCTACGCACCTGCCCTTACACCTAGAAAACACACACATATTGATGGAGCTACGCACCTGCCCTTACACCTAGAAAACACACACATATTGTTGGAGCTACGCACCTGCCCATACACCTAGAAAACACACACATATTGATGGAGCTACTCACCTGCCCTTACACCTAGAAAACACACACATATTGATGGAGCTACGCACCTGCCCTTACACCTAGAAAACACACACATATTGTAAGAGCTACGCACCTGCCCTTACACCTAGAAAACACACACATATTGATGGAGCTACGCACCTGCCCTTACACCTAGAAAACACACACATATTGTTGGAGCTACGCACCTGCCCTTACACCTAGAAAACACACACATATTGTAAGAGCTACGCACCTGCCCATACACCTATAAAACAAACACATATTGTTAGAGCTACGCACCTGATCTTACACCTAGAAAACACACATATTGTTGGAGCTACGCACCTGCCCTTTCACCTTGAAAACGCACACACATTGTTAGAGCTACGCACCTGCCCTTACACCTAGAAAACACACACATATTGTTGGAGCTACGCACCTGCCCTTACACCTAGAAAACACACACATATTGATGGAGCTACGCACCTGCGCTTACACCTAGAAAACACACACATATTGTTGGAGCTACGCACCTGCCCATACACCTAGAAGCACACACATATTGAAGAAGCTACGCACCTGACCTTACACCTAGAAAACACACACATATTGTTGGAGCTACGCACCTGCCCTTACACCTACAAAACACACACATATTGTTAGAGCTACGCACCTGCCCTTACACCTAGAAAACACACACATATTGTTGGAGCTACGCACCTGCCCTTACACCTAGAAAACACACACATATTGTTGGAGCTACGCACCTGCCCTTACACCTAGAAAACACACACATATTGTTAGAGCTACGCACCTGCCCTTACACCTAGAAAACACACACATATTGTTGGAGCTACGCACCTGCCCTTACACCTACAAAACACACACATATTGTTAGAGCTACGCACCTGCCCTTACACCTAGAAAACACACACATATTGTTGGAGCTACGCACCTGCCCTTACACCTAGAAAACACACACATATTGAAGAAGCTACGCACCTGCCCTTACACCTAGAAAACACACACATATTGTAAGAGCTACGCACCTGCCCTTACACCTACAAAACACACACATATTGTTAGAGCTACGCACCTGCCCATACACCTAGAAAACACAAACATATTGTTGGAGCTACGCACCTGATCTTACACCAAGAAAACACACACATATTGTTAGAGCTACGCACCTGCCCTTACACCTAGAAAACACACACATATTGTTGGAGCTACGCACCTGCCCTTACACCTAGAAAACACACACATATTGTTAGAGCTACTCACCTGCCCTAACACCTAGAAAACACACACATATTGTTGGAGCTACGCACCTGCCCTTACACCTAGAAAACACACACATATTGTTAGAACTACGCACCTGCCCTTACACCTAGAAAACACACACATATTGTTGGAGCTACGCACCTGCCCTTACACCTAGAAAACACACACATATTGTTAGAGCTACTCACCTGCCCTAACACCTAGAAAACACACACATATTGTTGGAGCTACGCACCTGCCCATACACCTAGAAAACACACATATTGTTAGAGCTACGCACCTGATCTTACACCTAGAAAACACACACATATTGTTAGAGCTATGCACCTGCCCTTACACCTAGAAAACACGCACATATTGTTGGAGCTACGCACCTGCCCTTACACCTAGAAAACACACACATATTGTTAGAGCTACTCCCCTGCCCTAACACCTAGAAAACACACACATATTGTTGGAGCTACGCACCTGCCCTTACACCTAGAAAACACACACATATTGTTAGAGCTACGCACCTGCCCTTACACCTGGAAAACACACACATATTGTTGGAGCTACGCACCTGCCCTTACACCTAGAAAACACACACATATTGTTGGAGCTACGCACCTGCCCTTACACCTAGAAAACACACACATATTGTTGGAGCTACTCACCTGCCCTTACACCTAGAAAACACACACATATTTTAAGAGCTACGCACCTGCCCTTACACCTAGAAAACACACACATATTGATGGAGCTACGCACCTGCCCTTACACCTAGAAAACACACACATATTGATGGAGCTACGCACCTGCCCTTACACCTAGAAAACACACACATATTGTAGGAGCTACGCACCTGCCCTTACACCTAGAAAACACACACATATTGTAAGAGCTACGCACCTGCCCTTACACCTAGAAAACACACACATATTGATGGAGCTACGCACCTGCCCTTACACCTAGAAAACACACACATATTGTTGGAGCTACGCACCTGCCCATACACCTAGAAAACACACACATATTGATGGAGCTACTCACCTGCCCTTACACCTAGAAAACACACACATATTGATGGAGCTACGCACCTGCCCTTACACCTAGAAAACACACACATATTGTAAGAGCTACGCACCTGCCCTTACACCTAGAAAACACACACATATTGATGGAGCTACGCACCTGCCCTTACACCTAGAAAACACACACATATTGTTGGAGCTACGCACCTGCCCTTACACCTAGAAAACACACACATATTGTAAGAGCTACGCACCTGCCCATACACCTATAAAACAAACACATATTGTTAGAGCTACGCACCTGATCTTACACCTAGAAAACACACATATTGTTGGAGCTACGCACCTGCCCTTTCACCTTGAAAACGCACACACATTGTTAGAGCTACGCACCTGCCCTTACACCTAGAAAACACACACATATTGTTGGAGCTACGCACCTGCCCTTACACCTAGAAAACACACACATATTGATGGAGCTACGCACCTGCGCTTACACCTAGAAAACACACACATATTGTTGGAGCTACGCACCTGCCCATACACCTAGAAGCACACACATATTGAAGAAGCTACGCACCTGACCTTACACCTAGAAAACACACACATATTGTTGGAGCTACGCACCTGCCCTTACACCTACAAAACACACACATATTGTTAGAGCTGCGCACCTGCCCTTACACCTAGAAAACACACACATATTGTTGGAGCTACGCACCTGCCCTTACACCTAGAAAACACACACATATTGTTGGAGCTACGCACCTGCCCTTACACCTAGAAAACACACACATATTGTTAGAGCTACGCACCTGCCCTTACACCTAGAAAACACACACATATTGTTGGAGCTACGCACCTGCCCTTACACCTACAAAACACACACATATTGTTAGAGCTACGCACCTGCCCTTACACCTAGAAAACACACACATATTGTTGGAGCTACGCACCTGCCCTTACACCTAGAAAACACACACATATTGAAGAAGCTACGCACCTGCCCTTACACCTAGAAAACACACACATATTGTAAGAGCTACGCACCTGCCCTTACACCTACAAAACACACACATATTGTTAGAGCTACGCACCTGCCCATACACCTAGAAAACACAAACATATTGTTGGAGCTACGCACCTGATCTTACACCAAGAAAACACACACATATTGTTAGAGCTACGCACCTGCCCTTACACCTAGAAAACACACACATATTGTTGGAGCTACGCACCTGCCCTTACACCTAGAAAACACACACATATTGTTAGAGCTACTCACCTGCCCTAACACCTAGAAAACACACACATATTGTTGGAGCTACGCACCTGCCCATACACCTAGAAAACACACATATTGTTAGAGCTACGCACCTGATCTTACACCTAGAAAACACACACATATTGTTAGAGCTATGCACCTGCCCTTACACCTAGAAAACACACACATATTGTTGGAGCTACGCACCTGCCCTTACACCTAGAAAACACACACATATTGTTAGAGCTACTCCCCTGCCCTAACACCTAGAAAACACACACATATTGTTGGAGCTACGCACCTGCCCTTACACCTAGAAAACACACACATATTGTTAGAGCTACGCACCTGCCCTTACACCTGGAAAACACACACATATTGTTGGAGCTACGCACCTGCCCTTACACCTAGAAAACACACACATATTGTTGGAGCTACGCACCTGCCCTTACACCTAGAAAACACACACATATTGTTGGAGCTACTCACCTGCCCTTACACCTAGAAAACACACACATATTGATGGAGCTACGCCCCTGCCCTTACACCGAGAAAACACACACATATTGTTGGAGCTACGCACCTGCCCTTACACCTAGAAAACACACACATATTGTTGGAGCTACGCACCTGCCCTTACACCTAGAAAACACACACATATTGTTGGAGCTACGCACCTGCCCTTACACCTAGAAAACACACACATATTGTTGGAGCTACTCACCTGCCCTTACACCTAGAAAACACACACATATTGATGGAGCTACGCCCCTGCCCTTACACCTAGAAAACACACACATATTGTTAGAGCTACTCACCTGCCCTTACACCTAGAAAACACACACATATTGTTAGAGCTACGCACCTGCCCTTACACCTAGAAAACACACACATATTGTTGAAGCTACGCACCTGCCCTTACACCTAGAAAACACACACATATTGTTGGAGCTACGCACCTGCCCTTACACCTAGAAAACACACACATATTGTTGGAGCTACTCACCTGCCATTACACCTAGAAAACACACACATATTGATGGAGCTACGCCCCTGCCCTTACACCTAGAAAACACACACATATTGTTGGAGCTACGCACCTGCCCTTACACCTAGAAAACACACACATATTGTTGGAGCTACGCACCTGCCCTTACATCTAGAAAACACACACATATTGTTGGAGCTACGCACCTGCCCTTACACCTAGAAAACACACACATATTGATGGAGCTATGCACCTGCCCTTACACCTAGAAAACACACACATATTGTTGGAGCTACGCACCTGCCCTTACTCCTAGAAAACACACACATATTGTTGGAGCTACGCACCTGTCCTTACACCTAGAAAACACACACATATTGATGGAGCTATGCACCTGCCCTTACACCTAGAAAACACACACATATTGATGGAGCTACGCACCTGCCCTTACACCTAGAAAACACACACATATTGTTGGAGCTACGCACCTGCCCTTACACCTAGAAAACACACACATATTGTTGGAGCTACGCACCTGCCCTTACTCCTAGAAAACACACACATATTGTTGGAGCTATGCACCTGCCCTTACACCTAGAAAACACACACATATTGTAAGAGCTACGCACCTGCCCATACACCTAGAAAACACACACATATTGTTAGAGCTACGCACCTTCCCTTACACCTAGAAAACACACACATATTGTTAGAGCTACGCACCTGCCCATACACCTAGAAAACACACACATATTGTTAGAGCTATGCACCTGCCCTTACACCCAGAAAACACACACATATTGTTAGAGCTATGCACCTGCCCTTACACCTAGAAAACACACACATATTGTTAGAGCTACGCACCTGCCCTTACACCTAGAAAACACACACATATTGTAAGAGCTACGCACCTGCCCATACACCTAGAAAACACACACATATTGTTAGAGCTATGCACCTGCCCTTACACCTAGAAAACAAACACATATTGTAAGAGCTACGCACCTGCCCATACACGTAGAAAACACACACATACTGTTGTAGCTACACACCTGCCCCTACACCTAGAAAACACACACATATTTTTGGAGCTACGCACCTGCCATTACACCTAGAAAACACACACATATAGTAAGAGCTACGCACCTGCCCTTACACCTAGAAAACACACACATATTGTTGGAGCTACGCACCTGCCCTTACACCTAGAAAACACACACATATTGATGGAGCTACGCACCTGCCCTTACACCTAGAAAACACACACATATTGTTGGAGCTACGCACCTGCCCTTACACCTAGAAAACAGACACATTGTTAGAGCTACGCACCTGATCTTACACCTAGAAAACACACACATATTGTTAGAGCTACGCACCTGCCCTTACACCTAGAAAACACACACATATTGTTGGAGCTACGCACCTGCCCTTACACCTAGAAAACACACACATATTGATGGAGCTACTCACCTGCCCTTACACCTAGAAAACACACACATTTTTTTGGAGCTACGCACCTGCTCTTACACCTAGAAAACACACACATATTGTTGGAGCTACGCACCTGCCCTTACACCTAGAAAACACCACATATTGTTGGAGCTACGCACCTGCCCTTACACCTAGAAAACACACACATATTGTTATAGCTACGCACCTGATCTTACACCTAGAAAACACACACATATTGTAAGAGCTACGCACCTGCCCATACACCTAGAAAACACACACATATTGTTAGAGCTACGCACCTGATCTTACACCTAGAAAACACACACATATTGTAAGAGCTACGCACCTGCCCATACACCTAGAAAACACACACATATTGTTAGAGCTACGCACCTGCCCTTACACCTAGAAAACACACACATATTGATGGAGCTACGCACCTGCCCTTACACCTAGAAAACACACACATATTGTAAGAGCTACGCACCTGCCCTTACACCTAGAAAACACACACATATTGATGGAGCTACGCACCTGCCCTTACACCTAGAAAACACACACATATTGTTGGAGCTACGCACCTGCCCATACACCTAGAAAACACACACATATTGATGGAGCTACGCACCTGCCCTTACACCTAGAAAACACACACATATTGTAAGAGCTACGCACCTGCCCTTACACCTAGAAAACACACACATATTGATGGAGCTACGCACCTGCCCTTACACCTAGAAAACACACACATATTGTTGGAGCTACGCACCTGCCCTTACACCTAGAAAACACACACATATTGTAAGAGCTACGCACCTGCCCATACACCTATAAAACAAACACATATTGTTAGAGCTACGCACCTGATCTTACACCTAGAAAACACACATATTGTTGGAGCTACGCACCTGCCCTTTCACCTTGAAAACGCACACACATTGTTAGAGCTACGCACCTGCCCTTACACCTAGAAAACACACACATATTGTTGGAGCTACGCACCTGCCCTTACACCTAGAAAACACACACATATTGATGGAGCTACGCACCTGCCCTTACACCTAGAAAACACACACATATTGTTGGAGCTACGCACCTGCCCTTACACCTAGAAAACACACACATATTGATGGAGCTACGCACCTGCCCTTACACCTAGAAAACACACACATATTGTAAGAGCTACGCACCTGCCCTTACACCTAGAAAACACACATATATTGATGGAGCTACGCACCTGCCCTTACACCTAGAAAACACACACATATTGTTGGAGCTACGCACCTGCCCTTACACCTAGAAAACACACACATATTGTAAGAGCTACGCACCTGCCCATACACCTATAAAACAAACACATATTGTTGGAGCTACGCACCTGCCCTTTCACCTTGAAAACGCACACACATTGTTAGAGCTACGCAACTGCCCTTACACCTAGAAAACACACACATATTGTTGGAGCTACGCACCTGCCCTTACACCTAGAAAACACACACATATTGTTGGAGCTACGCACCTGCGCTTACACCTAGAAAACACACACATATTGTTGGAGCTACGCACCTGCCCTTACACCTAGAAAACACACACATATTGTTGGAGCTACGCACCTGCCCTTACACCTAGAAAACACACACATATTGAAGAAGCTACGCACCTGCCCTTACACCTAGAAAACACACACATATTGTAAGAGCTACGCACCTGCCCATACACCTAGAAAACACACATATTGTTAGAGCTACGCACCTGATCTTACACCTAGAAAACACACACATATTGTTAGAGCTACGCACCTGCCCTTACACCTAGAAAACACACACATATTGTTGGAGCTACGCACCTGCCCTTACACCTAGAAAACACACACATATTGTTAGAGCTACTCACCTGCCCTAACACCTAGAAAACACACACATATTGTTGGAGCTACGCACCTGCCCTTACACCTAGAAAACACACACATATTGTTAGAACTACGCACCTGCCCTTACACCTAGAAAACACACACATATTGTTGGAGCTACGCACCTGCCCTTACACCTAGAAAACACACACATATTGTTAGAGCTACTCACCTGCCCTAACACCTAGAAAACACACACATATTGTTGGAGCTACGCATCTGCCCATACACCTAGAAAACACACATATTGTTAGAGCTACGCACCTGATCTTACACCTAGAAAACACACACATATTGTTAGAGCTACGCACCTGCCCTTACACCTAGAAAACACACACATATTGTTGGAGCTACGCACCTGCCCTTACAACTAGAAAACACACACATATTGTTAGAGCTACTCACCTGCCTTTTCACTTAGAAAACACACACATATTGTTAGAGCTACGCACCTGTCCTTACACCGAGAAAACACACACATATTGTTGGCGCTAAGCACCTGCCCTTACACCTAGAAAACACACACATATTGGTAGAGCTACGCCCCTGTCCTTACACCGAGAAAACACACACATATTGTTAGAGCTACGCACCTGCCCTTACAGCTAGAAAACACACACATATTGTTAGAGCTACGCACCTGCTCTTACACCTAGAGTACGCACACATATTTTTAGAGCTACGCACCTGCCCTTTCACCTAGAAAACGCACACACATTGTTAGAGCTACGCACCTGCCCTTACACCTAGAAAACACACACATATTGTTGGAGCTGCGCACCTGCCCTTACACCTAGAAAACACACACATATTGATGGAGCTACGCACCTGCCCTTACACCTAGAAAACACACACATATTGTTGGAGCTCCGCACCTGCCCTTACACCTAGAAAACACACACATATTGTTGGAGCTACGCACCTGCCCTTACACCTAGAAAACACACACATATTGATGGAGCTACACACCTGCCCTTACTCCTAGAAAACACACACATATTGTAAGAGCTACGCGCCTGCCCATACACCTAGTAAACACACTCATATTGTTAGAGCTACGCACCTGCCCATACACCTAGAAAACACACACATATTGTTAGAGCTATGCACGTGCCCATACACCTAGAAAACACACACATATTGTTAGAGCTATGCACCTGCCCTTACACCTAGAAAACACACACATATTGTTAGAGCTATGCACCTGCCCATACACCTAGAAAACACACACATATTGTTGGAGCTACGCACCTGCCCTTACACCTAGAAAACACACACATATTGTAAGAGCTACGCACCTGCCCATACACCTAGAAAACACACACATATTGTTAGAGCTATGCACCTGCCCATACACCTAGAAAACACACACATATTGATGGAGCTACGCACCTGCCCTTACACCTAGAAAACACACACATATTGTAAGAGCTACGCACCTGCCCTTGTACCTAGAAAACACACACATATTGTTAGAGCTATGCACCTGCCCATACACCTAGAAAACACACACATATTGATGGAGCTACGCACCTGCCCTTACACCTAGAAAACACACACATATTGTAAGAGCTACGCACCTGCCCATACACCTAGAAAACACACACATATTGTTAGAGCTACGCACCTGCCCATACACCTAGAAAACACACACATATTGTTAGAGCTATGCACCTGCCCTTACACCTAGAAAACACACACATATTGTTAGAGCTATGCACCTGCCCATACACCTAGAAAACACACACATATTGTTAGAGCTACGCACCTGCCCTTACACCTAGAAAACACACACATATTGTTAGAGCTATGCACCTGCCCTTACACCTAGAAAACACACACATATTGTAAGAGCTACGCACCTGCCCATACACCTAGAAAACACACACATATTGTTAGAGCTATGCACCTGCCCTTACACCTATTAAACACACACATATTGTAAGAGCTACGCACCTGCCCATACACGTAGAAAACACACACATACTGTTGGAGCTACACACCTGCCCCTACACCTAGAAAACACACACATATTTTTGGAGCTACGCACCTGCCATTACACCTAGAAAACACACACATATAGTAAGAGCTACGCACCTGCCCTTACACCTAGAAAACACACACATATAGTAAGATCTACGCACCTGCCCTTACACCTGGAAAACACACACAGATTGCTAGATCTACGCACCTGCCCTAACACCTAGAAAACACACACATATTGTTGGAGCTACGCATCTGCCCTTACACCTAGAAAACACACATACTGTTGGAGCTACGCACCTGCCCTTACACCTGGAAAACACACACAGATTGCTAGAGCTACGCACCTGCCCTTACACCTAGAAAACACACACATATTGTTAGCGCTACGCACCTGCCCTTACACCTAGAAAACACACATATTGTTAGAGCTACGCACCTGTCCTTACACCGAGAAAACACACACATATTGTTGGCGCTAAGCACCTGCCCTTACACGTAGAAAACACATACATATTGTTAGAGCTACGCACCTGTTCTTACACCTAGAAAACACACACATATTGATGGAGCTACGCAACTGCCCTTACACCTAGAAAACACACACATATTGTTAGAGCTACGCACCTGCTCTTACACCTAGAAAACACACACATATTGTTGGAGCTACGCACCTGTCCTTACACCGAGAAAACACACACATATTGTTGGCGCTAAGCACCTGCCCTTACACGTAGAAAACACATACATATTGTTAGAGCTACGCACCTGTTCTTACACCTAGAAAACACACACATATTGATGGAGCTACGCACCTGCCCTTACACCTAGAAAACACACACATATTGTTGGAGCTACGCACCTGCCCTTACACCTAGAAAACAGACACATTGTTAGAGCTACGCACCTGATCTTACACCTAGAAAACACACACATATTGTTGGAGCTACGCACCTGCCCTTACACCTAGAAAACACACACATATTGTTGGAGCTACGCACCTGCCCTTACACCTAGAAAACACACACATATTGTTGGAGCTACGCACCTGCCCTTACACCTAGAAAACACACACATATTGATGGAGCTACCCACCTGCCCTTACACCTTGAAAACACACACATATTGATGGAGCTACGCACCTACGCTTACACCTAGAAAACACACACATATTGTTGGAGCTACGCACCTGCCCTTACACCTAGAAAACACACACATATTGATGGAGCTACGCACCTGCCCTTACACCTAGAAAACACACACATATTGATGGAGCTACGCACCTGCCCTTACACCTAGAAAACACACACATATTGATGGAGCTACGCACCTGCCCTTACACCTAGAAAACACACACATATTGTAAGAGCTACGCACCTGCCCTTACACCTAGAAAACACACACATATTGATGGAGCTACGCACCTGCCCTTACACCTAGAAAACACACACATATTGATGGAGCTACGCACCTGCCCTTACACCTAGAAAACACACACATATTGTAGGAGCTACGCACCTGCCCTTACACCTAGAAAACACACACATATTGTAAGAGCTACGCACCTGCCCTTACACCTAGAAAACACACACATATTGATGGAGCTACGCACCTGCCCTTACACCTAGAAAACACACACATATTGTTGGAGCTACGCACCTGCCCATACACCTAGAAAACACACACATATTGATGGAGCTACTCACCTGCCCTTACACCTAGAAAACACACACATATTGATGGAGCTACGCACCTGCCCTTACACCTAGAAAACACACACATATTGATGGAGCTACGCACCTGCCCTTACACCTAGAAAACACACACATATTGTTGGAGCTACGCACCTGCCCTTACACCTAGAAAACACACACATATTGTAAGAGCTACGCACCTGCCCATACACCTATAAAACAAACACATATTGTTAGAGCTACGCACCTGATCTTACACCTAGAAAACACACATATTGTTGGAGCTACGCACCTGCCCTTTCACCTTGAAAACGCACACACATTGTTAGAGCTACGCACCTGCCCTTACACCTAGAAAACACACACATATTGTTGGAGCTACGCACCTGCCCTTACACCTAGAAAACACACACATATTGATGGAGCTACGCACCTGCGCTTACACCTAGAAAACACACACATATTGTTGGAGCTACGCACCTGCCCATACACCTAGAAGCACACACATATTGAAGAAGCTACGCACCTGACCTTACACCTAGAAAACACACACATATTGTTGGAGCTACGCACCTGCCCTTACACCTACAAAACACACACATATTGTTAGAGCTACGCACCTGCCCTTACACCTAGAAAACACACACATATTGTTGGAGCTACGCACCTGCCCTTACACCTAGAAAACACACACATATTGAAGAAGCTACGCACCTGCCCTTACACCTAGAAAACACACACATATTGTAAGAGCTACGCACCTGCCCTTACACCTACAAAACACACACATATTGTTAGAGCTACGCACCTGCCCATACACCTAGAAAACACACACATATTGTTGGAGCTACGCACCTGATCTTACACCAAGAAAACACACACATATTGTTAGAGCTACGCACCTGCCCTTACACCTAGAAAACACACACATATTGTTGGAGCTACGCACCTGCCCTTACACCTAGAAAACACACACATATTGTTAGAGCTACTCACCTGCCCTAACACCTAGAAAACACACATATTGTTAGAGCTACGCACCTGATCTTACACCTAGAAAACACACACATATTGTTAGAGCTATGCACCTGCCCTTACACCTAGAAAACACACACATATTGTTGGAGCTACGCACCTGCCCTTACACCTAGAAAACACACACATATTGTTAGAGCTACTCCCCTGCCCTAACACCTAGAAAACACACACATATTGTTGGAGCTACGCACCTGCCCTTACACCTAGAAAACACACACTTATTGTTAGAGCTACGCACCTGCCCTTACACCTAGAAAACACACACATATTGTTGGAGCTACGCACCTGCCCTTACACCTAGAAAACACACACATATTGTTGGAGCTACGCACCTGCCCTTACACCTAGAAAACACACACATGTTGTTGGAGCTACGCACCTGCCCTTACACCTAGAAAACACACACATATTGTTAGAGCTACGCACCTGCCCTTACACCTAGAAAACACACACATATTGTTGGAGCTACGCACCTGCCCTTACACCTAGAAAACACACACATATTGTTGGAGTTACGCACCTGCCCTTACACCTAGAAAACACACACATATTGTTGGAGCTACGCACCTGCCCTTACACCTAGAAAACACACTCATATTGTTAGAGCTACGCACCTGATCTTATACCTAGAAAACACACACATATTGTTGGAGCTACGCACCTGCCCATACACCTAGAAAACACACACATATTGTTGGAGCTACGCACCTGATCTTATACCTAGAAAACACACACATATTGTTAGAGCTACGCACCTGTCCTTACACCTAGAAAACACACACATATTGTTGGAGCTACGCATCTGCCCTTACACCTAGAAAACACACACATACTGTTAGAGCTACGCACCTGATCTTACACCTAGAAAACACACACATATTGTTGGAGCTATGCACCTGCCCTTACACCTAGAAAACACAAAACTATTGTTGGAGCTACGTACCTGTCCTTACACCTAGAAAACACACACATATTGTTAGAGCTACGCACCTGCCCTTACACCTAGAAAACACACAACTATTGTTGGAGCTACGCACCTGCACTTACACCTAGAAAACACACACATATTGTTGGAGCTACGCATTTGCCCTTACACCTAGAAAACACACACATATTGTTGGAGCTACGCATCTGCCCATACACCTAGAAAACACACACATATTGTTGGAGCTACGCATCTGCCCTTACACCTAGAAAACACACACATACTGTTAGAGCTACACACCTGCCCTTACACCTAGAAAACACACAACTATTGTTGGAGCTACGCACCTGCCCTTACACCTAGAAAACACACACATATTGTTGGAGCTACGCACCTGCCCTTACACCTAGAAAACACACACATATTGTTGGAGCTACGCATCTGCCCATACACCTAGAAAACACACACATATTGTTGGAGCTACGCATCTGCCCTTACACCTAGAAAACACACACATACTGTTAGAGCTACACACCTGATCTTACACCTAGAAAACACACATATTGTTGGAGCTACGCACCTGTCCTTACACCTAGAAAACACTCACATATTGTTGGAGCTACGCATCTGCCCTTACACCTAGAAAACACACACATATTGTTAGAGCTACGCACCTGCCCTTACACCTAGAAAACACACAACTATTGTTGGAGCTACGCACCTACCCTTACACCTAGAAAACACACACATATTGTTAGAGATACGCACCTGACCTTACACCTGGAAAAGACACACGTATTGTTGGAGCTACGCACCTGCCCTTACATCTAAAAAACACACACATATTGTTGGAGCTACGCACCTGCCCATACAAATGGAAAACACACACATATTGTTGGAGCTATGTACCTGACCTTACACCTAGAAAACACACACATATTGTTAGAGATACGCACCTGACCTTACACCTGGAAAAGACACACGTATTGTTGGAGCTACGCACCTGCCCTTACACCTAGAAAACACACACATATTGTTAGAGCTACGCACCTGCCCATACAAATGGAAAACACACACATATTGTTGGAGCTATGTACCTGACCTTACACCTATAAAACACACACATATTGTTGGAGCTATGTACCTGACCTTACACCTAGAAAACACACACATATTGTTAGAGCTACGCACCTGCCCTTACACCTAGAAAACACACACATATTGTTGGAGCTACGCACCTGACCTTACACCTAGAAAACACACACATATTGTTGGAGCTACGCACCTACCCTTACACCTAGAAAACACACACATATTGTTAGAGCTACGCACCTTACCTTTCACCTGGAAAAGACTCACGTATTGTTGGAGCTACGCACCTGCCCTTACACCTGGAAAACACACACATATTGTTAGAGCTACGCACCTTACCTTTCACCTGGAAAAGACACACGTATTGTTGGAGCTACGCACCTGCCCATACACCTGGAAAACACACACATATTGTTGGAGCTACGCACCTGCCCTTACACCTAGAAAACACACACATATTGTTGGTGCTACGCACCTGCCCTTACACCTGGAAAACACACACATATTGTTAGAGCTACGCACCTGCCCTTACACCTAGAAAACACACACATATTGTTAGAGCTACGCACCTGCCCATACACCTGGAAAACACACACGTATTGTTGGAGCTACGCACCTGCCCATACACCTGGAAAACACACACATATTGTTGGAGCTACGCACCTGCCCTTACACCTAGAAAACACACACATATTGTTGGTGCTACGCACCTGCCCTTACACCTGGAAAACACACACATATTGATGGAGCTACTCACCTGCCCTTACACCTAGAAAACACACACATATTGATGGAGCTACGCACCTGCCCTTACACCTAGAAAACACACACATATTGATGGAGCTACGCACCTGCCCTTACACCTAGAAAACACACACATATTGTTGGAGCTACGCACCTGCCCTTACACCTAGAAAACACACACATATTGTAAGAGCTACGCACCTGCCCATACACCTATAAAACAAACACATATTGTTAGAGCTACGCACCTGATCTTACACCTAGAAAACACACATATTGTTGGAGCTACGCACCTGCCCTTTCACCTTGAAAACGCACACACATTGTTAGAGCTACGCACCTGCCCTTACACCTAGAAAACACACACATATTGTTGGAGCTACGCACCTGCCCTTACACCTAAAAAACACACACATATTGATGGAGCTACGCACCTGCGCTTACACCTAGAAAACACACACATATTGTTGGAGCTACGCACCTGCCCATACACCTAGAAGCACACACATATTGAAGAAGCTACGCACCTGACCTTACACCTAGAAAACACACACATATTGTTGGAGCTACGCACCTGCCCTTACACCTACAAAACACACACATATTGTTAGAGCTACGCACCTGCCCTTACACCTAGAAAACACACACATATTGTTGGAGCTACGCACCTGCCCTTACACCTAGAAAACACACACATATTGAAGAAGCTACGCACCTGCCCTTACACCTAGAAAACACACACATATTGTAAGAGCTACGCACCTGCCCTTACACCTACAAAACACACACATATTGTTAGAGCTACGCACCTGCCCATACACCTAGAAAACACACACATATTGTTGGAGCTACGCACCTGATCTTACACCAAGAAAACACACACATATTGTTAGAGCTACGCACCTGCCCTTACACCTAGAAAACACACACATATTGTTGGAGCTACGCACCTGCCCTTACACCTAGAAAACACACACATATTGTTAGAGCTACTCACCTGCCCTAACACCTAGAAAACACACATATTGTTAGAGCTACGCACCTGATCTTACACCTAGAAAACACACACATATTGTTAGAGCTATGCACCTGCCCTTACACCTAGAAAACACACACATATTGTTGGAGCTACGCACCTGCCCTTACACCTAGAAAACACACACATATTGTTAGAGCTACTCCCCTGCCCTAACACCTAGAAAACACACACATATTGTTGGAGCTACGCACCTGCCCTTACACCTAGAAAACACACACATATTGTTAGAGCTACGCACCTGCCCTTACACCTATAAAACACACACATATTGTTGGAGCTACGCACCTGCCCTTACACCTAGAAAACACACACATATTGTTGGAGCTACGCACCTGCCCTTACACCTAGAAAACACACACATGTTGTTGGAGCTACGCACCTGCCCTTACACCTAGAAAACACACACATATTGTTAGAGCTACGCACCTGCCCTTACACCTAGAAAACACACACATATTGTTGGAGCTACGCACCTGCCATTACACCTAGAAAACACACACATATTGTTGGAGTTACGCACCTGCCCTTACACCTAGAAAACACACACATATTGTTGGAGCTACGCACCTGCCCTTACACCTAGAAAACACACTCATATTGTTAGAGCTACGCACCTGATCTTATACCTAGAAAACACACACATATTGTTGGAGCTACGCACCTGCCCATACACCTAGAAAACACACACATATTGTTGGAGCTACGCACCTGATCTTATACCTAGAAAACACACACATATTGTTAGAGCTACACACCTGCCCTTACACCTAGAAAACACACACATATTGTTGGAGCTACGCATCTGCCCTTACACCTAGAAAACACACACATACTGTTAGAGCTACGCACCTGATCTTACACCTAGAAAACACACACATATTGTTGGAGCTACGCACCTGCCCTTACACCTAGAAAACACAAAACTATTGTTGGAGCTACGTACCTGTCCTTACACCTAGAAAACACACACATATTGTTAGAGCTACGCACCTGCCCTTACACCTAGAAAACACACAACTATTGTTGGAGCTACGCACCTGCCCTTACACCTAGAAAACACACACATGTTGTTGGAGCTACGCACCTGCCCTTACACCTAGAAAACACACACATATTGTTAGAGCTACGCACCTGCCCTTACACCTAGAAAACACACACATATTGTTGGAGCTACGCACCTGCCCTTACACCTAGAAAACACACACATATTGTTGGAGTTACGCACCTGCCCTTACACCTAGAAAACACACACATATTGTTGGAGCTACGCACCTGCCCTTACACCTAGAAAACACACTCATATTGTTAGAGCTACGCACCTGATCTTATACCTAGAAAACACACACATATTGTTGGAGCTACGCACCTGCCCATACACCTAGAAAACACACACATATTGTTGGAGCTACGCACCTGATCTTATACCTAGAAAACACACACATATTGTTAGAGCTACGCACCTGCCCTTACACCTAGAAAACACACACATATTGTTGGAGCTACGCATCTGCCCTTACACCTAGAAAACACACACATACTGTTAGAGCTACGCACCTGATCTTACACCTAGAAAACACACACATATTGTTGGAGCTACGCACCTGCCCTTACACCTAGAAAACACAAAACTATTGTTGGAGCTACGTACCTGTCCTTACACCTAGAAAACACACACATATTGTTAGAGCTACGCACCTGCCCTTACACCTAGAAAACACACAACTATTGTTGGAGCTACGCACCTGCACTTACACCTAGAAAACACACACATATTGTTGGAGCTACGCATTTGCCCTTACACCTAGAAAACACACACATATTGTTGGAGCTACGCATCTGCCCATACACCTAGAAAACACACACATATTGTTGGAGCTACGCATCTGCCCTTACACCTAGAAAACACACACATACTGTTAGAGCTACACACCTGCCCTTACACCTAGAAAACACACAACTATTGTTGGAGCTACGCACCTGCCCTTACACCTAGAAAACACACACATATTGTTGGAGCTACGCACCTGCCCTTACACCTAGAAAACACACACATATTGTTGGAGCTACGCATCTGCCCATACACCTAGAAAACACACACATATTGTTGGAGCTACGCATCTGCCCTTACACCTAGAAAACACACACATACTGTTAGAGCTACACACCTGATCTTACACCTAGAAAACACACATATTGTTGGAGCTACGCACCTGTCCTTACACCTAGAAAACACTCACATATTGTTGGAGCTACGCATCTGCCCTTACACCTAGAAAACACACACATATTGTTAGAGCTACGCACCTGCCCTTACACCTAGAAAACACACAACTATTGTTGGAGCTACGCACCTACCCTTACACCTAGAAAACACACACATATTGTTAGAGATACGCACCTGACCTTACACCTGGAAAAGACACACGTATTGTTGGAGCTACGCACCTGCCCTTACATCTAAAAAACACACACATATTGTTGGAGCTACGCACCTGCCCATACAAATGGAAAACACACACATATTGTTGGAGCTATGTACCTGACCTTACACCTAGAAAACACACACATATTGTTAGAGATACGCACCTGACCTTACACCTGGAAAAGACACACGTATTGTTGGAGCTACGCACCTGCCCTTACACCTAGAAAACACACACATATTGTTAGAGCTACGCACCTGCCCATACAAATGGAAAACACACACATATTGTTGGAGCTATGTACCTGACCTTACACCTATAAAACACACACATATTGTTGGAGCTATGTACCTGACCTTACACCTAGAAAACACACACATATTGTTAGAGCTACGCACCTGCCCTTACACCTAGAAAACACACACATATTGTTGGAGCTACGCACCTGACCTTACACCTAGAAAACACACACATATTGTTGGAGCTACGCACCTACCCTTACACCTAGAAAACACACACATATTGTTAGAGCTACGCACCTTACCTTTCACCTGGAAAAGACTCACGTATTGTTGGAGCTACGCACCTGCCCTTACACCTGGAAAACACACACATATTGTTAGAGCTACGCACCTGCCCTTACACCTAGAAAACACACACATATTGTTAGAGCTACGCACCTGCCCTTACACCTGGAAAACACTCACAGATTGTTAGAGCTACGCACCTGCCCTTACACCTGGAAAACACTCACAGATTGTTAGAGCTACGCACCTGCCCTTACACCTAGAAAACACACACATATTGTTGGAGCTACGCACCTGACCTTACACCTAGAAAACACACACATATTGTTGGAGCTACGCACCTACCCTTACACCTAGAAAACACACACATATTGTTAGAGCTACGCACCTTACCTTTCACCTGGAAAAGACACACGTATTGTTGGAGCTACGCACCTGCCCATACACCTGGAAAACACACACATATTGTTGGAGCTACGCACCTGCCCTTACACCTAGAAAACACACACATATTGTTGGTGCTACGCACCTGCCCTTACACCTGGAAAACACACACATATTGTTAGAGCTACGCACCTGCCCTTACACCTAGAAAACACACACATATTGTTAGAGCTACGCACCTGCCCATACACCTGGAAAACACACACGTATTGTTGGAGCTACGCACCTGCCCATACACCTGGAAAACACACACATATTGTTGGAGCTACGCACCTGCCCTTACACCTAGAAAACACACACATATTGTTGGTGCTACGCACCTGCCCTTACACCTGGAAAACACACACATATTGTTAGAGCTACGCACCTGCCCTTACACCTAGAAAACACACACATATTGTTAGAGCTACGCACCTGCCCTTACACCTGGAAAACACTCACAGATTGTTAGAGCTACGCACCTGCCTATACACCTGGAAAACACACACATATTGTTAGAGCTACGCACCTGCCTATACACCTGGAAAACACACACATATTGTTAGAGCTACGCACCTGCCCTTACACCTGGAAAACAGAAACATATTGTTGGAGCTACGCACCTGCCCTTACACCTGGAAAACACACACATATTGTTAGAGCTACGCACCTGCCCTTACACCTGGAAAACACACACATATTGTTAGAGCTACGCACCTGCCCTTAGACCTGGAAAACACACACATATTGTTAGAGCTACGCACCTGCCCTTACATCTAGAAAACACACACATATTGTTGGAGCTATGTACCTGCCCTTACACCTAGAAAGCACACACATATTGTTAGAGCTACGCACCTGCCCTTACATCTGGAAAACACACACATATTGTTAGAGCTACGCACCTGCCCTTACACCTAGAAAACACACACATATAGTAAGAACTACGCACCTGCCCTTACACCTAGAAAACACACACATATTGTTAGAACTACGCACCTGATCTTACACCTAGAAAACACAAACATATTGTTGGAGCTACGCACCTGCCCTTACACCTAGAAAACACACACATATTGTTAGAGCTACGCACCTGATCTTACACCTAGAAAACACACACATATTGTTGGAGCTACGCATCTGCCCTTACACCTAGAAAACACACACATATTGTTAGAGCTACGCACCTGCCCTTACACCTAGAAAACACACACATATTGTTAGAGCTACGCACCTGCCCTTACACCTAGAAAACACACACATATTGTGAGAGCTACGCACCTGCCCTTACACCTAGAAAACACACACATATTGTTAGAGCTACGCACCTGCCCTTACACCTAGAAAACACACACATATTGTTAGAGCTACGCACCTGCCCTTACACCTAGAAAACACACAAATATTGTTAAAGCTACACACCTGCCCTTACACCTAGAAAGCACACACATATTGTTAGAGCTACGCTCCTGCCCATACACCTAGAAAACACACACATATTGTTGGAGCTACGCACCTGACCTTACACCAAGAAAACTCACACATATTGTTGGAGCTACGCACCTGCCCTTACACCTAGAAAACACACATATATTGTTGGAGCTACGCACCTGCCCTTACACCTAGAAAACACTCACATATTGTTGGAGCTACGCATCTGCCCTTACACCTAGAAAACACACACATATTTTTAGAGCTACGCACCTGCCCTTACACCTAGAAAACACACACATATTGTTGGAGTATTGTACCTGTCCTTACACCGAGAAAACACACACATATTGTTAGAGCTACGCACCTGATCTTACACCTAGGAAACACACACATATTGTTAGAGCTACGCACCTGCCCTTACACCTAGAAAACACACACATGTTGTTAGAGCTACGCACCTGCCCTTACACCTAGAAAACACACATATTGTTAGAGCTACGCACCTGCCCTTACACCTAGAAAACACACACATATTATTAGAGCTACGCACCTGCCCTTACACCTAGAAAACACACACATATTGTTAGAGCTACGCACCTGACCGTACACCTAGAAAACACACACACATTGTTAGAGCTACGCACCTGCCCTTACACCTAGAAAACACACACATATTGTTGGAGCTACGCACCTGACCTTACACCTAGAAAACACACACTTATTGTTAGAGCTACGCACCTGACCTTACACCTAGAAAACACACACATATTGTTGGAGTATTGTACCTGTCCTTACACCGAGAAAACACACACATATTGTTAGAGCTACGCACCTGATCTTACACCTAGGAAACACACACATATTGTTAGAGCTACGCACCTGCCCTTACACCTAGAAAACACACACATGTTGTTAGAGCTACGCACCTGCCCTTACACCTAGAAAACACACATATTGTTAGAGCTACGCACCTGCCCTTACACCTAGAAAACACACACATATTATTAGAGCTACGCACCTGCCCTTACACCTAGAAAACACACACATATTGTTAGAGCTACGCACCTGACCGTACACCTAGAAAACACACACACATTGTTAGAGCTACGCACCTGCCCTTACACCTAGAAAACACACACATATTGTTGGAGCTACGCACCTGACCTTACACCTAGAAAACACACACTTATTGTTAGAGCTACGCACCTGACCTTACACCTAGAAAACACACACATATTGTTAGAGCTATGCATCTGCCCTTACACATAGAAAACACACACATATTGTTGGAGCTACGCACCTGCCCTTACACCTAGAAAACACACACATATTGTTGGAGCTACGCACCTGCCCTTACACCTAGAAAACACACACATATTGTTGGAGCTACGCACCTGCCCTTACACCGAGAAAACACACACATATTGTTAGAGCTACGCACCTGACCTTACATCTAGGAAACACACACATATTGTTAGAGCTACGCACCTGCCCTTATACCTAGAAAACACACACATATTGTTTGAGCTACGCAACTGACCTTACACCTAGAAAACACACACATATTGTTAGAGCTACGTACCTGTCCTTACACCGAGAAAACACACACATATTGTTAGAGCTACGCACCTGCCCTTACACCTAGAAAACACACACATATTGTTGGAGCTACGCACCTGCCCTTACACCTAGAAAACACACACATACTGTTAGAGCTACGCACCTGATCTTACACCTAGAAAACACACACATATTGTTGGAGCTACGCATCTGCCCTTACACCTAGAAAACACACACATACTGTTAGAGCTACGCACCTGATCTTACACCTAGAAAACACACACATATTGTTGGAGCTACGCACCTGCCCTTACACCTAGAAAACACACAACTATTGTTGGAGCTACGTACCTGTCCTTACACCTAGAAAACACACACATATTGTTAGAGCTACGCACCTGCCCTTACACGTAGAAAACACACAACTATTGTTGGAGCTACGCACCTGCCCTTACACCTAGAAAACACACACATATTGTTGGAGCTACGCATCTGCCCTTACACCTAGAAAACACACACATATTGTTGGAGCTACGCATCTGCCCATACACCTAGAAAACACACACATATTGTTGGAGCTACGCATCTGCCCTTACAACTAGAAAACACACACATACTGTTAGAGCTACACACCTGCCCTTACACCTAGAAAACACACAACTATTGTTGGAGCTACGCACCTGCCCTTACACCTAGAAAACACACACATATTGTTGGAGCTACGCACCTGCCCTTACACCTAGAAAACACACACATATTGTTGGAGCTACGCATCTGCCCATACACCTAGAAAACACACACATATTGTTGGAGCTACGCATCTGCCCTTACACCTAGAAAACACACACATACTGTTAGAGCTACACACCTGATCTTACACCTAGAAAACACACATATTGTTGGAGCTACGCATCTGCCCTTACACCTAGAAAACACTCACATATTGTTGGAGCTACGCATTTGCCCTTACACCTAGAAAACACACACATATTGTTAGAGCTACGCACCTGCCCTTACACCTAGAAAACACACAACTATTGTTGGAGCTACGCACCTACCCTTACACCTAGAAAACACACACATATTGTTAGAGATACGCACCTGACCTTACACCTGGAAAAGACACACGTATTGTTGGAGCTACGCACCTGCCCTTACACCTAGAAAACACACACATATTGTTAGAGCTACGCACCTGCCCATACAAATGGAAAACACACACATATTGTTGGAGCTATGTACCTGACCTTACACCTAGAAAACACACACATATTGTTAGAGCTACGCACCTGCCCTTACACCTAGAAAACACACACATATTGTTGGAGCTACGCACCTGACCTTACACCTAGAAAACACACACATATTGTTGGAGCTACGCACCTACCCTTACACCTAGAAAACACACACATATTGTTAGAGCTACGCACCTTACCTTTCACCTGGAAAAGACTCACGTATTGTTGGAGCTACGCACCTGCCCTTACACCTGGAAAACACACACATATTGTTAGAGCTACGCACCTTACCTTTCACCTGGAAAAGACACACGTATTGTTGGAGCTACGCACCTGCCCATACACCTGGAAAACACACACATGTTGTTGGAGCTACGCACCTGCCCTTACACCTAGAAAACACACACATATTGTTGGTGCTACGCACCTGCCCTTACACCTGGAAAACACACACATATTGTTAGAGCTACGCACCTGCCCTTACACCTAGAAAACACACACATATTGTTAGAGCTACGCACCTGCCCATACAGCTGGAAAACACACACGTATTGTTGGTGCTACGCACCTGCCCTTACACCTGGAAAACACTCACAGATTGTTAGAGCTACGCACGTGCCTATACACCTGGAAAACACACACATATTGTTAGAGCTACGCACCTGCCCTTACACCTGGAAAACAGAAACATATTGTTGGAGCTACGCACCTGCCCTTACACCTGGAAAACACACACATATTGTTAGAGCTACGCACCTGCCCTTAGACCTGGAAAACACACACATATTGTTAGAGCTACGCACCTGCCCTTACATCTAGAAAACACACACATATTGTTGGAGCTATGTACCTGCCCTTACACCTAGAAAGCACACACATATTGTTAGAGCTACGCACCTGCCCTTACATCTGGAAAACACACACATATTGTTAGAGCTACGCACCTGCCCTTACACCTAGAAAACACACACATATAGTAAGAACTACGCACCTGCCCTTACACCTAGAAAACACACACATATTGTTAGAACTACGCACCTGATCTTACACCTAGAAAACACAAACATATTGTTGGAGCTACGCACCTCCCCTTACACCTAGAAAACACACACATATTGTTAGAGCTACGCACCTGATCTTACACCTAGAAAACACACACATATTGTTGGAGCTACGCATCTGCCCTTACACCTAGAAAACACACACATATTGTTAGAGCTACGCACCTGCCCTTACACCTAGAAAACACACACATATTGTTAGAGCTACGCACCTGCCCTTACACCTAGAAAACACACACATATTGTTAGAGCTACGCACCTGCCCTTACACCTAGAAAACACACACATATTGTTAGAGCTACGCACCTGCCCTTACACCTAGAAAACACACACATATTGTTAGAGCTACGCACCTGCCCTTACACCTAGAAAACACACAAATATTGTTAAAGCTACACACCTGCCCTTACACCTAGAAAGCACACACATATTGTTAGAGCTACGCACCTGCCCTTACACCTAGAAAACACACACATATTGTTGGAGCTACGCACCTGACCTTACACCAAGAAAACTCACACATATTGTTGGAGCTACGCACCTGCCCTTACACCTAGAAAACACACATATATTGTTGGAGCTACGCACCTGCCCTTACACCTAGAAAACACTCACATATTGTTGGAGCTACGCATCTGCCCTTACACCTAGAAAACACTCACATATTTTTAGAGCTACGCACCTGCCCTTACACCTAGAAAACACACACATATTGTTGGAGTATTGTACCTGTCCTTACACCGAGAAAACACACACATATTGTTAGAGCTACGCACCTGATCTTACACCTAGGAAACACACACATATTGTTAGAGCTACGCACCTGCCCTTACACCTAGAAAACACACACATATTATTAGAGCTACGCACCTGCCCTTACACCTAGAAAACACACACATATTGTTAGAGCTACGCACCTGACCGTACACCTAGAAAACACACACACATTGTTAGAGCTACGCACCTGCCCTTACACCTAGAAAACACACACATATTGTTGGAGCTACGCACCTGACCTTACACCTAGAAAACACACACTTATTGTTAGAGCTACGCACCTGACCTTACACCTAGAAAACACACAAATATTGTTAGAGCTATGCATCTGCCCTTACACATAGAAAACACACACATATTGTTGGAGCTACGCACCTGCCCTTACACCTAGAAAACACACACATATTGTTGGAGCTACGCACCTGCCCTTACACCTAGAAAACACACACATATTGTTGGAGCTATGTACCTGTCCTTACACCGAGAAAACACACACATATTGTTAGAGCTACGCACCTGACCTTACATCTAGGAAACACACACATATTGTTAGAGCTACGCACCTGCCCTTATACCTAGAAAACACACACATATTGTTTGAGCTACGCAACTGACCTTACACCTAGAAAACACACACATATTGTTAGAGCTACGTACCTGTCCTTACACCGAGAAAACACACACATATTGTTAGAGCTACGCACCTGCCCTTACACCTAGAAAACACACACATATTGTTGGAGCTACGCACCTGCCCTTACACCTAGAAAACACACACATACTGTTAGAGCTAGGCACCTGATCTTACACCTAGAAAACACACACATATTGTTGGAGCTACGCACCTGTCCTTACACCTAGAAAACACTCACATATTGTTGGAGCTACGCATCTGCCCTTATACCTAGAAAACACACACATATTGTTAGAGCTATGCACCTGCCCTTACACCTAGAAAACACACACATATTGTTGGAGCTATGTACCTGCCCTTACACCTAGAAAACACACACATATTGAAAGAGCTACGCACCTGCCCTTACACCTAGAAAACACACAACTATTGTTGGAGCTACGCACCTACCCTTACACCTAGAAAACACACACATATTGTTAGAGCTACGCACCTGCCCATACAAATGGAAAACACACACATATTGTTGGAGCTATGTACCTGACCTTACACCTAGAAAACACACACATATTGTTAGAGCTACGCACCTGCCCTTACACCTAGAAAACACACACATATTGTTGGAGCTACGCACCTGACCTTACACCTAGAAAACACACACATATTGTTGGAGCTACACACCTACCCTTACACCTGGAAAACACACACATATTGTTAGAGCTACGCACCTTACCTTTCACCTGGAAAAGACACACATATTGTTGGAGCTACGCACCTGCCCTTACACCTGGAAAACACACACATATCGTTAGAGCTACGCACCTGCCCATACACCTGGAAAACACACACATATTGTTGGAGCTACGCACCTGCCCTTACACCTAGAAAATACACACATATTGTTAGAGCTACACACTTGCCCATACACCTGGAAAACACACACATATTGTTGGAGCTACGCACCTGCCCTTACTCCTGGAAAACACACATATATTGTTAGAGCTACGCACCTGCCCTTACACCTGGAAAAGACACACATATTGTTAGAGCTACGCACTTGCCCATACACCTGGAAAATACACACATATTGTTGGAGCTACGCACCTGCTCTTACACCTAGAAAACACACACATATTGTTAGAGCTACGCACCTGACCGTACACCTAGAAAACACACACACATTGTTAGAGCTACGCACCTGCCCTTACACCTAGAAAACACACACATATTGTTGGAGCTACGCACCTGACCTTACACCTAGAAAACACACACTTATTGTTAGAGCTACGCACCTGACCTTACACCTAGAAAACACACACATATTGTTAGAGCTATGCACCTGCCCTTACACCTAGAAAACACACACATATTGTTGGAGCTACGCACCTGCCCTTACACCTAGAAAACACACACATATTGTTGGAGCTATGCACCTGCCCTTACACCTAGAAAACACACACATATTGTAAGAGCTACGCACCTGCCCATACACCTAGAAAACACACACATATTGTTAGAGCTACGCACCTGCCCTTACACCTAGAAAACACACACATATTGTTAGAGCTACGCACCTGCCCATACACCTAGAAAACACACACATATTGTTAGAGCTATGCACCTGCCCTTACACCTAGAAAACACACACATATTGTTAGAGCTATGCACCTGCCCTTACACCTAGAAAACACACACATATTGTTAGAGCTACGCACCTGCCCTTACACCTAGAAAACACACACATATTGTAAGAGCTACGCACCTGCCCATACACCTAGAAAACACACACATATTGTTAGAGCTATGCACCTGCCCTTACACCTAGAAAACACACACATATTGTAAGAGCTACGCACCTGCCCATACACGTAGAAAACACACACATACTGTTGGAGCTACACACCTGCCCCTACACCTAGAAAACACACACATATTTTTGGAGCTACGCACCTGCCATTACACCTAGAAAACACACACATATAGTAAGAGCTACGCACCTGCCCTTAAACCTAGAAAACACACACATATTGTTGGAGCTACGCACCTGCCCTTACACCTAGAAAACACACACATATTGATGGAGCTACGCACCTGCCCTTACACCTAGAAAACACACACATATTGTTGGAGCTACGCACCTGCCCTTACACCTAGAAAACAGACACATTGTTAGAGCTACTCACCTGATCTTACACCTAGAAAACACACACATATTGTTAGAGCTACGCACCTGCCCTTACACCTAGAAAACACACACATATTGTTGGAGCTACGCACCTGCCCTTACACCTAGAAAACACACACATATTGATGGAGCTACTCACCTGCCCTTACACCTAGAAAACACACACATATTTTTGGAGCTACGCACCTGCCCTTACACCTAGAAAACACACACATATTGTTGGAGCTACGCACCTGCCCTTACACCTAGAAAACACACACATATTGTTGGAGCTACGCACCTGCCCTTACACCTAGAAAACACACACATATTGTTAGAGCTACGCACCTGATCTTACACCTAGAAAACGCACACATATTGTAAGAGCTACGCACCTGCCCATACACCTAGAAAACACACACATATTGTTAGAGCTACGCACCTGATCTTACACCTAGAAAACACACACATATTGTAAGAGCTACGCACCTGCCCATACACCTAGAAAACACACACATATTGTTAGAGCTACGCACCTGCCCTTACACCTAGAAAACACACATATATTGTTGGAGCTACGCACCTGCCCTTACACCTAGAAAACACACACATATTGATGGAGCTACGCACCTGCCCTTACACCTAGAAAACACACACATATTGTAAGAGCTACGCACCTGCCCTTACACCTAGAAAACACACACATATTGATGGAGCTATGCACCTGCCCTTACACCTAGAAAACACACACATATTGTTGGAGCTACGCACCTGCCCATACACCTAGAAAACACACACATATTGATGGAGCTACGCACCTGCCCTTACACCTAGAAAACACACACATATTGTAAGAGCTACGCACCTGCCCTTACACCTAGAAAACACACACATATTGATGGAGCTACGCACCTGCCCTTACACCTAGAAAACACACACATAATGTTGGAGCTACGCACCTGCCCTTACACCTAGAAAACACACACATATTGTAAGAGCTACGCACCTGCCCATACACCTATAAAACAAACACATATTGTTAGAGCTACGCACCTGATCTTACACCTAGAAAACACACATATTGTTGGAGCTACGCACCTGCCCTTTCACCTTGAAAACGCACACACATTGTTAGAGCTACGCACCTGCCCTTACACCTAGAAAACACACACATATTGTTGGAGCTACGCACCTGCCCTTACACCTAGAAAACACACACATATTGATGGAGCTACGCACCTGCCCTTACACCTAGAAAACACACACATATTGTTGGAGCTACGCACCTGCGCTTACACCTAGAAAACACACACATATTGTTGGATCTACGCACCTGCCCTTACACCTAGAAAACACACACATATATGTTGGAGCTACGCACCTGCCCTTACACCTAGAAAACACACACATATTGAAGAAGCTACGCACCTGCCCTTACACCTAGAAAACACACACATATTGTAAGAGCTACGCACCTGCCCATACACCTAGAAAACACACATATTGTTAGAGCTACGCACCTGATCTTACACCTAGAAAACACACACATATTGTTAGAGCTACGCACCTGCCCTTACACCTAGAAAACACACACATATTGTTGGAGCTACGCACCTGCCCTTACACCTAGAAAACACACACATATTGTTAGAGCTACTCACCTGCCCTAACACCTAGAAAACACACACATATTGTTGGAGCTACGCACCTGCCCTTACACCTAGAAAACACACACATATTGTTAGAACTACGCACCTGCCCTTACACCTAGAAAACACACACATATTGTTGGAGCTACGCACCTGCCCTTACACCTAGAAAACACACACATATTGTTAGAGCTACTCACCTGCCCTAACACCTAGAAAACACACACATATTGTTAGAGCTACGCATCTGCCCTTACACCTAGAAAACACACATATTGTTAGAGCTACGCACATGATCTTACACCTAGAAAGCACACACATATTGTTAGAGCTACGCACCTGCCCTTACACCTAGAAAACACACTCATATTGTTGGAGCTACGCATCTGCCCTTACACCTAGAAAACACACATATTGTTAGAGCTACGCACCTGATCTTACACCTAGAAAACACACACATATTGTTAGACCTACGCACCTGCCCTTACACCTAGAAAACACACACATATTGTTGGAGCTACGCACCTGCCCTTACAACTAGAAAACACACACATATTGTTAGAGCTACTCACCTGCCTTTTCACTTAGAAAACACACACATATTGTTAGAGCTACGCACCTGTCCTTACACCGAGAAAACACACACATAATGTTGGCGCTAAGCACCTGCCCTTACACCTAGAAAACACACACATATTGGTAGAGCTACGCCCCTGTCCTTACACCGAGAAAACACACACATATTGTTAGAGCTACGCACCTGCCCTTACACCTAGAAAACACACACATACTGTTAGAGCTAGGCACCTGATCTTACACCTAGAAAACACACACATATTGTTGGAGCTACGCACCTGTCCTTACACCTAGAAAACACTCACATATTGTTGGAGCTACGCATCTGCCCTTATACCTAGAAAACACACACATATTGTTAGAGCTATGCACCTGCCCTTACACCTAGAAAACACACACATATTGTTGGAGCTATGTACCTGTCCTTACACCGAGAAAACACACACATATTGTTAGAGCTACGCACCTGACCTTACATCTAGGAAACACACACATATTGTTAGAGCTACGCACCTGCCCTTATACCTAGAAAACACACACATATTGTTTGAGCTACGCAACTGACCTTACACCTAGAAAACACACACATATTGTTAGAGCTACGTACCTGTCCTTACACCGAGAAAACACACACATATTGTTAGAGCTACGCACCTGCCCTTACACCTAGAAAACACACACATATTGTTGGAGCTACGCACCTGCCCTTACACCTAGAAAACACACACATACTGTTAGAGCTAGGCACCTGATCTTACACCTAGAAAACACACACATATTGTTGGAGCTACGCACCTGTCCTTACACCTAGAAAACACTCACATATTGTTGGAGCTACGCATCTGCCCTTATACCTAGAAAACACACACATATTGTTAGAGCTATGCACCTGCCCTTACACCTAGAAAACACACACATATTGTTGGAGCTATGTACCTGCCCTTACACCTAGAAAACACACACATATTGAAAGAGCTACGCACCTGCCCTTACACCTAGAAAACACACAACTATTGTTGGAGCTACGCACCTACCCTTACACCTAGAAAACACACACATATTGTTAGAGCTACGCACCTGCCCATACAAATGGAAAACACACACATATTGTTGGAGCTATGTACCTGACCTTACACCTAGAAAACACACACATATTGTTAGAGCTACGCACCTGCCCTTACACCTAGAAAACACACACATATTGTTGGAGCTACGCACCTGACCTTACACCTAGAAAACACACACATATTGTTGGAGCTACACACCTACCCTTACACCTGGAAAACACACACATATTGTTAGAGCTACGCACCTTACCTTTCACCTGGAAAAGACACACATATTGTTGGAGCTACGCACCTGCCCTTACACCTGGAAAACACACACATATCGTTAGAGCTACGCACCTGCCCATACACCTGGAAAACACACACATATTGTTGGAGCTACGCACCTGCCCTTACACCTAGAAAATACACACATATTGTTAGAGCTACACACTTGCCCATACACCTGGAAAACACACACATATTGTTGGAGCTACGCACCTGTCCTTACTCCTGGAAAACACACATATATTGTTAGAGCTACGCACCTGCCCTTACACCTGGAAAAGACACACATATTGTTAGAGCTACGCACTTGCCCATACACCTGGAAAATACACACATATTGTTGGAGCTACGCACCTGCTCTTACACCTAGAAAACACACACATATTGTTAGAGCTACGCACCTGACCGTACACCTAGAAAACACACACACATTGTTAGAGCTACGCACCTGCCCTTACACCTAGAAAACACACACATATTGTTGGAGCTACGCACCTGACCTTACACCTAGAAAACACACACTTATTGTTAGAGCTACGCACCTGACCTTACACCTAGAAAACACACACATATTGTTAGAGCTATGCACCTGCCCTTACACCTAGAAAACACACACATATTGTTGGAGCTACGCACCTGCCCTTACACCTAGAAAACACACACATATTGTTGGAGCTATGCACCTGCCCTTACACCTAGAAAACACACACATATTGTAAGAGCTACGCACCTGCCCATACACCTAGAAAACACACACATATTGTTAGAGCTACGCACCTGCCCTTACACCTAGAAAACACACACATATTGTTAGAGCTACGCACCTGCCCATACACCTAGAAAACACACACATATTGTTAGAGCTATGCACCTGCCCTTACACCTAGAAAACACACACATATTGTTAGAGCTATGCACCTGCCCTTACACCTAGAAAACACACACATATTGTTAGAGCTACGCACCTGCCCTTACACCTAGAAAACACACACATATTGTAAGAGCTACGCACCTGCCCATACACCTAGAAAACACACACATATTGTTAGAGCTATGCACCTGCCCTTACACCTAGAAAACACACACATATTGTAAGAGCTACGCACCTGCCCATACACGTAGAAAACACACACATACTGTTGGAGCTACACACCTGCCCCTACACCTAGAAAACACACACATATTTTTGGAGCTACGCACCTGCCATTACACCTAGAAAACACACACATATAGTAAGAGCTACGCACCTGCCCTTAAACCTAGAAAACACACACATATTGTTGGAGCTACGCACCTGCCCTTACACCTAGAAAACACACACATATTGATGGAGCTACGCACCTGCCCTTACACCTAGAAAACACACACATATTGTTGGAGCTACGCACCTGCCCTTACACCTAGAAAACAGACACATTGTTATAGCTACTCACCTGATCTTACACCTAGAAAACACACACATATTGTTAGAGCTACGCACCTGCCCTTACACCTAGAAAACACACACATATTGTTGGAGCTACGCACCTGCCCTTACACCTAGAAAACACACACATATTGATGGAGCTACTCACCTGCCCTTACACCTAGAAAACACACACATATTTTTGGAGCTACGCACCTGCCCTTACACCTAGAAAACACACACATATTGTTGGAGCTACGCACCTGCCCTTACACCTAGAAAACACACACATATTGTTGGAGCTACGCACCTGCCCTTACACCTAGAAAACACACACATATTGTTAGAGCTACGCACCTGATCTTACACCTAGAAAACGCACACATATTGTAAGAGCTACGCACCTGCCCATACACCTAGAAAACACACACATATTGTTAGAGCTACGCACCTGATCTTACACCTAGAAAACACACACATATTGTAAGAGCTACGCACCTGCCCATACACCTAGAAAACACACACATATTGTTAGAGCTACGCACCTGCCCTTACACCTAGAAAACACACACATATTGTTGGAGCTACGCACCTGCCCTTACACCTAGAAAACACACACATATTGATGGAGCTACGCACCTGCCCTTACACCTAGAAAACACACACATATTGTAAGAGCTACGCACCTGCCCTTACACCTAGAAAACACACACATATTGATGGAGCTATGCACCTGCCCTTACACCTAGAAAACACACACATATTGTTGGAGCTACGCACCTGCCCATACACCTAGAAAACACACACATATTGATGGAGCTACGCACCTGCCCTTACACCTAGAAAACACACACATATTGTAAGAGCTACGCACCTGCCCTTACACCTAGAAAACACACACATATTGATGGAGCTACGCACCTGCCCTTACACCTAGAAAACACACACATAATGTTGGAGCTACGCACCTGCCCTTACACCTAGAAAACACACACATATTGTAAGAGCTACGCACCTGCCCATACACCTATAAAACAAACACATATTGTTAGAGCTACGCACCTGATCTTACACCTAGAAAACACACATATTGTTGGAGCTACGCACCTGCCCTTTCACCTTGAAAACGCACACACATTGTTAGAGCTACGCACCTGCCCTTACACCTAGAAAACACACACATATTGTTGGAGCTACGCACCTGCCCTTACACCTAGAAAACACACACATATTGATGGAGCTACGCACCTGCCCTTACACCTAGAAAACACACACATATTGTTGGAGCTACGCACCTGCGCTTACACCTAGAAAACACACACATATTGTTGGATCTACGCACCTGCCCTTACACCTAGAAAACACACACATATATGTTGGAGCTACGCACCTGCCCTTACACCTAGAAAACACACACATATTGAAGAAGCTACGCACCTGCCCTTACACCTAGAAAACACACACATATTGTAAGAGCTACGCACCTGCCCATACACCTAGAAAACACACATATTGTTAGAGCTACGCACCTGATCTTACACCTAGAAAACACACACATATTGTTAGAGCTACGCACCTGCCCTTACACCTAGAAAACACACACATATTGTTGGAGCTACGCACCTGCCCTTACACCTAGAAAACACACACATATTGTTAGAGCTACTCACCTGCCCTAACACCTAGAAAACACACACATATTGTTGGAGCTACGCACCTGCCCTTACACCTAGAAAACACACACATATTGTTAGAACTACGCACCTGCCCTTACACCTAGAAAACACACACATATTGTTGGAGCTACGCACCTGCCCTTACACCTAGAAAACACACACATATTGTTAGAGCTACTCACCTGCCCTAACACCTAGAAAACACACACATATTGTTAGAGCTACGCATCTGCCCTTACACCTAGAAAACACACATATTGTTAGAGCTACGCACATGATCTTACACCTAGAAAGCACACACATATTGTTATAGCTACGCACCTGCCCTTACACCTAGAAAACACACTCATATTGTTGGAGCTACGCATCTGCCCTTACACCTAGAAAACACACATATTGTTAGAGCTACGCACCTGATCTTACACCTAGAAAACACACACATATTGTTAGAGCTACGCACCTGCCCTTACACCTAGAAAACACACACATATTGTTGGAGCTACGCACCTGCCCTTACAACTAGAAAACACACACATATTGTTAGAGCTACTCACCTGCCTTTTCACTTAGAAAACACACACATATTGTTAGAGCTACGCACCTGTCCTTACACCGAGAAAACACACACATAATGTTGGCGCTAAGCACCTGCCCTTACACCTAGAAAACACACACATATTGGTAGAGCTACGCCCCTGTCCTTACACCGAGAAAACACACACATATTGTTAGAGCTACGCACCTGCCCTTACAGCTAGAAAACACACACATATTGTTAGAGCTACGCACCTGCTCTTACACCTAGAGTACGCACACATATTTTTAGAGCTACGCACCTGCCCTTTCACCTAGAAAACGCACACACATTGTTAGAGCTACGCACCTGCCCTTACACCTAGAAAACACACACATATTGTTGGAGCTGCGCACCTGCCCTTACACCTAGAAAACACACACATATTGATGGAGCTACGCACCTGCCCTTACACCTAGAAAACACACACATATTGTTGGAGCTCCGCACCTGCCCTTACACCTAGAAAACACACACATATTGTTGGAGCTACGCACCTGCCCTTACACCTAGAAAACACACACATATTGATGGAGCTACGCACCTGCCCTTACTCCTAGAAAACACACACATATTGTAAGAGCTACGCACCTGCCCATACACCTAGAAAACACACACATATTGTTAGAGCTACGCACCTGCCCATACACCTAGAAAACACACACATATTGTTAGAGCTATGCACCTGCTCTTACACCTAGAAAACACACACATATTGTTAGAGCTATGCACCTGCCCTTACACCTAGAAAACACACACATATTGTTAGAGCTATGCACCTGCCCATACACCTAGAAAACACACACATATTGTTAGAGCTACGCACCTGCCCATACACCTAGAAAACACACACATATTGTTAGAGCTATGCACCTGCTCTTACACCTAGAAAACACACACATATTGTTAGAGCTATGCACCTGCCCTTACACCTAGAAAACACACACATATTGTTAGAGCTACGCACCTGCCCATACACCTAGAAAACACACACATATTGTTAGAGCTACGCACCTGCCCATACACCTAGAAAACACACACATATTGTTAGAGCTATGCACCTGCTCTTACACCTAGAAAACACACACATATTGTTAGAGCAATGCACCTGCCCTTACACCTAGAAAACACACACATATTGTTAGAGCTATGCACCTGCCCATACACCTAGAAAACACACACATATTGTTGGAGCTATGCACCTGCCCTTACACCTAGAAAACACACACATATTGTAAGAGCTACGCACCTGCCCATACACCTAGAAAACACACACATATTGTTAGAGCTACGCACCTGCCCATACACCTAGAAAACACACACATATTGTTAGAGCTACGCACCTGCCCATACACCTAGAAAACACACACATATTGTAAGAGCTACGCACCTGCCCTTACACCTAGAAAACACACACATATTGTTAGAGCTACGCACCTGCCCATACACCTAGAAAACACACACATATTGTTAGAGCTACGCACCTGCCCATACACCTAGAAAACACACACATATTGTTAGAGCTATGCACCTGCCCTTACACCTAGAAAACACACACATATTGTAAGAGCTACGCACCTGCCCATACACCTAGAAAACACACACATATTGTTAGAGCTACGCACCTGCCCTTACACCTAGAAAACACACACATATTGTTAGAGCTACGCACCTGCCCATACACCTAGAAAACACACACATATTGTTAGAGCTATGCACCTGCCCTTACACCTAGAAAACACACACATATTGTAAGAGCTACGCACCTGCCCATACACCTAGAAAACACACACATATTGTTAGAGCTACGCACCTGCCCTTACACCTAGAAAACACACACATATTGTTAGAGCTATGCACCTGCCCATACACCTAGAAAACACACACATATTGTTAGAGCTACGCACCTGCCCTTACACCTAGAAAACACACACATATTGTTAGAGCTATGTACCTGCCCTTACGCCTAGAAAACACACACATATTGTAAGAGCTACGCACCTGCCCATACACCTAGAAAACACACACATATTGTTAGAGCTATGCACCTGCCCTTACACCTAGAAAACACACACATATTGTAAGAGCTACGCACCTGCCCATACACGTAGAAAACACACACATACTGTTGGAGCTACACACCTGCCCCTACACCTAGAAAACACACACATATTTTTGGAGCTACGCACCTGCCATTACACCTAGAAAACACACACATATAGTAAGAGCTACGCACCTGCCCTTACACCTAGAAAACACACACATATAGTAAGATCTACGCACCTGCCCTTACACCTGGAAAACACACACAGATTGCTAGATCTACGCACCTGCCCTAACACCTAGAAAACACACATATTGTTGGAGCTACGCATCTGCCCTTACACCTAGAAAACACACATACTGTTGGAGCTACGCACCTGCCCTTACACCTGGAAAACACACACAGATTGCTAGAGCTACGCACCTGCCCTTACACCTAGAAAACACACACATATTGTTAGCGCTACGCACCTGCCCTTACACCTAGAAAACACACATATTGTTAGAGCTACGCACCTGTCCTTACACCGAGAAAACACACACGTATTGTTGGCGCTAAGCACCTGCCCTTACACCTAGAAAACACACACATATTGTTAGAGCTACGCACCTGCTCTTACACCTAGAAAACACACACATATTGATGGAGCTACGCAACTGCCCTTACACCTAGAAAACACACACATATTGTTAGAGGTACGCACCTGCTCTTACACCTAGAAAACACACACATATTGTTGGAGCTACGCACCTGCCCTTACACCTAGAAAACACACACATATTGATGGAGCTACGCACCTGCCCTTACACCTAGAAAACACACACATATTGTTGGAGCTACGCACCTGCCCTTACACCTAGAAAACAGACACATTGTTAGAGCTACGCACCTGATCTTACACCTAGAAAACACACACATATTGTTAGAGCTACGCACCTGTCCTTACACCTAGAAAACACACACATATTGTTGGAGCTACGCACCTGCCCTTACACCTAGAAAACACACACATATTGATGGAGCTACTCACCTGCCCTTACACCTAGAAAACACACACATATTTTTGGAGCTACGCACCTGCCCTTACACCTAGAAAACACACACATATTGTTGGAGCTACGCACCTGCCCTTACACCTAGAAAACACACACATATTGTTGGAGCTACGCACCTGCACTTACACCTAGAAAACACACACATATTGATGGAGCTACGCACCTACGCTTACACCTAGAAAACACACACATATTGTTGGAGCTACGCACCTGCCCTTACACCTAGAAAACACACACATATTGATGGAGCTACGCACCTGCCCTTACACCTAGAAAACACACACATATTGTAAGAGCTACGCACCTGCCCTTACACCTAGAAAACACACACATATTGATGGAGCTACGCACCTGCCCTTACACCTAGAAAACACACACATATTGATGGAGCTACGCACCTGCCCTTACACCTAGAAAACACACACATATTGTAGGAGCTACGCACCTGCCCTTACACCTAGAAAACACACACATATTGTAAGAGCTACGCACCTGCCCTTACACCTAGAAAACACACACATATTGATGGAGCTACGCACCTGCCCTTACACCTAGAAAACACACACATATTGTTGGAGCTACGCACCTGCCCATACACCTAGAAAACACACACATATTGATGGAGCTACGCACCTGCCCTTACACCTAGAAAACACACACATATTGTAAGAGCTACGCACCTGCCCTTACACCTAGAAAACACACACATATTGATGGAGCTACGCACCTGCCCTTACACCTAGAAAACACACACATATTGTTGGAGCTACGCACCTGCCCTTACACCTAGAAAACACACACATATTGTAAGAGCTACGCACCTGCCCATACACCTATAAAACAAACACATATTGTTAGAGCTACGCACCTGATCTTACACCTAGAAAACACACATATTGTTGGAGCTACGCACCTGCCCTTTCACCTTGAAAACGCACACACATTGTTAGAGCTACGCACCTGCCCTTACACCTAGAAAACACACACATATTGTTGGAGCTACGCACCTGCCCTTACACCTAGAAAACACACACATATTGATGGAGCTACGCACCTGCGCTTACACCTAGAAAACACACACATATTGTTGGAGCTACGCACCTGCCCATACACCTAGAAGCACACACATATTGAAGAAGCTACGCACCTGACCTTACACCTAGAAAACACACACATATTGTTGGAGCTACGCACCTGCCCTTACACCTACAAAACACACACATATTGTTAGAGCTACGCACCTGCCCTTACACCTAGAAAACACACACATATTGTTGGAGCTACGCACCTGCCCTTACACCTAGAAAACACACACATATTGAAGAATCTACGCACCTGCCCTTACACCTAGAAAACACACACATATTGTAAGAGCTACGCACCTGCCCTTACACCTACAAAACACACACATATTGTTAGAGCTACGCACCTGCCCATACACCTAGAAAACACACACATATTGTTGGAGCTACGCACCTGATCTTACACCAAGAAAACACACACATATTGTTGGAGCTACGCACCTGCCCTTACACCTACAAAACACACACATATTGTTAGAGCTACGCACCTGCCCTTACACCTAGAAAACACACACATATTGTTAGAGCTACTCACCTGCCCTAACACCTAGAAAACACACACATATTGTTGGAGCTACGCACCTGCCCTTACACCTAGAAAACACACACATATTGTTAGAGCTACTCACCTGCCCTAACACCTAGAAAACACACACATATTGTTGGAGCTACGCACCTGCCCATACACCTAGAAAACACACATATTGTTAGAGCTACGCACCTGCCCTTACACCTAGAAAACACACACATATTGTTAGAGCTATGCACCTGCCCTTACACCTAGAAAACACACACATATTGTTGGAGCTACGCACCTGCCCTTACACCTAGAAAACACACACATATTGTTAGAGCTACTCCCCTGCCCTAACACCTAGAAAACACACACATATTGTTGGAGCTACGCACCTGCCCTTACACCTAGAAAACACACACATATTGTTAGAGCTACGCACCTGCCCTTACACCTAGAAAACACACACATATTGTTGGAGCTACGCACCTGCCCTTACACCTAGAAAACACACACATATTGTTGGAGCTACGCACCTGCCCTTACACCTAGAAAACACACACATGTTGTTGGAGCTACGCACCTGCCCTTACACCTAGAAAACACACACATATTGTTAGAGCTAATGACCTGCCCTTACACCTAGAAAACACACACATAATGTTGGAGCTACGCACCTGCCCTTACACCTAGAAAACACACTCATATTGTTAGAGCTACGCACCTGATCTTATACCTAGAAAACACACACATATTGTTGGAGCTACGCACCTGCCCATACACCTAGAAAACACACACATATTGTTAGAGCTACGCACCTGATCTTATACCTAGAAAACACACACATATTGTTAGAGCTACGCACCTGCCCTTACACCTAGAAAACACACACATATTGTTGGAGCTACGCATCTGCCCTTACACCTAGAAAACACACACATACTGTTAGAGCTACGCACCTGATCTTACACGTAGAAAACACACACATATTGTTGGAGCTACGCACCTGTCCTTACACCTAGAAAACACACACATATTGTTAGAGCTACGCACCTGCCCTTACACCTAGAAAACACACAACTATTGTTGGAGCTACGCACCTGCCCTTACACCTAGAAAACACACACATATTGTTGGAGCTACGCACCTGCCCTTACATCTGGAAAACACACACATATTGTTAGAGCTACGCATCTGCCCTTACACCTAGAAAACACACACATATTGTTGGAGCTACGCATCTGCCCTTACACCTAGAAAACACACACATATTGTTAGAGCTACGCACCTGCCCTTACACCTAGAAAACACACACATATTGTTGGAGCTACGCATCTGCCCTTACACCTAGAAAACACACACATACTGTTAGAGCTACGCACCTGATCTTACACCTAGAAAACACACACATATTGTTGGAGCTACGCACCTGTCCTTACACCTAGAAAACACACACATATTGTTAGAGCTACGCACCTGCCCTTACACCTAGAAAACACACAACTATTGTTGGAGCTACGCACCTGCCCTTACACCTAGAAAACACACACATATTGTTGGAGCTACGCACCTGCCCTTACATCTGGAAAACACACACATATTGTTAGAGCTACGCATCTGCCCTTACACCTAGAAAACACACACATATTGTTAGAGCTACGCATCTGCCCTTACACCTAGAAAACACACACATATTGTTAGAGCTACGCACCTGCCCTTACACCTAGAAAACACACACATATTGTTGGAGCTACGCATCTGCCCTTACACCTAGAAAACACACACATACTGTTAGAGCTACGCACCTGATCTTACACCTAGAAAACACACACATATTGTTGGAGCTACGCACCTGTCCTTACACCTAGAAAACACTCACATATTGTTGGAGCTACGTACCTGCCCTTACACCTAGAAAACACACACATATTGTTGGAGCTACGCATCTGCCCTTACACCTAGAAAACACACACATACTGTTAGAGCTACGCACCTGATCTTACACCTAGAAAACACACACATATTGTTGGAGCTACGCACCTGTCCTTACACCTAGAAAACACTCACATATTGTTGGAGCTACGTACCTGTCCTTACACCTAGAAAACACTCACATACTGTTAGAGCTACGCATCTGCCCTTACACCTAGAAAACACACACATACTGTTAGAGCTACGCACCTGATCTTACACCTAGAAAACACACACATATTGTTGGAGCTACGCACCTGTCCTTACACCTAGAAAACACTCACATATTGTTGGAGCTACGTACCTGTCCTTACACCTAGAAAACACTCACATACTGTTAGAGCTACGCATCTGCCCTTACACCTAGAAAACACACACATACTGTTAGAGCTACGCACCTGATCTTACACCTAGAAAACACACACATATTGTTGGAGCTACGTACCTGTCCTTACACCTAGAAAACACTCACATATTGTTGGAGCTACGCACCTGTCCTTACACCTAGAAAACACACACATATTGTTAGAGCTACGTACCTGTCCTTACACCTAGAAAACACACACATATTGTTAGAGCTACGCACCTGCCCTTACACCTAGAAAACACACAACTATTGTTGGAGCTACGCACCTACCCTTACACCTAGAAAACACACACATATTGTTAGAGATACGCACCTGACCTTACACCTGGAAAAGACACACGTATTGTTGGAGCTACGCACCTGCCCTTACACCTGGAAAACACACACATATTGTTGGAGCTACGCACCTGCCCTTACACCTAGAAAACACACACATATTGTTAGAGCTACGCACCTGCCCATACAAATGGAAAACACACACATATTGTTGGAGCTATGTACCTGACCTTACACCTAGAAAACACACACATACAGTCATATGTAAAAGTTTGGGCACCCCTATTAATGTTAACCTTTTTTCTTTATAACAATTTTGGTTTTTGCAACAGCTATTTCAGTTTCATATATCTAATAACTGATGGACTCAGTTATATTTCTGGATTCAAATGAGGTTTATTGTACTAACAGAAAATGTGCAATCTGCATTTAAACAAAATTTGACCGGTGCAAAAGTATGGGCACCCTTATCATTTTCTTGATTTGAACACTCCTAACTACTTTTTACTGACTTCCTGAAGCACTAAATTGGTTTTGTAACCTCATTGAGCTTTGAACTTCATAGCCAGGTGTATCAAATCATGAGAAAAGGTATTTAAAGTGGCCACTTGCAAGTAGTTCTCCTATTTGATTCTCCTATGAAGAGTGGCATCATGGGCTCCTCAAAACAACTCTCAAATGTTCTGAAAACAAAGATTATTCAACATAGCTTTTCAGGGGAAGGATACAAAAAGTTGTCTCAGAGATTTAACCAGTCAGTTTCCACTGTGAGGAACATAGTAAGGAAATGGAAGAACACAGGTACAGTTCTTGTTAAGCCCAGAAGTGGCAGGCCAAGAAAAATATCAGAAAGGCAGCGAAGAAGAATGGTGAGAACAGTCAAGGACAATCCACAGACCACCTCCAAAGACCTGCAGCATCATCTTGCTGCAGATGGTGTCACTGTGCATCGGTCAACAATACAGCGCATGCATAATGCCTTTTTGTATGACCAAACAACTCAATCTTTGTTTCATCAGTTCACAGGACCTTCTTCCAAAATGTAACTGGCTTGTCCAAATGTGCTTTTGCATACCTCAGGCGACTCTGTTTGTGGCGTGCTTGCAGAAACGGCTTCTTTCGCATCACTCTCCCATACAGCTTCTCCTTGTGCAAAGTGCGCTGTATTGTTGACCGATGCACAGTGACACCATCTGCAGCAAGATGATGCTGCAGGTCTTTGGATTGTCCTTGACTGTTCTCACCATTCTTCTTCTCTGCCTTTCTGATATTTTTCTTGGCCTGCCACTTCTGGGCTTAACAAGAACTGTACCTGTGTTCTTCCATTTCCTTACTATGTTCCTCACAGTGGAAACTGACTGGTTAAATCTCTGAGACAACTTTTTGTATCCTTCCCCTGAAAAGCTATGTTGAATAATCTTTGTTTTCAGATCATTTGACAGTTGTTTTGAGGAGCCCATGATGCCACTCTTCATAGGAGAATCAAATAGGAGAACTACTTGCAAGTGGCCACTTTAAATACCTTTTCTCATGATTTGATACACCTGGCTATGAAGTTCAAAGCTCAATGAGGTTACAAAACCAATTTAGTGCTTCAGGAAGTCAGTAAAAAGTAGTTAGGAGTGTTCAAATCAAGAAAATGATGAGGGTGCCCATACTTTTGCACCGGTCAAATTTTGTTTAAATGCAGATTACACATTTTCTGTTAGTACAATAAACCTCATTTGAATCCAGAAATATAACTGATTCCATCAGTTATTAGATATATGAAACTGAAATACCTGTTGCAAAAACCAAAATTGTTATAAAGAAAAAAGGTTAACATTAATAGGGGTGCCCAAACTTTTACATATGACTGTATTGTTGGAGCTATGTACCTGACCTTACACCTAGAAAACACACACATATTGTTGGAGCTACGCACCTACCCTTACACCTAGAAAACACACACATATTGTTAGAGCTACGCACCTTACCTTTCACCTGGAAAAGACACACGTATTGTTGGAGCTACACACCTGCCCATACACCTGGAAAACACACACATATTGTTGGAGCTACGCACCTGCCCTTACACCTAGAAAACACACACATATTGTTGGTGCTACGCACCTGCCCTTACACCTGGAAAACACACACATATTGTTAGAGCTACGCACCTGCCCTTACACCTAGAAAACACACACATATTGTTAGAGCTACGCACCTGCCCATACACCTGGAAAACACACACGTATTGTTGGTGCTACGCACCTGCCCTTACACCTGGAAAACACACACATATTGTTGGAGCTACGCACCTGCCCTTACACCTGGAAAACACACACATATTGTTGGTGCTACGCACCTGCCCTTACACCTGGAAAACACACACATATTGTTGGAGCTACGCACCTGCCCATACACCTGGAAAACACACACATATTGTTAGAGCTACGCACCTGCCCATACACCTGGAAAACACACACATATTGTTAGAGCTACGCACCTGCCCTTACACCTAGAAAACACACACATATTGTTAGAGCTACGCACCTGCCCATACACCTGGAAAACACACACATATTGTTGGTGCTACGCACCTGCCCTTACACCTGGAAAACACACACATATTGTTGGAGCTACGCACCTGCCCTTACACCTGGAAAACACTCACAGATTGTTAGAGCTACGCACCTGCCCTTACACCTAGAAAACACACACATATTGTTGGAGCTATGTACCTGCCCTTACACCTAGAAAGCACACACATATTGTTAGAGCTACGCACCTGCCCTTACATCTGGAAAACACACACATATTGTTAGAGCTACGCACCTGCCCTTACACCTAGAAAACACACACATATAGTAAGAACTACGCACCTGCCCTTACACCTAGAAAACACACACATATTGTTAGAACTACGCACCTGATCTTACACCTAGAAAACACAAACATATTGTTGGAGCTACGCACCTGCCCTTACACCTAGAAAACACACACATATTGTTAGAGCTACGCACCTGATCTTACACCTAGAAAACACACACATATTGTTGGAGCTACGCATCTGCCCTTACACCTAGAAAACACACACATATTGTTAGAGCTACGCACCTGCCCTTACACCTAGAAAACACACACATATTGTTAGAGCTACGCACCTGCCCTTACACCTAGAAAACACACACATATTGTTAAAGCTACACACCTGCCCTTACACCTAGAAAACACACACATATCGTTAGAGCTACGCACCTGCCCTTACACCTAGAAAACACACACATATTGTTAGAGCTACGCACCTGCCCTTACACCTAGAAAACACACACATATTGTTAGAGCTACGCACCTGCCCTTACACCTAGAAAACACACAAATATTGTTAAAGCTACACACCTGCCCTTACACCTAGAAAGCACACACATATTGTTAGAGCTACGCACCTGCCCTTACACCTAGAAAACACACACATATTGTTGGAGCTACGCACCTGACCTTACACCAAGAAAACTCACACATATTGTTGGAGCTACGCACCTGCCCTTACACCTAGAAAACACACACATATTGTTGGAGCTACGCACCTGCCCTTACACCTAGAAAACACTCACATATTGTTGGAGCTACGCATCTGCCCTTACACCTAGAAAACACACACATATTGTTGGAGCTACGCACCTGCCCTTACACCTGGAAAACACTCACAGATTGTTAGAGCTACGCACCTGCCCATACACCTGGAAAACACACACATATTGTTAGAGCTACGCACCTGCCCTTACACCTGGAAAACAGAAACATATTGTTGGAGCTACGCACCTGCCCTTACACCTGGAAAACACACACATATTGTTAGAGCTACGCACCTGCCCTTAGACCTGGAAAACACACACATATTGTTAGAGCTACGCACCTGCCCTTACATCTAGAAAACACACACATATTGTTGGAGCTATGTACCTGCCCTTACACCTAGAAAGCACACACATATTGTTAGAGCTACGCACCTGCCCTTACATCTGGAAAACACACACATATTGTTAGAGCTACGCACCTGCCCTTACACCTAGAAAACACACACATATAGTAAGAACTACGCACCTGCCCTTACACCTAGAAAACACACACATATTGTTAGAACTACGCACCTGATCTTACACCTAGAAAACACAAACATATTGTTGGAGCTACGCACCTGCCCTTACACCTAGAAAACACACACATATTGTTAGAGCTACGCACCTGATCTTACACCTAGAAAACACACACATATTGTTGGAGCTACGCATCTGCCCTTACACCTAGAAAACACACACATATTGTTAGAGCTACGCACCTGCCCTTACACCTAGAAAACACACACATATTGTTAGAGCTACGCACCTGCCCTTACACCTAGAAAACACACACATATTGTTAAAGCTACACACCTGCCCTTACACCTAGAAAACACACACATATTGTTAGAGCTACGCACCTGCCCTTACACCTAGAAAACACACACATATTGTTAGAGCTACGCACCTGCCCTTACACCTAGAAAACACACACATATTGTTAGAGCTACGCACCTGCCCTTACACCTAGAAAACACACAAATATTGTTAAAGCTACACACCTGCCCTTACACCTAGAAAGCACACACATATTGTTAGAGCTACGCACCTGCCCTTACACCTAGAAAACACACACATATTGTTGGAGCTACGCACCTGACCTTACACCAAGAAAACTCACACATATTGTTGGAGCTACGCACCTGCCCTTACACCTAGAAAACACACACATATTGTTGGAGCTACGCACCTGCCCTTACACCTAGAAAACACTCACATATTGTTGGAGCTACGCATCTGCCCTTACACCTAGAAAACACACACATATTTTTAGAGCTACGCACCTGCCCTTACACCTAGAAAACACACACATATTGTTGGAGCTATGTACCTGTCCTTACACCGAGAAAACACACACATATTGTTAGAGCTACGCACCTGACCTTACACCTAGGAAACACACACATATTGTTAGAGCTACGCACCTGCCCTTACACCTAGAAAACACACACATGTTGTTAGAGCTACGCACCTGCCCTTACACCTAGAAAACACACATATTGTTAGAGCTACGCACCTGCCCTTACACCTAGAAAACACACACATATTATTAGAGCTACGCACCTGCCCTTACACCTAGAAAACACACACATATTGTTAGAGCTACGCACCTGACCGTACACCTAGAAAACACACACACATTGTTAGAGCTACGCACCTGCCCTTACACCTAGAAAACACACACATATTGTTGGAGCTACGCACCTGACCTTACACCTAGAAAACACACACTTATTGTTAGAGCTACGCACCTGACCTTACACCTAGAAAACACACACATATTGTTAGAGCTATGCACCTGCCCTTACACATAGAAAACACACACATATTGTTGGAGCTACGCACCTGCCCTTACACCTAGAAAACACACACATATTGTTGGAGCTACGCACCTGCCCTTACACCTAGAAAACACACACATATTGTTGGAGCTATGTACCTGTCCTTACACCGAGAAAACACACACATATTGTTAGAGCTACGCACCTGACCTTACATCTAGGAAACACACACATATTGTTAGAGCTACGCACCTGCCCTTATACCTAGAAAACACACACATATTGTTTGAGCTACGCAACTGACCTTACACCTAGAAAACACACACATATTGTTAGAGCTACGTACCTGTCCTTACACCGAGAAAACACACACATATTGTTAGAGCTACGCACCTGCCCTTACACCTAGAAAACACACACATATTGTTGGAGCTACGCACCTGCCCTTACACCTAGAAAACACACACATATTGTTAGAGCTACGCACCTGCCCTTACACCTAGAAAACACACACATATTGTTGGAGCTACGCACCTGCCCTTACACCTAGAAAACACACACATATTGTTGGAGCTACGCACCTGTCCTTACACCTAGAAAACACTCACATATTGTTGGAGCTACGCATCTGCCCTTATACCTAGAAAACACACACATATTGTTAGAGCTATGCACCTGCCCTTACACCTAGAAAACACACACATATTGTTGGAGCTATGTACCTGCCCTTACACCTAGAAAACACACACATATTGTTAGAGCTACGCACCTGCCCTTACACCTAGAAAACACACAACTATTGTTGGAGCTACGCACCTACCCTTACACCTAGAAAACACACACATATTGTTAGAGCTACGCACCTGCCCATACAAATGGAAAACACACACATATTGTTGGAGCTATGTACCTGACCTTACACCTAGAAAACACACACATATTGTTGGAGCTATGTACCTGACCTTACACCTAGAAAACACACACATATTGTTAGAGCTACGCACCTGCCCTTACACCTAGAAAACACACACATATTGTTGGAGCTACGCACCTGACCTTACACCTAGAAAACACACACATATTGTTGGAGCTACGCACCTACCCTTACACCTGGAAAACACACACATATTGTTAGAGCTACGCACCTTACCTTTCACCTGGAAAAGACACACATATTGTTGGAGCTACGCACCTGCCCTTACACCTGGAAAACACACACATATCGTTAGAGCTACGCACCTGCCCATACACCTGGAAAACACACACATATTGTTGGAGCTACGCACCTGCCCTTACACCTAGAAAATACACACATATTGTTAGAGCTACACACTTGCCCATACACCTGGAAAACACACACATATTGTTGGAGCTACGCACCTGCCCTTACTCCTGGAAAACACACACATATTGTTAGAGCTACGCACCTGCCCTTACACCTGGAAAAGACACACATATTGTTAGAGCTACGCAATTGCCCATACACCTGGAAAATACACACATATTGTTGGAGCTACGCACCTACCCTTACACCTAGAAAACACACACATATTATTAGAGCTACGCACCTGCCCTTACACCTAGAAAACACACACATATTGTTAGAGCTACGCACCTGACCGTACACCTAGAAAACACACACACATTGTTAGAGCTACGCACCTGCCCTTACACCTAGAAAACACACACATATTGTTGGAGCTACGCACCTGACCTTACACCTAGAAAACACACACTTATTGTTAGAGCTACGCACCTGCCCTTACACCTAGAAAACACACACATATTGTTGGAGCTACGCACCTGACCGTACACCTAGAAAACACACACATATTGTTAGAGCTACGCACCTGCCCTTACACCTAGAAAACACACACATATTGTTGGAGCTACGCACCTGACCTTACACCTAGAAAACACACACTTATTGTTAGAGCTACGCACCTGACCTTACACCTAGAAAACACACACATATTGTTAGAGCTATGCACCTGCCCTTACACCTAGAAAACACACACATATTGTTGGAGCTACGCACCTGCCCTTACACCTAGAAAACACACACATATTGTTGGAGCTATGTACCTGTCCTTACACCGAGAAAACACACACATATTGTTAGAGCTACGCACCTGACCTTACATCTAGAAAACACACACATATTGTTAGAGCTACGCACCTGCCCTTATACCTAGAAAACACACACATATTGTTTGAGCTACGCAACTGACCTTACACCTAGAAAACACACACATATTGTTAGAGCTACGTACCTGTCCTTACACCGAGAAAACACACACATATTGTTAGAGCTACGCACCTGCCCTTACACCTAGAAAACACACACATACTGTTAGAGCTTCGCACCTGCCCTTACACCTAGAAAACACACACATATTGTTGGAGCTACGCACCTGATCTTATACCTAGAAAACACACACATATTGTTAGAGCTACGCACCTGCCCTTACACCTAGAAAACACACACATATTGTTGGAGCTACGCACCTGCCCTTACACCTAGAAAACACACACATACTGTTAGAGCTACGCACCTGCCCTTACACCTAGAAAACACACACATATTGTTGGAGCTACGCACCTGATCTTACACCTAGAAAACACACACATATTGTTGGAGCTACGCACCTGTCCTTACACCTAGAAAACACTCACATATTGTTGGAGCTACGCACCTGCCCTTACACCTAGAAAACACACACATATTGTTGGAGCTACGCACCTGATCTTACACCTAGAAAACACACACATATTGTTAGAGCTACGCACCTGCCCTTACACCTAGAAAACACACACATATTGTTGGAGCTACGCACCTGCCCTTACACCTAGAAAACACACACATACTGTTAGAGCTACGCACCTGCCCTTACACCTAGAAAACACACACATATTGTTAGAGCTACGCACCTGATCTTACACCTAGAAAACACACACATATTGTTGGAGCTACGCACCTGTCCTTACACCTAGAAAACACTCACATATTGTTGGAGCTACGCATCTGCCCTTATACCTAGAAAACACACACATATTGTTAGAGCTACGCACCTGCCCTTACACCTAGAAAACACACACATATTGTTAGAGCTACGCACCTGACCTTACACCTGGAAAAGACACACATATTGTTGGAGCTACGCACCTGCCCTTACACCTGGAAAACACACACATATTGTTGGAGCTACGCACCTGCCCTTACACCTAGAAAACACACACATATTGTTAGAGCTACGCACCTGACCTTACACCTGGAAAAGACACACATATTGTTGGAGCTACGCACCTGCCCTTACACCTGGAAAACACACACATATTGTTGGAGCTACGCACCTGCCCTTACACCTAGAAAACACACACATATTGTTAGAGCTACGCACCTGCCCATACAAATGGAAAACACACACATATTGTTGGAGCTATGTACCTGACCTTACACCTAGAAAACACACACATATTGTTGGAGCTATGTACCTGACCTTACACCTAGAAAACACACACATATTGTTAGAGCTACGCACCTGCCCTTACACCTAGAAAACACACACATATTGTTGGAGCTACGCACCTGACCTTACACCTAGAAAACACACACATATTGTTGGAGCTACGCACCTACCCTTACACCTGGAAAACACACACATATTGTTAGAGCTACGCACCTGCCCTTACACCTAGAAAACACACACATATTGTTGGAGCTACGCACCTGCCCTTACACCTAGAAAACACACACATATTGTTGGAGCTACGCACCTGCCCTTACACCTAGAAAACACACACATACTGTTAGAGCTACGCACCTGCCCTTACACCTAGAAAACACACACATATTGTTGGAGCTACGCACCTGCCCTTACACCTAGAAAACACACACATATTGTTGGAGCTACGCACCTGTCCTTACACCTAGAAAACACACACATATTGTTGGAGCTACGCACCTGCCCTTACACCTAGAAAACACACACATATTGTTGGAGCTACGCACCTGATCTTACACCTAGAAAACACACACATATTGTTAGAGCTACGCACCTGCCCTTACACCTAGAAAACACACACATATTGTTGGAGCTACGCACCTGCCCTTACACCTAGAAAACACACACATACTGTTAGAGCTACGCACCTGCCCTTACACCTAGAAAACACACACATATTGTTAGAGCTACGCACCTGATCTTACACCTAGAAAACACACACATATTGTTGGAGCTACGCACCTGTCCTTACACCTAGAAAACACTCACATATTGTTGGAGCTACGCATCTGCCCTTATACCTAGAAAACACACACATATTGTTAGAGCTACGCACCTGCCCTTACACCTAGAAAACACACAACTATTGTTGGAGCTACGCACCTACCTTTACACCTAGAAAACACACACATATTGTTAGAGCTACGCACCTGACCTTACACCTGGAAAAGACACACATATTGTTGGAGCTACGCACCTGCCCTTACACCTGGAAAACACACACATATTGTTGGAGCTACGCACCTGCCCTTACACCTAGAAAACACACACATATTGTTAGAGCTACGCACCTGCCCATACAAATGGAAAACACACACATATTGTTGGAGCTATGTACCTGACCTTACACCTAGAAAACACACACATATTGTTGGAGCTATGTACCTGACCTTACACCTAGAAAACACACACATATTGTTAGAGCTACGCACCTGCCCTTACACCTAGAAAACACACACATATTGTTGGAGCTACGCACCTGACCTTACACCTAGAAAACACACACATATTGTTGGAGCTACGCACCTACCCTTACACCTGGAAAACACACACATATTGTTAGAGCTACGCACCTTACCTTTCACCTGGAAAAGACACACATATTGTTGGAGCTACGCACCTGCCCTTACACCTGGAAAACACACACATATCGTTAGAGCTACGCACCTGCCCATACACCTGGAAAACACACACATATTGTTGGAGCTACGCACCTGCCCTTACACCTAGAAAATACACACATATTGTTAGAGCTAAACACTTGCCCATACACCTGGAAAACACACACATATTGTTGGAGCTACGCACCTGCCCTTACTCCTGGAAAACACACACATATTGTTAGAGCTACGCACCTGCCCTTACACCTGGAAAAGACACACATATTGTTAGAGCTACGCACTTGCCCATACACCTGGAAAATACACACATATTGTTGGAGCTACGCACCTACCCTTACACTTAGAAAACACACACATATTGTTAGAGCTACGCACCTGCCTTTACATCTGGAAAAGACACACATATGGTTGGAGCTACGCACATGCCCTTACATCTGGAAAACACTCACATATTGTTAGAGCTACACACCTGCCCTTACACCTAGAAAACACACACATATTGTTAGAGCTACGCACCTGCCCTTACACCTAGAAAACACACACATGTTGTTAGAGCAGCGCACCTGCCCTTACACCTGGAAAACACACACATATTGTTAGAGCTATGCACCTGCTCTTACACCTGGAAAAGACACACATATGGTTGGAGCTACGCACCTGCCCTTACACCTAGAAAACACACACATATTGTTAAAGCTACGCACCTGCCCTTACACCTGGAAAACACACACACATTGTTAGAGCTACGCACCTGCCCTAACACCTAGAAAACACACACATATTGTTAGAGCTACGCACCTGCCCATACACCTGGAAAACACACACATATTTTTGGAGCTACGCACCTGCCCTTACACCTAGAAAACACACACATATTGTTAGAGCTACGCACCTGCCCTTACACCAAGAAAACACACACATATTGTTAGAGCTACGCACCTGCCCTTACACCTAGAAAACACACACATATTGTTAGAGCTACGCACCTGCCCTTATACCTAGAAAACACACACAAATTGTTGGTGCTACGCACCTGCCCTTACACCTGGAAAACAGACACGTATTGTTGGTGCTACGCACCTGCCCTTACACCTGGAAAACACACACATATTGTTAGAGCTACGCACCTGCCCTTACACCTAGAAAACACACACATATTGATAGAGCTACGCACCTGCCCTTACACCTAGAAAACACACACATATTGTTAGAGCTACGCACCTGCCCATACACCTGGAAAACACACACGTATTGTTGGTGCTACGCACCTGCCCTTACACCAGGAAAACACACACAGATTGTTAGAGCTACGCACCTGCCCATACACCTGGAAAACACACACATATTGTTAGAGCTACACACCTGCCCTTACACCTGGAAAACAGAAACATATTGTTGGAGCTACGCACCTGCCCTTACACCTGGAAAACACACACATATTGTTAGAGCTACGCACCTTCCCTTACACCAGGAAAACACACACATGTTGTTAGAGCTACGCACCTGCCCTTACACCTGGAAAACACACACATATTGTTAGAGCTACGCACCTGCCCTTACACCTAGAAAACACACACATATTGTTAGTGCTACGCACCTGCCCTTACATCTAGAAAACACACACATATTGTTGGAGCTATGTACCTGCCCTTACACCTAGAAAGCACACACATATTGTTGGAGCTACGCACCTGCCCTTACACCTAGAAAACACACACACATATTGTTGGAGCTACGTACCTGCCCTTACACCTAGAAAACACACACATATAGTAAGAGCTACGCACCTGCCCTTACACCTAGAAAACACACACATATTGTTAGAGCTACGCACCTGATCTTACACCTAGAAAACACACACATATTGTTGGAGCTACGCACCTGCCCTTACACCTAGAAAACACACACATATTGTTAGAGCTACACACCTGCCCTCACACCTAGAAAACACACACATATTGTTAGAGCTACACACCTGCCCTCACACCTAGAAAACACACACATATTGTTAGAGCTACGCACCTGATCTTACACCTAGAAAACACACACATATTGTTGGAGCTACGCACCTGCCCTTACACCTAGAAAACACACACATATTGTTAGAGCTACACACCTGCCCTCACACCTAGAAAACACACACATATTGTTAGAGCTACACACCTGCCCTCACACCTAGAAAACACACACATATTGTTAGAGCTACGCACCTGCCCTTACACCTAGAAAACACACACATATTGTTGGAGCTACGCACCTGCCCTTACACCTAGAAAACACACACATATTGTTAGAGCTACGCACCTGCCCTTACATCTAGAAAACACACACATATTGTTGGAGCTATGTACCTGCCCTTACACCTAGAAAGCACACACATATTGTTGGAGCTACGCACCTGCCCTTACACCTAGAAAACACACACACATATTGTTGGAGCTACGTACCTGCCCTTACACCTAGAAAACACACACATATAGTAAGAGCTACGCACCTGCCCTTACACCTAGAAAACACACACATATTGTTAGAGCTACGCACCTGATCTTACACCTAGAAAACACACACATATTGTTGGAGCTACGCACCTGCCCTTACACCTAGAAAACACACACATATTGTTAGAGCTACACACCTGCCCTCACACCTAGAAAACACACACATATTGTTAGAGCTACACACCTGCCCTCACACCTAGAAAACACACACATATTGTTAGAGCTACGCACCTGCCCTTACACCTAGAAAACACACACATATTGTTGGAGCTACGCACCTGACCTTACACCTAGAAAACACACACATATTGTTGGAGCTACGCACCTGCCCTTACACCTAGAAAACACACACATATTGTTGGAGCTACGCACCTGCCCTTACACCTAGAAAACACACACATATTGTTAGAGCTACGCACCTGATCTTACACCTAGAAAACACACACATATTGTTGGAGCTACGCATCTGCCCTTACACCTAGAAAACACACACATATTGTTAGAGCTACGCACCTGCCCTTACACCTAGAAAACACACACATATTGTTAGAGCTACGCACCTGCCCTTACACCTAGAAAACACACACATATTGTTAAAGCTACACACCTGCCCTTAGACCTAGAAAACACATACATATTGTTAGAGCTACGCACCTGCCCTTACACCTAGAAAACAAACACATATTGTTAGAGCTAAGCACCTGCCCTTACACCTAGAAAACACACACATATTGTTAGAGCTACGCACCTGCCCTTACACCTAGAAAACACACACATATTGTTAAAGCTACACACCTGCCCTTACACCTAGAAAGCACACACATATTGTTAGAGCTACGCACCTGCCCTTACACCTAGAAAACACACACATATTGTTGGAGCTACGCACCTGACCTTACACCTAGAAAACACACACATATTGTTGGAGCTACGCACCTGCCCTTACACCTAGAAAACACACACATATTGTTGGAGCTACGCACCTGCCCTTACACCTAGAAAACACTCACATATTGTTGGAACTACGCATCTGCCCTAACACCTAGAAAACACACACATATTTTTAGAGCTACGCACCTGCCCTTACACCTAGAAAACACACACATATTGTTGGAGCTATGTACCTGTCCTTACACCGAGAAAACACACACATATTGTTAGAGCTACGCACCTGACCTTACACCTAGGAAACACACACATATTGTTAGAGCTACGCACCTGCCCTTACACCTAGAAAACACACACATATTGTTAGAGCTACGCACCTGCCCTTACACCTAGAAAACACACACATATTGTTAGAGCTACGCACCTGCCCTTACACCTAGAAAACACACACATATTGTTAGAGCTACGCACCTGCCCTTACACCTAGAAAACACACACATATTGTTAGAGCTACGCACCTGACCTTACACCTAGAAAACACACACTCATTGTTAGAGCTACGCACCTGCCCTTACACCTAGAATACACACACATATTGTTGGAGCTACGCACCTGACCTTACACCTAGGAAACACACACATATTGTTAGAGCTACGCATCTGACCTTACACCTAGAAAACACACACATATTGTTAGAGCTATGCACCTGCCCTTACACCTAGAAAACACACACATATTGTTGGAGATACGTACCTGCCCTTACACCTAGAAAACACACACATATTGTTGGAGCTACGCACCTGCCCTTACACCTAGAAAACACACACATATTGTTGGAGCTATGTACCTGTCCTTACACCGAGAAAACACACACATATTGTTAGAGCTACGCACCTGACCTTACACCTAGGAAACACACACATATTGTTAGAGCTACGCACCTGCCCTTACACCTAGAAAACACACACATATTGTTGGAGCTACGCACCTGACCTTACACCTAGAAAACACACACATATTGTTAGAGCTACGTACCTGTCCTTACACCGAGAAAACACACACATATTGTTAGAGCTACGCACCTGCCCTTACACCTAGAAAACACACACATATTGTTAGAGCTACGCACCTGTACTTACACCTAGAAAACACACACATATAGTAAGAGCTACGCACCTGACCTTACACCTAGAAAACACACACATATTGTTAGAGCTACGCACCTGACCTTACACCTAGAAAACACACACATATTGTTAGAGCTACGTACCTGTCCTTACACCGAGAAAACACACACATATTGTTAGAGCTACGCACCTGCCCTTACACCTAGAAAACACACACATATTGTTAGAGCTACGCACCTGTCCTTACACCTAGAAAACACACACATATAGTAAGAGCTACGCACCTGACCTTACACCTAGAAAACACACACATATTGTTAGAGCTACGCACCTGCCCTTACACCTAGAAAACACACACATATTGTTGGAGCTGCGCACCTGACCTTACACCTAGAAAACACACACATATTGTTAGAGCTACGCACCTGACCTTACACCTAGAAAACACACACATATTGTTAGAGCTACGCACCTGACCTTACACCTAGAAAACACACACATATTGTTAGAGCTACGCACCTGTCCTTACACCGAGAAAAGACACACATATTGTTGGAGCTACGCACCTGCCCTTACACCTAGAAAACACACACATATTGTTAGAGCTACGCACCTGTCCTTACACCTAGAAAACACACACATATAGTAAGAGCTACGCACCTGACCTTACACCTAGAAAACACACACATATTGTTAGAGCTACGCACCTGCCCTTACACCTAGAAAACACACACATATTGTTGGAGCTGCGCACCTGACCTTACACCTAGAAAACACACACATATTGTTAGAGCTACGCACCTGACCTTACACCTAGAAAACACACACATATTGTTAGAGCTACGCACCTGACCTTACACCTAGAAAACACACACATATTGTTAGAGCTACGCACCTGTCCTTACACCGAGAAAAGACACACATATTGTTGGAGCTACGCACCTGCCCTTACACCTGGAAAACATACACATATTGTTAGCTCTAAGCACCTGCCCTTACACCTAGAGAGCACGCACATTGTTAGAGCTGCCCAGAAATATTGTACAAGTGCCGCCATCGACTATTGCTTTATGCTGTTTATCAACGAAATTCCTTGTTAGGCCTCATTTTTGCAGAGAACCAATAGCGTAGTTATCAGGAAGCAGAGGGCAGTCGCTAAGGACCCACTCACCTGGGTTTTTACCCAACCTGAGTGACCAACACTTATAACTCTATTGGCATGCACAACACGCCGATACAGTTAATCTCAGCAGTAGAGAGCCATGGCCTCCTTCTACTACCCTCCATTTAATAGGTCGTATTAGACCTGTGGCCCATGGATCGGCAGGAGTATGCACAAGATGTCAGCCTCCTGCACTAACGCTTCATGATGATGCCACCGCGTCGCATCACACTGCCTTCACCGGTCACTAACTGTGCCAGCAGTCTCTTTTGGATACTGGGGTTAGGTGAGTATATATACTGTTCAAAAAAATAAAGGGAACATTATTCCATTTGCAACAGGCTGTTTGTGCTCCCTTTATTTCTTTGAGCAGTATATGTTTTTTATTTTAGTATCTTCTGCACTACAACTTTATTTGTGATGGAACTCAATGGATATTATTAGCATACTGTATATGGGGGGATAAGGCGGCATTATATGGTAACAATGTCCCTCGATTCCCCCCATCCCATATATGTATACTATATAATATACAGGGTGGTCCAAAAGTAGGTGGACAGAAAATAACATTTATTTTGATTTATACAGTATATAAAATTATATTTACTAGCACAAGCATAACATTGACAATTACATTTTATTATGAACAATAATACAAAAGCCCTTACATTTTAACAACACAGGTGCTCAAACTGTTTTCCATCACAATTTGCACAGCTTTGAAATCTGCCTCTTACGCTTCGACAAACATTTTTGCGCAAGTCTCTTTGGGTATTAATTTCTTGAAATGTATCTCCTATGTAATTTTTCAAATCACTGACACTGTTTGGTTTTCGACTATAAACTTTGTCCTTGAGTACTCCCCAAAAGAAAAAATCCATTGGGGTCAAGTCTGGTGAACGTGCCGGCCAATCCAGTGGGCCTCTTCGGCCATTCCTTTTATTAGGAAATGTTTCATCAAGATACTCGCGAACTACTCTTGAATAATGTGGAGGGGCCCCATCTTGTTGGAAATAAAGATCACTTGATTTAGGCTGTTGCTGTAAATAGGGAACAACTTGGTGCATTAGAATTTTGAGATAATTATCTCCTGTGACTGTTCCATAAAAAAAAGAAAAAAGGTCCAAAAACACCAAAACTTGAAATGCCACCCCAAACATGGACCCCAGGCTCATTTAGTTGTTGCTCTAATGTTAAATGCATGTTCTCATTATACCAGTAAATACAATTCTGTCTGTTAATATGGCCAGATAATTTGAAAGAAGCTTCATCACTCCATATAATGTTATCTAAAATTACTGGACTTTCTTCAATTTCATTAAGCATAATCTCACTAAATTGCAGCCGCCTGTCTGGATCATCCTCCATAAACCATGAATTAAACGTGGACGATAAGCTTTCCACCCAATAGACTTCAGGATTCGCATGATGGAAGCTCGTGAAATTCCCAATTCTAAAGAGACTCTTCGGTGGACTATTTTGGACTCTGAACAAATGTTTCAGCAACAAGTTGCTTATTATTTTCTGTACAGGCTGTTTTGGGTCTACCAGTTTTTGGAGCATTAAGGATTGAGCCAGTGGCATCGAATTTGTCACGAATGCAGTAAATGGTTTGTCTCTTTGGGGCTTGAGTACCAAATGTTTCAACCCAATTTGCTCTAACTGTTTCAGCATTTTGAGATTTCCAATACTCTTTTAAAATCCATTTTCTTTGATCTGTATTTAAATTATTTGCCATTATGGGTTATCTGAACTATCTGAAAAGAAAACAGATTAGGGGGAGATTTATCTGTGAAAACGGGATCTGTGACAGTGACTCAGTTGCCCTTAGCAACCAATTTTAATAAAGATAAATCTGTTCTGAGTTACTTTTCAGTGTCTTTATGTGGATAGCAATCATCATTTCTTCCTCCTCAATGAATATATTTATAAGACGTGCTATGTAGTAGTACATAATATGGAATAAATACCTTTATGTGATCCTATAAGATAATATCATTTCCTTTATGACTGTATATATAATCCTGTTTTTCTTCATTTTTGTTACTTTTAAAGTAGTTAGTCACCAGGAAGCAGCAGCTGAAGACAAGGAATCATAGAATCATAGAATCATAGAATCGTAGAGTTGGAAGGGACCTCCTGGGCCATCTGGTCCAACCCCCTGCTCAAAGCAGGATTCGCTAAATCATCCCAGTTAGATGTCTGTCCAGCCTCTGTTTGAAGACTTCCATTGAAGGAGAACTCACCACTTCTCGTGGCAGCCTGTTCCACTCATTGATCACTCTAACTGTCAAAAAGTTTTTTCTAATATCTAATCTGTGTCTCCTCCCATTCAGCTTCATCCCATTGCTTCTAGTCTTTCCTTGTGCAAATGAAAATAAAGTTGTTCCTTCTGCAATGTGACAGCCCTTTAGATATTTGTAGACAGCTATTAAGTCTCCTCTCAGTCTTCTCTTTTGCAAACTAAACATTCCCAAATCCTGCAACCTTTCCTCATAAGACAGGGTTTGCAGACCGGTCACCATTCTGGTCGCTCTTTTCTGAACTTGCTCCAGTTTGTTGATGTCTTTTTTAAAATGTGGTGCCCAAAACTGGACACAATATTCCAGATGAGGTCTGAGCAAAGAGGAGTAGAAGGAAATAATGACTTCACGTGATCTAGACTGTATGCTTCTGTTAATACATCCTAGAATTGCATTTGCCTTTTTTGCTGCTGCATCACACTGTTGACTCATATTCAGTCTGTGATCTATTAGTATACCCAAGTCTTTTTCACATGTGCTGTCACTTAGCCCTATTCCTCCCATTCTATATATGCTTTTTTCATTTTTATTGCCCAGATGTAGTACTTTGCATTTCTCCCTGTTAAAAACCATTCTGTTAGTTGCTGCCCACTTCTCCAGTTTATTTAAATCTTTTTGAATCCTCTCTCTCTCTTCTCTAGTATTAGCTATAACTCCTAGCTTTGTGTCATCAGCAAATTTAATCAGTTTACCCTCAATTCCTTCATCTAAATCGTTGATAAAGATGTTGAACAATACAGGGCCCAGGACAGAGCCCTGTGGTACCCCACTTGAGACATTCTTCCAACTGGATGTGCAGCCATTTACGACCACTCTTTGGGTCCGATCACTAAGCCAGTTATGAATCCACCTAACAGTTGCCTTGTCCATTCCATACTTAGTCATTTTTTCAATAAGGATTGTATGAGAGACTTTGTCAAATGCTTTGCTGAAGTCAAGATATACTATATCTACAGCATTTCCTTGATCCACCCAATCAGTAATACCGTCATAGAAGGAAATTAAATTAGTCTGACATGACTTATTAGTTACAAACCCATGCTGACTCTGTTTAATCACTTCATTCTTATCCAGGTATTGACATACATGTTGTTTAATAATTTGTTCAAAGATCTTTCCTGGTATAGAAGTCAGACTCACCGGCCTATAGTTGCCTGGGTCCACTTTCTTCCCCTTTTTGAAGATAGGAACAACATTTGCTCTTCTCCAGTCTTCTGGCACTTCTCCTGTTCTCCAAGAATTTTCAAAGATTATGGAGAGGGGTTCAAAAATTTCTTCTGCTATCTCCTTCAGTACTCTGGGGTGTAATTCATCTGGACCTGGAGACTTGAATTCATTTAGGTTAGCTAAGTGTTTCCTCACTATCTTTCTGTTTATAGATATCCTGGATTCTTCTATTCCCTTAATAGGACAGTGAATAACAGTTGATGTTACATTTCCTTTCTGAGAGAAAACAGATGCAAAATAGGAATTTAAAAGTTCAGCCTTCTCAACATCCTGTCTTACCATTTCATCATTTTCATCCAGTAAAAATCCTATAGCATCTTTGACTTTTCTTTTACTTTTGACATATCCCCAAAATCCTTTATTATTGCTTTTGACATCTCTTGCAAGCCTCAATTCATTTTCAGCTTTAGTAATCTGATTTGTGCCCTGCAGGTTCTGCAGACAGCATTATATTCTTCTTTAGATATGCCTCCTTCTTTCCATTTTAAAAACATTTTTTTCTTCCTTTTTAGCATGTGCTTAAGTTCTGTGTTCATCCATCCTGGTTTCCTTAAATGCTTCCTATTCTTCCCTCTCTTCGGAATTGTTAACAACTGTGCTTTGAGAATTTCATTTTTCAAGATTTCCCATCCTTCCTGGACATTTTTGTCTTTAAGGATATCCAGCCATTGGATCCCTCCAATTCTCTTTCTGAATCCCTTAAAATCTGCCTTTCTGAAATCTAACCTTGACGTCTGAGTCTTCACAGGTCTTCCGCCTCTAGTTATCCAAAATTCTAAAATAGCATGGTCGCTACATCCTAGGGTCCCAGCCACTTTTACCTCCTCAACCATTTCCTCCCTGGTTATAAGGATTAGATCCAAGGTAGCAGTTCCCCTTGTTTTCTCCTTTACCTTTTGGAAGATAAAGTTGTCAGCAAGAGAGGATAAGAATTTCCTTGACCTGTTAGTTTTGCCTGAGAGAGATTCCCAACAAATGTCTGGATAGTTGAAATCTCCCATGACAACTATGTCATATTTTTTGGAGAACTTGGCCATTTGATGCATAAAGAGTTCATCCATATCTTCAGCTTGCACAGGCGGCCTGTAGTAAATGCCTACAATGGTGTCCTTTCCATTGTTCTGTCCTTGTATTCTTACCCAAACAGTTTCCACAGAACTCCCAGTCTCTGAAGCTTCAATCTCTGTGCAGATATACGCGTTTCTAACATACAATGCGACACCCCCTCCTCGTTTATCAAGTCTGTTTCTTGCAAATAAGTTGTATCCTTCTAGTCTTGTATTCCAATCATGTGTATTGTCCCACCAAGTTTCAGTGATTCCAATGACATCATATTTCTTTTCCTGTGTTAGTAGTTCCAATTCTCCTTGTTTGTTGCCCATGCTTTGTGCATTAGTATAGAAACATTTTAGTTTGTGATTGGTTTCTCTTTCTCCAATATTTTTATTAATTAAATTCTTTCGTCTTTGTTCTTCCTTTCCACTTCCAATATCAGAGATCTCAATAGCATTTGTCAGGTGTATGGCTTTTCTGGTCTTTTGCTTCCCTTCCCATGTTGTTCTAGTTTAAAGCTCTCCTGATTAGTGTAGCAAGGCGACTTCCAAATACATGCTTTCCAGTCTTCGTAAGGTGTACCCCATCTCTAGCAAGTAGTCCATCGTATAAGTAGTTCACTCCGTGATCCAGAAATCCAAATCGTTGCTGACGGCACCATCGACGTAGCCAGTTGTTCACCTGCAGAATCTTATTCCACCTCCTTGTTCCATGGCCATCCACTGGGAGGATGGAAGAGAAGACCACCTGCGCTCCCAGTTCTTTCACTTTCTTGCCTAAGTCTTCAAAGTCTCTGCAGATGGTTTCCAGGTCGTTTCTTGCGGTGTCATTTGTCCCCACATGTAGTAGCAGGAATGGGTAGTCATCTGTAGGTCTGAAGAGTCCTGATATCCTGTCAGACACATCTTTAATTTTTGCACCTGGAAGACAGCACATTTCTCTTGAAGTTATATCCGGTCTGCAGATAGCGGCCTCTGTTCCTCTCAACAGGGAATCCCCCATGACCACCACTCTCCGTTTCTTCTTCACAACATTTTTCTTTCTCCATCCAGGAGGACTCTGAAGGCGTACAAGGAGGAGGAGGATGGGTGAGGAGCTGGAAAGTCTTTTTACCAAGGTCTGATTTCATGATTGACCCCCATTCATTTCAGCCTTAGGCAGTGATGGAGTTAATGGGACCAAACAGACAGAAACAAGTCAAAGGAGCGAGTGGAAATCGGGGATGGTTTTCCGTGTCATCTCGCACAAATCCCACTTTTAAAGCCTCATATGACATGAAGAAAAATCTAGGGCTGTGGCCGCCACTGAATCAGAGGATGGAGCTGCATTCCTCCGCTGGTCTTGTCATTTTCAAACTTTCGAAACACCAAGAGAAATAGAAGTCAGCGATGGCAGAACCTCTATTGGTACCAAATAACCAAATGTTTAGTCTTAAAAACTGCAAAATATATAATACACAAATAAAGCATCATAGTTATCTAATATTCCAATCAGAGGTCAGAAACATCCAGGAAGGGCGTATGTGCCATGTGACAGTGGAGGGAAGTTATATCACCACAGGTCTCCATCTGCAAAAGTGTTCATAGAACATGTACTATAGAAATGTAACAGTAAAAGTCTGTGTATAAAATCTGAGACGTGAGGTCCAATATCATCCCAAAATCCTGTGGGATTATTGCTCATATTGAGACACACGTATCATACTATGCTCTGAGTTATATACGGACATATAACTCAGAGCATAGTATGATACGTATGTCTCAATATGAGCAATAATCCCATTGTGCAGCTATTGCAAGAGAAAAACAACCCTACCCATCCCTGGCCACCAATGAGTGCAAGAATTTACAGTGGCTTGCAAAAGTATTCCCCCCCCTTGCCATTGTTCATGTTTTTCTACCTCACAACCTGGAATTTCACAGATTTTTTTTAACATTACATAAGTTCATGTAAAACAACAAATAGGACAAAAATAACTGAAAACTTCAGTGTGCTTAACTATTCACTACCTAAAGTCAGTACTTTGTAGAGCCTCCTTTAGCAGCAATTACAGCTGCAAGCTGCTTTGGATGACTCTCTATGAGCTTTCCACATCTGGCCACTGGGATTTTTACCATTTCTCAAGGCAAAACTGCTCCAGTTCCTTCAAGTTAGATGGTTTCCTCTGGTGAACAGCAATCTTCAAGTCTGACCACATATTCTCAATTGGTTTAAGGTCTGAGCTTTGATTAGGGCACTCCAAAACATTTTCACGCTTTCTCTTAAGCCACTCACATGTTGCTATAGCAGTATGCTTTGGGCCATTGTCTTGTTGGAAGGTGAACCTCCGTCCCAGTCTCAAATCACTGGCAAACTGAAAAAGGTTTTGCTCAAGAATATCCCTGTATTTCGCACCATGACAAAAAGAGTGGTATTCACATTTACCCAGGATTTCAGACTTCAGTTGTAGAGAGGTATTCACATTAGAGACGTTAGGACCTATCAGTTTTGAGTCCACCTTGTCGTTGGATGATTGGCATGCATGAATTGGCAAAATTATGTGCTAAGCGTCTCATTTTTTCTTAGTATCCAGAAGCAGTATTGCTATTCATATTCATATATATTTACATTGACATGCTTTAGCACTACAGAGTGTAACTTTTTTTGTTTATTGTATTTCGCACCATACAACTGCTTCTCAACTCAGACCATTTTCCCAGTCCCTGCTGCCAAAAAATATCTCCTCAGCATGATGTTACCACCACCATGTTTCACTGTGGGGATGATATTCTTGAGCTGATGAGCTGTGCTGGTTTGGCACCTGACATACAGTTTACCTTGGTGGCCAAAAAGTTACATTTTGGTCTCATCTGACCACACCATCTAACTCCATACATTTGGGAAGTCTCCCACATGTCTTTTGGCAAACTCAAAACGAGCCTCACAATTTTTGTGTGTAAGTAAAGGCGTTTTTCTGCCCACTCTTCCTTAAAAGCCACCTCTAAGCCGTGTACAGCTTAATGTGGTCATGTGGACAGATACTCCAGTCTCTGCTTGGGAATTATGCGGCTCCTTCAGGGTTACCATTGGTCTCTGTGCTGCCTCTCTGATTAATGCCCTCCTGCCCGGGCTGAGAGTTTTGGTGGGTGCCCTCTCTTGGCAGGTTTGTTGTGGTACCATGTTCTTTCCTTTTCATGGCAGTAGATTGGATGGTGTTCCGAGGGATTATCAGAGATTGGGTTATTTTTTGATAACCCAACTCTGACTTGAACTTCTGAACATCTTTGTCCCTGACTTGCTTGGAGATCTCCTTGGTCTTCATGATGTTGCTTGGTTAGTGTTACCTATTGCTTAATGGTGCTGCAGCCTCTGTGTCCTTTCAGAAAAGGTGTGTATATACTGACACAGTTGGGCAAAGCATACTGCACAAGCGCCGGAGGCTTTTTCAATGCGCAAGCGCGGAAAACTACGGCATCTGTGATATTCACAGATGAAGATTACGTTCAGCAAGCCGAGGAGGGGGGAGAAGGTGAATAAGCCCCGCCCATCGGACCGGACCACGGCGATTTCCATACATCTCCACCAAGATAAAAAAGGTATTTATGCATTAAAGGTGCGGGGTCGGGGGAAATCAAAAGTCCTAATAGAATCCTTATGGGACGTGCAATTGGGTGATATCTTTACATGATATCACTAAAAATGGGTGACAGATTCCCTTTAATGATAACCCAACACTGAATTCACGCTGCCAAAGTCAGAATGAAACAGAGCCTGGCAAGACATAGAGAAAACATACTTTGAAGAGCCAGCCAGAGAGTAAGAGACTATAGTAGGGGTGGGGAACCTCCGGACTGCAGGCCGCATGCGGCCCGCAGTGGCTTTTCATGCGGCCCGTGGGTAGGTCCATGGAGTCCTCAATGCTCGGGCGGCTGCTGTATCCTGTCAGCTGCCGGCCCTTTAACCCCCAAGTGCACGGGCACGCATCGTTCATTACAAAACGCTGGCTGCCCTGCACATGATGATGATGTCGTCTGGGTGGGTGGGGTTAGCGTCTGGGTGGGCGGGGCTAGCACCCAATGCTCTCCCGTCCACATGTTCCGGAAGAGGAGATGCTGCCAGAGAGTCAGCGATCTCTGTGAGTGCGTGCCCGCAGCTCTGTATCTCCCTGGGGATCTGTGCCCTCCAGCTATATGCCCCCCCGTGATCTCTGTGCCCCCAGCTATACTTCCACATGTGATCTGTGCCCCCCACCTATATATACCCCATGACCTGTGCCCCCAGCTATGTTTCCACATGTGATCTGTGCCCCCCACCTATATATACCCCGTGATCTGTGCCCTCAAGCTATGTTTCCACATATGATCTGTGCCCCCCACCTATATATACCCCATGATCTGTGCCCCCAGCTATGTTTCCACATCTGATCTGTGCCCCCCACCTATATATACCCCGTGATCTGTGCCCCCAGCTATGTTTCCACATGTGATCTGTGCCCCACACCTATATATACCCCATGATCTGTGCCCCCAGCTATACTTAAACATGTGATCTGTGCCCCCCACCTATATATACCCCATGATCTGTGCCCCCAGCTATGTTTCCACATGTGATCTGTGCCCCCCACCTATATATATATACCCCGTGATCTGTGCCCTCCAGCTATGTTTCCACATGTGATCTGTCCCCCCCACCTATATATACCCGATGATCTGTGCCCCCAGCTATGTTTCCACATGTGATCTGTGCCCCCCAACTATATACACCCCGTGATCTGTGCCCTCCAGCTATGTTTCCACATGTGATCTGTGCCCCCACCTATATATACCCCGTGATCTGTGCCTCCAGCTATGTTTCCACATGTGATCTGAGCCCCCACCTATATATACCCCGTGATCTGTGCCTCCAGCTATGTTTCCACATGTGATCTGTGCCCCCCCTATATATACCCCCTGTGATCTGTGCCCTCCAGCTATGTTTCCACATGTGATCTGTGCCCCCCACCTATATATACCCCGTGATCTGTGCCCTCCAGCTATGTTTCCACATGTGATCTGTGCCCCCCACCTATATATACCCCTTGTGATCTGTGCCCTCCAGCTATGCTTCCACATGTGATCTGTGCCCCCCACCTATATATACCCCCTGTGATCTGTGCCCTCCATCTATGTGCCCCCCCCCAGCTGTTTCCCCATGTGATATCTATGGCCCCTGTGATCTGTGCCCTCCAGCTATGTGCCCCCCGTGATCTCTGTGCCCCCAGCTATGTGCACCCCTGTGATATCTGTGGCTCCCAGCTTATTATCTATGTGCCCACCTGCTATGTACCCCCTGTGATGTTTGTGCTCCCATGTGCTCCCTGTGATCTGTCACCCAAAGCTATGTGCACCCCTGTGATCTTCGTGTCACCCCTTAGTGATCTGTCCCCCCCGGTGATCTATGAGCCTCCCCGACGATCCCTGTCCCCCCCGGTGCTATATATCCCCCCACAGCTGCTGCATTTACCCCGAAAGTGCTGTATATCCCCTCGAGTACTGTATATCCTACCACCTGTGATATATATAGCCCCCAGTGATGGAGAAGCAGCTCCAGCCGTCACATTAAGGGTGAGTTACCGTAATTAATTGTTAGCCTGAACATTACCCCGGTATATTTAGTCAATGTACCCACGTATGCAGAAAATTTCTGCATGAAAACCGGACTCCTTCCCAGAAAACACTCGTTTTTTTTCCGCTTGTTTTTTGCGCGTCCCCAGTCTCATAGAAAATAGCTAGAAATGCGGATTTTTCCACAAAATTAATGAGCGTGCTGCGTTTGTTACCGCGATGCGTTTTTTTCGTGGAAAAAAACCGCATCAATATGCACAAAAAGTGCAGAATTCATTAATATGAATGGGATGCTTCTTTTAAGCATTTTTGCTGGTAAAAAACACGAAAAAATGCTTACGTGGGTACACAGCCTCAAGGTGATCATTTTTATGTGGCCCTCGAATGATGGTAGAAATTTCCAAATGGCCCCCGGATGGAAAAAGGTTCCCCACCCCTGGACTATAGGAAGAGACCTAACTAGTCTGATGTGTATCTCTACATTTTTGCACCGCTCTAGTTAATAGACCTGTCTCCATACATGCTCTCATAGGAGAGACTTGTCGATCAACTGGAGACGAGATGTGGGGAGAAGCGGGATGTGGATGGCGCCCAGCTAGTCTTGCTTCTCCCTACAGTCCATGTTTTAATCTCCAGCTATGGCCCTCAGCCTGTTCTTTACGGTAAATTACGCTTCCTCTGAAACATGAGAAAAACATACCGTGTTGCAATCATGCAGCTAGGCTCTGATTCATACTGTCCATTTTTTGAGCAACATGAATTGACTGACAGTTTCACTTTGAGCACAAAGTTCCTGATCTTAAGATTCTATGAATAGGAGATGAGGAGGAAGAGCTGGAGGTAGACACAGACATTCTGCAAGTTGTTCTGGAATGACAATTACACTTATATGTGCCCACGTCGCGTTTTTCATGTGATTTTTTCCTGAGCAGAAACGCATGCCCCTGCCAGGGAAATCGCATGCGTTTTTTGACACGCGTTTTTGACGCAATTGTCAAGCGTTTTTGCATGCGTTTTTGCTCATATAATGAATGGTATGCAGAATCGCGGGCGATTCCGCAAAATTAATGAACATGCTGCGTTTTTTACCGCTAAGCGATTCCGCAGCAGTAAAAAAACGCATCATTGGTACAACATGTGCGTTTTGTATTAAAAATGAATGGAATGCTTTTTCTAAGCGTTTCCGCGGCAGAATCGCGAGTTTAAAAACGCTGCGAAACGCTTAAAAATCGCATCGTGGGTACACAGCCTAAGGCTTATCATAAAAATTGGATGCTTATTGACTGAAGCTGCTGATTTTGAGGTTTGGCAGCAACTTACCACCCTCTCCCCATACAGAACACATGCATACACAACCACCAAGCATGCACGTGTATGGGGGAGTCTCAAATATATCTGTGAGTCAAAAGAATTTTGGCCAACAGCTACTGTATCTAATGTGGACAGCCTTAAAAGGTTTTTTTTTCCAGGACTTCATCAGACTTTAAAGAGAACCAGTCACCTCCAGAAGCACTATTTACCTGTAGATACTTGTAGTCAGCAGGTAAAAAGCTTGTAAATCCCACCTGGCTGTCTTAATGGTGTAGCGGCTAAAGGTGAAAATAAAGTTTTATTCTCCCTGCAGCCACTCGCTTCCAGTCATATGGGCAGCACAAGGAGCAGTTACAATTACAGCTCACTATTCAGTAAGCATGCCGTAATAACGCCTGGCCCTTGATTTACATCTTGCTCTGCAATGTGTCTGCAGCTATGTGTGCACAGCAGAATATCCATCGTTGTGCAGGGTGGTGTTTATATTGCTCATTGTATATTGATCAGTGACTGCATTCACTCTCTGCATCGCCTTGATGATTGGAAGCAAGAAGATACAGAGAAATAAATCTTCATTTTCCTCAACTGGATGCTGCTCCAATAAGCCAGGTATGTCTTATACACTATGTGCACGCAGATTACCGCTATATCTGCAGGTAGATATCATTTCTGGAGTGAGCGTTTTCCGTTAATCCGATATGTAAGGGGGTCTATAGACTCTATCATGTAATAGTATTTTGTTTGGATTACAATCTAGATAATCACAAAAAAAACAAAAAAAAACAAAAATCAATCTTAGGGTGTGTGCACACGCTGTGGATTCTGCTGCGGATCCGCAGCGGTTTTGGTCCTGCGGATCGGCAGCAGTTTTTGCTGCGGTGTACTGTACCATTATAACCTATGTAAAATGAAAACCGCAGTGCAGACACTGTGGAATTTTCTGCGCGATTTTTCTGCGGTTTCAAATCCGCAGCATGTCAATTCTTTGTGCGGATTCTGCTGCGGTTTTGTACCTGCTCCATGGCAGGTGTCAAACCGCAGGCTAAACCACAGAAAAACTGCAGAATAAACCGTAGGTCTTTTGACCTGCGGATTTACCTGCTGTTTTTAATCAAATCCGCATGGAAAATTCCGCAGAGCAATCCGCAGCGTGTGCACACCACCCTTATTGGGCTAGTTCATCACCTAAGCATTCACTTTAATCAATCGAAGTAAGGGCAGGTGCGGACCATCGTATTTTTCGTCCAAGCGCCCAAAATTGCACTCGGAATCGATCAATGTTAGTTTTTGAGGCCGTCTACAAGTTAGATTTTTTTGGCCGGACAAAAGAGATGTACAGGCAAAACACATTTCTTAGTAGATGCGGGTCGCCCTCTCAGGGCTGTGGGGTACTCGGTACCGGGCCAGTATCAGCGGGATGTGTCACAGCAGCGGGGACCCGGTCCGTGGCCCTGGGCGCCCAAGTAATGGGGGAATGTAGTGGTTTGAATGAATAGTTTGTGACGCCACCTGTGGTGTTCGACAAGTGAGATGTTAGGCCGACGCTGCATGCAGATCCTCTGGGGCTGGTGGTGTGTTGCAGCCAAGATGGTGAAGCTCCCCACAGGTGGAGCTGTAGCCCCAGGGCAGTGTAGATGTGGGGGAAGAGGAGAGGCACAAGCGGTGTAGAAGGCGGTACCCAGATGTAGCGGGGTTGGATGCGTTGGCGCAAGAATGAATGGAGGACACCAGGGCTTGCAGTTCCAAAGCTTTACTCACAGTCTGTAGTACACACAGGTGCCTGCCTCCGTGCCGTGTCCCCCGGGTCAGGGACTCGGTCAACCTCCAGGCAAGATGGAATGCTCCCTTCCAATGCTCCGCCAACATGTGCCTTTCTGAACGTCTCCTCTATAGCGCCTTTAAGTGTGAAGTACTCCCAGTACTGCGTTACACTGGAGTGCCTCCTGACAGATGTTCCCAAGAACTCTACTTGTACGGCAGACAGCTGTAGCCTGCTTCGGGGACTCTCTACTCCTGAGTCTTGGCTCACTATCCAAGTTGCTGTTGTGTCCCCAAGTCTTAGATGGGAGTAGTGCATTTACAGTCCACTACTCCACTGGTGTCTGCTGCAGAACCATTAGTGTCCATAAAACCTCGGGGACCGGGCCCCGGCCTTGCACTTAGAACTTCTAGGCAGGGTTCTTCCTCTAACCCACGTCCTCTCTGTTGCCTTTTACTCCTATTGTCATGATCCCAGTGCAGGTTTTTGGGCTGCACACCGGGGGTTAATGTCTGGAGCTCGGTGCAGGTTTTGACCTGCACACTTGGGGTTAATGATTGTGGCCTCTTTCTGGTTCTGGGAGAGCATCATAAACCTCTGGGTAGCTTCAATCCCTGCCAGTTATACTTTTGCCTTTGGCCTAGTGTGCTGACCCCCGTGTGCCTGTTTGTTGCTAAAGCTTGTTTATATGGTTCTGACCCGGCTGTGTTTCCCGTTGTGAGTTTGCCTGTTGTTTTTGTACTGCGTTATTATCTGTGTATGACTCATTGCCTGTGACCTGACTACTCTCTGCTCGTCGCCCTCTTGTACCTTGCAGCTATCTCTGTGTGTGACTCATTGGCTATGTCCTGACTATTCTCCCTGTCTATGCCCCTTGGCAACTTTGTCTAACAGTTACTCTGCTAGGAATTGTCTTGCAGCTCCTAGCTCTGTGGAGTTTAGGCCACGCCCCTAGCAGTCACGTGCTTCAGGTCCTGCGGCTTTGAAGTACGCATCTATTCGGTTGCTGCCCGCTCCACAGGTAGCTTTGAGCACGCTTTCGCTTTACTCAGGGCACGTGCACTGGCTCAGTGAGCAAGTTCAGTGCGGTGTCTCTGACACCTATGTTCCGTACTTGTCTTTCTTTCTTATGGAAGCTCAGGCTTCAGTTCAATGTCTTTCTCCTTCTTTCCTTTCCTGTGCCAGCAGACCCAGGTCACTGAGATCTGCTGCAGCTCCTCCTTCCTCCATTCCTCTTCCAGGGATCTTCTTTCCTCACTCCTCTCTGAGTGGCTTCCTCTCTCGGACTGACCTGTAATCCTAAACCTTCACGCTCTTTTATGTATTCTCAACTTCACCCGCCTCCCAGCACATTTCGTGTTCCTAGCAGGGAACCACCAAAGGTGCTCTGCTACTCTCTAAGCAAGGAGCCGCAATGTAGCTTTGCTGAACTACCGTGTTGTGTGGGGTGCGAGTGTTGGAGCATGGTCAGGAGCCTCCAACTTACCTGGATGGTGGGGCACCACACCTCAGGAGGAGGTGCAGTACCTCTGTGGCGACTGACCCCCGGGGCGCCACAGATGAGTATTGAGCTTTTTCTCCCATTGAAGTGAAAGTACTGCTGTATTCAGGCAGCAGCCACTAGTCAATGTACGTGGTTGCTGTGCTTAGATGATACATCGCTTAAGCTAGGTGCACTGTGTCCATGTAGGATGCAGGGACAGATGGGAGACAAATCAAGGGTTAACGTATTTACTAGTACAGGATATACTCGACGCAGGGCGTTAATAAGTTTTGCAGGATTATTGCAGTAATGGAGGAAAAACTACAAGGAAATAGGGTGAACGGAACACCACCAGTGATGTGGTAGAAACGAGTTCTAAAATTCTAAACTTGTCCGGTTAGTAGACTTTCAGGTGCTGGATTCAACGATGTGGAGCGGTGATGCTGACAGCCGTCAGCGAAGACTTGTTCCAGTGGAGTGCTGAGGGAAACGGGGATCCAGTGGAGTCTGTACAGCGACAATTCATCTCATATGCAGGGTTCTGACTCCGGGGCTTGTGGTCGCGGATAAAGTGTGGGCCACAACACAGTTCAGACCCGACATGGCTCGGCAGATATTGACCGGGGATTGAGGGCACAGTTCAGGGTAACGTACCTGGCTTTCCTCTGAAGCAGTACGAACGCGGCACAAGCAGGACCACAGTGTTCAGCACCCTGGTATGGGAGAGCCTGCGGAGGCACTCCAAGTCTCTGTCCACAGTCCCTGCGGGTGGCCGAGGGTATTCTCAAGCGCAGGCCTGCGCTGCTCTGGTGCTGCGGGGATGGAGCACTTACGTTCCTTTGCTGCGCACTGTACTTTCCCGCCAAGTCTGCTCGCTTTTGCGCACGCTCCGCTGTACCCGAGCTAAACACACCCCCTGCTGCTAGGTGCAAAGGTCAGTCGGTGTTTTAGCTTTACCCCAGACAACAGAGGAGACAGTCGCAACAATTCCGAAGCCGGCGCCAGAAAGGTACCCCCAGCCCGGTACTTCTGCTTACAAGCCTACAGAAAAATTTCCAGACAAACACTTTAATGTCACCATGGCCGACCATTTACAATACGCAGGCTAACAGTGTTCTTTCAGCCTCCTTCTGGTCGGGCATGCACTTATGTAACCGTATAAGAAAGTGCAGTAGATTGATCTTTTCTGGAAAATACGTCTCTTTATAGTGGGTCCCAATGGTGGCCGGATGTTTCAGAATCCATCCGGACAGTGTACACTGATAGGCGCACACTTCCCAAGCATATGCACCCAAGAGTGTCCACAAGCGCAGTGAGGACCTAGCCTTAAGGTACCGTCACACTTAGCGATGCACCAGCGATCCCGACAGCGATATGATCCGGTCAGGATCGCTGGTGCATCGCTAAGTGGTTGCTAGTGAGCTGCCACACAGGCAGATCTCACCAGCGACATAGCAGCGGTCAGCGGTCGCTACTTACCTGTCAGATGAGGCGATGAAGACGTCCTCCCGCCCGCGTCCACGCATCGCTCGTCGCCACAGCAGGAAGCCCAGCAGGAAGCAGACGACAAGAAACGGCCCAGACTGTTCTTGCGCGATCAGCGATAACCAGCGGGGGAGCGGTCGGAGGTAAGTATCACGCATAGCGATATCGCTAGCAATATCGCTGCTGCGTCACAAAACCAGTGACGTTATAGCGATACTGCTAGCGATATCGTTTAGTGTGACGGAGCCTCTGCTTGAGCAGTTTCAGCTGACTGTGAGTGTCGGACCCCCACCAATCTTATGTTGAGATGAGTCATCAATTGTTAGGTCCTGAACAACCCTATTAACAATCAAGGTGGCACATGTCTCCAGAAGCACAAGCCAGGCATTATGTAAAAAATGGCATAGTTTCAATTTTCAATCTGCAATATCAATTGTGAATTACTTTCTGGAGAACGCTAGTGTAGTCAAAATAGACACTACACCCCTAGATGATTTCCCTGAGTGTAATTTGCAAAATGGGGTAACTTTTGGGGGATTTCTTCTGTTTTGGACTCTAAAGGTGTGTGCACACGCTGCGGATTTTGCTGCGGATCCGCAACGTTTCTGGCCCTGCGGGTCCGCAGCAGAATCTGCTGCGTTGTACAGTACCATTGTACTCTATGTAAAATGGAAACCGCTGTGCACATGCTGCAGAATTTTCTGCGCAGTTTTGCTGCGGTTTCAAATCCGCAGAAAGAAATGACATGCAACACTTCTTTTCTGCGGATTCCGCTGCGGTTTACCATCTCCTCCATTGTAGAGGTGATAAAACGCAGGGCTAAACCGCAGCCTAATCCACAGGTAAACCGCAGGTCTTTTGACCTGAAATTTACCTGCAGATTTTACAAAATCCGCAGCACCTAAAAACTACGTGTGCACATAGCCTAATGGACTCTGCAAATGTTGCCTACAAAGTACTCCAGGAAACTCTGCTCCCTAAAAGCCAAATGTCTCGCTCGCTCTCCTCAGTCCAGCTGTAAGCCCAAACAAAAGTGTATGATCACATACAGGGTATTGCTGCATTCAAAAGATATTACTGTATAAATGTTTGTTTCCATTTCCCCCCATTATTATTTGTGAAAATTAAAAATTCAGGGCTATAACAACATTTTCATGTAAAAAAAAACAAACAATTTTTCATTTTCATGTCCCAATGTTATAAACTTCTTTGAAGCACCTGTAGGTTTAATATGCTCACCACACCCCTAGATCAGAGTTTTCCAAACTTCAGTCCTCCTGGACCCCAACAGATCATGTTTTCAGTATTTCCTTAGTATTGTAAGGTGATGGAATTATTATCAAGGCATCAAACATTTCCAAAACTTCTCTCACGTGTGCAATACTAAGGGAACCCTGAAAACCTGATCTGTCGGGGGCATTGAGGACTGGAGGTTGGGAAACACTGCCATAAATGAATTCCTTGAAGGGTGCAGTTTTCAAAATGGGGTCATTTGTAGGGGGTTTACCATTCTTGTGAGGGACGGGCAGGGCTGTATTCGTGGCCACTAACATATGCAACAATGTGCCCTGGCCTCCCATCACAAACATGCTGCTCTTCACTCAGCATACCTGCAATGCCTTTCACAGCTCCATCAGGATCCTCTGTACGGTTCTGGGGGATTTCAGTACCCACTTTAGAAATAACGGAGTCACAGTCCAGTTCAAATTTAAACGGAGCAACTTTACTGAGACTTGTACACAGCATATTCATATTCTTTCCATCATCATCATCATCATCATCAGGGTTCACAGCATACAACTCCTCTTCTGTTCCTTTCCTTCTATCTCTATTACTAAGTCCGCTTCTGGGGCAGACCATGCCGAACAGTCCCACAGCATCTTCAGTGCCCAGCCACACTCCAGTTGGGTGTTCCCTCAGCTGTTTCGCCCTGGCTTTGAAGGCATCAGCCCACGAGATAAGCTGCCACATGGTAAGAGATGTGCCCGTACTGCTTAGTCTTCATTAGCAACAGTAGACCCACTTATACTGTGTTGCCAGTACTGCCACTGTAGATCCCTCTGGAATACTTCTGGTCACGAATATATGCTGGGCTTTAGGCTTGCACATAATGTTGCGTGACACGGTGCTACCCAGGGCTAGCCAGCCCTCCTGAGCTAATGGGTGCCCTCACCCCGACTGAATCCTGTCAGGAAGATCTCTCTGTCTTAACCCACCGTGCCCCTCCTATATTAACTATCTACACTCCCAACAATGTTCCCTGACTACAGTGCCCCATCTAGTGGCCAATCTGAGGTAATACTCCCAATTAGCATTTTACCCCATCTAGTGGCTGACCCAGGGCAGCTCACTTTCCCTAGCAATACTACAACATTAAATATACATATATATTACATTATACAGCCAGCCAATGGATAGAGTAATTAAAATATACCTTTTATTCGATTAATATAAAATAATGTCGGAGGAAATGCAGAATGGCCATGCGTGATATACCATTCAGATGAACCCCAGTCGACTCCCCTGATGAGATTAGACGAAACGCGTCGGGAGATAGGGGTATCGCGCTCACCAGTCACGGGGATGGCAATTCATCAGAGAATGCCCCTGCTAATTGGGTGAGATGGTTCCGTGTTTTATTTCATTTTTTGGTGTCTTGATATTGGTCTCACCATATAAGAGACGGTCTATCTAAGATGTTTATGCATACCTGGTGGATTTAGATCCGTTGTTAAGACATATGGAGGGTATGCGGAAGTATATCTTCATTATGACACATCTTTCTATCTGACACATCATTTGTGTGCTATTAGAACCCGTAGCGAATGTGGCAATTGAGGCTGTGTGGTTCTCATTTAGTTTGTGTAGCAGTATTGTGCCCTGTATTATATGGTACTCCTGATTAGGAGGGGGACATGGTTATGCCTAACGTGGGAATAGATTGATGGCATGATACCTATCTCCAACAAAAAGATGGCTAATGGTACGATATGTGAAGCATAGAGATTATATTGAGAATTATGTACTCTATGCTTTTGGATGAGGTTGGCCATTTTGATTTATTCTAAGCACCCAATGAACACTTGGATATTTTGGGATGCTTAGTAATGACGGGCGATACTAGTTTGTTCCATTTATGTGTTCTTCTTTGTCGTGTTTGATGTAATTTGAGCACCTTGCACTTTATTTTATATTAATCGAATAAAAGGTATATTTTAATTACTCTATCCATTGGCTGGCTGTACAATTTAGGAAGTGGATATCCTAGTGCTGTCTATATATATATTACATTAGCAGCACAGAAAAGCATTAAGGGGTTAAAAGAACAAGTACACATATTGCAACCCCTTACACTCTTCTGGCAGTATAAGGGCTCTACAAATGAGGCATGGTGTCCCCATACCATGGAAGTAAAGTCTGCTTCCCAAAATGGCACGACTTTCTTTTGGAGCTTTCCTGTGTACCCAAACAGTTGTTTTTCCCAACATATGGGGCACAGGCGTACTCAGGGGAAATTGCACAACAAACTTGGTGGTCCATTTTATCTAGTTACCCTTATGAAAATGAAAAATTTGGGGCTAAAGCAACATTTGTTTTGCTTTTTTTAAATCGTAAATTTTAATTTTTACCGTTCAAAGTTTTAAAATTCCGTGAAGCACCTGTGTGTTCAAGATGCTTAGCACACCTCTAAATAAATTCCTTGTGGGGTGTAGTTTCCATAATGGGGTCACTTGTGGAGGGTTTCTATTGTTTAGGTACATCAGGACTTTTGCAAATGTGACACGGCATCTGCTATTGCTCTCGTGTTTGCTTTCCAAAATTCAAATGGTGCTCCTTCCCCTCAAAGCTCTGCCGTGCCCCAAGCAGTAGTTTGCGCAACAAATTGTTGGGTAAATTTTCTCCTGTTACCGTTGTGGAATTGAAAAATGTGGGTGTTAAAGAAACATTTTTGTGGGTAAAATGTATTTTTTCATTTTCACGGCTCAACGTTATAAAATTCTGTGAAGCACCTGTGGGTTCAAGGTGCTCACCACAGCTCTATATGAATTCCTTGAGGGGTGTAGTTTCGAAAATGGGGTCACTTGTGGGGAGTTTGCAATGTTTTAGGCACATCAGGGGCTCTCCAAATGCGACATGGCGTCCTCTATCTATTCCAGCTATTTTTTTTTTACATCCAAATGTGGAACTTAATTTTATTCCAAGATATATTGATTAAAATGAACTTTCTAGGTGGGAAAACTCCTTTAAGCAGCCATGTTTTTCTAATCCTGTAAGACTTAATGGTAATAGAAGGGATGAAAACATCTCTCGCCTTATGCATTGCAGGTTGCCATATGGCTGCCATCGTTGCTCGCAAGCAGTACATTTTAATTAAGATTTATTTGTATGTCTTGAGAAATTGAGCCGGTTTCATACCGAAAAGCTTATTGGAAAAAACTAACAGCATATTGCAATTCAGCAGAAAGGACATATATACATCTCAAGCGTGAATTACTCTAGGGACTGGATACACAAGTTCCACCATCTCATTAGAAGTTAGAAATTTATGACTGAATCACATTAATTAATTTTATAGCTGATTGTTATCCTACCATGCTAATTTTCCAGTTGCTGATTTATTATCATATGCTATTATATGGGATATTCAAATCAACTAATGATTGCGGGAATCACGCTGCCATGACAGCGGGATGGATGTGATAGCTATGACAGAGAGTCATTATCATTTGTGTCTATCCCTGTTATAAAGTTGTGGTGCACACTTGAGATATTTACTTTAAGAACTGGAACAGATAAAAGTTGGTGAAGACCACTTGACCAATACTGTAAGATGGAGGTGGCTCAAGAGCAGAGTCATATAATTAATTGATAATCTGTGCTGGGCTTAAAGGCTTGTTCCCACCTTGGCAAGTCATCACTGACAGATCAACCCATCCGAAAAATGAAGCTTTGAAATGTCCTGTTGGGATGGAGCTCTGGCCATGCACAGACGTCATGACTCCTTGATTGCAGACAGAAAAGCACTGTACTTACTATCCCCACTAGATCCATAGACAATTCATGGTGGCACATACGAATTCCAAACCTCCTCAGCCACTAACATCATCACAAGAACTGTGTGCCAGGAGCCTGGCATAGGTTTCCATGTCCGAGCAGCTGCATACAAGCCTTACATCACCAAGCACAATACAAAGCGTCAGATGGAGTGGTGTAAAGCTGTGACCCTGCTCCACCAGTGCTGCTGATCCACGCCAGGTAAGCTGAATGTGTAATGTAAGGTGGACCCCCATTTGACACATTAATTTTTTTCCCTATCTTCCGTCTGAAAATTTGAGGTGTATCTTATTGTCCGAAAAATACGGTGTGTATGTATATCATATATATATATATATATATATATATATATATATATATATGTAAGGGTGCACCTTACGAAGACTGGAAAACAGGTATTTGAAAGTCACCTTGCTACACTCATCAGGAGACCTTTAAACTAGAACAATGCGGGAAGGGAAGCAAAAGGCCAGAGAAAGCCATACACCTGACAAATGCTATTGAGAACTCTGCTATTAGAAATGGAAAGGAAGAACAAAGACGAAAGAATCTAATTAATAAAAATATTGGAGAAAGAGAAACCAATCCCAAACTAAAATGTTTCTATACTAATGCACAAAGCATGGGCAACAAACAAGGAGAACTGGAACTACTAACACAGGAAAAGAAATATGATGTCATTGGAATCACTGAAACTTGGTGGGACGATACACATGATTGGAATACAAGGCTAGAAGGATACAACTTATTTACAAGAAACAGACTTGATAAACGAGGAGGAGGTGTCGCATTGTATGTTAGAAACGCGTATATCTGCACAGAGATTGAAGCTTCAGAGACTGGGAGTTCTGTGGAAACTGTTTGGGTAAGAATACAAGGACAGAACAATGGAAAGGACACCATTGTAGGCATTTACTACAGGCCGCCTGTGCAAGCTGAAGATATGGATGAACTCTTTATGCATCAAATGGCCAAGTTCTCCAAAAAATATGACATAGTTGTCATGGGAGATTTCAACTATCCTGACATTTGTTGGGAATCTCTCTCAGGCAAAACTAACAGGTCAAGGAAATTCTTATCCTCTCTTGCTGACAACTTTATCTTCCAAAAGGTAGGGGAGAAAACAAGGGGAACTGCTACCTTGGATCTAATCCGTATAAACAGGGAGGAAATGGTTGAGGAGGTAAAAGTGGCTGGGACCCTAGGAGGTAGCGACCATGCTATTTTAGAATTTTGGATAACTAGAGGAGGAACACCCGTGAAGACTCAGACGTCAAGGTTAGATTTCAGAAAGGCAGATTTTAAGTGATTCTGAAAGAGAATTGGAGGGATCCAATGGCTGGATATCCTTAAGGACAAAAATGTCCAGGAAGGATGGGAAATTTTGAAAAGTGAAATTCTCAAAGCACAATCGTTAACAATTCCGAAAAGAGGGAAGAATAGGAAGCATTTAAGGAAACCAGGATGGATGAACACAGAACTTAAGCACATGCTAAAAAGGAAGAAAGAAATGTTTATAAAATGGAAAGAAGGAGGCATATCTAAAGAAGAATATAATGCTGTCTGCAGAACCTGCAGGGCACAAATCAGATTATCTAAAGTGGACAATGAATTGAGGCTTGCAAGAGACGTCAAAAGCAATAATAAAGGATTTTGGGGATATGTCAAAAGTAAAAGAAAAGTCAAAGATGATATAGGATTTTTACAGGATGAAAATGATGACATGGTAAGACAGGATGCTGAGAAGGCCGAACTTTTAAATTCCTATTTTGCATCTGTTTTCTGTCAGAAAGGAAATGTAACATCAACTATTCTTCACTGTCCTATTAAGGGAATAGAAGAATCCAGGATATAGTGAGGAAAGACTTAGCTAACCTAAATGAATTCAAGTCTCCAGGTCCAGATGAATTACACCCCAGAGTATTGAAGGAGATAGCAGAAGAAATTTTTGAACCGCTCTCCATAATCTTTGAAAATTCTTGGAGAACAGGAGAAGTCCCAGAAGACTGGAGAAGAGCAAATGTTGTTCCTATCTTCAAAAAGGGGAAGAAGGTGGACCCAGGCAACTATAGGCCGGTGAGTCTGACTTCTATACCAGGAAAGATATTTGAACAAATTATTAAACAACATGTATGTCAGTACCTGGATAAGAATGAAGTGATTAAACAGAGTCAGCATGGGTTTGTAACTAATAAGTCATGTCAGACTAACTTAATTTCCTTCTATGACAGAATCACTGATTGGGTGTGTTAGGCGTCAGGTTTCTGCGTCTGCTCTGCAAGAATCCAGAGCCTCACATTCTGTGGTCTCCTGCTGTCTTTCTACTGCAGAGGAGATTATTTTGCAGCAGGCCGCTCCAGAGACTAAGTCCCTCTGTGCTCCTACTGGGCATGCTCATGAGACGATCTCCCATTGGAGATCGGGAGTCATGTGTCCAGGTCCTGTTCCAGATCTCATTGGTCCATCTCGGAGATCTGGAAGGTCCCGCACCGCTATAAAAAGTGCGCATGGCCATTCCGCCATGCGCTAGTATAGACTATACTGCTATGTATGAATGGTGACTGATGTATGATTCTGGTGACTGACTTATTATGAAACCCCTTCCCTCTGATATTACGCATGTGGTTAGGGAATTAGTTCAGTAGTCTGTCTGTGCCAGTCTGTGGCAAGCCTTAGGCTGAGTGCAGACGTACTTTTTGGCCCTGCGGATTTTTCCGCGCAGTATGGAAGAAATCCGCAGGTCAAATGACCTGCATTTTTCCTGCGGATTTTGTCCATTTTTGATGCGGTTTTTGTGCAGTTTTCCATCGCGGTTTTCCCCCTGCGGATTTGGTGACAGGGGAGATGGAAAATCGCACAAAAGAAGTAACATGCTGCGGATTTTGTACCGCGGAAAAATCCGCAGCGTCTGCACAGCGTTTTTTTTTTACATTGATTTTAAGGCTACTGTACATCACAATGCAGAAATGCAACGTTTCTGCGCGGTAATATCTGCTGCGGAACCGCTGAAAATCTGCATCGTGTGCACACAGCCTTAGACCACTGTATACACCGCACCTCTGCGCTGGCGTCCGACACAGCGCCTGCTTTGTAGCTGTGTCGTCCAGCGGTAGTGTCCTGCACCGCACTGCAGTTGCAGCCCTTCTTGGCATTCGCAGTAGCGACGCCGCACACACGGTAGGTCTAGACGGACGCAGCCCCTCTGTCTTAGTTCCTGCTCCTGTGACCTTATAGCGTGTGTGCATTTACCTGAGGCCTGTGACTCTAACAGGCTCAGCCTTTTGTATGTTTTTGTTGCAGCGCCTCTGTGTGTGAACAGAGCCCGCTCTCCGCACTTCGGGTGAAGTTGAACCCGTGCGCATTATATCGCCATATGGCTCATCTGCCATTACTCAGCAGTGGTTATTTCACCTACTGCGCGGTGGACCCCGAGCGGTGAACGCACTTTATAATTATTTTTATTTAGTGCGTTCTGCTGTTCCTAACATTATACTAGCGCCAGGGTCTGGCTAGTGATGGCAGATCAGCAGCAACTCCTTCAATGCATTCGCCAGCTAGAGGGCCGGTTGGCTACTCTTGAGAGTGTTATCACAGCGGCGAAGTCTTCGGAGGCTGCTGTACAGGCGATCGCAGAGGCGGTTTCTCGTATGTCCACATCCTCCCACGCGCCGACAGTTACCCGCCTCCCATTGCACAATAAATTTTCTGGCGATGGCGCCTCCTGTAGGGGTTTCGTCAGCCAGTGCTCTATCCGGCTGGAGTTACTGGCTGCGCGATTCCCTACGGAGCAGGCCAAGGTGGGGTTTATTGTTTCCCTTCTGTTGGGCAAGGCGTTGGAGTGGGCTATGCTACTATGGGAGCGTGGTGACCCAGAGGTTCGGACCGCTGCTTAGTTTTTAACAGCTATTAAGCAGGTCTTCCTGGGACCACGGGTCACGCACGACACCTCTCTACAGCTACTGGCTTTGACTCAGGGATCCCTCTCGGTTAGTCAGTATGCCGTTCGTTTTCGGACACTGGCTTCCGAGCTGGAGTGGTCTGACAAAGTCCTCATCCCTGTGTTTTGGAGAGGTTTAGCTGAGCATGTTAAGGATGCTCTTTCTACCAGGGAAGTTCCTGCAAGTCTGGAGGAGCTGATTGCCATTGCCACCCGTATTGATCTCCGTTTTTCGGAGCGCGGGCTGGATCGTGCTCAATCCAGACGGAAGGTTACTCCGGCTCCCAACCTCTTTGAACCTCTGGAATCACCCGAGCCAGAGTGTTCACTCCCAGAGCCCATGGAGGTGTCTCGCGCCAGTCTCGAGGCTTGTCCAGCACTAAGCTCCACTATTTACCAGGATAATGGGGCCCCGCAATGGCCAAACTCTGTGCCACCGGGCAAGACCTTTGTCCCCCCTCGCCTTCCGCCGACGGTTCTCGCGTGGGCACACGCGTCCAGGGCAGGTGGTCACTGTGGCTACATGCAGACCACAAAACTCCTGGCAGGGTCATATTGGTGGCAGCACAGGGCTCGGGACATTAAAAAATATATTCAGGCATGCGCCTCGTGTGCTCGGGTAAGCTTCCTTAAACAGAGAGTAGAGACGTCTGCCGACACACCGCGGCGTTCCACTTCAACTTATGCTCCGGGCGTTTTTTCCGCTCCCGTGGTCTCCCACGTGTCCCTTCTTAAACCTGGCAATCTTGCCACCTCTGATACCTTCCACTTGTCCCGGTTATCCGTGTCACCTACCGGGACACCAGACTTGCCTTCGGACGAGTCTGAGGCCTATGCCTCTGATGGGCACAGGGTGGTGGATTGGAAGGCTCAGAGAGGAGGGGGCCCTAGGATGGGGGTAATGTTAGGCGTCAGGTTTCTGCGTCTGCTCTGCAGGAATCCAGAGCCTCACATTCTGCGGTCTCCTGCTGTCTTTCTACTGCAGAGGAGATTACTTTGCAGCAGACCGCTCCAGAGACTAAGTCTCTCTGTACTCCTACTGGGCATGCTCACGAGACGATCTCCCATTGGAGATCGGGAGTCTTGTGTCCAGGTCCTGTTCCAGATCTGATTGGTCCATCTCGGAGATCTGGAAGGTCCCGCACCGCTATAAAAAGTGCGCATGGCTGTTCCGCCATGCGCTAGTATAGACTATACTGCTATATGTGAATGGTGACGGATGTATGATTCTGGTGACTTATTATGAAACCCCTTCCCTCTGATATTACGCATGTGGTTAGGAAATTAGTTCAGTAGTCTGCGCCAGTCTGTGGCAAGCCTTAGCCCACTGCGCACTCCGCACCTCTGCGTTAGCGTCCGACAGCGCCTGCTTTGTAGCTGTGTCGTCCAGTGGCAGTGTCCTGCGCCACGCTGCAGTTTCAGCCCTTCTTGGCGTTCGCAGTAGCGATGCCGCACACACGGTAGGTCTGGATGGACGCAGCCCCTCTGTCTTAGTTCCTGCTCCTGTGACCTTATACCGTGTGTGCATTTACCTGAGGCCTGTGACTCTAACAGGTTCAACCTTTTGTATGTTTTTGTTGCGGCGCCTCTGTGTGTGAACAGAGCCCGCTCTGCGCACTTCGGGTGAAGTTGAACCCGTGCACATTATATCGCCATATTGCTCGTCTGCCATTACTCAGCAGCGGTTGTAACACCTACTGCACGGTGGACCCTGAGCGGCGAACGCACTTTATTATTATTTTTATTTAGTGCGTTCCGCCATTCCTAACAGGGTGGATCAGGGAAATGCTGTAGATATAGTATAGCTTGACTTCAGCAAAGCATTTGACAAAGTATCTCACACAATTCTTATTGAAAAAATGACTAAGTATGGAATGGACAAGGCAACTGTTAGGTGGATTCATAACTGGCTTAGTGATCGGACCCAAAGAGTGGTTGTAAATGGCTGCACATCCAGTTGGAAGAATGTCTCAAGTGGGGTATCACAGGGCTCTGTCCTGGGCCCTGTATTGTTAAACATCTTTATCAACGATTTAGATGAAGGAATTGAGGGTAAACTGATTAAATTTGCTGATGACACAAAGCTAGGAGGGATAGCTAATACTAGAGAAGAGAGAGAGAGGATTCAAAAAGATATAAATAAACAAACTGGAGCAGTGGGCAGCAACTAACAGAATGGTTTTTAACAGGGAAAAATGCAAAGTACTACATCTGGGCAATAAAAAAGCATATACAGAATGGGAGGAATAGGGCTAAGCAACAGCACATGTGAAAAAGACTTGGGTATACTAATAGATCACAGACTGAATATGAGTCAACAGTGTGATGCAGCAGCAAAAAAGGCAAATGCAATTCTAGGATGTATTAACAGGAGCATACAGTCTAGATCATGTGAAGTCATTATTGCCCTCTACTCCTCTTTGGTCAGACCTCATCTGGAATACTGTGTCCAGTTTTGGGCGCCACATTTTAAAAAAGACATCAACAAACTGGAGCAAGTTCAGAAAAGAGCGACCAGAATGGTGACCGGTCTGCAAACCCCGTCTTATGAGGAAAGGTTGCAGGATTTGGGAATGTTTAGCCTGCAAAAGAGAAGACTGAAAGGAGACTTAATAACTGTCTACAAATATCTCAAGGGCTGTCACATTGTAGAAGGATCATCTTTATTCTCATTAGCACAAGGAAAGACTAGAAGCAATGGGATGAAACTGAATGGGAGGAGACACAGATTAGATATTAGAAAAAACTTTTTGACGGTTAGAGTGATCAATGAGTGGAACAGGCTGCCACGAGAGGTGGTGAGTTCTTCTTCAATAGAAATCTTCAAACAGAGGCTGGACAGACATCTGTCTGGGATGATTTAGCGAATCCTGCTTTGAGCAGGGGGTTGGACCAGATGGCCCAGGAGGTCCCTTCCAACTCTACCATTCTATGATTCTATGATATATTACACGTATGTATGTATTGTGGTAGATTGGCTTACTCTGTTGCTTAACGAGGTAGTCACAGGAATGATTCTCATTTAAATTTCCATTGGTTTATTAAAACAAGCTTCATAAACACGTCCTAACAAAAGAAATAGACATATTCAGTATTATTGACATAAACAAAACAGCACTCATTATAGTCCGTATAACTACAGTGTTCCCCAGCACAGGAAACAGGTTTCAGCTCTGCTTACCAAGAGTCCAGCTCTGGAGGTCAGCTCCTGTCCAGAGTGCACAGAACAATTATTAAGTCCAAAGGCTTCACTTTCACCTCCTGGACCACTCCCTAGGGTGGACATATGCTGAACAGCCATCCCGCTCAACTCTTCAGCTGGTTATAATAGACCTTGCCCTGCCATAGCGGACTAACCACTCTCAGCACATGCTGGAGCAAAACTTCCAGGTTTATATCACTGAAGCTAACAACCTCAGTTAAACATATCTTCCCTCCAACACGTTACCAATGATCCTTTTACAGTATAAACGTATGTACAAACAGACATATACTGTAGTATTACTTAAACATATTTTTTAATTACTATTTAATATAATTTATTTAGCAATTTAAAAAGAGGTTTTTCCTAAGGGACCTAGAGTTCTGTTCATATAGACTCCTGCCATGTAAATCCAGTATTTGCTCTATGTGGTACACAGCAACATCACATTCACTTGTGAACTTTATACCTCAGATGTATACAGTTTTCACACTTGTTACAGTAGGCCATTATTATTTCAGATGACATTTATAGATATGGGAAGCCATATTTGCTGTAAGCCAGTGTCCATACTATTATTGTATGCCCTATTCACAACTCATACACCATGCTACGGACCAACGTGCTGTACTATGTAATGAGCAGCTCTGCAGCCTGAATGCCGTCCTCTTATTACTTTATTTCTATTTGTATTGATTCCTGCAGGAAGTGGAGGCCTGAGTGCAATTATATTTCAATAGGTAAGAATTCCTTCCTGAGAGCCGGTAAATGACACAATGTTATGATGATCAATATTCCACTCACACTTCATCCTTCCCATGTGTATCACTAAGCTATTTAAGTTACTCTCTTTCTTAACCTTTTCATTCCCTATTAAGCCAGAATAGATTGACTGTCTCCAATTTGTTTCATATTATAGAGGCCGGAGGCCACCACATCTGGAGGATGGGGTAACGTTATATTGTTCCTTTTTACCTCTGTATATGGCCACATTTCCCAATGCAGAATAGGAAGGAACACAAAACCTATGTATACAGGCATGATATAAGAGCTAGCCACTGTCAGTGGAGGATGATTTGCATTTTTATCTCCACCGTGGTCAGAATTATTATACAATTTATATTTTTGATGATTAATTTTATTATTGAACAACTACTGCGCTGTCAGTCAGTCCAAAAGGTGAATAAAGCTGAATATTTCAGAAAGTAAATGTGTAGTTTTGTCTTTCTTGCATGAATATTTATGTGAGCAGAATTATCGGGCAACTAAATGAAAAATGTAAATTTTCCCACCTCAAATATTTTCATCTATTAACCCCTTTTACGACCTTGGACGTTGTAACACCTCAGGGAGGCGAGCTATAAGAGTGAACCCTCTGGACCGTGGAACAGATAACTCCAGGGCAAGCTGACCTAGTGAAGACCGACCCCTATACAGGGATCGTCAGGGACAAGCCCAGGGATTACTAAAACCACAGTAGCCGGTACCAAGAGGGGCGGCTCAGATAGCGGGCGAGTCATGGAACAGAAGGGAACCGTAGAAAACTGACAGACACCAGAGCACAAGGGACGGACATACAGAACAGAGCACAGGAGTATGGAAGTGCAGAGCAATGCGCAGGGTACGGACAATCAGAGCAGGATACAGAAGTGCAGATGTGCAGAGCAGGGCACAGGAGTATGGTCACACTGGGTAGCACACAGGGTGTGGACATGCAGAGCAGGACAGAGGAGTACGGACATGCAGGGCAGGACACAGGGGTAGAAACACAGAGCAGCGCCCAGGGTGCAGCCGCGGGCCTGGGTCGAAGAAGCAGGAGCTTGAACAATAACCAGGCGCCTCCACTAAGAGAACGCAGGTACAAATACCCCATACCTTACCTGGATTGGCTGCTGTAGATTTCCGGGTCAGGACATCAGAGAGCATAAAGGACCTGGGAGGGGTGTGGCCACCCGGGTCAGGACATCAGAGAACATACAGGACCTTGGAGGAGGCGTGACTGCCTTCCAAGAGTGCCAAGACGCATGTGCCGGGTCCTGGAGCCTCCTGCAGTGTGGGGAGCACAGCAGGACCGAAGAACAAGACCAGAGGAGCGGGCAGGAGCGGGCATGGCGGCGGCCGCAGCGGAGGTACGGCCAGCAGCGGTGGTAACAGTACCCCCCTCCTTACAACCCCTCCTACTCTGGCTGGAGAGGAACCTGTTTGAAACACGGGGTGCATCGATGTTTTCTAATGGCTCCCAGGACCTCTCCTCAGGACCAAAACCTTTCCAGTCAATTAAGATAAAAGTTCTTCCATGAACCTTTTTCATATCTAGAATATTTCTTACTTCAAAGATGTTCTCAGCACTAACAGGTTGAGGAGTAGAACCAGAGGCAGAATGGAAGCGATTAAAAATCACAGGTTTCAGCAGTGACACCTGGAAGGTGTTGAGAATATGGAGCGAGGTAGGCAACTTCAATTTGTAGGCAACATCGTTGACTCGTCTCAGAATCTCGAAGAGACCAATGTAACGCAGTCCCAATTTGTAAGATGGCATCTTGAGTCTGATATATCTCGTGGAAAGCCAGACTTTGTCGCCTGGATTGAAAGCAGGAGAGTCAAGGCGCCTCTTGTCGGCATGCTTCTTCATACTTCCCGACGCTTTGCTGAGTGTCTTTTTAACGTCCTCCCAAATCTTAGAAAACTCCAGAGACAGAGAGTCGGCCGCTGGTACCCCCGAGGCAGAAGGCACTGGAAGAGGCATGCCCGGATATGGCCCAAAGACAATGAAAAAGGGAGTCTTGGCAGAGGACTTGCTGGAGTGATTATTATAGGCAAACTCTGCCCAAGGAAGCAGACCTACCCAATCATCTTGATGATCGTTGATAAAGTGTCAAAGGTAGATAGCCAAAACTTGATTAGTCCGCTCTACCTGTGGATTGTAGGCCGAGGAGAAGTTCAAAGTCACCCTCATGAATCCACACAGCGTCCTCCAAAAGCGAGAAGTGAATTGAACCCCCCTGTCGGATACGATGTGCCGAGGAAATCAAAATACAAAAAGTTAAACCGCATCCTATGAATGTCCAAGTCTATTAAGACAGAAAATAGGCGCACAGCAACACCAGGGAGTCCATCCTGGAACAAGTTCCATAGCAATAGATCAAAGGACAGTGTCTCAGGCAATGGTGAAAAAACAAACCTTACATTTTATTCTGCCTCCTGTGGCGACGTTTCGGTCCGAAGACCTTTTTCAAGCAAGTCTTCGGACGGAAACGTCGCCACAGGAGGCAGAATAAAATGTAAGGCTTGTTTTTTCACCATTGTCTGAGGTGCTGTCCTTTGATCTATTGCTGAGGAAATCCGTGGAGTCTGAAGATGTGCTCAATAATAATTTTTGCCAACTCAGGAGCTGAAGGTAGACCAGACAGGGGGACAAAATGAGCCATCTTCGAGAACCGATCCACCACCACAAGGATAACAGTGCAACCAGAAGAACTTGGAAGATCGGTAATGAAATCCATGGCAATATGTTGCCAAGGAGCAGATGGAACAGGAAGCAGCAGGAGGGTACCATGAGTTAAATGTCGGGGAACATTGCTTTTGGCACAGGAAGGGCACGAGGCGACGAAGTCCTTAATATCCAGGCGCAGGGTCGGCCACCACTAGTAGTGAGCAATGAGAAATAAAGTCTTCTTTACTCTGGCATATCCAGCTAACTTGGAAGAATGTCCAAAGAGTAATACTCTCTTCCTGTTGCTCTCAGCTACAAAGGTCTTACCGGGCAGCGGGATGGTCAACTTTAAAGGAGCCACAGTGATGACTTTAGAGGGATCCACAATGTACGTCGGTTCCTCCTCCACATCCCAGGCTGAAATGACCTAGAAAGTGCGTCCGCCTTCGCATTCTTGTCGCCCGGCCGGAAGCGAAGCTCGAAGTCAAACCAAGCAAAGAACATGGACCACCGGGCCTGACGAGGGTTGTCTCTGTGCGGATTGAAGATAAGCCAGATTCTTGTGGTCAGTAAAGGTTGCAAATGGATGTACTGAACCCTCGAGAAGATATCGCTACTCCTCCAGCGCTAGTTTAATGGCCAACAGCTCGAGGTCTCCCATGGTATAGTTGCGTTCCGCTGCCGAAAACGCTTTGCTGAAAAAACCACAAGGAACCAAGCGACCCTCCGAGGTCCTCTGCGAGAGCACAGCTCCGACACCCAAAGAAGGAGCGTCCACCTCCAGAATAAAGAGTTTATTAGACTCGGGACGATGTAACACAGGAGCTGTGGAGAAAGATCATTTTAAGAGAAGGATGGCGTCCTCTGCTTCCGGAGTCCAGACCTTGTAGCAGGTACCTTTACGGGTGAGAGATGAGATAGGCTTAGATACGGAGGAGAAATGCGAAATGAACTGCCTGTATTATTTTGCAAAGCCGAGAAATCGCTGGATGGCCTTCACCCTGCAAGGTCGGGGCCAGTTGAGGACAGCAGTCACCTTCTCGGGATCCATCCTCAGACCCGCATCAGAGATAATATAACCCAGGAAGGGTAAGGCCTCTTTCACACATCAGGTTTTCGCCGTCAGGCGTGATCCGGCGCTTTTGACAGAAACCTGATCCGGCGAAATGCAATGCCGGATCCGGTTTCCCCCCCATTGACTTGCATTTGCGCCGGATCGCGCCGGATGGCCATGCGTTTCATCCGGTTTTCGCCGGATCCGGCAATGTGTCGCGATCCGGCGTCTGGAAAAAACGACTACTGTAACGTTTTTTGTCTCCGGCGAAAAAGCCGGACACGCCGGATCCGGCGCGTCCGGCTTTTTCACACAATGAAAGCCTATGAGCGCCGCAATGCGCCTGATCCGGCGAAAGCCGGATCCGGTGGCCGGATCCGGTTTTTTTGGTCTGAGCATGCCCAAGACATATATAAAAGCAAGACAGTGGGACCCACAGCCACACCCAACATGCCACCCAAGAAAGCAACCAAGCGCAGCAGGAGAAGGCAGGAGACCACTGCAGCACCATCAGCACCACCACCACCCCAAATGGAGCAGCAAATGGAACAGCAAATGGAACATGCTGAGGAGGGGAGTCCAGCAGCAGATGAGAGACGGTAATTATCAAATCCCCCATTCCTCCAAACTAGGGCCATGGAATATCAAGATATTCATTGGCCCTTTGTTTCTCTTTATTCAACAGCCGCCCAAGAGATGCAGCAGCAGCAGAAATGGCATCACTGGCAGCAGCAACAGCAGCAGCAATACCCACAGCCATGGAGTCTGGCCATCAACAGGACAGCACATCTTCTTCTGGGAGCCCTCCCTCGCATCGTCAGCGTTTGACGGTAAGTTTTTATTTCCAAAATCCATCATCTCTGTAATATATGTCTATTCATTGCCTTTTATTTCAAAACAGGAATCACAAGATGAAGAGGAGCTCCCAGAAGAAGAAGGAAGGGGTGGACAGACACCTGGACTGGGCTCACAATTGGTAAGTTTTTTGCATCAAACGCAGAAACACAACATCACACTACACACAACACATAAAAAACAATGTTCTGCAGACCACACACAGCAAACAAATGCCTACATCCAAAGACATAACATTTTTTGTTTTCTTCTCTAGTCTTCCCAATCTGGTGCTCGGCCAAGAGGTCCTCGCAGTGCCTCCCAGGGTCGTCGGCGACAGCAACGCGGCGGCTCCAGCGTGTAAGTATAAATATTTTTGCTTTGTTTTTTTGCACTTTTTATTTCATTTCTTTTGTGGAGGCTAATTATGTTATTTTTGTCTTTTTCTTTAACAGCCTTCACAGCGTGCTCCCGACTCTGACGGTGAGGATGGAGGACTCGATGTGGACCACCTCATCGATCTCGTCAGAGAAAGGGAGCCGCTCTGGAATATGGCTGACCGCCGCCACGCTGACCTTATCGTTACCCGACGACTCTGGGAGGAAATCTGTTCGCTCCTTGTGGGCCGCTGGGAGGACCTCGATGTTCGGGCCCAGATTAAAGAGCGCAAGTATATACAGTACCGGTTGCTTGATGTAAACCAGTGTTTCCCGAACTCCAGTCCTCGTGGTCCCCACGGATCATGTGTTCAGGATTTCTATTTACTATGGAAATCCTGAAAACATGACCCCTGGGGACCATGAGGACTGGAGTTTGTGAAACACTGATGTTGTATACTAACCACTCCTTTCTCGTTTCAGGGAACAGAATTGTGAATCGGTGGCGGTCTGTGAGGGATCGTTTCAAGAAGGAGTTCAATAAAGAGATGCGGGCCCCGAGTGGATCTGGAGGACGCAGGAGCAAGTACAAGTACGCACAAGCCCTGTCGTTCCTCCGGGAAACAATGCTCACCAGAAGGTAAATATTACACACCACATGTGAAAATAAATGTTAGATGTAACTTTTTTTTTTCAGCCAGGGCCATACCATGTCAGTATTTTAATTGTTTTTTTTTCTCTTTATTCCACAGCACGGTGAGCAGCACTCGGGAGCCTGCACGATTGGACCCTTCTGAGGCGATCCCTGAGGAGACCGGCACCGAGGGACACTTCGACCGCCCCGGTACATCTGCACCTTCCCAGCCTTCCCACACATTCGACCCATCTGTCCCATCCACCAACACAGGAGCATCGTGGCCGCCTACATTACATGAAGCTGCTGGTGAGGAGATCGCTTTCCCTTTACCCCACCCTTCTGCCCCTGCCACCTCTAGTACACCTGCGGGTACTGGGCGGCAGCGGCAGAGGGGTCAGGAAAAGAGTTATGCGCAAGAGTTCTTGCATCTGAATGCATCTTTCCAGAACTGTCTAAAAGTCTTGTCAGAGCAAATCTCCGCAGGCTTTCAGCAGATCAACTCCAGCATTCTGGAGGTGAAGACACTTCTGCAAACCATGCATTCAGAAGCAAGATCTTCGCCAAACCACACCTTTTTCAGGTCTGTTGTGGAGCGCATGGCAACACTATCTCCTACCCAGCAGATGCATGTAATGCATTCGTGCCACGGTGCTCTACAGCAGGTTACCTCCCAACCTCCACCTCCCACCACTGTAGTTCCTCCACCTGCACCCCCTCCAGCCACTTTCCATCCTCCCCCTCCTATTACATCTGCACCCCCTCCAGCCACTTTCCATCCTCCCCCTCCTATTACATCTGCACCCCCTCCAGCCACTTTCCATCCTCCCCCTCCTATTACATACCAGCAACCTCACCAGTACCAGCAACCTCCCCAGTACCAGACATCTCCCCACTTCCAGCAACCTGCCCCGTACCAAACTCCTTCCCCGTACCAAACTCCTTCCCCATACAACTTTCCATCAACATCATCTGCTCCTACAGTCCCTGCCCAACCCTCCACTCCACCGCCCACCACCTCTTCTGCCTCCCACATGTCCACCCATTCTGTAGCTTTTTCCACACCTTCACCTCTAACTGTTCCTTCCCCACCACGATCCCAGTCCTCTATCCACACACCCAGTGTCGAAGTGTCCCGCAGCCCCTCCAGCAGTATTTCCACCCCACACTACACAGATTTGTAATGTGTGTTTTTTAATAAAAATGCCCATTGGGTTTAAAACCTTTATTAAAAAAGTTTTTTGCACTTTAAAAACATTTTACAAAAAAAATAAAAAATTTAAATAAAAGTTAAATTATCGTTTCACAATGGTTGTCTGTCATTTCTTTCTGCGGCGAACTATGTTTAAAAAAAAGGTTAAATACAGGGTATTTCAAAGGTAAAAAGGTATTCAAAACCAGGTATATAACTGTGGGTAAATTTTAGCTTTTTGCCACAGTTGTGTTCCTGGTTGTGTTTGAAGCAAAGTATTTCCCCTAAAAAGTTGTGTTTATTGTTGGTGATTTCCTAACAATGTACACAACTTTTGTTAAAAGGTGAAATACTTTGCATAAAACACAACCAGGTACACACCTGTGGCCTAAAGCTAAAAATAGTAAGACCATGACAAGATAGCCAACTTTGGTTGGCAAAGGTATATACTGTTGGTCCAGAAGGTACACAAGTTTGGTTAGGGCACAAATCTTTCACACTCTGTCATCCTGCCAGTGTACTCTGCCTTGAGGTGACATAAAGTATAGTGCAAAATTGTCCCTCATTACTGAAACCGTCACAGAACTTCTAGTGGTAATATTTCCAATGACAACATCCATCTTCGCCAGTAACTTGCTCTTCTCTCCAACCTGCACTTTCTCCTCTACAACCTGTCAAAGAAGGGCTGTAGGAACATGCTATATATAGTTTTCCAGTAGCCAATCCCGTTCGGAAGGCCACAAGGGTCAATTTTAAAAACCGGATCCGGCGTAATCCGTCGAAAAACGGATAGAAAAACGGATGAACCGGATGAGACGGATCCGGTTTTGTCTGTCAAGAACAAGACGGATCCGGCAGAAAACCGGATCCGGCACATCAGGTTTTACAAAACATTTGCCGGATCCGGCATTCCGGCACGACGCCGGATCGTGCCTGACGCCGAAAACCTGATGTGTGAAAGTAGCCTAAGGATGTTTGCTCAAAGATACATTTTTCGAGTTTAGCATAGAGGCGATTCTCCCTCAGACACTGGAGAACCAAACGAACACTTCTTCTGTGAAACGGTAGATGAGATGAGAAAACAAGGATGTCATCCAGTTACACCACTACACAGGAATATAGGAGGTCCCAGAAAATATCATTGATGAATTCTTGGAACACTGCTGGGGCGTTGTAGAGGCCAAATGGCATAACTAGATAGTCATAGTGGCCGTCTCGGGTGTTAAAGGCAGTCTTCCACTCGTTCCCGGAGCGGATACGGATCAAGTTATAGGCACCCCGGAGGTCGAGTTTAGTGAAGATACGAGCCCCTCTGAGCCAGTCAAAGAGCTCCGGGATAAGAGGTAGTGGGTACCTGTTCTTTATCTTGATGTCATCCAGTTCCCTGTAGTCAATGCAAGGTCATAGGGAACCTGTTGTGAACACTTGTGACCTGACTTCTGAGTTTCGGCTCCCTCTTGTGGTTGCTGCGGGTAATGGCGCTGGTTGGGTTGAGAGAAGTCAATCACCTGAAGAGGATGAGTGGAGATCAGGTGTTACAGACTGTGCATTTTGAAGTCCGCTTGCCCCCTGCTTGGTCCTGCATCGTTCAGATAAGTGATTTCTTTGCTGGAATCTTTTTTGCATTTGATCCAGTTTTTGCCTTTCTCTGCTTTCTGCTTTGCTGTGTGGGTTCAGCATTGTTCCTGGCTGGGACCAGTGCTGGACCCCGTTCCATATGTCACAGCTTATGTCAGTCTGTTCAGTATTGATAGTCCCCTGTTATATCAGTACTTTTTGTTTTGCTTCCAGTTCACACCAGAATACTGATCTAGTGGGGGAGAGGTCGTGTGGCCTCAGTATTTTTGCATATCAGACGTGTTGGATTTTTTTTAGCATTTTTTGCGTGATTGCAGACAGTATCTTTCCTGTCCTGGTCTATCTAGACAGTTTGGGCCCCATCATTTGCTTACTCTATTTTCTGCCTGTGTTTGTGCCTCATCTTGTCTCACCGGCAATATATGTTTGGGGGCTATCTATTCCTTTGGGGTTCTACTCCGGGGCAGTTTAGCTTTCCCCTTTCTTGCTTTAGGCTTAGTTAACTCTTTGACTGTGCCGCGGCGTCTAGGGCATCGTAGGTACGTCCCACGGCTAATTCTAGTTGTGTAGTTAGTTTAGGGGTCTGTAATCTGCTTAGTTACTAACCTTTCTGGTTTTCTGGTTGCCTAGCTTATTCCCCGGCTATCCTCCTCGGTGACCTAATCATAACAGGAACCGTCCTTCTTGACGAAGAAAAATCCCGCTCCAGCAGGAGAGAATGATTTCTGGATGAACCCTTTGGACAAGTTCTCCTGAATATACTCCGACATGACCTGAGTCTCCGCCAGAGACAACGGGTAGATCCTTCCTCTGGGCGGCGAGGAACCGGGAACAAGCTCGATCGGACAATCGTACGGGTGGTGTGGGGGTAGAATCTCAACCTCCTTCTTATTGAAGAAGTCCACATAGCCCCAATATGCTGAAGGAAGTCCAGCGGGAGCTGAAGTGGACTGTGGGAGATTAACAGGACGAACAGGCTGCAGACACTGCCTCTGGCAGGAGGATCCCCACTGTAGCACATCACCCGAGTGCCAATCGAGGATAGGTTCATGGGACCTGAGCCAAGGCAACCCAAGCAACAGTGCATGCGAGAGGTTCGGTAGTACGTACAGGACAATGCTCTCCCGGTGAAGGGCCCCAATCTGTAGTACTATTTCTTCAGTCACCGTGATGACGGCCTCTTGCAGAGGTCTTCCATCCACCGATGCAATCAAACGCGGTCTATCCAGGGAAATAACAGGAATCCGAAGTCTCCTGCCAGTTTTGAGACTAATGAAGTTCCCTGCCACACCCGAATCCACATAGGCCACCTCGGAGTAATGTCTCTGCTACAGGTATATCAAGACAGACAAAGTCAAGGGGGAAGAGGAATCGAGAACTCCTATTAAAGCCTCTCCTTCCTGTCCTAGGGGAAGAAGTAAACCAGCCTCTCTGGAGGCCTCACGGGATCGTTCCTGGAAACGCAAATCTATGTGTGTGGCAAAGGAGATTAGATTCTCCAAGGACGTTGGAGTATCCCGCCCCGTGAGCTCATCCTTAATCCGGCCTGACTGACCATGCCAGAAAGCACCAACCAGAGCCTCATTATTCCAACCCAACTTGGAGGCTAGAATGCGGAAACGGATGGCGTACTGACCTAATGACAGGGAACTTTGACGAAGGTTGAAAATGGTCCTAGTCATGGAGGCCAGCTGTCCCGGTTCATCGAAGACCCTGCGAAAAGTCTCCAAAAATGTCGCCAATTGGGAGACAATGGGGTCATCACGCTCCCACAGGGGATTCACCCAATCCAAGGCCTCTCCCTCTTGATGAGATACAATGAAAGTCACCTTTGCCCGGTCGGTGGGATACAGCAGGGGCAGGACTTCAAAATGGATGCTGCACTGAATCAAAAAACCTCTGCACAGTTTGGGATCCCCACAAAACCTAGATGGCTTGCAAGGACGAGGAGGAGGATGTGGCAAGGACACAGAGCCAGATTCACAGGACGCTACTGTGACGCCCCTGAGGGTTCAGTCACCACAGAGGTACTGCACCTCCTCCTGAGGTGTGGTGCCTCACTCTCCAGGTAAGATGGGGACATCTGACCAGACTCCAGCACCTGCACCCAGCACGGAAACCTTAGAACAACAGGGCACCCTCTATGACCCCAGCTTGGTTCATGAAGGGGCTGGGAGGTGGGTAGAGCTTAGTTTGCACTAGAGAGGGGGAAAACTGATAGGAAGTCAGGTTCAGTTCCCCAGAGGGGGAAGCAGAGAAAGGACGTATATGAAGCAGCATCCTCTGAGCTGGAGCTGCTAGCAAGGAAAGGAAGAGAAAGATCAGTTCTTCAGAAGGATAGAAAGGAAAGGACAGAACGTGTGGAGGAGAGCTGGGGACTAGGGCTAGAGCAGAGCCCTTCCCTAAGTTTATGCGCTAAAGGCCTGGTGCCGTATCCGAGGCTGTGTGAATGCTAATGGTTCTGCAGCAGAAACCGGAGGAATAGAAGTTGTGACCATTTTATTCCCACCTAAGACTCAACAACACAGTAGCAACGTGTGTGAGTCAGGACATGATTGTAAGGAGTCCCCGAAGTAGGCTACAGATACCTGTCATGCGAGTGGAGTTCTAAGTATCAGCAAGAAAGAGGAACTTGAGTGTAATTCATAACTGTAAGTACTTCAGATTAGCGCTAGTAAGGAGACGTTCAAAAAAGGCACATATAAGGGAGTGCTGGAAGGGTGTGCTCCATCTGCCTGGGAGTTGGCTGAGCCCCTCGCCTGGAGGACATGGCACTGAAGTGGGCACCTATGTGTGCCAGAAAAGTGAGTAAAGCTTTGGAACTGCATTCAGCTGTATCTCTGCCTCTTCCTGCATCACCTTCTCAGCACTGCTACATCTCTGTGCCTGAACACTACATCATCTACCTCAACATCTATTCTCAGCTGCCCTAGGAAAACAGCTCTGTCTGTGGAGAGCTATTACACCTCTGCTGCACCACACCATCTGTGCCAGGGGATCTGCACTGCAGCGCTGGTCCCCTTCTGACCAGATACCAGAGGTGGCGTCACGAACTTATCTACACATAAACTTTATTACTCTTATTCTACATGGACACCCAGGGCCAAGGACCGGGTCACTGCCACCGTGACACATCCCTTTAAGACACCGGCCCGGTACCGAGTAAACCCCACAGCCCTGGGGGTGCTCCACTACCTGAACGGAAGCCACGGCGGCGGAATGCAGACGATTCAGGTGGTCATCTACAGAGGCCAAATAACTCAACATGCGAACCTGAGTGTCTCGCTGTTCCTGCCGGAGGTCGGCAAGCTGGGTGGCATTAACCGGGTCAGAGACTGGTAACGAGGTCAATCGGGACTCCAAAGTTTTCATAAAAAACATGATGCACAGCTGATCATTGTGCAAATGGGCCAGCTCCTCCAGAGTGGAGAACGTGGTACCGGCGGGATCCATGGTCTGGTTATTCAGTAACGTCTCAGGGAGGCAAGCTATAAGAGTGGACCCTCTGTACCGTGGAACAGATAACCCCAGGGCGAGCTGACCTAGTGAAGACCGACCCCTATACAGGGATCGTCAGGAACAAGCCCGTGGATTACTAAAACCATGGTAGCCGGTACCAAGTGGGCCGGCTCAGATAGCAGGCGTGGCATGGAACAGAAGGGAACCGTAGAAAACTGACAGACACCAGAGCACAAGGGACGGACATACAGAACAGAGCACAGGAGTATGGATGTGCAGAACAATGCGCAGGGTACGGACAATCAGAGCAGGATACAGGAGTACAGACGTGCAGAGCAGGGCACAGGAGTATGGTCACACTGGGTAGCACACAGGGTGTGGACATGCAGAGCAGGACAGAGGTGTCCGGACATGCAGGGCATGACACAGGAGTAGAAACACAAAGAGCAGCGCAAAGGGTGCAGCCGCAGGCCTGGATCGAAGAAGCAGGAGCTTGAACAATAACCAGGCACCTCCACTAAGAGAACGCAGAAACAAATACCCCACACTTTACCCGGATTGGCTGCTGGAGATTTCCCGGTCAGGACATCAGAGAATATACAGGACCTTGGCGGAGGTGTGACCGCCCTCCAAAAGTGCCAGGGCGCATGTGCCGGGTCCTGGAGCCTCCTGCAGTGGGGGAGCACATCAGGACCAAAGAACAAGACCGGAGGAGCGGGCAGCAGCGGGCACGGCGGCAGCCGCAGCGAAGGTATGGCCAGCAGCAATGGTAACAGACGTATAGGTACATCATAGGTCGCCTCCCCCTGTTTAATGTGGGCTCCGGCGATGAGCCCGCAACTTTCTGGCACATGTCAGCTGATTTCATCAGCTGATATGTGCCCCTAAGGCCTGTTTCACACATCCGTATTTTACCATCAGTCAAAATCCGCCGTTTTGCAAAAAAAAAAAACGGATCCGCCATTTTGCTTGGCGGATCCGTTTTTTTTTTCCCATTGAGTTGCATTACCGGCGGATCTTGACGGATGGCCATCCGTTGGATCCGTTTTTTTGCGGATCCGCCAAAATCTTGGACTGACAATGCAACGTTTTTTCGGGCGCCCGGATCCGCATTTTTCATTGCGCATGCCCGGAGGAATTGCCTCGGCCGCAAATTTAACCCTAAACGCTGTTCTGGCAGCTGAAAAAAATTCTCTCTCTCTCTCGGCAGCGGTTCCTTTAAAATTCTTCCTTCGACCGATCCGTTAAAACAACGGTCCGGTGCTAAACGTTGTGGTCAGTACAGGAACGGATCCGTTGTCCGCCATTTTAGCGGATTTTAACTGACGAAAAAAACTGATGTGTGAAACAGGCCTAACAGCCGCGATTGGAATCACAACCCACTGGCGGCTGTTAACATGCTAAATGCCGCTATCAATATCTGACAGCGGTTTTTAACATTATTGTCCAGGAAGCACATCACAAACCTTGCCAATCGGCGCCTGTGTCAAATGACCGCGGGTCGCCGATGGGTTGGCATGACAACCCAGGGTCTGCAGGAGACCCCTGTGGTTGTCATCGCCAAACTGCTATGAGCATTTTAGCTACATAGAGCAGTGCTGAAGCCATGCTATGTGTAGCACAAGTAATAAGATCGCAGCTTCTATTCTCCCATGGAGACTATTGAAGCCAGTAAAAAAAAAAAAAAAAAGTAAAATATTTAAAAAATATAGAAGTTTAAATCTCCCCATTCAAAATAAATCAATAAAAAAAGCAATTGTGGAATTGCACTTTTTTTGGCAGTTTCACCGCACTTTGAATTTTTTTCCCGCTAAATCTGTGTTTATGTGCAGGTAATGTATTGTCAGTGTATTGATAAACTCACCTACCGCTGTCTTCTCGGGTAACCAGCACCGCTCTGGTCCTCATCTCAGTGACGTCACCTCTTTAGACTCTCCAGCTCACTCTATTCTCTACGTATGAGCTGGAAGTCTCTTACAATATAGGATTAATGGTCCATAGACTTGCATCACAAAAGCTACTTTAGGGTCAAGCAGACCGTAGTGCTACCCAGAAAGTCAGAAGAGTTGTGACATCACTAAGAAGAGGACCAAAGCACGTCGGATCCCGGAGAAGACCGCATACAGAATATTAAAACACACAGACACTGCAAAACATACAAGTGTGTACAGATTTAGTGAAAAAAAAAACACTTCATGGGAGGGTTCTTTACACACCATAAAAAAACGCAGAAATTGTTTTTTTTCATCCACTTCCCTTTCAAAAAAGGAATAAAAAAAACTTGCACAGGAAAAAAAATCTCAATACCAATGAAGGCGTCATCTCTCCCTTATACTGCTCCATCATATAAAGTTTATATTGCCATAATTATACTGACCCACGGAAATGAGCGAAAAGCAAACTAAAACCACATGATGAAAAAAAATAGCAGAATTGCATCCACCCAAAATCTAAACATTTTTCAACACATTATGTGTACCCCAAGATGGTTAATGTTACAAAAAATAAAATTTATGCCGTGAAAACAAAACTGCTGTGTGCTTAGTAAATGATTCTTGTTTTTGTTGTTGCATACATTTTGGTAACAAAATAAAATTGAGTTCTGCGAACATTTTCCCAATGTCTCTTCCTTTTGAGGGAGACTTAATTGACTCCCATCCTGTTGGAAAATGTGTTAACAGGTTTCTACTGCACCATCTGAAAGTAGCATGAAGTGCGAACAGATACTTTAAGGGCTCGCTCACAGCAGCGTATAACATGGAGGAGTGCTAAGTGGTGTCTTATCGGATAGCAATCGGCCCAGTGCTATACTAGGGGACAGTGCAGATCTGTGATTATTTTCTCATGCCGATTCGGCAGGAGAGAAGAATCGCAGAATGCAGCAAGTGGCTCCGCTAATCAGATGACACACACCCATACAATGGGTGGATGTAAAACATCGGACTGCACTCAGATGACATGCAATTTTACACAGACTAATACAATGGAGAAGATGGAGAAATTAAGTCCTAAGTCTTCTCCGCACCTGTGACCCAATTTTCTCATGCAAGAGAATTAGATCACAGTAAGATGATAGTCGTCTCAAACTCAGAGCAGAGTCTGAGGCAAGTGCCATTAACATAACTGATCTGATATCTCACTGAGAGAATATACGATCGATCGTGTGACTCCAGCCCTATTGTAAGGATGGGTCACTTACAGGGCTGCCTGCTGTAATTTTGGTATAACTTTAATATGTTGCAGCTCTGCTAGTCTTTTCATTGATGACCTCCTGATATTTGGTATTTAGGCTGAATGCAGACGGACTTTTTGGCCCTGCTGATTTTTCCGCGCAGAATGGAAGAAATCCGCAGGTCAAATGACCTGCATTTTTCCTGTGGATTTCTTCCATTTTTCATGCGGTTTTCTTGCGGTTTTTGTGCAGTTTTCCACTGCGGTTTTCCCCCTGCGGATTTGGTGACAGGGGAGATGGAAAACCGCACAAAAGAAGTAACATGCTGCGGATTTTGTACCGCAGGAAAACCGCACGGAAAAATCTGCAGCGTCTGCACAGCGGTTTTTTTTTTCATTGATTTTAAGGCTACTGTACATCACAATGCGGATATGCAACGTTTCTGCGTGGTAAAATCCGCTGCAAATCTGCATCATGTGCACACAGCCTTAGACCTCAATAGTCATGAGCTCTGTCCATCTCCGTTCACCACCACTGATTGGCATAGTGTAGGCAGAAAGCTGTTAATAAATGATGTGGGTGGAGTTAATCAGAGTTCATTATTAAGGAAGCACTTGATCAAAATATTCAGTCATCACATTATATAGCACTGTGTGCTTACAACTGCTCATTTTGCCTTTTTACCCAGATAATTTTTCTTTTCTCTGCTCTATGTAAAAACAGGAAGTCTCTTGTCCCTTCATTTATCATTCCCCTCTTCAACTCCTGACCCAGCTGCTCCCTCCTCCCCCCTGCCAGGGACTTTTGCAGTGACTGATGAGTCATACAGGGCAATTTGACCTCCTGTTTCTACATAGAGCTTAGAAGGATTCAGCTAGTCAGTTATTAATCACGTGATGTAATAATAGAAGATGGCGTGCACTCAGGTCATTCAAAGAGGAAAGGTGCTGGTGGATTGGACCGTAGAGGCCCCAAATATAGGCAAAGAATATAATCCACCGCACACTAAGACTTGATACTTTGCAAAAATAAGGAAATTTTTATTCAAAAAACATCCAGTCTAGACAAAAACTGCCAAAGCTTCAATCGCAGTATATGCACATTGATTCTCCGGTAAGCTACCCAACGTTTCGATCCTCCCGGATCTTACTCATGGGGTACTACAAGACAAGGAAAACAATACATAAAAAATATGGATCATACAATAATAGCAAAAGGGGAAAACAATACATAAGACATAAAGGGGTCATATACAAAGGGGCAATGCATAGGTAATGTAGACTGGCAGTAGGATTACAGGGGAAAAAATACAAACATTGATGACAATATAACCAGAAATAAAATAAAACGTGCCATATATAGATAAATTATACAAGAAAATGTCTGTAAAATAACAATCCAATTATGAGGAGGAAAGGTACAGGAGTTTATAGAGAAAAAAGGAGACCTATAAGGTTTTTACCTTGGTAACAAGAGTGTCAGTATAAGGCACTTGAGAGAAAAAAAAAGGTAGTCTCCCTTTAAGGTAATCCCAGGTACTGTGGTGTATGTTTGCGGTTGTAGACAGGTTACGTCTGTTGCTGCATAAACTTGAAGAAAAGGTGTCAAAATATATAATAGGAGTATATCCTATATGTGAAAATGGTATAAACAGTGTAACCGGATATTTGTAGTATACCTTAGATTTCTTTCCAGAATCAAGCAAGAGCTGTGGCAGCAGTCATATAGAATTTTAGAGCTGAGGAGCAAGTAACATGTAACATTGGTACCGACTTAGTCGCCACAAGGAAATGTATGAAAGGGATTTCTCAAATCCATAAAGTAGCTACTAATATAGGACAGAGGAAAGCAAATTGAGAGTCTGTACCTTGTATAGTCCGTAGGGACATGGCCCTACAGGACCGATATCAGTAAATAAATGACACCACACACTTAAATAATGGAAGAAAAGTGGCCGTGAGTTTATTTTGGGTTAATAATAAATAAATAACCAAACCGTTAAATAAATAATTCCATAAAAATATCCAATATTACCATACCAGGGAAACAATCCGCCCCTTAATGGGTGATTTTCTCACAATAAAACATCACGACAAATAATCTGAAAATTAGGGAGGGAGGGGGAATCTTCTTTCTTCAGGAAAATGTTGTCTGAGGTAAAAACTGCCAGTGCACGGCTTTTTATAAACACAGAAAAGCCGCCAAATTTCTCCAGCCAATCCTGGCCCGTTAAAACGTCGCCAAGGAAACCAGTCAGAAACCAGATATGCCCTTCTCCACAAATCATACTGAGGGCGCCCAGCCCACTTTTAACCCATTTTTTAATTTTTTTAATTAAAATTAAAACAATAAATAAATATTATTACGGCCCGTATGGCCATGGGACCCCCCTTTATGTATTCCTTTATTGCGGGGGGGCTCACATGGCCCTACAGGACCGATATCAGTAAATAAATGACACCACACACTTTAATAATGGAAGAAAAGTGGCCGTGAGTTTATTTGGGGTTAATAGAAAATAAATAACCAAACCGTTAAATAAATAATTCCATAAACTTTTCCAATATTACCATACCAGAGAAACAATCCGCCCCTTAATGGGTGATTTTCTCACAATAAAACATCACGACAAATAATCTGAAAATTAGGGAGGGAGGGGGAATCTTCTTTCTTCAGGAAAATGTTGTCTGAGGTAAAAACTGCCAGTGCACGGCTTTTTATAAACACAGAAAAGCCGCCAAATTTCTCCAGCCAATCCTGGCCCGTTAAAACGTCGCCAAGGAAACCAGTCAGAAACCAGATATGCCCTTCTCCACAAATCATACTGAGGGCGCCCAGCCCACTTTTAACCCATTTTTTAATTTTTTTAATTAAAATTAAAACAATAAATAAATATTATTACGGCCCGTATGGCCATGGGACCCCCCTTTATGTATTCCTTTATTGTGGGGGGGCTCACATGGCCCTACAGGACCGATATCAGTAAATAAATGACACCACACACTTTAATAATGGAAGAAAAGTGGCCGTGAGTTTATTTGGGGTTAATAGAAAATAAATAACCAAACCGTTAAATAAATAATTCCATAAACTTTTCCAATATTACCATACCAGAGAAACAATCCACCCCTTAACGGGCAATTTTCCCAAAAGCCAGGGCTCACTGAGACATGGCCCCCCCCCAAACCACACAGCCACTTCTCTACCATAGAATGCAAATCCAAATTAAAAATGTCCAGTCCAATGTCGGACAAATGAACCAAGTCCTGTCTATAAAAGCCCGAAATAAAACCCTCGAGCTCTGTGTGCCGAAAAGAAAAACCATTAATCAATGGTAAAAAATTTTGAATGCCCCTGTTAACCCTTATACGTATCTTGTTCATGAAATATAAACCATTCCTCTTCCATAAAGGTCTGGGTATGATCCCCGAGAAAACGAAGTCCGTATTAGGAAAGGATTGTTTTAAAACCGAAACATCCAATCTCATTAATGCGAGCAGGTCCAAAGTCTTCATTTTCCCTAAATCATTACCACCAATATGAAATATAACTAAATCAAGACATGGAAAAAACCTATAACATTTCTTAAACTCTAAAACAAAACTTGACCACTTCATTCCTCGAATGCTGTGCCAATAAATCTGAACTGAAGTAGGGCTGAATGATAAGTTCTCGGAATAATAGCGAAGCTTAGCCCTCTTCTGGGCCCAAAACACAAAGGAATGGCCGATGATCCAAACAACCAAAGGGCCTAAAGTTAAATAAAGTGTTAGTAATCATATAACTCATGACGAATGTATAATTTAAATCTTTTTGAATCCCATCTACCCAAACTTTTTATTCTTGAATCTGAAAGGCCAGCCCTGGCTGCTTCCATAGCGGCCCCAATTCTAAATGAGTGGGAGGTAATTCTTAAGTTCTCTTTTCCGAAAAAAAGTAGACATTTCGTTAACAAAGAATTAAATTGGAAAATGGTAGCAGGGGAAAGATCTGAATGTAAAAATAAAGGACATTGCACTTTAGGATGGATTTCAACCCATTTTTTTAAATTACTGACAGGACATAGGACCGAGTCAGGGAAAATATCAATCTTCAATCTAGCCCCCCCTTCCCAATTGATCTGTTCTTGATTTTCTTATAAGCAAAATTATATACAGCTCATGAAGCTCAACATCAGAAATCATCAGTCTGGAAGGTTCCGACTTTCCTGAAGAAATTAACTCGCCTATACGCAAAGCACCAAAAACGCAATTAAAAATGCTGTAGAAAATAACTATGTTTCGTACGGATTCAAGCAAACTGAATTAAGGGATAAGCATAGATTTTTTAACAATGGTAAAGAAACCACTGGAGCCATAGGCGGAGGAGGACATGACTTGGGGATGGGTGGACCTTTACTCCTGCAGCTTTTTTGGTATAGTGGTATAGATTTTAAGCACGAGTGATGTTGCTTTCAGAGGAAGAAGCACAGTATGTCTGTGCCTGGCGGGTTACTGTGAGGAGGATGGGGCTTATATAGAACAGGAAATCTGTGTCTCTCCCTCTTTCTTGCACAGGATGAACAGGAGGAAGCATGTCTGCAGTGTCAGGGAGTATAATACTGGGGTTATCACCTCACATTACAGATGATAGGAGCACATTCACCTCAGACATCATGTACTAGGGTAGTATCAGCTCCTACATGGCAACATAGGACCCAACAAACTTAAATACTCTATAATAAATAATTGAGACATCCAGACATATGTGGAGAAAAGTGGCCATGTAAACTTTATTAAGGGTTACTGAAATCCATGGGAAAAACCAAAATCCACCAAATAATTAATTCTTTAATATATAATTCCATAAATAATTCCTTTATTAATCCGATAACCAAAATTCGCTCATTGAAAAGAGCAATCGTACCCAACTCTAATAAAGTTTTCATGACGGAAAAAGAGAGAAATACATAAAATTGGGGAGGGCGGGCGGGCATCTTCTTAACTTCAAAGTTGAAAAGTGATGAAATCACCTCAGGTTCCAGTATATATAGTCCTTTACTCCCGCCGAAAAGGCAGACCAATCAAAGCCCGTTACCGGGTCAATTCACACAACTCGATTTCTTATTGGTTAATAACCAGCCAATTAATAAAACAATTCCTCAGAACCTGAAAGAAGAAACTTAGAGACAGCATTAACCCTTAAACTACCCAACCCAAATAAAAACAGGTCCAGGTTGCCATGTAACCATCGGACAAGGGTCCACTGCTTTGACATTATGTATGGGATCAATATTACCTCAGCGATTCATGTAGCTGCCATGTCCCTCATGTGCCTGCTACATTTTCCTCACAGACTGTGAGACAACTTCCGTGTGACCTCCCTGCAGACATGTTTGATATACTACTCTGCATTCACCTCAGACATTGTGTAGTGTGTACTAGTGTAGTATCAGCTCCTACATCATATCTGGGATCAAGATTACCTCAGAAATTCATGTAGCTGCCATGTTCCCTCACTTATTGCAGAGGCAGCTTTTGTGTGACCTCCCTGCACACATTTCTGATATACCACATTACTGCTGTATTATACAGAGTCTTCATGAGTTCTGGGTTTATGTATGATAAGACAGAGCAGGGACGCTTACAGTGTCTGCCATTACTATGGTGGAGCTGGGCAGTCACATGTATGAGAGACACTGGTGAGAGGAGCAGTCGGGGGATGGTATATGTATGATGATGAGAGGCTGCACTTCATGTCAGTGCACTGTATACTGACCCTGCTGTGTGCTGATTACCCCCCCTTCCCAGTTATGGAGTCTGATGATCTGTATGTGACCTCATCTCTGTGACATACTGTGAGGCTGGGTGTGCAGATCCAGTGTAGCCAGGTTACTCACTATATGTGGTATATGTGTAAAGGCTCCATCCCTGTGCTGTTTACTTAACCCGTACCACAGGTCTGAATACATGATATCACTCCTCACTCTGCTGTATACGGATCATGCTGGGTATAGACATCCTGTGTCTCCAGGTCATTTTCCTGGCTGTACATATAATCTGGACATGACTTCCAGCTGCTTGATTTCTGTAGCTATTGCTGCCTTTAGTCCTCCCCCTCGTATGTTGCATGATGAGAGTGTACCCACCAAGAGCTTATTTTATATTACCTAAGGCTATGTGCACACGGTGCAGATTTATCTGTGGTTTTTTTCTGACCCAAAACCGCAGCTGTTGGCATAAACCGCAGGTCTCTCCCTTCTGCGGTTTTGCTGCGGTTTTTACCTGCAGTTTTGTCTGCGTTTTTTGAGGGAATGAATACCCATAAAGTTTATACAAACAACACTGGAGAAAAAAAAAATGATGTCACTTCCTTCCAATATTTTAGGGCCAGAAAGGCTAAGCAGACAAGTGCGAGCTGATATTTCCAACCTGGGAAGGGGTTAATATCCATGTCCCCTTTCCCAGGCTACGAATATGAGCCCGCAGCTGTCTGCGTAGCCTCTCTGGCTCTAAAGAAAAGGGAGACCCCCCCAAAAAAATGACGTGGGGGTCCCCCATATTTTAGAAAGGCTATGCAGACAGCTGTGGGCTCATATTCATAGCCTAGGAAGGGGTCATGGACATTGTCCCCCCCCGGCTACAAATATGAGCCCGCAGCCTCCCCAGAAATGGCGCATCTATAAGAAGCGCCAATTCCAGCACTTAGCCCCTCTCTTCCCACTCCCGCTCCGCGGCGGCGGGATGTGGGGTAATAAAGGGGTTAATGCCACCTTTGATTGACAGGTGACATTAACCCTGGTTAATAATGGAGAGGCGTCAATAAGACGCCGATCCATTATTAAGCCCATAGAAACCATTTATTTTAAAAATACACAGACACAAACAAAAACATTTTTATAGAAATAAAAAAACATTGTTTTTGACTAATTTTTTTTATTGTACCCTCAATCCTATGCGACGCCCTCGATCACCTAAAAAAAAAAAAAAAAGCAAACCAATTCTATACCTACCGTTCCGTCGCAGTCCATTCAACGAGTGTCCCACGACGATCTGACATGGAGAACAGTCACATCAGGTGATGTGACCATTCTCCATGCCTGCAGAAACACACTGACAGGAGCTCTGCTCCTGCAGTGTGTTGCTGCGCATGTGCCAAGAGTTTACCTGAGTTCAGTGACTCAGGTAACCTCCTTTACGGCACTGCTGCATGGGAAAGGTCAAATGCAGCAGAAGAGCCGTAAAGCGAGGTCCCGGAGCAGCCGAACACCGGAAAACTGGGCGATACACTGCAGGAGCACCGCTCCTGCTAGTGTATCGCCCGAGGACTGCTGAGATCGCCGCGGGACACTCTATTTTTGGATTTCTGCGGACAGGGAGTATTTTGTGGTTTTTTATTTTATTTTTTTCCCTAGGTGATCAAGGGCTTCGGGGAACAAAATGTGCTGTATGTGGTGAGTATGTATTCTATGTTGTCTGTTGTATGTCATGTCTGTCATGTATACATGTAATGTATTCTATGTTGTATGTCATGTTTGTGTTTTTTGTTACATGTTTTAACACTTTGTGCTCGGTCGCCCCAGGGACTACTCTCCCATCCTATAGGCGGATGGGAGCAGCAGTCCCATGCGGCGATCGAGCACAATAGGGGGTCTACCTCCGCATGGACACTCTCCGGACACACACAGACTGACACACAGACAGACACACACAGACAGATGCACACACAAACATACAAACATACATACCAGATCTATCAGACGCCCCACATCAATGTCCATGCGACGGTAGGCCATGGCGACGTCTTCTTCCCTCCTCCCACACACTTCCTCTTCTGCCCCCTCACTTCCTTATCCTGCGGTTTTTACACCCCAAACCGCAGCAAAAACCGCAGATCTTTTTACATCTGCGGTTTTTGCTGCGGAATACAGTGACTCAATGCAAGTATATGGGCGCAAAACCGCTGCAGAACCGCAGAAATAATTGACATGCTGCGGAAAAAAAAAATGGTGCTTTTCCGCACGTTTTTTTCCGCAGCGTATGCACAGCGGCTTTGCAAACCCATAGAGTAACATGGCAATGTACACTGTCTGCGGAACTGCTGCGGTTCCGCAGGACTAATACCGCTGCGGAACCGCAGCAAAAACCGCAGCGTGTGCACATACCCTAAGATGGTGGATAGAACAGGCCTGAATGGATTATGTTTATCATGTGTAATATAAATAATCGTGGAGTAACTCGGCACATTTGAGTGTGCACTAATAACTCCGCACATGACGGGCAGTGAGTGGGCACGAATAACTCAGCACATGGCGGGCGGTGAGGAGGCACTCCTAGTGTGAGGCTGCACATTGCTCTGGAGGGGACATCATGGGCCCAGTTTTCAGCCCTGTCTCTCGTCTATTGTAATTGTATGTAGTAGAGTGACTGACTGGGATACAGAACTTGCAGTTTTCTGCTCACACACCTATGGCTGCAGGCAGCTTATATTAGACCTACATATTTCTTACCATTTATGCGCAGCTGGTGATTAGAGTCTGTCTGTAACTGCTGTAGAGGAGCAGGCGGCTTCTCATTTATTGTTACAGCATATAACACAGCATTGCCCATCCCTGTCTATTTCTGGACCTTATGATGGGACATTTTCCATTATTAACCTGTTGTATACCTTGGTTGTAAACCTGCATGGTTTTCACCCTCACTTATCCCACATCTTGTGCGGTTGGAGGGGTCCTTGAAGTTGGTTAAATATGGTCTGGGGGATCCCATGGGATATGGTTTCCTCCTTTTGGAATTAAATATGGTTCTGGATCTGGTGAAAGGTGGAGGGGAGTTTCGGCAAGGGTTTGTCGGATCCCCAGGAAATTCAAGTGAACATTGGAACCCTTGTGGTTATGGTGCTCCTGAGCTGGTGGGGTAACGGCTGGGAGTAATTGTTGGTACATTTCATGTTCACTTTATGTTTGGTAATCACCAGATTTTTGGGAGCTTCAAGGACTCCTACCAGTGTGTTAATATTATTTATGCTTTGATGTTTTATGGTATGTTTGTTTTAATAAAGGTGTGAATAGTAATTATTTAAAAAAAAAAAAAAAGGGATCGGTGTATACCCACCAAGTGCTTATTTTATGTTACTTAAGATGGCGGATAGCACAGGCCTGAGTGGATTACCTGGAGCCTGGTGGTTGGGGGGGTCCTTGAAGTTGGTTAGAAATTGGTCTGGGGGATCCATTGGGATATGGATTCCTCTTTTTGGAAGTTAATATGGCTCTTGACCTGGTGAAAGGAGGAGGGGAGTTTCGGCAAGAGTTTGTCGGATCCTCAGGAAATTCAAGTGAGCATTGGAACCCTTGTGGCTATGGTACCCCTGAGCTAGTGGGGTAACGACTGGGAGTAATTGTTGGTACATTTTATGTTTGGTAATCACCAGATTTGGGAGCTTCAAGGACTCCCCCCAGCGTGTTAATGTTATTTATGCTTTGATGTTTATTTTATGTTTATTTTAATAAGAACATGAATTTAAAATTTAAAAAAAAAAAGTTATTTGTTTTCCTTTTAGTGGGTCCTTGGAAGTTATTTATAAATTGGTCAGTAGGGGTAACCATATTAAGTATGGACCTCTGGGGTGGGGTTCTTGGAGTTGACGCTGAATCAGCGAAAAGGAATTGGAAGTTAAAATTCTGGATCTGGCTTTTGGTTACGGCTCTGGACGGGTAACTCTGGACGGGGTGTTACCCAGGAGCTTTTGGTGGTTGGACTTCCCAGAACGGGATGTTTGGTGCCCTCGAGCTGGTGGTTTACGGCTGAGGGTAACGTGGATTTTTAAGTTCCTGTGTTTTTGCCAAATATTTAGCCAGAATTTTTGGGGCTCCAAGAACCCTCCCCTCATGTCGTATAAGATTGTGAATTTAATACTTATTGAAAATGTTTATGCTATTTGTTAATAAACTGGCCGCTGACCCCCCCTGGGTTTGGAAGGGTAACGATTTCAGGTATGGCACCCTGGTTTTGAGGGGTAATCATCTCAGGTATGGCCCCCTGGTGTGGAGGGGGTAACCATTTTGTGTATGGCCCCCTGGTGTGGAGGGGGTAACCATCTCGGGTATGGCCCCCTGGTGTGGAGGGTAACCATCTCGTGTATGGCCCCCTGGTGTGGAGGGGGTAACCATCTCGGGTATGGCCCCCTGGTATGGAGGGGTGACCATCACGGTATGGCCCCCTGGTCTCCAGAAGCATTTATATTTTATAGGACCCTGTTAGGGTAAAGTCCCTGGGGTCATGGCAATCATATTTTGCATGCCTACGGAAGAAATTGGCTCCTCTGAGCCAGGAACAGCGGCTGGAGGGGAGAAGAGAACAAGGTTGTCGTCTGGACAATGCAGTTATCTAGTGCATGAAACTGAAGAGCAATGTACCTCATCTGTGTGCCCTTGAGTCAGTGGGAGTGACTAAGGGTAAAGTAATCAAGTGCATTAACATGAAGGGCAATATGCCTATTCCCGATGCCCTTGAGCTGGTGGGAGCGGCTAAGGGTATAATCAAGTGCATTAACACAAAGGGCAATATGCCTATTCCCAATGCCTTTGACCCAGTTGGAGAGGTCAACAGTAAATGTTATCAAGCGCATGAAAAACAATTAACAATGGCGTGGCAGTTTTATTAATAATGCCTTTGTAGACTTTTTCTGCTTTAGGTTTATTTAATTTACTACTTCCAGATATTCTGAACGTTATTTTATGGTCAGTTATAATGTTGTTATATTGTGTATAGTTTTTAATTACTCCCTATTTATAATATCTTTCTATTGATATGTTCATCACTTTTCGGGTAGTGATAGTAAGTGGGTTTAAGAAATTTTACTGCACAGCTACTGTAAATAATGGTGGTTTCTAGAACTAAAATCTGTGATTTGGTGAATTATTAGAGCTGGCTACAATACGTGCGGTATAATAGTTTTTTGAGGCATGACAGATGTCATTATACAGGTATTCAGATTGTGGCTACGACCTTAATTATGGTTTACTTTCCACATTCCCCATTATGGGATCCTCATTGCAGGATGTTTAGCAACTGCTCTTTTGCTGTAGTTACCGTATTATCGATCATACCTTGGTAGCAAGGCATTGATAAAATTAATCTGTCGGAGCTCTGGAATTTTAATTTTATTAGGCCGGTTTCACATTAGCGCTTTTTAAGCGCACGCACGGCCGGGGGTAGCTCCGCCCCCGAGCTGGCTCTCTGCCCGGCGTGCCCGCCCCTTGCTTGTAGCGCCGCCTACTAGCGGACAGCGGCGCCTGTGATCGGCGCACCCTATCTTTAGCATAGGGTGCGCAGATCGTGCGCAGGCCGTGCGCTAGTTGCGCTTTGACCTGCGCTGCGCACTTTTGACGGTGCGCCGTGCGCGCCAAAATCAAACTTTTCGGATTTTGGCGCGCACGGCGCACCGTCAAAAGTGCGCAGCGCAGGTCAAAGCGCAACTAGCGCACGGCCTGCGCACAATCTGCGCACCCTATGCTAAAGATAGGGTGCGCCGATCGCAGGCGCCGCTGTCCGCTAGTAGGCGACGCTACAAGCAAGGGGCGGGCACGCCGGGCAGAGAGCCGGCTCGGGGGCGGAGCTACCCCCGGCCGTGCGTGCGCTTAAAAAGCGCTAATGTGAAACCGGCCTTACTTGTGTGCACAGACTTTCCATAGCATGTAGAAATGGTTGATGGCTTTGTTAGGCATGGTTGATGGGGGTCGAGTCCATTTAAGGTGTCAAATGGCCTCTCTGGTGGCGGTTTAGGAGTCAGGTGGAAGTTGCAGGCAAGTTAAGGTGGACTCATTTTAACTAATAGAGGATGTAAAACCTCATGGTGGTGAACAGGCTCGGCTTTGGTGGCCAGCCTCAAGGACGTTGTAATGGTAACATCAATCAGGGGCGGGCACAGTGGTTAAGCACAGGAGTGAGGATAATAGGGTCATTGGTGCCCTGAAAGTTTACTGGCTCTGCTTGAATGGCAAGTCAGTGCGTGCCACCCCTTTATGGCTGTCTGTCCTGGTTCTGTATGTCAGACAGATGGGGATATCACAGTACTTGTGAATCCCAATGTACTAGCACTTCACCTGACTCCTACTGTGATTGCTTTAATCCTGTGATTTAAATAAAGCTGTGGCCATTTTGACAACCAAAATAATGTGTTGTGTATTTATTCTAGTGCCTAGGTTTACTGTAGTTATGGTGGTTTTAAGATGGAGTGGGGGTCCGTCCCATATCCATAAGTCAAGAAATTGGACGTCTCGCATCCAGCTTGAAATTGTTTTTCCTAAATCCTTTCAAAAATTGCTTCAAAGGAAAGAAAGCTGTCAAAGGTGGGGAGCCTAAGAGTTTGAGAAAGAATGAAACACCAGCGATCAATTTAGTTACTGCTGAATAGGACAATCCTTTAAGTACTAAATATTCAGCAAATTTTAAACCAGATACTGTATCCAAAGTTTTTGGATCCAAATCATATAAGTTACAAAAATTATACCATTTTAACCATGCAGCCGAGTAATCGGCCCATGATCTTTCAGATAAAGACTGTTGAATGAAATAAGGTATCAGATTGATATCAAGTCCCAAAATTCTTGAGGACAAGGTGTTGCTTCGACAGCTGCCTCTGGAACCTGTTGGCAAAAAATTACTCGATGACTTGTCAATAAGGATTCCGTAGCCTCTTTCCAATGACTAGAGCCAACATTTGGCTTAATCCAAATGTTAAATTTTAGGCAGAGGAGTGTCAATTGTCTCAAGATTATTGAAGCCCAACTATTCTTAGATGAAAGGGTTTTGACGAACAACAAAAAACCTTGATTTTCTGAAAGTAAAACAATCCTAGAATTCCGCATAAATCTTCCCCAAAGAAAAATACCTACTACGACTGAAAATAATTCCAAAACCATGGAACTTTGATTCAAACCTATAGCTATCCATTGAGAGGGCAACCTCTGAACAGTCCATTGAGAGGAGAAAAGAATTGCACAACCCGCCGTGGGGTGAACAGAAAAATTGAACGGAAAAGAATCCGCAGATATAAAATTCGACTGCCAACAAGATTTTCTGTTAAAATCCGATAAAAATTTTTGCCAAATCCTGGCATCTTCCTTCAACTCCGCACCAACTCGGATATGAGACTTGGGAGATGATAGACCTTTCATAGCTTCGTAAAGGCGTCTTGAAAATGGCCTGCCTATGGGAATAATTCTGAGTGCAAAGTTCAGCAATCCTATTAAAGATTGCAACTCTTTTAGCGTAACCTTTTCTTTGCTATTAAATTTCGACAAAGCATCATGCAGTTTTGAAACCTTGTCCAAAGGGATCCTTGATTCCATCATGGTAGAATCTAAAGTGATACCCAAAAATTCGATACATTTGGAAGGTAGTACCGTTTTTTCATGCGCAATTGGAGCGCTAAAAAATTCACATAGCTCTACAAAAACGGAAAGAGCATGTAAGCAATCTGGGGATGAAGCTGGTCCCACAAACAAAAAATCATCCAAATAATGTAGTATTCCTACATTGCTAGTAGTGGATTCTAAGACCCAATGTAAAAAAGAAGAAAATGTTTCAAAGTAAAAGCAAGACAGAGAAAAGCCCATAGGCAAACATTTGTCGAAGAAAAATTCATTATTAAAATAAAACCCTAAAGAGTTAAATCCCATTGGATGCACTGGAAGGAGTCTGAATGCTGATTTAATGTCAGATTTTGACATTAAAGTGTTCCGGCCAAATTTTTTTAGTAAGAGAATGGCTGAATCAAAAGAGGCATATGTAACTGAGCTCGCTGCCTTGTCAATTTGATCATTCAATGAATTACCATGTGGGTACGATAGGTGATGTATTAAATGGAAAGAGCCTTGCTCTTTCTTAAGAACAATGCCTAACGGAGAAATCCGAAAATTTTTGAAAGGAGGAGAAGAAAAGGGACCTGCAAATCTACCTAGCGAGATCTCATTCAAAATTTTTTCACTTGCCACCTGTGGGTGCAACCTTATAGAAGGGAGATTGTTAACAATTGAACAGCCAACACCCTCAAAGGGCGGGACATAAAACCCTTCTGAAAAACCGTCAAACAATAATTTGCTAATCTCCTTGTTTGGATAAATGCTTAGCCAATAGCGCATGTTTTCCACCTTCACTGGAGTCAAGGCCTTTTGTGTTAGCGTCCTTAGCAGTTGACAGCTGGGTTGACTGCTTTTTGAAACACTTTGAGGCGGGATGGGAATTCCCACAAAAAGAGCATTAATGTTTGAATTTACAGTTGTGACTCCACTTACAAAAGGAGTAATTGAATGCAAAGCAAAATCCTTTTTTAACACCTGGGGTGGAAAATTGTCTTGAAAAAGCCTATCTTTGGGGAAGCATCAAATTAATCCACAATCCGACATCCTTAGTCCCCCAGTGAACTTCAGGGTTTCTGTCTAAATGCTTCATCGTAATGAAGCCAAGCTAATCGACCAAAATTTCCATATGCCTCAAGGATTATGTCCAAATGTTGAAAAAGACTACTACATAAATTTGCGTATTTCTCACCAATGACAGCAGAATAAATGGAAAATGCTTGGATCCAATTATTGAAGGACTTGACTGAGCCCTTCCCAGAGTCGTCTGACTCAAATTTGTCATTTTTTTTCCAATTTATTTGGCTGTTCTCTGCGAGGAATAAGAGAGAATAAATCGACGTACTGTCCATCCCAAATAAGTTCCTTAATAGTGGAACTTAAATGGAATCTAAGTGGTGATAATTCACAAACTAAAGCTTCTTTAAACGTATTCTTATTTGCATTGCCTCTCAAAGGGAGAGGATTATTAATTAAATCAATACTAGCTGGCGGCTGAGGAATTAGAGCGATAGCTCCGCCTAAAGCCTCTGCCAGAACATCTTTAATCACTTTTTTAAGTTCACTCTGACTAGAAAATAAAGACAAGTTCAAGTCCTCACCCTTTCCATGGTTTAAGGATGCTGTAGACTGTTCTGCTGTACAGCCTGCGCTCGAGCCCTCCATGTTGGGCGAGCGCAGCTGAGAGGTGCCTGCAGGTGAATTGTCATCTTCTTCCTCAGATGATGTCGCTTGCTGTGCTGGGGGCAGTGTGGTAGCCGGCGCCGGGGCAATCTGCTTAGTGGCCGCCGCAGTGCTTTTACGACCGCAGCGCCCGTCTGCCCTGCCGGCGGAATCAGCTGACATACCTGGCCTTTGATGATGACGACGACCGGTGTCCCTCGTTGGGCTGCGGGATTTCGTGGTAGGAGGACGGCGAGACTTCCTGATTTGCTCCCTGACAGGAAGTCTGGAGCGCTGCGGTGATGTAGTAGGAGAATAGGTGTCATGTCCGCCATGTCTGCCCTGTCTGTTTTCTCTCAAGAACTCCTGGAGCGATGTGCATGCGCATATCTTGTTTGCTATCCTGCTCGTTCCCTAGAGCAGTGTGCACACTCACCTCATGTCTGAGCTGCAGGATGCCTGCGTTTCTGCTCTGTCTTCTGTGATCTTCTCGTCATGTCTAGAATCTCTGATCAGGTGTCCCTGTCTAGATCCTGCACTGTCTGGTTCTGCAATCATCTCGTCATGTCTGGAACCTTGATCATGTGACATTTCCTAGGATCCTGCACTGTCTGGTTCTGCAATCATCTCGTCATGTCTGGAACGCTGATCATGTGACCTTTCCTAGGATCCTGCACTGTCTGGTTTGGTAATCATCTCGTCATGTCTAGAACTCTGATCATGTGACCTGTCTAGGTTTCAGCACTGATTCTGCAGTCGTCTCGTCATGTCTGGAACTCCGATCATGTGACTATGCTCTGTTATCCTGTGGATTTGAACCCGGAAGTGCTCCCCTGGTCCTGACCTTGAAGAGGAGGTGCTATGCCCTATATCAGGCCGCCCCTTCCTATGCTCAGGGCCTGAGTATTGTGTGGTGTCCCTGCCTGGCTGCTTGGTCTGTGGGGCGCTGCCTCTATTCTGTGCCCTTGTAGTACCCCATGAGTAAGATCCGGGAGGATCGAAACGTTGGGTAGCTTACCAGAGAATCAAAGTGCATATACTGCGATTGAAAGTTTGGCAGTTTTGGTCTAGACTGGATGTTTTTTGAATAAAAATTTCCTTATTTTTGCAAAGTATCAAGTCTTAGTGTGCGGTGGATTATATTCTTTGCCATTAATCACGTGATGTCATAGACCTAATGGTAAAGAGAATTATCTGGGTAGAAAGGCAAAATGAGCAATTGTAAGTACACAGTGCTATATAATATGATGACTGCAGTATATTAAGAGGATAAAAACTTTGATGGGAGGAGGAGTAGGAGGAGGGCTTCTTTAAGAAGACTACCATAAAAAACAGTGATACTTTCAAAAGTACAGCAAGGAGTCCAGGAAGTGACACAGCTTTAGTCTATGTGCACACGCTGCGGTTTTTGCTGCGGTTCCGCTGCGGTTTTGGCCCTGCGGAACCGCAGCAGTTCGCAGACATGGTGCAGTACCATGTAACCCTATGGGATTTCAAAACCGCAGTGCTCACGCTGCGGTTTTTTCTGCGCGGTTTTGCTGCGGTTTATAAACCGCAGCATGTCAATTGTTTCTGCGGATTCCGCTGCGGTTTCACACCTTTAACATAGTAGAGGTGTGAAACCGCAGCCCAAACCGCAGCAAAACCGCAGGTCACTTTACTTGCGGTTTTACCTGCAGTTCCGCGGGGAAAAACCCGCAGGTGATTCCGCAGTGTGTGCACATAGCCTTAGGGTATGTGCACATGTTGCAGATTTGCCTGCGGAATTTTTTGCACAGAATTCGCACCTCTTGGCCGAAAATGTGTTCTTTTATGCGGTTTGGTCCAGTTTTTCATGCGGATTTGTATGCATTTTTGTAAGCTAAATAAAGATATGTTATTTAACAAAAAAAAAAGATTTGTGATTCATTTCTTGTCCAACCTCCTCTTTTACATTTGTCCAACCCACACTCCATTACACACACAGAGACAGATGATAGATAGATAGATAGATAGATAGATAGATAGATAGATAGATATGGGATAGATAGACAGATATGGGATAGATAGATAGATACATAGATATGTGATAGATAGATAGATAGATAGACAGATAGATATAATGGTACATAAATAGTTAAAGACACAAACACACAAAATCTTCACGCAATATCTTTTAATTAAAAAAAAAAAGGGAATAAAAATGGTGTGGGCTCCCGCACAATTTTCTGCGCCAGAGGGGGAACCCGACAGACTGGGGCCAATATTTCTAGCCTGGGAAGGGGTTAATACCCATGGAGCTTCCCAGGCTATGACTATCAACCCGCAGCTGTCCGCATAGCCTTTACTGGCTATTAAAATAGGGGGACCCCCCCCAAAAAAATGACATGGTTTCCCCTTATAATTTATAGACAGAAAGACTATGCAGACAGCTGAGGGCTGATATTCATAGCGTAGGAAGGAGCCATGGATATTGGTGCCCACCTGACTAAAAATACCAGCACCCATCCGCCCCATACGCCAATTCCGGCACTTAGCCCCTCTCTTTCCACTGCTGTGTAGCGGTGGCATATGGGGTAATAAGGGGTTAATGTCACCTTGCTATTGTAAGGTGACATTAAGCCCAATTAATAATGGAGAGGCGTCAATAAGACCCCTATCCATTATTAATCCTATAGTTTGAAAGGGTTAAAAAAACACACACACAAGAATAAAATATTTTAATGAAATAAAACACAACATGTTTTTTCATATTTTTATTGCACGCCTAATCCATGCGACGCCCTCGGTCTCCTATAATAAAAAGTAGAATAATAAACCAACCATATACTCACGCAGTCCAATTAATAACGAGTGTCCCATGATGATCTCTCCTATAGAACAGTGACATCAGGTGATGTCACTACTCTATAGGGCCTCCCAGTGATGAACTGACAAGAGATAATCCTCCTGCAGTGCATCACCGAAGAGGTCAAGTGAGTTCATTCTCTCACTTTACAGCAATGCTGCGTGGGAATTTTCTCACCCAGCATTGCCGATAAGTGAGGCCATACTAGGCCGGAGGCCGTAAAAGGGAGGCTGGCATGACAGGGTAGAGAGGGAAGGAGATACAGGGGTAGTTGGAGAATGGAAGTGAGAATAAGGGGTTAATTTTCTGTGCTGGCATGGAGGGGCTGGGGCTAAGACTTGGGAAGGTCACATGGTATGGGAAGGGGGGGTCACGGGCTGTTAGTATAAAAAGGTGAAGCCATTTTAGTGGGACAACCATTTTGGGTACACATTAGCAGCAATAGGAATTTCCCACCCACCCTCCCGTTTGTTTAGATCCGGTATATGATTTCAAGTAGGCGTATTCGAATCATTTCATTGTTTGTAAGTTCACGTCATGGCGGTCGGGCGCGGGGGTGGTCCTCGAGGTTGGTGAGGCTGGACGCTCTGGGGGGGATCGGAATAGGGTCCTGGACTCGCTCCAGAGCGGGCTTAAGTGGACGACCATTTTGGGTATCCCGAGGATGGGAAAAAGGATCTGGGAGAGGCTAATGGTTCTGGACAGGCGGGTTGTCTTGGTGCCTCTGAGCTGGTGCTTTACAGCTGGAGGTAAAGAACTCGACCTGGGGGCCATATGGGATGGTTAACATCTTGGAATTTTTGGTTTTCGGGCTTCGAGGACCGCCCCTCTGGGTTGTGATTTACTGTTATGTTTGTTTATGTTAAATAAATGGCTGCTGTGGCCAAATTATCCAACATCCTTGGCTCGGGTCTTTATTTGTTATAAAGGGGGTAATGAGATTGAGTTGAGCTAAGGGGCTGGGGTTGCGGGTATAAGTATAGAATCTACGAGGAATCTCGAATACCCCTTTGTCAAGAGAATAAACTTAAGTGACCTCTCTCCCGGCAGTGGCGGATGGATACATCGCGGAGGATTACCCCCGCTGTCTGTTCATCGCGGGGCCCCTGTAGAGCACTGACATCATCAGATGTCAGTGTTCTACACGGAAGATCGTCGTGGGACACTCATTAATAATTGGACTACAGCAGAAAGGTAAGTATAGGTTGGTTTATTATTTTATTTTTATTAAAGGAGACGAGGACGTCGGGGAATTAGGTGTATATGGTGAGTATGTAATCTATGTTATGTGTTGTAAGTTATGTGTATGTTCTGGATGTTTTTTTTTGCTGTTTTTTTTTTACTACTGATCACAGCCATTGTCTGATGGGACTACTTTCCCATCTCTGGCGATGCTGTAATTGTGAGCATTCATTCCCGGATGGGAGCAGTAGTCCCATCAGACATGCACACACAGGGACACACGCAAACATACACACACAGACATACACATATACACGCAGACCCCCACATACACCATACACGCACACAGTCGCCATCCACACGCTATACACGCACTCAGTCACCACCCACACACTTCCCTCCTTCTGATCTGCAGCATTTCATCCACAGCAAAACCACAGATCTCTTTTAGACCTGCGGTTTTGCTGCGGAAGTGCCCGACTCAATGCAAGTCAATGGGTGCAGAAAACGCTGCAGATCGGCACAAAGAATTGACATGCCGCGGACAAAAAAAACGCTGCGAATCCGCACGTTTTTTTTTCGCAGCATGTGCACAGCATTTTTGGATTACCCATTGATTAACATTGTGTGTACTCTGCACTGTGGATTTGATGCAATTCCGCGCATCCGGAAACGCATCAAAATCCGCAACGTGTCCACATACCCTTAAAGTCAGAGTCTCTGATCTTACTTTATGCTGTTTTCAGAGTGCGAACAATAAAACCTGGTAACAGATTCCCTTTAAGGTATTTTCACATTTTGTGTTTTTGCAGCTTTTTTTTCTGCACCAAAAATAAAGAGTCGAGGCAGGAAAAATGCTGCGTGGAATATGCAATTTTTTACGTGCATTATTACTTCATTCATTTCAATTGAATAAGTGAAAAGCGCTGCAAAATCACAGAAAGAATTGACATGCTGCATCCAGGCAAATATGGAGCAGGTCTCAAAATATGCGCGAAAATAAAACCCAGCGTGCATGAAATTTCAGAAATCTCACAGATTATGCTGGTACCGTAAAGCACTGTGTATTTTATGCAGACAATATGCTGTATAAAAAAAACAACAGCAAAAACACCACGTGTGAACATACCCTTAAAGAGTCAGACATTGACTTAAAGGGTAGCACTATAAAGACAACTTTTTTTCTTCTAGAGGAGTAATAATTTTTTTTTTTGCTGGTGAGCATTACCTCCTCTGTAAGATTCCCTCCCCACAAGGTGAACTAGAAGAAGTTAGTGGTGCTCACTTGAGAATTAGGCCGGGGTCACACTAAGCTACTTTCACACATCAGTTTTTTGCCGTCAGGCAGGATCCGGCTATTTTTAGAAAAAACGGATCCGGCATAAATTTTGGAGAACTGTAGAAACGGATCCGTTTTTTTGCTGGATCCGTCTAGCAGGTTATATCTGTTTCCTGGGGGCTGGCCAATTGGATCTGAGCATGCGCAGACTTAAAAAAACGGATCCGGTGGCTGGATCCGTCTTTTTCTGGATCCGGCGCAATCCGGCGCCCATAGACTTTCATTGTAGCAAAAAGCTGGAAGCGCCGGATCCGGCGCTTCCGGCTTTTTCGCCGGAGACAAAAAACGTTACAGTAGCCGTTTTTTCCAGACGCCGGAATGAGACAAGTAGCCGGATCCGGCAAAAAACGGATGAAACGCAATGCCATCCGGCGCGATCCGGCGCTAATGCAAGTCAATGGGGAAAAACTGGATCCGGCATTGCATTTTGCCGGATCCGGTTTTACAAAAAAAAGCCGGATCGCGCCTGACGGCAAAAAACTGATGTGTGAAAGAGGCCTAACCGACGCAAAATACGGTCAGTATTTTACATGCGTAAGGCTGGTTTCACATTTGCGTTTTTTAGCGCTGGAAAAAAACGCATACCTGCGCATGCGTTTTTTCCCCTATATTTAACATGGGTGCGCATACCTGCGCGCTGGTAAGCGCATGTATGCGATTTTCATGCGCTGCGTTTTTTTGGGGTGTGCGTTTGGATTTTCCAGACGCAGCATGTTGCATTTTTTGGCCCTGCAAAAAAGCGCATGCGCACATATGCGCACGTTTTGCGCTAAAAATGGCCATTATAGCCTATGGATGCGCATACATGCGCACTGGCATGCTCATGTATGCGTTTTTTTGCACATGCGTTTTTTTTTGTTAACCATGGAATTTAGGGGTTTGGGTTAGAGTTAGGGTTAGTTAAGGGGGTTTAGGGTTAGGGTTAGGGTCAGGGTTAGGGTTGGGGTTAGGGTCAGGGTTAGGGTTAAGTATGGTTTGGTTAAGGGTCAGGGTCAGGGTTAGGGTTGGGGTTAGGGTCAGGGTTAGGGTTAAGTATGGTTTGGTTAAGGGTTAGGGTCAGGGTTAGGGTTAGGGTTAGGGTTAGGGTCAGGGTTAGGGTTAAGTATGGTTTGGTTAAGGGTTAGGGTCAGGGTTAGGGTTAGGGTCAGGGTTAGGGTTAAGTATGGTTTGGTTAAGGGTCAGGGTTAGGGTTGGGGTTAGGGTCAGGGTTAGGGTTAAGTATGGTTTGGTTAAGGGTTAGGGTCAGGGTTAGGGTTAGGGTTAGGGTTAGGGTCAGGGTTAGAGTTAAGTATGGTTTGGTTAAGGGTTAGGGTCAGGGTTAGGGTTAGGGTTAGGGTCAGGGTTAGGGTTAAGTATGGTTTGGTTAAGGGTTTGGGTCAGGGTTAGGGTTAGGGTTAAGTATGGTTTGGTTAAGGGTTAGGGTCAGGGTCAGGGTTAGGGTTAGGGTTAGGGTTAGTTAGGGTTAGGGTTAAGTATGGTTTGGTTAAGGGTTAGGGTTAGGGTTAGTTAGGGTTTGGGTTAGGGTTAAGTATGGTTTGGTTAAGGGTTAGGGTCAGGGTTAGGGTTAGGGTCAGGGTTAGGGTTAGGGTTAGGGTTAGGGTTAGTTAGGGTTTAGGGTTTGGGTTAGGGTTAAGTATGGTTTGGTTAAGGGTTAGGGTCAGGGTTAGGGTTAGGGTTAGTAAAGTCATGGTTTGGGTTAGTGTGAGGGGCCACCTAATGTTGGAAAAAAACGCAAACGCGGTAAAACCGCACTAAAAACGCATACAAACGCATAAAAACGCTGCGTTTTTTTCATGCATGCTCATAAAAATGCTTGAAAAAAACGCAGCAGTTGTATGCTTTTGTATGCGTTTTTTCAATGCGTTTTTTTGCGGGAAAAACGCGCTGCAAAAAAAAGCAAGTGTGAAACTAGCCTAATACGGATGAATGGCCCCTAAACAGTGCTCCGTATGTCATCTGTAATCAAGGTGTGGTCGCTTATTATTTTGCGCATGTAAGCATCCGTATGGCATCCGTATGGCGAGATTTTCTCACAGGCTTGCAAAATGGACATATAATGGAGCCCTATGACAGGGTTTATAACACAAACCAAAGAATAGATATAGACACATAGAATGCATATATGTATATATATATATATATTCTTTGTGTATATATCTATTCTTTCGTTTCTTTATTAAACCTGTCAGTGTGAGTTTACTGTATCGCGCACTGAATTGCCGGCTTTGCTAAAAGACACCGGGTGCGTATTTCTCGCAAGTTACATGTGTGGTCCGTGTGTAATCCGTATTTTTTGCGCACCCATAGACTTGCATTGGCGTACTACGGCCGTAGTACGCTGACAATCGCAGCATGCTGCGATTGGCACGGAGCCTAGAATACGGATGAGAAATATACGGCTGGTGCGAGGGACCCCATAGAGAATCATTGGTCCGTGTCTAATGCGTGCTTTTAGCGCCTCTCACTCGGCCGTATTCCTCGCCAGTGTGACCCCGGCCTAAGTGTTTAATACGGACATGTGAATGAGGCCTAAGACTTCATAAAGAACGTTTCCCTCTCAGCACAGTGCTGTATTGTGTAATAGCTCAGTATATCATCACATCTAATGAGTTCTAGTTTGGGGAGTAGTGTAAATAGGTGAAGAATATTTGGCTTGGTCAGGGTCAGCCCTCTGTTCTGGCATACAGGCACAAAAAAAACAGGAATTCCACTATCCAGATAAACTTTGCATTTGTGCCAAGACTATGGCTTATTTTTGGAACAAGACTTGTTTTCTATAGATAATCCTTTTAATTACATTTGTGTATTTTTAGATTAAACACTTCATTCTTCAGTAGCGTTAACGGATTTATTTTTTTCAGTTAGCATAGAATAAAGCATGCAGGGAATTTCGCCAATAACTTGTCAGCCGTCCCTGGGAGAAAAGCCGGAAGAACATTATATCAACAAACAAGCAGATTACTATAACATCTTCTGCTACATGCCAGGAATGATAAGTCTACAGAATTCAGTCAAGGTGTGTCTATGGGGTGGGGCTGAAGAGGTCATTAAAGGGGTTGTCTACTACTCAGACAACCCCTTCTCATTACCTATCTTCCCCCTTGCAAAATAATGACATCTATACTCATCACCAGTGCCGGTGTAAGGTGCCCAGGGCGGTAGCTGTGGGTGAGCAACTGGTTCCCCACACCCTGGCACCCCACAGTGTCCCAGTCCATATGTGTTGAGCTGTGAAGTTTGCTTTACGTTCACTTGTAGGCTGGAGCCTTTGCTGCATCCACATTCTTGGTTCCAGGCTCATCCGCTCACACATCAGGGGACACCTGGGTTTGTTTTAACAAAATCAACTTTACTGGACAGTGCAAGTACATCAGTCTTTAACATGCAGTATCGAGCACAGCACCCTCCAGTTCCTTCTACACAGCACATTTCAAGCCTCTGCTTACATTCAGTCCGGCACTGGCTCTCCTCAGGGATTGCATGTCAATATGTCACATAATTCCTGTAGCCAATCAGTGCTGGGTTCACTTCCCCTCCTTTGGACAAACTAAGACATCCAGAGGAAATGAGAGGGCAGCAGGCCTCACACTTCCTCCCGATGTTTGTGATTTGGCTGCAGGAATTATGTGATATAATGTCATGCAATACCTGGGGAGAGTCAGCGTCGACACCACTGGAACAGTGCTGGTGTAAGGATAAGTTCACACTGGGCATTTTTGCTGCAGCAAAACCTGAGTGCTTGGCAGGAAAGAAGCGATGGCAAAAACAGAGGTTTTGCTTGATTTTTGGTAGTGTTTTTGGTGCATTTTTTAATGTTTCTCTTTTTCGTTCAATTTGATAGGTGAAAAACGCTGAAAAAACACTGAAAGAAGTGACATGCTCTATGTCGAGGAAACTATGCAAAGCACAAAATAACGATGACAAAAAAAACGAGTGTGCATGAAATCTGAAATTTCATAGGCTTTGCTCGTACGTTTAAACACAGCTAAAAATTAGCATACAAAAGCAGCAAAAATGCCCATTGTGAACTTAGCCTAAGGGTGTGATAGACGGTTATTATGAAACGTGAAACATGTTATAATTACATACCCCCGCACAGACCCACATACCCCCGCACAGCTGTAAAACCACGGTCGCCGGGGGGTAGCCTCATCAGCCGCTCCAATACTCACTGTGCTGGAGGCTGCTTCATTCCTGGTACGTTGCTCACTCTTAGGGTATGTGCACACGCTGCGGATTCCGCTGCGTTTCCGCAGCGGTTTTGGCCGCTGCGGACCCGCAGCAATTTTAGCAGCGGTGTACAGTACCATTCAAATGAATGGTAAAAAAAACCGCTGTGTAGACGTTACGGAAAAATCTGCGCGGATTTGCTGCGGTTTTGAAACCGCAGAAAGAATTGACATGTCAATTCTTTCTGCGGAATCCGCAGCGGGTTCCTATCTCCACCATTGTGGAGATGGTGAATCCGCAGGACCAAACCGCAGGCAAAACCGCAGATAATCCGCAGGTCTTTTGACCTGCGGTTTATCTTCGGTTTTTGCAAAATCCGTGCGGATTAATCCGCAGCGGATTCCACAGCATCTGCACACACCCTTAGGCTATGTGCACACTTTGCGGATTCTACTGCGGATCCGCAGCTTTTTTGGCCCTGCGGGTCCGCAGCAAGATCTGCTGCGTTGTACAGTACCATTTTAATCAATGGAAACTGAAAAACGCTGTGCACATGCTGCAAATTTTCCGCACGGATTTGCTGTGGTTTCAAAACCGCAGCATGTCAATTCTTTGTGCGGATTCCGCAGTGGTTTAGCACCTGATCAATGACAAGTGTAAAACCGCAGGGGAAAACCGCAGGCTAAACCGCAGAAAATCTGCAGATAAACCGCAGGTGTTTTGACCTGCAGATTTTCCCAAATCCGCGCTGACAAATCCGCAGCACCTAAAACTATGTGTGTACATAGCCTTTGGCTGTGTGCACACGCTGCGGATTATGTGCGGATTCATCCGCGCGGATTTTGTAAAATCCGCAGGTGAAACCGCAGGTCAAAAGACCTGCGGTTTTACCTGCGGATTGCTCTGCGGTTTTGCCCTGCGGTTTTTCATCTCCTCAATGGAGGAGATGGCAAACCGCAGGAGAATCCGCAGAAAGAATTGACATGTCAATTCTTTCTGCGGATTGAAAACCGCAGATAATCCGCGCGGAAAATTCCGCACCGTCTGCACTGCGGTTTTTGATTCCCATAGGGAATCATGGTACTGTACACCGCAGCAAAAACTGCTGCGGGTCCGCAGCGGCCAAAACCGCTGCGGAACCGCAGCAAAATCCGCAGCGTGTGCACACAGCCTTAGGGTTCAAAAGACTGGAGGCAGAGGCCGGAATAAACTTAAACAGTTCAACTTTATTTTCCTCAGGGCACAGCAAATCCCACACACCTTCAGGACCCGTGACACAGTGCCAGAAAAACATCTTCATCTACAGCAGCACATCAATTCTTCAGACACACTTGGGTGGACCACACAATGACAATGGAACAAGGAGCACAGTGAATACGGCACTTTGACCTCTCTTCCTTTGACCGACTTCAGCCCACGAAGGTACCTGTCTACAAGGTCATTCACCCCTCTCTAGTAATCCTGTCCATGCATTCAGCTAGTGGCCCACTCGACTACTTGGTCAGCTCCCACACACTGGCTGTCCTCTCCACAGGGACTCTTGTACTGTACACCCTGTCTTAACAGCTCCCAAACTCCAGCTGTTGTCTCCACAGGGACTCTTCTATTGATCTCCCTAGCTCAACAGCTCCCAGATACAGGTTGACTTCTTCCACAGACTGGCTTCACTATCACATCAGCTTCCAGTCCCTAGCTGACGGCTCCAGTGGCTCCCCCACTGGCTGCTGCTGTAGGCACTACACTCCGCTTCTATGTTCAGGAATTCTGCCTCCTCTTCAGTACCTGAGGCTACCACCCCCGCACTGAACTACACCAGGAAATCTCTCTCCTCTAGTTCCCAGTTAACCACTCCTCTAATGTCCCTCTAGGTCAGGGGTCCCCAACCGCCGGTCCGCGGCCCAGCACCGGGCCGCTGCAGTGCCCTTGCCGGTCCGCGGACACAAGGGGATCCAGGGGCGGTCAGTGGCATAGCGGGGGCTGGGGCGGCGTGCAGCAATTCTTAGATTGCTCTCAAGTGTAGCGGCGGCCAGGGAGCGATCAAAGCAGCTCCGCTGCCTGCAAGAGGGAATAGCAGGAGTGGAGCTGCAAGGACCCGTCCAGCTTCCTGCCCGCCGCCCGTGCTTCCTGTCTCTGACTGACACAGAGAGGAGCGCGGCCGCTGCTGTGTCAGAGCGAGGAAGCGCGGGCGATGCTGCGGACAGGTGAGAGGAGAGAGGTGGTGTCTGTGTGTATGTATAATGTGTGTATGTGTGTGTATGTATGTGTGTGTGTGTATGTTTGTCTGTGTTTGTGTAGGTTAGCCTGGCCCTGGAGGAGATGGGGACATGAGGAGAAGACCGTGATGGGGAGAGAAGGCCATGATGCCTGGGGTGACGGGAGAAGGCATTGATGGGAGTGATGGGGAGAAGGCAATGATGGGGTGATGGAGAGACGGCAGTGATGAGGTGAAGGCAGTGATGGGAGTGATGGAGAGACGGCAGTGTTGGGGTGAAGGCAGTGATGGGGAGAAGGCAATGATGGGAATGATGGAGAGACGGCAGTGATGGGGTGATGGGGTGAAGGCAATGATGGGGAGAAGGGAGTGATGGGGTGAAGGCAATGATGGAGTGATGGAGCAGGCAAGGATGGGGGTGATGGAGCACTCATTCAAAACCTATGGTGAGTTGAGTCACATTATAAATGTTATTTAATTATAAGTATGCACTGCTAAACTACAACTGCGTCCATAGCCCTGCCCCCTTATGACCAAAGCCCCGCCCCGCCACACCTCCATCCCCACCCTGCCGGGCCATGGAAGAATGGTCTTGCTTGAAACCGGTCCCTGGTGCAAAAAAGGTTGGGGACCACTGCTCTAGGTAACCCTCTAGCGTCCTCCAAAAGGCTCCCACTATAAATGGGCTCAGTGCCCCCATCTTGTGTCCATTCTCTATAACTACACTATCCCTGCCAAATATATATCTATATAATGCCATGTGGCAACAAACACCTAAGTACATGTTACACATAATACACACAAACACGTCAATCATAGCAAGATAAACAATGACAGCAATATCTACAGGGCTAGGCCCTGGCACCACCTTACACAGCCCCCTGCACAGCCCCACTTACCCCCGCACAGACCCCCACACAGACCCCCCCCACACGCACACACACACATAGCCCGCACACACCATACACGCACACAGTGTCGGAGCATGCGCAGTTTAAAAAAATGGAATCCGTCGCCAGATTCCGTCATTTGTCAGGCAGCGAAGGATCCCAGAGGCTTCCATTCTAGCAAAATCGAACAGTGACGGATTTTGACGGACACAAAAAACGTTGCTCTGTGGGTCGTGTCCGACCGCCGGACAAAGAATTTCCGATAGATCCAGTGAATGACAGACGAAACGTGAGGCCATCTGTCACAATCTGTCTCTAATACAAGTCTATGAGAAAAAAAACGGATCCAGTGGTATCAGTCACCGGATCCGTTTTTTTTTTTTCAAAAAAGCGACGGATTGTGACTGATGACAAAAAACAGATATGTGAAAGGGGCCTAAGGCGGCCAGGGTGGTGGTCATGGCAACAGGCTGTAGTGTTCCCACACCCTAGCATCCCACAGATGAAATACAATGTCCCTGTCATGATCCATGCTGGATTGTGACAGATAAAAGCACATGTATCTGGCTGCACGTTTCTTTGTTTAAATTCACCCTGCTGGACGCGGTGTATACAGGGTCACGGGTGTCATAGAAATTCGCCCTGCTTGAGGCAGTGTATCCAGGGTCACGGGTGTCATAGAAATTCGCGCTGCTGGAGGCGGAGTATCCAGTCTCCCGTGACATCACATTATCACCAACCATACATTTTTTCTGCTGAGCCATGGACCCAATGCAGACCATTGCCCAAATGCTGCAGATCTTCACTGATGAGATTAGGGGCCTGCGCGGTGAGTTGGTGCAGCAACTGCAGCTGTTGGTGGGCTTTGGGGGCTTGGTTCGGGAACAGGCTCAGCCAGAACCCAAGATATCCCTCCCTGACAGGTTTTCTGGAGGGAGAGATCAATTCTTGGTTTTTCAGCAAGCCTGTAAATTATACTTCAGGCTGCGCCCTCGTTTATCAGGGAGTGAAGAGCAACGGGTGGGAATGATTATGTCCCTTCTTAAGGGGGATCCCCAATCCTGGGCCTTCTCCCTGCCGGACGATTCACCATCATTAGAGTCCGTGGACGAGTTTTTTGCGGCTTTGGCCCTAGTGTATGGGGATCCTGATGGCGTCTCCCTGGCGGAATCCCGACTCCGTAGGTGTAAACAGGGAGCCCGAGTTACTGAGGAGTACTGCTCAGAGTTTAGGAGGTGGGCCACTGACACTCAGTGGAATGACACTGCATTTAGGAGTCAGTTTGTGCAGGGTCTGTCTCCAAAGTTGCAGGATACTGTGGTGCAGTACGCCGCCCCCAGGTCACTGGAGGCCGCCATGTCCCTTGCCATCCGGGTGTATAGGCGCCTTAGGGAGAGACATACACAAAATGTGCCCCCTGTTGTCCTCGCTAGGGAGGAGGAGCCACCAGTGCGGACAGAGGAACCCAGGCAGCCCGGTGTTGTTGGTACAAAGCCGCATTCCCCTGGTCGCTTGGAGTGAGGCGACCAGGGAGTGTATATTTCCTCCATTTTGCCCTCCCAAGGTACTATGTCAGCGGAGGTGTTGGTTGGCGGGGTACCGGAGGTGATACCGGTGCTTGTGGACAGCGGAGCAGGAGTCAGTCTCGTGGATGCTCGCTTTGTCCAGACTCATGGCCTGAGGTGTAGGACGCTAGCCCAACCTATAAGCGTCCAGGCCATTAACTCTGTTCCACTGAGCCAGGGGAGCTTGACTCAAGTCGTAGAAAATATCCATCTGCGGATAGGACATCATGAGGAGTCCTTGGCATGCTACGTCTTGGAGGGAATGCCGGTGCCTATCGTTTTAGGCCTCCCTTGGCTGAAAAAACACAACCCGGTAATAGATTGACGGGCTAGGGAAGTAGTCAGCTGGGGGCAGTCGTGTGAGGGCTGCTGCCTAGGGGCTACTGTCTCTGCCGTCCCTCTGCAACTGGCCCCTTCCTTTCCCGTGGGAGCAGCAGATGTGCTGCAGGACAGTAGGGGCAAGTCTCAATCCTCGCCATTAGCCAACCCTGGGAGGCGCAGACCTCATGGTGGAAGGGGTTGGAGGGTGGTGAGCCCCTTGGTGAATTGCGGGGGTATGAGTGTGGTGACACAGGGGGACGCATCTGTTGTCAGTTCCAGTAAGAGTTCACCGTATTGTGACAAACTAATGTGTGGCAATAAACGTTCAGATCCGGACCTGTGTGTGAACGAGCGTGTATGGGTGGCCGCCAAAAAACATCCAGTGGAAGTGTGTTGCGGAGTCTTGCCAGCTCGAGTTTCCCCCAAACATGCACATACACAACTCGTTCCCCAGGTCGGCGTTTTGGAGAGGTGTTATGCCTCCAGAACATACATTGCCAATGCCAGGGGTGCTCGTTTGTCATGAACCTGAAGTTCAGGTAGGCTGGGGTGAACTCTGAATCTGGGCGTCCCCTCTGTAGGTGGTTCCCTGATGAGGAGCGGTCTTGAGGGTCCAGAGGCCCCTCATTGAGGGAGGGTACTGTCACGATCCATGCTGGATTGTGACAGATAAAAGCACATGTATCCGGCTGCACATTTCTTTGTTTAAATTCGCCCTGCTGGAGGCGGAGTATCCAGTCTCCCGTGACATCACAGTCCCTTCTGTTGCATGTGCAGCAGTACACTCACATTTACTGTCCGAGTCCCCTCGACTTCTGTCACTCCGGCTCCCGATCCACGAGCTCCACAAACGACTTCAGAGACAATGTCCTTTTTCAACAGTTTAACTTTACTGAGCAGTAGGATATCCATCACACATAGAGTGTACACAGAGGGGCTTTTCTCAAGCTTTCCCTGCCTTCCTGGCAATCTCTTTTCCTTCTGGCAGTCCCTGCCTCGCTTCCGGCAATCCCTCTATCAGTTCTGGACAATCCCTGTCCCATCCGTGCCTCTAGGCCCACTAGCTTCCTACCATCCCCTGATCCGGCTTCAATCGGAAAAGGTGCCAGGCTCGCTGTCTTAGCTTCACCTGCCCCGGTCGTACAGTATCCATGGGGGGGGGGAGATACCTGATGGACTGTCACCTCCTTACAAATCCACCATTAGGCTGCTGCACCGACAAACACTCCTGGGTTCCCGGGAACTGAACTGGCAAAAGGAGGAGAGAATGGTGGCATCATCTGGGCGCTGCTGCGGATGTAGAAGACGAGAATAAAAAGAGATGACAAGATTTCTATTGGACTACGCATTTCGGAGATGGTCCTTCTTCATCAACTAACTCCAAGAAGTGTGGTCCAATAGAAACGTTATCATCCCTTTTTATTCTGGTCTTTCACATCCACAACAGTGCCAAGAAGATACTCTTTCCTCCTTTTGCCAGCTCCTGCGATGTTGGCACTGTTATTCCCAACAGTTATGTGACATTTTGATGTCACGTGACCGCTGCAGCCAGTCAGTGGCATCTAATCTGCTGCAGCATCTCAGTATTTCATCAGAGCTGATTTTAACTGGTGGAACAGCAAAGTCTGCAGCCAATCAGCGGATACTAATATCAGGTAACTACCCATAATCTCATAATCAGGACATCAACATAGGGAGCGGTGCCAGTCCGTGAGAAAACTATATGATTTTTTTTTTACCGGGGCACTTAATCATTTAGGAACAGGTTGTCCAGTAATAAACAATCCCGTTAACATCGAAAATTCTTTTTGACAGTATTTAAAAGCATAATCTACTACAGAAATACAGAGAATGGGCTGGGGTGGAATATTTCTGGCAGTGACATTAGATACTTGTACCTTTGCAGAGATTATACACCATATCTGTACATTAATGTAAGAACTGGGATTGCATATCTGTTTTGTCTGCTCTTGCCCTTACTTCTGATGGATTCTGCCCTTAACCAAGATGGAGTTGCTGCCAAGCTGGAAGGATTAGCAACCTGTTTGCCCCTTCTACTCTTTGGGATACCCCGCTTGCTCCCATATCTACGTACCACGGAAGGACTCTGCTGCTATACCTGCTCTGCACCCACCTCTGCTACGGTCTGCTCTCCATTTGGTCCGGGCTCTGGGTCCTGAATTCCGCATTGCTGGACTGGTATTCGCACCCTCGGTCTGTACCATTACTTGTGCATACTACTGAGACTGTCTTATTGTCTGCTTTGCATCTGTCAGCTGAAGTGCATATTTCTGCAATAAGATATATACATCTTGAACTGTGATATACCGTGTCTGTCTTAATTTCTGACCCACGTCATCGGGCTCTATAGAATTCTAGTATAAATGTATAACAATTACATTACGTATAAACTCCCAGAGCAGCACGACTATTTGTAAATGTGCTGTATTAAAACAATTTATATTAAAAAACACACAATATTTTCTAAACTATTGACTGGGAGTCACACGAGTAGTTATTTCCCCTAGATAGCCCAATAATCCCCCATCCCCTCCCCCAGACTTTCATATTGTAACTCTACGAATCTTAATATAGACTCAGGATGCGGCTTAATTAAGCTACTTACAAAAAGACCACTGGCGCTTCCCGACAATGGGAATTACAAGATAGTTACAATTAAGCTTCGCTTTTTTTTTCCCTGAATTTTATTATAGATAAAGACATTTTGACATTAATTATAGCATGATTGGCCATAATTGCTGTCATGTTGCCTGTGACTTTACTGATTTTGCTGTTATGAACATTAAGTGGTAGAAGCTCTGCCGGATCGCGGAACAAAGGCATTGTTCATCTACTGTATATTGGAGGATGCAAATATAGTTCATAAACCCCATCAGCCGGACCACTGAGGACCTAATGGCAACTTATATGCAAAATATCCCAACGGACCCTCTTAGTCACCACGCTTTTGCATTTACTTCAGGGGTATCAAACTCGCTGCCCGTGGGTCAACTGCGGCCCTCGGGACAATAGTTTGCGGCCCTCACCTCATGGGCCCTCGGGACAATAGTTTGCAGCCCTCACTTCGGCCGGGATCACACATGCGAGAAACACGGATGTGAAATCCCAGTCACAAGTAGTACCGCTAATTAAGTTCATGAATATGGATGCCACTCCACTCTCATAGGCGTGGCACCCATATTCATGAGCTTAATGGGCGGTACCACGTGACGTGTGACCGCGTGCTCATACAGGAAGAAGATGTTGGCGCTGGACCATCGGAGCTGCAGCAGGAGGAGGTGAGTATGATGATGGCAAGACAGTCACAGCAGCCTGCTGTCAGCAGACAAGGCATATGAGTCACACTCACAACACATGCAGCAGGAGCAGCCGAGCAGGGACCGGACCAGACCGCGCCACAGACTCAGGTGCGGTGGGGCAGTGCGGTATATTGCTCTCGGAGGCGGGACATCAGCCGGCCTTATTGCGAACTTGCGCCATTTCCCCGGGCTCAGCAGCGGAGGCGGCCGAGGAAATTGCTGCTCAGCGGGACAGAAAAAAAGCGGAAAAGACGCTTCGGCTAACACTGAAAAAGTGGCATTATCTATTACACAACCCCAAACATGTATTTTTCAAAGCCTGCAGTGAAGAGAAAGGTTGGTGATGAGCGCAGACAATTTCAGGAATAGTGGGAAGTGCAATATTTCTTTATTGAGCACAGGGGCATCCCGACGTGTCTTATGTGCACAGAGAAAGTTGCAGTGCACAAAGAATACAATTTGAAACGTCATTACATAACTAGGCATGCTGAGGAGTATGCAAAATACCAGGGAGATGAAAGAGCCAACCGGGTTGCTAATCTTAAAATATATCTACTGAGGCAACAAGATTTCTTTAAGAAAGCAACCAAAGAGAATGATGCAGCAGTCGAAGCTAGCTACGTGGTTAGTGAGATGATTGCTAAAGCAGGAAAGCCATTCAAAGAAGGTGAATTTGTAAAAAAGTGCATATTACAGGCTGCGAGTATTGTCTGTCCAGAAAAGAAAGGTCAGGTTAGCAACATCAGCCTTTCTGCCAACACCGTAGCAGAGCGCATTTCTGACCTGTCAAGTGACATTTATGGTCAACTGTGAGAAAGCAAAATGTTTCAGTGTATACTCAGTTGCTCGCAATCTATGTCCGTGGTGTTGATGACAATTTTGAAGTCACAGAGGAGTTGCTCACAGTGATTCCAATGCATGGCCAGACCACCGCTCAGGAAATATTTCACCAGCTGTGTGACGCCATTGAGAATGCCGGTTTACCTTGGAGGAGGTTTGTTGGAATAACAACTGATGGAGCGCCATCAATGACATGGAGGAAAAATGGACTGGTGGCACTTGTTATAAAAAAAACTGGAAGAAGAAGGTGTGGAGGAGGTCATTGCTCTGCACTGCATTATCCATCAGCAGGCCCTTTGCAGCAAATGCCTGAAGTTTACAATGTGATGTCTTTCGTTGTGAAATGCATCAATCAAATCTAGGGGCTTAAACCACTGAAGGTTTCGTGCTTTTTTAGAGTAAATGGAGTCAGAATATGGGGATGTGCTCTACATCGAAGAGATTTTTTGAGTTGAGAGCGGAAGTGAAAACCTTCATGGAGAAAGATGGGGCTGCTGTTCCTGTGCTAAGTGATCCAAAATGGCTCATGGACTTAGTATTTTTTGTTGATATCACACATGAGCTTAATGTACTGAACAAGAAGTTACAAGGCCAGGGGCAACTTGTCAGTGCTGCATATGACAACGTGAGAGCATTCTCTACAAAACTTATGTTATGGAAAGCCCAGCTTTCTCAGACAAACCTTTGCCATTTCCCATCATGCAAGGCACTCATGGAAGCAGGCACACCATTCAGTGGTGAGAAGTATATGGATGTCATTTTGAAGCTACAGGAGGAATTTGATCTCAGATTTGCAGACTTCAAGACGCACAGAGTATTTCAAATTTTTGCGGACCCCTTCTCCTTTGATGTGCAAGGTGCCCCTCCTGTGTTTCAAATGGAGCTCATTGACCTGCAGTGCAACTCTGAACTCAAAGCCAAGTTCAGGGAGGTGAGTGCAAAGCAGACAAGCTCGGGCAATTTTTGAGAGAATTGCCCCCCAGCTTCCCTGAGCTTTCCCGAATGTTCAAGCGGACCATGTGTCTTTTTGGGAGCACATACTTGTGCGAAAAGCTCTTCTCTACCTTGAGCTTCAATAAGTCCAAGTACAGGTTCAGACTTACTGATGAGCACCTTCAAGCCCTACTGAGGGTCTCAACTGCTTCCTCCCTTAAGCCAAATGTGGCTCGGCTACGCGAGAGTAAGCGCTGCCAGATCTCTAGCAGCAAGAAGTAGGCAGAAGAAGCCATGTTCAAAACAATTTATGTTCAATGTTCCATTCATGTTCAGAAAGTTAAATGTTAAAGAACTGTTAATACAGACATCTGAATAATAATAATTACATTTCTCTAGTCAGCAACTATAAGTGGTTTCTTCAGTCTTCTATATCTGCTGTATTATTATCATTTTCATTTTATTTATTACTAATTGATTTATTTTTTTCTTATGATTTTGTTAATTTTATTATTTTTTAACACAAAATAAGATGAAAAAATAAAGACATTTGATAACATTGGAATGTTTTTGTAAGAGCTTTTCTTGTGGAAAACCTGATGCGGCCCAGCCTCACCCAGATTCTACCTCCAGCGGCCCCCGGGTAAATTGAGTTTGAGACCCCTGATTTACTTTATCCCCTATATCAGCTAAATTCAATGTTCTCCATGAAATAAACCACAAATGAACATTTTTCATTGATTAATTCACATTTACACTTCTATTGTATGGGGAAGTAAATGCAAGAGAGGAAAAAAATGGATCAGTAATATGTATGTCCTCCGCCACAAATGGAACTGTGAAAGAAAAGGAGGCAGAAAGCACTTGTTCCGCAATTCACTAATAATAGGAGCAGTTGCTCATCCTTCGGCCAGGTGCACACCACCTTGTCTCCCATCCGAGTGTGATCTGACAACACAACGGATCGCACTCGGACCAATGTAATTCAAAGGGCTTGCACACATTTCCATCTTTTTTCTTTTCCTCACACCTAGCCGGCCCAAGGAAAAAAAAAAATCACAGTATGCTCAAGCTGATCATCTGATCGCACTCATCCATTCAATTCAGTAAACGGAAGCCATCTGGCCTCATTCCAATGACATCTGAGTCCAGTCCGATTTCCATGCACTGACACAATGGAGAAGATGAGAAATGTTGTTCTCGATCTTCTCCTCACAGTGCGGTATGGTTCTCTCATCCGAAAGAATCAGATCATACAATGCTGGCATTGATCAAACTCTGATCGGAGTGTCTATTGCATAATCGGCCTGCTTTCTCAAATGAGAGAATCTATGGTACAGTAATCTGACCCTAGCTTCGCTCTTTTCCATCACGGATACATGACCCGTCGTTTTCATCCCCTCCATATTTAGCTTATGCCCATTGTAATGCATGCTTTAGGGTTGGTGCAGTGTGACAGACAGGCAGTGACCGCAGGAAAGTTCAAAATTAAGTTTCTTTAATGTCCAACGTATTCACAAACAAAAAAAATGGTATCCTTCGGATCGCAACCGATAATCAAGACAGGCCGTATCCGTGACCGGTTGCCGTTGGCGATTGCACCACCATGTCACACTGAGGGGTGCCAGGCCTTTTGGCTTCACTTGGCTCCGTGTTACTTCACACAGGCTGAGCTCTGCAGAGCCACCTGCTCTGCAGTTTGCAAACCAAGACTGACACACCCAATCCTTTGCTGCAGGGTTTTTCGCTAATTATTCTGATTTACTGAGATAATGACTTTTGGGTTTTCATTGGCTGTAAGCCATAATCATCAACATTAACAGAAATAAACACTTGAAAAAGATCACTCTGTTTGTAATGACTCTATATAATATACAGTATGAGTTTCACTTTTTGTATTGAAGAACTGGAATAAATTAACTTTTTGATGATATTGTAATTTAGTGAGAAGCACTTGTATATGATGCACAGATATGGCAGAGAAATATAGGTATAGTGCAGTGACAAAGATTTTACTTTAGACATTACATGAGTGATATCTATTGTAAATTCTACAATAACTCAGAAACCAGCGAATCCTCGCAGCGCACAACAGAGTGACTGCAGACACATCATTTTAGACTGGACAGTATAGTCCTCCATACAGTATTATGGGAACCATATAGTCCTCCATATGGTATTATGGGCACCATGTAGTCCTACATATGGTATTAGGGGCAGCACATAGTCCTCCATACAGTATTATGGGCACCACATAGTCCTCCATACAGTATTATGGGAATCATATAGTCCTCCATACGGTATTATGGGCACCATGTAGTCCTACATATGGTATTATGGGCAGCACATTGTCCTCCATACAGTATTATGGGCACCACATAGTCTTCCATACAGTATTATGAGCACCACATAGTCTTCCATACAGTATTATGAGCACCACATAGTCCTCCATACATTGTTATGGGCACCACATAGTCCTCCATACAGTGTTATGGGCACCACATAGTCCTCCATATAGCATAATGGGCCCAAATAATGCTCCATACAGTATAATGGGCACCATATATTACTCTATACAGTATAATGGGCCCCATATTCGACTTCATACAGTATAATGGGCCCTATATAACGCTCCATACATAAAATATAACTCAAATACTCACCACTCCCTGTTTCCCACTGCTCTGGTATCCTCAACATCTTCTGACCCTTTGCACTGCTCAGTACAGAGGTCGCGCTGTAGTGTTGTCATCACGCCCTCTGCACTGAGGCGTCACAGAGCTTAGACGCAGAGGGGGAATGATGGGATGATCAGCGGATGGCTCCCTCACCCATCATTGTTTTCAACTGCATCGGCGCTGGCATCGGGCCCCATAGTGTTGCTGTGTCCCTGACGGCTACTACACCTCCTGTTTATCTAGGACCCCAGCATTTGCCTGGTTCTCTGGGTGGTGACATCGTCATCATAACTGAGCACCACAAAATATTAGCAGTGGGTGAAATGCTTTTAGGACACATGCCTTTAACTCAAAGGGATTTATTAAATAAAAATAAGCAGCACACTGACTAAATAAGAGAAAAGTGGAGGACTTTTTATTAGCCCATGTGGTAACATTTCAATTCCATAGCAGAGAAATGATCTGTTATAGATCCGAAATGTTGCCATATATATATATATATATATATATATATATATAAATGCCTTAGTGTGTCTGTCTGTATCCGAATTCGCGGGCCGCTGATTAGTCGCGGCCACCAGGCCCCCGCCAGGCCGCAACCAATCAGCGACAGGTGCAGCTGTTTGTAACAGTAAGCTGCGCCTGCCGCTGATTGCCAATTAGCGGCAGGCGCAGGCCTTAATCTGTAAAAAAGAGAATTAAAATAAAAAAAAGTTATTCTCACCTTCCGACAGCCTCATGTCTTCTTTCCACGCGCCCGGCCTCGCGTTCCCAGTAATGCTTTGCGGCTTAGACCGCTGATGACGTCACTCTCGCGAGAGCGAGAAAGAAGACCGACGTCACTCTTGCGAGAGCGAGAAAGAAGACTGACGTCATCAGCGGTCTAAGCCACAAAGCATTACTGGGAACGCGAGGTCGGGCACGTGGAAAGAAGACAGGAGGCCGTCGGAAGGTGAGAATAACTTTTTTTATTTTTTAATATTTTTGTACAGGGCCGCGGCAGTGATTGGTCGCGGCTACAGGGCCGCGTTGCTGATTGGTCGCGGCTACACGGAAAGGGGGGTGAGGGGACCATGCATACCAGGAAAGGGGGGTGAGGGGACCATGCATACCAGGAAAGGGGGGTGAGGGGACCATGCATACCAGGAAAGGAGGGTGAGGGAACCATGCATACCAGGATTGGGGGGTGAGGGGACCATGCATACCAGGATTGGGGGGTGAGGGGACCATGCATACCAGGATTGGGGGGTGAGGGGACCATGCATACCAGGATTGGGGGGAGAGGGGACCATGCATACCAGGATTGGGGGGTGAGGGGACCAAGAATACCAGGATTGGGGGGGTGAGGGGACCATGCATACCAGGATTGGGGGGGTGAGGGGACCATGCATACCAGGAAAGGGGGGTGAGGGGACCATGCATACCAGGATAGGGGGTGAGGGGACCATGCATACCACGAAAGGGGGGTGAGGGGACCATGCATACCAGGAAAGGGGGGTGAGGGGACCATGCATACCAGGATAGGGGGGTGAGGGGACCATGCATACCACGAAAGGGGGGTGAGGGGACCATGCATACCAGGAAAGAGGGGTGAGGGGACCATGCATACCAGGATTGGGGGGTGAGAGGACCATGCATACCAGGACTGGGGGTGAGGGGACCATGCATACCCCAAAAGGGGGGTAAGAGGACCATGCATACCAGGATTGGAGGGTGAGGGGACCATGCATATCAGGAAAGGGGGGTGAGGATACCATGCATACCAGAATTGGGGGGTGAGGGGACCATACATACCAGGAAAGGGGGGTGACGGTGAGCATACATACCAGGATTGGGGTGTGAGAGGACCATGCATACCAAGAAAGGGGGGTGAGGGGACCATGCATACCAGGATTGGGGGGTGAGGGGACCATGCATACCTGGATTGGGGGGTGAGAGGACCATGCATACCTGGACTAGGGGGTGAGGGGACCATGCAACCCCAAAAGGAGGGTGAGAGGACCATTCATACCAGGATTGGGGGGTGAGGGGACCATGCATATCAGGAAAGGGGGGTGAGGGGACCATGCATACCAGGATAGGGGGGTGAGGGGACCATGCATACCAGGAAAGGGGGGTGAGGATACCATGCATACCAGGATTGGGGGGTGAGGGGACCGTACATACCAGGAAAGAGGGGTGACTGTGAGCATACATACCAAGATTGGGGTGTGAGAGGACCATGCATACCAGCAAAGGGGGGTGAGGGGACCATGCATACCAGGATAGGGGGGTGAGAGGACCATGCATACCCCGAAGGGGGGTAAGAGGACCATGCATACCAGGAAAGAGAGGTGAGAGGACCATGCATACCAGGATTGAGGGGTGAGGGGACCATGCATACCAGGATTGGGGGGTGAGGAGACCATGCATACCAGGATAGGGGGGTGAGGGGACCATGCATACCAGGCTTGGGGGATGAGGGGACCATGCATACCAGGATTGGGGGGTGAGGGGACCATGCATACCAGGATTGGGGGGTGAGGGGACCATGCATACCAGGATTGGGAGGTGAGGGGACCATGCATACCAGGATTGGGGGGTGAGGGGACCATGCATACCAGGATTGGGGGGTGAGGGGACCATGCATACCAGGAAAGGGGGGTGAGGGGACCATGCATACCAGGAAAGGGGGGTGAGGGGACCATGCATACCACGAAAGGGGGGTGAGGGGACCATGCATACCACGAAAGGGGGGTGAGGGGACCATGCATACCAGGAAAGGGGGGTGAGGGGACCATGCATACCAGGATTGGGGGTGAGAGGACCATGCATACCAGGACTGGGGGGTGAGGGAACCATGCATACCCCAAAAGGGGGGTAAGAGGACCATGCATACCAGGATTGGAGGGTGAGGGGACTATGCATATCAGGAAAGGTGGGTGAGGATACCATGCATACCAGGATTGGGGGATGAGGGGACCATACATACCAGGAAAGGGGGGTGACGGTGAGCATACATACCAGGTCTGGGGTGTGAGGACCATGCATACCAAGAAAGGGGGGTGAGGGGACCATACATACCAGGATTGGGGGGGTGAGGGGACCATGCATACCAGGATTGGGGGGTGAGAGGACCATGCATACCTGGACTGGGGGGTGAGAGGACCATGCATACCAGGATTGGGGGGTGAGGGGATCATGCATATCAGGAAAGGGGGGTGAGGGGACCATGCATACCAGGATAGGGGGGTGCGGGGACCATGCATACCAGGAAAGGGGGGTGAGGATACCATGCATACCAGGATTGGGGATGAGGAGACCATACATACCAGGAAAGGGGGGTGACGGTGAGCATACATACCAGGATTGGGGTGTGAGAGGACCATGCATACCAGCAAAGGGGGGTGAGGGGACCATGCATACCAAGAAAGGGGGGGTGAGGGGACCATGCATACTAGGATAGGGGGGTGAGGGGACCATGCATACCAGGATTGGGGGGGTGAGAGGACCATGCATACCAGGATTGGGGGGTGAGGGGACCATGCATACCCCGAAAGGGGGGTAAGAGGACCATGCATACCAGGAAAGAGAGGTGAGAGGACCATGCATACCAGGATTGGGGGGTGAGAGGACCATGCATTCCAGGATTGGGGAGGTCAGCGAACCATGCATACCAGGATAGGGGGTTGAGGGGTAGCATGCATATCAGGATTGGGGGTGAGAGAACCATACATATCAGGATTGGGGGTGCATTATTGCATTATTATTAAATCTTCAAAAATAAACTGCATATATATTCTAGAATACCCGATGCGTTAGAATCAGGCCACCATCTAGTAGGCTAATAAAGAGTCCGACACTTTTGTCCACAACTAATCGAAGTGCTGCTTATTTTCATATACATGCACACATACTGTATATTACAGCAACTACTGTGTATAATTGCAGTATCATCTATATAATGTATACAGTAAGTCAGAAGAAAAAACAATTGTATACACAAAAAAGTCTTGCACAAGATCTACAATAATATCCTCCTATCAATAAGTGCAACAAAGACTAATATAATATTAAATGATTTTCATTTATTTAGAAAATATCATAATAAAATTATTGTTAAAAAAAATATATAAATATAGTAAATAGACAGCTGAGATAATTGTAATCTAAATTTTGTAGACTATTTATGCTATTGATTTAATCTAGTATTTGCACTTTATTGTCATAGTACATTAGCACTTTTTGTAGACTAAATCTAATTACAATATCTTATTTATTTGTTACCTCACACATTGCATATAATTTTTTTTTCTTCATTTTTATGCACTCAATATCTATTGAGTTGTTTATATAGTGTTGTCCCCCTTGTGCAGATAAGTGGCACTTTGATATATATTTAATATATACATTATTTATGTGATATTAATATTGGACTGGTTTTCATTTGTTAGCGTGGTATTTTGATATATTATATACGGTATGTTATTGGGTTTCTGTACAACAAGTGCTCCTATCTCGGCTGTCTATTTACTATATTTATTCTATTTTTTAACAATAATTTTATTATATGATATTTTCTAAATAAATAAAAATCATTTAATATTATTATATTAGTCTTTGTTGCACTTATTGATAGGAGGATAGACATGTATACAGGTGGGGAGTTTGACTGGGGTGGTACACCTGTGAATCTGCAAGGCTAGTTTCACACGTTTATTCGACGCAGCGCACGGCGCCGCTAAGCCCTGCCCCCTGCCGGCTCCCTGCCCGCCCCTTCCGGTCATCGCCGCCTACACATGGACGCTTGCGATCTGCGCACCCTATCTTTAGCATAGGGTGCGCAGATTGTGCGCTGGCCATGCGCTAGTAGGATTTTGGCATGCGCTGCGCACTTTTGAAGGTGCGCCGTGCGCGCCGAAATGCAACATGCTGCGTTCGGCGCGCACGGGCGCACCTTCAAAAGTGCGCAGCGCACGCCAAAATCCTACTAGTGCATGGCCAGCACACGATCTGCTAAAGATAGGGTGCGCAGATCGCAAGCGTCCATGTGCGATAGTAGGCGGCGATGACCGGATGGGGAAGGCAGGGAGCCGGCAGGGGGTGGGGCTTAGCAGCGCCGTGCGCTGCGTGGAATAAACGCTAGTGTGAAACTAGCCTTACACAGGTGTCCTAAGGCGAGTTCAGAGAGGCCAGAAACCTCCCATGGAGCAGAAGCGCTAAAGCTTGTCATATAGCTGATACTGCTACTGCTGTACATACATTTTATATAGGTTATACTGCTACTGCTGTGCATAATCAGTTTCACCTACATAGCATATATTCAGCAGTATCACCTTTATATTGCAAATACATTATACAGGTAAAACTGCGACTGCTGCATATAAATAAATGTTTCTCTCTTGGGACTTACCCAGATCCCTGTCATGGGGAGGTAGGAATGGTTGAGGAGCTGCCGCACGTGCAGCATCGGACATGCAGAGAAGCGGATCCTGATTCCCTGGTACCGGTAAGCTGAAAAAGAACTTTTGAATAAAATCCTATGCTCGCCAGCTGTTTTGCTTGACCGCGCTGACAAGGGCACCGTGAAAGCCGTGCGCGCGTGTTCTGACAAGGGCCCACAGGGGATTTATTCAAAAGTTTTAAAGTGCCAGCAGCCCACTTTGCAGTCCAGAACCTCCAGCCCACCGAGCATATGCCCGCCTCGGCAAATTGCCAGTGCGGGCCTGATCAATCACTAACCTCAGAGGTCACAAGCTATGGAAGCAAATGTCAGTGCTAAACCAATGTTTGCCTTCAGCCGTCACAGGAATGATGAAGGTGGCGACTACAATGCAGGACTGTAGAAAGTAAAAAGTTGACTGTACAAAGTTGGATTTATCTAAACTGGAAGGAAAAAAGGGGCTTTTACTGCTTATTTCATGAGCTCCAAAAAATTTGAAAACCCTTCTCAAAATCCTACATTTGAATTGATACCTAGAAATCACAGGGATGTATTACTAGTGACCACTTCTTTGTATGTTATAAATCGTGATCTAAGCTGTAAGGTGAAACTGTCCTTGGAAAATGTGAGTTGTACATAAGCGAAGAAAGGAAAACCACAAAGCTGCATTAAGTGTGGTGGCTGCGACTCCTTCCTGGATTGCTGCCATTATTCCTGCAATTACAGTAGGTTTTTTTTCAGCAGATGTGACCCCCATCTCATTACTCCTTGGCTGTAGTGTTTGGGGTCTGCACTATTGAGCCCCCTGTCTATAAATACAACGAGGGTGCTGGAGCTGTGTCATTAAAATGGGCAAATTATCTGAAAATATTTTTTTTTTTCTGTAAATCAAATCATCACGGCTATTAAAAAATGCTGTCTGGAGCCAAAATTAAACATCACTTTTTATGTTCTTGCATTTATGATCTGTAGCAAAATGAAGAAATAAAACTAAAGAAAAACAAACAGTTACGAATTCTACATGTCTTATCCATATGTGCCCATACAATAGGAACCTAAAGTAAGCAAATATGAGATATATAGCAATCCCGTAGCATCATAATTCTTCCAAAACCTCCTTTCCTCTGAAAAGAAAAAAAAATTATATACGGTATATAATTTTCAAGAATTTTACAACATGGAAATTTTAGAATCCAACTTCTTTTGGTTTATGGCTTAACAATTATGGCACCTCTTTACCACTAGTTCCATAATGTGCCCTGTAGTCTGTAAGAAAAACTCCCTGTTGGATAAGCAATTTTATTTATTGTTTTTATTTATTTTTTTTTTAGAAATCAATAGTGAATAGGACATTTTGTATACATATTTATTAAAGAAATCAGCTACTTTCTCCTCCTAGACTGGTATTTCACTCTCAAAATTCTCAATTCTTAGGGTAAACTCTGTCTTCAGTGAAACAAATTTTCCTATTATTGTGATAACAGATGGCAATTGGTGCTTATAATGTTCTATGGTGAAGTATAACTGTCGTTTTGGAAGAACTTGCAGCAGAACGTCTGTGTCTGCTTCTATCCCCTCTCAATAGAAGTTTATAAGCACCAATTGTCAGTAGAGGGGAAATCTGGTTTTCACTAGCAGCTACAGATGTTACTTATGAATTACAAGTGAAGGATCAGCCCAGGAGAAGAAAGAAAAAAATTTCTTAAGATATATTACAAAGTTGATTATTTTCATGTGCGGAATACACTGAGATCATCAAACAAAGCTTTATCAAAAAGTAAAAGCAAAACTAGAATAGCTGTCAGATAGTCTAGTTAGGGAACGTTAGGCAAATTTTAATGCAGGCATAGCTTAGGTTACGGCATCAAATATGGCTCAAATAGGGCATAAATTCAAGAAGAATCACAAGAAAAAAGACCTGATCAACTTCAGGGCAGATTATCAAAGCAGTAGCAGGATGCAGGAGACCAGGACCGGTGTCATCACCATGGCCCTGGATAAATGGAAGGGGCCCACTCACCGTTGGAGTCCCAGCAGCTCCCCCCAGCAGGTGTTCAGGGCCACCTGTTTCTTCGCTTCATATTAAAAGTCATTTTGAGGGGTGTACATGACAGAAAATACCCAAAAGTGACACCATACTAAAAACTGGACCCCTCAAGATGCTCAAAACCACAATCAAGAAGTTTATTAACCCTTTACATGCTTCACAGGAACTGAAGCAATGTGGAAGGAAAAAAATTAACATTTTACTTTTATTTGCAAAAAATTTAATTCAGAAACAATTTTTTTTTATTTTCACAAGTGTTAAAAAAGAAAATGAACCACAAAATTTGTTGTGCAATTTCTCCTGAATACGGCGATACCCCATATGTGGGGGTAAACCACTTTTTGAGCGCATGGCACAGCTCGCAAGGGAAGGAGCACCGTTTGACTTTTTCAACGCAGAATTGGCTGGAATTGAGATCGGACGCCATGTTGCGTTTAGAGAGCCCCTAATATGTGCCTAAACAGTGGAAACCCCCAACAAGTGACCCCATTTTGGAAACTAGACCCCTTAGGCTGTGTGCACACGATGCGTTTTTTAAGTGTTTCCGCGGCGTTTTTTAACGCGCGATTCTGCAGCGGAAACACTTAAAAAATGCATCCAATGGATTTCTAATACAAAACGCACATGTTGTGCCAATGGTGCGTTTTTTACCGCTGCGGAAACGCTTAGCGGTAAAAAACGCAGCAAGTTCACTAATTTTGCGGAATCGCCCGTGATTCCGCATAGCATCCATTATATGGGCAAAAACGCAAGGGAAAACGCATGCGAAAATGCTTGATAATCGCGTCAAAAACGCGTGTCAAAAATCGCATGCGTTTTTCATTTCAAGGGCATGCGTTTCTGCTCAGGAAAAAATCGCGTCAAAAACGCATCGTGTGCACATAGCCTTAAGGAGCTTATCTAGATGTGTGGTGAGCACTTTAAACCTCCAAGTGCTTCCCAGAAGTTTATAACGTCGAGCCATGAAAATATAAAAATTAATTTTTTGTCCACAAAAATGATATTTTCGCCCCAAAATTTTTTATTTTTACAAGGATAAAGGGAGAAATTAGACCCCAAAATTGTTGTGCAATTTGTCCTGAGTACGCCCATACCCCATATGTGGGGGTAAACAACTGTTTGGGCGCACGGCAGAGCTCAGAAGGGAAGGAGCACCATTTGACTTTTGCAATGCAGAATTGGCTGGAATTGAGACTGGACACCATGTCGTGTTTGGAGAGCCCCTGATGTGCCTAAACAGTGAAAAATCCCAACAAGTGACACAATTTTGGAAACTAGACCCCTTAAGGAACTTATCTAGATGTGTGGTGAGCACTTTGAACCCCCAAGTGCTTCATAGAAGTTTATAACGTGGAGCCGTGAAAATAAAAAAAAAATTTTCCTCAAAAATGATTTTTTAGCCCACTAGTTTTTATTTTCACAACGCTAACAGGAGAAATTGGACCACAAAAGTTGTTGTGCAATTTGTCCTGAGTACGCTGACACCCCATATGTGGGGGAACCACTGTTTGGGCGCATGGGAGAGCTCGGAAGGGAAGGAGCGCCATTTTGGAATGCAGACTTTGTTGGAATGTTCTGCGGGCGTCATGCTGCGTTTGCAGAGCCCCTGATGAGCCTAAACAGTAGAAACATCCCACAAGTGGCCCCATTTTGGAAACTAGACCCCCAAAGAACTTATCTAGATGTGTGGTGAGCACTTTGAACCCCCAAGTGCTTCACAGAAGTTTATAAGGCAGAGCCGTGAAAATAAAAAATCTTTTTTTCCACAAAAGTGATTTTTTTAGCCCCCAATTTTTTTATTTTCCCAAGGGTAATAGGAGAAATTAGACCCCCAAAGTTGGTGTGTCCTGTGTACGCTGATGCCCCATATGTTGGGGTAAACCACTGTTTGGGCACATGCATGGGCTCGGAAGGGAGAGAGCACTGTTTGACTTTTTGAACGCAAAATTGGCTGGAATCAATGGTGGTGCCATGTCGCGTTTGGAGACCCCCTGATGTGCCTAAATAGTGGAAACTGTTATGAATGGGTCACCGAGGAGGAGAGCAGGTCCAGGCTAAGACACAGAAAACCAGAGAGGTTGGTACCTAAGCGGATTGCAGACCTCTGATCCTATCCACACAACTAGCAGTAGCCGTGGAGCGAACCTACGATGATCCTAGACGCCTCGGCACAGCTGGAGAGCTAACTAAGCCTAAAGCAAGAAAGGGGAAATCGAAACTGCCCCAGAGCAGACCCCAAAGGAATAGATAGCCCCCAAACATATATGGTCGGTGAGACAAGATGAAAACACAAACACAGGCAGGAAAATAGACTGAGCAAATGATGGGGCCCACACTGACTAGACAGGACAGGAATGGAAAGACACTGTCTGCAATCACGCAAAGAACCCTGCAAAAAGTCCAACACGCCTGATGCAAAAAACACTGAAGTCACACGACTTCACCCCCCACTATATCAGCACTCTGGTATATTCTGAAAGCAGAGTAAAAAGAGACCAATCTAACAGGGGATAAAACAAACTGGCACAAGCAGTAACATATGGGCGGTGATTCAGCACAGCCCCAGCAGGAGCTGGCTGACCCGCACCAAGAAGAGATAGACAAAACCAGATCAAATGCAAACAGAATAGCAAATAAACCACTTAGCTAAACATGCAGGGACAGAGCTGGAGAAATCAGACCTCAGGAGGAACAGGAAGTAAATCACCAGCAGAGATAGAGGGAGTCGGCTGTTTTAAATCCCAATCTGAAACCCCAGATCTCCAATTGTCATCATCATTATCAGGTGGCAAGCCTCTGTCAATCAGATCAGCTCCATTACCTCCAGTAACCACCAGAGGGAGCCCAGAAAGAGAACTCGCAACCCCTCTGTCGATCTGACCAGCTCCACTACCTTCAGTAATAACCAGAAGGAGGCCAGAAAGCGAATTCACAACAGGAAACCCCTCAATTCTAGCTCCAACCCTAACCCAAACACAACGCTAACTGTTGTGAACTCATTTTCTGGTCTGCCTCTGGTTTCTGGTGAGGGAGCTGGTTGTGCTGACAGAGGAGTTGTGAGTTCTCTTTCCGGGCTCCCTCTGGTGGTGGCAGAAGGTAGTGAAGCTGATCTAATTAACAGAGACCTGCCACCTGATAATGAGGAAGAGGATTGGACATCTGGAGTCTCAGACTGGATTTAAGACAGTCGACTCCTTATTCCCATGCTGGTGATTTTTTCCTGCCTCTTGAGGTCTTAGTTTCCAGCTCAGTTCCTGCCTTCTCAAGCTAAGCTGTCTTTGCTAATGTTCACATTTGATTTGGTTTGGTCTATTCAGTTTTTTGTGTGGTCAGCCAGCTCCGGCTGGGGCTGTGCTGAATTTCCACTCTTATATCAGGATATCAGGACTCTTCAGACCTACAGATGACTACCCATTCCTGCTACTACATGTGGGGACAAATGACACCGCAAGAAACGAACTGGAAACCATCTGCAGAGACTTTGAAGACTTAGGCAAGAAAGTGAAAGAACTGGGAGCGCAGGTGGTCTTCTCTTCCATCCTCCCAGTGGATGGCCATGGAACAAGGAGGTGGAATAAGATTCTGCAGGTGAACAACTGGCTACGTCGATGGTGCCGTCAGCAACGATTTGGATTTCTGGATCACGGAGTGAACTACTTATACGATGGACTACTTGCTAGAGATGGGGTGCACCTTACGAAGACTGGAAAGCATGTATTTGGAAGTCGCCTTGCTACACTTGTAAGGAGAGCATTAAACTAGAACAACATGGGAAGGGAAGCAAAAGACCAGAAAAAGCCTTACACCTGACAAATGCTATTGAGAACTCTGCTATTAGAAATGGAAAGGAAGAACAAAGACGAAAGAATCTAATTAATAAAAATATTGGAGAAAGAGAAACTAATCACAAACTAAAATGTTTCTATACTAATGCACAAAGCATGGGCAACAAACAAGGAGAATTGGAACTACTAACACAGGAAAAGAAATATGATGTCATTGGAATCACTGAAACTTGGTGGGACAATACACATGATTGGAATACAAGACTAGAAGGATACAACTTATTTGCAAGAAACAGACTTGATAAACGAGGAGGGGGTGTCGCATTGTATGTTAGAAACGCGTATATCTGCACAGAGATTGAAGCTTCAGAGACTGGGAGTTCTGTGGAAACTGTTTGGGTAAGAATACAAGGACAGAACAATGGAAAGGACACCATTGTAGGCATTTACTACAGGCCGCCTGTGCAAGCTGAAGATATGGATGAACTCTTTATGCATCAAATGGCCAAGTTCTCCAAAAAATATGACATAGTTGTCATGGGAGATTTCAACTATCCAGACATTTGTTGGGAATCTCTCTCAGGCAAAACTAACAGGTCAAGGAAATTCTTATCCTCTCTTGCTGACAACTTTATCTTCCAAAAGGTAAGGGAGAAAACAAGGGGAACTGCTACCTTGGATCTAATCCTTATAAACAGGGAGGAAATGGTTGAGGAGGTAAAAGTGGCTGGGACCCTAGGAGGTACCGACCATGCTATTTTAGAATTTTGGATAACTAGAGGCGGAAGACCTGTGAAGACTCAGACGTCAAGGTTAGATTTCAGAAAGGCAGATTTTAAGGGATTCAGAAAGAGAATTGGAGGGATCCAATGGCTGGATATCCTTAAAGACAAAAATGTCCAGGAAGGATGGGAAATCTTGAAAAATGAAATTCTCAAAGCACAGTTGTTAACAATTCCGAAAAAAGGGAAGAATAGGAAGCATTTAAGGAAACCAGGATGGATGAACACAGAACTTAAGCACATGCTAAAAAGGAAGAAAAAAATGTTTATAAAATGGAAAGAGGGAGGCATATCTAAAGAAGAATATAATGCTGTCTGCAGAACCTGCAGGGCACAAATCAGATTAGCTAAAGCTGAAAATGAATTGAGGCTTGCAAGAGATGTCAAAAGCAATAATAAAGGATTTTGGAGATATGTCAAAAGTAAAAGAAAAGTCAAAGATGCTATAGGATTTTTACAGGATGAAAATGATGAAATGGTAAGACAGGATGTTGAGAAGGCTGAACTTTTAAATTCCTATTTTGCATCTGTTTTCTCTCAGAAAGGAAATGTAACATCAACTGTTATTCACTGTCCTATTAAGGGAATAGAAGAATCCAGGATATCTATAAACAGAAAGATAGTGAGGAAACACTTAGCTAACCTAAATGAATTCAAGTCTCCAGGTCCAGATGAATTACACCCCAGAGTACTGAAGGAGATAGCAGAAGAAATTTTTGAACCCCTCTCCATAATCTTTGAAAATTCTTGGAGAACAGGAGAAGTCCCAGAAGACTGGAGAAGAGCAAATGTTTTTCCTATCTTCAAAAAGGGGAAGAAGGTGGACCCAGGCAACTATAGGCCAGTGAGTCTGACTTCTATACCAGGAAAGATCTTTGAACAAATTATTAAACAACATGTATGTCAATACCTGGATAAGAATGAAGTGATTAAACAGAGTCAGCATGGGTGTGTAACTAATAAGTCATGTCAGACTAACTTAATTTCCTTCTATGACGGTATCACTGATTGGGTGGATCAAGGAAATGCTGTAGATATAGTATATCTTGACTTCAGCAAAGCATTTGACAAAGTCTCTCATACAATCCTTATTGAAAAAATGACTAAGTATGGAATGGACAAGGCAACTGTTAGGTGGATTCATAACTGGCTTAGTGATCGGACCCAAAGAGTGGTCGTAAATGGCTGCACATCCAGTTGGAAGAATGTCTCAAGTGGGGTACCACAGGGCTCTGTCCTGGGCCCTGTATTGTTCAACATCTTTATCAACGATTTAGATGAAGGAATTGAGGGTAAACTGATTAAATTTGCTGATGACACAAAGCTAGGAGGGATAGCTAATACTAGAGAAGAGAGAGAGAGGATTCAAAAAGATTTAAATAAACTGGAGAAGTGGGCAGCAACTAACAGAATGGTTTTTAACAGGGAGAAATGCAAAGTACTACATCTGGGCAATAAAAATGAAAAAAGCATATATAGAATGGGAGGAATAGGGCTAAGTGACAGCACATGTGAAAAAGACTTGGGTATACTAATAGATCACAGACTGAATATGAGTCAACAGTGTGATGCAGCAGCAAAAAAGGCAAATGCAATCTAGGATGTATTAACAGAAGCATACAGTCTAGATCACGTGAAGTCATTATTTCCCTCTACTCCTCTTTGGTCAGACCTCTTCTGGAATATTGTGTCCAGTTTTGGGCACCACATTTTAAAAAAGACATCAACAAACTGGAGCAAGTTCAGAAAAGAGCGACCAGAATGGTGACCGGTCTGCAAACCCTGTCTTATGAGGAAAGGTTGCAGGATTTGGGAATGTTTAGCTTGCAAAAGAGAAGACTGAGAGGAGACTTAATAGCTGTCTACAAATATCTAAAGGGCTGTCACATTGTAGAAGGATCAACTTTATTCTCATTTGCACAAGGAAAGACTAGAAGCAATGGGATGAAACTGAATGGGAGGAGACACAGATTAGATATTAGAAAAACTTTTTGACAGTTAGAGTGATCAATGAGTGGAACAGGCTGCCACGAGAAGTGGTGAGTTCTCCTTCAATGGAAGTCTTCAAACAGAGGCTGGACAGACATCTGACTGGGATGATTTAGCGAATCCTGCTTTGAGCAGGGGGTTGGACCAGATGGCCCAGGAGGTCCCTTCCAACTCTACGATTCTATGATTCTATGTCACTGTTTGTGCCACTTTGCATTTTGTCCCTTATTAGATTGGCCTCTTTTTGCTCTGTTCTCAGAATATGCCAGAGTGCTGATATAGTAGGAGAAGTCTAGCGACTTCAGGGTATTTTTTGCTATCAGAAGTGTTGGACGCTTTTGTAGGGTTTTTTGATGTGATTGCAGACAGTATCTTTCCTTTCCTGTCCTTTCTAGCTAGTGAGGGCCCCATCGTTTGCTCAGCCTATTTTCCTACTTGTGTTCGTGTTTTCATCTTGTCTCACCGTCAATACATGTGTGGAGGCTGTCTATTCCTTTGGGGTCTGCTCTGGGGCAGTTTTAGATTTCCCCTTTTCTTTCTTCAGGCTTATTTAGTCCTCCGGCTGTGATGAGGCGTCTAGAATCATCGTAGGTTCGCTCCACGGCTGCTGTTAGTTGTGTGGTTAGGATCAGGGGTCTGCAATCCGCGTAGTTACCAACCTCTCTGGTTTTCTGTGACTTGGCTTGGTCTTGTTTTCCTCCTAGGTGACCCATTCATAACACCTAACCCTAATCCCAACCCTAACCCTAATCTGAATCCTAATCCCTAACCCTAATCTTAACCCTTATTCCCACCCTAACCCTAATTCTAACACTAATTCCAACCCTAACCCTAATTCTAACACTAACCCGAATGGAAAAATGAAACTAAATATATTTTGATTGTATTTCCCTAACTAAGGGGGTGATAAAGGGGGTGTTAGTTACTATTTTTGCTATTTTGATCACTGTGATAGGCTTTATCAAAGTGATCAAAATATACATTGAATGAATGAATGGAATCTGCCGGCCGGCAGATTCGGTGGGTGCAATGCGCATGTGCCCTCCATTTTCTTCCCGGACCAAGATGGCGGCGCCCACCAGAGGAGGCAGGAGGGTCCGAGGACCACCGGGAGGTACCGGGCAGGGATCGGGGACCCTATTTCTCTCTCCTCTGATGTGCGATCACATCAGAGGAGAGAGAAAGTGAAAGCAAAATCGCGGCTTTTTTTTGCAGTCGCCGTTATACTTTATTATTATTATTATTTATTATTATAGCACCATTTATTCCATGGCGCTTTACATGTGAGGAGTGTTAGGGACGGCGGAACGCACTAAATATTAAATAGACAGAGCGTTCGCCAACCGGGGTCCACCGTGCAGTAGGTGTTAAAACCGCTGCTAGACAATGGCAGACGCGCTATATGGCGGTATAGCACACGCGGGTTATAACGTCACCCGATGTGTGCTGTGCGTGCTCTGTTGATTCACAGAGTCACTTAAGGCATGAACATAAATGGCGAGCCTGTTGACCTCACAGGACTCAGCGGAGTGCACGCACGGTATGTGGTCACAGGACTAAACCCAAGACTCAGGGCGATGTCTGTCTAGACCTACCATGCGTGCGGCGTCGCTACCGCGGACGCTAACTAGTGCTGCTACAGCAGTGCGGCGACTGACCCTGCCACAATGCAACAGTGCCCAAGAGGGGTGCACTGTCGGACGCTAGTACTGTGGAGTAGAGTTGAGCGAAACGGGTCGAAAAAAAAAAAGTCGCGTTTCAAAAGATGCTTTAGCGCCCTTTTTCAGCCAATCAGGAAGAACGGACACTGTGGGCAACGTGATGACATAGGCAGCGGTCACCACCATCTTGGAGATGGGCATGCAAGTGATTGGCTTGCTTTGTGTGGCATGACAATGGGTATAAAGGGTGGGGACGCCGACCGCCATGTTACTCATGCTGATCTCAGAATAGGGAGAGCTGCTGCAGCTGCTGATTCTGTAGGAAGAGGGTTAGGAAGGCAAAAAGAAAAAAAAACTGCTTCTGCTGCTAGCGTTTTTCACTGTAGTTACTGTGCAGTGAAAGGTGAAGATTTTTGCTTTTGTGCAGCAGCGCTGGTGGTGATTAGCCTGCCTTTTAAGGCTAGCTGCATTGCTGTGTGCACAATGGTGTTCAAACTGCTTTTTTAAACACAATCCAAATTGTATTGTTTTGTCCTGGTGAGGTAGTGAGTGTTCATTTTTTCACACACCGTACAGCGGTGTACGCTCCTCACACAGTACCATGTAACGGCTGTTATCACGGCCAAATTAAAGCTATCTAAGTGTGTGACTCTGTAAGGAAAAGCAGAGGAGTTTGTCCGTTCTTACAGACCTACACCTTATAGTTTTGTCCGCTTTTCAAACAGTTTAGTATATTTGCTGTTTGATTACATTCAAAACTAGAGAGAGACAGCGTGTGTCAGTCCGTATACAAAAACACAGAGCTTGACAATTTTACATACACCGTACAGCGGTGTACGTGCATGCTCCTCTCTCAGTACCGTGTAACGGCTGTTATCATGGCCAAATTGAAGCTAAGTGTGTGACTCTGTAAGGAAAAGCCGAGGAGTTTGTCCGTTATTACAGACCTACACTCTAGGGAGAATCCAATTCTGCCCAATTCTATATACACCTTGTAGTTTGTCATACACTAGGCAATTTCTGCAGGTCACATTGCGGTGTTATAGACACAGGGCCTGACAGAATCCAACTGTGTCCTGAAGTGTAAAGAGATTCCAATTCTCCACAGTCTTCTATCCACCTTTATTACACCATCCAGAATCTGCCTGTCACATTGCGGTGTAAAATAAACAGGGCCTGACAGAATCCAACTGTGTCCTGAAGTCTACAGAGATTCCAATTCTCCCCACTGCTATATAAACCTTGTACCTTGTTTTACAGTACCATATAGTTGGTGGTTTTTTGGGTACATTTTCCCCAAAAATGAGGAAGTGTGGTGGAAGAGTCCGTGGAAGTGGGCGGAGGTTGGCAGCTGGTAATGTTGGTGTTGGTGGTGGATCTGCTGGTAGTGGCAAAAGCAAAATATCACCTAATGCAGGAGGTGTTGAGCCTGCGTCATCGTCTGGCTCCACAAGGCCTCGAAGGCTCCCTTTTCTGGGAGTAGGTAAACCGCTTTTAAAGCCGGAGCTTCAAGAACAAGTATTGGCTTACATTGCTGACTCAGCCTCCAGCTCTATCGCCTCCTCTTCTGAATTTTTAAAAAATAAAAGCACTGAGTCATCATTGGAGGCTCATGTTCATGAACCACACCTTTCCTTGTGTCCTTCACCCCAACCAAAATTGAAGGATGCGGCAGGCTACACTACAGATTACTCCATGGAGCTGTTTTCACATACCATGCCTGGGTTATCAAGTCAAATCGTGAATTACCCAGGCAAAGATGAATCTGACATGGAGTGTACTGATGCACAGCCACTGATGGATGATTCTGCTGGTACATTCACTCAGAGCACTACATTGTCCTCGCAGTGTACTGAGCCAGAATCTGACCCAGATGAAACTCAGGTGCCCCTTCCCGCATACTATACCACCATACATGGTGACACAGAGGAAGGTGCACATGACATTGAAGAGGAGGTGATGGATGACCCAGTTGTTGACCCAGATTGGCATTCATTGGGGGTAGAGGGTGCCCCTGCCAATAGCTCAGAAGAAAAGGAGGAGCATCCGCAGTGGGCATCGACATCGCAACAGCTGTTATCTGGCAGGCCCGGAGCAGTCCAAAAACGGGTTACAAAAACCAAAAGAGTTGCAGGACAGCTTGACAAGATGGTCAAAATAGCACAGCGTGCAAGGCCTCAAAATGTCTTCCATAGTAGGAAGAGTGCAGTGTGGCACTTTTTTGAACAAAATTCTAATGATCAGGGAAAGGTTATATGTAAGAAGTGCGCAAGACCTTTAGCCGAGGGAAAAATCTGAGAAATTTGAATACCAGTTGCATGCTAAGTCATTTAACCACCATGCACTTGCAAGCATGGACGGACTACCAAAACTCACGCACCACATGTGCTACTGCTCCCAAAGAAGGTAGTCAGCAACGCTGCATTGTTTCCCCCACTGTAAGTCCACTGGTTAGCACACCACCAGCAGCAAATGTTGAGTTGTCGCAAGGGCAAATCAGTCAGGGAATCACACTGTTATTGCAACGAAAGACTGAATCTAGGCCATCAGAAAGAACACCAACTCCATCACCATCATCAACCCTCTCTCAGTCCGCCATGTCCACCGCTAGTTCCACCATATGCAGCTCTCAAGTCCAGCTCACTCTACCAGAGAGTATGAGTAGGACAAGAAAGTACTCATCCTCTCATCCGCGTACACTGGGTTTGAACGTCCACATTGCCAAACTAATCTCGTTAGAGATGATGCCCTATCGGTTGGTTGAAAACGCAGCTTTCCGGGAACTTATGGCCTATGCAGTACCACGCTATGACCTACCCAGTCGCCACTTCTTTTCTCGCAAAGCCATCCCAGCCCTCCACCTTCATATGAAAGACCGCATTGTCCATGCACTCAAGCAATCAATGAGTGGAAAGGTGCACTTCACAACTGATGCATGGTCCAGTAGGCATGGCCAGAGCCGTTACGTGTCCATCACTGCGCACTGGTGGATGTGGTGGATGCAGGGTCCACAGGGGACAGCTGTGATGGCACAGTGCTGCCTAGCCCACGTTATAGGAAACAGTTGACTGTAGGCGTTCGACCCTCCTCCTCCTCCTCCAGAAGTGAAAGCTCGTCCACAGAGCGCAGTCGCACGAGCACTGCATCCGCAGCTGACAGTGGTGCACACGATGTGTCCCACTATCGATCAGCTAGTGGAAAGCGTCAGCAGGCTGTGTTGAAGATGATGTGTTTGGGCGACAGACACACGGCGGAGGTACTGGCCGACTACTTTCAGCGACAAACTGAGTCATGGCTGGGCAGTCTACATCTTGAGGCAGGCAAGGTAGTTAGTGATAACGGCCAGAATTTTGTGGCAGCCATAGCCCTTTCAAAACTCAGACACATACCTTGCTTGGCTCACACCTTGAACCTGGTGGTGCAGTGCTTTCTCACTTATTATCCGGAGTTAACAGGCCTGCTCCATAAGGTTCGAAAACTGTGCTTGCACATCCGCCGGTCGCCGGTACACTCCAGTCGTATGCAGAAGCTGCAGCGATTGCTCCACCTTCCCAAGCACCGCCTAATTATCGATGTTGCAACAAGGTGGAACTCCACCCTGCACATGGTTGAGCGGCTGTGCGAACAGAGGCAGGCCGTAATGCATTTGTGGGAGGATACACGAGCAGGCACTTTGAGGGCAGACATGGAGTTGACAAGTGTGCAGTGGTCGAAGCTGAAAGACCTCTGTAAAGTCCTTCAATGTTTTGAGGAATGCACACAGCTGGTAAGCGCAGACGACGCCATCATCCCACTTATGCGTCTGCTCATGCAAACTTTGACGCACATCAAGGAGCAGGCGTCTGCAGCCGAAGATGATGAGGAAGAGGAGGAGGGAAGCCTTGATGACAGTCAGCCATTGTCTGTTCAGGGAACTGTCGTGGACGAGGTGGAGGAAGAAGAGGAGGAGGAGGATGATGATGGGGATGATTATTTAGGGGAGGAGGATGCTTCTCGTGGGGCAAGAGAAAATGTTGGCGTGGCAAGGTCTGGTACTGGGTTTGTGCGTGACTGGAGGGATGTGGTTTTGCCTGAAAGTGCTCCTCCACCCAGCACTCGCAGTGCATCATTGACACCGGGAACATTGGCCCACATGTCAGATTATGCCTTGCAGATCCTAAAAAGGGACCCCCGCATTGCCAAAATTATGAACGATGATGACTACTGGTTAGCCAGCATCCAGGATCCACGCTATAAAGGTAAATTCCAAAACATCATGCCACACGAGAACCTTGACCTAATATTGGCTAACAAACAAGCAACTCTGGTAAACCGGTTGGTTGAGGCATTCCCAGCACACAGCAGCGGTGATGGTTGTCACACAAGCCGTAGGGGCTGGGGGCAACTTGGAAGAGGTGTTGGTGGTGCACACATCAGAAGTGGCATTGGAGACAGGGGTTTCATGACCCTGCTGTGGACTGATTTTTCAAGTCCCGCTCACACGACTGGTAAAACTGCATCAATTGAAAGTGACAGGAGACAGCACTTGTCAACTATGGTTACAAACTACTTTTCCTCCCATATCGATGTTCTCCCTCACAGGTCATTCCCATTTGACTATTGGGCAGCTAAACTGGACACCTGGCCTGAATTGGCACAATATGCCTTACAGGAGCTCGCTTGCCCAGCTGCAAGTGTGCTATCGGAAAGAATCTTCAGTGCTGCTGGATCAATCCTGACAGAAAAAAGGACCCGTCTCTCGACCCAAAATGTGGATGATCTAACCTTCATTAAAATGAACCATGCATGGGTTTCCAAGGATTTTGTCACACCTTACCCTGATGACACATAGCCATTTTTCTGTCAACCTTTCTTTGGTACGCCTCTTCCTGGAACTTGACCAATTTCACCCCCTTTAGCAGCAGGTGAATGTCCCACGTCAACATATGCCATTTTGTAAAAGTCCCTAACTGGGCTGCCTCCTCCCCCCCATGGCCGGGTCACCACCTAGCGCACGCAACCGTGCGAGTGCCGTTGCCCTGGACAGGTGGTTAGGCCGACTCTTGGGCGCGGGTACTGGCACAGGGTCCCTCATAGTGCAATCAAGTGTCTCTGACGGTGGGGGTGCACATCCGCCGTCAGACACACCGCCCTACTATGAGGGGCCCAGTGCCAGTACCGACGCCCACTTGTGGGCCCCCCTTGCTTGGGCAGGGCCCCAGCATTTGCAATGTTTACCTCTCCCTGCTCCTCAGCTGTGTAGTCTGGGCTGTCAAATCCTTCACTGGGACTGCCACTACAAATTTGGTGAACTGATAGAAGATGATGGTTAAGACGTAGCTTTGCCCTGTCCCGCTGGCCAGGATCTAGCTTCAGATGATCAATGGCCTCCATTTCTTATGGACGTCGACTCACAATGAGATGCAGTGGTGGTTTCTCATCAGCTTTCACAGTTTTCCTACCTACAGACATGTGAAATTCCAGCGCACATTTTTAAATGTGCCCTCTCATGCCAATCCAAATGAATCACCTACGGCCTGTGGCTTCTGTCTTTTGCACTCCAAAGTTACGTGACAGAGCATGATAGGCAGTGAGCACCATGTTTACATCTCTCCCTGTGATCAAAATTATATGGATATGAGTAATGACGATGGGATCAATGGTACTGCGATACAGCAACACTTTCTTCACAAAGAAAGGTTTTCGCTGTCTCCACACACTAATTAATTGAGGGTCTGCATCGCCTCTGAGAATTGTGACGGAAGTTTATCCCGTGAATAGGAATTCCTAGATTTCTGCAATCACTAGAATTTATGTCAGTAATTGTATGCATCTCATTTCCTATTGCGGAGAGTCTGGACTGTCTTACTGAGACAGAAATATATATGAAGATTTAAAAATACCACCAAAAGTGTATACTGGTGTATGCTTCAAATACATTTTCTTTTTTCCACTTTTTAGATTGTTGTCTAATCCATACTGAGAACATGGAGATTTTAAATATTTAAACTATGCTATATATACCTGCTATCCAGTGATAATGTACCCTTTCTCAACTTTGTACAAGCTGGTCAAATCCATACTGGGCCTGAGACAGTCTGAGCCTGCCTCCTGATCTATAGACATAGGTTTTTAATGTGTAAACTATGCTATACATACCTGTAATCCGGTGATACGTTACCCTTTCTCACCTTTGTCCAATCACGTCTAATCCATACTGGGCCTGAGACCGTCTGAGCCTGCCTCCTGATATACAGACCTACGTTTTTAATGTGTAAACTATGCTATACATACCTGTAATCCGGTGATACGGTACCCTTTCTCACCTTTGTCCAATCACGTCTAATCCATACTGGGCCTGAGACCATCTGAGCCTGCCACCTGATATATAGACATAGGTTTTTAATGTGTAAACTATGCTACATATATACGTGTTATCCGGTGAAAGTGTATCCTTTATCAACTTTCTATAATCTTGTCAAATCCATACTGGGCCTGAGAACGGCTGCCGAGCTGTTAAGCAAGCTACAGCAACTGTGGTTTGGACACGTAATTGTTTGCATTTTTTCAGGAATGCCGCTTAGGCCTAATTCAGGAATTGCGGTTGACCTGCACTTACTGGGAAATCATCGTTCGCGGGGAATAATTGGAATCACAGATCCCCATCACTAACGGTGTTCTGCTGGTTATCTGCACCTGTAAGCAACAAAAGCTTTTCCTTTCAGTGTAGCGCGCATGCAGCCCCGGACATGTAACGCCACGATAGACCATGATAGTGCCAGAGCCTCGCGTATCCCTCTAGTAAGCTTGACGCATACCGCGGGGCATGCCGGAGTCTCGTTCGTTAACGGAATAAAGCTGACAAATTGCTAGCACAACTACAAACGGACATACCACACCACACACACAATCGACAAAGCTTTCAATATGTGCATCTTTTCTTGAGGTGGCATGGTTGTGGTTTCCCGGGTGGAGTCCAATTAAGCCGCAGGCACCACTCCTGGTGGTGCCCTTTTGGACATTCCTTTAAGGTTCAGCTTTGCAATCATACTGCCCCCTGAAAGCAAACACTTTGCCTTCATGGACGCTGTTTGGAGGTTCGTGGGAATAACGCCGCCCGATCGCCAGTTGGCATAATTTATTGGTGGGAAGCCCGACGGTATATGATCGTGTTCGATTTCAGAAATTTTTTTTTTTTGGTTGGTATTTTACATTTTTATTCCAGCATTTCTTGACATCATAAGGGAATGACAAGCCTATATCTGTGTCTCCTCCACCTCCTCCTTTTACTCCTCCACCTCTTTTCTAAATGTAGTTGCCCTTTTCCATATGTAATTTTTGTCTTCTGTGCATTTTCTCTGCTTTGGGACACCTTTTAACGTGTTTTGTAATTGTTTTCTATGTGTTTGTGTTTGCCTGCCATTGTTTTCAATGGGGTTCGACGAACATTCGATGAACATGCCTCCTGTGTGACGAACCAAAACATTAGCGTGGTGGCTCAACACTACTCCTGATATATAGACGCACATTGTTAATGTTTAAACTATGCTATATATACCTGCTATCTGATGATACTGTACACTTTGTCTACTTTTTATATTCTTGTCTAATCCATACTGAGCCTGTGAGCGTCTCTGTGTGACTGATGGAATATATATGGAGATTGACAATTATCCTTTGACTGAATAGAGCTGTACATTTCTGATACAGTGCCATATATCTGATGTTATTTTGTGCAAAATTTTAAAGTTTGGTGGAAGAGGCCGCGGACGTGGGCGCGGGGGGGCCAGCTGGTGATGATGGTGGTGGTGCATCTGCTGGTAGTGGCAAAAGCACAATAGCAGCTAAGGCAGGAGGTGTTGAGCCTGGGTCATGGTCTGGTTCCGGAACGCCTGGAATGATACCTTTTCTGGGAGTAGGTTAGCCGCTTTTAAAGGCGGAGCATGAGAAACTGGTTTTGGCTTACATTGCCGAAACAGACTCCATCAAATATGCCCGCCTCTTCTGAAGTTTCAAAAAATGCAAGCACTGAGTGGTCAAGTGCTGGCTCCTGGTCAGGAAGAACCCCTTTCCTTGTGTCCTGCACCCCCACCCAAACTGAATGAGGCAGCAGGCCACACTTCACATTAGTCCATGTAGCTCTTTCTATCATACCATGCCTGGGTTATCAAGTCAAATTGTGAATTCCCCAGTCCAAGATGAATCTGACATGGAGTATGCGTGGCCAGCCAGGGCAGTGGGGTTAATCGGTACCCCGTACTAGTCTGGACTCCTCGTCGTCCCCATCGTCCATCTCACTGCACTTGGCTGTTTAGGCAGAGGGCGTACAGACGTGATGTCATTGCGCTCTCTGATCAGGGATGTGTCATGGTGGTGGTGACCCGTTACGTGGCCCTGGGCGTCCATGCAAAGGGGTGAATTACGTTTATAGGTGAATGATACATGACGCCACCTCTGGTTTCTGATTAGATTGACCAGCGCTGCAGTGTCGCTTCTGTGGGACAGATGTTGTGGTGCAGCTAAGATGTAGAAGACCTGCACAGGTAGGGCTGTAGTCGCAGGGCAGATGAAAGAGTTGGGAGATGGTGTGCAGTGCAGGATGTAGCTGAGCCGTGCGCCAGTCGCAGGAGAAAGATGACAGACAGTCGTGCAGTTCCTTTACCTGTACTTGGTAGGTGCTGTCCAGGACCCAGAGTACAGATGGAGAAGGAGTTGGTCAGCCTGGAAGCCAATTTGGATTTCTCTCTCTGCAGATAGGTAGTGTGGCCTCCGTTCTAGCACTTATCTGAGGTACTCGCAGTGCTGAGTTCAAAGATGTTCCCCTGTTGACTCTCTTTTGGAACTTTCTCGTATGGCTTGCAGCCGTAGCCTTTTCCTTCTGGCTCACACACGTCGATGCTGGGGCCTCCGAGCCTCAGTTGGGTACAGAGCATTTACAGCTGCTACTTCCTCGGGATTCTGCTGCAGGAACGTCCGTGTCCCTACAAACTTGGAGACCGGAATCCGGACCATGCGCTCCAGCTAGGAGTGAGCCTTAACTCTACTCATCTTCCAGCTCCCCTTCTCACGTCCACACACTTCCCCTTCCCTGCACAGAATGGCCTAACTTACCTCCTCCTGACCACAGAGAGCAGCTCCTCAGTAGTCATGTTCAGAGGTCTCCCTGCTGGCGTGGAGTGGGAAATGTGTTGTGTGTTGGTCTAACTGCTAGAGAGATCCTTCGTTGCTCCCAAGCATGACATCACACTCCCTAGGAGGAAGGTAATGCCACTGTGGCGACCGTACTCCTGGGGACGCCACAATTGCACTGATGCCCAGCCACTGCTAGATGATTCTGATGGTACATTGACCCAGATCACTACATTCCCCTCACACTCTACACAGCCAGAATCTGACCCAGAGGAAACTCAGGTTCCCCTTCCCGCATACTATGCCACCTTACACGGTGACAAAGAGGAAGGTGCAGATGAAAGTGCAGGTTCCTTGAGCTGGTGGGGGGGGCATACTCATGGGTGATGGCACTGGCACAGGGCCCCTCATAGTACGCAAAAGTGTCTCTGCCGGTGGGAGGGCCCGGGCCCACCCCCATTCGCCGTCAGACATACTGCCGTACTATTAGAGGGGCCCTGTGCCACTGCCGTCGCCAACGAGTGGGCCCCCCCTGCTTGCTCAGGATCACAGCACTTGCAAAGTTGAAATACTTACCTCTCCCTGCTCCACCGCCATGACATCTTCCGCGTTTCCTGACAGTGATAGTCTGATCAGAGAGCGCAATGACATCACGTCTGTACGCCCTCTGCCTAAACAGCCAAGTGCAGTGAGATGGACGATGGGGACGACGAGGAGTCCAGACTAGTACAGGGATTCCATAGCGAGGAGACTTATTTAATTGTTTTCAATGTTGGGACAGCAATTTTTGGGGAGCACTATACTCTGGAGAATGATATATGGGGCCCACCATACACTGGAGCATTCCAAAGGTGGACAGCAGACACTGGAGCAGCATTTACAGGGCACATTATACACTAGAGCATTAGAAATGGGGACTATTATGTATGGAGCATTATTTGGGCCCATAAAACAGTGGAGCTTCATCCATGGGGACCAACATATACTGTAGCATTATGTGGAGCTCATCATATACTGTTTCAAACATTATATGGGACCAATGATTCTGTATGGAGAAATATATGGGCCTCATTACTCTGTATAGCGCACTATGCGGTGGCCATAATACTGTATGGAGTAATATACTGTCCGTTTTGGAGCTATTAAAAATGGATATCAGTCATGAGATGTAAAAAGTATTTTTCATTGTACTATGCCGCTATTTCTCTGCGGTATCGGAGCATCATGAGTTGTGGCATGTGTTAAAGGGGCGCTCTTTGGCCCAGGGCACATGAAAACCTGGAGCCAGCCCTACCCCCCCACAAATTTAGCCAAATAACCCCCATTTTTCAGTGCGTAACTAGTATTATGAAGTAAATTAAGGTTGAAAAGCTTCAGTAATCAGAATTGATGTTTTTGGCATTCAAAAGGGCACTGTAGGTGTGTTTCCAGTCCTCCTCTCCCTGCCGACTTTGCTTCCCCATTGACTTGCATTGGGTTTCGTGTTTCAGTCGGCCTTCGACTTTTCACGATAATCGGCCGATTTCGTTCGACCCGACTTTTGCGAAAGTCGGGTTTCATGAAACCCGACTCGACCAGAAAAAAGGCAAAGTCGCTCATCTCTACTGTGGACGATGTGCCGTGTGGGCAGTAACTTGCCACTGACTGCCGCTGGCTCTATAACTAGATCCCTATACGCACTCGTATTACCAGAGGGAGGGGAATCTTAATGAGTCATTTGCAGTCCATCAATCCATCACCATTCACACAGTAGCAATTAGAGTCTATACTAACAGCAGAATCCGCACCATGTGCACATAGCCTTAGCGTCACAGGTCTCAGATACATGCACACACGGTATCAGGTCACAGGTGCAGGACCAAAGGCAGAAGGAACTGCGTCCGTCTAGACCTAATGTGTGTGCGGCGTCGCTACTGCGGGCGCCAAAGAGGGCTGCAACTGCAGCACGGCGTAGGACACTGCCGCGAGACGATAGTGCCATGAGGAGTAGCACAATCGGATGCTAGTGTAGAGGCGCGGTGTGCACAGTGACCTAAGGCTAGCCACTGACTGGCGCCGACTGCTCAACTAATTCCCTAGCCACATGCGTAATATCAGAGGGAAGGGGTTTCAAATGAGTCAGTCACCAGAATCATACATCCGTCACCATTCACACATCTCACAAGTAATGTCTATACTAGCGCATGGCCGCTCGGCCATGCGGGCCTTTTATAGCCGTGCGCTGCCGGGACCTTCCAGATCTCTGAGATGGACCAATCAGATCTGGAGAAGGACCTGCGCACGTGACTCCCGACCTCCAATGGGAGATCGTCTCGTGAGCATGCTCAGTGGAATCCGGCGCCTAACAAGGAGGGGTATACATAATACATACAAGTACAGTAATCTTAAACAATACAAGTCACGGCTGGTACAGGATGAGAGAGGACCACAATCTACAAGGAATGGGTGAGGATACAGTACGCGAGGGTAGAGCTGGTCATGCAGCGGTTTGGTGGATCGGTTGTTACTGCAGGTTGTAGGCTTGTCAGAAGAGGTAGGTCTTCAGGTTCTTTTTGAAGGTTTCCATGGTAGGCGAGAGTCTGATATGTTGTGGTAGAGAGTTCCAGAGTAGGGGAGATGCGTGGGAGAAGTCTTTTATGTAATTGAGGGAAGAGGAAATAAGAGGGACGTACAGGAGATCTTGTGAGGATCAGAGGTTTCGTGCAAGTAAGTACCGGGAGACGAGGTCACAGATGTATGGAGGACTCAGGTTGTGGATGGCTTTGTATGTCATGGTTAGGGTTTTGAACTCTTTGGGTAATGGGGAGCCAGTGTAGGGATTGACAGAGGGGAGAGGCCGGGGAATAGCGGGGGGACAGGTGGATTAGTCGGGCAGCAGAGTTTAGAATAGATTGGAGTGGTGCGAGAGTGTTAGAGGGGAGGCCACAGAGCAGGAGATTGCAGTAGTCAAGGCAGGAGATAATGAGGGCATGGACTAGGGTTTTTGCAGATTCTTGGTTGAGGAATGTACGGATCCGTGAAATATTTTTGAGTTGAAGTCGGCAGGAAGTGGAAAGGGCTTGGATATGTGGTTTGAAAGAGAGATCAGTGTCAAGGATAACCCCGAGGCAGCGAGATTGTGCGACTGGAGAGAGTGGGCGGCCATTTACTTTAATGGATAGGTCCGTTGGGGTGGTCACGTGAGATGGGGGAAAGATGATTATTTCTGTTTTGTCCATATTAAGTTTTAGAAATCTAGCGGAGAAGAAGGATGAAATAGCAGACAGACATTGAAGGATTCTGTTTAGTAGGGAAGTGATATCTGGTCCAGAGATGTAGATCTGTGTGTCATCAGCATAGAGGTGATACTGAAAGCCATGAGATTCTATGAGCTGTCCAAGGCCGAAGGTGTAAATGGAGAAGAGCAGGGGCCCTAGGACTGCACCTTGCGGGACTCCGACGGATAGGGGGCGCGGTGAGGAGGTGGTGTGCGAGTGGCAGATGCTTAATGTCTGGTCTGTTAGGTGCGATGCAATCCAAGATAGGGCCAAGTCTGTGATACCAAGAGATGAGGGGGTCTGTAGTAATAGGGAATGGTCTACTGTGTCAAAGGCAGAGGACAGGTCCAGGAGGAGGAGGACAGAGTAGTGTTGCTTGGCCTTGGCGGCTAGTAGGTCATTGGTGACCTTAGTTAGGGCAGTTTCAGTGGAGTGGTGTGGCCGGAAGCCAGATTGTAATTGGTCAAGGAGAGGGCAAGAAGAGAGGTGGGAGGACAGTTCAAGATGGACGTGTTGTTCCAGTAGATTTGAGGCATAGGGGAGAAGTGATATATGACGATAGCTAGATACAGAGGATGGGTCAAGAGAGAGCTTTTTGAGGATTCGTGTGATTGAGGCATGTTTAAAGCTTGAGGGGAAAACATCAGTTGTTAGTTATAGGTTGAAGAGGTGGGTAAGGGTTGGGATGAAGACTGTGGTGAGGTTTGGGATGAAGTGAGATGGGATCAGGTCAAGTGCACAGGTAGTGCGACGTGATCTTGAGAGTAGAGTGGAGAGTCGATCTTCTGAAATAGTGGAGAAGTTGGTTTTGGAGGAGGAGGGCAGGGCAGATAGGAGGAAGGGCACTGAGGGTTGTTGACCAAAACTGTCTCTGATGTTATCAATCTTCTCCTTGAAAAATGAGGCAAAGTCTTCAGCTCAGATGAGTGGGGAGGGAGGAGGTGCTGGGGGGCGGAGGAGAGAATTGAAGGTGTTGAATAACTGTTATACGGTTAATAACGATGATCGCAAAAGCGGGGTTGGTAAAAACCGACCCGAATCATGTTCTCTGGAGTCTCGGCTACCCCCGGCAGCCGATACCCCGGAGAAAATCCGACTTTGGGGGGCGCTATACACTTTTTCCACAGTGCCATTAATTTGCGGCGCTGTGGCTTAAGTACCCTTAACTACCGCCATTAATTAGCGGCGGTGTGGTTTAAGTACCCTTAACTACCACCGTTAAAAGGTGTATCGGCGGTCGTTAAGGGGTTAAACACTCAAAAAGCACGTTGAGGTCTTGCCATCCGGCTCAGGGTCACCTATCTCATCCCTTGGTAAGTTTGGTCCCTTGTATATTCATGCAATTTGTGTCTTTTCTCTTGTTACTATATATCATTAACACATCGGGACATGCCTGACCAGGGTGTATATAATGATACTACCATGGATTACTGTCTTACCCATTATGGACATATATGGTGATTTTGTGTGACCCTGTTTCTGTGTTCATCTATGCATATTGTCACTTCACTTTATTACAAGTTTTTACACTAATACCCTAATAAAATGCATATATTTTGTACTATATCAATCTGATACTCCTTATTCTGCTATACCCAAAAAGATAAGAAGGTATAGAAAAACAACAAGCGTTTATTAATTTATTAATTAACAAAAGTTTGTTGATTTTCTACATCTTATCAAGTTTGTCTTCATCATGACAGCGCCCACCATAGTATTTTTTTTCTAATTTTTTGCCTCGCAATTCTTTAAAAAGTCTAGAGGTGATGCCTAATTAGAAAAAAGTTTTCCTTGATGATTATTATTATTTATTATTATAGCGCCATTTATTCCATGACGCTTTACATGTGAGGAGGGGTATACATAAGAAAAACATGTACAGTAATCTTAAACAATACAACTCACAACTGGTAGAGGAGGAGAGAGGACCCTGCCCACGAGGGCTCACAATCTACAAGGGATGGGTGAGGATACAGTAGGGGAGGGTAGAGCTGGTTGTGCAGTGGCTTGGTGGTTACTGCAGGTTGTACGCTTGTCGGAAGAGGTGAGTCTTCAGGTTCCTATTGAAGGCTTCCATGACGGTAGGCGAGAGTCTGATATGTTGGGGTAGAGAGTTCCAGAGTAGGGGGAATGTGTGGGAGAAATCTTGTATGCGATTGTGGGAAGAGGAGATAAGATTGGAGTAGAGAAGGAGATATTGTGAGGATCGGAGGTTGCATGCAGGTAAGTACTGGGAGACGAGGTCACAGATGTATGAAGGACATCGGTTGTGGATGGCTTTGTATGCCATGGTTAGGGTTTTGAAGTGGAGTCTTTGGGTAATGGGGAGCCAGTGCAAAGATTGACAGAGGGAAGACAGGTGGATTAGTTGGGCAGCAGAGTTTAGGATTGATTGGAGGGGTGCGAGAGTGTTGGAGGGGAGGTCACAGAGCAGGAGGTTGCAGTAGTCAAGGCGGGAGATGATGAGAGCATGGACTAGGGTTTTTGTAGATTCTTGGTTGAGGAATGTACGGATCTGGGAAATATTTTTGAGTTGAAGTCGTCAGGAAGTGGATTGTTGTTCATTTCTTTTATTGTGATTTCTTATTCTCTCCTGTCCTCCGCTTCTGGGGCCTTCACTGTTACTTGACCTGTTTTGAGTCCATTAACTAAGCGATAAAACCAGAATGCAAGCTTCCAGTATTTTACGTGGTGGTGACATGGAGCGGTTTTAGAGTCTGAATACCCTGATCATGTAGAGAACACATATTGAGGAGTTAGTCATCCATGTACAAGCAGTAAATGTTATCCTGCACGCAGGGAAAGCGGCTGCAGCTTACCTGCAATAGATCAGGGGCTTTAAAAAGACCCATAGGCAATGACATTTAGTGTAACAAGTAATTGTGTAATTAGGCGCACGACGGCTACAGCAGAGATCGGAGAGAACAAATAAACACGCAGGAAGACTAATATTCCAGGGGAAATCTAAACCTCAACACCATGCAGAAGAGCAATAAATAGAGAATCCCTGCCTCTATCCCCCAAAGCCTTCTCAGTCTCCTGGTATACCGCTCCACAGACTGTTTAGTTAAAAATATAAGAGATTTACTTCCAGGCTAACAAAAAAGGAACATTTCTGCTGAAAAAGACTATAATTTGCAGTTAGATGGGAGATCACTTCTGTGTCCCATCCTTGTTATCATGAAAGCAATGGAAATAAAACCAGCAAATACCACATTAAATAACAATTCTACAATATATTTCCCTAAAGCTCTACATTGTGCTGTTCCTCTGTTATTCCTTCTACAAATTCATGAATAAATTGTCAACTAGGCATTACCAGTAAGAGGTGTGTCCCTACTCTTCCACACTGTCTAATCAGTGCTGGACTTTATAGAAACACACCCCTTTGGCAAAGGGAACCATCACACCCAGTTCTAAATTTATCAATAACATTGTGATTTCTGTTTTTAGGGGATCTTGTCTTGGGTCTATATATATGTTTATGGGACCTGGCTGGGTAGTATTTATTTGGCGGGTCTGATTTGACATCTGTATTTTTGGAGGGGTCATGTAATCATGTCTGAGGACTGTATTTATTTAGTGGGTCTATCTCTCAGATCCGCATTTATTTAGTTCTAGCCTTGGATCTGTATTTATTTAGATGCACAACATATTTTTAGGAATTATGGGGTTTTGGTCTAGGGTCTGTTTTAGGCTTTTTTTTCAAGGGTATTTTATATTCTAGGGCATATACAATTATGGCCGAAAGAGTTGGCACCCTTGACATTGTTCCAGAAAACGAAGCATTTCTCCCAGAAAATTATTTGAATGACACATGCTTTGTTCTACACATTTTATTTCCTTTGTGTGTATGGGAACAGAAAAAACTCAAAAAAAAGGACAAACTGGACATAATTTAACACAAAACCCCAAAAATGGTCCGGACAAAATTGATGGTACATTTCCAGAAAAGGACACAGTACCTACAGTCAAATATGGTTGAGAATCAACGATGTTTTGGGGTTGCTTTGCTGTCTCTGGCACTGGATGCCTTGACTGTGTGCAAAGCATCATGAAATCTGAAGGTTGCCAAAGGATTATGGGTCGCAATGTAGTGCCCAGTGTCAGAAAGCTGGGTTTGCTTCCTAGGTCATGGGTCTTCCAGCTGGACAATTATCCCAAACATACTGCAAGAAGCACCCAGAAATGGATGGAAACAAAGTGCTAGAGAGTTCTGAAGTGGCCAGCAATGAGTCCGGATCTAAATCGCATTGAACAGGGCTGCCACCAGGAATTTCAGGGCCCCATACCAGCAAAATTTTTGGGCCCCCTTGAAACTCCACCCAAGCTCCATCTCCACCCCTCAAAGCTTCCTCAGACCCACCGCCCAATCTTGGAAAATTCCAACCATTTGAAACAGCATTGATGTAAAGAATGGGGAACATTTATCCTCATTTTAAAATGTAGTGTCAGGTGGGATATCTACTGCAGCTCCATTCATACTCTTTGGGGCTTCCAGAAAAAGCCAAGTGCAGACACTGAGGGAATGCATGGATCTCTGGTCGAGTCACACATGAGCTCCATTCTAATAGGGATAAATGTTCTATATTCTGACGATTAGTGCGGATCCCCGAAGTCAGACGTCCACCAATCAACAAGTTCTTACTTATCCTCAGGCTTGTTAGGCCGGTTTCACATTTGCGCTTCAGGGCGCAGCGACGGCCTGCGCACGGCCGCCGCTAAGCCCCGCCCCTGCCGCACCTCCGCCGGTAGCTCCGCCTCTGGGCACATGACGCTGCATGCGTCATGCGTCCCCTATCTTTATCACTGAGGACGCAGGCCGTGCGCAGTACACGTTTTTGCGGCGCCTGCGTCCTTTTGATGGTGCGCCGACCAGCGCCAAACGCAACCTGTTGCAATTTGGTTGCGCTCGGCGCACTGTCAAAAGGACGCAGGCGCCGCCAAACGCATACTGCGCACGGCCTGTGTCCTCAGAGATAAAGATAGGGGACGCATGCGCCCGCAGGCAGAGCTACCAGCGGAGGCAGGGCTTGGCAGCGGCCATCGCTGCGCCCTAAAGCGCAAATGTGAAACCGGCCTTAGGTGTCGGGTTCCTGTCGCTGCACAACGAGAATCCCAAGCCATGCTTCCGGCGGTCTCCCATTCCTCTTCAGCTGCAGAGGAGGCTGCTCAGCAGACTCATCGGTCCCGGCACTCTGCCCAGACTAGCTCTGTGGATTTGGTTGCTGCTGCCACCTCTGGTCCAGCTATAGCAACGCATGCTGGTCAGCAGCGAGCTACTCCAGGGACTAAGTCCTCCATTCGGTCCACTGAGCATGCCTGTGGGACAATCTCCCATTGGAGATCGGAGTTCACATGCTCAGGTCCTTCTCCAGCTTGGATTGGACCATCAGGAAGGTCCCGGAAGGACGCTGCTATACTAGCTCGGCCATGCGCTAGTATAGACTGCATTACCAGATTATGAGGAGTGAGTGTTGTATGCATGTATGAATGTCTCTGGTGAATGACTCATTAAGAAACCCCTACCCTTGGTATGCATGTGTTGTGCAGCCTAGCCTGTTAAGCGCCCAGGCTTAGGTGTAGGTAGAGGCAGAGTCTGAGACTGGCATCAGTGTCCACCGGTAGCTCTGCACGCCACGGTGTACGTGCTTGACACTCCACCATAGTCAGCGTCTATAGTGGCGTCCGCAGGTGCGATGCCGTGCTCTCAGAAGGTCTAGAGGGACTCTGACCCCGTGTCCTTGGGGCAGAGTTCTGTGACGGCATTCTGTGCGCTCCGTTGCCGAGCTCTGTGAGCTAAACAGGCTCCGGCATTTATGTTCTGCGGTAGTGCGGCTCTGTGAGGTAGCAGAGTTCGCCCTGTACACACCGAGTGACGTTAACACGCGTGTGTTCTTCCTTTATACCGCCATATAGCGTCCGCCATTACCTAGCAGCAGTATACCACCTCTGCACGGTGGACCCCGGGTTGCGATCGCACTTTCTCATACTTTATATTTAGTGCGATCCACAACCCTAACAAGGCTACGTTCACACATTCAGTATTTTACATCGTTTATTTATGTCAGAGATATTTGTTGTGGAGATCTTGCGCGCTGCTGTGTTGTAGAGGGACGTCAGTCCAAGATAGTATTTAATAATATATTTGTGGTTTTATTATTCTACGCGTTTCAAAGAATTTATATTATACAGATCAATTAAAATTGCAATGGATGGTAGTGGGAGGAACAAGAAAGTACATGAAGGAGTCAGGGAATAGACATGATTATTGTTATTTAATATAATGCAAAGAGAGAGAATCATATCATCAAAGATGAATATGTCCATGTTCAAGCAGTATGTTGTTACAGTACCCCAAAACAGTATGATGTCCCAACAGTGCCCCCGACACTGTATGATTCCTCCACAGTGCCAAGACACAGTATATCTTCACACTTCCCCTAACACATTATGAGGCCCCCTATGACCACCCCAACATATTATGTTATTATGCCCCACAGTATCCACACAAAGTATGATGCCCCAACAGGGACTCCCCATTATATGATGCCCCCAAAGACCCCACTCACACAGTACGATGGCTCTTACAGCCGTCCACACAGTAGGTTGGCTCCCACAGAACCCCACCCAGTATGATGACCCCACAATCCACACACAGAATGATGGGCCCCACAGCCCCCTACATGTACTGCCTGATAAAATAAAAAAAACTACTCACCTAACCCTATTCCCTCCAATGCGCTGATTTGCTCCATGTCGTCTGTGGACTGAGGCTCCGCACAGTAGGTGCGATCTAGTGACGTTATCATGTCTGCTTCTACGAGACTCAAACTTACTGTATATGATGAGTGGAGGAGCAGAACAGGGGCGTATCTAGGGGGGGTGCAACCGGGGCAATTGCCCTGGGCACAGCCGGCAGGGGGCGCAGTCCGGGCCGCAATGCAGCGGGCCGCAGTGTCCTCACTGGCGGCTGCGTTCTGCCACCCCCCCTGGCCTGAGAGTCGGCGGTTCTCTGTGTCAGCTATCAAGCTGACAGCTGGCGCAGAGAAGGTGTGCGTGCCGGCTCCCAGGGAACAATTGTACTGGCGATTGCAGCTCTGACCGCCGGGCCAGAGCGACGTCAGCAGCGTGACATGTCATGTGATCACGCTGGTGACGTCACTCCCCGGCGCCCAGAGTGAACGCTCAGCGCTGGTGGTTAGTGTGCTTCAATGTGGAGCTGAAGAAACCACCGAAGATGGGGGGTGTTAATATGTGGCGATGGGGTTAATGTGTAGTGAGGTTAATGAGTGGGGATGGGGTTAATGCGTGGGGGGGTTAATGAGTGGAGATGAGGTTAATGTGTGGGGGGGTTAAAGAGTGGGGATGGGGTTAATGGATGGGGGTTAATGTGTGGGGATGGGGGTTACTCTGTGGGGGGGTTAAAGAGTGGGGATGGGGGTTACTGTGTGGGGGGTAAAGAGTGGGGATGGGGTTAATGAGTGGGGATGGGGGTTAATGTGTGGGGGGTTAATGAGTGGGGATGGGGGTTACTCTGTGGGGGGTTAAAGAGTGGGGATGGGGGTTACTGTGTGGGGGGTAAAGAGTGGGGATGGGGTTAATGAGTGGGGATGGGGGTTAATGTGGGGGGGGTTAATGAGTGGGGTGGGGGTTATTGAGTGGGGGGTTAATGAGTGGGGTTGGGGGTTATTGAGTGGGGATGGAATTATATTGTGGAGGGTTAATGAGTGGGGATGGAATTAATGAGTGGGGATGGGGGTTATTGTTTGGTTGTTAATGAATAGGGATGGGGTTAATATGGGTGGGATTTGGAGTGGAGGGTACATAATGTGTGTGGGGGATTTGGGAGTGGGGATGGGGGTAATTTAATGTGTGTGAGGGATTTGTAGTGGGGATGGGGGGATTTAATGTGTGTGGTGAGATTTGAGGACACAGAGTATGTATGAGGAAACAGTATGGGGGTTGGGTGCAGACAGTATGGGGAGCGAACAGGTTAATGTATGTGGACACAGTATAGGGAGTCAGGGGTATGTGTGAGCAGACAGTATAGAGAGTGAGGGGGTAAATATATGATGAGACAGTATGGTGAACAGAGGGGATGTTAGAGGAGGGAAGGAAATAGTGTGAGGCGACAGTATATTGCAGACATTTTTATTTAGGAGCATTATAATGACACTTCTATCTTTAAGGGCATCGTGTGGAGATTTGCTGCAGGAGACGGGAGAAGATGGATTTCTGCAGAGACAAGATGTGGGTGAGAAAACTCATCATGGGGTTTGGACAAGAAGAAGAAAAGGAGAACGACTCCAGAGATGACGTCATCTATAAGGTACTTGGATGTAAATGTTATTTGTGCTACTGACTTATTCTCATGTTTTTATTTGTTAGGAACATTAAAGGGGTTGTCCAGGTTTGTACGGAGTCTGCAGTCATTCTATGTGACTGCAGACTTCTGAATTCTCACAGTGCTCACTGAACGCTGTTAGGATTCTCTCGTGCCGGTAATTTACATACATGCGGTCACATGCTGACTGGACGTGTGTGGCCTCACGCAATGAAAATGAACGGAGCGAGGCCGGGCACGTCTAGTCGGAATGTGGCCAGAAGTATATAAATCACATACTTGTGTTGACATGATGGTACATCAGCAAGGGAGAATCCTAAAAGTGTGCAGTGCATTCGTTGTGAGAATTCAGAAGCTGCAATGTCAGGATTCAGCTCTGCAGGCTCCAGTAGTCATCACACGGACACTTCACTCATATGCGATTTTCATAGGTATGGTCCTGTGACAACGAGCTTCTCTTCCTGCTTTCAGTTTTTTACTGAACATTGAGAGCATTAGGGAGAGCAGCTCGTGGGTACATGGCTAAGAGTGCAAGTCGCATATGTACTTGGGGGGGGGGCGCCGAACCAAATTCTTGCCCCGGGTGCCAGGAAGCCTAGATACGCCTCTCGAGCAGAGAGTCAACGGCTCTCTGTTCTACCATTATATTCAGCTGTATTTGCATACTGCTGAAATAGTTTTGCCGGGCAGATGTTAGGGCTGGCGGAACGCACCAAATATTAAAAGATGGTAATAAGGTGCGTTCGCAGCCCGGGGTCCACCGTGCAGGGGTGGTAAACTGCTGCTCAGTAATAGCGGACACTATATGGCGGTATAATAGAAAAACACACAGGTTAGCGTCACCCGGTGTGTACAGGGGCATACTCTGTTGCTTCACAGAGCCGCACTGCAGCAGAACATAAATGCTGGAGCCTGTTTAAAGCTCACAGAGCTCGGCAAGGGAGCGCACAGAATGCGGTCACAGAACTCTGCCCCAAGGCCACAGGGTCAGAGTCCCTCTAGACCTTCTGGGCGCGTGGCTTTGCACCTGCGGACGCCACTATAGATGCTGACTATGGTGGATTGTCGAGCATGTGCACCGTGGTGTGCAGAGCCAGCGGTGGACACTGATGCCAGTCTCAGACTCTGCCTCTACCTACACCTAAGCCTGGGTGCTTAATAGGCTAGGCTGCACAACACTTGCGTACCAAGGGTAGGGGTTTCTTAATGAGTCATCCACCAGAGACATTCATACATGCATACAACACTCACTCCTCATAGTCTGGTAATGCAGTCTATAGCGGCCATGCAATACTTTTATAGCAGCGTCCTTCCGGGACCTTCCTGATGGTCCAATCCAAGCTGGAGAAGGACCTGAGCACGTGACCTCCGATCTCCAATGGGAGATCGCCCCACGGGCATGCTCAGTGGACCAAATGGAGGACTTAGTCCCTGGAGTAGTTCGCTGCTGACCAGCATGCGTTGCTATAGCTGGACCAGAAGTGGCAGCAGCAACCAAACCCACAGAGCTAGTCTGGGCAGAGCGCTGGGACCGAGTCTGCTGAGCAGCCTCCTTTGCAGCTGGATAGGAATGGGAGACTGCCGGAAGCAAGGCTCAGGATTCCCGCTGTGCAGCGACAGGAACCTAACAGCAGGTGACATTTGGCACTAGCCCCTAACTTATGAGTCCCACTATTAGTGATATGCAACTACCATCAATTCATGCTGGGAAGGAAATAAATCAGTTTTTATAAACCTTGTGTCTTCATAGAGGAAAGTTAGATGTTTACATCTGTAAGGCGCACATGGGCTCTCTGCCATCACAACTTATAATATACCCCTTCCTACTCTTTTACTCTATATAATATGGCTTCTTCTTCCAAGATGTGTTCAGTTTATGAATAATGTTAATTGTATTATTACAGATTGATTTATACATGATCAAGAGCCACTGAGCACCAGAGAAATGTTACTTGTCCAGCCATCATTTTAATAGTCACCCAGGGCTATAAACAAAATTTGAAGATAGAAATATAGGATGTTGTGTTTTCCTGGAAGAGAAGCAATATTTCAGGTAATGTAAAGGTGCAGGTCACTGCTGGTGCTCTTCCTACAGGGCTACTTACCACCTAACCATACACAATCGCGAATAAAGAAAATGTACAGTGCAAGAAGCTTCATCATTACTCAGCAAAGAAAGAAGAATTCCACAACGTCGAAAATACATTTGCAAAACATCTCAAAATGTAAAACCAGCTCCCAATATTTCCTAAAGCGCAGGTATATCGGAATGATTGATATCCTCAGTGCAGCCGCATCTTTCTCTGTTTTTGAAGAACTGACTAATGGAAATGCTGATTGCTCTGCTAGGTTTTATCAGCGTACATTAGACATAATCATCTTAAAATTGCTGCGTTTTCATGAAATATATTGAATTAGATAAATAGAATACAAAAAAATCCTAGCAATCCAAAGTCTTTGATACAAAATAGCAGAGTTTTTCTTCACTCAAGTGACGTGATGTTTCAGCTCCCAAATATGTCCCAAAACTTGAGAAAGACTCAGACATATTTGGGATCCGAAACGTTGCATGTAACATGAGGGAATAAATCACTGCTATTTTTTCCACTGTTCCGTGGAGTGCTGCCTTGGAAATGCAGCACTTACGCTACATGTGAACATGGTCTAAATGTCCATGCTGAGTTGATATGATTTTACAAGAACTCCTGCCGAGGTGCATCTAAAATGCTGCTGAACTATTCGTTTTTTTGTATTTTTTTCTCTATATGCTTCTACGTACTGCATATAAAAAAACCTGTTGTTTCAGTTCTAAGTGCACAATCAAAAATTTTCTCAACTGTTAAAACAAATTAAAAATCCTGCTTTACATCTGGAGCGCCCCCAAGGGTTGTGGGTTTACTCGGTACCGGGCCGGTGTCTTAAAGGGGATGATGTGTCACAATGGCAGAGACAAGGTCCGTGGCCCTGGGCGTCCAATGGAAGGGGAATATTTACAAGGGAGATAAGAGTTTGTAACAAAGTGTTCGTGACATCACCTGTGGCTTTTGGTCAGAGGTGACTAGCACTGCAGAGCAGATCCTCTGGGACTGGTGGTGATGCAGCAGAGTTGGTATAGCTCTCCACAGGCAGAGCTTTGTCCCAGGGCAGTGGTGTAGTCAAGGTGTTGTGTTTGATGTAGCAGAGTTGATTAGGTGACGCAGGAAGAATTAGAGGACACAGCTGGGGTGCAGTTCCAAAGGTTTGCTCACAGTTCTCAAGAGCTGGCAATGCCTGCTTGATGCTGCATCCTCCAGGTGAGGGGTTCAGCAAACTCCCAGGAACATCAGGATTCACCTTCCCAGGACTCCCTTCAGTGTGTTCCTTTCCTGGCCATCTTACTGTGCTGATTTCCTCCCTCCTCTCCAGCACCTTCACAAGCAGTGTCCCAGGCCAGCAGACTTGGATCTTGTCAGAAATAACCTCTAGGTCCCTGGATCCTATGTGTCTTCCTTTTCAGCGTATAATTGTGGGTTTGGCTGCAGCACTTGCAATGCTCATAGCCTCTAGTTGATCTAGCTGAGTCCGTTGTTCACTGCACTAGTTTTAGGGTCAGTCCCTATACTGTTACCTGATCCCTCCACCCAACGTTAGCCGGCGTGGAACGAGCCCCACGGACAGTATGGTCGCTGCCCATGCCTCTAGGATCCCTTCCCTCTTCAGGGAGCTTCCTTCTGTCTCCTTCCTTCCAAGCAGCTCGTCCTGACAGGGAGCTGCTTCACACACATCCTTTCACTTCCTCCCCTCAGGGCGGACTCCCCACTAAACTCTCTTCTCCCGCTCTCATCCCACTAACTTCACCCACCTCCCAACACCCTTTACCACCCAGGCAGGGTTGAGATCTTCCTCCCGTAGGGTACATCCAGATGCCCTGCTGTTATAGGGTGTGTGTTGGGTGCAGGTGTTAGAGTCCTGTCAGGCACCTCCACCTTACTTGGGAAGTGGGATACCACACCTCTGGGTGAGGTGCAGTACCTCTGTGGCGATTGAACCCTCAGGGGCGCCACACATCTGTATCAAAAATGCATCAAATAATGAGGAAAATGTATAAAAGAAACGGCAAACACACAATAATCGGAGAAGATTGTTATTGCGTCATGTGGTACTGACACCTTCAGAAAAATAAAACAGTAGAAAACACGCAGAATCTATGCTACATGTGAACACAGCCTCAGCGTTATATTGTTATTACATTTTTATAGTTTGTTTTACAGGAAAAAAAAAATCAATCCTGCCATTTTTTTTACAACATTTACCAATCACCATAAATATTGTGATTGCTGTGTTGTGCGGGCTGCCACGATTACAGGGACACCAAATATGTCTATGTTATTTGCTAATTTGTGAGATTTATCTTTTTTTATTTCTTTTTTTTTAAAGCATATTAAAAGTGACATTATTGTAGTTGATTTTCATTATTCTTTTGGTAATTTTGTAGGAAGAAAAAAAATTGATTTTTAATTTCTCTGTAGATTACCGTTACATAGAAATATACTGCTACGTACATATGAATCTCTATGCATCAGTATAATCTTCCAGAAGGGGGCTGGGGAGGGCACAGCCTAAAGGATGCCCCCCCATGACTGCAATGGGCGGGCAAGTTTTAAATTTGTTATGCCCGGTTTGAAATGATTGGATGGGATGGGGCCAGGGGAGGGGTTCGGGGTGGGGGCAGCCTGGATAGTGGGAAAAGTGCGGGAAAAAGCCACACTTCATCATTGGTGGCGGAGGAGAGAAGACCCACCTGTAAGCTATCAGGAAGATGGAGACCGTGGAGCAGCTTTTTTCCAGACTCCAAGATGCGGCCCGTTCCAGGAGGGGAGGTTGGCTCCGAACACAGCTGTCCTCCCTCCTCAGGGCGGAGGTGACAGCGCGCAGCAGGCGACGGCAGCGGAGCCCCTCCAGGGATCCTGCGGGCGGCACAAGCGCCGGGGCTGCTTCCCACCTCAGCGCGCGTCCCGGCAGGAATCCGCCCAGCCGGCCTGTCATCGCTCGCAGCAGAGAACCAGGAGCCGCACAAGACCAGAAGGCAAGACAGGACATGACGTCGCGGGCGGGAGCCGAAGCATCGCGGGGCGCAGCGGCACCTAGCCGGCCCCTGGGTGAAGGAGCAGGCCGAGGCAGGTCTCCGTTGCAGTGGGGAGGACGGCAGCGGGCGGCGCCAGGAAGGTCGGCGGCAGCGGGTGATGCGGCAGGTGCCCCCTGTGAAGAGGATCTCCCCGGGGTGCCTGTCAGTCGGGGAGCCAGCCAGAGTAGCGCGACGGGCAGGAGGGGGCAGTGTGAGGACGCCCTGCCTGGCCCCAACACAGCACGGAGGGCAGAGAGAGCGGCGGGCAGGAGGGGTCAATGTGAGGATGCCCTGCCTGGTCCCAGCACATCATGGGGAACAGAGGGAGCGGCGGGCAGTCAAGAGATGATGTCCGGCAGTCGGCCGGAGGATGCTACGGGCCGGTCAGGCTGGTCCGGGTCCAGGGACCGTCGCAGGTCCTGCTCCGGCGGGAGTTCAAGTGAGCACCGGGATTCACGAGCTTGGATCCCCCCTGGTGACGAGGAGGCCAGGGGCGCGGGCCTTGAGCAGCGAAGCGCGCATCGGGATCACAGAGGACGTCAAGATTCCGGATATCCAGCTGGCGGGGACACAGCACCCGCGCAGCTATGTGAGTATGGCTCCATGTCTTGTCTGTCGCCCGCAGGGGCTGTATTGCAGGATGTTGGGGGTAGGATGGGGGATGCTAGGGAACAGGGGGGCTTAGCGGGCCTACCAGGGCCGAAGTGCCTGGGCTGAGGGCTATTTTGGACAATATGTCACTAATATTGAGGAGACTGGAGGCGGGTGTAGTTGAGGAAGCAGCTCCATCCCCAGCGGGGGCATGGTTAGTGGGTCGGGGTTCCGGCAACCAGCCAGTAGGTGAGGCACTACGCTCGGTCGAATGCGACGTGGGGTCATCGGCGGGGGTATCTGTCTTGGTGCAGACAGAGACAGATAAGGGTGATAAGATAAAACTGGACGATAGGGCTAAAGGGGAGGTTTATGTGTGTTTTGAGGGGCCTTTGGGCGCCCATTTAAAGAAAGAAGTGAAAGAAAAGATCTGGCGGGATGAGTAAGTAGAGATATTTTCCCTTCTTCCGTTGGAAAAATTTAACCTGGATAAGGGGAAGAAGGATGATAGTAAAAAGGAAGAGGAGGAAAAGAGGAGGTGGCGACTGATTCCACAGACTTTTGTGAACTGGATGCAGGCATTCGCTATTTTGGCAAGTGTCATAGGTGAAAAGTCTCCGGACAATTGTTCTGGTTTGTTTTTTTATTTAGATGCTATTGGGGAGGCGCATCGTGTTTATGGGGGGCAGGCGTGGCTGCGATATGACGAGCAGTTTAGACAGAGGAAGGCGGTAAGGCCAGAGATAAAGTGGGATCAGAAGGATATCGGGCTGTGGCTGAAGGTGATGGCTCCAGTGAGGAATGGGCAGTCCTTTCACGGGAGCAGGGGGCGGCAGTAGTCAGCAAGCAGGTCATGGAAGCGGTGATCAGGCAACCCAGGGAAGAGAAAAGTCGGGTACATGCTGGCAATTTAATGATGGGCAATGTAAGTACGGGAACAGCTGCAAGTTCAAGCATGTGTGCTCACACTGCAATGGCAGCTCGCACAGGGCTTCGAAATGTTTTAAAAAAGGAAAGGGTAAGCCGAACATGGGTGCCGGTCAAGGGGGAGAGTCCGGTGAGCGTTCAAGAGATGGCCCCCTTTCTAAATAGGTACCCAGCTCGGGCGGAGGCAAGTGTTATTTGGAACGGTTTTGTTGAGGGCTTCAAGATTCCACCTCCTGGCCACGTGGTTCCTGTTTCGTTCAAGAATTTGCGTTCGGCAATGATGCATGCGGAGGTGGTGGATGCGAAGTTAAAAAAAGAAGTGGAATTGGGTAGGATGGCTGGTCCGTTCCCCAGGGCTCCGGTAGCGGGTGTAGTTGTTTCCCCTTTGGGGGTAGTTCCGAAGAAGGAGCCTAACAAGTTTCGTTTGATTCAGCATTTGTCATACCCAAAAGGTTTGTCAGTTAATGACGGTATTGATAGAGAGTTGTGTTCCGTGGAGTATACCTCTTTTGAAACGGCGGTGCTTTGGGTGCGTCGGTATGGTTCAGGGGCTCTGCTGGCAAAGACAGACATTGAGTCCGCGTTTCGGTTACTGCCGGTTCATGCAGATAGTATCCCGCTGTTGGGTTGTTTTTGGAACGGGAGTATCTACCTCGATAGGTGTTTGCCGATGGGTTGCGCGATTTCGTGTTCATTGTTTGAGACGTTTAGTACTTTTTTGGAATGGGTGGTAAGGGATGTTACAGGCATACAATCGATCATTCATTATCTGGATGATTTTCTTTTTATCGGTCCCCCGGATTCACCGTTGTGTAGGAACGCATTGGCAGCCATGGTTTGGGAGGCTGAGCGCTTTGGGGTGCCGCTGGCATCAGAGAAGACTGAAGGCCCTAAGACTGTTATAAGTTTTTTGGGCATAATCGTCGATTCGGAAAGGATGGAGTGTCGTTTGCCAGAGGACAAGTTGTCATTGTTGAAACAGGAGGTTGATAGGATTGCAAAGTTGCGAAAAGTGACCCTGAAGGAGTTGCAATCTTTATTGGGGAGATTAAACTTTGCCTGTAGGATCATGCCTATGGGTCACATTTTTTCTCGTCGCCTGGCTGGTGCGACGGCGGGAGTGAAGGCTCCGCACCATTATGTTTGTTTGAATAAGGAGCATAGGGAGGATTTGATGGTTTGGCAGCGTTTTTTGCGGAATTACAACGGTCGGTCGTTGATGCAGGAGGAGACTTTGAGCAATTTTGATTTTGAGACTTATACGGATGCAGCGGGCGGCTTTGGTTACGGCACCTACTGCAAGGGAAAGTGGAGCGTGGGGCGGTGGGCTCCGGCATGGAAGTTGTTGGGCCTTATAAAAAACTTGGCATTATTGGAACTGTTTCCTATTGTGGTAGCTGTTTTCGTGTGGGGTCCCATGTTCGCGAATCGGAGAGTGCGTTTTCATTGCGACAACGCAAGTGTAGTGGCGGTGATTAACAGTTTGACTGCCTCTTCTCCCCCTGTGATCAGGTTGGTTAGGGTTTTGGTGCTTCGTTGTTTGGAGTTGAATGCAGGGATTTCCTCAGTGCATGTGCCCGGTGTTACGAATTCAATAGCAGACTCTTTGTCTCGTTTTCAGTGGGGGCGTTTTCGAGAGCTGGCACCAGGAGCGGATGCCACGGGCGTGGAATGCCCTTCTCATCTGTGGAAGGTGATTATGGAAGAGCGGGACGTCTAATTCGGGAATCGTTATCGCATCAGACATGGTCAGCCTACGAATCTTCGTGGCGAGTATGGCAGAGTTGGATGGCGGAATGGGGCGGGGTTAGTAGCGAGGAGGATAGGGTGTTAGCGGTATTGTTTTTAATTGGGAGGGCGGCCGACAGCGGTTGGTCCGCTGCTAAGGTAAACAAGTTTGTAGCGGGTTTGGCTTTTGGTTTTAAATTGCAGGGAATGACGGATGTGACCAAAACTTTTTTGATAAGACAGGCTTCGAGGGGGTTTCACAGGGGTAAAATAGCTTGTGACAAGAGAAGGCCTATTTCGTTTAGTATGTTGGAAAGTTTAGGCAGAGTCCTGGAGGGTATTTGTACTTCTGGATTCGAATTGGCGCTTTTTAGGTTGGCTTTTTCTTTGGCCTTTTTTGGAGCAATGCGCATTGGTGAGGTGGTGTCAGGCAGCAAGGTTGCAGCCGGTGGAGTGTTGGCAGAGGACGTGGAATTTTGGTCGGGGGGCATTGTTTTTTGGATTCGGCGTTCAAAAACTGATCAATTGGGTAAGGGCAGACGAGTAGTTTTGGGCCGAGTCGAAGGGGCACTAATGTGCCCACGCAGTTGTTTGAAGTCATACTGGGATGTGTGGGCAGGTTGGGCGGGTCCTCTGTTGTGCCATGCGGATGGCACCTATTTGTCTCGCTTCCAGTTCATTGCGGTTTTGAAGAAGGGATTGTTAGAATTGGGCCTTCCACTGGACAGGTACGGGTCCCATTCTTGTAGGATTGGGGCTGCAACTGAAGCGGACGGTCTTGGCCTGGGGGCGGAGGCGATCAAAGGAATTGGGAGGTGGCAGTCGGATCGCTATTTACTTTATGTTCGACGTTAATTGTGGTGGTTATATGCCCAGGACTGTGTTTTCCATAATCTGTTATGTTTTTTCAGGTGGCGACCCCTTTCTTGCCTGGATATTTGGACACTCGTATGTGTATTGGGGTGCGCTACGGGCTGACGCGAGGCCAGATGGTAGGCAATTGGGCTTTAAGAGGGAGCAGGTTCTGGTCCGTTGGTTGGGTTTCCGAGGTATAGTGTGGAGCAGGGTGCTACCGGAATTAGCCAAGTCCGCATGCCTGGACAGAACCCCCGACGTTATTGTCAAACACGCGGGGGGGTAACGATTTAGGGGTCAGGCCGGTGAGGGAACTAATTAGGGACATACGTTCCGATTTTTTAAGATTGTGGACGTCTTTCCCGAAAGTGGTGACTGTATGGTCGGACGTGGTACCTAGGAAGAGGTGGAGGCAAGTGAGGTCCTTAAAGGGGATTAACCGGGCTAGGGTAAAATTGAATCGGGCAGTGTCGGGGTTTGTGTCTAGAAATGGGGGAATTAGCGTTAGGCACTTTGAGTTGGAGGCAGGTGTCGGTAATTTTTGTCTGGAAGATGGAGTTCATTTGAATTCTATTGGTGTTGATTTGTGGGCATTGGCAATCCAGGAGGGGATTGAGAGGGCCTTGGTGGTTTTGGGGCAATCACGAGCCTGAGGTGGTCAGGGCTGTTCGTGGTTGGCGGGGGGTGGGGTTCTTGGAGTTGGCGGTGATTGGTCGGGGAAGGAGTTGGAAGTAATATTCCCGACAGTTTAAAAGGGTATGGGGGATCTGGCTTTTTGGTTATGGGCTCTGGACGGGGTTTTTACCTCGGGAGCTCTGGTGGTTAGTCTCCCGGAACGGGAGTTACGGTGCCCTCGAGCTGGGCTGGACGGCTGAGGGTAACATGGTGGTCGAGTTTTTTACATTGGTTTTTGGGCCAAAAAAGGTTTTATAGCCAGATCTTTTAGCTCCAAGAACCCTCCCCTCATATTATTTGCATTATGATTAATATCTTTGATGTTTATTGTTAATGTTATTGTTTGTTAATAAAATTGGCCGCTGTGGCCAAAATTATCCAAAGAATTTAAAGTTGTAGTGTGTGTTATTGTAAGAGTGGGGGGATACTGGGAGCTGGGTAGCTATAGGATGAAAAGGAAAAAACTGTAGTCGCCATATGCGGTCATGTCAAGTCGAAGCCTGAAATGCAGCTTCAAGTATGAAAAATTCTCCCACTGATGTCAACGCAAACTCGTGTGTCTCGTAGTTTTAGCTGCTGCCTGTAATGATACGGGTTGTAGGTTCGATTCCAGTGGAACGAGATCTCAAGAAAAGACCAGAAAATTACATTAGTGTAATTGTTTTCATTATTGTTTAATAATCTTATAGGAAGAAAAATACCTTACGCTTATTCTCCCTCTACAGTACAGGTACATATAAATACACATAAAATATATCTCTGTGTACCAGCATGATGTTAATGTGGGCTGTGGCTCATAGCCTTAGCTGCTTCCTGCAATTGTACATATTGTAGGTTCAATTCCTGAGAGACTAGATCACAAGAAGATGATTTTTTTCTTAATTAATGTAAGTGTGTGCAGAGAGAAGAGGATTGTTTTGTATAAAATTAGCTCTTGTAGCTTTTTATGGCATGTGATTTGTTGATATTTTTTGTGCATCTAAATTATTTTGTTTTTTGGAAATTTCAAAATAATGACTTAAAAATTCAGCTCAACGATAAGGAAAAAAATGTTTAAATGCACCAGACAAAAAATATTTTCATGGAGCAAATCTGGCCCCTTTTGTGGTACATAATAGTAACTCACTGTGATATTGGCCCAAGGGCTGGAATAGTTTTGATGGTGTTTCTTCCATTCATTAACAACAGTTCCTCATATAGAAAGTACTTGTGGGAGCAATTCTGTTTCTCTGACATTCAACATAATAATGAATGACATATAAATCACAAACTCATATGATTGAATGTGATGTTCTACAGCAAAGGAGTTCAAGAAGATGCAACAATAGGAAGATATTTTAGATGAAGACACAATATGCATTCAGCGCAGCCTATTATTACTGAAATATTCTGATATGTTTTATTTTCTTCTTAAGGGCGGTTTCACACGTCCAGATATTTCCTGTATCGGTAAACACGGTCCTGGAGCAATCCGTGTCCGTGTGGACTCGTATACCATCCGTGTGTCATCCGCTTGCGATCCATGTGTGCGTGTTTTCCATCCGTGTGCTGTCCGTGTGTCATCCGTGTGAATACGTATCCAAACCTAAGGTTTCTATGTCCAAATGAAGGGTTAAAGCATCAATTTAATGCTTTAAAATGGGAAAGGTTTGAGCCATTAGTGACGAGTGTTTCAAAAATTGACAAAAGGGTTAATACAATGACATATTGGCTTAGGGTTGTGTGTTATTATTCCTTAGGCCTTACAAATATGTCTATTTCAAATGAGGCGTTGTTGTGGTTGGCATGGCTTGTGTCAAGTCGCTTTGGGGTTTGCCAACTTATGCTTGGTCAGGAACCACGGGGAAAAAAAAGACTATGGGTTCACCCTCTACTACTACTCCGTGTGGCACATGGTCACTTTACCAAGTTGTATGTTGAACTTCGCCAATACCCATTGAAGTTTGTGGCTTTTTGTCGCCTATCCATTTCTGGATTTGACACAATTCTGGAGTTTTTGCGTCCTTACCTTCTCAGACAAGACACCTGCATGCGACTAAGCATTTCTCCGGAGGAGCGTTTGCTAGTAACTAGAGTTGAGCGACTTTTGGTTTTTTAGGGTCGCGTTTCGTTTCGTGAAACCCGACTTTTCCAAAAGTCGGGTCGAGAAAGATCGTCCGATTATAGGGAAAAGTCAGGGTCGTCCCGAAACACGAAACCCAATGTAAGTCAATGGGGAATAAAAGTCGGCAGTGAGAGGAGGACAGGAAACACACCTACAGTGCCCATTTGAATGCCAAAAGCATCAATTCTTCTTACTTAAGCTTGTCAACCTTAATTAACTTCATAATACAAGTTATGCACTGAAAAATGGGGGTTATTTAGCTAAAGTTGTGGGGGGGGGCTGGCTGCAGGTTTTCATGTGCCCTGGGCGAAAGAGCGCCCCTTTAACACATACCACAACTCATCATGCTCCGATACGGCAGAGAAATAGAGGTATAGTACAATGAAAAATACCTCACTTTTTACATCTCATGACGAGGCCCATCTATTTCTCCATACAGAATCATTGATCCCATATAATGTTTGAAACAGTATATGATGAGCTCCACATAATGCTACAGTATATGTTGGTCCCCATGGATGAAGCTCCACTGTCTTATGGGCCCAAATAAAGCTCCAAACATAATGGACACCATTTCTAATGCTCTAGTGTATAATGGGCCCTGTAAATGCTGCTCCAGTGTCTGATGTCCACCTTTGGAATGTTCCAGTGTATGGTGGGCCCCATCTATCATTCTCCAGAGTATAGTGCTCCCCAAAAATTGCTGTCCCAACATTGAAAACAATCAAATAAGTCTCCTCGCTAGGGAATCCCTGTACTTGTCTGGATTCCTTGTCGTCCCCATCTTCCATCTCACTGCACAGTATTTCAACTTTGCAAGTGCTGTGATCCTGAGCAAGCAGGGGGGGCCCACTCGTTGGCGACGGCACTGGCACAGGGCCCCTGATAGTACGGTGGTGTGTCTGATGGCGGGTGGGCCGAACCTGCACTTTCATCTGCAGCTTCCTCTTTGTCACCGTGTAAGATGGAACTGTATATGGGAAGGGTAACCTGAGTTTCATCAGGGTCAGATTCAGGTCGTGTAGCGTGCGAGGGGAATGTAGTGGTCTGGGTCAATGTACCAGCAGATTCATCGAGCAGTGGCTGGGCATCAGTGCACTTGTGTCGCCCCCAGGAGTACGGTCGCCACAGTGGCATTACCTTCTTCCTAGGGAGTGTGATGTCATGCTTGGGAGCAACGAACGATCTCTCTAGCAGGTTAACTGATTGGGCGGCGTTATTCCCACGAGTCATGACCCTCCAAACAGCGTTCATGAAGGCAAAGTGTTTGTTTTACGTGGGCAGTATGGTTGCAAAGCTGAACCTTAAAGGAATGTCCAGAAGGGCACCACCAGGAGTGGAGCCTACGGTTAAATTCGACTCCACCTGGGAAACCTCAACCATGCCAGCTACAGAACAGATGCACACATTGCAAGCTTAATTCCGTTAACGAACGAGACTCCGTCATGCCCCACGGTCCGAGTCCGGCTTACCAGAGGGACACGTGAGGCTCTGGCACATGAGATTGGCCAATAACTGGTGTGTCATGCCCTTACATGTCCGTGGCTGCATGTGCGCTACACTGAAAAGGCCAGCGTTTGTCGCTTACAGGTGCAGATAACCCGCTGAACAACGTTAGTGATGGGGATCACTGATTACAATTATTACCCGCGAACAATGATATCCCAGTAAGTGCAGGTCAACCGCAGTTCCGGAATTAGGCCTAACCGTCAATCCTGAAAAAATGAAAAACTTACGTGTGCAAACCACAGGTGCTGTAGCTTGCTTAACAGCTCGCCAGTCGTTCTCACGCCCAGTATGGATTACACGTGATTGCACAAAGGTGAGAAAGGGTACCGTATCCCCAGATAACATGTATGGATAGCGTACACATTCAAAATATATGTCTATACATCAGGAGGCAGGCTCAGACGGTGTTAGGCCCAGTATGGATTGCACGTGATTGCACAAAGGTTAGAGAGGGTACCGTATCCCCAGATAACATGTATGGATAGCGTACACATTCAAAATATATGTCTATACATCAGGAGGCAGGCTCAGACGGTGTTAGGCCCAGTATGGATTGCACGTGATTGCACAAAGGTTAGAAAGGGTACCGTTTCCCCGGATAACATGTGTGGATAGCGTACACATTCAAAATATATGTCCATACATCAGGAGGCAGGCTCAGACGGTGTTAGGCCCAGTATGGATTGCACGTGATTGCACAAAGGTTAGAAATGGTACCATTTCCCTGGATAACATGTATGGATAGCGTACACATTCAAAATATATGTCTATACATCAGGAGGCAGGCTCAGACGGTGTTAGGCCCAGTATGGATTGCACGTGATTGCACAAAGGTTAGAAAGGGTACCGTTTCCCCGGATAACATGTATGGATAGCGTACACATTCAAAATATATGTCTATACATCAGGAGGCAGGCTCAGACGGTGTTAGGCCCAGTATGGATTGCACGTGATTGCACAAAGGTAAGAAAGGGTACCGTTTCCCCAGATAACATGTATGGATAGCGTACACATTCAAAATATATGTCTATACATCAGGAGGCAGGCTCAGACGGTGTTAGGCCCAGTATGGATTGCACGTGATTGCACAAAGGTTAGAAAGGGTACCGTTTCCCCGGATAACATGTATGGATAGCGTACACATTCAAAATATATGTCTATACATCAGGAGGCAGTCTCAGACGGTGTTAGGCCCAGTATGGATTGCACGTGATTGCACAAAGGTTAGAAAGGGTACCGTTTCACCGGATAACATGTATGGATAGCGTACACATTCAAAATTTATGTCTATACATCAGGAGGCAGGCTCAGACGGTGTTAGGCCCAGTATGGATTGCACGTGATTGCACAAAAGTTAGAAAGGGTACTGTATCCCCAGATAACATGTATGGATAGCATACACATTCAAAATATATGTCTATACATCAGGAGGCAGGCTCAGACGGTGTTAGGCCCAATATGGATTGCACGTGATTGCACAAAGGTTAGAAAGGGTACCGTATCCCCAGATAACATGTATGGATAGCGTACACATTCAAAATATATGTCTATACATCAGGAGGCAGGCTCAGACGGTGTCAGGCACAGTATGGATTTGACGGCCCAGACTACACAGCGGAGGAGCAGGGAGAGGTAAAGATTGCAAATGCTGGGGCCCTGCCCAAGCAAGGGGGGCCCACTCGTGGGCGTCGGTACTGGCACTGGGCCCCTCATAGTACGGCGGTGTGTCTGACGGCGGGTGTGCACCACCACCGTCAGAGACACTTGATTGAACTATGAAGGACCCTGTACCAGTGCCCGCGCCCAAGAGTTGGCCTACCCACCTGTCCAGGGCAACGGCACTCGCACGGTGTCGTGCGCTAGGTGGTGACCCCGGCCATGGGGGGGGAGGCAGCACAGTTAGGGAGTTTTAGAAAGTGGCATATGTTGATGTTGGACATTCAGCTGATGCAAAAGGTGAAATAGGTCAAGTCCCAGGAAGAGGTGGACCAAAGCAAGCCATTTTTCTGTCACCCTATGTGTCATCAGAGGAAGGTGGGACAAAATCCTTGGAAACCCATGCGTGGTTCATTTTAATGAAGGTTAGATCATCCACATTTTGGGTTGACAGACGGGTCCTTTTTTCTGTCAGGATTGATCCAGCTGCACTGAAGACTCTTTCCGATAGCACACTTGCAGCTGGGCAAGCGAGCTCCTGTAAGGCATATTGTGCCAATTCAGGCCAGGCGTCCAGTTTAGCGGCCCAATAGTCAAAGGGGAATGACCTGTGTGGGAGAACATCGATATGGGAGGAAAAGTAGTTTGTAACCATAGTTGACAACTGCTGTCTCCTGTCACTTTCCATCGATGCAGTATTACCAGTTGTGTGAGCGGTACTTGAAAAATCAGTCCACAACATTGTCATGAAACCCCTGTCTCCAACGCCACTTCTGCTGTGTGCACCACGAACACCTCTGCCAAGCTGCCCCCGGCCCGTACGGCTCGTGTGAGAACCATCACCGCTGCTGTGTGCTGGGAATGCCTCAAGCAACCTATTTACCAGAGTTGCTTGTTTATTAGCCAATATTAGGTCAAGGTTCGCCTGTGGCATGATGTTTTGTAATTTGCCTTTATAGCGCAGATCCAGGATGCTGGCCAACCAGTAGTCGTCATCGTTCATCATTTTGGCAATGCGTGGTTCCCTTTTTAGGATCTGCAAGGCATAATCTGACATGTGGGCCAATGTTCCCGGTGTCAATGATGCACTGCGAGTGCTGGTTGGAGGAGCACTTTCTGGCAAATCCACATCCCTCCAGTCACGCACAAACCCTGTACCAGACCTTGCCACACCAACATTTTCACTTGCCTCACGAGATGCATCCTCCTCCCCTAAGTAATCATCCCCATCATCCTCCTCCTCCTCCTCTTCTTCCTCCACCTCGTCCAGGAGAGGTCCCTGAGCAGACAATGGCTGAATGTCATCAAGGATTCCCTCCTCCTCTTCCTCCTCATCAACATTGGCTGCAGACGCCTGCTCCTTAAGGTGCGTCAAAGTTTGCATGAGCAGACGCATAAGTGGGATGCTCATGCTTAGGATGGCGTCGTCTGCGCTTACCAGCCGTGTGCATTCCTCAAAACACTGAAGGACTTTACAGAGGTCTTTCAGCTTCGACCACTGCACACCTGTCAACTCCATGTCTGCTCTCAAAGTGCCTGGCCGTGTATCCTCCCACAAATGCATTATGGCCTGCCTCTGCTCGCACAGCCGCTCCACCATGTGCAGGGTGGAGTTCCACCTTGTTGCAATGTCGATAATGAGGTGGTGGTTGGGAAGGTGGAGCAATCACTGCAGCTTCTGCATACGAACGGAGTGTACAGGCGACCGGCGGATGTGCGCGCACAGTCTTCGCACCTTCTGGAGCAGGGCTGTTAACTCCGGATAATTTTTGAGGAAGCACTGCACCACCAGGTTCAAGGTGTGAGCCAAGCAAGGTATATGGCTGAGTTTTGAAAGGGCTATGGCTGCCACATAATTACGGCCGTTATCACTAACTACCTTGCATGCCTCAAGATGTACACTGCCCAGCCATGACTCAGTTTGTCGCTTCAAGTACTCGGCCAGCACCTCGGCGGTGTGTCTGTTGCCCAAACACATCATCTGCAACACAGCCTGCTGACGCTTTCCACTAGCTGCTCGATAGGGGGACACATCGTGTACAACAGTGGCAGCTGCAGATGGAGTGCTCGTACGACTGCGCTCTGTGGACGAGCTTTCGCTTCTGGAGGAGGAGGAGGGTCGAACGCCTACAGCCAACTGTTTCCTATACCGTGGGCTAGGCAGCACTGTCCCACCACCGCTGTCCCCTGTGGACCCTGCATCCACCACATTAACCCAGTGCGCAGTGATGGACACGTAACGGCCCTGGCCATGCCAACTGGACCATGCATCAGTTGTGAGGTGCACCTTTCCGCTCACTGACTGCTTGAGTGCATGGACAATGCGGTCTTTCACATGATGGTAGAGGGCTGGGATGGCTTTGCGAGAGAAGAAGTGGCGACTGGGTAGGTCATAGCGTGGTACTGCATAGGCCATGAGTTCGCGGAAAGCTGTGCTTTCCACCACCTGAAAGGGCATCATCTCAAACGAGATTAGTTTGGCAATGTGGGCGTTCAAACCCAGTGTACGCGGATGAGAGACTGAGTACTTTCTTGACCTACTCATAGTGTCTGGGAGGGTGAGCTGGACTTGAGAGCTGCATATGGTGGAAGTAGAGGTGGACAGGGCGGACTGAGAGAGGGTTGATGATGGTGATGGAGTTGGTGTTCTTTCTGATGGCCTAGAATCAGTCTTTCGTTGATATAACAGTGGGATTCCCTGACTGCTGTGGCCTTGCAACGACAACTCAACATTTGCTGCTGTGCTAACCGGTGGGCTTACAGTGGGGGAAACAATGTAGCGTTGCTGACTACCTTCGTTGTGATCAGTTGCACATGTGGCACTTGAGGTTTGGTGTTGTGTCCACGCTTGCAAGTGCATGCTGGTTAAATGTCTAAGCATGCAACTGGTATTCAAATTTTTCAGATTTTTCCCTCGGCTAAAGGTCTTTGCGCACTTCTTACAGATAACCTTGGCCTGACCATGAGGATTTTGGTCAAAAAAGTGCCACACTGCACTCTTCCTACTTTGGCAGACATTTTGCGGCCTAGCACGCTGTGATCTTTTGACCCTCTGGACAAGCTGTCCAGCAACTCTTTTGATGTTTGGAACCTGTCTTTGGAGTGCTCCGGGCCTGCCAGATAACAGCTGTTGCGATGTCGATGTCTGCTGTGGATGCTCCTCATCTGAGCTATTGGAAGCAGCACCCTCTTCCCCCAATGGATGCCAATCTGGGTCAACAACTGGGTCATCCATCACCTCCTCTTCTATGTCATGTGCACCTTCCTCTGTGTCACCGTGTATGGTGGTATAGTGTGCGGGAAGGGGCACCTGAGTCTCATCAGGGTCAGAATCTGGCTCTGTACACTGCGAGGACAATGTAGTGCTCTGAGTGAATGTACCAGCAGAATCATCCATCAGCGGCTGTGCATCAGTGCACTCCATGTCAGATTCATCTTGGCCTGGGTAATTCACCATTTGACTTGATAATCATGGTAGGCATGGTATGTGAAAACAGCTCCATGGAGTAATCAGTAGTATGGCCTGCGTCATCCTTCAATCTTGGTTGGGGTGAAGGACACAAGGAAAGGTGTGGTTCATGAACATGAGCCTCCAATGACGACTCAGTGCTTTTACTTTTTACAACTGAAGAAGAGGAGGCGATAGAGCTGGAGGCTGAGTCAGCAATGTAAGACAAAACTTTTTCCTGATGCTCTGGCTTTAAAAGCGGTTTGCCAACTCCTAGAAAACTAAGCGTTCAAGGCCTTATGTAGCCAGACGATGACGCAGGCTCAACACCTCCTGCATTCGGTCCTATTTTGCTCTTGCCACTACCATCAGATCCACCACCAACACCATCATTACCAGCTGCCAACCCCCACCCAATTCCACGGCCTCTTCCACCAGCCTTCCTCATTTTTGGTAGAAATGTAGACAAAATCCAACAAACTATATAGTAATGTAAAACAAGGTACAAGGTGTCTATAGGACAGGGGAGATTTTGAATTTCTGCACACACTTGTGGACACTGGACACTTTTGGATTGTGTGAGGCCCAATGAATATCTGAGCGCTATGTGACAGGCTCGATGGCACAGCTGTGACCAAAGTGACTAGAGGATAAGGGAGATTTTGAATTTCTGCACACACTTGTGGACACTGGACACTTTTGGATTGTGTGAGGCCCAATGAATATCTGAGCGCTATGTGACAGGCTCGATGGCACAGCTGTGACCAAAGTGACTAGAGGATAAGGGAGATTTTGAATTTCTGCACACACTTGTGGACACTGGACACTTTTGGATTGTGTGAGGCCCAATGAATATCTGAGCGCTATGTGACAGGCTCGATGGCACAGCTGTGACCAAAGTGACTAGAGGATAAGGGAGATTTTGAATTTCTGCACACACTTGTGGACACTGGACACTTTTGGATTGTGTGAGGCCCAATGAATATCTGAGCGCTATGTGACAGGCTCGATGGCACAGCTGTGACCAAAGTGACTAGAGGATAAGGGAGATTTTGAATTTCTGCACACACTTGTGGACACTGGACACTTTTGGATTGTGTGAGGCCCAATGAATCTCTGAGCGCTATGTGACAGGCTCGATGGCACAGCTGTGACCAAAGTGACTAGAGGATAAGGGAGATTTTGACTTTCTGCACACACTTGTAGACACTGGACACTTTTGGATTGTGTGAGGCCCAATGAATATCTGAGCGCTATGTGACAGGCTCGATGGCACAGCTGTGACCAAAGTGACTAGAGGATAAGGGAGATTTTGAATTTCTGCACACACTTGTGGACACTGGACACTTTTGGATTGTGTGAGGCCCAATGAATATCTGAGCGCTATGTGACAGGCTCGATGGCACAGCTGTGACCAAAGTGACTAGAGGATAAGGGAGATTTTGAATTTCTGCACACACTTGTGGACACTGGACACTTTTGGATTGTGTGAGGCCCAATGAATATCTGAGCGCTATGTGACAGGCTCGATGGCACAGCTGTGACCAAAGTGACTAGAGGATAAGGGAGATTTTGAATTTCTGCACACACTTGTGGACACTGGACACTTTTGGATTGTGTGAGGCCCAATGAATATCTGAGCGCTATGTGACAGGCTCGATGGCACAGCTGTGACCAAAGTGACTAGAGGATAAGGGAGATTTTGAATTTCTGCACACACTTGTGGACACTGGACACTTTTGGACTGTGTGAGGCCCAATGAATATCTGAGCGCTATGTGACAGGCTCGATGGCACAGCTGTGACCAAAGTGACTAGAGGATAAGGGAGATTTTGAATTTCTGCACACACTTGTGGACACTGGACACTTTTGGATTGTGTGAGGCCCAATGAATATCTGAGCGCTATGTGACAGGCTCGATGGCACAGCTGTGACCAAAGTGACTAGAGGATAAGGGAGATTTTGAATTTCTGCACACACTTGTGGACACTGGACACTTTTGGATTGTGTGAGGCCCAATGAATATCTGAGCGCTATGTGACAGGCTCGATGGCACAGCTGTGACCAAAGTGACTAGAGGATAAGGGAGATTTTGAATTTCTGCACACACTTGTGGACACTGGACACTTTTGGATTGTGTGAGGGCCACTGATATCTGAGCGCTATGTCACAGGCTCGATGGCACAGCTGTGACAAAAGTGACGAGAGGATAAGGGAGATTTTGAAATTCTGCAGACACTTGTGGACACTGGACACTTTTGGATTGTGTGAGGCCCACTGATATCTGAGCGCTATGTCACAGGCTCGATGGCACAGCTGTGACAAAAGTGACTAGAGGATAAGGGAGATTGGATTGCTTTTAAAAAAGCAGTTTGCAGAGCAGTGGGTAAACAGCAATGCCAGCCTGTCAGGAAGCCTTAAAAGGCAGCCCAACAACCAACACCACTGATACACCACAATATAGCCTCCCCTTGCACTGCACACACAGTGACTGATGTGTTGTGCAGGCCAAATCGCTAGCAGCAGAAGCAGTTTTTTTTTCTTCTCAGCAGGACAAAAAAAAAAAATTGGGATTGCTTTTAAAAAAGCAGTTTGCGGAGCAGTGGGTAAACAGCAATGCAGGAATGTCAGGAAGCCTTAGAAGGCAGCCCAACAACCAACACCACTGATACACCACTATATAGCCTCCCCTTGCACTGCACACACAGTGACTGGTGTGTTGTACAGGCCAAATCGCTAGCAGCAGAAGCAGTTTTTTTCTTCTCAGCAGGACAAAAAAAAAAAATTGGGATTGCTTTTAAAAAAGCAGTTTGCGGAGCAGTGGGTAAACAGCAATGCAGGAATGTCAGGAAGCCTTAGAAGGCAGCCCAACAACCAACACCACTGATACACCACTATATAGCCTCCCCTTGCGCTGCACACACAGTGACTGGTGTGTTGTGTAGGCCAAATCGCTAGCAGCAGAAGCAGTTTTTTTGTCTTCTTCCCTGCCTAACGCTCTCCCTACAGAATCAGCAGCAACCTCTCCCTATACTGAGATCGGCAGAAGTAAGATGGCGGTCGGCATGCACGCCCTTTTATACCCCCTGTGACGCCCACCAAAGCAAGCCAATCACTTGCATGCCCTTCTGAAAGATGGTGGTGACCCCTGCCTATGTCATCACGTTGCCCACAGTGTCCGTGGATCCTGATTGGCTGAAAAAGAGCGCAAAACAAACTTTTGAAACGCGACTTTGGCGCGTAAGTCGCCGACCTCGTGGCCGACCTCATCCTAGGGTCGGGTTTCGTTTCATGAAACCAGACTTTGCCAAAAGTCGGAGACTTTTGAAATTTTTCGACCCGTTTCGCTCAACTCTACTAGTAACCTTGAGGTAACTTTTGTAAATCACACATTTGACTCAGGCTTTCACATTATATTGTGTAATGTTTGATTTCCCTAGGTTACGCACTAAACATTATTTAAATAGCCATACATGTCTTGCTTAACATTCTCCTACAACTACAGGCCAAAAAAACAATTTGTCTATGACGTATTATTATTAACTTAATCCTATTACCCTCAACCAAACTAGTAACATGCCAAATTTCAGACCTGGCTATTCTAACTTACACCTATGTGCTTCCTTCATGGTTGTTCTTTAGATTTTATTCAACATATCTGTTATAATTATATGTGCTGTCTGAGCTTCACTTTGTTAGTATTGTTTTCCTTTCCATCTTATTTTGCACCTTTTTAGTATTGTTAGACACCTAAACTATTGTTTTGTGAACAGATTCCTGGCTACTGGCAATTCATTTTCTTCCCTCCATTTTGAGTTCCTTCTGGGAACGTCAACCATATCCGGGATTGTGCGCTCAACCTGTGATCTCATATGGGACAAGCTGAAGAGGAGATTCATGCCTCAGCCAACCACACAAGACAGGGTGAGGATTGCCCAGGGGTTCATGGAAGCCATAGAGTTCCCTAATTGCATAGGTGCCCTTGATGGTAAACACATTCGTGTGAAGAAGCCCCCAAAATCAGGGTCTCGTTACTTTAATTACAAAAAATATTTTTCCGTAGTGCTGCTGGCAGTAGCAGACAGCAACTACTGCTTTGTAATTGCTGACATTGGGGCATATGGGAGTGCCTCTGATGGTCGCATCTTTCAAAATTCCAAATTAGCTAGGCGACTTGCTGAGCAAAATTTTAATATTCCCCAACCATGTGTGCTTCCTGGAGCCTCATCCCCACCTGCACCATTTATTATGGTTGCTGATGAGGGTTTTGCACTGTCCAGGCATGTTCTTCGCCCATTTCCACGTCGACGTTTGGACACCCGTAGGCGCATTTTTAACATGCGACTCATGAGAGCATGTCGATTGGTTGAGTGTGCTTTTGGGATCTTTACTAGTAAATGGCGTATCTTTGAAACACAAATCCAGATGCATCCAGACAATGTCCAGCCAGTCATAAAGGCAGCAGTGATTCTGCATAATTTTTCAAGAAAGCAAGAACCATCCTTGGATGATTTGGATGAGGATAGAGTGGTAAATGTGACATTACCAGAGGAAGGTCAGCGTGCTACCCAAGTTGCTCAGTCTTGCCTTCAAGTCAGGAATCTTTTTGCTGATTATTTTCTAACACCAGAGGGTAGTGTGCCACGGCAAACTGAGATGAACAACTAATGTTAGCTTTACCTATGTCTTAATTTTCTAAGTGTCTTTATGCAATTTTTGTGCCATTTGGCTAATAATTTTGTTATGGACTCACAAGACAATGAGGACCCTTGATGTTGGTTGTGGCCTTAAATTTTATGTTAGTAACAGATACCTGGCCTTCACAAAGTCTTATGGTTAACTATACCAAATAACTAATACCTCATTTTGGTTAATTAATGTCTTGGGTTAGGCTAATGCTTACTTGTAGGAAAGTATGTTTTGGCAGCAAGAAAGAATGTATCTGCAAAAATAAAGACCACCCTGAAGCATTGTGTGTGGTTTGGAATGTTATTGTGACACATGACGATCAGCTTGAACATACATACTGACATTGCTAATTTCTATAGAAATTGCCTTTTCCCAAGCTCAATAGTTTTGCATACTTGAGTCTGTGACATATATCTATAATAATAAATGCCCTAAGCAGCTTCCGGTTGTAACAACTTCCGTCCAGTTGTAACCGGTGACGTCACCGCACACCTTTTTCCATGTTAACCCTCAACACACCACTCCTCCTCAACACACACACTCCTCTCACCTTTCACAATCTCCACTCACATCCACTCACTCTTTCACTCCACATACGACCCTTTCTCTCACTCCGTCTCTCATACTCACGCCGTCATCGCCGCTGATCCACGATCCCCGACATCTTCTTCCGCCGGCGCCATCCTGGATCCAGACGTCCTCCACGCCGGCGACATGTTCTTGCGGCGAAGCCATTTTGGATCGGTCAAGATGGCGTCGCCGCAAGAACATGTTGCCGGCGTGGAGGACGTCGGGATCCAAAATGGCGTCGGCGAAATCTCGCTGACGCCATTTTCGATCCTGACGGCATCCACGCCGGCGACATGTTCCTGCGGCGACGCCATCTTGAGTATCGCGGGATTTCACGATACTCAAGATGGCGTCGCCGCAAGAACATGTCGCCGGCGTGGACAACGTCTGGATCCAGGATGGCGCCGGAGGAAGAAGATGTCGGGGATCGTGGAGCAGCGGCGATGATGGCGTGAGTATGAGAGACGGAGTGAGAGAAGGGGTCGTATGTGGAGTGAAAGAGTGAGTGGAGATGGTGAAAGGTGAGAGGAGTGTGTGTGTTGAGGGTTAACATGGCAAGAGGTGTGATGCTATCGCATCCTCCCGATGCGATAGAATCGGGCCATAATCTAGTATATATATATATATCTGCACATTAAAAATATTTGAACTGTGTGCAAAGCATGTCTTCTAGCCTGTCATCTCCTGATGTTCTAGCACCCAACCCGCCAGAGTAATGGTTGCCTTGTGAGTGTAGAAAATATATACATCTATGAATGTATAGTGTCAACATATGTTTTTATATCAGAAATATATGTATATATGCAATACATACATATATCTCATTGATATTGCAAGCTGTCATTGTGCTTATTATCTGCGACACCTGATTTGCCACCTTTGACAATGCAATTGGTGTGTCCAACACCAACAGCACTCACCTAATGTAAATGTTGGATTGCTGAACTTGTTTAAGCCAGGGACTTCTATTGTGTATTGTCATCTTCTGAAAAATTACTCTAGCAGCATGCTGAAACTTGTTTTCATTAGTACCCTAAGCCAATGCGAGCTAGCTAAATAATAAATTCACACACTATCATTGCTCAATATAGGTGTAAATGCCAATACATTAGGATTTGTGTAGCCTTTCACAAGTTGACACTAGTGTGAATGAGCTGTAACAGTCTGACAAAGTGTGAACAAACTGTATGCCCATGATTGTACCTTCTTTAATTATAGTATATTTCCAGTAATGTATATTGTTGGCCATGTGAACAAAACGAACACACATTTAATAAAGATGATCGGCTATATCTACATTGTTAGCAATTGCTGTGTGCCATTACATTTTAGTTTTTACACAATAAACTATGTACTAAATGTGAATGTTTTCATGCCTGTTTGATGTAACAGATTCATTTGTAAAAATAAAACAAAACACATAGGAACAATTAAACAAATTGTTTATTTTTGGTTCCAACATATGGCTTCAAAATGTGTTTTCCATTCCAAACTGAAAAAATAGAAAGCTATGTATTTAGCTCACAATACAACAAGAGTCTCACCTCCAACCTCCCCCCCCAAAAAAAAAAAAAGGGTGCAAGCCCACACACACCCAGACATATACCAAACATTTAGGCCAATATCAAAGCTATTCCAGATAATGAAAGGCTATACAGGAGCCAAACACTCAATGTGATGGCCTATTAAAACAAAGCACCTTTATAATTTTTGGGAATGTTGTTCTGGCTGCATTTTTGGTGTCCTCAACATATTTAGCAAGATTAGTTACAAATCAACTAAATCACTCTGACTAGAGAAAGACTCATCACTGGGATTGAGTGTGCTTTCATGTTCTGGGCTGGCAGAGTGTGTGCCCATTTGACCTTGAGACAATTGGCCCTGGAGTGTTGGTGTTTGATGAGGTGTGGATGTGAACATTGTAGGGGAAACAGATGGAGATGGTGGATAAGGTTGTGGTTCCAAAGACACTCCCAAAAAGGATGACTGGACATGTTGTGGGTGAACTGAATTACTTTCTGACTCCGATATCTGGCTGGCATAGGATTGTGATGTAGTATTCTCACCTCTTGTCAAATGGCTGTGTAACAAAATGCTCAGACACAGGTGTCTGCTGCCTTGCTGGTAGAGTATAGGGCTGTGGATGGGCAAAACTAACAGCACTACTATCACCCACAGAGATGTTGGAAGGCACGTTTTGAGATTGTTGGCTGTAGGTGCTGGTGGGGGCAGACCCTTGGACATAATGATGTCTGGAGGCACGGGAAGGAGGAACCAAAAAACTGCGAGACCTTTTTTGTGAAGAATGTCTTGAGGCAGGAGCTAAAGACCCAGAAGCATGGCCGGCCATTTGGCCATAACATTGGCTAGAGGCAAAAACAGGGGGGCCAGAATAAGGGCCGGACATTTGGCCATAATGTTGGCTTGAGGAAGGAGCATGAGGGCCAGAATAAGGGCCGGACATCGGGCCATAATGTTGGATTGAGGAAGGAGCAGGAGGGCCAGAATAAGGGCCGGACATTGGGCCATAATGTTGGCTTGAGGAAGGAGCAGGAGGGCCAGAATAAGGGCCGGACATTGGGCCATAATGTTGTCTAGAGGAAGGAGCTGGAGGCAAAGGAATGGATGCAGCCATGCTCTCAGCTTGTTGTGTTGCTGTGATAGGTTCGGCCCGTGAGGATAGTGTTCCAATGTTTGGCACATCTCTGATGTTGGTATCAGATGCCATTTGTATGGGAAGCTGGCCAGCTCACCATTGTTCTATGGGCCCTAGAACATAGTTGGGTTCCTGCGCTCCCTGACATGCAGCAATGAGTGTCAATATAGCAGCCCGTACTTCAGGAACTTTTTCTAGGCAGTGAGAGAGGGACCTACAAAACCGCTCTACTGAATTTTCGGGTGTCAGGGAATTCAGCATGCTTAAAACTCGCGCATCAATCAGCTCAGGCAACATTTGTGTGTCTTCATGTCGCCTGTTTCGTCGATCTCTGAGAGTGTGGGCAAGATAGCGAGGGACATTGACTGTTGATCCTGCCTGTGTTGCTGGGGCTGATGATGTTGATGCTACCTGTGGCGCTGGGGCTGCTGCTTGTGATCTTGCTTCACCAGATTGTTGTGTGCATCCCTAAGCAGCATCAGTGGAGGATTCACCGGCATCAGACACCTGTTCAGGCTGTGTTGGTGGAGTGGGGTCCGCTGGGGGTTCGGTCTCCGAGGCTGAGGTACATGCCAATGATCTGTCTGGGGTAGGCGAATCATCTGAGTCATCCAGGTTGTCATACGTCCTAGGAGAAAAGACATTGTGGCATAAATATAAATTATTGACACCAAACACTAAATCAACTAACTAGTTACATTGTGGTTGTTACGTGTTACAGAACCACTCAGCACCCAGAATATGTTGTGCAGTTATATGTATGTATAATAGGTTCTATGTGAGATGGATGTCCCTAATGCATCAACCCACAGGCTGCGCCCCTGGGCAGAGGGGACATGATATTCTCCTTTTGTCCGCCCTCCCCCCACCTTTGTAATTCCCACAGTAAACATCGGCAGGCTCCGGCCACCTGCGGCTTTTGTAATGCATGTCTGGCCTGCCGCTTTTTTATTGGTCTGCCCTCTGTATCTGTGTGATATATTCTGTGTTCTGTGAGTAAAGTGTTGTCAGACTGGAAATACGTGGAGAAGCAGTGATCTTTTATATGCGCCCATGTAACCAAGGAATTCCAGACAGCGTCATTCATTCAGACTCCAGCCAACGCATAGCGGACCTCCGAAAACACGGGGTGGTACTGAAAGAGGTACCCCAGCTTGGGTAGACCCCGTTACATTGGTGGCAGACAGCGGGATTTGATACCCCTTCTACAGGAGGAAAGGAATGAATGGAAAATAACTACCAGAAGTTAAAGAGGACTACATTAAAAGAACTGATGGAAGCCCGAGGGTTGATCGCCAGCAACAAAATAAAAGCGGATTTGATAGCAGCTATCATGGAACACGACAGTGCAGCGCCCCCCAATGTGAATGTGGAGGAGACCGAATTCCAGAGGGAGGTAAAGAACAGACTGGCGTTCTATGGCCTAAACCCTGCAGTAGAGATCATACAAGAGGTGATGGCTGATGTGCGTACTGATCTGAAGGAAAAGATGGCCGAGCGGACCAGGATAGAGCTAGCCAAGATGGAGATGGCAGAGCGGACCAAAGTGGAGCTGGCCAAGATGGAGGTGGCAGAGCGGAGAGAGGAGAGTCAGCGAGCAGGGGGAGCTCTGGCCTTCGACCAGGTACCTTCAACAATAAGCCACAAAAAGATCCAGTATAATGCCTTCCGACAGATGGGGGAGGCAGAGGAAGACATTGATGGCTTCCTGCAGGACTTTGAGCGGCAGTGTGCCCCTCATCAAGTGAAGCCGGAAGAACGGGTTCAGATTCTGGCCAGCAAGCTGATGGGCCGGGCAGCGGACGCCTATCGCACGGTACCTGATGAAGACTGTATGGACTATGAGCGGATCAAAGAAGTGATCTTGGCCCGGTATGCGCTGACACCAGAGGCCTACCGCCAAAAGTTCAGCGGACTTATAAAACGCGTAACCGATACCCACGCTGAATGGGCCTGTAAATTACGGCGGTCACTGCTACAGTGGGTACAAGGGAGCCAAGCAACCACTAAGGAGGACGTCCTCCAGCTCTTCCTGTTAGAACGATTCTTTAATGGACTAAACCCCGAGACACAGGAATGGCTTCGGGACAGGCGGCCAACGACTCTTGAGGAAGCCGCTCGTCTGGCCGATGAACATCATGATGCCAGGAGGCCGCAGTTCTCCGGATCAAAGGTGGTCACTAGGGGCCCGGCCATGGACCTGGAGGGCCCCAAACCACCGAAGATTGTAGGGGGACCAGCTAGAAACCCGGCCTACCACAGTCCCCCTGGGGCGCGATGCCACACCTGTCGTCAGCTGGGCCACCTGCAAAGACAATGCCCCAACCGGACTCAGCATACCCAGTGGCCAAAGGCGGGAACAGCTACCTTCAGCCGGGCTGCTGTACACTGCTACCAAGGCGAAGCTGACCCGGCATTGGGGGCTACGATTAACCAAGGGGTGGAAGAGATGGAGGAAGTGCTGCATGAAGTAGACCACGTGCAGGCAGCCCGGGCAGATAATCGACAACAGCATCGACAGGTCGTGTGGGTTAATGGGAAACGTATGCAGGGACTAAGAGATTCTGGGGCAACTTTGACCCTTGTGAAGCCTCATCTCGTCCGGGACCAAGAGAAGATGGACCGGACAGTGGCAGTCCATGTAGCAGGGGGAGCTATACATCGACTACCCACTGCCAGGATTCACCTGAACTGGGGAGTCGGGGATGGCCTTGTTGAGGTCGGCTTGATGGAGGATTTGCCTGCAGACGTCTTGCTGGGAAATGACTTGGGGCCCATGTTGTCTGCATTCTCGGTGGCGCCTCTGGCTGAGACCTATACTGTGACCACCCGGAGACAAGCTCGAGCTGCGGAGGCAGAATCACACTCAGAGGAGGCCCAGGCAAGACATCCCAGCCCTGCACGTATTCCCATAGCCAGACACATTTCTTGGGCCACCCCAGATGAATTTAAGAGGGAGTTACTTGAGGATCCTTCATTAGAGGGATATTGTGGGAAGGCACAGGAGGGGAGAGGAGTACTGGAAGGGGAACAGTTTGTAAGGAAGCAGGTACTCCTCTACCGGATCACAGAGCAGCACCACACAGGGATGAGCACCACTATAAAACAACAGCTGGTAGTTCCCTAGAAGTATAGGCAGGAGTTACTGCGAATCTCTCATGATATACCCTTGGCCGGGAACTTCGGCGTCAGTCGCACCAGGCATCGTCTGACACAAAACTTCTTTTGGTCGGGGGTAACCTATGATGTTCGTCAGTACTGCCAGACCTGTGACAGTTGTCAGCGCATTGACAAGAGGGGGGATCAATGCAAGGCCAAATTACGCCCATTCCCCATTGTGGAGGAACCATTTAGCCGAGTAGCGGTCGATCTGATGGGGCCGTTAGCCTAACCCAGTCCGTCCGGGAAAAAGTATATATTGACAGTGGTAGATTATGCCACACGGTATCCAGAGGTGGTTGCATTACCTAACATACTGGCAGAGACGGTGGCGGCCGCCCTGCTCCAAGTTTTCTCACGGGTTGGATTTCCCCGGGAGATTATCTCAGACCAGGGTACCAAGTTTACAGCAGAGGTGACCAACCAACTGTGGAAGCTGTGCGGCGTAAAGTCCATCAGAAGCGCCCCGTACCACCCGCAAACCAATGGGTTGTGTGAATGCTTTAACGGGACATTAAAACAGCTCATTGGGACTTTTACCAGGACCTACAGGGACTGGGAGAAATTCTTGACACACCTCCTGTTTGCCTATCGGGAGGTGCCCCAAGAATCCACGGGGTTCTCCCTGTTCGAGCTGGTATACGGGAGACGGGTAAAGGGACCCCTAGACTTAGTGCTGGAACACTGGGAAGTGGAGGGCCTCATAGAAGGGGTACCTATTGTACCCTATGTGGTGGAATTCCGGGACCGCCTACAGGAGCTGACCCAGGTTGTACATGAGAACCTGCAGGCGACACAGCGGCGCCAGCGCGTATGGTACGATCAGAGGGCCAGACAGCGCACTTTGGAAATAGGACAGAAGGTCCTGGTGTTAGAGCCCACTAAGCAGAATTAAGTTTCAAGCTGCATGGCAGGGGCCCTACCAGGTAGTGGGGAAAATAGCCGACACAACCTATAATGTCGCCGATTGTGACGACCCCAGGGTTATCCGCATGTTCCACGTGAATATGCTGAAGCCCTACCGGGAGCGCCCTGAAGAGGTATTGGCCATCTGTGCACCTGAAGCAGAGGATTTAGCCGGACTTCCCTTGCCGGATGTCTTAGGGGAAAGGACTCAGTCTAAAACATGGGACCAGGTACACTTGGGTGAAGACCTAGGCCCCCGGGAGAGACAGAAGGCGAAGGCATTGTTGAGGCTGCGACAGAGGATGTTTTCAGAGAGACTGGGGTACACTCGCCTGGCACAACACAAGGTTGAGACCCAGGATCAGACCCCCCTGCGACAAAACCCCTTCCACGTCCCTGAGTCTGTACGAGAGGGGATGCGACAAGAAATACAAGAGATGTTGCGTTTAGGGGTCATTGAAGAGTCAGATAGTCCCTGGGCATCCCCCATAGTGTTAGTGCCCAAGAAGGATGGGACTACACGGTTTTGTGTAGACTATCGTAAGCTCAATGAGAAAACAGTGACGGATGCATACCCCATGCCACGTGTGGATGAGTTGTTAGACCGGCTGGCGGGGGCAAAGTATTTGACCACCATCGATCTATGCAAAGGCTACTGGCAGATTCCCCTTAGTCTTGACGCTATTCCCAAGTCGGCATTTGTCACCCCGTTCGGCTTATTCCAGTTTCGAGTTATGCCATTCGAGATGAAGAATGCCCTGGCGACCTTCCAAAGGCTGGCTGACCGGCTTCTGGATGGTCTCCAGGACTATGCTTGTGCCTACCTGGACGACATCGCCATCTATAGTGCGACATGGGAAGAGCATCTAAATCACCTAGAGACAGTATTGGACAGGATCCACCTGGCCGGAATCACCCTGAACCCAAACAAGTGTCACGTGGGCAAAGCAGAGGTTCAGTATTTAGGGCATTGGGTGGGAAGTGGGAAACAGCGACCAAAACCAGCCAAGATTGAGGCCATAGCCAGATGGCCCATCCCACGCACTAAAACCCAGGTCATGGCGTTTCTAGGGACAGTGGGGTATTGCAGGAAATTCGTTCCCAATTACAGCAGCTTAGCCAAGCCCCTCACTGATTTGACCCGTAAGAACCAACCCCGCCAGGTAACCTGGACCTCAGAGTGTGAGGAAGCCTTCCGCCAACTAAAGGACGCCCTCACCAATACCCCTGTATTGGCCGCACCCGATCCAACTAAACGTTTCCTTGTTCACACAGACGCTTCTATGTTTGGATTGGGGGCAGTACTGAGCCAAGTCGGGCCGGACGGCCAAGAACACCTGGTAGCTTACCTGAGTCGGAAACTACTGCCCCGTGAAGTAAGCTATACGGCCATCGAGAAGGAGTGCCTGGTGGTAGTATGGGCACTCAAGAAGTTGCAACCATATTTGTATGGATGACAGTTTTCCCTCCTAACGGACCATAATCCCCTAGTCTGGCTTAATCGGGTCTCCGGAGACAACGCCAGATTGCTGCGGTGGAGTTTAGCCCTACAACCTCTGGACTTCACCATCCACCACAGACCCGGCAAACAAAATGGTAACGCCTATGGACTAGGTCGACAAACGGAACTTGTACCAACCCCATAAACTTCGGTCATCCCCAAACCGATCCGTTGAGGATCAGACTGTGTATGCCGATCGTGTCGCTGAAAAAGGGAGCCGTGTTACGTGTTACAGAACCACTCAGCACCCAGAATATGTTGTGCAGTTATATGTATGTATAATAGGTTCTATGTGAGATGCATGTCCCTAATGCATCAGCCCACAGGCTGCGCCCCTGGGCAGATGGGATACGATATTCTCCTTTTGTCCGCCCTCCCCCCACCTTTGTAATTCCCACAGTAAACATCGGCAGGCTCCGGCCACCTGCGGCTTTTGTAATGCATGTCTGGCCTGCCGCTTTTCTATTGGCCTGCCCTCTGTATCTTTGTGATATATTCTGTGTTCTGTGAGTAAAGTGTTGTCAGACTGGAAATACGTGGAGAAGCAGTGATCTTTTATATGCGCCCATGTAACCAAGGAATTCCAGACAGCGTCATTCATTCAGACTCCAGCCAACGCAGAGCGGACCTCCAAAAACACGGGGTGGTAATGAAAGAGGTACCCCAGCTAGGGTAGACCCCGTTCCAGTGGTAATTTTGGAAAACATGAAGGTAGGTGTTGACTATGGAAACTCTTCAAATTTTCACATACAGTATCCGCATGTGTATGTTTAAAATTTGAACATTCTTAATATTATGGAACTATGGGTCCACAATTTTGGGGGCCGTTTAAAACATTTCTGTAAAGAAATTTTTGTACTAAAAACAGTGTTGTTGTAAGGTTATTATGTTTTGGCAAACACACAGAGTCACTTACGGATTTAGCTCCAAGATTGGCCTTAGGAAAGCTAAATTGTGGTACACATATGGCCTCTTCTTGGAAGCACCGGTAGTGGAGGGGATTAAATTCCCGCCTGAACTGGTCCCTCGCTGAGTGCCAACGCCGTTTGACCAAATCAACTGTTGGTAAAGTGTTAAAAATGCAAAAATTACAGAAAGCACAACATTAAAATATTATTTCAATACCAACATAAGATTTTCAGCTATGCTGTATTTCCTAATGTTTGGTTTCTGGATCATGATGGCTTAACAAAAATATCAAAACAACAAAAAATCCACTGGCGCTGACCGCTACAAGAGACGGCCTGGTGGTACCTAGACATAATCTGTGCTCAAACTGTCAAAATAAAACATAGATAAATGAGAAAATAATGTACCGCGCTCCCAAACTGCATACAAATTGGGCACAATGTGTTTAGAAGTGAAACTGAAAGTAAATTCAATTCAAATGTCTCACAAAAAGCCTACACTTCTCAGGAGAGTGAAGGAGATAAGAATCAAACACGCCTGCAATAATACTGGTGCACTGTAACAGGCTACTGCTGCAACACATAGAGGCTTACCCTGACTCTGGCTGAAGAGCAGGCGGCGTCCTGTCCTGATCGCAGGAAGTAGGCCACAATGGGTACCAATGGGTGCAGAGCAGGCCAGGATGAAGAGAAGTGTAGACTTTTTGTGAGACATTTGAAGTGAATTTACTTTCAGTTCCACTTCTAAACACATTGTGCCTTTGTTGCCCAATTTGTATGCAGTTGGGGAGCGCGGTACATTATTTTCACAAAAATGTCCAAACACTTTTGGCCTGGACACTAAGACTAAGAAGTGTGTGACCATTTTCATCCATGCTGTGACCCAAAATGTGATGTTTTGTCACCATGCCCATGTATAAAATCCGCTTAGAAACTACATAGCCTGCCAGACTTGTGGTGTAGAACAGCACAAACCTTCACACAAAAATTACCAGCAGACATACGAGGGGGCTTGCAATGTGTAAAATATTTTGTGTGGTGTCCAGAATTAAGTCTAAATCTTCAATTTAGCACACTCAGACAGAGTCAGTGGTGGGTCAACCAACAAATGTGACATACAAACAGTCCAAGTGCGTTTTAATTTTTGGCAATATGTTGTGTATGGCCGGTTAATAATAGTATGAAGCACATGATGATCCTTACATGTAAACTAAGGGTGGTTTCACATTAGCGCTTTTTAAGCGCACGCACGGCCGGGGGTAGCTCCGCCCCCGAGCCGGCTCTCTGCCCGGCGTGCCCGCCCCTTGCTTGTAGCGCCGCCTCCTAGCGCACAGCGGCGCCTGCGATCGGCGCACCCTATCTTTAGCATAGGGTGCGCACATCGTGCGCAGGCCGTGCGCTAGTTGCGCTTTGACCTGCGCTGCGCACTTTTGACGGTGCGCCGTGCATGCCAAAATCCGAAAAGTTTGATTTTGGCGCGCACGGTGCACCGTCAAAAGTGCGCAGCGCAGGTCAAAGCGCAACTAGCGCACGGCCTGCGCACGATCTGCGCACCCTATGCTAAAGATAGGGTGCGCCGATCGCAGGCGCAGCTGTGCGCTAGGAGGCGGCGCTACAAGCAAGGGGCGGGCACGCCGGGCAGAGAGCCGGCTCGGGGGCGGAGCTACCCCCGGCCGTGCGTGCGCTTAAAAAGCGCTAATGTGAAACCACCCTAAGTTATAGGCGATCACCTTCTCATTTAAACAACGTAATTTACACTTGCAAGGCTATTTTTTTTTTTTCAATTTGCTCCGGAAATTCACACATGGCTAAATATGGCAGCCTAGTTAGGCCAAAGCCCCAAAAATGTGAGACATCTGTACAGATATGGTTTTATACAGTACAGACTGTTAAATATGATATAACACAATTGTTAGCCCATGGAACAGTGCAAAACTTCACATTGTTAACACGTCTGACAAGTAGCCATTGATTTAGCAAGGTAAATGCTTTTTTTTAAAAATGTAGTATCCCTACAACAAAAGTGTGACAGACATGAAGCTAGTGAGCAACACAAAAATACTGCCACAGACACACACTGCATGTTTTTAAAGTTTTCACCAAGCATGGTTAATGATGAATTTGTATATTAAATAGAGGGATCAGACTATAAACCTAGGACTAAATGTAATATATATGATGTGATTCAAGAGACAAATGCACAAAATATTAAGCTAATGTGTGTTTTTGCTACACATGTCACCTTGCAAATCTAACCATGTAAAATCTGGTCATATGAAAACATTTTCGAATTTGATTGATAAAAAGGAACATCTATGGGGTAACTTACCAAACTTTGCCTGCTTGGCTGGTGAATATGTGGCCCAACCAGGTCTGGGGTAGAGCTGTTCAGCTACAGCAAACCAAGCACGTTCTATGGCCAGCCTGTCATTGTATCCGTCAGATCGAGTGTCCCAAAGTTCGGGATGTTGCTCCACCAGACGTATAAGCTGTTCTGTGTCCACACGTGGGGCCATAATTTTGTGAAAAATGACCAAACCACAAACTTGCAACCACTGTGAGAAGAGTCCAACTTCACCTCACTCCAAAAACTGTCCAGACTGTGAGCCAACTTTTTTGCAGGCAATGTCTAGACACCTGGCTGGTATTGATACAATTGGTTTCAACGTTAACCCTATATCTTGGAAAACGCACACGGACGGCACACGGACAGCACACAGACGCCGTCCGTGTGCGGTACGTGTTTACACGGACCCATTGACTTGTATGGGTCCGTGTGATCCGTGCTGTTGCAAAAAAACGGACATGTCAGCGTATTTTGCACACGGACACACGGTCCGTGAAAACACGCTGACATCTGCATAGACACATTCATTAGAATGTGTCTACGTGGGTCAGTGTCTCCGGTACGTGAGAAAACTGTCACTACACGTACCGGAGACACTGACGTGTGAAACTGGCCTAAGTCAGGTTCCTTAAAGAGGTATTCCCATCTCAGTGATGACAAATTACTATGATATGCCTCCACATGGTGATCATTATAACAATCCTTCTCCCCAGAGCCGGTTTTCACCTTCACGACCAGGCCAAATTTTGTAATTCTGACCAGTGTCACTTGGTATGTGGTCATAACTCTGGAACACTTCAACATATCCCAGTGATTTCTGAGACTATTTTTTTGCAACACATTGTACTTCATGTTAGTGATAAATTTAGGTCGATATTTTTTGCATTTATTTATAAAAATATCGGAAATTGGGTGAAAATTTTACAATTTGCAATTTTTTTATTTTTATGCCCTTAAAGCAGAGAGTTATATCACACAAAATAGTTAATAAATAACATTTCCCATATGTCTCCTTTACATCAGCATTTTTTTTTTGTTAGGAAGTTAAAAGGGTTAAAACGTGATCAGCAGTTTCTCAATTTTCTGACAAAATTTACAAAACCATTTTTTTTGGGGACCAGATCACATCAAGTTTGAAGTGACTTTCAGGGGCCTATATGACAGAAAATTCCAAAAAGTGACAGCATTTTATAAACTGCAAAACCTCATTCAAGAAGTTTATTAACCCTTAAAGTGCTTCATAATTAATGAAACGTGGAAGGAAAAAAATGAAAAATGTACGTTTTCCCATAAAAAAGTAGACTTAGGCTAGTTTCACACTAGCGTATCTTCACGCAGCGCATGGCACCGCTAAGCCCCACCCCCCGCCGCGCCCCCTCTGGTCATCTCCCTACTATCGCACAGCGCTGCATGCGATCTGCGCACCCTATGTTTAGCATAGGGTGCACTGGCCGTGCGCTAGTAGGATTTTTGCGTGCGCTGCGCACTTTTGAAGGTGCGCCGATGTGCGCTGAACACACCATGTTGCATTTTGGTGCGCTCGGCGCACCTTCAAAAGTGCCCAGCGCACGTAAAAATCCTACTAGCGCACGGCCAGCGCACCCTATGCTAAACATAGGGTGTGCAGATCGCATGCAGCGCTGTGCGATAGTAGGGAGGAGATGACCGGAAGGGGCACGGTAGGGGGCTGGGCTTAGCGGCGCCGTGCGCTGCGTGAAGATACGCTAGTGTGAAACTAGCCTTAGTCTCAAATTTTGCATTTTCATAAGTGTAACAGGAGAAAATGGACCAATATGTGTGGGAAAACTACACAGCAGGGCTCAGAAGGGAAAGGAGCACCATTTGACTCTTGGAGTGCAAAATTGGCTGGAATAGAAATTACTGCTGAGTAGAGTTGAGCGACTTTGGTCGGATCGGGTTTCATGAAACCCGAATGAAACAAAATTTGAGTCGGATGAAACTGGTCCAACTAGGGCAAAAATAGTCGGAGTTTCGTCCGAAACCCGACCCCAATGCAAGTCAATGGGGAATAAAAGTCGGCATTGAGTGGATGAATACTACTACATGGATGACTATTGGCTGTGCATTATACCACATGTATGACTATGCACTGTTGCATTATATTATACAGATGACTATGGGCTGTGCACTATACTACATGGATGACTATGGGCTGTGCATTATACTATATGGATGACTGGGCTTTGCATTATACTATATGGAGAACTATAGGGTGCATTATGCCATATGGAGAACTATGGGGTGCATTATACTATATGGAGGATTATGGGATGCATTATACTATATGGAGGACTATAGGAGGCGCATTATACTGTATGGAGGACTATGAAGGGCGCATTATACTATTTGGAGGACTATGAGGGTTTCATTATGCTAAATTAAGAACTATGAGGGGTGCATTACACTATATGAAAGTATATGGGGGTATTATACTGTATGGAGGACTATGAGGTTGCATTATACTATATGGAGGACTATGGGGAGTGCATTATACTATATAGAGGACTATGGGGAGGGCATTATACTATTTTAAGGACTATGGGATGCATTATACTATATAGAGGACCATGAAGAGGGCATTATACTATATGGAGGACTATGAGGAGTGCATTATACTTCTGCTATGGAGCCTCATAACTTCTATGTACGCCTCTGGTGAGTATAATGGTTTATTTTTTTCTATACTGTGAGGCAGCGACCGGAGTCATATGTGAGGGTCGCTATGTGTCCCCCAGAATGCGCTCAGAAGCATATTAGATCGGCTGGAGTGCCCTGTCGTCACAGCAGTGTGCCTGTGACTCACAGGGCAGAATAAAAGTGAGTTTGAGCCTGGTCAAGTTATTTGGACCAAGGAGTTTATTCAGGAAAACCCGGTATGGGCTTTTATTTTTGAAACGGACTGCAGGAAGGTAGTGGGGTCCGGTCCGTTTCCTCCAACCCAGGTCTTATAAGTGGCCTATGGCCACAGATTGGAGAAGGGGAAAAAAAACCCTGCAGAAAGGGTTTGGGTATGTCAGTACTGGCTTGCACAGAGACAGAGCAGTGGTCTGCAGAGCTCCCTGTGTGAGGCAACACAGGGCCAAGCTGCGCCAAGGTCTGGCACCCCTTTTATACCCGGGCAACGCGGTAGCTCATGGCAACTGGCCACCGACTGTTTTGTTGCTTCCCGGCTGCGATCCGGAGATACAGCGTGCCGTACACTGAGTGAGTTTTGTTGGACATTAAAAACCTTTTTGTTTTTGAACTAGCTTGGGTCACTGCCTCATAACTGCACAGTGTGGACACCGCTGCTTTACAATACATTAAAGAACAGTGGCAAAACGTGGGGGTATATACCAGGATGGGGCCAAGTTGAGGGATATATACCTGGATGAGTGACATAAATACCACAGTATGAAGGGCATATTCATTGCAATACTGGATCAGTTAATGAGCTTCTTGGTGTAGTTTTGATAAATCATTATTTTATCTGCTGTAGATTTCTTACTCCTCTTAATGATGAGCTCATGCTATATAGTCTTTGATATTCCTGATCTATGGCTATACACCCACCCCACAATTGATAGGCAGTTTTCCTTCTATAGTGTAGGCAGAAAGCTGTCAATCAGTGGAACAGGTGGGGTTAGCACTGTGTGCTTTGTTGAGCCGCATTAGATAAAAACTACAGCAAGAAGTCCAGTAAGTGATTCAGCACTGGAATCAGGGTCTCTGTAGCTATCTCATTTATCCTGTAAATATCTGAGAAGATTTGGAAGCAGATTAGTGACGAGGAATCCATCAGCAGGTTTTCGCTGTGTAATCTGAGAGTTTCATAATGTAGGAGAATACAGCCTGACTCCAGTGATGTGTCACATACTGGGCTGTGTTTTGCTGTTTCAATATAATCAGGGTTTTATCAGCAGGAGATAATCACTATAGGATAAGTAGCCTCGTACCTCCAGTCTAACCATTCCCCAGCATTCATTAGTAGCTTACTGCAAGTACCGTATTTTTCGGACTATAAGACGCACCCCAATTTTCAGTAGGAAAATAGGGAGAAAAAAAATAATGTGTAAAATGGGGGTCCGTCTTACAGTCCGAATTCAGCTTACCTGGGAAGGGATCCGGCACAGGTGGAGAAGTAGTCACAGGGGTCATTCAGTGGTCCAGGCTCGTGCGGTGGCGGCTCTGTGCTGGGGCAGGTTGGTTGTGCTGGGGCAGCTGCGCTGGGGTAGGGGCAGCTGTGCTGGGGCTGGGGCAGCTGTGCTGAGGCAGGGGCAGCTGTGCTGGGGCAGGGGCAGCTGTGCTGGGGCAGGGGCAGCTGTGCTGGGGCCTGGGCAGCAGTGCTGAGGCAGGGGCAGCTGTGCTGGGGTAGGGGCAGCTGTGCTGGGGCAGGGGCAGCTGTGCTGAGGCAGGGGCAGCTGTGCTGGGGCAGGGGCAGCTGTGCTGGGGCCTGGGCAGCAGTGCTGAGGCAGGGGCAGCTGTGCTGGGGCAGGGGCAGCAGTGCTGGGGCAGGGGCAGCTGTGCTGGGGCAGGTGGGCTCTGCGGTGGTGGCAGCTGTGCTGGGGCAGGGGCAGCAGTGCTGGGGCAGGGGCAGCTGTGCTGGGGCAGGGGCAGCTGTGCTGGGGCAGGGGCAGCAGTGCTGAGGCAGGGGCAGCTGTGCTGGGGCAGGTGGGCTTTGCGGTGGTGGCAGCTGTGCTGAGGCAGGGGCAGCTGTGCTGGGGCAGGGGCAGCTGCGCTGGGGCAGGGGCAGCAGTGCTGGGGCTGGGGCAGCTGTGCTGGGACAGGGGAAGCAGGGCTGGGGCAGCTGTGCTGAGGCAGGGGCAGCTGTGCTGGGGCTGGGGCAGGTGGGCTCTGCGGTGGTGGCAGCGGGCTGTGCTTCGGTGCAGGGGCCGCAGCTCCGCCGGCATTTCTTCGCAGCCCGGAGGCCCCGCAGTTCCCTGGCTGGCCGCCGCCATGTTGTGGTGGCCTCCGGGAGCATGGACGCCGGAAAGATGGCCGCCGGTCCGGGGACGGCGCATGCGCGGGATCAGATCTCGTCCCGAGATCTCGGGGGACGAGATTCAAATCTCGGCAACGAGATCTCATCCCCCGAGATCTCGGGACGAGATCTGAAGCTGCGCATGCGCCGTCCCCGGACCGGCGGCCATCTTCCCGGCGTCCATGCTCCCGGAGGCCACCGCAACATGGCGGCGGCCAGCAAGGGAACTGCGGGGGCCTCCGGGCTGCGAAGAAATGCCAGCGGAGCCGCCGCCCCTGCACCGGAGCACGGCCCGCTGCCACCACCGCACCGCAGAGCCCCGTCCGCTGCCACCAGCCACCTGGTTAGTACCGTGTATTGCGACCATAAGACGCACCCCCCACTTTCCCCAAAAATTTTTGGGGAAAAAAGTGCGTCTTATGGTCGGAAAAATACGGTATACAATATACACTGAAAGCTGCCAATCAGTGGTGTGGTTGCGGTTATACACAGATCAACATCTCTGCTCTACAAGATCTGCAGCAAAGAAAGCTGTTATCCTAAGTGATATATCGCTCAAATCAATTCCTCTGCCCCTCCATAATGCTGCTGCCTGATTACATAAAAAACCTGCTGACAGAGCAAGCTATATTAATCACATTCAGCATTTTGGACCTATTCTGATAAAATATACCACGCGGGTGCTGACCGATTTTTATGGACTCATCTCCTAGGGAACCCGACATTTCATCAGCCGAATACAGTAAATTCACAACATGAACCATCAGAATAGATAGAAAGATGTCTCAGCACACCAGCTGGATCTCATTGACTATAGAGTGAGAACACACCTGCAATGACAAGATGACCGAAGTTCATAGCCGATGAATCCAGTCACCTTACTGACTTCAGTGCTCGTAGCTTGAGAAATATCTCACGCTGCAAGTGCTGACATCAGTTGGGTGAGCGGAGCTCATTGGCTATAAACTGCGGCCACCTTAGTGACGTCAGCGCTCATCACTGCAGGCGTGTTCTCATGCTACTGTCAATGTGTTCAGGCTGATATGTTGAGTGGTCGCATGACTCATGTCACCACTCAACACACCATCTGGATGTGACAGAGTTAGGGTTTGTCATGGAGCATGGGTTGGAATTACAGCTGATCCCTTTGGAATATTTGATGTTTTAAAGGTAAAAAATTAGTAAAGAAAAGGGGTTGGGGAGTGTTTTGTTCCAATAAAGGACTTTGCTCTGTGTGTTTTTTATCTTTAAATTTATGGGGTTTGTAATGGGGGGATCTTATAGACCAACCCCAAAACCATTACCCAGCTTACCAATGCACCTGTCAAGTGGGAAGAGACAAGGCTAAGCGCCAGAACTGGGGCATCAACTGGATGCACCATTTATAGGGTGGCTGAGGGCTGGTGTTATTAGTCTGGGAGGGGGGCCAATATTCATGGCCTCTTCTCAGTCTGTTAATATCAGCCCGCAGCTTTCTGTTTAGCCTTTGCTGATTATGAAAAATAGGTGATCCCACATAATTTTTTTGGGGGGGTTCCCCTTTTTAATTACCAGTAAAGAATAAATAGACAGCTGTGAGCTAATGGTAATAACCTGGGAAGCCAATGTTTATTGCCCCCTTCCCAGATTATTAAAACTATCTCTCCGCTGTCTGATTTCCCTCAGCTGGTAAATAAAAATAAGAGGGACCCCACATTATTTTCTTTGATTTAATAGCTAACTACAAGTACAGAAAACTTCACATGCAAAGCTCTGATTATATATCTCATCTATCTATATCTGTATATAAGATTGCCTATTAGTTAGGAAACTAGCTTAAAATTACAGAGAATTACTGCATTGCATATGGATGTCATAAGGATGATAAGTGAGAAACAAATGAATGACATTCGCCTGATACTTTTCTAGCTGAGAATCTCAGCTACTTTATAGACGCATATCTGAGCGTACGCTTATACTGCTTATTTAGCATTGGGTGCTTTTTTATTGCCTTGAACCTTTGGATTTCTAATTTTAAACCTTTAGAAATCCAAAGGCAATTCAGCGATATATTCATCCAGCGTCCCAGATCTTTTATTTTCCGATGTGCTCATTGAACCATTCCTTTTGTTGGTGCACATGTTGATGACAAGCCATATCAGGGGTAGACAACCTCAACATGTGTTCCATCAATTCCTAACCTGTTTTATGCTTCAAAAAAGTGTCATGTGGATTATTAAAATTCATCTCTGTGTGACTATCATTCTCCAGATCGCATAAGAGAATGAGATCCTAATCATGTTATTCAATCCCCTGCATAGTTAATAATCTCCTCCATCATTTTGCCTCTTCAGATAACTTCCTATCAAACCAATGAGTTGTCAGACGGAAAGGAAAAGGATTTATCAGTAATAATATGCTTGAATTATTTAAACAAGGTTTTCTTTTATTACTTTTGAATAACGATTTATTACAAGAAAACCTATGATGGCAAAATAAGAAAAAATGTATATTAGCATATTGAATGTGTATACATGTGTGTATATGTATTTGTGTGTGCGTGTATATGTACAGCATATACAGTTGTGCTCAAAAGTTTACATACCCAGGCAGAATTTTTGCTTTCTTGACCTTTTTACAGAGAATATGAATGATAACACCAAAACATTTTCTCCACTCAGGGTTAGTGGTTGGGTGAAGCCATTTAATGTCAGACTACGGTGTTTTCTCTTTTTAAATCATAATGACAATCCAAAACATCCAAATTACCCTGATCAAAAGTTCACATACCCCATTTCTTAATACCGTGTATTGCCCCCTCTAGCATCAATGACAGCTTGAAGTCTTTTGTGGTAGTTGTGGATGAGGTTCTTTATTTTCTCATATGGTAAGACTGCCGCTCTTGGCAAAAAGTTCCTGTAAATTCCTGAGTTGTCTAGCATGGACTGCGCGCTTGAGATCTCCCCAGAGTGGCCCAATGATATTGAGGTCAGGAGACTGAGATGGCCACTCCAGAACCTTCAGGGGCCTGCAGGGAGGCGTCTTTCTCACTGCCTGCAGAGCGCAGGCATCAGAAAGCCTCCAGCAGTGCCTGCAGATCGCCGATCTGACACACTGCTGTCCCTCTGGGACAATGTAATAAAGTAAGAAAAAAAGTGTAAAAATAATTTATAAAAAAATCGCTAAATAAATTAAAAAAAAATCCCTAATAAATTCATTTTTTGAAAATAAAGAAAAGAATAAAAGTACACGTTTGGTATCGCCGCATCCATAACGACCCACCCTATAACCCTGTTACACTATTTAACCCCTTTATTGAACCCCTTAAAAATTAAAAATAAAAAATGAAGCAAAAAATAATGCTTTATCATCATACCTCCGAACAAAAAGTGCAATAACGCGCGATCAAATAGACAGATATAAATAACCATGGTACCGCTGAAAACATCATCTTGTCCCGAAAAAAATGAGCCACCACACAGCGTCATCAGCGAAAAAATAAAAAAGTTATAGCTCGCAGAATAAAGTGATGCAAAAATAATTAATTTTATATAAAATTGGTTTCATTGCATAAAAGCGCCAAAACATAAAAAAAGACAAATGAGGTATCGCTGTAACCGTACTGACCCGAAGAATAAAAGCACTTTTTCAATTTTACACGCAGAACGGTGTAAACGCACCCCCCAAAAAAAATTCATGAAATGCTGGTTTTTGTTCATTCTGTGTCCCAAAAATGGGAATAAAAAGCGATTAAAAAATGTCACATGCCCGAAAATGGTACCAACAAATGGTCAACTCGTCCCGCAAAAAATAAGATCTTACATGACTCGGTGGGTCAAAATATTGAAAAATTATAGCTCTCAAAATGTGGTGATGCAAAAACTATTTTTACAATAAAAAGTGTCTTTTAGCGTGCGACAGCTGCCAAATATAAAATCCGGCCATAAATAGTCAATAAAATCCCCCGTTATCACCCCGTTAGTTATGGAAAAATAGTAAAATAAAAAAATGTGTTTATTTCCATTTTCCCATTAGGGTTAGGGCTAGGGTTAGGGCTGAGTTTAGGGTTAGGGGTGTGTTGGGGTTAGGGTTGGAGTTAGAATTGGGGGGTTTCCACTGTTTTGGCACATCAGGGGCTTTCCAAACGCGACATGGCGTCCGATCTCAATTCCAGCCAAAAAGTGAAATGGCACTGCTTCCCGTCTGAGCTCTGCCATGCGCCCAAAAAGTGGTTTACCCCCACATGTGGGGTATCAGCATACTCAGGAAAAATTGCACAATAACTTTTGGGGTCCTGTTACCCTTGGGAAAATAAAAATTGGGGGTGAAAAGATCATTTTTGTGGAAAAAATATGATTTTTTAATTGTACGGCTGTACATTATAAACTTCTGTGAGGCACTGGGGGGTTCAAAGTGCTCACCACATATCTAGATAAGTTCCTTGGGGGGTCTAGTTTCCAAAATGGGGTCATTTGTGGGGGGTTTCCACTGTTTAGGCACATCAGGAGCTCTCCAAACGTGACAAGGCATCTGATCTGAATTCCAGCCAATTTTGCAGTGAAAAAGTCAAACGGCGCTCCTTCCCTTCTAAGCTCTGCTGTGCGCCAAAACAGTGGTTCCCCCCACATATCAGTTATCAGAGTACTCAGGACAAATTGTACAACCAAATTTTGCAGTCTAATTTCTCCTGTTACCCTTGGTAAAATAAAAAAATTGAACCTGAAGTAATTTTTTTGTGAAAAAAAGTTAAATGTTCATTTTTTTTTAAACATTCAAAAAATTCCTGTGAAGCACCTGAAGGGTTAATAAACTTCTTAGATCTGGTTTTGAGTACCTTGAGGGGTGCAGTTTTTAGAATGGTGTCACTTTTGGGTATTTTCTATCATATAGACCCCTCAAAGTGGCTTCAAATGTGTTGTGGTCCCTAAAAATAAAATGGTGTTGTAAAAATGAGAAATCACTGGTCAACTTTTAACCCTTATAACTTCCTAACAAAAAAAGTTTTGGTTCCCAAATTGTGCTGATGTAAAGTAAACATGTGGAAAATGTTACTTATTAAGTTTTTTATGTGCCATATCTCTGTGATTTAAGAGCATAAAAATTCAAAGTTGGAAAATTGCGAAATTTTCGCCAAATTTCCGTTTTTTCACATATAAACGCAAGTTATATCAATGAAATTTTACCAGTAACATGAAGTACAATATGTCACAAGAAAACAGAGTCAGAATCACTGGGATCCATGGAAGCCTTCCAGAGTTACCACATAAAGGGACAGTGGTCAGAATTGTAAAAAATTGGCCAGGTCATGAACGTGCAAACCACCCTTGGGGGTTAAGGGGTTAATATAAAAAGTGAAATTCATTATGTAGAGTCATTACAAACAGAGTGATCTATTTTAAGTGTTTATTTCTGTTAGTGTTGATGATTATGGCTTACAGCCAATGAAAACCCAAAAGTCATTATCTCAGTAAATTAGAATAATTAACAAAAGCCACCTGCAAAGGCTTCCTAAGTATTTAAAAAGGTTCCTTAGTCTGTTTCTGTAGGCTCCACAATCATGGGGAAGACTGCTGACTTGACAGATGTCCAGAAAGCAGTCATTTGCACACTCCACAAGGAGGGTAAGCCACAAAAGGTCATTGGTAAAGAAGCTGGCTGTTCACAGAGTGCTGTATCCAACATATTAATGGAAAGTTGAGTGGAAGGAAAAAGTGGGGTAGAAAAAGGGGCACAATTAACCGGGATAACTGCAGCCTTGAAAGGATTGTTAAGAAAAGGCCATTCAAAAATTTGGAGGAAATTCACAAGGCGTGGACTGCTGCTGGAGTCACTGCTTCAAGAGCCACCACACTCAGACATATCCAGGAATCCAGGACATGGGCTACAAGTGTCGCATTCCTTGTGTCAAGGCACTCATGACCAATAGACGCCAGAAGCGTCTAACCTGGGCCAAGGAGAAAAAGAACTGGGACTGTTGCTCAGTTGATCCAAGGTGTTGTTTTTAGATGAAAGTAAATCTTACATTTCATTTGGAAATCAAGGTCCCAGAGTCTGGAGGAAGAGTGGAGAGGCCACAATCCAAGCTGCTTGAGGTCTAGTGGGAAGTTTCCACAATCAGTGATGGTTTGGGGAGCCATGTCATCTGCTGGTGTAGGTCCCCTGTGTTTTATCAAGACCAAAGTCAGCGCAGCCATTTACCAGGAAATATTAGACCACTTTATGCTTCCCTCTGCCAACAAGCTTTTTGGAGATGGAAATTTCATTCTCCAGCAGGACTTGGCATCTGTCCACACTGCCAAAAGTACCAATACCTGGTTTAAAAACAACAGTATTACTACTGTGCTTATATAACCAGGAAACTGGCCTGACCTTAACCCCACAGAGAATCTATGGGATATTATCAAGAGGAAGATGAGACACCAGACCCAACAATGCAGACTAGCTGAAGGCTACTACCAAAGCAACCTGGGCTTCCATAACACCTCAGTAGTGCCACAGGCTGATCACCTCCATGTCACGCTGCATTGACACAGAAATTGAAGCAAAAGGAGCCCCGACCAAGTATTGAGTGCATTTGCTGAACATACATTTCAGTAGGCCAACATTTCGGATTTTAAAATAATTTTTCAAGCTGGTGTTATAAAGTAATCTAATTTACTGAGATAATGACTTTTGGGTTTTCATTGGCTGTAAGCCATAATCACCAACATTAACAGAAATAAACACGTGAAATAGATCACTCTGTTTGTAATGACGCTATATAATATATGAGTTTCACTTTTTGTATTGAAAAACTGAAATAAATTAACTTTTTATTGATATTCTAATTTTGTGACAAGCACTTGTATACATGTACTGTTGTGCATCAAAAAAAATGTGCATCAGTACTAGGTGTTAATTAACCCTTAACGACCGCCGATATACCTTTTAACGGCAGTAGCTAAGGGTACTTAAACCACAGCGCCGTTAATTAAATTAAAAAATAGCAGGCTAAAAAATCATTGAGGAAAAAAAATGATTTTTATTTACACTGCTCTGGATTATAAACTTCACCACACATCTAGATAAGTTCCTTAAGGGGTCTAGTTTCCAAAATGGTGTCACTTGTGGGGTTTTTTCACTGTTTAGGCACATCAGGGGCTCTCCAAACGTGATATGGCGTCCAATCTCAATTCCAGCCAATTCCGCATTGAAAAAGTCAAACGGTGCTCCTTTCCTTCTGAGCTCTGCCGTGCGCCCAAACAGTGGTTGCCCCCCACATATGGGGTATGGGCATACACAGGACAAATTGAGGGTCTAATTTCTCCCGATACCCTTGTAAAAATAAAAATTTTGGGGCGAAAAAAATCATATTTGTGGAAAAAAATTATTTTTTATTTTCACGGCTCTACGTTATAATCTTCTGGGAAGCACTTGGAGGTTCAAAGTGCTCACCACACATCTAGATAAGTTCCTTAAGGGGTCTAGTTTCCAAAATGGGGTCACTTCTTGGGGGTTTCCACTGTTTAGGAATATCAGAGGCTCTGCAAACGCAACATGGCGTCCAATCTCAATTCCAGCCAATTCTGCATTGAAAAAGTCAAACGGTGCTCCTTCTCTGCCGTGTGCCCAAAAAGTGGTTTACCCCAACATATAGGGGTATTGGCGTATTCAGGAGAAATTGCACAACAAATTTTGTGGTTCATTTTCTCTTTTAACACTTGCGAAAATAAAAAAAATTGGTTCTAAAGTAAAATTTTTTTAAAAAAAGGTAAATGTTCATTTTTTCCTTCCACATTGCTTCAGTTCCTGTGAAGCACGTAAAGGGTTAATAAACTTCTTGAATGTGGTTTTGAGCACCTTGAGGGGTCCAGTTCTTAGAATGGTGTCACTTTTGGGTATTTTCTGTCATGTACACCCCTGAAAGTAACGTTAAATATGATGTGGTCCCTAAAAAAAGTGGTTTTGTAAATTTTGTTGTAAAAATGAGAAATCGCTGGTCAACTTTTAACCCTTATAACTTCCTAAGAGAAGAAAAACGTTGTTTCCAAAATGGTGCTGATGTAATGTAGACATGTGGGAAATATTATTTATTCAGAAATTTGTGTGACATCTCTCTCTGATTTAAGGGCATAAAAATTAAAAGTTTGAAATTGCTAAATTTTCAAAATTTTCTCCATATTTCCATTTTTTTAATAACTAGACACAAGTCATATAGAAGAAATTTTACCATCATGAAGTAAAATATGTCACGAAAAAAGAATCTCAGAATCAGCGGATCCGTTAAAGCATTCCAGAGTTATAACCTCATAAAATGACAGTGGTCAGAATTGTAAACATTGGCCTGTCATTAAGCTGCAAAATGGCTCTGTCACTAAGGGGTTAAAACAGTAGAAAAATAATACAATTTAAAAAAAATAAACAATAAAACAAAAGTCATTATTTCAACAAAAATTTCACAGAAATTATATTTTATTCTGTGGAAAATGTAAATATAGACTTATGTTTCCATTATTAATGTTAAAGGCTAAATTCCCCAAGATACAGAACAATGACCAGAACACCTAAATAAAATCAGATCTTAGATGAGACAGTCTAAAAAGATACAGACCACCCACATAAACAAATACTCCAGAACCCCTAAAACAAACCTTAAACCAGAAACAGATGTACAATCATGGTCAAAAGTGTTGGCACAGTTGAACTTGCTCCAGTTTTTCTCTCAGAAAATTATTTAAATTACACGTTTGTTTCCTTTCTACATATTGGAACAACACAAAAAATGAGGAAAAAAAAGGCAAATTAAACATTAATTCACACAAAGCCCCAAAAATGAGTCAGACAAAATTGTTGGCAACCTCAGCTTAATATTTAGTTCCACACCCTCTGGAATAAATAACTGCAATTAATCGCTTCCTATAACCATCAACAATGTTTTTACACCTCTTAACTGGAGTTTTGGACCACTCTTCTTTTCAAACTGCTCCAGGTCTCTAATATTTGAAGGGTGTCGTCTCCCAACAGCAATTTTAATATCTCTCCACAGTTGTTCAATACCATGGCTGCCATCAGGGCATTACTACCCTTACAGGTGTACAGAGCACGGTGAGAAGAAGCAAGGAGGAGGGGCCCGGACTGGGTGCGATATGTCTTAATCACTCCGGACCCACTTTGCTTCTGCTTACCGGGCCCTAGGGCAGGGACGTCACTAGTCAGTTACATTTGGGGCCTGAATCAAAAGCTCCGAACCTCCTGAGGGCACGTTCTTCCAGAGCAGCCTGACACAGCAGAGCTGCCTTTCCTGAATCCTATCCTTCATCTGGAAGCACAACACATAGAAGTGACTGCTCCTGTAAGTGTCTGATCTATGCAGGAGAGCAGCTACACAAGAGCCAGGACACAGCACTGCTGCACACACTTCTCTGCTCCTGCTGCACTCACTGCTCTCTTCTCTGGCTGCTGCAATCTTCAGACAGCGAAGACTCCGCCCACTCCCCAAACCTCCTGCAGAGCAGACTGCTGCCTCTAGAATGAAGAAGCCTCCTCTCTGCTACCCACAGGTTTGTTCTTACAACAGGATGAGGGATACTAATCATCCTGCCCCCTATTCAGCACTATTGCTTCTAATCAACCACACAGCAATTATTACAACTCTCCCTCCTTCCTTTCCAGCATATCTAGTAGTTGGCAAACAGGAGGGGGAGGGGAGCAGTCTGCTGTGCACAGAGCTGTACATGGAGAACTTAGGCTAGGTTCACATTTGCGGCTGGCCGAGCAGCGGAGGGCTGCGGACTTCCTCCGTGAAGCTCCGCCCACTGCCGCACCTCCTCCGGTCAGCTCCGCCTGCGTCCACATGCGGCCTGCGTACCCTATCTTTAACATTGGGTACGCTGGCCATACGGATGTATGCGGATGCCTCCTCATGCGTTGTTTTGACAATGCGGCGACCGCATCAAAATTGCAACTTGTTGAGTTTGACGCTGGTCGCCGCAGTGTCAAAACAACGCATCCTTGTGCACTGCAATTCCTATATTTGTGCATTTGTGTATCTATAAGGCATATAGCGGGTGTATGGGTATGTGCACACATTAAGTATACGCTGCAGACGTTTTTGCACCAAAAACGTGTCTTGTGGCAGGAAAAATGCAATATAAAATACACACAGTTTTACCCCATTTTCTACTTGCATTTTTTATGCATTTTTTACTTGCTTTTCTTTCTCCCATTGCATTGGATAGGGTGAAAAACACTGAAAGAATTGACATGCTGCAGATATGAAACTGCTTCACATCTACAAGGCAAAACTAATCAAAGTGTGCATGAGACATCAGGAATCTCATTCACTTAGTTGGTACTAGGAAATGCTGCAGTTTTTGCTGCACAAAACACAGGAAATACTTAAAGAACCACTCCATTTTTTTATGTCACTCTTGGAGTGGTGCTTTAAATCTGAGTCCCCTGTCTGATACTCACCTGCTGGCATCTTCATGTATTATCACCGCTGCTCCAGTCCATCTACAGCTGTTTGTGGCCTGCAGAATTTGTCCCATGTATATGGAGCGCCCCGGCCAAGGCTATCGGGGTACTCGCCACTGGGCCCGTTGATCTCAATGGGAGTTGTCACGGAAGCTGTGACCCGGTCCGTGGCCCTGGGGCTCCATGGCAAAAGGGGGTGCAAGAACAATGAAGTAGAATTGATGAATAGTTCGTGACGCCACCTGTGGTGCTCGGCAAGGGAGATGTTAAGCCGACGCTGCATTCAGATCCTCTGGGACAGGTGGTGTGCTGCAGCCAAGATGGTGAAGCTCTCCACAGGTGGAGCTGTAGTCCCAGGGCAGAGTGGATGTAGGGGTAGCTGAGAGACGCGGGCAGTGTAGAAGCTGGTACCCAGATGTAGCGGTACCAGGTGTGTTGGCGCAGGAATGAATGGAGGACACCAGGGCTTGTAGTTCCAAAGCTTTACTCAGTCTGTTGTACACACCGGTGCCTGCCTCCGTGCCGTGTCCTCCGGGTCAGAGGCTCAATCAACCTCCAGGCCAGATGGAATGCTCCCTTCCAACGCTCCGCCAACATGTACCTTTCTGAACGTCTCCTATTATAGCGCCTTTAAGTGTGAAGATCTCCTAGTACTGAGTTACAATGGAGTTCCTCCTGACAGATGTTCCCAAGAACTCTACTTGTACGGCAGACAGCTGTAGCCTGCTTCGGGGACTCCTTACTCCTGAATCCCGGCTCACTATCAATATTGCTGTTGTGCCCCCAAGTCTTAGATGGGAGTAGTGAATTTACAGCCCACTACTCCACCGGTGTCTGCTGCAGAACCATTAGTGTCCATACAACCTCGGGGACCGGGCCCCGGCCTTGCACTTAGAACTTCTAGGCAGGGTTCTTCCTCTAACCCACGTCCTCTGTTCCCTTTTACTCCTACGTTCCGTACTAGTCTTTCCTTCTTATGGAAGATCAGGTTTCTGTTTAACGTCTTTCTCCTTCTTTCCTTTCCTGTGCCAGCTGGCTCACATCACTGAGGCAGCTGCAGCACTCCTTCCCCCATCCCTCTCTCCGGGATCTTCTTTCCTCACTCCTCTCGGAGTGACTCTCTCAGACTGACTGACCTGAAATCCTACACCTTCCCGCTCTTTTATGTATTCTAAACTCCACCCGCCACCCAGCACTGTTGTGAGTTCATTTTCCCCTTCACCATTGATGTCTGATGAACTCCCTCTTCTGGTGAAGGAAGGTAGTGAGGCTGATTACCAAACACCTGATCTGGTAGATGATGACTGGGTAACAGGAAATTCTGACTGGATATAAGGAAGCCGACGCCCTTCTGAGTCGCTGATGATTTCTCTGCTGGATTCTTGGAGACCAGTCTGATTCCTGCTTCCCAAAGATAAGTTTTTGCTCTGCTATTGAACTTATTAGTTTTGTTTCGTTTACCTTGTTTTTTGGAGTTCAGCCATCCCCGGTCGGGGGGGTGCTGAGTTCCATTTTTGTCTCTGATCAGTTTTTCTCTTTGCTCTGTCTTCAGAATTTATCTGAGTGCTGATATAGTCATTTTGAAGTCCTATCGACTTCAGGGCCTGTTTTTCCTATCAGACGGTTGGGACATTTTTTGGTAGGGTTTTTTACGGATTGCAGACAGCAGCTTTTCTATCCTGTCCTTTTTAGTTAGCTTGGGCCCCATCGTTTGCTCAACCTATCTTTCTATCTGTGTTAGTGTTTTCATCTTGCTTCACCATCATTATATGTTGGGGGCTGACTATTGCTTTGGGGTCTGCTCTGGGGCAGTTTAGATTTCCCCTTTCTTTCTTTAGGCCTATTTAGTTCTCCGGCTGTGATCGAGGGGTCTAGGGCATCGTAGGAACCCCCCACGGCTACTGTTAGTTGTTGTGGATAGGATCAGGGGTCTGCAATCCGATAGCTACCAACCTCTCCGGTTTTCTGGACTTAGCTTGTATTTTTGTTTTTTCCTCCTTCGGTGACTCATTCATAACAGAATCACCAGCCATACCGCAGATCCTAGGGTACTCAATAGCAGGAAAGAATTGTAAAAAAAAAAAAAAAAAGAGTTTGTCAGAATTTTTTTATTTTCTTTCTGTTGTGTATATTTTTTCCTCTATGTCTCTGAGGCCGTAAGGGGTATTTTTTTTTTCCTTCTCAATGGAGATGAAGCAATTGTCTGATCGTGTGGAGCAGCTCACTGCTGAAGTGCGGGGAATTTCCGCCTACCTTGCTCATTCACATGCTGCTGAACCAAAGATTCCTACTCCTGATGTGTTTTTTGGGGATTGGTCTAAAATTTTGAATTTTAAGAATAATTGTAAATTATTTTTTGCCTTGAAGCCTAACTCGTCGGGGAGCTCCGCACAGCAGGTTAAAATTGTCATCTCTTTGCTGCGCGGCGATCCCCAGGATTGGGCGTTTTCTTTGAAACCTGATGATCCTATTCTTACTAATGTGAACGCATTTTTTCAAGCCTTGGGGTTGTTGTATGATAAACCTAATGCTATTGATCAGCTGAAAAGGCCCTGTTGGCATTGAGCCAGGGTTGGGATTCTGCAGAGTTGTACTGTCAAAAATTCCGAAAGTGGGCGGTCCTTACTACCTGGAATGATGGTGCCTTGGCAGCTCTCTTTCGGAAGGGTTTGTCAGAAACCGTAAAAGATACTATGGTGGGAGTTCCTGTTCCCTCTGGTCTTGACGATTCTATGTCATTAGCCATTCAGGTTGATCGGCGTTTGCGTGAACGCAAAACCACACGAGAGGTGTTGCCACCTGTTGAACAAATGTCTGAACCTATGCAATGTGATAGAGTTTTGTCTAGGGCGCAACGTCAGGAGTTCAGAAGGCGTAATAAGCTGTGTTTCTTCTGTGGTGATGCCTCACATATTATTTCTGTCTGCCCTAAACGAGAGAAGCATTTTGCACACACATTTGCTGTGGGTGGTGTTCAACCTAAGTTTCTTCTGGCAATTACTCTGATCTGCTCCCTGTTCACATTTTCCGCTAAGGCTTTTGTGGATTCGGGAGCAGCTCTGAACCTGATGGACTTGGATTTTGCTAAACGTTGCGGATTTCCTATGACACCTCTGCGGACGCCTATCCCTTTGAGGGATATTGATGCTACTCCTTTGGCGAAGAATAAACCTCAGTTCTGGACCCAGCTGGTAATGCGGGTCGCCCCAGACCATCAAGAGAATTGCAGATTTTTGGTGTTGCATAATTTGCATGATACCATTGTTCTGGGGTTTCCCTGGTTGCAAATCCATAATCCAGTTTTGGATTGGAAATCTCTGTCTGTGGTGAGTTGGGGTTGTCGGTGTGCCCTTAGTGATGCTCCTGTTTTCTCCTCCTCTCCCCAGTCGCATGATGTTCCTGACTATTTGGCTGATTATTATGATGTATTTAGTGAGAATGAGTCTGCGTCTTTGCCTCCTCATAGGAGTTATGACTGTGCAATTGAGCTGAGCCCTGGGTGTAAATTTCCCAAGGGTCGACTGTTCAATTTATCTGTACTCGAACACGAGGCTATGCGATCCTATATTAAGGAGTCGTTGGAGAAGGGTCATATTAGACCATCCTCTTCACCCTTAGGTGCTGGTTTTTTTTTCGTGGCTAAGAAAGATGGGTCATTAAGGCCTTGTATTGACTATCGTTCCCTCAACAAAATTACTGTTAAATATCAGTATCCGTTACCCCTGATTTCTGATCTATTCTCCAGAGTTAAAGGTGCTTGCTGGTTTACAAAGCTTGACCTCTGGGGGGTGTATAATCTTATTCGCATTAAGCATGGGGATGAATGGAAGAAGGCGTTTAATACTCCGGAGGGACATTTTGAATACCCGGTGACGCCTTTTGGGCTCACTAATGCCCCTTCTGTTTTCCAGAGCTTCATGAATGATATTTTCCGAGACTTGGTGGATAAATTTTTGATCATCTATCTGGATGATATTTTGATCTTTTCCAAGGATTGGGACTCTCATGTGGAACATGTTCGGACTGTGTTCCGGATTTTGAGGGAGAATTCCCTGTATGTCAAGGGATCGAAATGCCTTTTTGGTGTACAGAGGATTTCATTTTTGGGATTTATTTTGTCTCCGTCAACTATTGAAATGGACCCGGCCAAGGTACAGGCCATTTATGATTGGGTTCAGCCCACTTCTTTGAAGGCCCTCCAGAAATGTTTGGGTTTAGCTAATTTTTATCTTAAATTTATAGCTAATTTTTCTGGTATTGCCAAACCATTGACTGATTTGACTAAGAAGGGTGCTGATGTGCTGAATTGGTCTCCGGAGGCTGTTTCTTCCTTTCAGGAGCTGAAGCGAAGGTTCACTTCTGCTCCGGTTTTGCGGCAACCTGATGACTCACTCCCGTTTCAGGTAGAGGTGGACGCTTCTGAGATTGGTGCAGGAGCTGTTTTGTCCCAAAAAGATCCTGTGACATCTAAAATGAATCCCTGTGCTTTCTTTTCCCGAAAGTTCTCCCCATCCGAACGTAACTATGATGTGGGGAATCGGGAACTGTTGCCCATGAAATGGGCATTTGAGGAGTGGAGACATTGGTTGGAGGGAGCTAAACATCAAGTTGTGGTCCTTACTGACCACAAGAATTTGATTTACCTGGAGTCGGCCAAACGCTTGAATCCTAGACAGGCTAGGTGGGCCTTGTTTTTCACACGTTTTAATTTTGTGGTCTCTTTTCTTCCAGGCACTAAGAATGTCAAGGCAGACGCCCTCTCTGTCACGTCGCCGTCAGACTCGGGGCCGGCTGTTCCACCCTCAGCCACTAGGAGGCGACGGACTGTCACGCCGCCCTCGGGCTCGGGGCCTGCTGCCCAGGCCTCGGCCACCAGGAGACGCCGGACTGACATGTCGTCGTCGATCTCGGGGCCTGCTGTTCCACCCTCAACCACCAGGAGGCGCCGTGGCTCGCGCCCGAGTGAGGGCGGCAACAATGAAATGGCTTCTGCGCAGGCGTCTACTGGACGCAGACTCCGCTCCTCTGTCAGTCATGAAGGGGCTGGTGCATCATCATCAGGTCTGGTCCTGGGGGCGGTCCTGATGACATCACCAGCCCGGGAGCCTGTGAGGGACGACCTGATCCCTCAAATACCTTGGGACTGGGCTTGCAAGCCGCCGGATATATTCTTGGTTCCCCTACGTGTTACTTGTGATTGCCTATCGTTAACTCCGACCTCAGCCTGAACTTCTGACTACTCTGTTGCCTGCCGTTTTTGTACCTTGCATTTCTCCAGATTACTGACGCTGACCTTGGCCTGGATTCCTGACCCCCTCTACTGCCTGACGATTTTGTACCTCCACTACTCTCCCGGTTTTTGACCTCTGCCTGGACTCTCGACTTTGCCTCTGCCTGCCGTTTCTGTACCTCCACTGCTCGCCTGGTTTCCGACTCCATTTTTGGCTCCCTTCCTGCTTTTCTATTGCGACCGTTCTACTCTGGCACTCTGCTCCTGTTCAGACAGCGCTTCCTGGGCTCTGCAGTAAATCCAGATCCCTGTATAGGGGTAAAGGGTGTCGGTGCTACTCAGGGCGCTGCCTGTCTGCAGCCCAGACTTGCAGACGGACGCGACATTATATCCGGCCCAAATAAAACTGTCTCTTGTGTGTATATATATATATATATCACACCTATATAAAAACAGTTTCTCTGAATTTTTTTTTCTTTCCTCTCTTGCCTGAGCTGATTGTTGGCCTAAAACACCTGTTACTAAGCCTCAGTATACAGCCTGGAGGATCAGTCTCACCTTCCTGCTCGAGCATGCTGCAGTTAGGAGACTCCAGGGACAAAGCTGAACGTCAGAGATCCGTACCCCGGGAACATCAGCCTCTGAGCAGCTCTGGCTATGGTTGCGCAGAGGCTCAGGTATTGCCCGCAGGTGCAGCCAAAGTTTTACTACCTATTTCGTTGTATTTTGGTCAGGATTCTCTGTGTTTAACCCCTTCCTGACATGAGACGTACTATCCCGTCCACGGTACCCGGGCCCGTATGACCGGGGACGGGATAGTACGTCTACCGCGATCAGCGGCGCCCACGTGGTGAGCGCCGCTGATCGCGGCCGGGTGTCAGCTGATTATCACAGCTGACACCCGGCACAATGTGTCAGGGGCGGTCACGGACCGCCCCCGACACGTTAACCCCTTGCACACCGCGATCAAACGCGATCGCGGTGTACCGGGAGTTAAAGGGAAGCATCGGCAGGGAGGGGGCTCCCTCCGTGCTTCCCTGAGCCCCCCACGGCAGCGCAATGTGCAGCGCTGCTGCGGGGGGCTCCTATCCTCCAGGCCCCCGAATCCAAGATGGCGACGGGGGCCTTCGGGGGCCTGGGGAAGCTGGCTTCCTCAGTGCCTGCAAAGCGCAGGCATGAGGAAGCCTTGTGCACTGCCTGTGACAGATTGCTGATCTGTCACAGTGATCTGTGATGTGACAGATCAGCGATCTGTCACAGGACAGTGATGTCCTACCTGGGACTATGTAATAAAGTAAAAAAAAATTAAAAAAAAAGTGTAAAAATAAATTTAAAAAAATCGCCAAATAAATTAGTAAAAAAAAAAAAAAATATTCCCCAATAAATTCATTTTTTTAAAATAATTAAAAAAAAAAACAATAAATGTACACATATTAGGTATCGCCGCGTCCGTAACGACCTGCCCTATAAAACTGTCCCATTAGTTAACCCCTTTAGCAAACCCCTTAAAAAATAAAAATAAAAAACGAAGCAAAAAATAATGATTTATTATCATACCGCCAAACAAAAAGTGCAATAACGCACGATCAAAAAGACGCATATAAATATCCATGGTACCGCTGAAAACGTCATCTTGTCCCGCAAAAAACAAGCTGCCACACAGCATCATCAGCAAAAAAATAAAAAAGTTATAACTCGCAGAATAAAGCGATGCAAAAATAATTATTTTTTATATAAAATAGTTTTCATTGCATAAAACCGACAAAAACATAAAAAAACGACCTAAATGAGGTATCGCTGTAACCGTACTGACCCGAAGAATAAAACCGCTTTATCAATTTTACCGCACGCGGAACGGTGTAAACGCACCCCCCCCAAAAGAAATTCATGAAACGCTGGTTTTTGTTCATTCTGCGTCCCAAAAATCGGAATAAAAAGCGATCAAAAAATTTCACGTGCCCGAAAATGGTACCAATAAAAACGTCAACTCGTCCCGCAAAAAATAAGACCTCACATGACTCGGTGGGTCAAAATCCGGAAAAATTATAGCTCTCAATATGTGGTGATGCAAAAACTATTTTTACAATAAAAAGCGTCTTTTAGCGTGCGACAGCCGCCAAACATAAAAACCGCCATAAATAGTAAATCAAACCCCCCGTTATCACCCCTTTAGTTAGGGAAAAATAATAAAATAAAAAAAATGTATTTATTTCCATTTTTCCATTAGGGTTAGGGCTAGGGTTAGGGCTAGGGGTGTGTTGGGGTAGGGTTAGGTTAGGGTTAGGGTTAGGGCTAGGGTTAGGGCTAGGGTTAGGGTTAGGGCTAGGGTTAGGGCTAGGGTTAGGGCTAGGGTTAGGGCTAGGGTTAGGGGCGTGTTGGGGTTCGGGTTGGAGTTAGAATTGGGGGTTTCCACTGTTTGGGCACATCAGGGGCTCTCCAAATGCAACATGGCGTCTGATCTCAATTCCAGCCAATTCTGAGTTGAAACAGTCAAATGGTGCTCCTTCCCTTCCAAGCTCTGCTATGCGCCCAAACAGTGTTTTACCCCCACATGTAGGGTATCAGCCTACTCAGGACAAATTGCAAAACAATTTTTGGGGTCCAATTTCTCCTGTTACCCTTAGGAAAATAAAAAATTGGGGGCAAAAATATCATTTTTGTGGAAAAAAATGATTTTTTTATTTTCACGTCCGAGCGTTATAAACTTCTGTGAAGCACTTGGGGGATCAAAGTGCTCACCACACATCTAGATAAGTTCCGTGGGGGGTCTAGTGTCCAAAATGGGGTCACTTGTGGGGAGTTTCAATAGCTGAGGTACATCAGGGGCTCTCCAAACGCACATGACACCCGCAGACCATTCCATCAAAGTCTGCATTCCAAAACGTCACTGCTTCCCTTCCGAGCCCCGACGTGTGTCCATACAGTAGTTTTCTCCCACATATGGGGTGTCAGCGTACTCAGGACAAATTGGACAACAACTTTTGGGGTCCAATTTCTCCTGGTACCCTTGGGAAAATAAAAAAAATGGTGACTAAAAGATCATGTTTGTGGAAAAAATACGAATTTTTTATTTTCACGCCCGGGCGTTGTAAACTTCTGTGAAGCACTGGGGGGGTCAAAGTGCTCACCACACATCTAGATAAGTTCCTTGGGGGGTCTAGTTTACAAAATGGTGTCATTTGTGGGGGGTTTCCACTGTTTAGGTACATTAGGGGCTCTCCAAAGGCAACATGACACCCGCAGACCATTCCATCAAAGTCTGCATTCCAAAACGTCACTACTTCCCTTCCGAGCCCTGACGTGTGCCCATACAGTAGTTTTCTCCCACATATGGGGTAGCAGCGTACTCAGGACAAATTGGAAAACAACTTTTGGGGTCCAATTTATCCTGGTACCCTTGGGAAAATAAAAAAATGGTGACTAAAAGATCATGTTTGTGGAAAAAATACGAATTTTTTATTTTCACGCCCGGGCGTTGTAAACTTCTGTGAAGCACTGGGGGGGTCAAAGTGCTCACCACACATCTAGATAAGTTCCTTGGGGGGTCTAGTTTACAAAATGGTGTCATTTGTGGGGGGTTTCCACTGTTTAGGTACATTAGGGGCTCTCCAAAGGCAACATGACACCCGCAGACCATTCCATCAAAGTCTGCATTCCAAAACGTCACTACTTCCCTTCCGAGCCCTGACGTGTGCCCATACAGTAGTTTTCTCCCACATATGGGGTAGCAGCGTACTCAGGACAAATTGGAAAACAACTTTTGGGGTCCAATTTATCCTGGTACCCTTGGGAAAATAAAAAAATGGTGACTAAAAGATCATGTTTGTGGAAAAAATACGAATTTTTTATTTTCACGCCCGGGCGTTGTAAACTTCTGTGAAGCACTGGGGGGGTCAAAGTGCTCACCACACATCTAGATAAGTTCCTTGGGGGGTCTAGTTTACAAAATGGTGTCATTTGTGGGGGGTTTCCACTGTTTAGGTACATTAGGGGCTCTCCAAAGGCAACATGACACCCGCAGACCATTCCATCAAAGTCTGCATTCCAAAACGTCACTACTTCCCTTCCGAGCCCTGACGTGTGCCCATACAGTAGTTTTCTCCCACATATGGGGTAGCAGCGTACTCAGGACAAATTGGAAAACAACTTTTGGGGTCCAATTTATCCTGGTACCCTTGGGAAAATAAAAAAATGGTGACTAAAAGATCATGTTTGTGGAAAAAATACAAATTTTTTATTTTCACGCCCGGGCGTTGTAAACTTCTGTGAAGCACTGGGGGGGTCAAAGTGCTCACCACACATCTAGATAAGTTCCTTGGGGGGTCTAGTTTACAAAATGGTGTCATTTGTGGGGGGTTTCCACTGTTTAGGTACATTAGGGGCTCTCCAAAGGCAATATGACACCCGCAGACCATTCCATCAAAGTCTGCATTCCAAAACGTCACTACTTCCCTTCCGAGCCCCGACGTGTGCCCATACAGTAGTTTTCTCCCACATATGGGGTATCAGCATACTCAGGACAAATTGGACAACAACTTTTGGGGTCCAATTTCTCCTGGTACCCTTGGAAAAATAAAAAAATGGTGACTAAAAGATCATGTTTGTGGAAAAAATACGAATTTTTTATTTTCACGCCCGGACGTTGTAAACTTCTGTGAAGCACTGGGGGGGTCAAAGTGCTCACCACACATCTAGATAAGTTCCTTAGGGGGTCTAGTTTCCAAAATGGTGTCATTTGTGGGGGGTTCCACTGTTTTGGTACATCAGGAGTTTTCCAAACGCGACATGGTGTCCGATCTCAATTCCAGCCAAAAACGTCAAATGGCGCTGCTTCCCTTCCGAGCTCTGCCATGCCCCCAAATAGTGGTTTACCCCCACATGTGGGGTATCAGCGTACTCAGGACAAATTGCACAATAACTTTTAGGGTCCTGTTACCCTTGGAAAAATAAGAATTGAGGGTGAAAAGATCATTTTTGTGGAAAAAATATGATTTTTTAATTGTATGGCTTTATGTTATAAACTTCTGTGAAGCCCATGGGGGTTCAAAGATCTCACCACACATCTAGATAAGTTCCTTAGGGTGTCTAGTTTCCAAAATGGTGTCATTTGTGGGGGGTTTCCACTGTTTTGGTACATCAGGGGTTTTCCAAACGCGACATGGTGTCCGATCTCAATTCCAGCCAAAAACGTCAAATGGCGCTGCTTCCCTTCCGAGCTCTGCCATGCGCCCAAATAGTGGTTTACCCCCACATGTGGGGTATCAGCGTACTCAGAACAAATTGCACAATAACTTTTAGGGTCCTGTTACCCTTGGAAAAATAAGAATTGAGGGTGAAAAGATCATTTTGGTTGAAAAAATATGATTTTTTAATTGTATGGCTTTATGTTATAAACTTCTGTGAAGCCCATGGGGGTTCAAAGTTCTCACCACACATCTAGATAAGTTCCTTAGGGGGTCTAGTTTCCAAAATGGTGTCATTTGTGGGGGGTTTCCACTGTTTTGGTACATCAGGGGTTTTCCAAACGCGACATGGTGTCCGATCTCAATTCCAGCCAAAAACGTCAAATGGCGCTGCTTCCCTTCCGAGCTCTGCCATGCGCCCAAATAGTGGTTTACCCCCACATGTGGGGTATCAGCGTACTCAGGACAAATTGCACAATAACTTTTAGGGTCCTGTTACCCTTGGGAAAATAAAAATTGGGGTGAAAAGATCATTTTTGTGGAAAAAATATGATTTTTTAATTGTACCGCTGTACGTTATAAACTTCTGTAAAGCCCTTGTGGGTTCAAAGTTCTCACCACATATCTAGATAAGTTCCTTGGGGGGTCTAGTTTCCAAAATGGGGTCACTTGTAGGGGGTTTCCACTGTTTAGGTACATCAGGGACTCTCCAAACGTGACATGGCGTCCAATCTGAATTCCAGCCAATTTTGCATTGAAAAAGTCAAACGGCGCTCCTTCCATTCTGAGCTCTGCCATGCGCCGAAACAGTCGTTCCCCCCCACATATCAGGTATCTGCGTACTCAGGACAAATTGCACAATAACTTTTGCAGTTCAATTTCTCCTGTTACCCTTGGTAAAATAAAAAAAATTGAACCTGAGGTATTTTTTTTATGAAAAAAAGTTAGATGTTCATTTTTTTTTAAATATTCAAAAAAATTCCTGTGATGCACCTAAAGGGTTAATAAACTTCTTGAATGTGGTTTTGAGCACCTTAAGGGGTGCAGTTTTTAGAATGGTGTCACTTTTGTGTATTTTCTATCATATAGACCCCTCAAAGTGGCTTCAAATGTGATGTGGTCCTAAAAATAAAATGGTGTTGTAAAAATGAGAAATCGCTGGTCAACTTTTAACCCTTATAACTTCCTAACAAAAAAAAATTTTGGTTCCAAAATTGTGCTGATGTAAAGTAAACATGTGGGAAATGTTAGTTATCAAGTTTTTTGTGTGCCGTATCTCTGTGATTTAAGGGCATAAAAATTCAAAGTTGGAAAATTGCGAAATTTTCAAAATTTTCGCCAAATTTCCGTTTTTCTCACAAATAAACGCAAGTTATTTGAATGAAATTTTACCACTAACATGAAGTACAATATGTCACGAGAAAACAATGTCAGAATCACCGGGATCCATGGAAGCGTTCGAGAGTTATGACCTCATAAAGGTACAGTGGTCAGAATTGTAAAAATTGGCCCGGTCATGAACGTGCAAACCACCCTTGGGGGTGAAGGGGTTAAAAGCCTATGTCGATAGCGGGTCTGAAGGGAATTTTATGGACTCTTTTGCTGCTAAAAAACTTCCACTACTGAAACTTAGTATTCCAATTAAAACCACGGCTATTAATGGCACATCCATTATTCAGGAGGGGGTTAAGTTTGTTACTGCTAAGATAACTATGTCAGTAGGAGCACTACATACTGAGCTTATTTCCTTTTTTGTGTTGGACAATTTATCTTCTGCAGTCATTTTGGGGATGCCGTGGCTACGTCAACATAGCCCTGTCATTGACTGGCACCTGGGTGATGTGGTGCGCTGGAGTTCGCAATGCCAGGATAATAGCATGTCTGTAGCAGTAAGGCTGTGTGCACACGTAGCGATTTTTAAGCGTTTTTGCCGCGATTTTCGGCGCGAAAACACTTAAAAATCGTGTACAGAACGCCCCCCATGCATTCCTATGGCATTCCGCACATGCTGTGCTAATGCTGCGCTTTTTTCCGCGGCGGAATCGCATCGCGGAAAAAATCGCAGCATGCTCATTCTTTGTGCGGAGTCGCAAAGAATTGCCGCGATTCCGCACCCATAGGAATGCATGAGAATCGCTTACTTCCCGCATGTGGCTATGCCCACCATGCGGGAAGTTAAGCGTCTCATGTGCGGTTGGTACCCACGGTGTGGAGGAGAGGAGACTGTCCTCCAGGCCCTGGGTACCATACCCCTGTAAAAAAAAGAATAAAAAATAAAAAATCGGGGTATATTTACCTTCCGGCGTCCCGCGATGCATTCCCGGCCTAAGTGTTCCCGGTAATGCCTTGCGGCAAGGTCCTGTGATGACGTAGTCTCGCGTGACTCTAGCGGTCTCGCGAGATCGCTATAGCAACGCGAGACTACCTCATCACAGGTCTCGCAAGGCATTACTGGGAACGCTGAGGCCCGGGAATGCAGCGCGGGACGCCGGAAGGTAAATATACACCGATTTTTTTTATTTTTTTTAGCATTTTAGCATCCTATCTTTTACTATTGATGCCGCATAGGCGGCCTCAATAGTAAAAACCTGGTCACACTTGTCAAACACTATGTTTGACGAGTGTGACCAACCTGTCAATCACTTTCCAAGCGATGCTTCAAATCGCTTGTAAAGTGCTTGAATATCGCACGCGAAAATCGCGGCAAAATCGCGATCATAATTGCGGTAAAATCGCGGTGAAATCGCACGGAAAAAAACGCGCGATTTCTGGGAAGGAGTCCGGTTTTTAGTAAGCGTTTTAAAACGCTACGTGTGCACATAGCCTTAATCAAACCAAGCTAAAAAAACACCCCTTCATACCGTTTGCTCTCAGGGATTATGGAGATGTCTTTTCCGTTATAGAGTCTGAGAAACTACCAACCCCACAGAGAGTATGATTGTCCTATAAACCTAATTCAAGATGCCCGTCTTCCAAAAGGGAGAATATTTAATCTCTCTGGTCCAGAGCGTCAGGCCATGAATGAGTACATAGCGGATAGCTTAAGAAAGGGGTTCATTAGACCATCTATTTCACCAGTTGGAGCTGGGTTCTTCTTTGTAGAGAAGAAAGATGGTGGTCTCAGACCCTGCATTGACTACCGGGAATTAAACGCAATCACTATAAAGAACCAGTACCTGCTTCCACTCATCCCTGATCTTTTTAATCAGCTAATTGGAACCCATTGGTTTACTAAACTTGACCTCCAGGGGGCATACAATCTAATCCGCATAAGAGACGGCGATGAGTGGAAGACAGCGTTTAATACACCTCTTGGTCACTTTGAGTACCTAGTAATGCCTTTCGGACTCAGTAATACTCCTGCAGTGTTTCAGCACCTTGTTAACGATATTTTCAGGGACATCTGTGGTGTGTATGTCGTTGTGTACTTGGATGACATTTTGATTTACTCCACTGACCCTGTGACACATGCTCAACACGTCCGTTCAGTACTGCAGATACTGCGGGAGAACTCCTTGTTTGCTAAGTTGGAGAAATGTCTTTTTCACTGAGGAGGTACAATTTTTGGGGTACATGGTCTCAGGCAGGGGGTTCCGCATGGATCCTGCCAAGATCCAACCTATTAAGTCATGGGTGCAACCCAAATCGCTGAAAGCACTGCAGCGATTTTTGGGATTTGCCAATTACTACCGTAAGTTTATCAGGAGTTTCTCTGAGATTGCCAAGCCACTCACGGATCTAACCCGGAAGGGGGCGGACGTGGCCAACTGGAATCCCGAGGCCATTCAAGCATTTTCTACGTTAAAAGAGTGCTTTGTGGCCAACCCGGTTTTAGTACAACCTGACTTAGACCGCCCATTTATTGTGGAGGTGGATGCCTCCGAAGTCGGAGTGGGAGCAGTGCTATGGCACTGCAGCCCTCACTCAGCTGCGCCCATGTGCTTTTTTTTCCCGAAAGTTCTCTGCCACAGAGAAGAACTATGATATTGGTAATCGGGAATTACGAACAATCAAATGGGCCTTCGAGGAATGGCGTCACTTTCTCGAAGGCGTCAAACACAAGGTCACCGTCATTACAGACCACAAAAACCTGACCTACCTGGAGTCAGCTAAAAGACTGAATTCCAGGCAGGCCAGTTGGGCCTTGTTCTTTTCAAGGTTCGATTTTTTTTAATCACCTTTCGCCCTGGTACGAAAAATGTGAGGGCCGATGCCCTCTCTCGCAGTTTTTGCCCCACACAAGCCGAAGACTGTGAACCCGTTCCGATATTAGCCAATGGGATCATCGTGTCAGCAGTTTCCTTGGACCTTCTGGAGGAGATCCGTAGGTCTCCGGAACGAGCTCCTGACACTACACCCCCCAAAAAATTGTTTGTTCCGAATACCTTTCGCCTTCAAGTTCTTAAAGACTCTGTTCTGGCAGGCCATCCTGGGCTCAATAATACCACCAGGTTGGTAACTAGGAACTTATAGAATCATAGAATCGTAGAGTTGGAAGGGACCTCCTGGGCCATCTGGTCCAACCCCCTGCTCAAAGCAGGATTCGCTAAATCATCCCAGTCAGATGTCTGTCCAGCCTCTGTTTGAAGACTTCCATTGAAGGAGAACTCACCACTTCTCGTGGCAGCCTGTTCCACTCATTGATCACTCTAACTGTCAAAAAGTTTTTTCTAATATCTAATCTGTGTCTCCTCCCATTCAGTTTCATCCCATTGCTTCTAGTCTTTCCTTGTGCAAATGAGAATAAAGTTGATCCTTCTACAATGTGACAGCCCTTTAGATATTTGTAGACAGCTATTAAGTCTCCTCTCAGTCTTCTCTTTTGCAAACTAAACATTCCCAAATCCTGCAACCTTTCCTCATAAGACAGGGTTTGCAGACCGGTCACCATTCAGGTCGCTCTTTTCTGAACTTGCTCCAGTTTGTTGATGTCTTTTTTAAAATGTGGTGCCCAAAACTGGACACAATATTCCAGATGAGGTCTGACCAAAGAGGAGTAGAGGGAAATAATGACTTCACGTGATCTAGACTGTATGCTTCTGTTAATACATCCTAGAATTGCATTTGCCTTTTTTGCTGCTGCATCACACTGTTGACTCATATTCAGTCTGTGATCTATTAGTATACCCAAGTCTTTTTCACATGTGCTGTCACTTAGCCCTATTCCTCCCATTCTATATATGCTTTTTTCATTTTTATTGCCCAGATGTAGTACTTTGCATTTCTCCCTGTTAAAAACCATTCTGTTAGTTGCTTCCCACTTCTCCAGTTTATTTAAATCTTTTTGAATCCTCTCTCTCTCTTCTCTAGTATTAGCTATCCCTCCTAGCTTTGTGTCATCAGCAAATTTAATCAGTTTACCCTCAATTCCTTCATCTAAATCGTTGATAAAGATGTTGAACAATACAGGGCCCAGGACAGAGCCCTGTGGTACCCCACTTGAGACATTCTTCCAACTGGATGTGCAGCCATTTACGACCACTCTTTGGGTCCGATCACTAAGCCAGTTATGAATCCACCTAACAGTTGCCTTGTCCATTCCATACTTAGTCATTTTTTCAATAAGGATTGTATGAGAGACTTTGTCAAATGCTTTGCTGAAGTCAAGATATACTATATCTACAGCATTTCCTTGATCCACCTAATCAGTGATACCGTCATAGAAGGAAATTAAGTTAGTCTGACATGACTTATTAGTTACAAACCCATGCTGACTCTGTTTGATCACTTCATTCTTATCCAGGTATTGACATACATGTTGTTTAATAATTTGTTCAAAGATCTTTCCTGGTATAGAAGTCAGACTCACCGGCCTATAGTTGCCTGGGTCCACCTTCTTCCCCTTTTTGAAGATAGGAACAACATTTGCTCTTCTCCAGTCTTCTGGCACTTCTCCTGTTCTCCAAGAATTTTCAAAGATTATGGAGAGGGGTTCAAAAATTTCTTCTGCTATCTCCTTCAGTACTCTGGGGTGTAATTCATCTGGACCTGGAGACTTGAATTCATTTAGGTTAGCTAAGTGTTTCCTCACTATCTTTCTGTTTATAGATATCCTGGATTCTTCTATTCCCTTAATAGGACAGTGAATAACAGTTGATGTTACATTTCCTTTCTGAGAGAAAACAGATGCAAAATAGGAATTTAAAAGTTCAGCCTTCTCAACATCCTGTCTTACCATTTCATCATTTTCATCCTGTAAAAATCCTATAGCATATTTGACTTTTCTTTTACTTTTGACATATCCCCAAAATCCTTTATTATTGCTTTTGACATCTCTTGCAAGCCTCAATTCATTTTCAGCTTTAGTTAATCTGATTTGTGCCCTGCAGGTTCTGCAGACAGCATTATATTCTTCTTTAAATATGCCTCCCTCTTTCCATTTTATAAACATTTTTTTCTTCCTTTTTAGCATGTGCTTAAGTTCTGTGTTCATCCATCCTGGTTTCCTTAAATGCTTCCTATTCTTCCCTCTTTTCGGAATTGTTAACAACTGTGCTTTGAGAATTTCATTTTTCAAGATTTCCCATCCTTCCTGGACATTTTTGTCTTTAAGGATATCCAGCCATTGGATCCCTCCAATTATCTTTCTGAATCCCTTAAAATCTGCCTTTCTGAAATCTAACCTTGACGTCTGAGTCTTCACAGGTCTTCCGCCTCTAGTTATCCAAAATTCTAAAATAGCATGGTCGCTACCTCCTAGGGTTCCAGCCACTTTTACCTCCTCAACCATTTCCTCCCTGTTTATAAGGATTAGATCCAAGGTAGCAGTTCCCCTTGTTTTCTCCCCTACCTTTTGGAAGATAAAGTTGTCAGCAAGAGAGGATAAGAATTTCCTTGACCTGTTAGTTTTGCCTGAGAGAGATTCCCAACAAATGTCTGGATAGTTGAAATCTCCCATGACAACTATGTCATATTTTTTGGAGAACTTGGCCATTTGATGCATAAAGAGTTCATCCATATCTTCACCTTATAGAATCATAGAATCGTAGAGTTGGAAGGGACCTCCTGGGCCATCTGGTCCAACCCCCTGCTCAAAGCAGGATTCGCTAAATCATCCCAGTCAGATGTCTGTCCAGCCTCTGTTTGAAGACTTCCATTGAAGGAGAACTCACCACTTCTCGTGGCAGCCTGTTCCACTCATTGATCACTCTAACTGTCAAAAAGTTTTTTCTAATATCTAATCTGTGTCTCCTCCCATTCAGTTTCATCCCATTGCTTCTAGTCTTTCCTTGTGCAAATGAGAATAAAGTTGATCCTTCTACAATGTGACAGCCCTTTAGATATTTGTAGACAGCTATTAAGTCTCCTCTCAGTCTTCTCTTTTGCAAACTAAACATTCCCAAATCCTGCAACCTTTCCTCATAAGACAGGGTTTGCAGACCGGTCACCATTCTGGTCGCTCTTTTCTGAACTTGCTCCAGTTTGTTGATGTCTTTTTTAAAATGTGGTGCCCAAAACTGGACACAATATTCCAGATGAGGTCTGACCAAAGAGGAGTAGAGGGAAATAATGCACAGGTGGCCTGTAGTAAATGCCTACAATGGTGTCCTTTCCATTGTTCTGTCCTTGTACTCTTACCCAAACAGTTTCCACAGAACTCCCAGTCTCTGAAGCTTCAATCTCTGTGCAGATATACGCGTTGCTAACATACAATGCGACACCCCCTCCTCGTTTATCAAGTCTGTTTCTTGCAAATAAGTTGTATCTTTCTAGTGGTGGCCGACGGTGGTCAAGGACTGTAAGAACTATGTTTCAGCATGTGAAGTCTGTGCCCACGCCAAATCCCCCCATAATCGCCCTGCTGGCTGGCTTCAGTCCTTGCCCACCCCTGAGAGTCCATGGACCCACATCTCCATGGACTTCATTACAGACCTGCTGACCTCAGATGGGAAAACATGTATCTGGGTGGTGGTAGACCGGTTCAGCAAACAGTGCCATTTTATTCCCCTGTCTGGCTTACCTAACTCCGAAACCTTGAGCAAATTGTTCCTTGTGCACATTGTACGTCTTCATGGTGTTCCGTCAAATATTGTGTCCGACAGAGGTACCCAGTTCGTCTCAAAATTCTGGAGGGCGTTCTGTAAACGCATCGGTGTTGAGTTATCCTTCTCCTCGGCCTACCACCCCGAAACCAATGGGCAAACTGAACGTGCTAATCAAGCTCTGGAGCAATACCTCCGTTGTTACGTGTCAGGACACCAGTCCGATTGGGTAGAACATCTGCCATTGGCTGAGTTTGCCTTAAATAATCGCTACCAGGACTCCATTAAAACTACCCCTTTTTTTTGTAACCTTGGATTGCATCCGCGCTTTGGGTCGTTCTCGGCTAGGATGTCGGAGCTCCATGGGGTAGAGAAAAAAATACATCGCTTGAAAACAATATGGTCTGAAGTAAATACGAATTTGAAAGGGGCTCAGGTTAGGCAGGCTTCAGCTGCAAACAAACGACAGTCCAAGGGGCCACACTTGGGGGTTGGGGACAAGGTTTGGCTTTCTACTAAAAACATCAAACTGAAAGTACCGTCTGCCAAACTGGGTCCCAGATTTATCGGCCCATATGAAATTATAGAAGTGGTTAACCCGGTAGCCTTCCGTTTGAAACTTCCGCAGTCATTTAAGTTACCTAACGTGTTCCACAAGTCTCTCCTCAAACTGTATCGCTCCCCAATTCACCCTGTCCAGTCTCCTCCTCCTCCTGTTTCGGTTGGAGGGTCCTTGGAGTATGAAGTCCAGGGTATCCTTGACTCCCGCCTTGTGAGAGACTCCATACAGTATCTTGTACACTGGAAGGGCTACGGCCCGGAGGAGAGGTCCTGGGTCCCTGCAAGGAACATCCATGCCAAGGCATTAATTAGAAGATTTCATCTCCTTCACCCTGACAAACCGGGTTTTGAGGTCACCAGGAGACGCCGGACTGACATGTCGTCGATCTCGGGGCCTGCTGTTCTGCCCTCAACCACTAGGAGGCGCCGTGGCTCGTGCCCGAGTGAGGGCGGCAACAATGAAAGGGCTTCTGCGCAGGCGTCTACTGGACGCAGACTCCGCTCCTCTGTCAGTCATGAAGGGGCTGGTGCATCATCATCAGGTCTGGTCCTGGGGGCGGTCCTGATGACATCACCAGCCCGGGAGCCTGTGAGGGACGACCTGATCCCTCAAATACCTTGGGACTGGGCTTGCAAGCCGCCGGATATATTCTTGGTTCCCCTACATGTTACTTGTGATTGCCTATCGTTAACTCCGACCTCAGCCTGAACTTCTGACTACTCTGTTGCCTGCCGTTTTTGTACCTTGCATTTCTCCCAATTACTGACGCTGACCTTGGCCTGGATTCCTGACCCCCTCTACTGCCTGACGATTTTGTACCTCCACTGCTCTCCCGGTTTTTGACCTCTGCCTGGACTCTCGACTCTGCCTCTGCCTGCCGTTTCTGTACCTCCACTGCTCGCCTGGTTTCCGACTCCATTTTTGGCTCCCTTCCTGCTTTTCTATTGCGACCGTTCTGCTCTGGCACTCTGCTCCTGTTCAGACAGCGCTTCCTGGGCTCTGCAGTAAATCCAGATCCCTGTATAGGGGTAAAGGGTGTCGGTGCTACTCGGGGCGCTGCCTGTCTGCAGCCCAGACTTGCAGACGGACGCGACACTCTCTAGGAGTTTCTTTGCTGATTCTCCTGTTGTGACCAAGCCTGCTACCATCTTAGGTGAGGGGGTAGTTCTTTCTGCCATCTCGCCCGATTTGAGACGTGTTCTGGAAGAGTTTAAGGAGACAAACCTGAGCGTTGTCCCATTGGAAAATTGTATGTTCCTGACCAGTGGAGGAAGAGAGTGATGTCTGAAGTTCATTGCTCTGCATTGGCTGGTCATCCAGGTATTTTTGGTACTAGAGATTTGGTGAGTCGGTCTTTTTGGTGGCCCGCCTTGTCTCGTGATGTCAGGAATTTTGTGCAGTCCTGTGGGACTTGCTTTCGGTCTAAACCTTGTTCTCGCTCTAGTGGGTTGTTGATGCCTTTGCCGGTGCCCAGGAGGCCATGGACCCATATTTCAATGGATTTTATCTCTGATATGCCTGTCTCTCAGAGAATGACTGTTATTTGGGTGATTTGTGATAGATTCTCTAAGATGGTCCATCTTGTACCACTCCCTAAGTTGCCATCTTCCTCAGAGTTGGTGCCCTTGTTTTTGCAACAGGTAGTTTGCTTGCACGGGATTCCTGAGAACATTGTATCTGACAGAGGAGTTCAGTTTGTGTCTAGATTTTGGAGAACTTTCTGTTCCAAGCTGGGAATTCAGTTGTCCTTCTCCTCTGCGTTTCACCCTCAGACCAATGGGCAGACGGAGAGAACAAACCAGACTTTGGAGTCGTATTTGAGATGTTTTATTTCTGCTGATCAGGATGATTGGGTTTCATTTTTGCCCTTGGCCGAATTTGCTTTAAATAATAGAGCTAGTTCTGCCACTTTGATGTCACCTTTTTTTTGTAACTTTGGGTTTCATCCTCGATTCTCTTCAGGGCAGGTGGAGCCTTCTGCTTGCCCAGGTGTTAACACTGTGGTGGAGAGAATGCACCAGATCTGGGACCAAGTGGTGGATAAGTTGTCTCTCTCCCAGGAAAAGGCCCAGCGGTTTTCCAACCGGCATAGGACCATTGGTCCCCAGTTTAAGATGGGTGATATGGTTTGGTTGTCATCAAAGAATATCGCTATGAAGGTGGCTTCTCCAAAGTTTAAACCTAGATTTATTGGACCTTACAAGATTTTGGAGATTCTTAATCCAGTCTCTTTTCGATTGGCTCTTCCTGTTACATTTAAGATCCATAACGTGTTTAATAAGTCTCTGTTAAAGAGGTTTGTTGAGCCAGTAGTTCCTGTGGTGGTACCTCCTGACCCGGTATTGGTTGAAGGTAATGTGGAATATGAGGTTGAGAAGATATTGGATTCTCGCCTGGCTAGACAGAGACTCCAGTATTTGGTTAAATGGAAGGGTTATGGCCAGGAGGATAATTCTTGGGTCCCTGCATCCGATATCCATGCCGAAAGATTGGTTCGTGCCTTTCATCGGGCCCATCCTGATCGCCCTGGTGGCGTGGATGAGGGTTCGGTGACCCCTCCTCAAGGGGGAGGTACTGTTGTGAGTTCACTTTCCCCTTCACCGCCGATGTCTGATGAACTCCCTCTTCTAGTGAAGGAAGGTAGTGAGGCTGATTACCAAACACCTGATCTGGTAGATGATGACTGGGTAACAGGAAATTCTGACTGGATATAAGGCAGCCGACGCCCTTCTGAGTCGCCGGTGATTTCTCTGCTGGATTCTTGGAGACCAGTCTGATTCCTGCTTCCCAAAGATAAGTTTTTGCTCTGCTATTGAACTTATTAGTTTTGTTTCGTTTACCTTGCTTTTTGGAGTTCAGCCATCCCCGGTCGGGGGTGTGCTGAGTTCCATTTTTGTCTCTGATCAGTTTTTCTCTTTGCTCTGTCTTCAGAATTTACTTGAGTGCTGATATAGTCATTTTGAAGTCCTAGCGACTTCAGGGCCTGTTTTTCCTATCAGACGGTTGGGACATTTTTTGGTAGGGTTTTTTACGGATTGCAGACAGCAGCTTTTATATCCTGTCCTTTTTAGTTAGCTTGGGCCCCATCGTTTGCTCAACCTATCTTTCTATCTGTGTTAGTTTTCATCTTGCTTCACCATCATTATATGTTGGGGTCTGCTCTGGGGCAGTTTAGATTTCCCCTTTCTTTCTTTAGGCCTATTTAGTTCTCTGGCTGTGATCGAGGGGTCTAGGGCATCGTAGGAACCCCCCACGGCTACTGTTAGTTGTTGTGGATAGGATCAGGGGTCTGCAATCCGATAGCTACCAACCTCTCCGGTTTTCTGAACTTAGCTTGTATTTTTGTTTTTTCCTCCTTCGGTGACTCATTCATAACACAGCACGTTTCGTGTTCCAAGCAGGGAGCCACCAAAGGTGCTCTGCTACACTCCAAGCAAGGAGCCGCAATGTGGCTTTGCTGAACTACCGTGTTGTGTGGGATGCGAGTATTGGAGCGTGGTTAGGAGCCTCCAACTCACCTGGATGGTAGGGTACCACACCTCAGGAGGAGGTGCAGTACCTCTGTGGCAACTGAACCCTCAGGGGCGCCACATATATGGTATTATTCAGTCACAATGTGGTCTGGTTATGGTGTGGTGGTATTTTTCCCTTGTATGTGGTATTATTCGGTCGCTGCGTGGTGGTAATATGTGGTCAGGTCATGGTGTGGCGGTATTTGTCCCTTGTATGTTGTATTATCCAGTCACTATGTAATGGTAATATGTGGTCTGGTCATGGTGTGGCGGCATTTGTCCCTTGTATGGTGTATTATCTGGTCACTATGTAATGGTAATATGTGGTAGGTTGATGGTGTGGTGGTATTTGTCCCTTGTATGTTGTATTATCTGGTCACTATGTAATGGTAATATGTGGTTTGGCTATGGTGTGGCGGCATTTGTCCCTTGTATGTGGTTTTATTCAGTCATTATGTAGTGGCAATATTTGATCTGGTCATGGTGTGACGGTATTTGTTCCCTGTATGTGGTATTATTTGGTCCGTATGTGGTGGTAATATGTGATTTAGTCATGGTGTGGCGCTATTTGTACCTTGTATGTGGTATTAAATGATCTTGGTATAGTGGATTGTGTTGTGTTTGGAGGTCACTTGTTCTCTCATACTTTGATAAGGGGAAGATTCTTTTTTTCCAACAGAGATTAAAAATTGGATATTTAACCCCTTTGTGCACACAAGAGAAAGGCAGTAATTGGTAAGTGTGGACGCCCGTTCAAGCTCCAAAAAACCTATTTTGAAAATCAATGACATCAAATAGAAGGAGAACAGCGTCCCGTCCCAGGGTATGAATTTCAAACAAACGATTTTGATTCTGCCATAAAAATACAACGTTTTGACCTATAACAGGTCTTTATCAAGCATAAAAAAGTCACAAAGGGCTGGCTTATATAGTGTGGAGACCAAGTCTGCACCAATCACCACAAAAGCCAATCCCACTCATATTAGATACAGTGTCTTGCGAAAGTATTCGGCCCCCTGGAACTTTTCAACCTTTTCCCACGTATCATGCTTCAAACATAAGGATACCAAATTAAAATGTTTGGTGAAGAATCAACAAGTGGGACACAATTGTAAAATTGATTGAAATTTATTAGTTATTTTAAATTTTTGTGGAAATTCAAAAACTGAATAGTGGGGTGTGCAATATTGTTCGGCCCCTTTAACTTAATACTTTGTTGCGCCATCTTTTGCTGTGATTACAGCTGCAAGTCGCTTGGGATATGTCTATCAGTTTTGCACATCGATAAACTGAAATTCTTGCCCATTCTTTCTTGGCAAACAGCTCGAGCTCAGTGAGGTTTGATGAAGATCGTTTGTGAACAACAGTTTTCAGCTCTTTCCACAGATTCTCGATTGGATTCAGGTCTGGACTTTGACTTGGCCATTCTAACACCTGGATACGTTTATTTGTGAATCATTCCATTGTAGATTTTGCTTTATGTTTGGGATCATTGTCTTGTTGGAAGACAAATCTCCGTCTCAGTCTCAGGTCTTTTGCAGACTCCAACAGGTTTTCTTCAAAAATGGTCCTGTATTTCGCTCCATCCATCTTCCCATCAATTTTAACCATCTTCCCTGTCAATGCTGAAGAAAAGCAGGCCCAAACCATGATGCTGCCACCACCATGTTTGACAGTGGGGATGGTGTGTTCAGGGTGATGAGCTGCGTTGCCTTTACGCCAAACATATCATTTGGCATTGTTGCCAAAAAGTTCGATTTTGGTTTCATCTGACCAGAGCACCTTTTTCTACATGTTTGGTGTGTCTCCCAGGTGACTTGTTGCAAACTTTAAATAACACTTTTTATGGATATCTTTGAGAAATGGCTTTCTTCTTGCAACTCTTCTATAAAGGCCTGATTTGTGCAGTGTACAAGTGATTGTTGTCCTATGGACAGACTGTCCCACCTCAACTGTAGACCTCTGCAGTTCATCCAGAGTGATCAAGGGCCTCTTGGCTGCATCTCTGATCAGTCTTCTCCTTGTTTGAGATGAAAGTTTAGAGGGATGGCCAGGTCTTGGTAGATTTGCAGTGGTATGATTCTCCTTCCATTTCAATATGATCGCTTGCACAGTGCTCCTTGAGATTTTTAAAGTTTTGGAAATCATTTTGTATCCAAATCCGGCTTTAAACTTCTCCACAACAGTATCACGGACCTGCCTGTTGTGTTCCTTGGTCTTCATGATGCTATCTGTGCTTCAAACAGAACCCTGAGACTGTCACAGAGCAGGTACATTTATACGGAGACTTGATTACACACAGGTGGATTATATTTATCATCATTATTCATTTACGACATCATTGGATCATTCAGAGATCCACAATGAACTTCTGGAGTGAGTTTGCTGCACTGAAAGGGGTCGAATAATATTGCACGCCCCACTTTTCAGTTTTTGCATTTCCACAAAAATTTAAAATAACCAATAAATTTCGTTCAACTTCACAATTGTGTCCCACTTATTGTTGATTCTTCTCCAAAAATTTACATTTGGTATCTTTATGTTTGAAGCATGATATGTGGGAAAAGGTTGAAAAGTTCCAGGGGGCCGAATACTTTCGCAAGGCTCTGTACATTATTTATACAAACATTCATAAAGGGTACACATACCCTAATGTTAGGAACGGCGGAATGCACTAAATAAATAAATAATAAAGTGCGTTCGCCGCTCGGGGTCCACTGTGCAGAGGGTGTAATAACTGCTGCTGAGTAATGGCAGACGTGCTATAAGGCTATTTGCACATGATGCAGATTTGCTGCGGATCCGCAGCGGATTTTTCCGCGCAGGAACGCTGCAGATCCGCACTGTGATTTACAGTACAATGGAAAAAAAAAAGCTGTGCAGAAAAATCAGTGCGGAATTGTTGCGGATTTAAAAGAAGTGCATGTCTCTTCTTTTGTGCGGATCTGCAGCGTTTCTGGACCCCTCCATGATAGAAATCCCCAGTGGCAAAAGCTGCAGAAAATACAGCGCATGCCCGGAGGAATGAAGTCAGGAGAAAATTTAACCCTGAAATCATTTCTGGCGACCAGACAACAAAAGAAAAAAAAAATTCTCTCTCTCTCGGGCAACGGTTCCTTTAAGATTCTTCATTAGGCGGATCCGTAAGAAAACAAATCCAGTGGCATCCGTTCACATCAGTTAGGAACGGATCCGCTTTTCCGCCTTTTTGGCGGATTTTAACTGACACTAAAAACTGAAGTGTGAAACAGGCCTAATCCGCATAAAAACAGTGGCAAATCCGCGGCTGCGGATTCTGCCAGGAGATGCGGATTTTGTGCAGAAAATTCTGCACCACTTTTCCTACGTGTGCACATAGCCTATGGCGGTATAATGAGCACGGGGTTAAACGTTACCCAGGTGCAGAGCAATCACTGTTTAATCACAGAGATGCCAGTAGGGGTAAACAAAAAAAGGTTGAGCCTGTTAGGCCCTGTGCACATGGTGCAGATTTTGTGCAGTTCTGCAGCAGATTTGGCCCTGCAGAACTGCACGTGATGTACAGTACCATTTAAGGCTATGTAAAACAAAAAAACGCTATGCACATGCTGCAGATTTTTCCTCCCAGATTTGGTGCGGAATAAAAGAAGCAGCATATCGCCTCTCCTGTGCGGCTCTGCTGCAGCTCTCCACCTGCTCTATTATAGAAATCTGCAGGCGGAATCTGCAGGGGAAATCCGCACAAAAACTGCACCAAATCTGCGATAAATCTGCACTAAAACTGCTGGTAAATCGCAGGTCATTTTACCTGCAGATTTAGCAAAATCTGCGTGGAAAATTCCACAGCAGAATCCGCACCATGTGCACATAGCCTTAGCCTCACAGGTCTCAGATACATGCACACACGGTATCAGGTCACAGGTGCAGGACCAAAGGCAGAAGGAACTGCGTCCGTCTAGACCTACTGTGTGTGCGGCGTCGCTACTGCGGGCGCCAAACAGAGCTGCAACTGCAGCACAGCGTAGGACACTGCCGCGAGACGATAGTGCCGTGTAGAGTAGCACAATCGGACGCTAGTGTAGAGGCGCGGACTGCTCAACTAATTCCCTAGCCACATGCATAATATCAGAGGGAAGGGGTTTAAAATGAGTCAGTCACCAGAATCATTCATCCGTCACCATTCACACATCTCACAAGTAATGTCTATACTAGCGCATGGCGGAACGGCCATTCGGTCCTTTTATAGCCGTGCGCTGCCGGGACCTTCCAGATCTCTGAGATGGACCAATCAGATCAGGGGAAGGACCTGAGCACATGACTCCCGAGCTCCAATGGGAGATCGTCTCATGAGCATGCTCAGTGGAGCGGCACCGGGACTTAGCCTCAGGAATGACTTGCTGCAATAACATAAATGACACCTTATATATTAAAAAGGTGAAAGAGAAGTGGGCCTTTTTTCGATGGTTCCTCATTACAGAATGGAGTAACATGAAGGTGTGGGAACTGAGATCGACAGAAGATATTTTTGGGCACAGTGAAGACATCATGTTAAGTGGAGGACACTGTGGAAGAATTTACTGTAAGAGTATTATTCAGTGTGTTGGATGCATTTTTGGTGGCATCATACACTTTGGGGGCCCTGAGAGAAGCATCTTAGTGGGTGAGATGTCTATGTACATTCTTGTGTAAGGGTGTGACAGGGACTTCCCCTGAAGACAATTGTAGTGTGATACTAATATGCAGTTGTATTGTGTTTTATGGTATAATTTAAAATGCATAGAGTGTTATAAGTGCTGATGCTACTGTGTGGGTACTGTATTGATAATGCCTAAGGTAACCTGGCACACTCAGCTCAGGGGTAGTGACAGTAGAGAACATAGTTTAGTGTTTTTATTTACTTATAGATAGGAACATTAGGGCAGATAGGCAGTGGTGGGCCTATTAATGTATAAGATATAGTTAAATATTTGGGACCAACCTAGTATGGGAGTGCAAAGGTAAAGCAAAAAGGGAAATCACTTCCTGGTTTGGTCAGTCTGAGTTAGTGTGTGAGGTTTGTGTCAAGTGGAAGTTCAAGGTGCAGTGGGCTGGAGGAATGTGGAGCACATAGCTTTCTGGCAGCATGAAGTTGCAAAGAATTTCCAGTGGACATTCCGGTAACGTCCGGGGCCTATGGCCTAAAATTGGCACTGGGAAGTGTGCCTCATTTCTTTACATACAGAGGAACATGGATGGGGAAATGTGGGAGGGAAATGTAATGGAATTTGGGCGTACTGTGGGTCAGGATGGGAATTCCCTGGGGCTGACAGGAGGATCAAGCATAGGGATAGTCCGAGATGAACGGAAGCAGAGGCTTGAAATGTACCATATTGAGGAAGCTGAAACTAGAAGGTACTGCATGTTAAATACTGATGTATCTGAACTGTACAGTAAAGTTGAATTTGTTATAATCAACCGGGTGTCCCCTGATGTGTGTGCGGCTGATCCTGGACCAAAGGATGGGAATGCAGCGAAGGCCTCCTGCCTGAAAATGAGTACACTGTATTGTACACAGCGCAACACTGATGGACTGGGACACCACTCCCACACTACTTATTTGTGGGGTGCCAGGGTGTGGAGAAGCAGCAGCTCGCCCACAGCTATAGCTCTAGACACCTTACACCTACTTGGTTGGCTTTAATATGAACGATCATACATAAATGCTTGAACACTGTCCACATGGTGTGCATTTAAGAGCTGAGCCCACACCATTTGCAGCATGGAGTATGTGTGTAACGTACAGTGTGTGTAGCATGGAGTATGAGTGTAACATACAGTGTGTGCAGCATGGAGTGTGAGTGCAATGTACAGTGTGTGCATCATGGAGTGTGTGTAATGTACAGTGTGTGTAGCATGGGTGTTTGTGTAACGTACAGTGTGTGAAGCATGGAGTGTGTGGAATGTACAGTGTGTGTAGCATGGAGTGTGTGTAATGTACAGTGTGTGTAGCATGGGGTGTGTGTGTGTAACATACAGTGTGTGTAGCATGGAGTGTTGTGTAACATACAAGAGTAGCGTCCATTTTAAAAAATACCGCCGCTACAGACAAGCGTTCATAGGTGGAACTATGTTGGCAATTACCTAATGAATGAGTAGACCATTCATTTATTGATTGATTGCATTGTTCATAAATGAACAAAACTCATCATTCTCGGCAGCATATTGCATTATGTAAGCAAGGAATGTGCTGAAGAGAAAGCTATATAATAAGGGACGGTATCATAAAAAGTGACTACATTATATACTGAGGGCTGGCTCTATACATAATAAGTGAATACACTAAATACTAAGGGACTGTGGTATACATAATAAGTGAGTGCACTATATACTAAGAGACTGTGTTAGACATAATAAGCGATAATAATGTCTTCCTCCACCTCCCCCTGTTCCTAAATCCATTATAAATCCCCCTTCCTCCCATCCCAATCCCCACACCACTCATTGTCCTCCTCCCCTGCATCCCATAATTGTGCTCTCCTCATCATTGCTTTCTTCCCCACCACCCCATCATTGCCCATTCCACCACCTCCATCATTGCCTTCTCCCCCACCTCCCCCATCATTGCCCAATCCACCACCTCCATCATTTCCTCCTCTCCCACCACCCCCATCATTGCACTTTCCACCATCATTGTCCTTTCCTCTACCACCCCCATCTTTGCCCATTCCACCACCTCCATCATTGCTTTCTCTTTATGTTGCTGAGGTCACAGGAGTTCATGCCGTCAGCGAGCACAGACTCAGTGAAGTCTTCCCATTCATTCCCCAGTAGTTTACAGCCCGAGCGGTCACATTAGCACTGCTCCGACTGATTAACCCCCAGATACGGATTGCGCCTTGGGACTTGACTGAGCGCCAGACAGGTATTGTATATTGTTGGTTTGCTTTTTAATTTTTTTTTACAGGTGATCCATGGCTTCCAGATGGGATTAGCAGTTTAAAAAAGATGGGAAAAATGTGTGGTGTATTATTTCATTAAAAGACTTTATTCTTAATGTGTGTTTTTAATTGACCCTTTACTTACTATAGGATTATGTCACCTTACAATAGCAAGGTGACATTAACCCCTTATGACCCCACTTGCCACCGCTACAGAGCAATTGGGAAGAACCCACTAAAGCTCCAGAATAGGCGCATTTAATAGTTGCGCCTTTTCTGGGCAGCTGCGGGCTGCTGTTTTTAGGCTGGGGGTGGGCCCATATTCATGGCCCCTTACCAGCCTGAGAAATAGCAGCCCGCACCTGTATAGTTTTGACGGGTGGGTTAAAAAAATAAGGGGGATAACACGTAGTTATTTTCATTCATTCTTCCCTGCTCAGGCTGTTGCCGGCAGAGCAGGGAAGAATGACAGCTGAGTTCAGCACCACATGCAGGGGAACAGCGCTTACTGTAGCGCTACTTCCCCTGCGGCCTTCCGTGTGGTACTGATGCGGCACACAGGCAGCACACATGTTCTACACGGATGTGCCACACAGACAAGGATATCTCCGGTACCGGTTTTTCTGGTACCGGAAATATCTGGACGTGTGAAACCGCCCTTAGGCTGGAGTCACACTGCCTTATAACTCGTCCGATAATCGTATCGCACTGCATGGACAGGCCGGCACCTCTCCTGACCTGAGCATGACAGCATGATGGATTACTATGCAGCTGTCAAGCTCAGGTCAGGAGAGCCGACAGCCAGTGCGAGTCTTACAATCTGATTCTCGCACGAGAAATACGGCCGTGTGACTCTGCCCTTACAGAGAGATTGGAACAGACACGCTGCTGGCAATCGGCTTGTAACGTCAATCACTAGCACAACAAACATTTCTCCGTACTTATAATGCATGCTAACCGGGCTTTTATATACCATTGTAGGACATTTATTGTCTTCTGTGCAAATGTTTCCAGTATCCAGTAATGAAATGTATTTGTAATTGTGCAGATCATGTTCTGTGCGAGTACAAATGGTCTTCTCATTACATTACCAATTACTCTAAGTAAGAGGAGAAAGAGTGGTCTTCACCCTGACACTGCAGGGCCCCTGCATAGTAATAGTGTCAGTCCGATGATGGAGAGCCACGCCGTATTACGGCACTTCTGTTTTTCCATTACACACAATGTGGCGAGACTATAAATATGGACATTGGCTTTACAATTTGGTGACTTTATTTTACAGTTAGAAGACGTCTGTTTCATGTCATTATACGCAGCAGATTAACACAAGGCTGATCATTGGTTAAAGTCTATAGATGCAGTCAGGCTCCAGGGCTATCTTATGCCAAGTATAAATCTCACCTCTGATTTTCCACACTTTTGTCTGCCATAGCAATTCATCTCTTTTTTCATGCAGTGGATAACCTGCTTCTTCTATATAGTATTTAGTATATTTACATTTACAGACTTTATCTCAGCATTTTTCTGCCCATGGAAGACATTTACTATATTTTTATGGAACTTCACTATGGAAACTCTTACGTGGGGGTTGTGTCTTCTAGATCCTCCTCTATACGCCAAAACTTCATTGTAGGCTCAGCTCACACGTTGTTCCAGCATTTTATTTGCTGTTTTATTTCTTTTGCTCACTTATATAGGGCCATTAATTTCCAGCTTTGTAGACATCATCATCACTGTCCCCATTGGGGATCAAAATCTAAATGTCACAGGGTTACCGCGACAGAGAGGAGCCGGAAGACCGCAGCGTCTGATAGCTCCTACTCCTCCGCTGAAAAGAAGCACTTCACCTTCATTTTAAACAGTGTAAATTTATTTTGGCAGTACAGGGGTTAATCGGCCATGTTGGAAGCTCTGGGAGTCTGGACTCTCAGCTGAGCATGGTTATCCACTCCTATATAATCTGGGTCCTGACTGACACACATTGTCAGAGGTAGCTTATGCTGAATGGCTGGGAGGAGAGGTGTTGGGTGGTTATATGAGAAGCTATTTGGTGGGTTTATCAGTAACTGTTGCTTGGGTTAGTAAGTGTGATAAATCCCTTTCCTCCTCTTACTTTGGTTTTTCCCCGTCCTCCACTCCCTGGTGCATACCTATGCTATATGTGAGAAAATATTTGTATGTCTGGTATTTTTCCGCTGACCCTGTTCATGTTGCCTTGTTTGTCAGATTGGTGTACTGCGATGCACGGCAGCTCCCCTCTTCCCTGGGTGGGAACAGACGGAGGGCTGCTTCAGAAGATAAGGTGAGGTATGTGGCCCCGGCATCTTTACCTTCAGACATAACCCGGGGAAGAGGGTGAGCTAGGGTGCCCCCTAGCCTTATGGACAGGGAAGGAGGCCCTGGTCCCAGATCACCTGACATCCAAGTCATGACACTAAATAAATCAGCATTTCTTTTATATCCATTGCATCACTTATATCTGTGACATCATTTATCCAAATGGAAGCATAGGTGCCCCATTAATTATTACGGGATCCGGCTGGGTTACATATTTTATAGAAGGGGGGGATACAGGGTCTGCAGTTTTGACATCTAAAATACTGACTCTATAAAGACCTCCTAGTAATCAATGAGGCCCCTCTGCTTCTGTTTCCAAAACTGATGTAGTTGATTACTTTGTTCCTAAAACGGAACAGACAATAGGAACGCCTGAACGGACATGTGAGCAGAGCCTTAAAGGGAACCTGTCAATGCCGTCCAATCTGCAGCACCATGTTATAGAGCAGGAGGACCTGAGCAGATTGATAGTTTTGTTACAATGGATTCAGTATAGCTTGTGTTTTTATCATTGGAACCTCTGCTCTTCCTGGGATTCTTCGTCCAGTGGGCGGTCCTATCAGTGATTGACAGTTCGCTCTCTATGTACACTTGTACAAAAGTGGACAAAAATCCCATAAAAATCAGAGATTGAAATGATGAAATCACAGGTTATACTGAATCTTTTCTCACAATGCTATATTTCAATTGATTCTGAAACATGATTCCTGCAGTCTGGACTGCATCATCATGGTGACAGGTTCACTTTGGTGGGCATGAGTCACTTAAAAATTTCCCTGTCTGTAGTGGCCGCGGCAAAGGAAATGAACAGCTTCTGTTGGAGCTCGGCTGACTGACAGGCTTTTATACTAAAGAGGAATTCCCATTTTAGACATTTATTGCAATATTCACAGACCACCTGTCACACGGACTCTGTTTGTAGCCATCGGACAGCTCCAAAATGGCAACCACAAACAGGCTTGGCGCTAGCTACTCCATTTCCTGACCTTCCCCTTTAACCCCTGTAAAGAGTTCTGGACTTTTACAGGGGTTCCTGGGCTGGGACTATGGAGTAAGCTGCTCTTTGGTGGAGAAAGCTGACAAGAAGGATCGTCAGATAGCCGGTTCAGATCCAGGAGATACTAAAACCAGCACAGATGTTACACCATATATGCTATCCACACTTATCTTTAGAACTAGGGTTCCCTGACTCATTGGACCTGGTCATATGGGCTCTCTTTTACTTGCATGGGAGTCCCAAAAATAGCTGAGCATACTTACATGTGTAGCCCTAGTGATGAGTGAGCTTGCTCGGTTAACACCTTATAACGCTCGCTCATCACTAGCGGCCACCTCTCTGTTCGCAGCATGGGGGTTGGGAGCTCTCCTTAGTGGAGATACGTGTCCCAGAGATCTATTAGACCTATTACATTTTTTTGGCCTTATTTTGAATCCTAATAATGAAGTAACCAAGATATTGCTGGTAATAGGAGAAAATGACGTTTTCTACATACCATTGTTTTTTTTGTGAGGAGTCTTTGGACCTCTGCATCAGGCTGAGGTAGGTGTATTTATTTAAAGAATTATTCCCATCTTCAGAAGTTATCACTTATCTAAAGGATAAAGGATAGGTGACATTTTGCTGATCAGTGGGAATCCACCACTGGGTTTCTTACCGACGCAGAGAACAAGGCAAAGCAAAGGCCGTTTGGCATGCAGTGATGGCTGAACACGCGCACCATTCTCTATGGGAGTACCAGAAGTAGCCGAGTACAGTGCTTGGCTTTTTCTGGCAGTCACAGTCATAAATAATGCACGGAGGGTTAGTGAACAGAGCTCCCAACCTTAAAGACAAGAAAGAAGGCAATTTTCATTTTCCGTTAAGATACCTCCCTCTGTCCTTTATTTGTGCCCATAGAGAAGCATTTCTGCTAGTGAAGCCCATTAGTGTTCCCACACAGAATGATACCATTTCACTGCTCCCACCATACAGAATAATATCCCAACACATCGTATGATGCCCCCACAAACAATATTATGCAATTTAGTACATTCCACTACACACAGTATGATGCCTTGACAGTTCCTCCACATACACTAAGATGCCCCACAGTCCTCCTACACACAGTATCATGCCCCACAGTCTCCCTTAGTACGGTTCACACACAATATTATGTCCCTAATGTCCCCCACATGCAGTATGATGCCAACCCACATACAGGATAATGCCTCACAGTCCTTCAGTTTGATGCTCATACACAGTGTGATGCCCTGATACAAGCATCCCATTTGCCTACTGTATTTGTCCTGCTTCTCGGCTGCTAGGCTTGTGTCCTGAAAATATCATGTGCCTTATAGGTCCTTCAATCTCCCCCCAAAGTGAAGGATGGAGTAGAGATCTAATGATGCCATGCTCCACTGTTGCATTCAACTGTATCTTTTTCGTGCGGGACATTCCCCCGACCTCCCAGGAAAGCTTCCCAAATTTTGGAGAATTGGAAGGTATAGATACACGTGTTGGGCCTCTGGTCCATTCAGATGGGACCCTGCAAAGCCCCGTTCTCAGGGGATTCCTATAAGTCCTATTCATATGAACTGGAGCTAGTCAGGGTCTCCATCATACAAACACCAGTCCTCTTTGTTGTCGCCAGGAGGTTTGCGTCTCCAATATCATCATACTTCACAAATCTTTCAAAACATCTCGGAGGCTCCATTAAGAAAAGTGAAGATCCCCTGCCCCCACAAATCAGGGAACCTTGGCAAATCTCCGGGGCGCACACTGGGCGCACTTCATGGAAGGCAACGGTTCGAGGTCTCTTGCGCCAAACCCCAGGACGCCCGGTCATTAAATAGCTGCTGTCCCAATGTAGATTCAGGAGGTTTGGGTGGCTGAAAAAATGGGGTGCAGCGATGACGAAAACGTTGCTGCCGACTCCACAGTCAGGAAGGTCTTCCAGAGACGTGGATCTGGTATAAAAAATAAAAAATTGGACTTCAATGTTCTAACAGCAACCATTGCAACCAGACAAAAAGGTACAATTTTATTGACTTTTATTTCACTATTGAACGCCTTAAAATTTTATATGTAATACATGGTTCTTCATGGAAAGTTCAAGTTTTTCTCCTTTTCCCAATAACAATCTGTTTTATTAACAGTGAACAGTAATGTCTGTCCCCCTGTCCACAATAACCACAGTCACACAACCAGCCAGGTCCAGACGTCTCTCCTCCACACTGACGCTGTTTGCTCTGAGCATGCGCATTGTATTTCCCTGCCAGACGCTCCGCTTGGTGACGTGTCGCAGAACCCGGAAATCCTTGTTCGTTCTGCGTTCCAGGTGCGTTCCACGTCTTCTCCACAAGATATCATCAGTTTGCCGTATTGAAGAGGACCATGACTGAGGTGGAGATGAATGGCGGCACCGGCTCCCTGTCCGCGTCCCCTCAGACCTCCAACCCCTTGTCTAGGAAACTCAACAAAATCCTGGAGACCCGGCTGGATAATGACAAGGTGAGGAGGAGAAAGGGGTGAAATCCGGTGTTTACATCTCAGCTGGGGCCCCAACATCTGTGCTGCGTGTAATCCTCGGCGTGGCTGCTCGGGTGTGCTGGGACTTGTAGTTCCCTACGTGTTGTTGGACACAGATACCTGTGGGCAGGGGCCTCTATCATAAAATAGATGAATTGTGTGCTCCCCGATACCCCAGTGTGCCCCCCAGAGAGCATGCCAGTGTACCCATGTGCCAGGCTACAGAGAGTGGAGCCTTGGAGAGCCTGTGTGCCCCTCTGTGCCCCCAGAGGGGAGAGCCTGTGTTTCACGCTGTGCCACCCCGGAGAGCATGCCAGTGTACCCATGTGCCAGGCTACAGAGAGTGGAGCCTTGGAGAGCCTGTGTGCCCCTCTGTGCCCCCCAGAGGGGAGAGCCTGTGTGCCCCTCTGTGCCCCCCAGAGGGGAGAGCCTGTGTGCCCCCCAGAGGGGAGAGCCTGTGTGCCCCTCTGTGCCCCCCAGAGGGGAGAGCCTGTGTGCCCCTCTGTGCCCCCCAGAGGGGAGAGCCTGTGTGCCCCTCTGTGCCCCCCAGAGGGGAGAGCCTGTGTGCCCCCCAGAGGGGAGAGCCTGTGTGCCATTATGTGCTCCCAGAGGGGAGAGCCTGTGTGCCACTCTTTGCCCCCCAGAGGGGAGAGCCTGTGTGCCACTCTTTGCCCCCCAGAGGGGAGAGTCTGTGTGCCACTCTATGCCCCCCAGAGGGGAGAGTCTGTGTGCCACTCTTTGCCCCCCAGAGGGGAGAGTCTGTGTGCCACTCTATGCCCCCCAGAGGGGAGAGCCTGTGTGCCATTATGTGCCCCCCAGAGGGGAGAGCATGTTTGCCACTCTGTGCCTCCAGAGGGGAGAGCCTGTGTGCCACTCTGTGCCCCCAGGGGATGACTATGAGCCTCTTTGCCTCCCGGAGAGCATGATAGTGTACCCAGGAGCCTGGAGTGGAGACTGAGTCTAGTTGGTATCACTGGTAACATTTACACGTGGCAGAAATCCCCCAGATCTCACCTACCATTGCCAGGTCCTTTGCAGATCACTTACTTGCTTGTTGTTGGTTTTGCCATGAACTTCAGCAAGAACTAAAGAAATCGAATCCACAAATACAGTCAGCGGAGGTTTATCACAGCATCTGCAGCAAAATCCAGAATCAATTAATATATTTTCAGTTTTTTTTCAGTCGTACCCTTGCTGATCTATTATTTGTGGTGTATCCTAATGATTGGCCATCAGTATGAAAGGTTTTAGTCACCTATTTAAAGTTCTTTTATAGACTTTATATGCCTCTTCTTTGTAGGAAATGCTGGAAGCCCTGAACTCTCTCTCCTCGTTCTTTACTGAAAACAGTTTGAGAAGCCGAAGAAACCTGCGAGGTGATATAGAGCGACGGAGCCTGTCCATAAATGAAGAATTTGTGACTATATTTAAGAATGTTAAAGAGGTTGGTGATGGGTATTATACTATTACAGTGTCAAATACTAGTTGGTTTTCTCTTGAAACACCTTATCTGTTAGCGTCGATACTTAACAGTATACATCAGGATACAGATCATAATCAAATAATTGTGATGATCTTTAATGGAGGGTAAGCTGGGTTATCATGGGTAGGAGCCACGGTTTATAGCACATCTCCACCCTTTCATGTACTATGCTCTAAATGACTCCTTAAAGAGGTATCCTCATGTTATTAACCTATTGTAGTTAGACAGTATCATTATAATTAAATTTGCAACTGACTTGCTTTTTTTCAGCTATCCTCCTGTAATGAGAGTTTTTATCTTACATAATGTAGAGCTGGTTTCCTTGGAGTTTTTCCACTAGAGCCTATTCAGACCCTGGCCGAGAGAGCATATTAATTACATTTCAGGAGAGGAGTTAACTCTCTCCATCTCATTGATTTCTATTCAGCACTTAGTTGCTCTCCTAACAAACTGCTGTTACAAATCTTGCAAAATCACCAGCCTAAAAATTAACTTTTAATTCAATCACTAAAAAACATATAATGGTAAAATTACCCAGATACACAGGGGGTCAGGGATACAAGTCAAATCCAAACAGTTGAATAATTCATAAGATAAAGGGCAAAAAAAAAGCTACTTTGCCCTGGTACGCCCTAATAAGGCCCTTCCTGACCGCGGAGGTTGGCACCCTAGTTGTTGACGATGTGGCGCCCCCGCTCAACGTCGGCGTCCCTAATAACGCCCTAGACCACCCTACGTATACAAAAATAGGGGACACAAAAAATAACCACACTTTCACCCATAATACCGAAAATTGAAAAAAATTAGGAGACAACTATTGTCTCGTGCAAAAAAGTGCTAAGTGCTGTAAATGTATCTCGTAGTATGCACACTGTAACCTTATCTCGTAGTCTAAAAAGCCTCTTAAGGCCCCTTTACATTTAGCGATGCACCAGCGATCCGACCCGGTCAGGATCGGTGCATCGCTAAATGATCGCTAGTGAGCTGTCACACAGGCAGATGTCGCAGCGACGCAGCGCACGATACTCACCTTTCACACACACAGCGATCCTGACGTCCTCCCGCCCACCTCCACGCGTCGCTCGTCGGCGCCAGCAGGAAGCTGACGACAAGAAATGGACCTGGACGTTCTCGCGTGAGCAGCGGGGGAGCCGGTCGGAGGTAAGTATCACACATAGCGATATCGCTATAACGTCACAAAATCGGTGACGTTATAGCGATATCGCTATGTGTAAAAACCCCTTTACAGTCAAGTGCTTATTTCAAAAGATATGGGTTTTTTCACAGGTCAAATAAGACTTATCTCATAATCAAAAATGCTAGCCTGCTACAATAATAAACCAAACCCATATAAAAAAAAAAAAACGTCTACAGAGAGATCAATGTCTATGGTCAACAGTATACAAAAATACACAAATATTTGTCCAAAATTAAGGACCAGCACAAAAGATGATGTAAACACTGCACATTGAAATGACAGCAAAGTGCTGTCTATCAAACAACTGTTTGCACATGCACAAAGCTGTAATCAGCCTAATATATTCCTGAGGCTCAGTCCACCTCATCAAACCTGCATATGGTAACAATGTAAACAGTGATCTAGCAGCAGTATGCATATAAGGCAATCCTTCATGAGGTTTATAATCACATCACCTCAATAAGCCTTAAATTCCTCATGTGGCAAGAAAAAATAAAAAGCTCAATGCAATAACCCTTTTCAAAATGCCAGCATATTATATAGACGGACTGTGCTGAATATACTCCCCATAATAATGCGAAAGACCATGAAAATTCATATATAAAATGACATTGCAGTACTCAGCATTTCACAAATCAGAGACATCTCCGTCTCAAAGGGTTAACATTGTTCATTGAAAAACATGCCACATGAAATCTGTCAAAAACATAGTGTGTAGCGTATACTTATCAGCCATAGATGCAGACAGGAACCCGACGCGTTTCCCCCTCTACATGAGTGAGAGTTCATCAGGGGTCAATCATCAGTGCCGCACACTGCATTGTCACTTCGGCCAGGGGTACTGAGTACCCACTTTTTGACCCCTGATGAACCCTCACTCATGTAGAGAGGCATGCGTCCTTTTGACGGTGCGCCGAGCTCACCAAAATGCAACACGGTGCGTTTGGTGCAGGTCGGCGCATCGTCAAAAGGAGGCGTGCGCATACCTGCGCACGGCCTGCGTACCCAATGCTAAAGATAGGGTACGCAGGTCGCATGCAGCGTCATGCGCCCATAGGCGGAGCTGACCGGAGGAGGTGCGGCCTTGGGCGGAGCTTCACGGCGGCCGTGCGGATCCCTCCAGAGCTACAGGAAACACTAGTGTGAAAGTATCCTAAGACAGCTGTCTTTAATGCAGGTAACGAGTTGATTAGGAGCGTCTAACTGGTCTGTAGGAGCCAGAACTCCTAATGGTTGGTAGGGGATCAAATACTTATTTCTCACAAATGCAAATACATTTGTATAATGTGATTTTCTGGATTTTATTTTGGATATTCTATCTCTCAATGTTAAGATTAACCTACCCTTAAAATTATAGGCTGTTCATGTCTTTGTCAGTGAACAAACTTGCAAAGTCGGCATGGGAATGGAGGGCTGCACAGATCTCATTGGTTGTGTGCTGCAATGTGTCCTTCTAGAACAGATTTTATAGCTGCATGTTTCTCAACTTTTTCAAGCCAGGTATCTCCAATGACTAAAAGTTTCAACGGGGTATCAAAACGCCAAATGCACTGTTAGAATCTGTGACGGTATATTTTATTGGACACCTTGTCAGAACGCTTGCTGCCCCCCATTGTAGGTAGTTAGGACCCATCTGTGTCCGCTTATTCATATAGTACATGCACCTGACTTACAGCATTTAATTCACAAATGATACATTTGCCCCCCCATGTATTCAGAGAAGAAAGACAAATCTGTAGGCCCACCTAATCGGTGCATGTGTCCTTCAGCATCTTCAAAACCGAATAACTTCTGAAGACGAGGTCAGCAGCAGGAGTATGTAATATTGTACTTTTTGTGACTATAATAATATAATTTTATTTTATTTATTTATTTTTGTTTAATAAGGAGCTTGAAAGTATAAATGAAGATGTCCAGGCGATGAGCAACTGCTGTGAGGACATGACCAGCCGTCTGAAGGTATCTCCTTGTGCGACTGTGGGGCTTTCTGTGTTCTCTTTATAGATGTGTTTTTAATTTTCACAAAGACTTAAAATGAATGAATCACATTTTTTAAATTAATTATATAAACTTTTAATTTTTTTTTTTTTAAATCATATGAATTTTTATTGAAATTTTCAACATACAACAAAAGGCAACACTCAACCAAACCCGCTCTGCCCCTCCTTGTTCCGGACCACATAGCAATTAGCAAGTATCTCCTTATATTAAACAACATATCTAAGCTGAATACGACAATCTGTATGCTCATGTGCAAATAAACATTATGAAAGATAAGTCCCAAGTCTCCAGTTTTCACCTGAACCAGGAAAGACAAACAGATTTTATATGCATCATTCTAAGGACCGTAATCAGAAGCAGGGGGTTGGACCAGATGGCCCAGGAGGTCCCTTCCAACTCTACGAAAAAAAAAAAGAAAGAAATATCTCACGCGACACAAGTAATAATATTACCCAGCACCCCCAAGTAAGGACGCAATATCCAAGCCTTGGTGAATTTTCCAGTCCTCCCATATTTTACAGAATTTATGCAGGGCTCTCCTCCTTAGTTATACTCTTTCTTCCAGACATATGAGTAGATTCATTTTTTCCATAAATTCCCTAAACATAGGTGGCGCCCTGTCCAACCAGTGCGCTTCTATAGTTTTCCTGGCTTGATATAGCGTTCTTTTAGTGCCAACCATTTGTTTGCATCTTCAGCAACCCCGTCCACAAAACCCAAGACACAAACCAGAGGATGCATAGGAATCACAACATTAAACACCGTGTTTATGTGGTCTATGACTTGGGTCCAGAAATTCCGGATGGAACCACGTGACCAAAACATATGTAGCAAATCGGCAGGGCCCAACCGCATCTCGGACACAAGTCATCCTCTCTTACCCCAATTTTATGCCGGAATTTGGGAGTCCTGTATACCCGATGCAGCAGGTACATCTGTGACAGCCATTGAGCCTCACTAGTGGACAGCTGGGAAATCGAGGATAATATGTCATCCCACTGCTCGTTGTCAATTCTCCCAACATCCTGCTCCCATTTCTCTTTAAGCTTCAACGGATGTTTATCTATAACCTGGGCAAGGAGTAGTTGATAAAATCTAGAAATTGCACCAGCGACACAACCTACCCCTGGGAGCTATTGTGGCTTTAAACTTTTAAATTTGATTTTTATTTTAAAAATAAAGGGATCCTGTCACCAGGTTTTTCTCATATGAGATAAGGCTGGTACCTGTAAGCCCTCCTACACAGCATTCTGATATGCTGTATGTATGCCTGCAACACAAGAAAAAGACCTGCCGATGGCAGAGCAAAGTACTGCAGTGCGCATGCGCAGGAATAGGCCACAGAGTGCCGACGCATGCGCACTGCAGTTTTACTGTCCCCTCGACAAAATGGCGCTGCACTGCAATCCTAAGCTTTAGCCTCACCGTTTTGCAGACACACAGAAGGCGAAGTGAGAAGTAACATCAGATACAGGGTGGATCATTTTGACAGATTCCCTTTTTAAAAGGGATTCTTTGAAAAATAACCAGTATGGCCATCAGGTGGTAATGACTAATGTATTTTTTTTTTTTTTTTCATACTGCGCAATCAACTGGAGAATGTTGTATCTAAGAGTACAGCTGCTGCAAGAGAAATGGAGGCTCACAAAGCCTCTATTCACATACATGACCACCCATGTACTTCATAGATGCTCCAGGTCCCTGAGAGCAGCTCTCTGTTTTGGAGGATAGAAGAGGGAGCGACATGTTAGCAAGTCTTGATATTGCTGGAGAACATGAGGCAAAGGTGTGTGTTTATATATAGGGATATATATCTCACACCCATGTCCCTTAATTTTAATGGTGGTCACAGTGTGGAGAATTAAATAAGATTTGCAATTTTTAAAGGGAACCTGTCAGGGCCATTTTACCTTTGAAACTAGGTATGTGGCTGTATCGATCCAATTGCAACAATAAAAATGATACCTGTTTTATAGTAATCAGATGTGTTATCGCTGAGAAACCGAGCTTTGAAGCCATATGCATATTAGTCTGGAATCCATTGGGGGTGTGTTGATTGTGCAATGACACACCTCCCATAAACTTCCTGGAAAATTTGCATGTGGCTTCGAAGCTCGATTTCTCGGATTACCGCAAAAAAACATAATGTTCTTCTTGTTGTAATAAGAACTTTACAGCTGTACCATTAGTTTCAGTAGTAATATCATCCAGATACAGTCCCTTTAAGCAGCTCGCATATCATGTACCTGGTGATTGCTGAGATTAATGTCTAAGAGAAACGTTGGACGGCTTTGAGATAATTAGGAAGAAATGCATTTATCATTGTGCTGCTGAACGGGCTGATATCTATATTGTCATCACATGCTCTGAATTTATTACTCAGTAATTATTTTTTGCTGTCAAGGCATCGGGCCAAGGATGGCGATCTGCCCTGACAATAAAACACAAAGTGGGCCATGATGTGGGGATCAGGAGTGTCTCGTGGAGACGTCCAAACAGACCCCTTTTTGTGCTGGACTTGGCAGCCGCGGTGCTATCATATTATGTGTGGTGATGTGCTGGGCTCATATGATGCAGTATGACACTAGCATTCATGGGCCAATGTACCATTGTATGCTTGTGCTGAACACCAGCTTTCTGAAAGTCCTCGCTGTAGACGAGCCTAGTGGGACTTGGAGGAAAACATACGGTAGCTGCTTGGTGCTTTCTGTTTTGGCAAGTTCTCCAAGTGCTCTTAATTTCACAGGCAATTAATCCATAATTCTCTGGAATCTCATTTACCATTGTGTTCTCCTGCTCTCCGTACACTGACAAGCTCGCTTAGCTCTGCTAAAGTGTCCTTTATTAACAGCTAAAGGAATAAACTACCTCTGCTTTAAATCTCCGGGTGACGTGGGACGCAGGATTTTTCATTAATTTGTAGTGTTCAATGAAGGGGATCCCATCTGTTTCCGGCTGGTGAAAACAGACCGGAGATTTTGATTTCTACTGTCTCAACTTTGAATACTTTTTCAATTAAAGCTGAGAAAAATCTGAGAATGGAGATAGGCATAGAAATTAAAGAGGTACCGCCGTGGGTGAAAAGGTCTACTGGTGGCAGCCTGCCACATTTAAGGCATCCAATATCTGGTTATTGACATCATATAGCAATTGTGACCCTAATTACAGAAAGATATGAGTGGGTCACTGACCAGCTACAGTGTTGCACCCTAATAGTTGGGTATAGGGGAACCTCAGCAGATGACCGCGCTGTTACTAAAAAATAAATCACTTTACGAAGCCTAACACTGATATTACCGCCATATAGTGACCATGTAGTGGTAGATACCAGTGCTGCAAATCAATTATAGATGGTGACTTAGGCTTAGTGCATACGTACCGGAACTCTCGCGGAAATTACCGCGAGAATTCCGGAATTCCGTTCCACGGGAAAATCGCATTTTAAATTCCCGCGGAAAAACTAGCATTTTGCAAGCGTATTTAGCTTGCAAAATGCTAGCGTTTTCCAAGCGATCTGTAGCATCGCTTGGAGAACTGATTGACAGGTTGGTCACACTCGTCAAACATAGTGTTTGACGAGTGTGACCAACTTTTTACTACTGAGGCCGCCTATGCAGCATCAGTAGTAAAAGAATGTAAAAAAAAAATAAAAAATAGTGTTATTCTCACCTTCCGACATCCCGCGCATCCGTTCCCAGTAATCCTTTGCGAAAATGCCCGCGATGACGTCCGTTCTCGCGGGATCGTGATGTCTTACGGTAATTCGCGATGACCGCGAGACTTCGCGAGAACGGACGCCATCGCGGGCATTTTCGCAAAGGCTTACTGGGACCGGGAGCGTGGAGAGAGGCGGGAATGCTGCGCGGGACGCCGGAAGGTAAGAATAACAATATTTTTTATTTTAAATTCTATTTTTTACAGGGATATGGTACCCAAAGCCCGGAGGACAGTCTCCTCTCCTCCGGACCGTGGGTACCATCCGCAATTGTTCTGCTTAATTTCTGCATGGTGTGCACAGCCACATGCGGGAAGTAAGCGGAACAATGCATTCCTATGGGTGCGGGATCGCTGCGATTCCTCAAATTAATGAGCATGCTGCGTTTTATACCTCGAAGCGATTCCGCCGCGGTAAAAACCGCAGCATTAGCACAGCATTGCGGAATCCCATAGGAATGCATGGGATGCTTATTTTTCGCGGCAATATCGCGCGGTTAAAACCGCCGCGGAAACGCGAAAAAAAACGCCACGTGTGAACTCAGCCTTACAGTTGACGGTCTTTCCGGTGAAGTTCTTCATTTTTCCTGTTTATTCCTTCTGGCCCAGACTGATATGACCACTTCTCCAGCCAGGACTCTGCTGTAGAGATTACAACACACACTTCTGACTCGCCACATTTCCTGCACCGTCCCCATGTATCCCCAACCTGCAAAAAACTCTGCATCGTACTTATACCCCAATGTTGAGCCGCTGCTGCTGTGTGTCCTTATTATTGCACATCCTGTGTGGTACAATAATGGCTTCTCTTAGTGCTCCACATAATAATGCCCACCACTGTGCACCTTCCATAGTAAAATGTCCTGTAAGTTGGTAAAATTATCAATTTCACATCTACCGTACATATAACAAAATGTACAAAGATATTCCCCCAGAAATCCCCGCAATAAAATTAATCAAAATGGATACGGCAATGTTGATTGCGGCAAGAGAGAAACATCCTGACAAAACAACCTACCATTAACAAAAAAATATGTTATGTTTATACAGGTTATTATGTATGCATGGTTTTTCTCAATATCTTACATGAAATCAGAATAAACATTTCCCGTTTTGGGTCAGTTAGGATTACCATAGTTATTAATATTTGCAAATGCCAGAATAATGAGAGAGAGAATATTGTAAGGCCGGTTTCACATTAGCGCTTTTTAAGCGCACGCACGGCCGGGGGTAGCTCCGCCCCCGAGCCGGCTCTCTGCCTGGCGTGCCCGCCCCTTGCTTGTAGCGCCGCCTACTAGCGGACAGCGGCGCCTGCGATCGGCGCACCCTATCTTTAGCATAGGGTGCGCAGATCGTGCGCAGGCCGTGCGCTAGTTGCGCTTTGACCTGCGCTGCGCACTTTTGACGGTGCGCCGTGCGCGCCAAAATCCGAAAAGTTTGATTTTGGCGCGCACGGCGCACCGTCAGAAGTGCGCAGCGCAGGTCAAAGCGCAACTAGCGCACGGCCTGCGCACGATCTGCGCACCCTATGCTAAAGATAGGGTGCGCCGATCGCAGGCGCCGCTGTCCGCTAGTAGGCGGCGCTACAAGCAAGGGGCGGGCACGCCGGGCAGAGAGCCGGCTCGGGGGCGGAGCTACCCCTGGCCGTGCGTGCGCTTAAAAAGCGCTAATGTGAAACCGGCCTAAGGCATTTTTATTACTGCATATTCAAAAGTTTACATACACTAAGATTACTATGCCTGTAAATAATTCTGGACTGCCCATATGACGATGTCATGTGTTTGGAAGCTTCTGATATGTTTTTTGGCAACATTTGAGTTACAGACACACCTGTGGGTGTATTTTAATGCCCACCTGACACACACTGCTTATTTGTGTAGCATCATGGGAAAGGCTAAAGAAATCAGCCAAGATCTCAAGAAGAGAATTGTAGACATTCACAAGTCTGGCTAATCCTTGGATACAATACCAAGATACCTGAAGGTGCCTCGTTCATCTGTACAAAAAATTATACTCAAGTACAAACAAGATGGGAATGTCCAGCCATCATACCGCTCAGGAAGGAGACGGGTTCTGTGTCCCAGAGATCATAGAATCATAGAATCGTAGAGTTGGAAGGGACCTCCTGGGCCATCTGGTCCAACCCCCTGCTCAAAGCAGGATTCGCTAAATCATCCCAGTCGGATGTCTGTCCAGTCTCTGTTTGAAGACTTCCATTGAAGGAGAACTCGCCACTTGTCGTGGCAGCCTGTTCCACTCATTGATCACTCTAACTGTCAAAAAGTTTTTTCTAATATCTAATCTGTGTCTCCTCACATTCAGTTTCATCCCATTGCTTCTAGTCTTTCCTTGTGCAAATGAGAATAAAGATGATCCTTCTACAATGTGACAGCCCTTTAGATATTTGTAGACAGCTATTAAGTCTCCTCTCAGTCTTCTCTTTTGCAAACTAAACATTCTCAAATCCTGCAACCTTTCCTCATAAGACAGGGTTTGCAGACCGGTCACCATTCTGGTCACTCTTTTCTGAACTTGCTTCAGTTTGTTGATGTCTTTTTTAAAATGTGGTGCCCAAAACTGGACACAATATTCCAGATGAGGTCTGACCAAAGAGGAGTAGAGGGCAATAATGACTTCACGTGATCTAGACTGTATTCGTCTGTTAATACATCCTAGAATTGCATTTGCCTTTTTTGCTGCTGCATCACACTGTTGATTCATATTCAGTCTGTGATCTATTAGTATACCCAAGTCTTTTTCACATGTGCTGTGGCTTAGCCCTATTCCTCCCATTCTGTATATGCTTTTTTCATTTTTATTGCCCAGATGTAGTACTTTGCATTTTTCCCTGTTAAAAACCATTCTGTTAGTTGCTGCCCACTGCTTTGGTCTGACATGTGCATATCAACCCATGGACAAAAAAAAGACTTTGTGAAGATGATGGCTGAATCTGGTAAGATTGTGTCAATATCCACAGTGAAATGAGTACTGTATCAGCATGGGCTGAAAGGCCACTCTATCAGAAAGAAGCCATTACTCCAAAAGAAACATGAAAAGGCAGATTAATGTTTGCAAATGCACACAGGAACAAAGACCTTAATTTTTGTTAACATGTCCTGTGGTCTGATGAAACTAAAATTGAACTTTTTGGGCATAATGACCATCAATACATTTGGAGGAAAAAGGGAGAAGCTTAGAATCTTAAGAACACCATGCCAACTGTGAAACACGGGTAGCAGCATCATGTTGTGGGGTTGTTTGCTGCAGGAGGGACTGGAGCACTTAACAAAATAGATGGCATCATGAGAAAAGAAGATTATGTGGCAATACTGAACATGTAGCACTATCTTATTACGGTTTACAGACATTATGATGTTTATGGTTAAATCCATTAATTCAAGGGAACATTTTGTAAGGATATCATTCCAGCAGCTCAAAAAATCGTCACAGAAAATGTAAATAGGTACCTTTTTGAAATGCAGACCTTGACGTTAGTGTCTTATGGTCCCACTAAGTGCGAACTTCTTGGCTCAAAAGTGTTTCATATCGATGGATCTGTTCCTTCAGGTCACAAGATTCAGGTGTAGCACCACTTAATTCATTGAATACCTGTGGCAATTTCGCTGGGCATTGCTCCATTTCTTAGTGACAATGCAGACCATGAAGAGAGGAACCTGTTCACAGGTCTTTTATAGATAACCATTGTGAGGCAGTGACCCCTGTTACAGCTAGGAGGCGCTGTATGTGCTCCTCAGGATACGCATGGAGGCATAAAGGTGATGTTGAGACAGTGACCGGCGTCATTGTGAATGGCAGGTATGTGTTGCAGAGGAGATCCTCTGCGCTGTAAGCCAGTAATGTTGCTCTGGGACCTGTAGTCCTACGAGTCTTGTTTTTGTTTTACTTACTAGTGGGGCTTACAAGGTTAGTTGGAGAGCTGGGCGGGACTGACTAACCACACATACACCGCCCTCCTATGGGGATGGTTACAGCTACATAATGTGACCAGGGTTTGGGTTACATGGTCTGTGTTCTAAGGTCCTTTGAGACAGGAAGGCCTGTGTTGAAAGGTCCAAGGAGTGGACTTCCTGAAGAGCACGAGGAGATGCCGTATGTGCATCGTCTGTGACGGCACTGCGTTGGGAAACTACCGTTCTTCTGAGGGTCTTGGCTATTGAGAATGTCCTGGTCACAAGGATGGTGATCCCAGTAAGACAGCATCTCCATGAGAGAGGACTGACAGGAGGTTAGTGTGTGGAGCAGGAGCTCCAGGAAGGTAACTCCAGACAGGGGGTTATCATAACGGCAGAGAAGCTTCTGCCCTTAAAAAAACTGTTGGTGGTTATTATGTTCCGTTGATGTATATAATAATAATAATAATAATAAATTTTATTTTTTATAGCGCCGACATATTCCGCAGCACTTTACATTTCAGAGGGGATTTGTACAGACAATAGACATTACAGCATAACAATAATCACATACAGTAGATTATAACAAATACCAAGAGGAAAGAGGGCCCTGCTCGCAAGCTTACAGTCTATGAGGAAAGAGGTAGACACGAAAGGTGGGTGGTAACAGTTGCCCTGATTGTATGGACCAGCCATAATGTTAAGTGTGTATCAGTACAGACACAGAGGGCTAATGGATGCATAAAGCATGTGGGAACATGATGCGGGAAATCTGGTTATGGTAAAACTTATGGCTGTGCCACACAGGGATAGATTAGGTTAATGTGTTGAGGCGATAGGCCAGTCTGAATAAATGTGTTTTCAGGGCACGCTTAAAATTGTGGGGATTGGGGACTAATCGTATTGACCTGGGAAGTGCATTCCAAAGAATTGGCGCGGCACGTGTAAAGTCTTGGAGACGGGAGTGGGAGGTTCTGATTATTGAGGATGCTAACCTCAGGTCATCAGCAGAACGGAGGGCGCGGGTAGGGTGGTATACTGAAACAAGGGAGGAGATGTAGGGTGGTGCTGAGCCATGGAGGGCTTTGTGGGTGAGGGTAATAAGTTTATACTGAATTCTGGAGTGGATGGGTAGCCAGTGTAATGACTGGCACAAGGTAGAGGCATCGGTGTAACAATTGGTGAGGAATATGATCCTGGCTGCAGCATTCAAGACAGATTGGAGAGGGGAGAGTTTGGTAAGAGGGAGACCGATTAGAAGAGAGTTACAATAGTCGAGACGAGAATGAATAAGAGAAACAGTAAGAGTTTTTGCAGAGTCAAAAGTAAGAAAAGGTCGAATTCTAGAAATGTTTTTGAGGTGCAGATGACAAGAGCGAGCCAGTGATTGAATGTGGGGGGCAAAGGAAAGCTCAGAATCAAGTATGACCCCAAGACAGCGGGCCTGTTGCTGGGGAGTAATAGTGGAGCCACACACAGAAATAGCAATGTCGGGTATAGGTACATTAGTAGAGGGAGGAAACACCAGGAGTTCAGTCTTTGACAGGTTCAGTTTCAGATATAGTGAGGACATGATATTAGACACAGCGTTTAGACAATCGCCGGTGTTTTCTAGAAAGGCTGGCGTGATGTCAGGAGAAGAAGCGTATAATTGGGTGTCATCAGCATAGAGATGGTACTGGAAACCAAATCTACTGATTGTTTGACCAATAGGGGCAGTGTACAAGGAGAAGAGGAGGGGGCCTAGAACCGATCCTTGGGGGACCCCAACAGTAAGGGGAAGGTGAGAGGAGGAGGAACCGGCAAAAGATACAGTAAAGGAGCGGTCGGAGAGATAGGAGGAGAACCAGGAGAGAACGGTGTCCTTGAGGCCAATGGAACGGAGCATAGTGAGGAGGAGCTGATGATCCACAGTGTCGAATGCTGCAGAGAGATCCAAGAGAATTAGCATGGAGTAATGACCATTTGATTTAGCTGTTAGCAGATCATTAGAGACTTTAGTGAGGGCAGTTTCAGTGGAGTGTAAAGAGCGGAAACCGGATTGGAGCGGGTCGAGAACAGAGTTTTCTGAGAGATAGCGGATAAGACGGGAGTGGACCAGGCGTTCCAGGAGTTTAGAGATGAAGGGAAGATTAGAGACAGGTCTATAGTTAGCGGCACAGTTTTGGTCGAGGGATGGTTTTTTAAGTAGTGGATGTATGATGGCATGCTTAAATGAGGAGGGAAAAATACCAGAAGAGAGAGAGAGGTTAAATATTTTAGTTAGGTGAGGGGTGACAGCAGGGGAAAGGGACTGGAGGAGATGTGACGGAAATGGGTCACTGGTGCAAGTAGTTGGGCGAGAAGATGCAAGGAGCCTGCTTACTTCTTCTGTGACTGGTTCGAAATCAGAGAGTGAGCTAGATGCAGTGGGAGGAGGAGGAGGACCGTGCATGGTATGAGGTGATTGGGAGATAATTTCCTGTCGAATCTGGTCAATTTTTTCTTTGAATTAATTGGCCAGATCGTCAGCTCGGAGCTCCGTGGTTGGGGCCTGTACTCTTGGATTGAGTAGAGAATGAAAAGTGTCAAAGAGACGTTTTGGGTTATTGGACAGTGAGGTGATGAGGGTGTTGAAATAGGTTTGTTTGGAGAGGTGAAGGGCAGTGTTGTATGTTCTACATATAATGAACTGTTCGTGGTGTGGTTTATGTTCTGGAAACAAAACCGGATAGACTGTGTCAGAAAAACGTGCCGGTGTGCTTTAATCCTGTTGCCAAGCGAGTGTCCCCCAACACACTCAGTAAGCGCTGTCTTACACCAGTCATAGAAAGTACTTGTGCTGGATGGAATTATAGAAACAGAAAAAAGGAGGTCACTTAAGGTTGGATATGTTAGTAAATTGTAAGTTAAGCGGATAGTCCTTCCCCCAATATATATTGGAAAAAATCAATTTGAAAGACCTAATGACATCCGGGGTCTTTGCAATGTGGAGCTTCCAAAGCTGCATGAATAACCTGGGAAAGAAAACGGGAGCTCACCAGCATGGCCAATGGTAATATCCACTGCAATACTCCCAAACGGCGAGTGCAGCATTCAGCTGGCACTCAGACCGCCCTTAACCGCCTGAAACGCATAATTTTTTAATGTCCCCATCGCGTTTTTTATTTTTTTTAACTTTTAATGGACCAATAATAAAATTAATTTTTTATACTACCAACTGATGGATATGCTGGATTTCTTCCCATGTGTTTGTTATTGCGGAGTCAGCCAGCTGAATACCGCACCTGCCGTTTGGGACTGTTGTAGCGGATATTACCATCAGCAATGCTGGTGAGCTCCTTTTTAATTTTTACAGTTAAGTGTAGCATAGCTCCTGGTGGGCTGTTCTTAGTGCGGGGCCTGGGACGACACCTCCACCCCCTCCCCCCCCAGTAGATACGCTGCTATATGTAACCCAATTATGTAGTGATTTAGCTTTATTAACGTAGAAATTCCCCTAAAGAATTGTTGTGCTCTGTAATGTGTGTTACAAGGGACCGGAGTAATGTTCTATGAGTGAAGCCTGATCAGTGAGCTCCAGCTGTGCGCTGCGTCTTACAAGTCTCTGGGGAGCCTGTTTCTCTGATAACATTGCTTATGATTGGAATTTCGGAGCAGGTGAGAATAACATCTAAGCTAATGGGCAGCAGCAGATGTAATGGAAACATATGGTGACTGCATCTCTGCACAGGAAATCAATCTTATGTGTTCAGCATTTTCTGGTGGCTTTATTGCAGGTGAGATGTCACCTGGTTTTACAACCTTTACCTTCAATGGTCATTTTTCATCTCGCAGAACAGAACTGGCTAACAACCTGGACTCGGAGAGATAAAGGAGAGAGTTTATATAGGATGGGGTTTTGTACAGCAGAACTTATAGCCCACTGGCGTGCAGTACCCCAAACTTATTAATTTAGCACATCTTTGGGCTATCCTGTGCCAAAAGATGAAATCCTTGCGAGCTACATTGTAATCCAACTTTCTCTCGTATGTTATAGTACATTTTTAGCGTGGTGCCATGCACATTTTCCTCTGTGGAAATAAATAAAAAATACATTTATTATATTATATACAGTTGTGCTTAAGTGTGCATACTGCTTTGCCTTTTTTTCACAGAATATGAATGATGGCACCAAAACTTTTTCTCCACTCATGGTTAGTGGTTGGGTGAAGCCATTTATTGTCAAACTACTGTGTTTTCTTTTTTTAAATCATAATGACAACCCAAAACATCCAAATAACCCTGATCAAAAGTTTACATACCCCTTTTCTTAATACCGTGTATTGCCCCCTTTAACATCAATGACAGCTTGAAGTCTTTTGTGGTATTTGTGGATGAGGTTCTTTATTTTCTCAAATGGTAAAGCTGTCCACTCTTCTTGGCAAAAAGCCTCCAGTTCTTGTAAATTCCTGGGCTGTCTAGCATGAACTGCGCGCTTGTGATCTCCCCAGAGTTGCTTAATGATATTGAGGTCAGGAGACTGAGATGGCCACTCCAGAACCTTCACTTTGTTCTGCTGTAGCCAATGACAGGTCGACTTGGTCTTGTGTTTTGAATCGTTGTCATGTTGGAACGTCCAAGTACGTCCTATGCATAGTAATATTAAAGCAATTATTCCCTGTACTAAAGAACTTGTATCCTTGCGAAGATTGCACCAGTTCTACAAGGTTCAATTTGGTGTTTACGTAGACATATTTACAAACTATTTCCCCTTCCTTTTTTTTTTAATTTTCTATCTTTTATTTGGTGAAAGGCTCTTTACTGATACGGCAGCCGTATGCAAGAAACAGAGTTAGGGTACCGTTACATTTAGCGATGCACCAGCGATCCCGACCATGATATGACCCGGTCAGGATCGCTGGTGCATCGCTAGTGAGCTGCCAAACAGGCAGATCTCACCAGCGACATAGCAGTGGTCGGGGGTCGCTACTTACCTGTCAGACGAGGCGATCCTGACGTCCTCCCGCCCGCGTCCACTCGTCGCCACAGCAGGAAGCCCAGCAGGAAGTGGCCGACGAGAAATGGTCCAGGAAATTCTCGCGCGACCAGCGATAACCAGCGGGAGAGCCGGTCGGAGGTAATTATCACATGTAGCGATATCGCTAGCAATATTGCTGCTGCGTCACAAAACTAGTGACGTTACAGCGATATTGCTAGCGATATCGCTATGTGTAACAGGTCCCTAATGAGGCTCTGACTAACCTCTGTGAGTAGAGCGGATTAGAGACAGCAGACAAATCCAAAGATCTGCTGATTGGTGCCTTAATGGAACAGGACTCAGAGCAGCGTACCATGGCACCTAAAAAAAGAGCCTGACCCAGATGAGCCCAGTAATGGACGTTGTCCCAGAAACAACATGTGGGGGTACCAACAATGCCAGTTCTGGGACGAGTAGTGACTTTTCTTTGCAAATGGCTTTACAGCAGCTGAGAAAATGTAATGCCAGTTTGCGCCTGCAGCTTATTCTACAGTACCAGGTTGAGAGAGGGGCTGCTGCGGCAGAGCGTCAGACAGGGAGAGATTTACATCTTCGGATGGCCCAACTACCAAGGGGTAACAGTTCTCAGCTACCCTATTCCAGGATATAAATCCAAAAGACCGTGCTTGGAAAACTTCTCTTTGATGGAGAAAGATGGAAACTTAGATACCTTTCTTTGAGTGTTTGAAAAAACCTGCAGGCAGTACCATCTGTCCCATTATCACTGGGCACAGTATTTAACTCCAGGACTGAAAGGCAAGGCCTTGGAAGTTTTTGTGTACCTTTCATCAGAGCTAGATGACTCTATATACGAGGCCTTGGTCAGGAGATACAATCTCAACCTTGAAGTGTAACGGAGAAAGTTCTGGAATCTACAGCGGGGATCAAATGACTGCTATGCAGATGTCGCGAGAACCATGTTCCATCAATGGATCTGAGAACTTCCTGTTGCCAATTTGAGGAACTTGAGGATCTTATGGTTAAGGATCAATTCCTCCATGTCTGTCCTAAGGATGTACAATAATTTATGTGCAATCGAGAGCCGAAGATTCTCGTGAGCGCTCACGTTGCTAGCTGGGATCTCACTTCAGCTCTGCCCGGGTTTGAACGGAGCCTCACTGACCGGTAGCAACCTCTACGATGTCACCCCCGGTCACTGACGCTGCGTTCCCAGAAGCTTATGCACCAGTGTCGCGTCTTGGCACCGTCCAGGTTGAAAACTAATTATCCCCCAGACATGGATTACAGCGTGGGCCAGAACAACAGACAGGTATGGTTTATTTTTTTTATTTTAGTTTTATTACAGGAGAATGAGTGCTTCGGTGGAATAAGCGTTTGAGTATAACTGTGTTTTGTTATTTTTAAATAAAGTAAAACTCCATTTTGTTTTATCTAATATATAAAGCTCAAGTGTGTGTATGTATGTGTGTATGTCCGGGATTGGCATCCGCACCGTCGCAGCTACAGCCACAAAATTTGGCACAGTCACACGTCTGGACCCCGAGAGCGTCCTAAGCTATGTTGTGAGGCGAAATTTTAACCCCGCGTGTTCCAATTCACCAAACAATTTTGCCCCTATCTACAAAAAGTGTGTGTGTATATCAAGCCCCGCCCCTCATTATGATGACATAATGGTTGCCATGGCCACGCTGATGTCATCATAGGTTGCAAGCCCCGCCGCTCATTATGATGTCATAATGGTTGACTATGGGATGGAGGATGTGTGATGGGTATATGGGCACTGGACTATGGGATGGAGGATATGTATGATGGGTATATGGGCACGGGACTATGGGATGGAGGATAATTTGCTATAACTTAACCACAGTTAGTTACTATGCCCGGGCAGAGCCGGGCTCTTCAGCTAGTTTCTAATAAAAGACTTTATTCTGGCTGTGTCTTTATTTACCATATAACTATAGGATTAGTAATGGATAGGTGTCTTATAGATGCTTCTCCATTACTAAGCCGTGGGCTTGATGTCACCTGACAATACAAAGGTGACACCAACTACACAAATATGAACCCCACTTGCCACCGCTACAAGGCAAGTGGGAAGAGCTGGGCAAAGCGTCATAATTGACACATCCAATAGATGTGCCTTTTCTGGGCATTTGCGGGCTATTTTTAGGCTGGGGGGGTCAATATCCATGGCCCCTTACCAGCCTGAGAATCCCAGCCACCAGCTGTGAGCTGTGAGCTTTAGCAAGGCTGGTTGTCAAAAATGGGGACCCCACACCGTTTTTTTAAATTATTTAAAAAAAAGTGTGGGGACCCCTCTATTCTTCTTGATAACCAGCCTTGCTTAGAGTTGCAGCCACCAGCTGTGAGTTTTACCTGGCTGGTTATAGAAAATACAGGGCAACGCATGTAGTTTTTTTTTCATTTACCGTATTTCATAGAATCGTAGAGTTGGAAGGGACCTCCTGGGCCATCTGGTCCAGACCCTGCTCAAAGCAGGATTCGCTAAATCATCCCAGTTAGATGTCTGTCTAGCCTCTGTGTGAAGACTTCCATTGAAGGAGAACTCACCACTTCTCGTGGCAGCCTGTTCCACTCATTGATCACTCTAACTGTCAAAAAGTTTTTTCTAATATATAATCTGTGTCTCCTCCCATTCAGTTTCATCCCATTGCCTCTAGTCTATCCTTGTGCAAATGAGAATAAAGATGATCCTTCTACAATGTGACAGCCCTTTAGATATTTGTAGACAGCTATTAAGTCTCCTCTCAGTCTTCTCTTTTGCAAACTAAACATTCCCAAATCCTGCAACCTTTCCTCATAAGACAGGGTTTGCAGACCGGTCACCATTCTGGTCACTCTTTTCTGAACTTGCTTCAGTTTGTTGATGTCTTTTTTAAAATGTGGTGCCCAAAACTGGACACAATATTCCAGATGAGGTCTGACCAAAGAGGAGTAGAGGGCAATAATGACTTCATGTGATCTAGACTGTATGCTTCTGTTAATACATCCTAGAATTGCATTTGCCTTTTTTGCTGCTGCATCACACTGTTGACTCATATTCAGTCTGTGATCTATTAGTATACCCAAGTCTTTTCACATGTGCTGTGGCTTAGCCCTATTCCTCCCATTCTGTATATGCTTTTTTCATTTTTTTTGCCCAGATGTAGTACTTCGCATATTTCCCTGTTAAAAACCATTCTGTTAGTTGCTGCCCACTGCTCCAGTTTATTTATATCTTTTTGAATCCTCTCTCTTATCTAGTATTAGCTATCCCTCCTAGCTTTGTGTCATCAGCAAATTTAATCAGTTTACCCTCAATTCCTTCATCTAAATCATGGATAAAGATGTTGAACAATACAGGGCCCAGGACAGAACCCTGTGGTACCCCACTTGAGACATTCTTCCAACTGGATGTGCAGCCATTTACGACCACTCTTTGGGTCCGATCACTAAGCCAGTTATGAATCCACCTAACAGTTGCCTTGTCCATTCCATACTTAGTCATTTTTTCAATAAGGATTGTATGAGATACTTTGTCAAATGCTTTGCTGAAGTCAAGATATACTATATCTACAGCATTTCCTTGATCCACCTAATCAGTGATTCCGTCATAGAAGGAAATTAAGTTAGTCTGACATGACTTATTAGTTACAAACCCATGCTGACTCTGTTTAATCGCTTCATTCTTATCCAGGTACTGACATACATGTTGTTTAATAATTTGTTCAAAGATCTTTCCTGGTATAGAAGTCAGACTCACCGGCCTATAGTTGCCTGGGTCCACGTTCTTCCCCTTTTTGAAGATAGGAACAACATTTGCTCTTCTCCAGTCTTCTGGGACTTCTCCTGTTCTCCAAGATTTTTCAAAGATTATGGAGAGGGGTTCAAAAATTTCCTCTGCTATCTCCTTCAGTACTCTGGGGTGTAATTCATCTGGACCTGGAGACTTGAATTAATTTAGGTTAGCTAAGTGTTTCCTCACTATCTTTCTGTTTATAGATATCCTGGATTCTTCTATTCCCTTAATAGGACAGTGAAGAACAGTTGATGTTACATTTCCTTTCTGAGAGAAAACAGATGCAAAATAGGAATTTAAAAGTTCAGCCTTCTCAACATCCTGTCTTACCATTTCATCCTGTAAAAATCCTATAGCATCTTGCGGATTGTAAGACGCACTTTTGTTTCCCCCAAATTGTGGGGGAAATGGGGGTACGTCTTACAATCGTATAGTGCAAAAAATTGGGGGAAAAAAGACTTACTGTTGTGGTGGCAGTGGCGGCTGCGGTAGCGATGGCGGTAGCGATGGCGGCGGCTACTGAGCAGGCTGGTACAAGGCAGGGTCTCCGGTGGGGCAATGCATCAGGCCTGGAGCTGGGGGTATAGCTGCGGTTAACCGGCGGTGCGCGTGCGGCATAGTGCAGGGCGGCGCCATGACACTTCCGGGAACAGGCTGTGAGTTTCCGGTTTCCGATGGAATACCGGTATCACAGCCTGTGTCTGCTGGACTACAAGAAAATGGCCGCCGAACCGGCACATGCGCAGATGGAGCTCTGTCACTGCAGTTGTGAAAAAAAGCTGGCAGCAGGAACAGGAGGCTCCGCTGCACACGGAGACCTAAAGCAGAGGAGGGAGAGAAGCATGTTTCTCCTCCTCCTCCTCGTTTGCAGGGATGGATATTGATTGGTGGAGGGAACTGTTGCTGAGCTGCCTCCACCAATCAGGTATCTATCCCTGCAAAATGTATAGTAGCAATTTCCTTTACCACAGTGCACACATTATTCCGAGATCCTTGGGAGAGTTGAGGCAGTGCACACATTGAAGGGAAGTACAACCCCCATCATCCTTCAGAATACCGTATACTCTATCAATGGGTGTATTCTGATGGATGATGGGGGTTGTAGCCATATTTTGGTGTAAATAGGGATAGTGCCCAAAGTGTTTATTGCAACTGTGACTACCACCTCCCTCATCTTTCAGAATACACCCATGTATACAGTACATAGGTGTATTCCTATTGATGAGGGGGGTGGTAGTCACAATATATGGTACTACACACACAACACACTGTACTGTGATTGACAGATCCCTAGAATAGTGCGTTATTCACAGATCCCTATAATAGTGCGTGATTCACAGATCCCTATAATAGTGCGTCATCCACAGATCCCCATAACAGTGCGTCAACCGCAGATCCCCATAAGGCCTCTTTCACACATCAGGTTTTCGCCGTCAGGCGCGATCCGGCGCTTTTGACAGAAACCGGATCCGGCGAAATGCAATGCCGGATCCGGTTTCACCCCCATTGACTTGCATTTGCGCCGGATTGCGCCGGATGGCCATGCGTTTCATCCGGTTTTCATTCATCCGGCAATGTGTCGCAATGTGTCGCGATCCGGCGTCTGGAAAAAACGTCTACTGTAACGTTTTTTGTCTCCGGCGAAAAAGCCGGACACGTCGGATCCGGCGCGTCCGGCTTTTTCACACAATGAAAGCCTATGAGCGCCGCAGTGCGCCGGATCCGGTTTTTTGGTCTGAGCATGCTCAGTAGCTCTGCCCACAAGACATATATAAAAGCAAGACAGTGGGACCCACAGCCACACCCAACATGCCACCCAAGAAAGCAACCAAGCGAAGCAGGAGAAGGCAGGAGACCACTGCAGCACCATCAGCACCACCACCACCCCAAATGGAGCAGCAAATAGAACATGCTGAGGAGGGGAGGCCAGCAGCAGATGAGAGACGGTAATTATCAAATCCCCCATTCCTCCAAACTAGGGCCATGGAATATCAAGATATTCATTGGCCCTTTGTTTCTCTTTATTCAACAGCCGCCAAAGAGATGCAGCAGCAGCACCATCAGCACCACCCCAAATGGAGCAGCATGCTGAACGGGAGGGGAGTCCAGAAGCAGATGAGAGACGGTAATTATCAAATCCCCCATTCCTCCAAACTAGGGCCATGGAATATCAAGATATTCATTGGCCCTTTGTTTCTCTTTATTCAACAGCCGCCAAAGAGATGCAGCAGCAGCAGAAATGGCATCACTGGCAGCAGCAATACCCACAGCCATGGAGTCTGGCCATCAACAGGACAGCACATCTTCTTCTGGGAGCCCTCCCTCGCATCGTCAGCGTTTGACGGTAAGTTTTTATTTCCAAAATCCATCATCTCTGTAATATATGTCTATTCATTGCCTTTTATTTCAAAACAGGAATCACAAGATGAAGAGGAGCTCCCAGAAGAAGAAGGAAGGGGTGGACAGACACCTGGAGTGGGCTCACAATTCGTAAGTTTTTTGCATCAAACGCAGAAACACAACATCACACTACACACAACACATAGAAAACAATGTTCTGCAGACCACACACAGCAAACAAATGCCTACATCCAAAGACATAACATTTTTTGTTTTCTTCTCTAGTCTTCCCAATCTGGTGCTCGGCCAAGAGGTCCTCGCAGTGCCTCCCAGGGTCGTCGGCGACAGCAACGCGGCGGTCACCAGCGTGTAAGTATAAATATTTTTGCTTTGTTTTTTTGCACTTTTTATTTCATTTCTTTTGTGGAGGCTAATTATGTTATTTTTGTCTTTTTCTTTAACAGCCTTCACAGCGTGCTCCCGACTCTGACGGTGAGGATGGAGGGATTGATGTGGACCGCCTCATCGATCTCGTCAGAGAAAGGGAGCCGCTCTGGAATATGGCTGACCGCCGCCACGCTGACCTGATCATTACCCGACGACTCTGGGAGGAAATCTGTTCTCTCCTTGTGGGCCGCTGGGAGGACCTCGAAGCTCGGGACCAGATTAAAGAGCGTAAGTATATACAGTAACGGTTGCTTGATGTAAACCAGTGTTTCCCGAACTCCAGTCCTCGTGGTCCCCACGGATCATGTGTTCAGGATTTCTATTTACTATTGAAATCCTGAAAACATGACCCCTGGGGACCATGAGGACTGGAGTTTGTGAAACACTGATGTTGTATACTAACCACTCCTTTCTCGTTTCAGGGAACAGAATTGTGAATCGGTGGCGGTCTGTGAGGGATCGTTTCAAGAAGGAGTTCAATAAAGAGATGCGGGCCCCGAGTGGATCTGGAGGACGCAGGAGCAAGTACAAGTACGCACAAGCCCTGTCGTTCCTCCGGGAAACAATGCTCACCAGAAGGTAAATATTACACACCACATGTGAAAAAAATGTTAGATGTAACTTTTTTTTTTCAGCCAGGGCCATACCATGTCAGTATTTTAATTGTTTTTTTTTCTCTTTATTCCACAGCACGGTGAGCAGCACTCGGGAGCCTGCACGATTGGACCCTTCTGAGGCGATCCCTGAGGAGACCGGCACCGAGGGACACTTCGACCGCCCCGGTACATCTGCACCTTCCCAGCCTTCCCACACATTCGACCCATCTGTCCCATCCACCAGCACAGGAGCATCGTGGCCGCCTACATTACATGAAGCTGCTGGTGAGGAGATCGCTTTCCCTTTACCCCACCCTTCTGCCCCTGCCGCCTCTAGTACACCTGCGGGTACTGGGCGACAGCGGCAGAGGGGTCAGGAAAAGAGTTATGCGCAAGAGTTATTGCATCTGAATGCATCTTTCCAGAACTGTCTAAAAGTCTTTTCAGAGCAAATCTCCGCAGGCTTTCAGCAGATCAACTCCAGCATTCTGGAGGTGAAGACACTTCTGCAAACCATGCATTCAGAAGCAAGATCTTCGCCAAACCACACCTTTTTCAGGTCTGTTGTGGAGCGCATGGAAACGCTCTCTCCTGCCCAGCAGATGCATGTAATGCATTCGTGCCACGGTGCTCTACAGCAGGTTACCTCCCAACCTCCACCTCCCACCACTGTAGTTCCTCCACCTGCACCCCCTCCAGCCACTTTCCATCCTCCCCCTCCTATTACATCTGCACACCCTCCAGCCACTTTTCATCCTCCCCCTCCTACTACATACCAGCAACCTGCCCAGTACCAGCAACCTCCCCAGTACCAGCAACCTCCCCAGTACCAGCAACCTCCCCAGTACCAGTCATCTCCCCACTTCCAGCAACCTGCCCCGTACCAAACTCCTTCCCCGTACCAAACTCCTTCCCCGTACCAAACTCCTTCCCCGTACCAAACTCCTTCCCCGTACCAAACTCCTTCCCCGTACCAAACTCCTTCCCCGTACCAAACTCCTTCCCCGTACCAAACGCCTTCCCCGTACCAAACTCCTTCCCCGTACCAAACTCCTTCCCCGTACCAAACTCCTTCCCCGTACCAAACTCCTTCCCCATACAACTTTCCATCAACATCATCTGCTCCTACAGTCCCTGCCCAACCCTCCACTCCACCACCCACCACCTCTTCTGCTTCCCACATGTCCACCCATTCTGTAGTTTTTTCCACACCTTCACCTCTAACTGTTCCTTCCCCACCAAGATCCCAGTCCTCTCTCCACACACCCAGTGTCGAAGTGTCCCGCAGCCCCTCCAGCAGTATTTCCACCCCACAGTACACAGAATTGTAATGTGTGTTTTTTGTAATAAAAATGCCCATTGGGTTTAAAACCTTTCTAAAAAAGTTTTTTTGCACTTTAAAAACATTTTACAAAAAAAAAAAAATTTAAATAAAAGTTAAATTATCGTTTCACAATGGTTGTCTGTCATTTCTTTCTGCGGCGAACTATGTTTTAAAAAAAGGTTAAATACAGGGTATTTCAAAGGTAAAAAGGTATTCAAAACCAGGTATAACTGTGGGTAAATTTTAGCTTTTTGCCACAGTTGTGTTCCTGGTTGTGTTTGAAGCAAAGTATTTCACTTAAAAAGTTGTGTTTATTGTTGGTGATTTCCTACCAATGTACACAACTTTTGTTAAAAGGTGAAATACTTTGCATAAAACACAACCAGGTACACACCTGTGGCCTAAAGCTAAAAATAGTAAGACCATGACAAGATAGCCAACTTTGGTTGGCAAAGGTATATACTGTTGGTCCAGAAGGTACACAAGTTTAGGGCAAAAATCTCTCACACTCTGTCATCCCAGTGTACTCTGCCTTGAGGTGACATAAAGTATAGTGGAAAATTGTCCCTGAAACCGTCACAGAACTTCTAGTGGTAATATTTCCAATGACAACATCCATCTTCGCCAGTAACTTGCTCTTCTCTCCAACCTGCACTTTCTTCTCTACAACCTGTCAAAGAAGGGCTGTAGGAACATGCTATATCTAGTTTTCCAGTAGCCAATCCCGTTCGGAAGGCCACAAGGGTCAATTTTAAAAACCGGATCTGGCGTAATCCGTCGAAAAACGGATAGAAAAACGGATGAACCGGATGAGACGGATCCGGTTTTGTCTGTCAAGAAAAAGACGGATCCGGCAGAAAACCGGATCCGTCACATCCGGTTTTACTAAACATTTGCCGGATCCGGCGTTCTGGCACGACGCCGGATCGCGCCTGACGCCGAAAACCTGATGTGTGAAAGTAGCCTAACAGTGCGTCATCCGCAGATCCCCATAACAGTGCGTGATCCGCAGATCCCCATAACAGTGCGTGATCCGCAGATCCCCATAACAGTGCGTCATCCGCAGATCCCCGTAACAGTGCGTCATCCGCAGATCCCCATAACAGTGCGTGATCCGCAGATCCCCATAACAGTGCGTCATCCGCAGATCCCCATAACAGTGCGTCATCCGCAGATCCCCATAACAGTGCGTCATCCGCAGATCCCCATAACAGTGCGTCATCCGCAGATCCCCATAACAGTGCGTCATCCGCAGATCCCCATAACAGTGCGTCATCCGCAGATCCCCATAACAGTGCGTCATCCGCAGATCCCCATAACAGTGCGTCATCCGCAGATCCCCATAACAGTGCGTCATTCGCAGATCCCCATAACAGTGCGTCATCCGCAGATCCCCATAACAGTGCGTCATCCGCAGATCCCCATAACAGTGCGTCATCCGCAGATCCCCATAACAGTGCGTCATCCGCAGATCCCCATAACAGTGCGTCATCCGCAGATCCCCATAACAGTGCGTCATCCGCAGATCCCCATAACAGTGCGTCATCCGCAGATCCCCATAACAGTGCGTCATCCGCAGATCCCCATAACAGTGCGTCATCCGCAGATCCCCATAACAGTGCGTCATCCGCAGATCCCCATAACAGTGCGTCATCCGCAGATCCCCATAACAGTGCGTCACCCGCAGATCCCCATAACAGTGCGTCATCCGCAGATCTCTCATAACAGTGCGTCACCACAGATCTCTCATAACAGTGCGTCATCCGCAGATCCCCATAACAGTGCGTCATCCGCAGATCCCCATAACAGTGCGTCATTCGCAGATCCCCATAACAGTGCGTCATCCGCAGATCCCCATAACAGTGCGTCATCCGCAGATCCCCATAACAGTGCGTCATCCGCAGATCCCCATAACAGTGCGTCATCCGCAGATCCCCATAACAGTGCGTCATCCGCAGATCCCCATAACAGTGCGTCATCCGCAGATCCCCATAACAGTGCGTCATCCGCAGATCCCCATAACAGTGCGTCATCCGCAGATCCCCATAACAGTGCGTCATCCGCAGATCCCCATAACAGTGCGTCATCCGCAGATCCCCATAACAGTGCGTCATTCGCAGATCCCCATAACAGTGCGTCATCCGCAGATCCCCATAACAGTGCGTCATCCGCAGATCCCCATAACAGTGCGTCATCCGCAGATCCCCATAACAGTGCGTCATCCGCAGATCCCCATATCAGTGCGTCACCCGCAGATCTCTCATAACAGTGCGTCACCACAGATCCCCTATAACAATTTACTGTATTTCATTCATCATAGGTGTAGAAAAAGACATGGGCCACACATCTAAAATCTTAAGTTGATCTAATGCCACTAGGCAAAATGAAACTAAACATGAAGTTCTTAGTTTAACATTCTGCTTAGACTGTATGAAGCCGCTAGCACATGACGGCGAACCTCTTAATGAGCAAAAATAGGCGGACCCCCTCTTACAGTCTCCAGCCTTGCAGCATGGGTACTGTGGGGCACCAGGTACCCACCTGCTCGTTGTCGTTGTGGTCGGTACATTACTCCACACCTTTATGGCTACAGTATTTAAAGTTATGGACACATTCTCCGTCACTTGGCAGTAGGCTTCATAAGTCTGATCATAATGTTAAACTAAAAACTTCTTGTTCAGTTGAAAACAGTACATTTTTGCTTAACACCACTAGATCAACTTGTTACCGTATTTTTGGATGTGCGGCCCATGTCTTTTCTACAGCAAGAGTACCGTATTGATTCATGCTCTCAGTTGCCCCATAACTATGAATGACAGAGCTGACAGTTGTTTCAATACTGTATTTTGTTGCAGAAAAAAAACGTACGGTTGGCTGCTGCATATTGTGCATGTTTCAAGCATGTCAAAGCAGAAAAGGCTTGCATACAAAATTCCCTTTAAACTTGAGGTTGTAAAATACGCTAAAGAGCATGGGAACAGAGCAGTGGAGAGACATTTTGGACCGCCTCCAACTGAAAAAATGATGAGAGAGTGGAGGAAACACGATGATGAGCTGCACAAAGCAGGAAAAAGCAGATCTGGTCTTCGTAGGCGTGGTGCAAAGTGGCCAGAGTTAGACGTGGACGTAAAAGAGTGGATCATACGCCACAGAAATAATGGCCTTTCGGTCTCAACAAAAATGATCCTATTCGAAGCCAAGCGGATTGCTGCTGAGAAAGGCATCAATGACTTCACTGGATCACCAGCGTGGTGCTTCAGATTCATGAAGAGATGTGGCCTTGCTATGCGCACCAAAACTAGAATTGCCCAAAAAATGCCACAAGAATATGAAGCAAAGATTCTTTCTTTCCACAAGTTTGTAATTGACAGCAGAAAGAAAAATGGATATGAACTAGGCCAGATTGGGAATATGGATGAAGTCCCTCTAACCTTTGACGTGCCATCCAACAGGACTGTTGATGCAAAGGGTGCCAAAACCGTCACGGTAAAAACTGCAGGACACGAAAAAAAACCACTACACAGTTGTGTTGTCCTGGGCACGAAACTGCCACCAGTGTTAATTTTTAAAAGAAAGAACATGCCCAAAGAAGCTATCCCATGAGGAGGAGTTGTGCACGTTCACGAGAAAGGATGGATGGATGAGAATGGAATGAGATTGTGGGTTGACAAAGTGTGGTCCAAACGTCCTGGAGGGCTTCTAAAAAAAGCATCCCTGTTAGTACTAGATCAGTTCAGAGCACATATTAGTGAAAACACAAAAAAAAGTGTTTAAAGAAGTGAAGACCCATCTCGCGGTAATTCCAGGGGGACTTACTAGCCAGCTGCAACCTCTCGATGCTTCTATAAACAAGCCGTTTAAAGTCTACATGCGAGAAGAGTGGAATAAATGGATAGCCGCTGGCAATCATGACCTGACACCAACTGGACGCATGAAGAGGCCCACTATCACTCAAGTTTGTGAGTGGGTGAAAACATCATGGCAATCAGTGAAGGGTGAAACGGTTATATGTTCATTCAAAAAATGTGGGATTAGCAATGCCTTAGGTCTCTTTCACACATCAGGTTTTCGCCGTCAGGCGCGATCTGGCGCTTTTGACAGAAACCGGATCCGGCGAAATGCAATGCCGGATCCGGTTTCCCCCCCATTAACTTGCATTAGAGCCGGATTTTCGCCGGATCCGGCAATGTGACGCGATCCGGCGTCTGGAAAAAACGGCTACTGTAACGTTTTTTGTCTCCGGCGAAAAAGCCGGACACGCCGGATCCGGCGTGTCCGGCTTTTTCATACAATGAAAGCCTATGAGCGCCGCAATGCGCCTGATCCGGCGACAGCCGGATCCGGTGGCCGGATCCAGTTTTTTTGGTCTGAGCATGCTCAGTAGCTCTGCCCACAAGACATATATAAAAGCAAGACAGTGGGACCCTCAGCCACACCCAACATGCCACCCAAGCCAAGAACCAGGAGCAGGAGAAGGCAGCTGACATCTGCAGCAGCACCATCAGCACCACCCCAAATGGAGCAGCATGCTGAACAACGGGAGGGGGAGTCCAGCAGCAGATGAGAGACGGTAATTATCAAATCCCCCATTCCTCCAAACTAGGGCTATGGAATATCAAGATATTCATTGGCCCTTTGTTTCTCTTTATTCAACAGCCGCCCAATAGATGCAGCAGCAGCAGCAATGGCAGCAGCAGGAACACCACCCACAGCCATGGAGTCTGGCCATCAGGAAGACAGCACATCTTCTTCTGGGAGCCCTCCCTCGCATCGTCAGCGTTTGACGGTAAGTTTTTATTTCCAAAATCCATCATCTCTGTAATATATGTCTATTCATTGCCTTTTATTTCAAAACAGGAATCACAAGATGAAGAGGAGCTCCCAGAAGAAGAAGGAAGGGGTGGACAGACACTTGGAGTGGGCTCACAATTGGTAAGTTTTTTGCATCAAACGCAGAAACACAACATCACACTACACACAACACATAGAAAACAATGTTCTGCAGACCACACACAGCAAACAAATGCCTACATCCAAAGACATAACATTTTTTGTTTTCTTCTCTAGTCTTCCCAATCTGGTGCTCGGCCAAGAGGTCCTCGCAGTGCCTCCCAGGGTCGTCGGCGACAGCAACGCGGCGGTCACCAGCGTGTAAGTATAAATATTTTTGCTTTGTTTTTTTGCACTTTTTATTTCATTTCTTTTGTGGAGGCTAATTATGTTATTTTTGTCTTTTTCTTTAACAGCCTTCACAGCGTGCTCCCGACTCTGACGGTGAGGATGGAGGGATTGACGTGGACCACCTCATCGATCTCGTCAGAGAAAGGGAGCCGCTCTGGAATATGGCTGACCGCCGCCACGCTGACCTTATCGTTACCCGACGACTCTGGGAGGAAATCTGTTCGCTCCTTGTGGACCGCTGGGAGGACCTCGAAGCTCGGGCCCAGATTAAAGAGCGTAAGTATATACAGTACCGGTTGCGTGATTTAAACCAGTGTTTCCCGAACTCCAGTCCTCGTGGTCCCCACGGATCATGTATTCCGGATTTCTATTTACTTTGGAAATCCTGAAAACATGACCCCTGGGGACCATGAGGACTGGAGTTTGGGAAACACTGATGTTGTATACTAACCACTTTGTCCTTTCTCGTTTCAGGGGAGAGAATTGTGAAGCGGTGGCGGTCTGTGAGGGATCGTTTCAAGAAGGAGTTCAATAAAAAGATGCGGGCCCCGAGTGGATCTGGAGGACGCAGGAGCAAGTACAAGTACGCACGAGCCCTGTCGTTCCTCCGGGAAACAATGCTCACCAGAAGGTAAATATTACACACCACATGTGACAAAAAATGTTTAGATGTAACTTTTTTTTTTTCAGCCAGGGCCATACCATGTCACTATTTTAATTGTTTTTTTTTCTCTTTATTCCACAGCACGGTGAGCAGCACTCGGGAGCCTGCACGATTGGACCCTTCTGAGGCGATCCCTGAGGAGACCGGCACCGAGGGACACTTCGACCGCCCCGGTACATCTGCACCTTCCCAGCCTTCCCACACATTCGACCCATCTGTCCCATCCACCAGCACAGGAGCATCGTGGCCGCCTACATTACATGAAGCTGCTGGTGAGGAGATCGATTTCCCTTTACCCCACCCTTCTGCCCCTGCCACCTCTAGTACACCTGCGGGTACTGGGCGGCAGCGGCAGAGGGGTCAGGAAAAGACTTATGCGCCAGAGTTCTTGCATCTGAATGCATCTTTCCAGAACTGTCTAAAAGTCTTGTCAGAGCAAATCTCCGCAGGCTTTCAGCAGATCAACTCCAGCATTCTGGAGGTGAAGACACTTCTGCAAACCATGCATTCAGAAGCAAGATCTTCGCCAAACCACACCTTTTTCAGGTCTGTTGTGGAGCGCATGGAAACGCTATCTCCTACCCAGCAGATGCATGTAATGCATTCGTGCCACGGTGCTCTACAGCAGGTTACCTCCCAACCTCCACCTCCCACCACTGTAGTTCCTCCACCTGCACCCCCTCCAGCCACTTTCCATCCTCCCCCTCCTATTACATCTGCACCCCCTCCAGCCACTTTCCATCCTCCCCCTCCTATTACATACCAGCAACCTCCCCAGTACCAGCAACCTCCCCAGTACCAGCAACCTCCCCAGTACCAGCAACCTCCCCAGTACCAGCAACCTCCCCAGTACCAGACATCTCCCCACTTCCAGCAACCTGCCCCGTACCAAACTCCTTCCCCGTACCAAACTCCTTCCCCGTACCAAACTCCTTCCCCGTACCAAACTCCTTCCCCGTACCAAACTCCTTCCCCGTACCAAACTCCTTCCCCGTACCAAACTCCTTCCCCGTACCAAACTCCTTCCCCGTACCAAACTCCTTCCCCGTACCAAACTCCTTCCCCGTACCAAACTCCTTCCCCATACAACTTTCCATCAACATCATCTGATCCTACAGTCCCTGCCCAACCCTCCACTCCACCGCCCACCACCTCTTCTGCCTCCCACATGTCCACCCATTCTGTAGCTTTTTCCACACCATCACCTCTAACTGTTCCTTCCCCACCACGATCCCAGTCCTCTCTCCACACTCCCATTGTCGAAGTGTCCCGCAGCCCCTCCAGCAGTATTTCCACCCCACACTACACAGATTTATGATGTGTTGGTTTCAAACCTTTATTAAAAAAGTTTTTTTTAACTTTAAAAACAGTTTACAAAAAAAAATATTTTAAATAAAAGTTAAATTATTGTTTACACTGGTTGTCTGTCATTTCTTTCTGCGGCGAAATATGTTTCAAAAAAAGGTTAAATACAGGGTATTTAAAAGGTAAAAAGGTATTCAAAACCAGGTATATAACTGTGGGTAAATTTTAGCTTTTTGCCACAGTTGTGTTCCTGGTTGTGTTTGAAGCAAAGTATTTCACCTAAAAAGTTGTGTTTATTGTTGGTGATTTCCTAACAATGTACACAACTTTTGTTAAAAGGTGAAATACTTTGCATAAAACACAACCAGGTACACACCTGTGGCCTAAAGCTAAAAATAGTAAGACCATGACAAGATAGCCAACTTTGGTTGGCAAAGGTATATACTGTTGGTACAGAAGGTACACAAGTTTGGTTAGGGCACAAATCTTTCACACTGTCATCCTGCCAGTGTACTCTGCCTTGAGGTGACAAAGTATAGTGCAAAATTGTCCCTCATTACTGAAACCGTCACAGAACTTCTAGTGGTAATGTCATGGTAATCTTGCAAGGTGGTTTCTTCAGAGGTGTCCTCAATGGAAATGGGTTCCTTGCAGATAACAAAATTGTGGAGTACCACGCAAGCTTTGATCACCTCGTCAACAGTTTCTGTCTTGAGGTTGATCGCAGTCAATAGGACCCGCCATTTGGCTGTCAGAATACCAAAGGTACATTCAACCATTCTTCTTGCTCTTGTGAGGCGGTAATTAAAAATGCGTTTTGGTCTTGTCAATCCTCTGCTAGAGTACGGTTTCAAAAGGTGTTCCGACAGCTGGAAGGCTTCATCCCCTACACAGACAAATGGCATAGGTGGACCAGATGTTTGCGGCAGCGGTCTAGGTGGTGGGAACTGGAAGGTGTTTCCATACAGTTTACGCCCCATGGCAGACAGTTTGAAAACTTGAGAGTCATTGGAGCGGCCATAGGCCCCAATATCAACAGCAATAAATTTGTATTCCGCGTCAGCGATGGCCATGAGGACAATTGAAAAATATTTCTTGTAATTGAAATATTCCGATCCCGATCCGGCTGGCTTTACAATGCGGATATGTTTCCCGTCCACAGCGCCCAAGCAGTTGGGAAACTGACATATCTGTTGAAACTTGTCAGCAATTTCAATCCACCTCTCTGTTGTGGGCTCTGGTAAAAACTCTTCAGCTAAGGAGTCCCACAGTGCACGGCATGTGTACTTCACTATTCCAGATATGGTGGAAATCCCGAGTCTGTACTGGAAATGCAGTGACGAAAGGGATTCTCCAGTTGCAAGAAATCTGTGGGGAATTAAAAAACAATCAATTAGTTTTAAATCACAGCATTACATACCAAAACTCAGCTATAACACTTGGAGATACAAACTACCACCAACAAGATTGCAGTGAAAGTGTGCTCTGATGCGAGCACATCCAATAAATGTGGCTTACCTTAAAGTCACCATCAGACGCTCTGCGGGTGAAACAGAGAAGCGGCAATAGGTGTCCGCTTTTCTTATGAGGTGTGCAATGCGCTCCACCAAGTAATCAAAATTCTCCATTTTCATCCGAACATATCCAAAAAATTTATCCAGGTTTCGTCGAAGGTCCATGCAGAGTGTAGAATAGACCCCACGCGTAATTCTCTTGGCTGTGATGGGGTGGATCCACAAACGTCGTCTACGATGCCTGATGCGCTGCTGTCTCGCTCTCTCCTCCAGAACAATCACCCTCAAACGATTCGCCTCCGCTATAAAATCCGCCAAATTCTTCAAAATATTTCCAATGACAACATCCATCTTCGCCAGTAACTTGCTCTTCTCTCCAACCTGCACTTTCTCCTCTACAACCTGTCAAAGAAGGGCTGTAGGAACACGCTATATATAGTTTTCCAGTAGCCAATCCCGTTCGGAAGGCCACAAGGGTCAATTTTAAAAACCGGATCCGGCGTAATCCGTCGAAAAACGGATAGAAAAACGGATGAACCGGATGAGACGATCCGGTTTTGTCTGTCAAGAACAAGACGGATCCGGCAGAAAACCGGATCCGGCACATCAGGTTTTACAAAACATTTGCCGGATCCGGCGTTCCGGCACGACGCCGGATCGCGCCTGACGCCGAAAACCTGATGTGTGAAAGTAGCCTTAGATGGCACCGAAGATGGTACGCTATATGAGGACAGTGAAGAAAGTGACACCAATGATTGTGAGGACCTGAGCTTCCTAGACTCTGACAGCAGTGATGAGGAATTCCTGGATTTCTCTGACTAGAAGATTGTGGTGTCTGACGATTAACGTTTCTCCCCAATTGTTAGCCAGAACATGGCTTTTGCTGTTACTTACGATACATGGGACTGTTCTTACATATTACCTACAATGCTGCTGTTGACTCTACTATGTTAAAATAATATTTTGTTATTTAATTAAAGGTTTTTGTACATTATTTGACTCAAAATATTTTTTTTCTTATTTTCCTCCTCTAAAACCTAGGTGCGTCTTATAATCAGGTGTGTCTTATAAAGCGAAAAATATGGTATTTATTTATAGCTCCGGTGGCGACTGATGAATAACCCCATCAGCCGCCACCTTCTGTCTCTTTTATCACTTAAATATAACTCTCATCATTCTCCCCTGCTCCTGCCGATCGCTGGCAGAGCAGGGAAGGATAATGAGAGCCATGTTCAGCATATGCATGTGACACAGATGACATCCATTTGTGTTATACGTGTGCGGGACGTTTTGTGGCCCATGTCGACATTAAAAAACGGTCATGTCAGCGTGTCTTGTCCACAGACACAAGGTCTGTGGTAACACACTGACGTGCACAGACCCATTCACTTGAATAGGCAAATAGCTCTCCGTTCCTCCCGAGTCTCTCCGCATGGCTAAGTAGTACTGCACAGCCACATATGGGGTATTGCCACGTTCAGTAGAAATCGTGGGACAAATTTTGGTGCCATTTTTACCCACTTCTTGCGTGAAAATGTAAAATCTTTGGCTAAAATAAAATTTTCGTGGTAAAAATGTAGTTATTTTGTCTTTACTGCCCAATGATATAAAATTCTGTGACACACCCATGATGTCAATATGATCACTGCACCCCTAGATGAATTCATTGAGAGGTGTAGTTCATAAAATGGGGTCACTTATGGGGGGTTCTGCTGTTCTGGCACCTCATGGGCTCTCCCAGAGGGTCATGGCACCTGCAAACCATAACTGTAAAATCTGTCGCTCCTTGTCTTCTGAGCTTTGCACTGTGCCTGAAAAATATTTCCCGATTACATGTAGGGTATTGGCGCACTCAGGAAAAAATGGACCTCAGTTTGTTGTAAAAAAATTTCCTATTCTGCCATTAGAAAAATTAAATACTTGGAGCTAAAACAACATTTTAGTGGTAAAAATGTAATTTATTCTTTCTTCACCGCTCAGTGGTATAAAATTCTGTGAGGTACATGTGGTGTCAATATGATCATTGCACCCCTAGATGAAGTCATTGGGGAGTGTAGTTTGTAAAATGAGTTCACATATAGGGGTTTTCTGTTGTTCTGACACCTCAGGGGCTCTGCCAATGTAAGATGGCACCCTAAAACCATTCCAGCAAAATCAGAACTCCAATATGGCGCCTCTTCCCTTCTGAGCTTTGCACTGTGCATCAAAAGAAGTATTCCCCTACATATTGGGGTATCAGCGTACTCAGGAGAAATTGCACAACGATTTTTTGAAGTCCAATTTCTGGTGTTACCCATGGTAAAATAAATGATTGGGGGAGAAAAAAAAATCATTTTTGTGGAATAAATGATTTTTTATTTTCACGGCTCTGCGTTTATAAACTTCTGTAAAGCACTTGGGGGTTCAAAGTGCTCACCACACATCTAGATAAGTTCCTTAAGGGGTCTAGTTTCCAAAATGGTGTCACATGTGGGGGGTTTCCACTGTTTAGGCACATCAGGGGCTCTCCAAACGCAACATGGCCTCCGATCTCAATTCCAGCCAATTTTGCGTTGTAAAAGTCAAACGGCGCTCGTTCCCTTCCGAGCTGTGCCGTGCGCCCAAAGAGTGGTTTACCTGCACATATGGGGTATCCGCGTACTCGGGACAAATTGCACAACAACTTTTGGGGTCCAATTTCTCCTTTTACCCCTGGGAAAATAAATAAATTTGGATCTGAACTAATTTTTTTGTGAAAAAAAAAAAAAGTTAAATTTTCATTTTTTTTTTTTTTTAAGCATTCCAAAAATTCCTGTGAAGCAACTGAAGGGTTAATAAACTTGAATCAGAAATTGAAAAGGATTCACCGCGCTAACTGAGAGAGAAAAAACTGATTACACGGATACTCAATGGTGTGAGAAGGAACCCAAGGTCAGAGGTGATTCTTGATGTCAGGGATGCTTCACTCTGTTTGGTGATCCGTATATAGGAAAACCCTGATGAAGAGGGAAGTATTCCCTTGAAACGCGTTGATTTTGTGCCTCTTCTGCGCCCCCGTCCTTGCTTCCAGTGTGGCGTCACGCAAGCTCCGCCCCCACCACTCTGCGTGCCCCTCTTCGTAGCTTCCGGCCAGAGCGCGCGAGGTGTCGGCGTTTTCCACGTGCAGCCGCAGGATCAGCGCTCCAGCCAAGCACAATCACCCAGCCTACCTCACCGAGCACCAGCCACCCCAAGTAAGTGCACCAACCCAGTACTACTTTTCCACAGCTGGCCTAGCCTGTCATTCACCCATATCTACCCTACAGGGCCTGAGCTCCAACCGCTCTCCATCTGGATCAACTAACGGTCACCAGCAGGTTCACCTAGCCCAGCACCTCGTTCCATCAACGGACACAGACTGCTTCTCAGCTACCCATCTATAACCTTAATTCAGCGCTTCACTTCCAGCAGCGCTACTAAGGAATCAATCATTTAATACTGCAATTTATACCATTGCACAGTAAGTGCAGCTTCCAGTTACTTAACTATTATCTCTACCTCAGGCCAAACTTGTCATTGTTACTTCTTACTGTCACTGCTATGTCCCCAGTTAAGAATCAGATTATTCTGGATCTAAAAATCACCTACAGTTAGGTCCATATATATTTGGACAGAGACAACATTTTTCTAATTTTGGTTCTAGACATTACCACAATGAATTTTAAACAAAACAATTCAGATGCAGTTGAAGTTCAGACTTTCAGCTTTCATTTGAGGGTATCCACATTAAAATTGGATGAAGGGTTTAGGAGTTTCTGCTCCTTAACATGTGCTACCCTGTTTTTAAAGGGACCAAAAGTAATTGGACAGATTAAATAATTGTAAAGAAAATGTTCATTTCTAGTTCTTGGTTGAAAACCCTTTGTTGGCAATGACTGCCTGAAGTCTTGAACTCATGGACATCACCAGACGCTGTGTTTCCTCCTTTTTGATGCTCTGCCAGGTCTTCACTGCGGTGGTTTTCAGTTGTTGTTTGTTTGTGGGCCTGTCTGAAGTTTAGTCATTAACAAGTGAAATGCATGCTCAATTGGGTTGAGATCAGGTGACTGACTTGGCCATTCAAGAATATTCCACTTCTTTGCTTTAATAAACTCCTGGGTTGCTTTGGCTTTATGTTTTGGGTCATTGTCCAACTGTAGTATGAAACGACCAATCAGTTTGGCTGCATTTGGCTGGATCTGAGCACACAGTATGGCTCTGAATACCTCAGAATTCATTCGGCTGCTTCTGTCCTGTGTCACATCATCAATAAACACTAGTGACCCAGTGCCACTGGCAGCCATGCATGCCCAAGCCATCACACTGCCTCTGCCGTTTTTTACAGATGATGTGGTTTTCTTTGGATCATGAGCTGTACCACGCCTTCGCCATACTTTTCTCTTTCCATCATTCTGGTAGAGGTTGATCTTGTTTTCATCTGTCCAAAGAATGTTCTTCCAGAACTGTGCTGGCTTTTTTAGATGTTTTTTAGCAAAGTCCAGTCTAGCCTTTTTATTCTTGATGCTTATGAGTGGCTTGCACCGTGCAGTGAACCCTCTGTATTTACTTTCATGCAGTCTTCTCTTTATGGTAGATTTGGATATTGATACGCCTACCTCCTGGAGAGTGTTGTTCACTTGGTTGGCTGTTGTGAAGGGGTTTCTCTTCACCATGGAGATTATTCTGCGATCATCCACCACTGTTGTCTTCCGTGGGCGCCCAGGTCTTTTTGCTTTGATGAGTTCACCAGTGCTTTCTTTCTTTCTCAGGATGTACCAAACTGTAGATTTTGCCACTCCTAATGTTGTAGCAATTTCTCGGATGGGTTTTTTCTGTTTTTGCAGCTTAAGGATGGCTTGTTTCACCTGCATGGAGAGCTCCTTTTACCGCATGTTTCCTTCACAGCAAAACCTTCCAAATACAAGCACCACACCTCAAATCAACTCCAGGCCTTTTATCTGCTTAATTGAGAATGACATAACGAAGGGATTGCCCACACCTGTCCATGAAATAGCCTTGGAGTCAATTGTCCAATTACTTTTGGTCCCTTTAAAAACAGGGTGGCCCATGGTAAGGAGCTGAAACTCCTAAACCCTTCATCCAATTTTAATGTGGATACCCTCAAATGAAAGCTGAAAGTCTGAACTTCAACTGCATCTGAATTGTTTTGTTTAAAATTCATTGTGGTAATGTCTAGAACCAAAATTAGAAAAATGTTGTCTCTGTCCAAATATATATGGACCTAACTGTAAATCTGACATCGGTATCATTCACCATTGGACCAGGACATACCCAAGTGAGTACCATCTGTCCAGGCAGCAGCTTGCTACCTTTTCTATTGGTCAGTACAATCCTAAAAATTCTTACTACTTTATCCAGCAGTTTTTCCTATATACGGATCACCAAACAGAGTGCAGTATCCCTGACATCAAGAATCACCTCTGACCTTGGGTTCCTTCTCACACCATTAAGTGAGTATACGTGTAATCAGTTTTTTTTTTTTTTTCTCAGCGTGGTGAATCCTTTTCAATTTCTGATTCAGCTCTTTTTAACAGGCACCGGCACAGAGCCTGTCTTTCACCAGCCGCTTCTGGGATCTTTTACACATTTTCAAGTGGACTAGCGCCAGTGTGTTTATTGTTACTTGGTTAATAAACTTCTTGAATGTGGTTTTGAGCACGTTGAGGGGTGAAGTATTTAGAATGGTGTCACTTTTGGGTATTTTCTATCATATAGACCCCTCAAAGTGATTTCAAATGTGATGTGGTACCCCCCAAAAAATGGTGGTGTAAAAATGAGAAATCGCTGGTTAACTTTGAACCCTTATAACTTCCTAACAAAAAAATTTTGGTTCCAAAATTGTGCTGATGTAAAGTAAACATGTGGGAAATGTTACTTATTAAGTTTTTTGTGTGCCGTATCTCTGTGATTTCAGGGCATGAAAATTCAAAGTTGAAAAATCGCAAAATTTTCAGATTTTTCACCAAATTTCCGTTTTTTTTCCACAAATAAACGCAAGTTATATGAGTTAAATTTTACTACTAGCATGAAGTACAATATGTCACGAGAAAACAATGTCAGAATCACCAGGATCTATGGAAGCGTTCCAGAGTTATGACCTCATAAAGGAACAGTGGTCAGAATTGTAAAAATTGGCCCGGTCATGAACGTGCAAACCACCCTTGGGGGTAAAGGGGTTACATTTTTGTACCAGGAGTGGCATAAGGTCACCCAAAAGCAGTGTGAAAGACTGATGGAAAACATGAAAGCTGTGATTAAAAATCATGGTTATTCCACAAAATATTGATTTCTGAACTCTTCCTGAGTTAAAACATTAGTATTGTTGTTTCTAAGTGATTATGAACTTGTTTTCTTAGCGTTATTTGAGGTCTGCAAGCAATGCATGTTTTTGTTATTTTGACCATTTCTCATTTTCTGAAAATAAATACAAAATTTATTGCTTGGAAATTTGGAGACATGTTGTCAGTAGTTTATAGAATAAAAGAGCAATTTACATTTTACTCAAAAATATATCTATAAAGAGAAAAATCAGACAAACTGAAAATGTTGCAGTGGTCTCTTTATTTTTACTAGAGCTGTATGTCCTCGCTGCCATCACAACAGCAGTCATATCCTGCATTTGTCCGTGATGATGGTGAGCACACGGAGCGCTCATAGATTCAGTACTGGTTTATTTTAATGACAGGCTGAACCCCCAGTCTGAAAAAGCTGAATACCAAAAATAGGAACCTCAGTAGGATCAACCCTCCTAAGCCATCTATAAGTCACATAGGTCATAGGAAGCTGAATAAAATGAGACCTTGATATCTGTGATCTGATGTCTTAGTCCAGAGAAATCCATGTTTTTCTTCTAATATGTAAGACTATGTTCACGCTTTTAGGATTTTTGCTCCCTTTTTTTTTTTTTTTTTTTTGCTGCTTTTTTAATGTAAATTAAAAGCTGTGTTTTACTGTACCAGAAAAAGCTATGAGAGCTGAGAAATCTCATGTGCACTTGACTGAATTGGAAAATTGCTGCGTTTTTGAAAACTGCAGCATGTCTGACTTCTTCTTTCAGCATTTTTGCAGCGTTAAAGCAACGAGTGATTGCAAAATACTCAGGCTATTTTGGTGCAGAAAACTCAGGAACAGGTACTAAATTGTATCAGCATGCACAAGGGGCAAATGTACCTTTAAAAACACAGAAAAGCCGTCTTTTCTTTTTTTTTTTTTTTTTTTAAAGCAGCTTCTTTACTGCCAAGAGAGCAGGTTTTGCCTACAGAACAAAAAAAAACACAGCAAAAATGCAGCGTGTGAACATAGCCTAAGTGTGCTGTTAAGATTCATGCGATTGACACTGATGTCCTTGAGAATCTGTCTCCAGAACTTATTTTAATGAAAGGAAGCATTACCAGTGTGAGACATGTATGGACTAGCAACTATAACTGTACTCGGCAAAACTGATGTTTGTCTCATTACAAACTTATTCACAGCTTCAGCTCTCCACTCACTGTGCTATTAGCCCTACTGTACTGTCCCCCCCACCACTTGAGTGTGTGAGATTAAAGGTAAAGAAGTGTTATTTTTAGCCACTCTTAGCTATGCTGAACTGATGGCAAAAGAGGAGAGTTGCCGCTTAGATGTGTTTGTAATGCAACAAAGTTCACCTCTGCTGTACTGCATTAGTTGTAATAACACACAGCTCTGCTAAAGATTCCTTTTAAAATGCAGTGAGCTCCATCAATATCTTTTTGGACCACTAGTGCATGGACTTCCCGTAACTCTAACTGGAAAATGACAACTTTGTGTATTTCTGAGACATGGCAGGTTCGGGAGACCCATGGTCAGCCTGTACGTGGGCAGTCCATGCTTGGACTGAATTGCACAGACATCTGAATGAGTCCTAAGACCAATCATAGTAGTCTCTGATCTCATGTAAATAGAAGACATGATGGCAGTGTGAACAGCTTCACACCTTTATTTCAGATGCCCCACTGCTGGCTCACCAGGCCTGTAACTGATATACGGTAACTAATATGATTTTCCTGCAGTGAGTAGCTCATGTGTTCTGTATTGATAGATTACCTATGGCAGCACCGGGGATTACCATTCATCATTCCCTTTGTGCAGCTGATGATTACTATAGATGGGCAATAATAATGAGAAAAAAGGAAATTCATGTTTATAGCTGAATTATTCTAGCGGAGTAATATGGCCCCTGCTGATGTGACTGTAATGTTTAATACCCAGTATAATAGGTGACTTGTTTTATGCTGCTCTAAGCCTGCAGTTGTCTTCTATCTGAGCGTCTTTGTACTCTACTGTTCTCTGTAAGCAGCCTCTTCAGCTTTTGGGGGTCACTGGTGTCCTTCATTGCATTATTACGATGATTATCTGTCTGATACCCCCGGAAACCTTCCTATACTCGTGTATAATGGTTATTGCAGCTATTATTATCGGTTATTACCTCTGCACTTTAGTGTCTGTCAATCGGATTTCTTAGGTTTTTTTTCTTTTGTTTCTTAGGCAGCAAAAGAACAAACCCAGGATCTGATTGTGAAGACGACAAAACTACAAGCAGAAAAGTAAGTGGCACTCGGGTCTGCCTGTCGTCTGTGCACTGTGGAGCACTGCTCACACATCCCTCCAATATCGATATTATGTGTCAGATTGTGTATTGTAACATTGTTCCTCTATCCTGCCCCCAATTGTATTTGCACCACTGTAAAAATTATCTGATGTGACGGTCATGAGAAATCTAGCGTAAAAGCCATAATCAGTAAGCGCACTGTGGGGGTGTTCATGCACTGACTCCTCCTCCCAAGTGCATGGACACGCCTCCCAGTGCCCTTGCAGCCTCATTTGCAAAAGGCCTTTGTTTATTCATCTATACAGACTGCTAATTCCGTATTTAACCCCTTAACGACCAGGGGTATTTTTGGTTTTACATTTTCATTTTTCCCTCCCCTTCTTTCCAGAGCCATAACTTTTTTATTTTTCCGTTTATATGGCCATGTGAGGGCTTATTTTTTGCGGGACGAGTTGTACTTTTAAATGACATCATTGGTTTTACCATATCGTGTACTCGAAAACGGGAAAAAAATTACTAGTGCGGTGAAATTGCAAAAAAAGTGCAATCCCACACTTGTTTTTTGCTTGGCTTTTTTGTTAGGTTCACTAGATGCTAAATCTGACCTCCATTATGATTCTCCAGGTCATTACGAGTTCATAGACACCAAACATGTCTATGTCCTCTTTTATCTAAGTGGTGAAAAAAAATTCCAAAGTTTGCTAAAAAAAAAAAAAAAAAAAAAAAAAATTTGCGCAATTTTCCGAGACCCGTAGCGTCTCCATTTTTCATGATCTGGGGTCGGGTGAGGGCTTATTTTCTCCGCGCCGGACTGACGTTTTTAATGATACCACATTTGTGCAGATACATTCTTTTGATCGCCCGTTATTGCATTTTAATGCAATGTCTTGGTGACCAATAAAACGTAATTCTGGCGTTTTGAATTTTTTTCTCGCTACGCCGTTTAGCGATCGGGTTAATGCTTTTTTTTATTGATCGGGCGATTCTGAACGCGGCGATACCTAATATGTGTATGTGGGATTTTTGTTTTACTGTTTTATTTTGATTGGGGCGAAAGGGGGGTTATTTGAACTTTTAGGTTTTTTTAATTTTTTTTTATTTTTAAACATTTTTTTTTTTTTTTACTTTTGGCATGCTTCAATTGGCATGCTTCAATTGCGCAACCCGATCGGCTCTGCTACATATGGGCGATGAGCAGATCGCCCATATGTAGCAGATTTGCTGCTGTGTTTTCAGTGCCGACCACCGGGTGGCGCTGAAAGCCATATGCCTGGAACAACCATAGAGGTCTCATAGAGACCTCTGGTTGTCCAGTCAACATGACGCCGACCCCCGATCACGTGACGGGGTCGGCGATGACGTCATTTCCGGCCCGGCGGCCGGAAATGCTATTTAAATGCCCGCTGTCAGCGCCGGAGCCCTCATCAAAGCAGGGGAAATGTCTGATGACGGACTGTGTCCGTCATTGGACATTAAGGTGTTAAAAACATACTTGCAGCGTTGGGTCCAAGCTCTTTTAGGCTGAGTTCACACGTGGCGTTTTTTTCGCGTTTCCGCGGCGGTTTTAACCGCGCGATTTTGCCGCGAAAAATAAGCATCCCATGCATTCCTATGGGATTCCGCAATGCTGTGCTAATGCTGCGGTTTTTACCGCGGCGGAATCGCTTCGCGGTAAAAAACGCAGCATGCTCATTATTTTGCGGAATCGCGGCGATCCCGCACCCATAGGAATGCATTGTTCCGCTTATTTCCCGCATGTGGCTGTGCACACCATGCGGAAAGTAAGCAGAACAATTGCGGATGGTACCCATGGTCCGGAGGAGAGGAGACTGTCCTCCGGGCTTTGGGTACCATATCCCTGTAAAAAATAGAATTAAAAATAAAAAATATTGTTATTCTCACCCTCCGACGTTCCGCGCAGCCTTCTCTCTTCCCTCCACGCTCCGGTCCCAGTAATCCTTTGCGAAAATGCCCGCGATGGCGTCCGATCTCGCGGGATCGCGAAGTCTCGCGGTCATTCGCGCGACGTCATCGCGAATGACCGCGAGACGTCGCGATCCCACGAGAACTGAAGTCATCGCGGGCATTTTCGCAAAGGACTACTGGGAACGGATGCGCGTGACGTCGGAAGGTAAGAATAAACAGTATTTTTTTTTTTTTTTTTTTACATTCTATCTTTTACTACTGATGCCGCATAGGCGGCCTCAGTAGTAGAAAGTTGGTCACACTTGTCAAACACTATGTTTGACGAGTGTGACCAACCTGTCAATCAGTTCTCCAAGCGATGCTACAGATCGCTTGGAAAACGCTAGCATTTTGCAAGCTAAATACGCTTGCAAAATGCTAGTTTTTCCGCGGGAAAATCGCGGGAATTTAAAATGCGATTTTCCCGCGGACTGGAATTCCGGAATTCTCGCGGTTATTTCCGCGAGAGTTCCGGTACGTGTGCACTTAGCCTTATACTGTACTAGATGGTGGCCCGATTCTATCGCATCGGATATTCTAGAGTCTCTGTTAATGCTTTGTGCGAAACACTGCTGATGACGTCACGCTCTTGCAAGAGTGACGTCATCTCCGGCCCTTCTCGCTAATCATTACTGGGACCGGAAGATGCCGGGAGCGTGGTGAGAGGCGGGACAGAGTCCGGGGGCTGTCGGAAGGCGAGCATATAACGATTTTTTATTTTAACAGAGACTCTAAACTACCCGATGTGATAGAATCGGACCACCATCTAGTGTATTATACTCATGTTACTGCTGTCACTGTTCTGCTGTTACCTAATGTATTGTACTCCAGTTACACCCAGAGCTGCAGTCACTGTTCTGCTTTTACCTAATGTATTGTAGTCCAGTTACACCCAGAGCTGCAGTCACCGTTCTGCTCTTACCTAATGTATTATACTCCTGTTCCAGCCAGAGCTGCAGTCACCGCTCAGATCTTACCAAATGTATTGTACTCAAGTTACACCCAGAGCTGCAGTCACTGTTCTGCTCTTACCTAATGTACTCCTGTTACACCCAGAGGTGCCGTCACTGTTCTGCTGCTACCTAATGTAGTGTACTCCAGTTATACCCAGATCTGCAGTCACTGTTCTGCTGTTACCTAATGTATTGTACTCCAGTTACACCCAGAGCTGCTGTCACTGTTCTGCTGTTATCTAATGTATTGTACTCCAGTTACTCCCAGAGCTGCAGTCACTGTTCTGCTTTTACCTAATTTATTGTAGTCCAGTTACACCCAGAGCTGCAGTCACCGTTCTGCTGTTACCTAATGTATTATACTCCTGTTACAGCCAGAGCTGCAGTCACTGTTCAGATCTTACCTAATGTATTGTACTCCAGTTACACCCAGAGCTGCAGTCACTGTTCTGCTGTTACCTAATGTATTGTACTCCAGAATATGTACAGGACTGTGCCTGTGTAATGAGCGACGCAGCACTGATGCCTTTAACGGCTGTAATGTGCCTGTACAATAAGCAATGCAGCCGTGTTGCCGCGACGACTAAGCAACTGTCGCTGATTGGTCGTGGCCTAACTGCCGCGTCCAATCAGCAAGGCGGGATTTCCTTTACAGACAGACAGACAGACAGAATTAGACAATTATTTAGTAGATCATCTGTTGTATGATGTCCTCCTTGCTTCTTATTTGCTTGTGTGTTGTATTCTGTGCTGCACATTCTTGTATGCAAAGCCTACTGCTTATTCCTGTAGATGGTGCCCGCCTCGTTGCTGCTTGTCTCCGTGGGTGGGGCCCGCTTCCTTGCTGGGGGGCTAGCCTTGTTGCCGCTTTTCCCCGTGGGAGAGGCCCGCCTCCTTGACGCTTGTCCCCGAGGGTGGGGCCCGCTTCCTTGACGCTTGTCCCCGAGGGTGAGGCAAGAGTCGTTGCTGGGTGGGGCCCACCTCCCGCTCAGTCGCTGCTGGTCCCAGTGGGTGAGGCCCACCTTCCGCTTTGCCCCATGGGTGGGGCCCACCTCTCGCCTTGACAATGCAGGTTCCTGTGGGTTTGGCCCGCCTTGTTGTTGCTGGTCCCCGTGGGTGGGGCCCACCTTGTTGTTGCTGGTCCTCGTGGATGGGGCTCGCCTTGTTGCCGCTAGTCCCCATAGAGGGGCCCTCCTCGTCGTAGCTGGTCCCCGTGGGTGAGGCCCGCTTTGTTACCGCTGTTCCCCGTAGTGGGGCCTGCCTTGTTGCTGCCACTCGTTCTCACACTGTCCATTTAATTTTTTTTTTTTTTCTTTGTGCAGTCTTTCTGTTTCATGCTTCACTGGACATTGCAGTTTGTGTAAATCGCCTCTTATGTAGTGTGCCCGTACATCCTGGATATACGACATCATATCCATAATTGAGATTTAATACCAGGCGGCCGGCTGCAATGTGCACTGTGATGGAGCTTTCCTTTTAGTAGTCATCTTAACTACATTGTAGATTGTGCGAAGTAAAGATTTCCTTCCTGACCGTCCATAATAGTGGCGTTCTATTCTTTGTGTGTAATAAAGCACTAGTGCAGACCTGTGCAAGGGGCGGCCCCCGGGCCGCATCCGGCCCACCCACTGCCTGTGATCATTCATGAGGAAAGCAGGAAGCAGAGGAGTCTCGGCAGACGCGGCGGTGAGCGGAGCGGACCCCGACCTCCTCAGAGCGGCACAGAAACATTGCCTCTAGTGCACCGCCCACACTCCAGACCTACGGCGCTGACTGGTCGAGGCTGGAGGGGGGCGTGGTCTGAGAGAGGGCTGCGTAGATGCCGTTGATGGCGTCTGCTTGCAGCAGTATACATCACACCATGCCTCCAACTCTGTGCTAAAACGTGCGGGCGTGGAGGCGTGATGTGATCTATACCGCTGCAAGCAGACCAGGGGCACATTTATAAGATTATCTCAGCACAGGAACATTTTATTTAATCACATCCAATTGTGGAAATTATTATTATTCCAAGATCTATTGATTAAAGTGAACTTTTGTGTGTGGTAAAACCCTTTAAGTGCTGTTTTAATTCTTTAATTGAGCAGCTCTACAGTCCAGTAACTGTCCCCATTCTCATACTCTTGACATCATTCTTTTTTTTTTTTTTTTAATAGCTTGACTGGGTGGATTAGCCATTATTCTGCAAGTACTATAGGAGCTGGAACTTCCTTTCTCACAGCGCCTATTGCTCCTGCCAGTAAACAATGGCTTATCTGCCTCAGACTAAAGCCTGCCTTGCTGTTATACCTGTATACAGTCTGACAGGCAAGAGTAGAGAGAGAATTGCTTGCTCACACTTCCTGTGATTCGTCTCGACTTCTCAGCTGCTAGTGACAGATTACTCTCGACATCAGGCAGTGGAAAGCAAGCTCTCTTGATGGGAGACACCTGGTGGCGCTTTCAAATCTTTTATTTTTTTTTAATTTAAACCAACATATTTAAGTGTGTGAAGGAAAATGTGTGGATTGTCTACCATCTATCAAATGAGATCAAGTTGCCTGAAAGTACAGGAACCATTTAATCTTTTACTTCTACCGTATATACTCGTGTATAAGATGAGATTTTCAGCCCATTTTTTTTTTTAAGCTGAAAGTCCCCCTCTCGGCTTATACACGAGTCATATACCTGGGGGTCGGCGGTGGAGGGGGAGCGGGGGTGTCAGAGATCATACTTACCCCCCTGGCACGGTCTCTGCAGCCCCCTCGCTTCTCCACGGTCTTCCTTCCTGCCTTCAGCGGTCACGTGGTACCGCTCATTAAACTCATGAATATGCACACATTCATGAGTGTAATGAGCGGTATCGTGTGACCACTGAAGGCAGGAAGGGAGACCATGGAGAAGCGGGGGGGCTGCAGAGACCGCACCAGGGGGGTAAGTATAGCGATATTCACCTGTCCGGGGTCCATCGCTGCTCACCGCTGCCTGCTGCATTCTGTGTCAGTGATGTTTAGGCAGCAGGGGGCGCGGTGACGTGGTTAGTGCGTGCTGCGCCCTCTGCTGGCTGAACAGTCACTGACACAGGAAGCAGCAGACAGCGGTGAGCAGCGATGGACCCCGGACAGGTGAATATCTCAGGTGCCGGGTCCTGAGCAGGAGAGGTGAGTATGGCATTTTTTTTTTGCAGCAGCATATGGGGGCATGATGTATGGAGCAGCATATGGGGGCATATTCTATGGAGCAGCATATGGGGGCATATTCTATGGAGCAGTATATGGGGGCATATTCTATGGAGTAGCATATGGGGGCATATTGTATGGGTTAGCATATGGGGGCATATTGTATGGGTTAGCATATGGGGGCATAATCTATGGAGCATCTTATGGGGGCATAATCTATGGAGCATCTTATGGGGGAATAATCTATGGAGCATTTTTTGGGGCATAATCTATGGAGCATCTTATGGGGCCATAACCTTTATGGATCATTATATGGGGCTCATTATTCTATGGGGGCATTATTAACCTTTGTGCAGCATTATATGTGGTGTATTTTATATGGAGCATCTTATGGGGCCCATCATGAACTGTATGGAGCATTATATGGGGCTCCTGATTCAATATGGATATTCAAAAACATTTAACCTACTGATGTCTCAATTAATTTTACTTTTATTGGTATCTTTTTATTTTTGAAATTTATCAGTAGCTGCTGCATTTTCCACCCTAGGCTTATACATGAGTCAATAAGTTTTCCCAGTTTTTTGTGGCACAATTAGGGGGGTCGGCTTATACATGGGTATATACACGGTAATTACGGTACATTTTTTTTTTTATGCTTTTTAACCTCTATTAGATTTATAAAGTTACATTTTTTATGTATTTTTTTAATATTTTCTAAAAACAAACAGTTTTCAATTTGAATTTATTAAATCATTATTTAAGGATATTTTACATTTGGCTAAAAATAAAAAAATATGCTTTTGTTTCTAAGCTTTTTCTTCTACCACGTTTCTTACTGCTTGCATGCATTTTTTTATGGTTTTGCTAATTAGCAGCTAATTTTGAAATATTTTAAGTTTTGCACTATGATGAATATTTAGTTGTTTTCCCCACAGGGAATGGGCTGTTTTTCTTTTCATCTGAGAAGAAGCCTAAATTTGGAGGGATGGATAATCAATGACACAGAGTTAAAAAAAAAAATACTTTCCTTTAATTTCATAGACTGCAAGCAGTGGATGGCTGAAGGAAGTTTTTTTGGCACGGCACATAAATTTGTAGCTGTTTTTTGAATCCTGAGCATCTGACTCAACCATGCCAGCCTCATCAAGACCAGTGGGAAAATGTGTTAAAAAGTCCATGGCTGTTAATAATTTAGCAAAATTTTAAAAAAGGTACTTGCATCTGGAAACAAAATCTGCACCATGCACCATGAAGAGGCATGGATTTGCGACACAATTTGTTCTATTTTTTTTTTTTTTTGCTTAAAGGCGTTGTCCATTACTAGGACAAGCCTTTCTTGATATAAATGTTTGACGCCGATAAAATAAGAAAGCCTATACTCACCGCCTGTGCCGGCATTGTTCCAGTCGTGTCGGCACTTGCAAACCCCGAGACACTCATGCATTTGTTATGACACGTGAGCCCGGCGCCCGGACGTATCGTAGATCAAGAGGAAGTCAGGGCTACGGCTGCTCTCTCATTTTTCTCTTGATGTTTGATTTGTCCGATGGTGGCGACAGTGACGCCAGGGCGCTGGTCACCGGGCCTGCGTGTCATAACAGGACCCTCGGAAACGCAAGTGCCGACACCGCTGCCTGGAACAATACTGGTATGGGAGGAGAGGCGGCGACAAACATTTAGATCAAGAAGGTAGTAGTGGACAACCCCTTTGAAGATTAACTGCCTTTTTTTTTTTTTTAAATCCATAGTGCACATGAAAATTGTAAACTTTGTAAAATATCTTATTGGTGAAATCTTCTTTCTTCTCCTGGAATGATCAACCATTTTCTATTCACTTTCCTGAGAGAGAAAATCACAGTTGGTTCACATGAAGTTTTATGGAACTAATAGTATTGGAAAATCAGTTGCTGCCTCCAGCTCCTCCCCTCTCCATAGAATTTGAAAACACCAACTGTCAAAATGTCATTCTGTCTTCCTTCAGTGAACACAGATTTTACCAATACATTGAGAGAGAAAGATCAGTCCAGGAGGAGAAAGAAGCAGACTTCTCAGAAAAAAGAAAAGTAAAAATAAATGTGCACTTTTGATCTTTTTATGTTGTGCAAAACTGCAAAAATTGTCTCTTTGTGGCTCCGTTTACTCCAGAAACTGTTCTAAAAATGTTTAAGTGTGGACTTGTGTTTTTTAGACATTCTTCATTTTACTATACATCTTCGTCAGCAGAGTTGTATATCCCCCCAAAAACCCTCAATACAGAGCACACTGCTGAACGTTGTGCGGCAACATAGCTGATGGCTTTGTTCATATCCCATTAACATAACATTAAGTTGGGTATTTGCGCAGGATATAATAGACAAATACACTGTTTAATACAAAAAAAAGTTCCAAGAAAAAACCCTCAAAAGACACTATATACAGATTTTACAGTGGGAGTTCAAGGGGTTTGTGTTCAAAGGGTCCCTTTTCACTCAAGGTCACTTTTCACATTTGTTGTGTATAAATTAGGAATAACATTCTTTGTGGCCATTATATGAGTGGTATCCTGCATTTCCATAGAACTTGACCTAGGAGGAGTGAGAGAATGCATCCTACTAGCCTTGTGGAAAGGTTATAAAAGCATCAGCCACCGCAAAATAATTTAAGAACCCAAAATGCCCCTTTTTTCATAAAATATGACCCTCTTGAAGCGGTAAGCTCATGATCTCCAACCCCTCATGATTATTACATTGTCCGCTGGCATCACACTTGCCAGAATAATATTACTTGTAGAAAACCAGTAAATTTCTGTGTTTGTAGATTGACTTCAGATAAAAATATATATTTTTTTTAAGTTGACATCAATGTGAGGAAAACCTTTGGGGAAAACAGCTTTTTCCTGTTTAATCTTTAATTTATTTGATTGCTTGAGACTTATTAGAAAGTAAAATGAGGCAGAGGTGAGAAAGCAGTATAACAACTTTTAAAAAATAGCTCTCAGCAGTTCTGTATGTTCAGTGTATGTCGCTGTTACTGTTGCAATAAAATATTAATTGTAAACGTCTTTCATGTGCAAAATAAAATAAATGTGAATTGCGTTCATGTAGTTAAAGGGGTGTTCTCAATTTCTTAAATTGCTTCAAAAAGACAGCGTTAAAGTAAGCAAGTTTCCAATGATCTTGCTTTTTTTAATCTGCTTTCACGCTCCTGTAACAATAGATTTTATCTTTTTGTAGTGTACAGCTGATTACCATGGAGGGCCTGCAGTAGCTACATTTCAGGGGAGCGATTAACTCTAATTTTCTCTCACCCATGACAGCACCACGGAGAGAGGGGGTCCGCCCATCAAGGACAGGAACCTACAGATAAAAAGGCGGCACCTCTCCTCTGCCCCCAGTTGGGTTCCTGTCCTTAACGGGTGACCCGTGGATCCTGCAGCAGCAGCGGCAGCAACTTACCTGAGGAAAGGACCTGGGCCGTTCCGTTCGTGGTTCTGGCAGCGGGGAGGCCCCTGCAGCGGCGGGGTCGGTGCCTCAAGCTACCACCGCTGTAGCCGAGGGGCTGTACAGGGTGAGCGGGCGGGGGAGGACCGAGCCACCGCTCCGGAAAGGAGAATGGGGCTGGGGACGCCGGCACACGCGGGGGCAGCGCAGCGGTTCAGAGGTGTACCAAGATGGCGCTGCCCCGGAAATGAAACGTCTTCCGGGTCCCCGCGGTCGGCGCATGCGCAGTGTGTGCTCCCCGGGGCTCAGCGGTGCAGGCTGGGATAAGGAAGGGGACGTCATGGCGGGAGATTTAAAAGAAGAACGCAGGAGCTGCTCCTTGCTGGAAGCGTCCTGTAAACATGGAGGACAGCGACCAGCACGAGGAGCAACCAATGAAGCAGCAGCAGCACAGGCAACACCACCATCGCCGGCAAAAAGAAAAGGGGCGAGGATCGGTCCAGTAGCCACTCCACGCAGCGGAGCAAGTTGACTGCGAGGAGCAAGTCACCTTCCGTGGATCAGCCCGTGAGGGATCCGAATCCACCTCCCGAACCGGGAAAGAAGAAAGAAAAAACAAAGAACAGGGAATGCCCCACCTGTAACAGACCGCTACCACCAGCTTAGGATAAAAAGCTGTGCGATTCCTGCATACACGAAGTTCTTTGTGATGAAACCCCGGAATACGCCTCGGATCTAAGAGCGGTAATCCGTTCGGAGTTTCAAAGTGCCCTTTCATCCCTAAAACACAAAGGAAGGCGAAGGAAAAGGGACACAATAGTAGCCTCCCAGTCAGAGGCCTCGACGTCAGGGGAAGTTACATCACATACCTCACACATCACATACCTCAGGCACCGACGCGTCATCCTCAGATGAGGAAACAGATGGTCATCATTGCTTTTCCCCTGGACAAGGTAGACATGCTAGTAAAGGCGGTAAGGTCTACCATGAGGTAGCAGACCCTCGGCCAGATAGATCAGTCCAGGACATAATGTTTGGGGGACTAGGCCAAAAGAGACGCAGAGTGTTTCCGCTGAACGAGAATGTACAGGGCATGATAAAAAAAGAATGGGAGAGGCCAGATTGGAAGAACTCCACGGTTCCCTCTCTTAAAAGAAAATACCCATTCGATGAGGAGGCGTCCACGTCTTAGGACAAAGCCCCGAAGTTAAACGTGGCAGTTGCCAAAGCCTTCAAAAAATTTGCACTCCCCTTCGAGGATATGGGTACTTTAAGGGACCCATTAGATAAAAAAAGCTGATACTTTCCTCAAGGGCACTTGGGAATCAGCAGGAGGAAATCTTAGGCCAGCAATAGCGGCAACTTGTACCTCCAGAGCCCTCATGGTGTGGGTGGACCGATTAGAGAAACAGCTAAGGGAAGGTACACCCAGGAAGAAGATCCTGGGATCCATTCCAGTGATAAGGGGAGCGGCGGCCTTCTTAGCCAACTCATCGGCTGATTCAGTAAGGCTGTCATCTAAAGCGGCAGCCCTGTCAAACGCAGCCCGAAGAACACTGTGGCTTAAATGTTGGCCTGGGGACCTACAAACTAAGATGAAACTGTGTGCCATCCCTTGTGAAGGGAAATTTCTATTCGGAGAGACATTGGATGATATCCTCCAAAAGGCGGGGGATAAAAAGAAGGGATTCCCAAATATAGGTCCTACAGGTTTTAAAAGGTCCTTTCGGAACAAAAAGTTTTTTCAAAGGAGACCCCCGAGAGAACACAAATGGGACGACAGAAGGAGAGACAGGGGCTTCTTCTTTGGTAACTTGTCCCGGGACAAAAAGCCCTCCAAGTGACTATTTGCCCAGGGTGGGAGGGAGGCTATGCTTTTTTTCTCCCAGCCTGGAGGAAAATATCGAACAACCCGTGGTTACTAAATCTGATAGGATCAGGGTTAAGAATAGACTTTCTCTCTCTCCCACCTCAAAAATATATAGTGACCGCACTAAGATCAGCAGCGTCATAACAGGAAGCTCTCGAAAAAGAGGTCCTAAGCCTATTGAACAAAATAGTCCTCCAGGAGGTTCCCCCACGGGAGAAAGGCAGAGGGTTCTACTCGCCTCTCTTTCTAGCAACCAAACCGGACGGTACCTTCCGGACAATTATAAATCTAAAGAGGCTAAACGATTGTCAGAAACGAGAAATTCAAAGTGGAGTCGATCAAGTCGACCATCAAAATTCTCTATCCACATTGCTTCATGGAAGTATTAGATCTCAGCGACGCGTACTATCACGTCCCCATCCACAAAGACTCCCGAGAATACCTCAGACTGGCGGTCTCCATAGGAGGCAAAGTAAGGGAGTTTCAGTACAGGGCCTTGCCATTTGGGATTTCGATATCTCCGTGAATCTTCACGAAATTGGTGGCAGAGATGATGGCTCACCTAAGAGAACAAGATGTTCTAATAGTTCCATATCTGGACGACTTTTTAATAGCGAGTAACTCGGCCCAAAGATGCAGGGAACAGAGGGACAGAGTGATGACCACTCTACAAAACCTCGGCTGGCTCCTGAACCTGAAAAAATCAAGGCTGGAGCCCAGAAAAGTCCAGGAGTTCCTAGGCCTGACTCTGGACTCAAACACCCAGGAGTGTTACCTACCAGACCACAAAAAAGAGAGGATCGCTCAGATGGTAGCAAGAGCGACACAGAACCCTTCCATGATGCTAAGAAAAGCAATGTCACTACTAGGGTCCCTCTCTGCCTGCCTGCCAGGGGTCCAGTGGGCGCAGCTACATACGAGAGATCTCCAATGGGATGTTTTAGCCAACCAGTCGGTATTAGGAGGTCACTTGGAAGGTTACGTTACACTAGACTCCAAAACTATTCGTTCCCTAGCTTGGTGGGGGAACAGAGACAACCTGTCCAAAGGGATTCCCTGGGTGATAAATATCACACACATAATCACCACGGACGCCAGTCCCAAGGGGTGGGGAGCACACATGAGCAACAGGGTGGCTCAGGGGGAATGGGGAGGTCAGGAAATAAAAGCCTCCTCGAACCAAAAGGAACTGTTGGCAGTAGGCTACGCCCTAACACACTTTCTACTGATATTAAGGGGCCATCATATCCACATATTTTCGAACAATCGAGTGACGGTGGCCTACATAAATCATCAGGGGGGAACCAGGTCCCGAACACTAATGAACACATCCTCCGAAATATTCATGCTAGCCGAGAAAAACCTACTATTCCTATTGGCACTACACATACGGGGAGCAGAGAACCAGACAGCAGACTTTCTAAGTCGAACCCAGCTACATCAAGGGGAGTGGGTTCTAAAACAGTCCATTTTTCGGAACATCGTAAAAATGTGGGTGACCCCGGACATAGATTTGTTTGCCGACCATAAAAACAAAAAGTGGAAGCATTTTGTACCCTAGACCCCGGGGGGAATCCCCGGACCCTTGATGCGTTTATGCTTCCGTGGACACAGGGCCTAATGTATGCCTTCCCGCCGCCCATTCTCATCCCGGCAGTAATAAGGAAAGTCAGAGAAGACAGGGCACGAATGATATTGATAGCCCTGTTTTGGCCAAAAAGAACTTGGTTGTCCTGGCTGAGAATACTGTCAATAACCGACCCCTGGGTTCTACCAGATCTCCCCTACCTTCTGTCCCAAGGTCCCGTGTTACACCCTCGGGCAGTGAACCTCCATTTAACAGCATGGAATTTGAAAGGACACTGCTGAGGGGGAAGGAGTTCTCAGAAAACCTGGTTTCCACGCTACAAAAGAGTAGGAAACCGATCACAACCAGGGCCTATGGTAGAACTTGGAGGAAATTTCTATCCAGCTCTGGGGTAAGGGTTCAGGATGGAGTACAAATTGACAACATTTTCAAATTCTTGCAAAAGGGGTTAGAACAGGGGCTGGCGACTAATATGTTGAAGGTACAGGTAGCGGCTCTAGGCGCCCTTTATAACCAGGATGTGGCGGGTAACCCTTTGGTAGCACGGTTTATGAGGGCCGCAGCCAGATCTAGACCAATAACCACCCAGAAGATACCATCATGGGATCTAAACCTAGTGTTGTCTGCCCTAACAGGGCCCTCATTCGAGCCCATCCAGTCAGCACCCCTGAAAACCTTATCATTAAAGACTATATTCTTAGTGGCCCTAACATCTGCTCTCAGAGTGAGCGATATTCAGGCCTTGTCAGCGATACCCCCGTTCACTAAAATCCTGGACGATAGTCATATTAAAACCTGACCCAGCATTACCCACCTAAGGTGTCAACACACTTCCATAGGTCACAAGAAGTAGTCCTTCCTTCTGCCCAAACCCAAGGAATAGGGTAGAGGAAATATTTCACACCCTAGATGTGAAGAGGTGCCTAGTTCAGTACTTAGAGGCCACCAAGGGATGTAGAAAGGAAGGGTCTTTCTTTGTGTGTTTCCAGGGACCTCGGAAGGTGCTCAAGGCATCCAAGTGTACCTTAGCAAGGTGGATAAGGGATGCGATTGCCCTGGCGTACTCATCCAGTGGGAATACCATCCCGGAGGGTTTAAAAGCTCACTCTACAAGAGCAATGGCGATCTCATGGGCAGAAAGATCAGAGGTATCAATAGAGCAGATCTGTAAGGCGGCCACCTGGTCAACACCTTCTACCTTTTTCAGGCACTATCGCTTAGATCTAGCCTCTACGTCTGACCTGACCTTCGGGAGAAGGGTCCTTCAGGTGGTGGTCCCTCCCTAAGCTACCAATCTCTGAAATTCTCTCCGTGGTGCTGTCATGGGTGAGAGAGAATAGCTTAATTACTCACCGATAACGGTGTTTCTCGGAACCCATGACAGCACCCGCTTATTCCCCCCCTTCACGTGTGCGGTCGAGTTAATATGTATAGAGTTGTTTGTTAGACACGGTGCTTCTCTATAATATGCGATATTATAATGTTATGTATATACTTTTGTTGTTAATTAACCTGGAGACCCTCTGATGCTCTGTAACCAACTGGGGGCGGAGGAGAGGTGCCGCCTTTTTATCTGTAGGTTCCTTTCCTTGATGGGCGGACCCCCTCTCTCCGTGGTGCTGTCATGGGTTCCGAGAAACACTGTTATTGGTGAGTAACTAAGCTAATCCCAGTCCGTTTTCCCAAGTCCATTGATTTCTATACAGCAGCGAGTTGCTCACCTCCCTCCTCCCTCTTGTCTTCTAAAGAGATGCAGTTATAGATCACCAGCCCAGCAGCTTTCACCTCAGGTCTCCTAATCACGGCTCGCACTGTCCTGAGTGGTGTGCTTGCTTATATGTTTTGAAATCTCTGTGTAAAATACAAGAATAAGAGTGCAGACTCAGAACAAACACTAATGGCTGAGTGTGTTAAAGCCGAAGTTGTACTGAGCTTTATAGTTCTACTAATACTACAGTTCTTTTTGCCAGCACTGTCAGTCGGGGAGGAGAGTCTCACTGCCAGAAGCCAAGAAGTATGGAGACTTTTAGGAGATTACATTGCTATAAACTGCTCAAGAGACAACTTGAGACAGGGCATAACTTACTGATTGCTGGGGGTCCCACCACAGCCTAGAAGCGTCAGCAGAGCTGTGTCTGGATGGAGAGCATGCACACCGTCACTCCATTGCTTACCTATAGGAAGCGATAGTTAAGGGTTTCAGCTACCTCCAACACTCCTTTGGAAAATGATTGGAGCAATGAGGTGCATGCTTGACCTCCACTCCATTCAGACAGGGCTCTGAAGAATTTTCTAGGGTGTGATGGGACCACCCCCGGCCATCAGCAAGTGTGTGGTTTTCCTTTCACACTAAAAAAAAAAGCGGAAAATATGTTGCACTTGGTCCTGTTACCATTAGGCTGCGAGGGAGCAAGGCTGGTGTCTTCTTAATGCCAACATCACTTTTATTTTACCCGTTCCATTTTAAGCTTTTTTCCAATTTTAGAATTGATTGTTGGAATTTCTGCTACTAGAACTTCAGATCCATGTATAGTGCAGTGGTGTGTCGTCGGGTGGCATCGGAACTTGTCATGTGTGTGAACAGAGCCCGATCATTATGATGAATGGAGGACGATGCCTCTGTAATCCTCATAATTGCTACTCATTTATCCGAGTGCAAGGGAAGCTGCCAACTTGCAGGAGACAGATAATGTTCATAGAAATTTTCAGGAAACTTCTGCAGCTATTATTCCTACAGTAGGAGCTTGGTTCACAGTGGCCTATGTGTTTCACACCCGTTCACCGGGTACTTGTATGTCTGCCCTGAAAGGTCACACTGGTGAAGGAGTGAAGCTCCAGAAGATTTACCCAAGTGCTGAATCGTAAAAAGACTTTTAAAGGATTGAGGACATTAATGTCCCATCTTTAGGATAGGCTCTGAATATCCTATCAGTGGGTGTCTGACTCATGGCACCCCCTTCCATCAGCTGTTTCAAGGGGTTTTCAGTGAGGTCTTCACACTTTTCCGCTTTGCATGCACACTTTCAACTTATTAGCGGCTTTGTTTTTTTTCCAGCATTACTACATCGACGTTAATGGATCTCTGCAGACCCCTTCAAACAGCCGATTTGGTTGGAGGGCATAAGGTTCGTTAAGACAATCGTTTGAACGATGTGACGAGCAGATAATGTCAGACAAGTGTTCATATGGGACGAGAATCATGGATGAAATGGTTGAATGTCTGTTGTTACATCATGCACTGTGTTCACACACAGCTGATCTGAATTCTAGGTGGGTGATGAGTGATACTATTTGCTTTGAATACATGAATTCCAAGTCATTGTACAAACACTTCCGTTAGTTTAGCAAACGTTTTTTCAATAATCACAAATATGTGCTACAGCTGTAACTGAACTATTCTTTTGCCTTGTATCACGATCAACCCTATTTAGGACTTGAATTTCCACCCCTTCAAACAATTTGCATTTACATTTCACAATTATCGAAAGTTGTTTGAGCGAAAAAAAGTAAATCTGTCTCATGCATCATGAGTGAGTGTTATTGGAGACCTCATGCGGTCACACAACCCATTCACTTTACACAGTTATCATAAATGATTTGTCGTTGGCACTACAATCTGATGGATTATCAGCCAGTGTAAATGCAGCCTAAAGGGTTATCGAGGACAAAATTATTATTATTTTTTTTTTTACTATGAGCCAAAAGACTAGCAAGTACTACCTGCCTGTCCTACCCGGTGCCAGATCAGAGCGATCACTGACCTCTCCTGCCAGCGATTCAGCTGCTCCATGTCACCGCAGCAGCTCTTCTGAACCAGTTGGTCTGTTGACAGGGTGTGACTGCCGAAGTCAGGATGATTGACAGCTGGCTTCCTGAAGTTATGCAGTCACACTCAGGCAACAGAGCAAAGCCAAAGAGATGTGACGTCAGCGTAAGCCACAAAATTGCCAGCCGGAGTGGTCTGTGACCTCTCTGTGCTGTGAAGAACAGGCAGGTAGATAGCAACAACCTGCCTGCTAATTTTCTACTGAGGGCCTAAGTACTTATATAGTCCTGGATGACCTCTTTAAAGGTGTTATCTGGCCTTAGAGTGACAGCAGACTTATACCCTATGTGATTGCACACTTGTGAATCCTCACATCGTTCTCACTGCTCGCTTTGAGGATTCTCTGGTGCCTGTAACCGGCAGTGGATAGGTGTGTGAGTGCATGTATGCGATTTGCATACATGTGGTCATGTGCTGACTAGACGTGTGGCACCTGACAGTCGGAAGTATGCAAATTCCATACTTGCAGTTGCATGACCGCCTGCTCCTGGCATCGGAGAATTCTGATAGTCTACATACATGTCTGCAGTCACATCACACACTAACAGCGGACCAACCCTTTAAAGCTCTGTCCATTCTGTGTTTTTTCAAGTGGATTCTGGCTGTATGACCTTCACAAAAGCGCCCCATAAATGTCAGATCGACATTGCTCTGCACATGATCCGTCTTATGTCACTTCTGTTAATCACTTAAGGGTTTGGAAAACAGTTAAAAGAAGTGGCATTCTCATTTATTTTTTGTGGGGGGGACGGAGTTGCCTGGAAAGCCTCCCACTATTTTTACTTCACAGTATAGTGTGGGAACAATGGCAACGCTGCATGCGGAAAACAGATGGCATTTTCCTGATGCAGCTTCACCGTAGTGGGAAACTAAGGGAAAACAAAGTGGCTGCACCAGCATCTGAAAGACAGTGTGCACTTACCCTAAGAGTTTGAGGCTCATTGATGGGACAATATATGTATATATGTGTGTTATTTATTAAAGGGGTTTTCCTGGTTAAGCTCCAGAATCTTAATTTTAGAGTGAGCTTGGAGTAGGTTCTATTCCAATACCCAAGTAGCTTTTGTCTCGCACGTTGTGAAGCTGTATAGAATTCTGCCTATAGAGAGGCGTTTAGTTTCCTCTGCGGCTGACTTAATTTGGTAAATGTAAGAAAATGCCTCAATCCCTTATTGTCCTATCGATTTACAGTGCAGCAGACAGACTTGTATGACGGGCCCCACTGGTAGGAAATATATTTTACATTGTGAAATTATTAGCGCGCTTACACCAGCTTTTCTTAATGATCTTGTTTAGTTTAGTTCTCCTGGTCTTTTCTATTCTGATTACTTACAGGGTTATGACATAATTGTGAGGGGCGAGGAAGGCGTGCAGCGGCAGCAAATGTAAGCTACAGTCATGAATTAAAGTCGCTCGGGGCTGCGTTGTTTTGTCACAGAACAGGCCCCTGTTGTATTCCCAGCAACGGAAAGTGGATGGTCGTTTTCAGAACAGCATGAGAGCACTTCTAGCGGAATCTGGTTACCACGGAAACAGGAGAGGCAGGGAAGGGGGCTTCATTAGGACCCTCCAGAGATCAGAAAGCAGGATGGAGCCATGAACATTCCCATGATCTGTTACCTTTGTCTTCCTGGGACATGTCTTAAGTTTTCAATGAAACTTTTGTTCCCACTCTTTCTATATGCATAATTATAAGCTGGAGATTACGCATCTCTGCAGGCCACCGCAGCGCTGGAAGAGAAGGCAACGTCTTGCATGGGTTATTTTATTATTAGTATTATTTTCATTAGTTTTATTAGTATTTTTATGTCACCAGATTTCACAATACAAACTACCTACATTCTTAGTAAAACTCTTAGATTTGATGAATGAAATACTTAGGGAACCCCAAAAACAGGCAGCATGAATCACAGCAGCCAGGTATACTTTGAAGATCTGGATGGATACCAGACTAGTCAAGTGCTACCCCCGTTCACCTCTTCCTAGCACCGCTGCAGGTGATTGGCAGGTCTCTGTCAATCACTTGTCTTCAAAGTATCCGGCCAGGAACCATAGCCCGAGTCAAGACTAGTCTGGCACTGCCCCAGGCTGGCTCTTCCCAGTGCCTCTACAGGTGATTGACAGGTGTCTCCCTATATACATGTGAAGGAGGGAACGGTCAGTAGTAGTAGTAAACCCTGACGTCTCTTGTGAGTGATATGGCGCGGGCTCAGGAGCTGAGCCTGCTCTGTCCAAAGCGGGTGCCAGGTGCATTGCACTGCCAGCACCCGTTTCTAATAGCCAGCTGTGATCTAATAGTGCCACTTAAATGGATGTGATGCAGCATCTTCCCCCATCGCCCCACCACCTCATTCCCATTTCCTTAGACAAGGACAAGTGTACAATAATTTGATCTCAGTGTAAAAAGATTTGTAGACATATTTGAGCAGTTTTTGAGAGTTAATGATCATTGCAATAAACAAAGTTATTGAGAAGTGAGATAAAGACATTATATTAAGATATATTAAAGTTTCTTATCTTCTCCTGTTCTACCGATTTCGGAAAAACGTGTAGTTACTATTTAACCCTTTACCAACATATGACGTAATGGGATGGTGATATGTCACCTCCCTGATTCTGATGTGGACTCAGGAACTGAGCTCTCATCTTTTCCTGCAGATGATGGCTGTGTGATTCAGCCATCATCTGCCTCTAATAGATATGATGTTGAATGCTGCTATCAATCTTTGACAGTGACATTTTCAGCACGTGGTCAGGGGGCCTGACTGCTGTAAACTCCCATTGACGCCATCGCGGAGTGGCAATGGGTTGACATGATAGGTACAGGGGTCTTCATCGGACCCCTGGCTATCATGCTGGTGCCTCCTATGAAAGCTAGCCTGTTGCCATTTTATAAGAGACCGTCATGTTTACTATACACAGAAATACTCTGGCCTCTAGACCTCCGTCCTTGTAGGGGCATCACAACGCTGGACCTGACCAGAAGACAATAAAACTTTCACACTCCTTATCTATGAACTGCCCCAATATTTACTTCAACAACTTTCTCCCTGTCTCCCATACTGATAGTTCTGGTTCAAGTCATTTGTCTTATTACTGCATTATTCTGTCATGTTGTGTATAAATATGTGACTCTTAGATTTTGTGTTATTCTATGCCTGATGAGATCGGAGTAGTCTCAAAATGCTGTTTGTCACCATCTTTTCAATTAGCCATTAAGGGTATCAACCACTGAGGACTCTCAAGCTTGAATATTTTTGCATGTTTTAGTATCACTGTAGTTGTAGTGACCCGGAGAATCACATTGCCGGTAATGTACGGTATATTGAATTCTGCACAAACAACACTCCAAAACAATAATGGCGGAATTGCGGGTTTTTTCCCCTCACAATTTTGCCGGACTTGGAATTTTTCCAGTACATCGCATGATAAATTGAACGGTGTCATCCAAAATTACATCTCACCTTGCAACAAACAAGCCGCCAAAACATCAATGTCAACTGAATAATACAAAAAAGTTATGGCTCCCAGAAGAAAGGGAGTTAAAAACAAAAAAGTGTAAACCTCCCCTGGGATTTTACCCACTTGTGAAGTTGTTAATGAAAACCAAGAAAAAGATACCCAACAAACTGTAATGGCTTGACAGAATATGATGACACAAGGACTTACCGTGTCTTAAACTTTTTCTTTTTTTTTTAAACACCTTAAGTCTTTGCTGAATGTGTGTTTAGTGTTTTAGTGAATTTGTTGTTTATTGCAGATTCTGTTACTGTGTGGCCCGGTGCGTGCGTTACTGTGCGGCCCGGTGCGTGTGTTACTGTGCGGCCCGGTGCGTGTGTTACTGTGCGGCCCGGTGCGTGTGTTACTGTGCGGCCCGGTGCGTGTGTTACTGTGCGGCCCGGTGCGTGTGTTACTGTGCGGCCCGGTGCGTGTGTTACTGTGCGGCCCGGGGCGTGTGTTACTGTGCGGCCCGGGGCGTGTGTTACTGTGCGGCCCGGGGCGTGTGTTACTGTGCGGCCCGGTGCGTGTGTTACTGTGCGGCCCGGGGCGTGTGTTACTGTGCGGCCCGGTGCGTGTGTTACTGTGCGGCCCGGTGCGTGTGTTACTGTGCGGCCCGGGGCGTGTGTTACTGTGCGGCCCCGGTGCGTGTGTTACTGTGGGGCCCGGTGCGTGTGTTACTGTGGGGCCCGGTGCGTGTGTTACTGTGGGGCCCGGGGCGTGTGTTACTGTGGGGCCCGGTGCGTGTGTTACTGTGGGGCCCGGTGCGTGTGTTACTGTGGGGCCCGGGGCGTGCGTTACTGTGGGGCCCGGGGCGTGCGTTACTGTGCGGCCCGGGGCGTGCGTTACTGTGCGGCCCGGGGCGTGCGTTACTGTGCGGCCCGGTGCGTGCGTTACTGTGCGGCCCGGTGCGTGCGTTACTGTGCGGCCCGGTGCGTGCGTTACTGTGCGGCCCGGTGCGTGCGTTACTGTGCGGCCCGGGGCGTGCGTTACTGTGCGGCCTGGGGCGTGCGTTACTGTGCGGCCCGGTGCGTGTGTTACTGTGCGGCCAGGGGCGTGTGTTACTGTGCGGCCAGGGGCGTGTGTTACTGTGCGGCCAGGGGCGTGTGTCACTGTGCGGCCAGGGGCGTGCGTTACTGTGCGGCCCGGTGCGTGCGTTGCTGTGCGGCCCGGCGCGTTGCTGTGCGGCCCGGGGCGCGCGTTGCTGTGCGGCCCGGGGCGCGCGTTGCTGTGCGGCCCGGTGCGTTTGGTCATGATATTAAGTGATGGTTTACCGCCACCTAGTGGCTCCTTATTACTCGGGATTCTAAGTGCTAGTTTCTGTCATAGTTTAAGATTTGGTCCCTTCTAGCTGCTCCCAGGATCTGCAACGTCCAGGCACGTTGTGTTCCTCCATCCTTATCCTTACGGCTGTGTCAGGATTGAGTGTATGGCTAAGATTTCACATAATTGTTCTATGTTCTGGCAGATTTCATAACAGAAAGCAAAACCCATCTGCAGATTTTATTAAAGATTATTATTTTCTATAATGTGTATGTTTATTATCATTATTATTAATAATAATTTGTATTCATTTATTTTTTTGCAGTCAGCGATTAGAAATTCGAGCCCAGGTTGCAGACGCTTTCTTAGACAAGTTTCAGCTTGCGTCTGATGAAATGAATATACTTCGAGGAACACATGAAGGGCCCCTAACCGAGGTAAAGAGTAATGTCACGGCTACCTGGCGACGTGTCGTGTGACACATGAAAACATTGGGTGGCTCAATTTCCTATGGTGTCGTCGCATTGCAGCGTGTGATATGCAGCATCACAGAGTCTTATATTTTGTCGTAGGACGCAAATCACACGCCATAGACTTCAGTGTGACTTGTACACGTCATGACACTTGCCTACAACGTGACTGTTATATTTACATGCTTAAAATAGTGTCACTGCGGACAAGTTTCACAAGTTTTTGTCACATGACTTTTCAAAGAATCGCTGTTGTGTGACACGTCACCATATACGTATTTTTCGGACTATAAGTCGCACTGGACCATAAGACACACCCCAAATTTTTGGGGTGAAAAATAGGAAAAAAAGATTTTTAGTAGGTTGAGGGCCTGCAGCGGTGTAGCGAGGTCACAGGAGGCATGGTCTCTTCCTCAGAAGTGGGGCAATGCTGCAGGCCCCGGTATCCCAGCGGTGTGATCATATGGGCCGGTGTTGGCGGTGAGGCAGAGCACAGTACGTTGAGTGGAGCAGGGTCCCTTCCTCAGGAAACTTACGGTGGCAGAAGTGGGGCAACCCCCCCGCTAAGCCTGCATTTGGACTGTAAGGCTGTGTGCACATGTTCAGGTTTTTTCGCATTTTTTTCACGTATTTTTTGCGTTTTTCCCCTGCAAAAACACTTAAAAAATGCATACATTAAGCATCCTATTATTAGAATGCATTCCGCAATTTTTGTGCCCATGATGCGTTTTTCTCCGCAAAAAAAACGGATCGCGGAAATAACGCAGCATGTTCATTAATTTTGTAGAAAATCTGCGGATTTGCCACTATGTTCATTGTATTAGGATGCTCCGGAAAAAAACGTGAAAAATCCGCAAAAAAAAAAAGCGAAAAAAAAAATGCGGATTTCCTGAGAAGGAGTCCGGTTTTTCTCAGGAAAAATCTGCTTACGTGGGCACATAGCCTAAGACTCACACCCCATAGTGCGTCTTATAGTCCAAAAAATATGGTAGCCTAAATATCCTACAATGGAAACTCTAATTATTAAAGGATTTGCACCCCAGGCTCAGTCACATGTAAAATAAGAATCTGCGATTTACTCACCGTCCCAGAGTCCAGCGCTGCCTCTCTGCTGCAGCCCGAGTCTCTGTTGATAGGCTGCAGTGGTGGCATGAAGTCGACAGCGCTGCAGCCAATGCTTGAGCGATTGATATAGATTACACGATCTGCTGTGCTCAGTGATTGGTTGCAGTTCTGTTGACATGCCATCTCCACTTCAGCTGATCAACAGAGACCTTAAAAGCTCAAAAATAAAGATAATCTTACTGAGCAAAAATAGCTGAAGGTGAACAGAATATATATGAAATATGGCTAATAACCAATCACAGTGCAGCTTATAAAATGGAAACTGATCGCTGTCTGTTTTGGGAAACAAGCCAGTTTTTCTGCTAGGCACTTTTCATAAGTGGGCCATGGTGGCTCTGTGTTCACTAGTGATACATACATGAAGCAACATCCTGCCTTTATTTCCCCCTGACTATGGAGCATTGTATCGGCTGCAGCCTTCACCATACCGTCAGAGTGGACATCCATCATGAAGGAGTACCATAAGGTTGCTGCTGACCAGTGACCGCTGATTGGCTGCAGCTTTCACAGAACATTAATTATTCAGCCATTCTGACTTGAGTTTTGAAGTACACCAGCCTCATCAGGTCTAAGATGCAGCTCTCTGCTGCTAAACAAACTTACTTCGCATCTCTCATATCCTCCCTGTCTCACAACCCTAAACAACTCTTCAACACTTTCAATTCTCTACTCCGTCCCACAGCACCTCCTCCCCCTCCTCTCATTTCTGCTGAAGACTTTGCCTCCTTCTTTAAGCAGAAGACCGACAAGATCAGACAAAACCTTGGCCTGCAGCCCCCAATGCCCCTCTTAGCCGCTCAGCCCTGTTCTGCAAAAGCCAGCTTCTCCACCATGACAGAAGATCAGCTCTCCACCCTTCTGTCAAGATCACACCTCACCACTTGTCCCCTCGACCCACTCCCGTCTCACCTCATCCCTAACTTGGCCACAGTCTTCATCCCATCTCTAACACACCTATTCAACCTTTCACTTACAAATGGTGTCTTTCCCTCATCCTTCAAACATGCCTCAATCACACCCATCCTCAAAAAGCCCTCCCTTGACCAATCCTCTGTGTCTAACTATCGCCCAATATCTCTTCTCCCTTACGCCTCAAAACTACTAAAACAGCATCTATATCTTGAACTGTCCTCCCACCTCTCCTCCTGTTCCCTCTTTGACCGGTTACAATCTGGCTTCCGACCTCATCACTCAACTGAAACTGCCCTAACTAAAGTCACTAACGATTTACTAACCGCCAAGAGCAAGCTACACTACTCTGTCCTCCTCCTGGACCTGTCCTCTGCCTTCGACACCGAAGACCTTTCCCTCCTGCTACAGACTCTCTCATCTCTTGGCGTCACAGACTTGGCCTTTTCCTGGATCTCATCATACCTAACAGACCGAACATTTAGTGTCTCCCTCTCACACACCACCTCCTCACCTCGCCCCCTGTCTGTTGGTGTTCTTCAAGGCTCTGTCCTAGGACCCCTACTATTCTCCATCTACACCTTTGGCTTGGGACAGCTCATAGAGTCCTACGGTTTGCAGTATCACCTCTATGCCGATGACACGTAGATCTACCAATCTGGACCCAACCTCGCCTCCTTACTGACTGAAATCCCACAATGTCTGTCTGCTATCTCACCCTTCTTGTCTGCTCGCTTTCTCAAACTGAACATGGACAAAACAGAATTCATCATCTTTCCCCCATCTCACTCTACCCCTCCACCAGACCTATCCATCAATGTCAATGGCTGCTTTCTTTCCCCAGTCCAGCATGCTCGGTGCCTTGGGGTGATCCTCGACTCTGCCCTCTCTTTCAAACCACATATCCAAGCCCTCGCCTCCTCCTGCCGCCTCAAACTCAAAAGTATTTCCCGGATCCGCTCATTCCTCAACCACAAAAACACTAGTGCATGCTCTTATCTCCCGCCTCGACTACTGCAACCTCCTACTCTCTGGCCTCCCCTCTAGCACTCTGGCTCTGCTCCAGTCTATCCTACACTCTGCTGCCCAAGTAATCCACCTGTCTCCCAGCTATTCCCCAGCCTCCCCCCTATGCCAGGCCCTTCACTGGCTTCCTATTGCCCAGAGGCTCCAATTCAAAACCCTAACCATGACATACAAAGCCATCCACAACCTGTCCCCTCCATACATCTGTGACATGGTCTCTAGGTACCTACCTGCACGCAACCCAACCTTCGATCATCTCAGGATCTACTTCTCTGCTCCCCCCTCATCTCTTCTTCCCACAACCGCATGCAAGACTTCTCCCGTGCCTTCCCCATACTTTGGAACTCTCTGCCGCAACACATCAGACTCTCACCATCAATGAAAACCTTCAAGAAGAACCTGAAGACCCACCAGTTCCGACAAGCCTACAGCCTGCAGTGATCCTCGGTCTACTGAACCACGGCACGATCTGCTCTACCCTCTCCTACTTATCCTCACCCATCCCTGTAGACTGTGAGCCCTCGCGGGCAGGGTCCCCTCTCCTTATGTACTTGTGTGTCCCTTGTCTTACACATGTTTATTATACTTGTCTATATTTGCCCTTTTCACATGTAAAGCACCATGGAATAAATGGCGCTATATAAATGTATAATAATAATAATAACGTATGTAGTTTTTATTGTGAAATCTGGTGACTTTATCAGCTTGATTCTGTTAGTTGTTGATGCTGCGACAGCAGCAAGCAGCAATCAGAATGTGCCTCTGGGCTATAATATGGGAGGGAAGTTAGGACAAGGTCCAGATAAAGAAAGCAAAGTAATGCAAGGTAGCTGTATTCTATCTGTTCTGTACAAAGCTATCATATTAACATGAGAGCAGTACAGCGTTATTGGTGCTCAGCAGTTGTAATAACTAGTTACTCTGCTGTTTTCATACCTTTTAAAGAAGCACACCAATCACCACTTCATTGCAGTGAGGTAGAATTGCAGTTCTAATGATGACTCCTTTAGGGAAAAGAGACTTCATGTTACTAAATAGAGCTCAGAACGATTCAGCTAGTCAGTTTTTAATGACGTGATATCATAGACCTAATGGAAAAGAGAATTATCTGGGTAAAAAGGCAAAATGAGTAATTGTAAGTACACAGTGCTATATAATATGATGACTGCAATATATTAAGAGGATAAAATCTTTGATGGGAGGAGGAGGAGGGCTTCTTTAAAGAGAACCTGTCACCATGTTTGGCCGATACCAGTTACAGCCACTGCCTTTCAGGGCTTATCTACAGCATTCTATAATACTGTAGATAAGCCCCCCGATGTAACCTGCAAGAGAAGAATAACTTTTATTATAGTCACATGTGGCGCGGTCCGGTCCAATGGGTGACACAGGTCTTGGTCCGGCGCCTCCTGTTTTCTTGCCGCCTTCTTGCTTGCTTCATGACTCCCCGGCATCGCGCTCCTGCGCAAGCGTACATATCTGTACATAAAGGTCAGAGAGGCCCCGCGCCCCGCACACTGCAGGAATTTCCTCTGCCCTCAACAGGGCAGATAAGTACGCCTGCTCAGGAGCGTGATGCCGGGGACTATGAATCAACAGGAGGGTGGCGATCATAAGATGGGATGCCCCGGACCTGCGACACCCATTGGACCGGATTGACCTGCTGGTGAGTATAATAAAAGTTACTTTTCTTCTCTTAGGCCGGGGTCACACTAACCGACGCAAAATACAGTCAGTATTTTACATGCGTAATACGGATGAATGGCCCCTAAACAGTGCTCCGTATGTCATCCGTAATCAAGGTGTGGTCGCGTATTCTGCGCATGTAAGCATCCGTATGGCGAGGTATTCTCGCAGGCTTGCAAAATGGACATATAATGGAGCCCTATGACAGGGTTTCTAATAGAAACCAAAGAATAGATATAGACACATACAGTAGAATGTGTGTGTGTGTGTGTGTATGTATATATATATATATATATATATATATATATATATATATAATATTATATGTGTATATATCCATTCGTTTCTTTATTAAACCTGTCAGTGTGAGTTTACTGTATAGCGCACTGAATTGCCGGCTTTGCTAAAAGACACCGGGTGCGTATTTCTCGCAAGTCACATGTGTGGTCCGTGTGTAATCCGTATTTTTTGCGCACCCATAGACTTGCATTGGCGTACTACGGGCGTAGTACGCTGACAATCGCAGCATGCTGCGATTGGCACGGAGCGTAGAATACGGATGAGAAATATACGGCTGGTGCGAGGGACCCCATAGAGAATCATTGGTCCGTGTCTAATGCGTGCTTTTAGCGCCTCTCACTCGGCCGTATTCCTCGCCAGTGTGACCCCGGCCTAACAGGTTGGATCGGGGGCTGATCTACAGCATTATAGAATGCTGTAGATAAGCCCTGAAAGGCCGTGACGTAACTCGTATCAGCCAAACCTGGTGACCGGTTTCCTTTAAAGGGAAACTGGCAGCTACAATTGCCTTAGGCGTTATGAGGTACTGCGGGCTAGGGCGATGTAAAGCCTTATGGAGAAATTGTGCAGTTTGCATACGATATCACAGCCAAATACTGTACAAATACACCTGAAGTAGAATACAAGTTAATAAAGCTGTTATACAAAATCCCCACCTAGTGGGGCTTTTTGGAATGACAGTCCGACTGAAAACAAAAGAGGAGTTGAATCGGGTATCACAGCAAATTTATTCCACCTACAAGAATAGGGGTATATACAGCTCTGGCAAAAATTAAGAGACCACTGCAAAATATTCAGTTTGTCTGATTTTCCTCTTTATATGTATGTTTTTGAGTAAAATATAAATTGCTCTTTTATTCTATAAACTACTGACTACATATCTTTGAATTTCCAAGCAATAAATTTTGTATTTATTTTCAGAAAATGAGAATTGGTCAAAATAACAAAAAAATGCAGTGCTTGCAGACCTCAAATAATGCTAAGAAAACCAGTTCATAATCATTTAGAAACAATAATACTAATGTTTTAACTCAGGAAGAGTTCAGAAATCAATATTTTGTGGAATAACCATGATTTTTAATCGCAGCTTTCATGTGTCTTGGCATGCTTTCCACCAATCTCTTTCACACTGCTTTTGGGTGACCTTATGCCACTCCTAGTACAAAAATGTAAGCAGTTCTTCTTTGTTTGATGGCTTTTGACTATCCATCTTCCTCTTGATTACATTGCAGAGGTTTTCAATGGGGTTCAGGTCTGGAGATTAGGCTGGCCATGACAGGGATTTGATGTGGTGGTCCTTCATCCACACACTGATTGACCTAGCTGTGTGGCATGGCGCATTGTCCTGCTGGAAAAACCAGTCCTCAGAGTTGGGGAACATTGCCTGAGCAGAAGGAACTGTTTTTCCAGGATAACTTTGTATGCTGCTTGATTGATACGCCCTTCGCAAAGATTAACCTGCTTAATTTTAGCCTTGCTGAAGCATCCCCAGATCATCACCGATCCTCCACCAAATTTCTCAGTGGGTGCAAGACACTGTGCCTTGTACGCTTCTCCAGGTCTCCGTCTAACCATTAGACGACCAGGTGTTGCGCAAAGCTGAAATTTAGACTCAGAGAAGATTACCTTACTCCAGTCCTCTATGGTCCAATCCTTATAGTCTTTGGCAAACTTCAACCTGGCTCTCCTTTGCTTCTCATTGATGAAAGGCTTTTTTCTAGCTTTACATGACTTGAGCCCTGCCTCTAGGAGCCTGTTACGAGCTGTTCTTGCCGTGCACTTCACCCCAGCTGCCATTTGCTATTCCTTTTGTAGGTCACTTGATGTCATCCTGTGGTTGCTGAATGACATTCGAATAAGATGACGGTCATTCCTGTCAGTGAAGTCGTTTTCGCCCTATGCCGGTCTGTTGATTTGTTGTCCCCAATGTTTGCTGCTTGACCTTGTTTTAATAGACTACCGTCTTAGAAATTGTAAGGATGGAGGCAACATGACGCTCACTGTATCCCTCTGCTAGTAAAGTCAGAATTGAGCACTTCTTTTCCTCACTCAAGACTTTTCTCCTTCGCCTCATTGGGGGACACAGATACTGTGGGTGTATGCTTCTGCCGCTTGGAGGCTGACACTAAGTGAAAAAAAGAGGTTAGCTCCTCCTCCGTCGTATACACCCTCGCCCCTATTGCGGGCGGAACTCAGTTTTTTGCTTAGTGTCTTTGGAGGCACACGTGTCTGGGTTTCTCCAGACTTCTTTTTTCCATGAAGATAAGACAGGGGCGACGGATCCTATTGAAAGGGTCCGATCTCCCCAAACCATCAACGGGCGAGCACGTGTTGAGTATCGTCTCCACGTATCCTTTCCCGCACCGAGGGACATATCTGGGCCTTTTTCCCCAGACTTCTATTTTTGTTTGTTATTTTATGAAGATAAGACAGGGGCAACGGATCCTATTGAAAGGGTCTGATTTCCCCAAACCAACAACGGGCGAGCACGTGCGAGTGTCCCTCCATGTATCCTCTCCCGCGACGTGGGACATGATGCCGGACTTAGTCCTGTCCACCCCTAGGTATAGAAACCATGGGCTTGCACAGAGGCACAAGACTAGTCTGTGCGGCCCCCACTGCTCCACCAACGCTAGACGGCGGTGCTGCAAGGCGGCGGACGGTCCCTCTCCTCACCCCCTGAAGGGGTTAGAAGGCACTAGGGTGCCTGCACCGTCCAGAATTTAACCCCATCCCCTCTACCTGGTGTGCTAGATCCGGAGTCAGGTATGGAGGGCTGGGGGGGCCCTGCGGCAGCGTTCCGGGGAAGCTCCAGGCATCTTAGGGAGTGTAAGGCAATCCTCCTTCCCTCTCCTCCCTCCTGCCTCCTTCCGCCAGGCAGGGACGCCAGGTTCCGGCGGCAGGGATCGCAGGGGGAAAAGGCAGAGGCCACCAGCGCGCCCGGCCGCGACCGGGAGAGGAACATCCTGGCCTACCCAGAGGAAAGGAACGCTGGGTGGCGGAGCGCAGAGGCAGCGGCAGGAACATGTGGGGACACAGGACGGGGTAAGTGTGACCCCCCCGACCCTAGGGGCGCGCTACGGGCGATTAAAGGTGTTTTTTCCTCCTCCTCCTCCCTTCCCCTCAACCCTCATATAAATTAGGCCTGGCAGCAATATGACCGAAAAGGGTAAATCGCACACGTTCCTATATGCCGCATGCATTTCTTGTGGGGTTAGGTTTCCACGAGCACAGAGCCAGAAGCCTGTGACTCCGAACGCGCCCAGGAACCCTCCCCTGTGACTGTAGCCAAGATGTCCCCGGAGTGGGCCCTATCTCTGTCAAAGTCCATGGTGTCGCTTACGACAACAATAGAGTCCCTTCTTGCCCCAGATAGGGGCAGGGACAATGGCTCACCGGCCTCAGAGGAGCCTCCACCCCACAAAAGCCTCCGGCCTGCGGGGCTGCTCTCACTCCAGGCAGACCCAGAGGAAACGAATCCACACGGTGTCGCCCAGTCCATCCTGTGCCTTGGCATCCGTAAGCTCTGCTTCTCGCTCCCCGTCACCAATGGTTGATAGCGAGCAGACCTCAGATTGCGACTCCAGGGTCACGTGGAACAGTGGACAGCCTCATAGAAGCTGTCAATCAGACCCTGGGGATTGAGGATGATCCCGCAGCGGCTACGGGGCATAAAGTGGCATTTAAGCGAGTGAAGCGCCCGCACAGAATTTTTTCCTCTCACCTGGAGTTTGAGGACATAGTGCAGCGGCACAGAGAACGTCCAGACAGGCGTTTCTCGGGTCAAAAGGCACTCGAAACAAGGTATTTGTTTGCTCCGGACCTCCGTAAAAAATGGATGGAATCCTCGTTGGGTATCCTCTGGTTTCGTGCCTAGCCAATAAGACCCTGCTATCCGTCCCTAGGGTTTCCTCAACTAAGGATCCCACGGATCGCCTTATAGAGAGCTTAGCTCGCTCAGTATATGAGGCGTTAAGGTCAGCGTTCGCTCCCTCATTCGCAGCAACTTGGGTAGCCAAGGCCATGATATCATGGTCAGAAACATTAAACAAGGTCGCGCAGGAGTAGGATCTATTTTCAGAGATTTTGGAGGCCGCAGGTCAGATGGCGATGACCGGAGACTATGTAATCAATGCGTTTTGGGATGCGGTCAATTGCTCGGCACTTGCTGCCGCTAATGCAATTTCTGTCAGAAGAGCCCTATGGTTAAGGACATGGCGAGCCGATCCTACTTCTAAGAAGTCCTTGACTTCCCTGCCTTACCAGTGCGGCCACCTATTTGGGGAGAAGTTGGATCAACTTATCTCCGACTCCACAGGAGGAAAGAACGGGTTTCTGCCTCAACAAAAGGGCAAAACGCTTTTTCGTCACCCGTTTTCAGGCACGTTTTCGGGCCTATCGCAACCCCGGGTGGACTACAGCGGCCAATTCCGCCGCCTCAGGCCGCCCCAACCAGGATAGGGAGCGGCAGGTCTCATATATAGCCAACCCATTGGAGAGAATGCACACTCAGCAGCCCAGATCGAGGGGATCCAGATCCCAAAGATCGTCGGCCGAATGACTCGAGGCCTTTACCAGACGACACTGGCAAGGTGGGCGGCCGCCTACTCTGGTTTCATTACGTCTGGGTCAATGTCGCTCACGACGCATGGGGAAAGGAATCGGTGGCCTCGGGTTACAGAATAGAATTTGTCAGCTATCCTCCAAGACGTTTTTTTCTTCCCGGCTTCCCAGGGTGGATACCCAGGCAAGGGCTCTATTGGGAGCCATCAAATCGCTCCAGCACAACGGAGTCATTGTTCCAGTGCCGGAACACGAAAGAGCTCAGGGGTTCTAGTCCAACCTTTTTGCGGTTCCCGAAAAGGACAGGTCTGTCAGGCCTGTTTTGGACCTGAAGCTTCTGAACAAATTCATCAGGATCAGACATTTCCGGATGGAGTCTCTCCGTTCAGTCATATTGGCCATGGAGCAGTGAGGATACTTGGCGTCAATAGACATCCAGGACGCATATCTGCATATTCCCATTTTTCCTCCTCATCAGAGGTTTCTACGCTTCACCATCGGCGATCAACATTTTCAGTTCGTAGCGCTACCCTTTGGGCTAGCCACGGCTCCCAGAGTGTTCACAAAGGTTATGGCAGTTGTTATGGCCACACTGCATTCGCGAGGCATTGTGGTTTTGCCTTATCTGGACGACCTCTTGGTCAAGGGCCCGTCAATACGGGCATGCGAGGAAAAGGTCAACATCACGCTAGATACTCTTGCCCGCTTAGGATGGTTGGCAATGCAAAGAAGTCATCCCTTGTGCCAGCTCAGAGGATCTCCTTCCTAGGAATGATCTTTGACACTTGCCGAGGGTTGGTAATTCTCCCTCAGAAAGAGGCGCTAGCTCTCCGGCAGGGAGTCCGGACAATTCGCCAACCAGTCCCTCATACCATCCGATCCGGGATGAGGATTCTAGGGAAAATGGTGTCAGCAATGGAAGCGATACCTGTCGCCCAGTTCCACCTTCGCCCCCTGCAGCACGCCCTCTTGTCAGCCTGGGACAAGAATCCTTTCACACTCAATCGGCGGTGCCGACTGTCCTCTCAAGTCAGGCAGTCGCTCAGATGGTGGATAACCAGTTCCTCTCTGGCCCAGGGGAAACCTTTCCCCCAGATCATTGGCTGGTAATGACAACCGACGCCAGTCTCCTCGGTGAGGGAGCGATGTTTCGCCACCACACTGCCCAGGGATGGTGGTCGCCACAGGAGGCACGCCTCCCGATCAACTTATTGGAGATACGAGCAATTCGGCTGGCTCTGCAGAAGTTTCTTCACTTTCTAGCAGGCCGCCCTGTCTGGATTCAATCGGACAACGCCAGGGGCCGAAGCAAACCACTCGGTGATTTTGGCGGTCCACATCCCGGGGCGTGGAAAATTGGGCGGCAGACCACCTCAGCCGGCATGGTCTTGCATCCGGAGAGTGGTCTCTACATCTCGAAGTTTTTCAGCAGATTTGTCAACTGTGGGAAGCTCCGGATGTGGACCTGATGGCTTCCAGAGTGAACGCCAAGGTGCCCACATATGTCGCTCAGGCCAGGGACCCGCAGGCATTCGCGGTGGACGCGTGGGTTCTGCCATGGAACCAGTTTTACCTCCCATATCTATTTCCCCCACTGCCACTACTTCCGAGAGTCATCAAGAAGATCAAGACGGAAAGGGTGCCGGCGATCCTGCTGGCCCCGTCAAGCGTGGGACGCAGATCTAATGCAGCTGCTCGCCGACGTTCCTTGGCGCCTGCCAGAGCGCCCAGATCTACTGTCTCAAGGGCCGATTTGTCCACCCGAACTCAGGGACCCTTTGTTTGACGGCATGGCCGTTGAATCTTGGATTCTAACCCAGGCAGGGTTCGGGAGCGAGGTGGTCGCTACAATGATTGGCGCCCAGAAGCCTGCTTCAGCACGAATTTACCACCACACCTGGAAGGGGTTCTTTGCTTGGTGTTGACACCGCGGTGTTTCCCCGCTGGGATTCTCGATCCCCAACATCTTGGCTTTTCTCCAGTCAGGCTTAGAGAGCCCGGATAGCTCAGTCGGTAGAGCATTAGACTCGGGCTTTGCCCCAGGTTCCCTCAGGAGACAAATATCGGCCTTATCCGTCCTGTTCCAGCGCAGAATTTCTAGTAATTTGCAGGTGAAGACTTTTCATTCAGGGAGTCTCCCACTTGGTACCTCCCTAGAAGACGCCTATGGACACCTGGGACCTTAACATGGTCCTAAGTGTTCTGCAGGAAGCTCCATTTGAACCGCTTCAGAATATCTCTTTGAGGTACCTTACCTGGGAAGTGGTGTTCCTAGTGGCCATCACTTCCATCAGGCGGGTTTCAGAGCTGGCGGCCCTATCCTGCCGAGCTCCGTTCCTCCCTTTCCATAGGGATAAGGTGGTCCTCAGACCAGCCCCTCCTTTTCGGCCGAAAGTCATGTCCTCTTTTCACATTAATGAAGATGTTGTTTTGCCTTCATTTTGTCCAGCACCGGTGCGCCATGTGGAAAAGGCTCTTCACATGTTAGACCTGGTAAAAGCCCTCCGGAGGTACGTGTCGCGGACGGCACCCTTTCGTCAGACGGACACGCTGTTTGTGCTCCCCGAATGGCGCAGGAAGGGACTTGCTGCCTCAGAATCGACCATAGCCAGATGGATTCGTTGGACGATTCAGGAGTCCTACTGCATTAGAGGCACACCGATTCCAGCAGGGATCGGAGCGCACTCTACCCGGGCAGGGGGGCGCCTTTTGGGCGCTTCGGCACCAGTCTTCAACGGAACAGGTTTGCAAGGCAGCAACCTGGTCCAGCCTGCACACATTTGCCAAACATTATAATATCCATGCTCAGGCCTCGGCGGATCCGATCCTGGGTAGAAGGATTCTCCAAGCAGCGGTGGCGTACCTGTTAAACAAGAGGTGCATGTAGCTTGGATCGGTGAGTCAATCTCCCACCCAAGGACTGCTTTAGGACATCCCACAGTATCTGTGTCCCCCAATGAGGCAAAGGACATACATGGATTTTTGTGATAATTCACCATAAAATCCTTTTCTCCGAAACGCTCATTGGGGGACACAACACCCACCCTATTAGCCAGTTGGCTCTGTTTCTGTTTAGTTAATACGCATTTATTTATGTGATATAAGGGTGGTCCTTTTCTTGACATGTTGAACCTGTATTAAGGCTGATTTTGTTGTCCTCCTACTGCTTTGGCACCAAACTGAGTTCCGCCCGCAATAGGGGCGATGGTGTATACGACGGAGGAGGAGCTAACCTCTTTTTTTTCACTTAGTGTCAGCCTCCAAGCGGCAGAAGCATACACCCACAGTATCTGTGTCCCCCAATGAGCGTCTTGGAGAAAAGGATTTTACGGTGAGTTATCGCAAAAATCCATGTTTCAACTCCTTTGGCATGGTTACAAGTTATTTTTTCATTCCTATTACTTTTGGGATATTACTAGCACTTGTTTTACCATCCAGCTTGTCCTATTGCAAGAGGATTATGAACACCACAGCAGCGTTTTTTATACTTTCCTTTGTTAAATAAGATTTGGTTCAGGTGATCACCTAATGAGAAGCACATTAAGTAGAATGAGGTGTCCTCTGTTTGGAATGACACTGGAATGAAATGGCTGTTAGATATATAGAGAAGCTGATTTTTATAAAACTGTGCAGTGGTCTCTTAATTTTTGCCAGCGCTGTATATACTGTATATATAAATATAGTGCATTATATATAACTTGTTAGGAACCAATATCTATAAATATTACCTTCACACTGGACATAAGTGCATATATCACATCAGTTGCATGTTATATTTATCAAGGGAAATCGTTCCATCAACAAAAAGTAGGTATAAGCAGATAAAGTGCAAAATGCTTTAAAAACAATTATTTAGGAACAGTTATCCCAAGTGATAAATACATATCCATCACTGCACAAACCATGTCAAGCATGCATATAATATTTACTAGGGCTTGTCTCCTTTAACACGCGTTTCGCGTAGTTGCTTCTTCAGAGAGGGTCAGAGGATAAATACTTTGATGGGAGGAGGAATGCTTCTTTAAGGCTAGTTTCACATTAGCGTTTTTTTGCGCAGCGCATCGGGCGCATAAAAAACGCAAAGAAAAACGCAAAACAAACGCGCGTTTTTTTAACGTCATGCGCACGCTGATGTGTAAAAAAAACGCAGCGTTGTTTGCGTTTTACATGCGTTTTTTATGCGCATGCGTTTTTAAGTGTGACGTTTTTTCCATTGTCTAGAGAACATTCTAGACTTGTTTAACTCAAAAACGCATGCGCAAAAAAACGCCAGCGTGCGCAAGACCATGCGCACGCATGCGTTCCCATAGGCTCCAATGTAGTGTTTTTGCGCATTCCGTGCGCAAGCGTGCGCATGCGTTTTTTTGACGAGACAGGGCGGAACCAAAAATGCAACATGTTGCGCCTGGCGCAAAAGACAAAAAAACGCATGCGCACGAAAACGCAAGTATGCGCAAGACCATGCGCACGTCATGTTAAGTATAGGTGCGCAGTGCGCATGCGCACGGGTGCGCACGATGCGCTGCGCACAAAAGCGCTAATGTGAAACCAGCCTAAGAGGAATGTGGCAGCTACATTTGCCTTAGGCAAACTGAGGCACTGCAGGCTAGAGCCATGTAAAGCCTTTCTAAGGGATGCAAGTTGGGTTCTTGGGTGCATGGGTGGGCCTATCTGTGCCCTTGTAGTCTTCATCTCATCTTCGCTTCTCGCTGGAGTCGTTCCAGCTTCATTATTGACAATGGAGAAAGAGGCTCTGCTTCATATCGTGACCTCTTCTCTCCACTGCCCGTTATGAATGGATCCGTGGGAAAGTTTTGCTCTGCCCTAACCTGCAGTACCTATTCTTGCTTAAGGCAGATTCCCTTTAAGTATCTGTGTGGGGCAGCTGCATGCATTTTTCACCCGTGCTCCAATCCACTTACTGATTCAATATTTGTCTCCTATCCTGGTCAAAAGTGATAAGTTTTCACTTCTCAGCATAGAATATCCCTTTTTTAGATTTATTTTGGTTTCTAAACCTACATCTTCCTTTTTTTTTCTTCCTTGGCTTCAAGGATTTTTTCAAGGTACTTACAAAAGTTAAACAAATTCACAATGATGTCAAGCTACTTCTCCGAACCAACCAGCAAACTGCAGGGTAAGTGGGGGATATACAACTAATGTCCTCCTTTTCTCGTCTTGCGTATCGATAGTCCAAGAATGGATTGGCTTCTTGTAATACCACATTTCTCCTGTAGTGGGCACTGTACTAAAAATGTTGGCCTTTCACAGCTTTTGACTGTTCCCTAAGGCAAGGTTTCCCAACTCCAGTCCTCAAGGCACACCAACAGATCATGTTTTCAGGATTTCCTTAGTATTGCTCAGGTGATAATTGCTTCACCTGTGCAATACAAAGGAAATCCTGAAAACATGATCTGTTGGTGTGCCTTGAGGACTGGAGTTGGGAAACCCTGCCCTAAGGGACAGCTCATTGAAGAACAAGCTTATACCCTCCATTCCCATTCTCGTTTTCCAGTGCGCTCATGTAAAAATAAATGTCTGCAGACCCATTATAATGATTTATTGTTTTAGGTGTCCTTTTGTATGCAGAGCTGAGCTGGTTTCAGCCATGTGTGTAAGAATGTGAAATTCTGGGCCCTTCACCGGGGCTTGCGGAGACCACCTAGCCGAAAGGATGGGACCCCAGCAGATTCTCACTGCCAGTGACTCACTGGTCTCTCCCTATACACGCATGCCGATAGAGACCAGTCACTCAACGGGACCTGGTGGTGAAAACCACCTGTTCAACTAGTCTGCAATGTTACTTAGTCCCTGGATGGCTTTTAAAGAGGTTGTCCGACCAGACATTGATTACCTGTCCTATGGGTAGGTCATCAATGAATACGTAGTGGACAACCTCTTTAAACTATATTTATCACTGAAACACTGCAGAGTCAAACACACATGGCTAAAACAGTGTCTGATATATGCTGCCCGTGGTACAGCAGTATATACACACCCTGTCAGGTTCGCCTTTTAAAGATGGCCTGTCACCTAATTTTTCATGTTGAACTGGACACACCATATAGTAAGTGATGAGGAGCAGGTTAAAACTTTTTTTTTTTTTTTTTTATATTTCGCCTCAATTGTGGTGATATTAGCTATCAAAGTATTTGGCACTTGAGCAATTAATTTTTTTAAGTCAAAGTGGGCATTATCAGAGAGATTTCAGTAGGGGCGTGAACTTCTTGCTGACCCTGACTCTGTTCAGTTACAAGTAAGCAGCAACACGCTGCGAAAGGAAGAACACACCTCCACAATAGCATGGGAAAACTGTCTGCTCTCCTCACTGCAGTCAGTGGCTGTGATTGGTCAGCATCACGTGTAGAAAGTACACACCCCCAATGAAATCTCACTGGTAATGCCCATTTGGACAAAAAAAAATTAACTGTCTAGGTTCCAAATACTTTGATTGCTAATTTCTCAGCAAAGGAGAGACATAATAATGACAACAAAAAACTCCACACACTTTGTTCTGCTCTGTAAGTGGACAACCCCTTTAAATATGAATTTTGTTGAAGTGCCCTTTAATTGTAAAATACAAAACTCTCATCCCATGAATATGACATCGGGCATAAGAAGCCGTGTAAAACGGCTTACTTTACTACAGGTGTGCTAAGCGTGTAATGAGGTTAATTGCTGGGTTTTAAAACTTAAGCGCTATTAATTTGAACAGTGGGTGCCTGATCATTTGCAGGAAACCTTTAATTCCATCATCACAGGAGCGTTTTTCTGCTATACCGCCAGCAGAGAATAATTTCTACAGAGTAAGGGATCATGGAGGGTTGAGACTTTCATTTTCTCCTTTTCCTCAGGAGGTATGGGCGGGATAATTGTGTATAATAGAGGTAATGCTGTTCTGTTATTGACATGTCAGGTTGGAAATCATGGAGCAGATGGCTTTACTCCAGGAAACCTCATATGAGCGATTGTATCGCTGGGCACAAAGTAAGTTAGCCTTTTTTTTTCCCCCTGTAGTAAACCAGTAGTTTATTTTGATTGTGAGTATGTAATGTGGTGGAATATCCCGTACTGGGAGAGTGCACCCATGATTGATTTTCTTAAGAAATCTCTAGTTGGGGTACAGGTTGGTAAGGTAGAAAGGGGAGAGGGAGGATGAGGGCTCCATACATCTGTATGGGAGGACAGCGCTTATCTGTTGTGTCTGCATTAGGCCCTGTGTCAAAGGCTTAGTTCACATGGGGCAGGTGCTTTGTCTTGGGCTTGCCCTGAGTTTCACACTCTGTACACGGTGTTTCGGGCTATTGGCCCTCGTCAGTGCAAAGTATGAGAACTGATTTGGCTGAAGAGGCAATTTGCATATTAAATTTTCCAGAGGAGCATTGCACAGCGAATAAGCCTCCTTACCTTGACAAGCCAGAGCTGGCATGTCACTCTCCACCAGGAGAAACCTTACCCCTTAGACCTCAGTCCGGAGCCTCTCACCTAGCCAAATCAGTTCTCATACTTTGCACTGACGAGGGCCAATAGCCCGAAACACCGTGTCTGCAAATTGAGATTCTGATTCGCTTTTATCCTAAGTCATATTACAAGACTCGTTAAAGGGTTGATTGTGACTTGTAGGATTGCTACTACCAATAGGTGGCATTATAGAGTTCAAGTCCTCTTTCTCTCTGAAGAGGCAATTTGCATATTAAATTTCCCAGAGGAGCATTGCACGGCGAATAAGCCTCCTTACCTTGATAAGCCAGAGCTGGTATGTCACTCTCCACAAGGAGAAACCTTACCCCTTGATATTTTTCAAACATTTTGGAAAATTAGTAATTTTTTTTTTTTTAACGGAGTTTCCAAACAGAAGATATTGAGGACCTACCCTTTAGAATAATAGGTTGGTTTCTGACTTGGGGCGTCCCAGTAAGTGACAGCTAATATAGCCTCTTTGAACGTTAGGGGAAAACCGTGCGATTTTTCATTTTTGCACTTCCGTTTTTTCCTTTTCTTTCTCCAAGAGCCAAAAATTCTTATTTTTCCTATATAGTTGGAACAATTCTTTTTTTCATGTCCCCATCTTCTGACACTTAACTATTTAAATTTTCCATTGCTGGAATGGCACCAAGAGTTGTTTTTTTTTGTGTATCAAACTGATGCCTATATTGATGCGATTTTAGGGTAGAGGTGACACTTTGATAGCATTTTATTACGTTTTTGTTACAGAGGTACAGGAACTGAAAAGCCACAATTTTGGCATTTCAATTTTTTTTTTCTCATGACTTTTAGCGTTTAGGTTCATTTAATTTTTTTTCATTTTGATTGGACTTTTACAGACATTGTAATATCACATATATCTTGATTTCTTAATTAATCGGAGAAAAGAGCAGTGATGTGAATTTTTATATATTTTTTTTATTGTTAGTATTTGTAAAGGCTTTTTTTTTTTTTTTTAAAGTTACCTTAAGGGGCTTGAACCTGCAGTCATTTTATAGACAAAATTATGTTCTCCTATGACGCCAAACTGCAGATTTCACAGCAGGACAAAGATGGCAGCCGTGAGGGCCTCCAGTAGTCTCCTAGCTGGCATGACAATCCATCAGGTTCTCCCTTCTGCAAGTGCACCATTTCGACCCCACAGTCAGTGAGTTGACAGCGGCATTTCCATCTTTATACAGCAGCGATCGGAGTGAGCTCTGGTCAGTGCCGATAAAAGATGTCGGCTGTGCATTGCAGCCAACATCTCACTGCAATATCATGGGTCTAGATGTGATGAGGCCACGTGTCTGCTGAGGCCACATATCGGCTGCAGGCTCAGGTGACTGGGCCGGTTGTCATCTCTTCCTGTTCCAGCATGGATTACTGGCGCGACGGAAGGTTTTAGTGGTAGGTATCCTTTTATAACGACGTCTTCTTTTTGCAGTTTATTTATTTTTTCGCCTTTGGGTAGTTGGTTGTAAAACGGTACAGACCCATAAATTATGATGTCTTAGTTTTGTCCATCTCGGGTGGATGTCTGCTCTTCTAACATTTTACTCTATTGCTTTGGATAGATGAATGCAGAACGTTGACCCAGGAATCGTGCGATATTTCCCCTATTCTGTCCCAGGCCATGGATGCTTTACAAGATAGACCCGTCCTGTACAAGTGAGTAAATGTCTGATCCGTAACCTCGTATAGCAAGGCATATTTTGGACTGCAGAAAATATGCGTTAAATCATAAATATGTGGCCCATATAAAATAAAGGATGCCATTGACATATACTTGCTAGAAAATGAATTGGCATAAAAGAGGTCAGCACAAGAGTAGATCATGAAAGTAAAAAAAGTATTTCTCAAACAATTGTTTGTATGGTGCCACTGGAGAAAGTGGGTGCCCACACATCATTTAAAAGCTAAATTAATAAATACACATTCCATTAGACATTAGTGTGAATGATTAAAACACTCTGAGCTAAAAAAAAAAGTCCTCTGGAAAGAGGGGAATACAGTGGGACATAGGGTATAATTATGTATATAACTAAATATATCTGCAGCATTAGAAAAATAGACCAAAAAAGTGACAACAAACAGTGGGCACTGGTGCGCTGTTGATGTAGGACGATATCATCACAAATGGAAGCCAAATGGCAAAAAAAATTGTCAGTCACTTCACCCTACAAAAATATAAGCCAAAAAAGCCAGAAATATTCTAAAACAATTAACCCTTCACTAATATGTGCAACAAGCTATAGTTGAGTAGAAAGCCTAAGCAAATGCCCGTCAGCTGATAATTGTAATAGAAATATCTGTGTAGATCAAAGATTAGTTCTCATTGAGTTCAAATAATCCAGAAGGATGTTGAGAGATGTTGGTAAATAATACCTTGATGGTCCAAAGGAGCGAGATTGGCGCACACCCCGACGCGCGTTTTGGTATTATCCTTTGCCAGTAGGCTGCATATCTTTATATACTGGTAGTGTGGACCTACCTCTTATAAACCATTCTTGGTCTTTGACATATATATTTGTCATGGAGTGGTTGTGGATGTATCACTGAAATCGGTCACCATTCAACAGGTGCTGGCTGTGCTATACAGCCAGGACCCACCTCAAGTAGCAGCAATGGGAGCTAACCACTTAAATGCCACTGTCAATCTCTAAAAGCGGCATGTAATGGCACAATCGATGCGTGGCGTTTGTCCAGCGCTTCCATTCTCTCGGGGTGATAATGAGATGGCAAAACAAGGGTCTTCATAATGTCTTGTTTGGTGCTTTTAGGAGATTTTCTCTATTTACTGGTTGAGGCCTGGTTGGACACACAGAAAGGCAAACCAAAAGATTTAGGGTATCTTTATTGAGGCCACCTTGTCGCTGGTGGGTGGTTTATGCACTTTTTGATAAAAATGTTAAAGGGCATCTGTCAGCACAGAATGACTGTACAAAGCATGTACAGGCTCTTTGTCATTTAAAGGGGTGTTCCCACGAGTAAAGTACATTTTAATTAATAGATGCCATGCTGTATTGTCTATATATTCTGTTTTGCGTCCTCCCCTGCCCCTGAGCTGTGGTATGATCAGACCATGTACCTGTACGGTAAGACACAGCCATTACACAGTACACAGCAGGGGCACATTTATAAGATTATCTCCGCACAGCAACATTTTATTTAAACACATCCAATTGTGGAAATTATTATTATTCAAAGACCTATTGATTAAAATGTTAATTAAAATGAACCTTGTTCATGGGAAAAACCCTTTAAGTGCACCCGCCTACTTGTTTTCTCTCCATCCCTCCTTCCAAATATTATTCTGAATCTGCACCCTACTATTCATCTGTCTCCACACCCTTCATGCACATGATAACTGCACTTGATACTTGTCTATTGCGCTTAAACACACGGGCTGATGACCGGATCATGCAGCTTTATATGAAAATCCCTATTATAATTGCCAGACCTGAATTAACAAGCATTTCTCACCTACTGTGTCCCCCCATTTCCTTGTAGATTGTAAGCTTGCGAGCAGGGACCTCACTCCTAATGTCATTGTTTGAATTGTCTTAACTTGTATTGAATTTATTGTCTGTACATGTCCCCGCTTAATTGTAAAGTGCTGCGGAATATGTTGGCGCTATATAAATAAAAATTATTATTATTATTATCTCCACCCACCTCTCTTTTTTTTGATTGATAGCTCTGGCTTTATAGAGCCAGCGAAAGATGGAGGTAAATGGAAAACGAGCAGGTGGGAAGATACAGTTACATGTTTGGCAGCACCAGGGGTGTGCGGAGCGCCTGTACTTTTTTTGAACAGTCATTTTGTGCTGACAAAGTCCTTTTAACTAAGTATCCATCTCATGGATTTTACCTGCTTAGAGGAATTCTTGTCTTCATTGGTCGCAGTGTGCTGATGTATAGTGTATCTATGTGATCCGTTCTTTACGGCCGTGCTGAAGTATTACAGCTTGCGGTACAAATTCATGTCAACTTTTTAAAAATGTTACCAGAATAAAGCCAAAATTCAAATCGCTGCACATTTCCACATCCTTAAATAAAAAAAAACCCCATGAAGTATCACTGCATCGGTTACATATTTGATATCAACATGTAAAACTACCGTATGTAACACACAAAGTAAATGTCACAAAGGGAAAAAGAAAGAACCCCCAGAAAAGTGTGAACAGCTGCTTTTTTTTTTTAAACAAGTTCCGAATTCTTGAAGCCCCTAAAATAGAAAAACTGTTAAGTTTGGTACAACCGCATTCGTATTGACCTTAAGAATCCCGTGGCTAGGTCATGTTTACAGCCCAATGTACGCCGTTGAAATGATACCCAAAAAAGGACCGAATTGTCTTGCGGAAAATAAACCCCAATACAACGGTGACAGGAAAATAAAAAAATGTCCTTAGAAATAATTTGTCAGAAGGATTTCAGCCTCCAAACTATTTATATGCTCTTCTAGCTCTTTCAAAGACAAGTCCAACAAGACGTTTTACACGGTCAGTCCGTTCCTCCATTACGGAGAAATCCGCGTTTGACTTGATATGTAAATGAGGCTGAAGTGCTATGGTAGATCTGAAGCCTCCGTCGCTCCAGCTCTATTCCTCATTCAGCACCACCTCCTCCTTCTTGACGAACAGCCTTTATTCTGTGTGACTTCAAGCAAAGGAGCCATCAGTCAAGCAGGAGGAGGCGGTGCTGGGCAGGGAATAGAGCTGGGGCGACAGAGGCTTCAGATCTATCATAGCTCTTAAACCTCATTTGCGTATCAATTCAAACACTGATTTCTCCGTAACGGAGGAATGGATTGACCATGTAAAAATATTGCTGGACTTGTCTTTGAATGATTTACATTCACATTCAAAAAGTTTTGGTGTGAAATCCTGCTGACAGTTTCCCATAGGGGCATAATGTAAAAATAAAGTTGCGTTCCATCTTCATGGTTTGCAGTAGGTCGCTGTGATTTCATTTCTTCTCTGGCCGTATAATGCTTTTCTCCACTAGATGGCGGTAGCACTCTACCTTGGTGTATGGCACATTAGAGTCTGCTGCTGCTGCAGAAGTGGGAATCTGGGCGCTTCAGCTTGTTTTCTTTTCTGACTTAAAGTAATTAACCGTATTCTCAAATTGCAGGAATATTTCACATGCATTTTGAGTTCATCTCTATTATACAAACATTGTGGTGGCATTAGATGGATGGAGCCAATGGTGGGATCGTTAGCCATCTTTCACAACATTTCCTGGAAATCTCATCCATTGCTAAGCAGACAGCTGTGTATATTCATAATTATGTCTTGGAAAATCGGCCCAAGGATAATATTTGAGAAGATTGTAATTGAAATGAACGCACTGATACCATCACATGCCGGGTATTACGCAGCTACAGAAATGTTTGACTGGCCTTGAGTGTCTTACATTTTGTTAATTGTCAGTACATGTTGTAAATATTCCTTCCCCCACATACACCGCCACCTGATCTATAAGAATAGGCATGGGAATATCCACTGTGAACCCTGAAGGGGAGCATCGGCTGGGCGCCACTAACTTATTAAAGGAGAATGTCCAGAAATGGAGAAGATGCTTTACTGTATGTGAAAATGGGAGAAAACACTGATTCAGTAACTTACTTGTTCTTGGTACTTGATGTTAACGGGCAAGAACCTGCAGATACTTTAGTACATTGTCCCCATGACAACACTTCTGTTATTCGTTTATGATCGTTAAAACTTTGAGTGAATTTATAGTCACCGTTATTTTACTCTTCATGTCATGAATCAACAGTACACGTGAAAATAAGAAACTTTGTGCTGTATTTTATCAGAGAAATCTGCTTCTTTCTCCTCCCGGACTGATTTTTCTTTCTCAAGTCATGGATAAAATCATTATTTGAGGAAGACAGACTTTCCCATTACTGAGAGAAGAGATGACAGCTGGTGCTTTTAAAATTCTATGGAGGAGGAGGGAGGAGGAGCCAGAGTTTAATGTTCACAGCACTGAGCGCATCGGCCTGACACCCTGATTGACAGCCGGCTCTGCACTGATGCACTGTAGAGCGAGATGTCCGTCAAAGTCAGTTGACACATTGTTATGGTGACTACAACCACTCGGGCACACCTGTAGGTGGCTCTTCTTTTAATTAGCCACCCTGGCGCGATGTCACATGTGCATAATGCCACAACAATGACATTGTGCCAGGCCAGCTGATCAGAAGAAAAGCCACGGACACTGACGGGTAAGAGGCGGCATTCACTCTCTTGTCTAGCGGCCACAGACCATTATCATGTTGAATGGAATGGAGCTTGTGAATAAATTCTCTCCAACTCTGATAGGAAGCGATAGACTGGGGATATTCATCGATTTTACACGAGACCGTTTTGTAGGCATGCTCAGTGATCTGCGCAGAGGTCATTGTGCAGGGAGGAGGAAGAGATGAGCGGTGATCATCGGCTTTGTGAATGGTGGATCCTGTGTTATCTTAAAGAGAGGATCTGTCCGCTTAATGATGGGGCTTAGCGGTCAGAGTGAAGTCGGTGAGATTGTAGGATTATTTTAGCTATAATGACAAGAAACTAAAGGAAAAATACCCCAAATATATTTGAAGAGGTGATTTGGTGCCTCTCCCTTCCTCATTGCTGACAGGTCTCATTCATGGACGGCGGGAATTCGGACATGTGCAAAGAAGGAGACCTGCAGATATCCGGCAAGTGGTGGCCAGTGTCACATCAGCAGTGTCGCTCACCACCTGAAGTTAAAAGCCTTGAATCTTCTATATGAAAATGTGATTTTTCTGATGACACCTTCCCTTTAAGATGTAGACACTTAGTGCTGAGTGTTTATAGCAACTTTGCACCTTGAGACCAGTTCAGTAAGAAGGTTGGATGAAGAACCCCGATTTCTTGTGCAGATCCACATGCCAGTAAGTGCTTCACTCGATCAATAAGGGGCACTTACTAAATTGCAAAGTAACATTTGAATGAAACATTTTAGCAACAATTTTCATAGTAAATTTTAGATATTTTTTTTTTCTTCCCCAATTCATGCACTGTCATAAAGTTGTCAGTTTTCTTCCGCCACAAGCTATTTCTTCGATCGGTAAATTCCCCTCATTGTCTTCGCTGTAATTTTATCAAGTTTTAAAATTATTCATGGATTATGAAATGTGTGGTTTGCTCCAGAGCTTGGTTATTTACAGCTGCTTCACCGCCAGCCATCATTTCGGCTTTACTGAAAGTTCTCACCCACAACAATGGCCACTTGTGAACGTGATACTAAGAGAACGAGTAGAAAGTAGGGCTGGGGTACAATGGACGGCTAAGTGGTGGAATTACTAGGGAGATGATTCGAGTCGTTCAGCCTGTCCTTGTTATGTGATAAAGGCACAAATGGATTTGCTGTTGCCGCTTCTCACTCCTCCTTTGTTGATTGAAAAAATATGTGTTTATTGTCATTTTACACCTTACATTACATAAAGAAACGCTGGGGTTTTCAAAATTGGTGTAACTTCATATCGGTTGACCTCCAATGTTCATAGAAATTGTTGAAATTTTGATAAAAGCTTTTTTTTTTTTTTTTTTTTTATAGCTTTTTCTTTCAAGGCCATTTTTAATGGAAGAGTAACGACCAATAAGTTACATTTGTGCTGTCACAATCATAAAAATGGTTTAGTAAAAATACATTTATAGTCATCTGCTATCCAATCTTATCTAAATGTGTTGCCCAAGATAACCCCCCCCATGAATGCTACATAGCTGTCGGCCGTAGGATGATTTGGCAGCTATCTCACCCGACTCCCCGATACACACAAGCACTCGCTCATTCTACCGAGCCCTTTCTATGAGAAATTATCACGGGTTAACCGTGATAGAGAGGAGCTAGAAGACCGCAGCGTCTGATTTCTCCTACTCCTGCACTGATTAGAAGCACTTCACCTTCTTATTAAATGGTGTGAATTTCTTTTGGAAATGCAGTGGATAATCTGCTCAGTTGAGAGCTCCTGGAGCGTTTAGTCTCTCAGCTGTGCACTGTTAGCCACTCCCATCTCTGGTATAATCTGGGTCCTGGCTAGCACTCATTGTCAAAGCAAGCTTATGCTGCATTGCTGGAGGCTGTTGTTGGTTATTATTGAAGAAGGTGTTTGGTGGATTTATCTGTGACTGTTGCTAGGTTTTGAGTGTGTGTTAATTCCCTTTCTTCTTTTACTTTGGTTTAACCCCATCCTCCAATATCTGGTGCATTCGTCTTTTGTATGTGTGAGTATGTTTGATATTTTTCGTTACCCCAGTTCGTATTACTTTGTTAGTATGGTTGGTTTATTAGGGAACACTACTGCTCCCCTCCTTCGTAGGTGGAGGAAGGGTACAGACTGATGGCAGATTCAGGAGCCAAGGCAATGTACTTGGCTCTGGCATCTTCACCATCAGAAGTAATCCAGGGAGCAGGGCGAACTAGGGCGCCCACTAGCATTAGGGACAGGGAAGGAGTCCCTATTCCCGGGAGGCCCGAGTCGCAACTGAAAGCTTCTACCAGATTCTGCATATTCTCTCCCTGAGGGCAAAAAGATTGGCAGTCTGAAATCTGACACGATGGATCCTTATCTCCCATGACAGTCAACTGTAAGGAGGCCTCCATGCACATTAGACTATTAGCCAAATCTGTCAATATTGGTGGGTCTGTCTCCTGTTACTCTAATGTGTATTAGGGCCTTTAGTTATCTACAGTACGTTTGATAAGCGTCTGGTTATCTTGGATGTCCGCCAGTTATGAAGACTTCTTCAGAGTCCCTCCCTATGAGTGAATGGGGTGGTGCTCGTGTGTGCACTAGCAGAGGGCTCAGAACCCATATTATATTGGTTTCTGCCAAATGGTGTCTTTTGTTGTAATAAATTAGTCTGCAATTATTAGTAGATTGATCCGGAGTGAAAGAAATCTGTGGTTATTATCCGTGCTGCCGAATAAGACCTACCGTAAATCCAAACACGTAGCACATACGGTAATTTCCTGATGAAGCAGTAACTATATACTTCGAAACGCGTTGAATAAACCACCATCTTTCATTTCATCACGTCTGGATTTACGTCTTATTCGGCAGCACAGATATTATCCACAGATTTCTTTTACTCCGGTTCTGATAGGGCCACTTGCTGACCCGTGGATCTGCTGCAGCTGGTATCTTTAATGCTACATTTCTCGCTTTGTCCAGGGATTAATCAGGCTAGTATAATCTGAGCACGTACTATAAATGTCCATCGGATAAGACCCTATTTTGCGCTGATTTCCCCTACAGCTTTATCGTCGATTAGTAGATTGATGGATTTTTACTTATTTTTGACTGATAGGTACACACTGGATGAATTTGGAACTGCAAGAAGGAGTGCAGTAGTCCGCGGCTTCATTGATGCCCTTACCAGAGGAGGGCCGGGGGGCACCCCACGTCCCATTGAGATGCACTCACATGATCCACTGAGGTAATGTATAGGTTTATGCTAGTACTGCCAAGTGAATAAAAACATTATATAGGAATCAGTAAGGGTGGAAAACGTTAAGAAGTTTTTTAGCATTCAATAATCACTTTGACCCCCATGTTAAAAATAAATATTTATCTTTTCGCTGCTTCTTATTGCACTACATTTCCCTGATGCCAGTCTTATATTCCTCTTGTATGTCCCTCGCTGTCTTATGGCTTTCACATATATAACAGTGGGTCCAGCTCACTCATAAACAGGTGCACAGATCGCACCGACTGTGTGTAATGGGAGGAAAATGAAGAAACCTCCAGCTCCCACCATCCAAATAAAATAATGGGCGGCTGTACTGAATAATCCACACCAAATATGAGCAAGACACAGAGTGTCGATATGCATGCAACCCCATGAAGAAGGGCTAGAGTTGATCTGAAACGCGTTGCATATCTGCTGTGTCTTGTTCATATTTCTTGTGAATTATTCAGCACAGCCGTCCATTATTTTATTTGGATGGTGGGAGCTGGAGGTTTCTTCGTTTTCCCCATGTACAGGACGGGCCATATGATATCATGAATCCTTTATAATATCTATAGCGATTGTTACCCACTTTGTAAAATATCGACGTGTTTTAATCACAGCCGTGTTGTATTTATTAATAAGGTATGTTGGGGATATGCTAGCCTGGCTACACCAAGCAACTGCATCTGAAAAAGAGCATCTGGAGTCTCTGCTAAAGCTGGTAAATATCCAAGGTGAGACCTGATGTGCCACATGCAACCTTCACTGGGCTTTCTCCGTTTTCATTTTAGAGGTTTCACATCAAGGATGAAAAGGTCCTCCTTGAAATATATAGGTATTCTGACCATAGACATTAAAGAGAACCTGTCAGCAGGATTGTGCTCAGTAACCTACAGACAGTGTCAGGTCGCCGCCGTTATACTGATTAAAATAGTACCTGGGTGATGAAATCCGTCTTGTGGCTGTTGCTTAAAGGGAACCTGTCACCCCCCCGGGCGTTTTTAATTTAAAGAGCCACCTTCAGCAGTACTAAAGCTGCATTCTGTGAAGGTGCCTCTTCTACGTCTGACCCCTAGTAACGCTGAAATATCGACCTTTATAAATAGGTCCTCACACCTGTAATGTCTCCCCCTGTATCAGCCGCCTACCATCCGTCCATCATGACCCTTGTCTTGTGTCTGGGTGCTGGCCACCATTCGTCACTCATGCCCCTGTGCGCCGCTGCCTCCTCCTGTTTTGTATTCCGGTGCCTGCGCTGTGACAAGAGTTCTCGGGCATGCACAGTGCGCGCCGCCCGAGAGCCGACATCAGGCTGTTGCGCCTGCATGTTGCGGAGGCCCCAGATCCCGCCCCGCAGTGTGTTATGATGTATCCACACTGCAGGGTTCGGGCCTCCACAACACACAGGCGCAATAGCCTGATGTCGTTCACGGGCAGCGCGCACTGCGCATGCCCGAGAACTCTTGTCACAGCGCAGGCACCGGAATACAAAACAGGAGGAGGCGGCGGCGCAAAGGGGCATGATGGACAGCTGGGAGGCGGCTGATACAGGGGGACACACCATACCTATGGGACACATTACAGGTATGAGGAGCTATTTATAAAAGTCGATATTTCAGCGTTACTAGGGGTCAGAAAGAGAAGAGCCACCTTCACAGAATGCACCCTTAGTGCTGCTGAAGGTGGTTCTTTAACTTAAAAACGCCCTGTGGGGGGGTGACAGGTTCCCTTTAATGTTAATTTTCAGTTAATGATATGCTCGTGCTCTGGGGTGGCCTGTGGAGGGTCTTCATGCGGTGATCTGATTAGGTATTCATAATGCAGACTGCAGAAAAGTCACTGATCCCTCACTGACTTATCCTTGTAGTTTACCTTCATAGTGAAGAAAAAAAAAACCCTTCTGCAGGCATGTGACAGCCGTGGCACCTTCACAGCAGCATAATCACATGTAGTAACTAAACATTAAACCTGTGGTTGAGCTTTTCCTGAGGTGTATAACAAAAAAATAAAAAATTGCGCCTGCGCAGTAGTAGCTATCAGAGTACATAGCTGTGATCCGTTAGCTGCTATTGCCAGGTGCCAGTGGCGTCATCTTGCTAGAGAAGGAAAAAAAAATGTCCTGCTCCAGGATAGCGCCACCTGCGCAGTACCATTTTTCGGCTATTGCTGAGGGATCAGTGACCTGTCAGCAGTCTGCATTATATATACCTTATCAGAGTACCACATGAAGACTCTCTCTCTCCCCCCCAGGCTGCCATGGAGCACGAGCATATCATTATCATAAAACTGAAAATAAAGATTAAACAACCACAAGACGGATTTAATCACCCAGGTATCATTTTAATCAGTATAACGGCGCCGACCTGACACTGTCTGTAGGTTACTGTGCACAATCCTGCTGACAGGTTCCCTTTAATGGCTCCTCTATATAAGAAGCTATTGATGTCTGAATCTTGAAGTACCCCCTGTTTTTCATTTCCAACCTGGGTGCAAGAGGTTAAAGCTGGGCACACTTGCTTGTTATAGAAACTGCCATGTCCACTGCCACCTCTACTTCACCTATTATTGTTGTTTCCTTTGCGATCCACCTCGTGTTCTGATTTGCAGGCCCCCACTCTGTCCAGTCCTCCAAAATACATAATTTAGTTGCTTCCTCTACATGATGGCTGGTTCTATGCAAAAATGAATACGATTGGATTAAAGCACCACTTCAGCGGTTTTTTTTTTTCTTTAATTTTACCACTGGAGTGGTGTCACGAATCTAAGTTCCCTACCCTAGTATTATACTTACCAGCCACCGTCTTCATCTGCTCCTGGTACCGCTCTGGTTGGTCTCCAGCACTTTGACCTGCTGGATCGCTCCAGCTATTGCTGGAGGAGCCGAAAGTGACAACTCAATGTAAGTGTTTGAGAGCCAGAACGAAGCCATCATACTTACCTTGAGAGTTTGTGACCGTTACCTCTGACTTCTGGTCAGTCAGAAGTGGTCACAAGGTGACGCTGCGAGACCGGAGTGCCGCCGGGAAAAGCAGAAGACTGCGTCTGGTAAGTACTATACTAGAGGCAGAGAAATTGCATTAGTGGCACCATTCCAGTGCTGAAGTAAAAAAAAAAAAAAAATGGAGTGGTGTTTTAAGATCTTCATTAATCAGATCTGCAAGTTCTGCGCTATATACCGTATATACTCGTGTATAATCCGAGTTTTTCAGCACTTTTTTTGTGCTTAAAACAGGGCTGTGGAGTCGGAGTTAGTTTTGGTTGGAGTCGGAGTCGGTAGAAATGTACCGACTCCGACTCCAGCTTTAAAAAAAATGTATTAATATTTCATAATTGAACTTTCATATGAATTTTATAAATGTTACTCAAATATATATGTTCTATCAAACTATGAACAACAGTGATAAGCAGTTCTGCTGGAGATAGAGACATTTCTTACTTCTTGTGTGTCACTGTTGTGTGCCCTTATCTAATCTTATACTTGGTTAACCTCATGCTGCCCCAACCCCCCTACTTACAATGTATGAAACTGAAAGTGAAAATGTGTTGCAAATTCTTAGTAGTAAAGCTCCTCCTCTAGACTAGATCATACTAGGTGTGCGTCTTCCAAGCATCTCACAGCTGCCTGCTACTCAGAAGAGGAAGACTGTAAGAAGTATTATCCTTTCAACAAACTTTGCATCAGTTAACTGTGAGTACATGAGGAATAATAACAGTATTACTGACCACTATATCAGTTGTACGACTTGGCAATAATTTTGTACAATTGTTTTTAGGAAAAACAATTGTCATTTGGATTGTGAATGCAGAATTAAAAACCTGAGAATGTCAAAGAAGCATCACATTAAATCAGCTGTATTTGAACATTTCACCATCACTCAAGATAGAAAACATTATGTCTGTCAGTGTATGACAAATGATCCAGACGAAAACAAATGCTGTGAAGCCAAGATGAGTGCATATTCAGGCAAAGATAAAAATGCTCCTACCAGAGCTTCTAATCTAAAGAGACATTTACAGCGCTTTCATCCAGAAGTACTGAAAGCAGTGGATGAGAAAGACTGCATCCAAACCAATGAACCAGTGCCCAGCTCTTCCAGCCAAACAAAGGAGCAGAGAACTTTGCAGCCATCAGTTGCAAGATATTTTGTCAGTGACAAAGTTACTGTGACAATGACAGTAGATACATTTAAAAAACAGATCATAGAGCTTGTTGTAAAGGATAGTGTGCCTATTTCATTATTTTCACGACCAGCTTTTATGTGTCTGAATGGGGAAATGGCCCGCAAGCTTGGTGTTTCTCTGGAGAGAGAGAGAGTATTAGAAAATTAGTAATCGAAGAAGCTTTTAAACAAAAGGAAGAACTTAAAAAAACTCTCAAGGGACGCTTTCTGTTTCTTAAAATGGATGCCTGCACACGTCACAGAGTGAACTATTTTGCCATCAATGTCCGATTTGTTTGTGACAAAAATGAAATAGTTACCAAGACATTGGCAGTAAAAGATACCAAAGCTCATCACACCAGTGAGTTTCTCCAGGTCTTGGTGGAAAAGGTTCTGCAAGACTATGAACTTAAAAAAGAGCAAGTTCTTTCTGTCGTAACTGACAATGCTTCAAATATGATAAGTACTATTAAGCTAATGAATGAGAGTAATGATGGTGACCAGCAGCTAGAAGAACATTCTGGGTCCACAGACACAAATGTTTGAAATAGAGGAACACAGTATTGTAACTGAGGAGCAAACTGAAGTTGCTTCAGATGAACAGCAACATGATAGTTTAGATGATCTTGTTGAAACTGTGTCAATATGTTCTTTCATTCATCACATGCGCTGTGTTGTGCATACGCTACAGCTGGCTATAAGAGACAGTCTGCAAGAAGGACATGCTGCTGCACTGATTGGCAAGGTGAGAAAATTGGCTACTGTTGCCAGAACCCCTAAAGTTGACTCAATTTTGAAGAGACGTGCTGGAAAAGGGGCAATTATTGATCAAGCCACACGATGGGGCAGTACTTACTTAATGATTCAGCGCTTGGTTGAACTGAAAACCTTTCTTGTAGACATGGCTAACCCTCAACTGACGCTAAATGAAAGTCAGTGGAATCAGGTGACTGAGCTGGAAAAATTGCTAGAGCACCCATTTACAGTGACTAAAAAATTACAAGCAGAGGACTTAACTCCAGGTATTTTCTTAAAGGAGTGGAAGAACCTGATGTTTCGCCTGTCCCAAAGAGGAGGGTTAATTGCAAGTGGCATTGCTACATCAATGAAACGGAGAGAGGAGCTACTATTACAAAATAACAACATTCTTTTGGCAGCTGTTTATGTAGACCCAATGCATCGGATTCTTCTAGATGATCAACAGCTAAGTAAAGGAAAAGAAGCTCTGTTTGAAATAGCAGTAAGGATGAAAGGGTTGCAGAACAGTCAGGAGGAACAAGAAGAATTTGGTCGTCCTGCCGCATCTTCACCCTCATCATCAACTGATGAAGAATTTAATTTCGAAAAATATTTGGATCACAAGGACCGTGCAAAGCGTTCCCGCATAGAAGAAGAGTCATCCCCATCAAGGAACACAGCCAGTACATTTCAGCAGAATTTTTCATGTGCACTAAAAGAAATTGAGAAATTTGACCGTTCATCAAAAATAACAGTGCAACAAGCGATTCCTCTGTATCCTGACATTGTCAGAGATGTTGCCCGAGTGGTTACTGCTTTGCCACCAACACAAGTTAGTGTAGAGAGGTTGTTCTCTGCTCTCAAAATAATTAGATCAGATTTGAGGGCATCCATGAAGGAGGATCTGACAGAGGCAATACTTTTTCTGAGGACAAATTTATAGATTTCTTCTTATTAACTGCATAAAAGTGTTTATTGCATATTTACTTACAGTTTATAAAAGTTATTTGCTATATTCTAATTGTATTCTAATAAATGTAGTTTTTGCTCTAAGTGGTCTGATTACTTATATGATGGTGAGAAACTGAATAAGCACGATGTTTAATATTTTACAACAGTAAATTTGTTGTTATGAATTGGCCATTTATGAAGGAGTCTGAGTCTGAGTCTGATAAAATCCAGGAGTCGGAGTCGCAACTGTGGCTTACCGACTCCACAGCCCTGGCTTAAAACGCCCCCCTTGGCTTATACACGAGTCATTGTGACAGAAGATAACGGAGGAGGGGGAGCGGCGGAGCAGTGGGTCGCAGGAGGCTGCGGCAGTAACTGTGCCTGCTGCTGAAGAGAAATGAATATTCACTGCACTAGCAACGAATGTTCATTTCTCTTGCAAGCGCGCACAGTTACAGTCATTTCCGCCGGCTTCCAGCAGCTGTAAAAAACAAAACAAAAAAACCTCCTACTTACCTTCCCTGCACGCCCTCGCAGCATCTTTTTCCGGTGCCAGCAGCTTCTGCAGCCGAACGATCACGTGTCCCCGCTGATTAAGGTAATGAATATTCACCGCTTTCCTCTCCCATAGGTGTGGAGTGAATATTCATTCCCTTAATGAGCGGGGAAACGTGATCGCTCGGCCGCAGAAGCTGCTGGCATCGGAACAAGATGCTGCGAGGGATGGGGAACCATGCAGGCAAAGATGGGAATAAGGAGTCATGCAGACAAGGATGGGAATGAGGAGCCATGCAGACAAGGATGGGAATGAGGAGCCATGCGAATGGGGATGAGGAGCCATGCAGGCAAGGATGGGGATGAGGAGCCATGCAGGCAAGGATGGGAATGAGGAGCCATGCAAACAAGGATGGGGATGAGGAGCCATGCTGACAAGGATGGGGAGGAGAAGCCATGCAGACAAGGATGTGGATGAGGAGCCGTGCAGACAAGGATGTGGATGAGGAGCCGTGCAGACAAGGATGGGAATGAGGAGCCGTGCAGACAAGGATGGGGATGCGGAGCCGTGCAGACAAGGATGGGGATGCGGAGCCGTGCAGACAAGGATGGGGATGCGGAGCCGTGCAGACAAGGATGGGGATGCGGAGCCGTGCAGACAAGGATGGGGATGCGGAGCCGTGCAGACAAGGATGGGGATGCGGAGCCGTGCAGACAAGGATGGGGATGCGGAGCCGTGCAGACAAGGATGGGGATGCGGAGCCGTGCAGACAAGGATGGGGATGCGGAGCCGTGCAGACAAGGATGGGGATGCGGAGCCGTGCAGACAAGGATGGGGATGCGGAGCCGTGCAGACAAGGATGGGGATGCGGAGCCGTGCAGACAAGGATGGGGATGAGGAGCCGTGCTGACAAGGATGGGGATGAGGAGCCGTGCTGACAAGGATGGGGATGAGGAGCCGTGCTGACAAGGATGGGGATGAGGAGCCGTGCTGACAAGGATGGGGATGAGGAGCCGTGCTGACAAGGATGGGGATGAGGAGCCGTGCTGACAAGGATGGGGATGAGGAGCCGTGCTGACAAGGATGGGGATGAGGAGCCGTGCTGACAAGGATGGGGATGAGGAGCCGTGCTGACAAGGATGGGGATGAGGAGCCGTGCTGACAAGGATGGGGATGAGGAGCCGTGCTGACAAGGATGGGGATGAGGAGCCGTGCTGACAAGGATGGGGATGAGGAGCCGTGCTGACAAGGATGGGGATGAGGAGCCGTGCTGACAAGGATGGGAATGAGGAGCCGTGCAGGCAAGGATGTGGATGAGGAGCCGTGCAGGCAAGGATGTGGATGAGGAGCCTTGCAGGCAAGGATGTGGATGAGGAGCCATGCAGGCAAGGATGTGGATGAGGAGCCATGCAGGCAAGGATGTGGATGAGGAGCCATGCAGGCAAGGATGTGGATGAGGGGACAATGCATTCCCAGCTCATACTCTAGTCAGTACGTTTTCCTAGTTTTTCTTGGCAAAATTAAGTGCCTCGACTTATACTCGGGTCTTTTTATACATGAGTATATACAGTACTTGTTCAGCAATCTGCAAATCCGCTAAGCCCCCATACACCTTTTTTTAGATTTCTGCAGATCATTCACCTAGGAACTATCTTGCCCGCCTCTCCCATACACAGGAGTTCTAACTCTGACAAACGCTTCTGTATTCTCTATGAGCGAGCCGCTGCCAGATGTCTCTGACGGCAGCTCATCTCTGGGAACAAAACAATATGCAGTCCGAAAACAGACATGCCGGATCCTTAAGGGTACGTGCACACGCTGCGGATTGCTTTGCGGATTTGTCCTCGTGGATTTTGTAAAATAAGCAGGTAAATCCGCAGGTCAGAAGACCTGCGGATTATCCTGCGGGTTTGCCCTGCGGTTTATCATCTCTACAATGGAGGAGATGGTAAACCGCAGCAGAATACGCAGAAAGAATTAACATGTCAATTCTTTCTGCGGATTGAAAACCGCAGAAAATCCCTGCGGAAAAATCCGCACCGTCTGCACTGCGGTTTTCATTTTCCATAGGTTAAAATGCTACTGTACACCGCAGCAAAAACTGCTGCGGATCCGCAGGGCCAAAACTGCTGCGGATCCGCAGCAGAATCCGCAGCGTGTGCACAGACCCTTAGATCATCTGTCAGGAGCCCCCATACCCGTTAGATTGTTGATCGCACCTGTCGATATCGGCGGGTTCGGGGGCAACATCAGTATAATGTGTATGGGGGTGTTAGTCTTGCTTGTTACTTACATACAACATTGAATTGAATACTCTCAAAAGAATATTTTCTAAAATGGTGATGGATGCATAAAAGGAAAGGGAAATTGCATCTCCCTGCCTCCGCTATGCCTGACCTTACCTAGAAGCATGCTTCTATAGTGATGAGTATGTTGCTGTTCTCTCTGCTTTTGGTAGTTCTTCCATGCTTGGCTCATCCGGTAATATTACCGTCTGGAAAGATGTAAAAGATGTTGTATTTAGCTGAGGGATGGATTTTTGTTTTTTTGCATTTACCAATACGTTTTTTAACACTTTCTAAGACAACCCTTTAACTCCCCTGATGCTTATGTTGGAAGTTGAGGTATTTGCTGCTAGTTTCAGGTTTTTCACTTTTATCCAAATTTTGATCTTTTTATTTTCAGGAGTTGAAGACCATATCCAGGAGGTGGTAGGACACATCACTGAAGGAGTCTGCCGACCACTGAAGGTTATTACGTGTCACTCATCTGCTTTAGGCTGTGTTTACACGTAGCGTTTTTTTTTTTTCTGAGTTTTTGCGGCGATTTTAAACGTGCGATTTTGCCGCGAAAACGCAAAAAAAAAAGCATCCCATGCAATCCTATGGCATTAATCACATGCTGTGCTAATGCTGCGGATCTTTCCGCGGCGAAATTGCACCGCGTAAAAATACGCAGCATGCTCATTCTTTGTGCGGAATCGCGGGAAAATCCGCCCACATAGGAATGCATTGTTCTGCTTACTTTCCGCATGTGGCTGTGCCCACCATGCGAAAAGTAAGCAGCACATTTGCGGATGGTACCCTCGGTCCGGAGGAGAGGAGATTCTCCTCCAGGCTCTGGGTACCAAAACCCTGTAAAAGATAAAATTAAAATTAAAATTTGTCATATTCTCACCTTCCGATGCCCCTCGCAGCATCACCAGGCCTCAACGATGCTCCCGGCAACTCCCGTTCCTAGTGATTAAAGTTGAAGAAACTTTGGTCGGATCGGGTTTCATGAAACAAAATTTGTTTCAGATGAAACTGGTCCCACTAGGGCAAAAAAAAGTCGGAGTTTTGTCCAAAACCTGACCCCAATGCAAGTCAGTGGGGAATAAAAGTCGGCATTGAGTGGATGAATGTCATCCACTCAATGCCGACTTTTATTCCCCATTGACTTGCATTGGGGTCGGGTTTCGGACGAAACTCCGACTTTTTTTGCCCTAGTCGGACCAGTTTCATCTGAAACAAATTTTGTTTCATGAAACCCGATCCGACCAAAGTCGCTCAACTCTACTAGTGATGCATTGCGACAATGACCTTTGATGACGTCGCAGTCTTGCGATACCATAGCGGTCTCGCGAGACCGCGGCATCATCAAAGGTCATTGTTGCAATGCATCACTGGGAACTGGACCTGCCGGGAGCATTGCGATGATCGGGAACGCTGCGCGGGATGCCGGTAGGTGAGATAAACACCATTTTTTATTTTTTTTTTATTTTTTAACATTTGATTTTTTTTACTACTGAAGCTGCATAGCCAGCCTCAATAGTAAAAAGTTGGTCACACTCGTCAAACACTATGTTTGACGAGTGTGACCAACCTATCAATCAGTTTTCCAAGTGATGCTAATGATCGCTTGGAAAACGCTAGCATTCTGCAAGCTAATTACGCTTGCAATCACTAGTTTTTCCCTGGGAAATAGGCGGGAATTAAAATGCGGTTTTCTCGCATATATCCCGCGGAATGGAATTCCCGCGGAAATTTCCACGGCAATTCCGCAACGTGTGCACTTAGCCCTACTTGTATTAATAAAATAAGTCCTACCCTACCTTAACGACACAGCATGTACACCGGGGACATGAGGGTCTATGGATATCTGTCCAGATGTATCCCTAAAGCTTTCCTGTGCATACACCAAACAAATAAATAATGGCAACATCATAAAGTGCTACCATCCTAATCCTACTTATGCCATCACTTTATGAAGTGGAGAAATACCAATTAAAAACAACAAGACCTTCTACTTGAGGACATTTGGTTTTGCAGGACACATCTGAAGACATCGGGCATGGGAACAGAAAGCATTGATTTCAAAATTCCTTATAAAGAAATAACAATTCCCATATCTTTGCCGCACATATTTACAAAGTGAAAATAATGTGGTTTTCGGTGTGAAATGTTTTTGCACCAGTTCCTGGAAGACATCGGAAGGTCACATTCTGCTGTTATCGCTTTTTTTCCCCCTCATAATTGCTCTTGTCCAACCTAGAGAGTAGGATAACACAAACATTAACTCAAGGTTGTGTCTTCATGTGACACTTATTGTATACAAATATCCTTACAATACCAGTGGGAATCTTATTTTTACACCTTGGCTTACACAGACAAATCAAAGCAAACAATGTGCACTGAACAATCTAAAGTAGATGGACACGTGTGCCTAGTCTGCCATTGTTCTTGGCAGTGACAGGTTTGTTCACATAGGATGATGCACCACCTAGAACGATTCTTTTATGCTGCACAAAATGAAAATTTTTGGTACTTGCAATATAATCTCCCTCTTGCAGTCTTCATTGGGGGACACAGGAACCATGAGGTTATGCCCTCTGCTGCCGTCTGGAAACTGACACGAACAATGCATCTTTACAAAAAAAAAAAGTCTCCTCTCCAGAAAACATGAGAGGTGTCGGATTTTTATTTTGTCATTGTTTTCTGTCTTATATTACAATTTTTATTTAACAAATAAAACAACAAATAAATTGAAAATTTGCCATTTTCATATTGCCCCCTGGGGCTTTTTTTATATTTAAACTTTTTGTCCTTTTAGGAAGTTTTTAGCAGGCTTATTATCAGTAAAGGCAGGATTAGGAGGACAGGTAACACCTCAATACACAGCTGATAAACCATTCACAATAGGTGATAAAGCAGCTGACCCTGCTACCCCTCCTTTCACAATGACCATTGCACATGCTCATTCAACACTAAGGGTAGGGTGAGAGGCAGTTCATTGCGGCTTTGTACATGTGTTGTTTCCTGAAACAAGAGGAATCTAACATAGCTCAATTGGCAACCTGAAAATTGTAAAGTTACTATTTTTTTTTTTTTTCACAATTTAATACAGATTGTGATGTTTTAAAAAAATTACATTTAACTTAAAGACCAGATTTAAACAGTAGGTCCTTTACGGATAGCTTCCCTGTAAGGATCAGGGAAGGAAGTTTCCTTCAGGGTAGCTAGTAATACTGCGTTCATCATTGTGTCATTGTGCTGCAGCTTTTCACAACAAAGTCCTCACTTGACTTTGCGCTCGGCTGCTTGTACAGCAATCTCTTCCCCCATCCCTGTTAGGATATTTGTTAGGTGCTGGGTAACTTCGCCCGCTGTCGCTCTGAGTCATTCTGCTTCTTATATGTTTATTTTAGGTCCGTATTGAGCAAGTGATCATTGCCGAGCCTGGTGCAGTCCTGCTGTATAAAATCTCCAATCTGCTGAAGTTTTACCATCACACGATAAGGCGAGTACTTCTGAAATCAGAGGCATCCTCCAATATTACACTACATGTATCACATTCCACATTTTGGGTATTACTAAAGATCTTGCTCACATACTGAAGTGTGATGCATTTTCCTGTAGCTTTTGCACAGTTAATAGCTCACACTTTGCACGGCTTGTGGGACTTCTCTCTTCTTGAGATAACAATCTCTGATATCAATCTGGTAAAATGCGATCCTGTAACCCCTGTATGTCTGACCTCCGTGATTGCATATGATATGGTGATGTATGTTTCTATAGAAGCTGGTTGATTAATAACTTGCAGACCCCTATCTGTTCAATATGCTTTGTGGACCTGGGCCTGTGAATGCACTGCCACTTTTTTTGCACACGCACTTATTTTTTGTGATATGTGTTTGCAGTGACCTATTGATATCTCCTATGCCATATCCACTTTACCGGTGTTACTTTGTTGCACTGTCACTTTATTTACCTGCCTGTACTATTCAAGTTATGGTTATTATCTAGTTAATCACTTAGAAGTTTTGTACTCTTAAAACTTTTGTAGATAAATTAGGTTTTACCTTTGGGCTCTGGCATATTAATATTTGGATGAGTACCTTTTTGGGATCCATTTATTAATATTACCTCTTTTTTCCACATGGGCATATGAGATGTCATGTAGCTGCTCATACAAACTTTAAACTGATTTTCTGATTAGTTTGAGACTATTTAGAGATATACTGTATTTACCCCATGATCTTTTCTCAGTATGACCTCTCCTTTTTTTTTTTTTTTTTTTTTTTTACTTTTTATATTTGACAACAGCTTTAATAAAATTTGTTTTATAATGACTTGTTGTCCGTGGGAGTATTTTTGTAGGTTGCATTGCTGCAGTCATTAGCATTGCAGGGGATTTCATTTACTATAAGACAAATACTTACACTTCTGCCATTCCCTTTTAGTGCGATCATTGGCACGAGTGGATCCGCATTACTGACTACAATCGAAGAAATGCACTTATTAAGTAAGAAGATATTCTTCAACAGTCTGACCCTACATGCAAGTAAACTGCTGGACAAGGTGGGTAGCTCATATCCGAAGACGGTCTTCAATAATGGAGGCATTGACGTGTCTTATCCAGGTTTTTTTTTTTTTTTTTACATGTCTGATAATGTTTGGAAAAGAAAATAGTTTTGTGGCTGTGCACCAGATCTCTCCAAAGTATATGTGATTCAGTCTGTAGAAATATCTTCCTCTGTGGTAGCTTGGACTGGAGATGCTGGTGGCGCATATCAAGATAATAAAGAGTCATAAGCTTTCAGGATCATCATAGCATTGTTTCACTGACATAGCCAAGTATCATTATGTAGACTCATTAATGGTTGTATACCATACTTGTGTTATAGGGGGGCCACAGAGTCGCATTGCCTGTTGTGTCGCCTGTATGGGGGTGGTGGAGTCTGCAGAGTTGCGTTGCCTGTAGGGGACCGCAGAGTCGCGTCACCTTTAGGGAAGGAGGGTGGCCACAGAGTCGCGTTACCCATAGTGGTGGGTGGGCGCAGAGGAGTCGCATCGCCTATAGATGGTGCCCCATTGTCACGTTGCCCCTAGGCTTGTGGTGAAGCCTGCAGAGTCGTGTCACACATAGTGTGGGGGTGGTTGGGTGGGCGCAGAGTCGCGTCGCCCATAGGTGGTGACCCAGAGTCACATTGCCCGTAGGGTGGTGCTGGAGCTGCATAGTCGTGTCGCCGGTAGGGAAGGGGATGGGGTGGGCACAAAGTCGCATCGCCCATAGGTGGTGGACCAGAGTCGTGTCGCCCAAAGGTGTGGTGGAGGGAGGCAGTCTCGCAGCGCCTGTAGGGAGCCCTGCAGAACCATGTACAGTCATTGTATCTACAGAAAGCTTTGCTGTGACTTGTTTTAAATGAGATGTAAAGTGCATCTTTTCTGGTGACCAGATGAAACTCTTCCCCTACACTAGTGGTCTTCAGTGTGTTGCACCCACTGTAGGACTATGCTTATAAGTAGAGTTAATTAGTACATATACGTTCTTGAGTTGTCCTCTTTGGTTAGGTTATTTTTACGTTGTATTCAGTTTCCTTTATTTCTATCACTTCATAGCCGATGTTTCTGATACTTGATATAGGATTCCTGAATGGGAATGGCCTCGTTAGACAATCTCTTTTTGTTAGACACATCCCTTGACAATGCTCATTACAGGGTACGTCCTGCTGCTGGGAAACCTAATGATCCTCTGTGAGGACATCCAGCAGCAAGAGATCAGAGATATTATCCACATCGAGGTCAGTGGTGCAGCTGGATGCACAGACACCGAGATGCATGCATAATAGAAAGGCATTGTGTATCCTGTCAGTTAGGAGACCTGTGCACGGTGCGTGCCGATCGTGCCTGCGTGTTGGGAGCTGTGTGGATCCATTACTTTCTTTTCACCGCTCTCTTCCGATGCAGAAGTGTCACCAGATTATTGCTCGCCGCTGGAGATGTAATGATGCCGTGACAGCGTCATTTAAAGTGCGATTCCGGCAATGACGCCGGAAATCCACGTATCAGTGACCCCCTTCACTTGTTCGCGGGTCAGCGATGAGTTGGCATGGCAACCAGAGGTCTCCTACAAACCGCTATGGTTGTCAGTGCCAGATTGCTATGAGCGCCCGCCTGGTGGTCGGCGCTCATAGCAAGTCAGCAATTCTGCTACATACAGGTGATCTGATCATCGCCTGTATGTAGCAGAGCTGATTGGGTTATGACAGCTTCTAGTCTCCCATGGAGGCTATTGAAGCATGCCAAAAATAAAAAATAAAATTAAAAAAACAAAAAAAAATTAAAATAAATTCAAATCACCCTCCTTTCGCCCCATTCAAAATAAAACAACAAAAAAAGTCTAACATAGACATATTTGGTATCGCTAAATGGTGTAATGAGGAAAAAAAGTCAAAACGCCAGAATTACATTTTTTTGGTCGCAGCAGCATTGCATTAAAATGCAATAAAGGGTGATCAAAAGATCGTATCTGCACCAAAATAGTATCATTAAAAACATCATTAAAAAAATAAGCCCGCACCCAACCCGAGATCACGAAGAATTAAGATGCTCCGGATATCAAAAAATGGTGCAATTTTTTTTTTTAACACAGTTTGGAATTTTTTTCACCACTTAGATAAAAAAAAAAACCTAGACATGTTTGGTGTCTATGAACTGGTAGTGACCTGGAGAATCATAATGGCAGGTCAGTTTTTGCATTTAGTGAACCTAGCAAAAAAGCCAAATAAAAAACCAGTGTGGGATTGCACTTTTTTTTTGCAATTTCACCGCACTTGGAATTTTTTTCCCCGTTTTATAGTATCTGACATGGTAAAACCAATGGTGTTGTTCAAAAGTACAACTCGTCTTGCAAAAAACAAGTCCTCATAGGCCATTTTGACCAAAAAATAAAAAAGTTATGGCTCTGGGAAGGAGAACAAAAAATGAAGATGCAAAACCAAAAATAGCACAGGTTGTTAAGGAGTTAACCAGAAAAACATCCCTTTACTCCAGCCTAACTTTTTAAATAGGAGTTGCCCCTCCGCTTTGTCAGCCTCCTGAATGACCACAAAAGTAGCTGTTTTACCAGTTTTTCTCTTAAATAACTATACTATATAATACTAATACCTATACCTCTTGGAGCTTCCAAAAAACACAATTATACAACCAATTTCTTATTGGTATTAATTTTTTTTTGCTTTTTTTTCCCACTAGCGAACAAGCTAATAATAATAAAAAAAAAAAATTAGAAATGTATGTATTTTTTTAATTCCAGATTTTAACCTTTTCCCGTAATAGCACTGCCTCTTCATTCCCTAATATAGAACATGCAGTGTTTTGTCTATGACATTTGTGGGACAAGTAAGGCCATGTGCACACACTGCGGTTTTTGCTGCGGTTCTGCTGCAGTTTTGACCGCAGCAGAACTGCAGCAGTTCTGCAGCCAGTGTATAGTAGCATGTTATCCTATGGGATTAACATTCTGCTGTGCACATGCTGCTGATTTTTACCTGCGGAAAAGCTGCGGTTTTTTTTCCGCAGCATGTCAATTGTTTCTGCGGATTCTGCTGCGGTTTGCCACCTATTCCATTGTCCAGGTGACAAACCGCAGGGCAAAACCGCTGGCCAATCCGCAGGTCATTTTACCTGCGGTTCCGCAGATATGAATCCGCAGAAGAATCTGCAGTGTGTGCACTTAGCCTTAATGTCAGGTTTCATCTTTTTTTTTTTTTTTTTTTTTTTTAATTTAGTACTTAAAAAATGTAAAAAGAAAAACCCTACTTTTTAGTATTTCAGAATAAAAAATATGGTAATTTGATCTAAAACTACTAAGACACGTATAGTAATATCACGTCGGTAGCATCCAGCGCAATATATGATGGCGTTCTTTATTCTGACCAGTGATTGCGACAAAAAGCAAAATGTAAAAAAACATTTTTATTTGTTTCGCCTAATATAAAAGAAAAACACATAAATAATCCAATCACACGGCTCGATGAGCAAACATGATGTCTCTTAATATATATCGAGTAAAATAAAGTTTATCATGCAAAAGTAGTAAACCTTGTAAAAAGTTATAAATTATTTATCACTGTGATTGCAACAGCCTGTACCATAAAAATCTTCATTTAATGCTTCTTCACAGCGAGCACCAAAAGGAAAACAAAATTCAAAAACCAACGAAAAATTTGTGTTTTTTTTTTTCTTTTTTTATTCAGTAAAAATCTAATAAGAAGTGATGAAAAGGTCGCACGTTCCCAAATAATGGGACTAGCAAGCTCCAGCTTGTCCCATAAATCAATAAGCCCCCATACAGCTCAATTCACAGACAGATGTTTAACTTCTGGTTCTCTGAATATGGCAACGCAAAAAAAAAAACACGTTTTTTATTTTTTTAAATTTTTTTTGCCAACACAGTATTTATTATGCAAACGTAGTAAAACATTAAACTACACACATTTAATAATGTGGAACTGCTGAAAACAACTCGTACAGCTGCTTCGACGGGAAAAAAAAATAATGGTACCTTGAACTGCCAAAAAACTTAAAAAGATGTCTGGAAATTTAAGGGTAAGATGCCTGGTTCTAAAGGGGTTAATACCTTGCTGTGTAAAGAAAGCCAAAGAAATGGTCTATTTTTGCTTTTCGTGTGCGCCGCCCCTTCAGTCCGTTTACTGAGGTATATTTAGTCGGGATCGTACATGGCACAAAGTGAGCTTCTCGCCAGATTACTGGTATTGATCGTGCGTTGAACAATCTGTTCCCGGTGTCGGATTTGCCGTGTTCAGGGGTATTTTTACCTTAATTTAAAGCTGAAGAATGATGATGTTTTCACCTGGCCCCTGCACGATGCTCATGCTTGGTAAAGCCTGGAGTTTTCTGTTTTGCCTTCCTGCTCGGCTATATAAAGACTGCTGTAAGTGATCATTTATTACCCTTCATTAATGGTTATTGAGTCACTTACAGTACACGCTCCATTGCCGTTGTTGTCTGCATCGAGAAGTGGAAAAATAAATCCCCACTCCAAAATGGCAAATGGAAAGTTTTAAAAATTGTGGTTTTTTAAAAAATAAAATAAAAATGAACCAGTAAGTGCACCTTGAATAAGCTAAACAAGGAGGAATAGAGTCAAAGTATACTAAAATTATAAAGGTTTATTAATACAAAGACTTACAATTAAAAATGCATGAATAATATTACATTTGTATAGGTACAATTCTATTTGATCCATGGGTGAAAAAAAAAAAGTCTGGCGCATAGGTCAGGACATAGTGGTAAACTGCGAACAACAAAGAAGTTTAATCTAATGTTGGAGATTTATAAGAGACATTTTTGTAAACTGGTACCCCTACATTCAGATTTTACTCCATGTACAGTAAACTGGTGGCAAGAAAATGATCCAATAAGGGAGCAGTAATCCAATGTCTGTTACAAAGTATATGGATTTTTTTTTTTTTGTGCGCTGTGCATATTGGGAAATGCAATCAATAGGGAGAATAATTACCCATTCTGTTTGTGAGTCCTGCCTAGACTGCAACCACATTCCCCCAACGCGCGTTTCGCATCAATATCGCTTTCACTGGGGTGGAGGGGGGAGGCACCTTGAATAAGGCCTGATAAATTGAGGAACACTGTTCCAATAAATGCTTGTTCCTGAATAATGGTTTGTGTAAATAGGTGGGGAAATTGCCTCGCGAACAAGCAAACTTTTAGTTAGTTGGGTGATTAGATCATTCAATCATTCATGCTGGCATTAAAATCGTAGTTCTAGGCAGCGCATTTTCTTGTGTAAACAGGAAATGTGCTGCCAATACCTATCATGTGCTACATACACAGAACGATCATATTAACAATTGTTCTGTGCACATGGAATGATTTTCTGCTTTTCTAAACAGGCCAGTGTGGCTGAACGGCTGGTATATACTGTGTGCGGCATGTGTAAGCGGCCTCTTGGCACATTACCGCATTGTCCATGTTGTTTTGGTCCTGTACCTCCTCTCATCCATGAAAGGCGACGTGTCCGCCGTACTTGTGTTCAGCTGGTTATTAGAGCTAATGGTTGGAAGGTAGAACAGTGCAGCAGATGTGTGTAATGTGCTATAGCCGGTGAAAGCTCGTCACCCTCACATCCCACGTGTGTCCTCCTTCTGCACCTGTCGTCTCGCTGTGAATCGATCACATGCAGAGTTGTACAATTATCTCATAAAATCTTCCATCACTAATTTGTAGACAGTGCTAGAGTAGTTATATACCTTACAAATATGAGGCGCTCTGAACACTAGTAGTAAATCCTATACCACGGAAATATTCCAAATAGGAAAAAAGGTCTATAGTGTGTTTCTTCTGAGAGGTTCTTTTGGACAACCTTTTCTTATGCAGAAGTAATTATTAGGGCTGTGTGCACACGGTGCGGATTCTGCTGCGGATCTGGCCCTGCGGATTTGCAGCAGAACTGCATGTGATGTACAGTACCATTAAAGGCAATGTAATTCAAAATCCGCTGTGCACATAGTGCGGATTTTTCCGTGCAGATTTGCTGCGCATTGAAAACTGCAGCATGTCACTTCTTTTGTGCGGATTTCCTGCAGTTTTCCACCTGCTCCATTCTAGAAATCAGCAGGTGGAAAACCGCGCAAAAACTGCACTAAATCCGCATTAAAACCCGCACTAAAACTGCACTAAATCCGCAGGTCATTTTACCTTCGGATTCAGCAAAATCTGCGCAGAAAAATCCGCAGGAGAATCCGCACCGTGTGCACTCAGCCTAAAAGATCAGGATATTTAGAGTATGTGCACGCATTCATCACATTCTGCTGAAAATCCTGATGTGTTGGCAGGAAAAAAGCTGTATGAAATACTCGAGTTTTTGACATGCTATTTTTTTTCTTCCCATTCATTAGTGTTGGTGAAATACGGTGCAAGAATTTACATGATGCCGATTTAGAGGGGTAATCCCATCTCCAAGACCCTATCCCTATATGTGGTGGTGGTGATGGCGGCAGCAGTAGTAGTAGTTGTAGTTTATTATTATTAGCAAATACCTTCAATTAGGAATGTAGTACAGTTTTTCTGATTCGCTATATCTCTTTACTCATGTGCAGGGCATGGCAGGGCCTTGGGTATTTATGGTTATGACCACTAGCAACTAGCTAAGTAACCTAACACTATATCAGTGGTCGTAACTATGGATGCCTAAGGTCCTTCTATACCTGCAAATGACAAAAGAGACATAGAGAATCAGAAAAACTATCCTACAAATTATTGGAGGTATTTTCTAATGTTATTATTGTTACACCTATTACTAGGATCTCAGAGATGGGAATAACCCTGTAAATCTGCAAGGATAAAATAAGCAACATTTCATTGACCTTTCAGGAATCTCATTCGCTTTGCTGATACTGTAAAATGCTGGGTATTTTCCACAACAAATTCAAGCGGAGAAAATGCAACAGAAACGCAACTTGTGCACATCGCCTTAACCCCTTCACGACCTTTGACGCCACGTAGGCGTCATGAAAAGTCGTGCCAGAACGACTCATGACGCCTATGTGGCGTCATGACTTTAAAGCCCCCCTGCGGGTCGGGTGACCTAGGTCACTGAAAGGTCAGCCGACCCGCAGATACAGGGGGCTTTGTTCTTCGCCACAGGGGGCGTGGCTTCGCCCCCACGTGGCTACGATCGCTCTGATTGGCTGTTAAAAGTGAAACAGCCAATCAGAGCGATAGTAATATTTCATCAATGAAAATTGATGAAATATTACAATCCAGCCATGGCCGATGCTGCTGTAGCATCGGACATGGCTGGAGACACCGATTCCACCCCCCCCCACAGCGGCGATCTGCCGCCGCTGTCATGATCTGCCCCCCTCCCATTCCCTTCGCTCCCCGCCAGCTTCCGATCCCCCCCTCACCCCATCTCACCTCCCCCGGCACCTTCTAAGTCCCCCCGTCGCTCCCGGTGTCCGGCGGGTCCGGTTCATGGGCGCCGCCATCTTAGAAAATGGCGGGCGCATGCGCAGTGCGCCCGCCCGAATCTGCCGGCTGCAGATTCAATTCTTTCATTTTGATCACTCTCACAGTGATCAAAATGAAAGAAAAAGTAAATAAACCCCCCGATTATCACCCCCATAGGTAGGCATCACTAATAAAATAAAGAAAATATTTTTATTTTTCCATTAGGGTTAGGGTTGAAAAGAGGGTTAGGGTTAGGGTTGAAAAGAGGGTTAGGGTTAGGGTTGAAAAGAGGGTTAGGGTTGAAAAGAGGGTTAGGGTTGGAAAGAGGGTTAGGGTTAGGGTTGGAAAGAGGGTTAGGGTTGGAAAGAGGGTAAGGGTTGGAAAGAGGGTTAGGGTTGGAAAGAGGGTTAGGGTTGGAAAGAGGGTTAGGGTTGGAAAGAGGGTTAGGGTTGGAAAGAGGGTTAGGGTTGGAAAGAGGGTTAGGGTTGGAAAGAGGGTTAGGGTTAGGATTGGAAAGAGGGTTAGGGTTGGAAAGAGGGTTAGGGTTGGAAAGAGGGTTAGGGTTAGGGTTGGAATTAGGGTTAGCGTTGGAATTAGGGTTAGGCTTGTGGTTAGGGATGTGTTAGGGTTAGGGCTGTGGTTAGGGGTGTGTTGGGGTTAGGGTTGGAGTTAGAATTGAGGGGTTTCCACTGTTTAGGCACATCAGGGGGTCGCCAAACGCGACATGGTGCAACCATTGATTCCAGCCAATTTTGCGTTCAAAAAGTCAAACGGTGCTCCCTCCCTTCCAAGCCCTGACGTGTGCCCAAACAGTGGTTTACCCCAACATATGAGGTATCAGCGTACTCAGGAAAAATTGCACAACAACTTTTGGGGACTAATTTCTCGTGTTACCCTTGGGAAAATAAAAAATTGGGGGCTAAAAAATTATTTTTGTGGAAAAAAATGATTTTTTCATTTTCACGTCTCTGCATTATAAACTTCTGTGAAGCACTTGGGGGTTCAAAGTGCTCACAACACATCTTACATACGTTCCTTGGAAGGTCTAGTTTCCAAAATGGGGTCACTTGTGGGGGGTTTCCACTGTTGAGGCACATCAGGGGCTCTGCAAACATAATGACGACCGCAGACTATTCCATCAAAGTCTGCATTTCAAAACGTCACTACTTCCATTCCGAGCCTTGACGTGTGCCCAAACAATGGTTCCCCCCCACATATGGGGTACCAGCGTACTCAGGACAAACTGGACAACAACTTTTGGGGTCCAATTTCTCCTGTTACCCTTGTGAAAATAAAAAATTGCGGGCTAAAAAATCATTTTTTGAGTAAAAAAAAGATTTTTTATTTTCACGGTTCTGCATTATAAACTTCTGTGAAGCACTTGGGGGTTCAAAGTGCTGCTCACCACACATCTAGATAAGTTCCTTGGTGGTCTAGTTTCCAAAATGGGGTCACTTGTGGGGGGTTTCCACTGTTTAGGCTCATCAGAGGCTCTGCAAACGTAACATGATGCCCGCAGACCATTCGATCAAGTCGGTATTTCAAAACGTCACTACTTCCCTTCCGAGCCCCGACGTGTGCCCAAACAATGGTCCCTCCCCACATATGGGGTATCGGCATACTCAGGGCAAACTGGACAACAACTTTTGGGGTCCAATTTCTCCTTTTACCCTGGTGAAAATAAAAAATTGCGAGCTAAAAATTCATTTTTTGAGGAAAAAAAAAGATTTTTTATTTTCATGGCTCTGCGTTACAATCTTCTGTGAAGCTCTTCGGGGTTCAAGGTGCTCACCACACATCTAGATAAGTTCCTTGGGGGGGTCTAGTTTCCAAAATGGGGTCACTTGTGGGGGGTTTCTACTGTTTAGGCACACAGGGGCTCAGCAAATGTAACATGACGCCCGCAGACCATTCCATCAAAGTCAGCATTTCAAAATGTCACTACTTCCCTGCTGAGCCCCAACGTGTGCCCAAACAGTGGTTCCCCCCCACATATGGGGTACCAGCGTACTCAGGACAAACTGGACAACAACTTTTGGGGTCCAATTTATCCTAGTACCCTTGTGAAAATAAAAAATTGCCAACTAAAAAAAATTTTTTTAGGGAAAAAAAAAGATTTTTTATTTTCACTGCTCTGCATTATAAACTTCTGTGAATCACCTGGGGGTTCAAAGTGCTCACTATGCATCTAGATAAGTTCCTTAGGGGGTCTAGTTTCCAAAATGGGGTCATTTGTGGGGGAGCTCCAAAGTTTAGCCACACAGGGGCTCTCCAAACACGACATGGTGTCCGCTAACGATTGGAGCTAATTTTCATTTCAAAAAGTCAAATGGCGCTCATTCCCTTCTGCGCCCTGCCGTGCACCCAAACAGTGCCCCCCCCCCACATATGGGGTACCAGCGTACTCAGGACAATCTGGACAACAACTTTTTTGGTTCAATTTCTCCTGTTACCCTTGTGAAAATAAAAAATAGCGTGCTAAAAAATCATTTTTGAGGAAAAAAAATGATTTTTTATTTTCACTGCTCTATGTTATAAACTTTTGTGAAGCACTTGGGGGTTCAAAGTGCTCACTACACATCTAGATAAGTTCCTTAAGGGGTCTAGGTTCCAAAATTGTGTCACTTGTGGGGGAGCTCCAATGTTTAGGTACACAGGGGCTCTCCAAACGCGACATGGTGTCCGATAACGATTGGAGCTAATTTTCCATTCAAAAAGTCAAATGGCGCTCCTTCCCTTCCGGGCCCTGCCGTGCACCCAAACAGTGGTTTATGACCACATATGAGGTATCGGTGTACTCAGGAGAAATTGCCCAACAAATTTTAAGATCCATTTTATCCTGTTGCCCATGTGAAAATGAAAAAACTGAGGCTAAAAGATAATTTTTGTGAAAAAAAGTACTTTTTTTTTTTTTTACGGATCAATTTGAGAAGCACCTGGGGGTTCAAAGTGATCACTATGCATCTAGATAAGTTCCTTGGGGGGTCTAGTTTCCAAAATGGGGTCACTTGTGGGGGAGCTCCAGTGTTTAGGCACACAGCGACTCTCCAAACGCGACATGGCAAGCGCTAAATATTCCAGCATATTTTCCATTCAAAAAGTCAAATGGCGCTCCTTCCCTTCTGAGCCCTGCCGTGCGCCCAAACAGTGGTTTTTGACCACATATGAGGTATCGGTGTACTCAGGGGAAATTGCCCAACAAATTTTAGGATCCATTTTATCCTGTTGCCCATGTGAAAAATGAAAAAATTGATGCTGAAAGAAAATTTTTGTTGGAAAAATTAAAATGTCCTTTTTTTCCTTCCATGTTGCTTTAGTTCCTGTGAAACACCTAAAGGGTTAATAATCTTCTTGAATGTAGTTTTGAGTAGCTTGAGGGGTGCAGTTTTTAGAATGGTGTCACTTTTGGGTATTTTCTACCATATAGACCCCTCAAAGTAACTTCAAATGTGAGGTGGTCCCTAAAAAAAATGGTTTTGTAAATTTTGTTGTAAAAATGAGAAATCGCTGGTCAACTTTTAACCCTTATAACTTCCTAACAAAAAAATATTTTGCTTCCAAAATTGTGCTGATGTAAAGTAGACATGTGGGAAATGTTATTTAGTAACTATTTTGTGTCACATAACTCTCTAGTTTAACAGAATAAAAATTCAAAATTTGAAAATTGCGAAATTTTCACAATTTTCGCCAAATTTCTGATTTTTTTCACAAATAAACGCAAAAATTATCGATCTAAATTTACCACTAACATGAAGCCCAATATGTCACGAAAAAACAATCTCAGAATCGCTAGGATGCGTTGAAGCGTTCCAGAGTTATTACCTCATAAAAGGACACTGGTCAGAATTGCAAAAAATGGCCAGGTCATTAAGGTCAAAATAGGCTGGGTCATGAAGGGGTTAAAGTGTACCAGTAGTTTTAGGTGGCTCTTTGGAATAAAATGCGTTTGTGTGCATGAGCGAAAACTTTATTTCTGGTCATTATATAATAATAATAATCTTTATTTATATAGCGCCAACATATTCCGCAGCGCTTTACAGTTTAACAGTTTCAAAACACAAGTCATAAGTAACAACGTTAACAATACAATAATTATAGTAAAATAAGACGAAATAAGACGACCCTGCTCGTGAGAGCTTACAATCTACAATGAGGTGGGGGGGATACAAAGTACAGGGGTGTATTTACAATGATGTATGTACAATGATGGTCCAGCCATCTTGAGGGAGTGAAGGATGGGTGGAGATAGTGAATGGGCTACACACGCACACTTACACATAGAATGACTTTGATTAATGAACGTGATAGGCCGCTCTGAACAAATGTGTTTTGAGGGAGCGACTAAAACTGTGCAAGTTGTGGATAGTCCTAATTTCTAGGGGTAGAGCATTCCAGAGGATTGGCGCAGCACAGGAGAAGTTTTGGAGTCGGGAGTGGGAGGTGCGGATTAGTGCAGAGGTTAGTCGAAAGTCGTTTGCAGAGTGCAGCGATAGACAGAAATGAGGGAGAAGATGTAGGGGGGTGCTGCAATGTGGAGAGCTTTGTGGGTGAGAACAAGTACTTTGAATTGGATCCTATAATGAATGGGCAGCCATGTATGATTTCTTTCTTGCATTATTCAACAGTGTCCCCTCTTTAGGCTTTATCTCTAATTTACAGTTGTCTCTGAGCTGGTGGGTGGAGACTACTGTTATGACATGCAATATACGTCCTTCTCTCCTGTCTCTATGTTGCAAGCTCTCAGAAGCAGCAGTAGCATGCAGAGCATTTTACAGCAGTACTGAGCTGTGTGACTGTGAATCCAGCACTGTGGTGAAATAAAATACTTGATAGATAGAAGCAGCATCTGTGAATGTTTGTGCCATTTAGACTTGGCTGCGAAAATATTTTTGGATGGGAGGCAGATGACCAAGCTTCACTTAAGCAATTAGGATGCACTTTAAGAGTGGACAGGAAATTATATTACAGATTGCATTAGCACAGAGAACACCAAGGAGCCAGCAACACAATGAGCCAGTGCTCTGTATATAAAAAATACAGTTATTAATAAGTCTGATTAAATGGGTTTACCATCTAGGACCAATATGGCACATTGATAAGATATTCCATAAATGCCAGGTAGATGCAGGTCTCCTTGTGCGTCTTTCATCTAGAGCTCCTATATGATGTTCAATAAAACTTCTAGGAATGGATATTGTGGTACTGTGTTAGCCGGAAAAATGTATATAAATGTGCTCTTGTCTCAGGCATTCATTTAGAAACTTGTCTCTGTGCTCAGAAAACGTGCAGATATATTTTTTTCTGGTCAGCCAATAAAAGTGTCACTCGTAGAAACCGTTAGTCTTAATTTTGGACAACTGCTCTCCGAATATGTTTGTAATAAGACAAAGTTCAGATTTGCAGCGTATCGGGAGATCTGTGTCTGGCCCATATACCATAGCTCATTTATATATTCCAGAGGAAGCCACAATTTTTTTATATAATATATCAGATCGCAGATATCAAGGTATCACTGAAATCCGCTTTCTATGACCTACATGCCTATTTAGGGATAGGAGGGTTGATCCTACTGACGGAATCCCTTTTAAGAGATGTTACAATTGGACCTTTTGTGGATGGGGGTGATGCTTCCTATAGATAAGTCACGGTAATAAAAATTAAGTTTTTTTTGTAATGAATGTAGAGTTAGCGGGAGAATTTACTTAAGCTTGTCATACACATTAAATGACTGTCAAACAGTGCTTCAGCCGACAGCTATCTCTGCCTTCTCCCCCTTATAGTAGATCGCTAATTCATCCAATTACTCCTGTGTTCTCAATGAGAAGCTGCTGGCTGACATAGTTTTACTTCTATAAGAACGATGTGATCAGCAGCCTGAAATTATACATTCGCGGTCTACATCTCTCCAGACCATCAGTCGACCAGAGCTCCCATACACATTAGACTGTTGGCCAAAACATCAATAGTGGCGTGTTCAGTCGCCATTAGTCTAATGTTTATACTAAGGAAATCTTGAAAATATTTTCTGTTGAGGACTGTGAGGGCGAACTTGAGAAAGGATTTACATTCTTGCCTGAAGAAGGAGCCTGTAGGCTCTGAAAGTGGCAAATGTAATATGTCTGGTTATTCAATAAAGATATTACTCCTAGAAAACATTTATCTTTTTTAAGTGGCATGAAAGCATTTACATGGGTTTTTCTGGCTAACACGGTACCACAATATCATTTTGTTCGTTTTTTTGTTATTGTACATCATAATAATGGAAGACAACTCAATGTACCGACCACAGATGGATCTTAAGGCTATGTGCCCACGTAACGTTTAAAACCGGACACCTTCCCATAAAATGCGCGTTTTTTTCCGCGTGATTTTTTCGCGGTTATATTTGCGTTTTTGCCACGATTTTCGCGTGCGGAATTCAAGCACTTTTCAAGCGATTTGAAGCATCGCTTGGAAAGTGATTGACAGGTTGGTCACACTCGTCAAACATAGTGTTTGACGAGTGTGACCAACTTTTTACTATTGAGGCTGCCTATATAGCATCAGTAGTAAAATAATGTTAAAAATAATAAAAAAAGTAATAAAAAAAATCGGGTTATATTCACCTTCCGGCGTCCTGCGCAGGCTTCCCGGGCCTCAGCGATGCTTCCGTTCCCAGTAATGCCTTGCGGTAGCGGCATGGGCCTGTGATGACGTGAAGTCACGCGAGACCGCTAAAGTATCGCGAGACCTTTGATGACGAGGTCTCGCGATACTGTAGCGGTCTCGCGTGACTCACGTCATCACAGGCCCATGCCGCTGCCGCAAGGCATTACTGGGAACGCGAACATCGCTTAGGCCCGGGAAGCCTGCGCGGGACCCAGGAAGGTGAATATAACCCGATTTTTTTATTCTTTTTTTTTTTTTTTACAGGGATATGGTACCCACATCCCGAAGGACAGTCTCCTCTCCTCCGGACCGTGGGTACCATCCGCACATGAGACGCTCACTTTGCGCATGGTGGGCATAGCCACATGCGGCAAGTAAGCGGATCTCATACATTCCTATGGGTGCGGAATCGCGGCAATTCTTTGCAGAATCGTGGCGATTCCGCACAAAGAATGAGCATGCTGCGTTTTTTTCCGTGATGCGATTCCGCCGTGGAAAAAAACGCAGAATTAGCACAGCATGTGCAGAATGCCATAGGAATACATGGGATGCGTTCAGTATGAGTTTTTTAAGCCTTTTCGCGCCGAAAATCACGGCAAAAACGCTTAAACGCAACGTGGGCAACCAGCCTAAAAATCCTCTGATGAACCTGGCACAACTGAACAGCGACATCTTCTTCTTTTTATATCGATGGAAAAAGTAAAATTGAATCACCAAAGATTAGTGATGAGCGAATTTGTTCAGAAAACGATCGCCAAACATAAATTCGTCACGGATATGGTCATTCGGATTCGTGATAGGAAACACGAGCAAAATTTTATAAAATCGGAATAACTCGGTAACATTCAACAAAAACACGAGAAAATATTTGCGTTGCCGCAAAAGTATTTTCATCACTTTAGCAGCAATAATGGTGTGTATCATGAGCGTTTGGCACGTGTTTGATGAGGGGAGGGGGTTTGCAGAGCTCAGAAGCGCGGCGTTCTTGTTAAAAGTTATCCCCCCCCCCCTAACTTTATATGTGCACATTGCGGCTAGCCAATTAGGGCACAGGAAACACCCACAATGTCCTGACACAACAGCTCGTGTCATTGTCTGCTGAAATCACATGTCCCTCTCCATATAAATAGCGGACATCTTGTTTTAGCGCAATTTTGACACTGTGACAGCGCGCAGAGAGGCTGCTCCTGATCCTGGCACTATTAGCAGCAAGATTTAGCTGGGGCGGTTATATATCAGTCAGATAATGTAGGTAGCTAGTGTCCAGTGTGGCTGTTAAATTTACCTACCATCACTTTTTTTATGGCTGTTACTGAGGTCCACAGACAAAGCCAGCAAAACCCATGTCCTAAATGTGTGTTGTGCAGAGCTTCTACTATGCTCCATGCACAAGTATAGCATTCTAATATTTTTTTCACTAGCCAAATACGAAAAAACCTGTATCCAACCTTGTCATAATTTTTTCTGTTGCTAAATGTGAAGCAACCTGCTGTATCCCACGTTGTCATTTTGTGGCTTTGATATGAACCTGTCTGCAGACCTAAGGCTCATTAAAAAAAAATTATAATTTTTCAGTTGCAAAAAGTTAGACAACCCACCATATCACACTTTGTCATTTTGTTGGGTTGAAATTAAGCTGTAGAGGCCTGATCCATAGACCACAAAAATTTTTTCTGTTCCTAGTGTCATACAGTAAGGGACCTGACTTTCAAATTGTTTGAAGCATAACTTCTTTGTCATACAGGGCTCATCCACACTCAATTCTTTTTTTTCTGTGACTAACACGATACAGCATGCCAAATTTCAACTTGGAATTTACTATCGCTGAAATTCAGCTGTTTGCAGAGGTGGTGCAGAGTTTAAAATATAATTTTTTGTTGCTAATACTGTGCTCCTACCATACTATCTGAGCAACATGACTTGGGGGGGGAAAAAGTGAGGCCGTGATGGAAGGGGAGTTAGACTTTGTGTTCAAGGTGTACGTGGGGTAGGTGGTAATGTTTGTGGAAGCATTAGTGAAGCAACGTCACGTCCAATGCAAAGACAACTGACAACTTCTGTTACTGGTCAGGCTACACCACTACCTTTGTTTGGCCAATGCACAGCGGTACGCCTTGTCGATGATGCCCAGAAAGAGCATGCACTCGAGTGGATGGCAATCGCAGCTTCAAAGGGCCTTTCCTCCTCTTCCTCCACCTCAACATCATACCCAGTACAGTCCACAGAGGTGGCACCCAAATTCCCCTTGCTTCCCCCCATGTCCCAACTCTCCAACCGTTCACCTGACTGTACGCGCAATGCATCCTCAGCCACAACTGTGCCTGTGACCAGCAGCGTCTGTGGGTCTGCAGCTCTCAGGGGTGGCAAGGGATGCCTAGCTTGGGCCTTTTTTGATGCTGCAAAGGATGAGCCAACTCACGTAATCTACCTACTTTGCAAAAAAAAAACAAAAACTGAGTCGAGGTAAAAAAGTGCAATAATTTGACTTCTACATATATGAACCTTCACATGCGCAATCAACATGCTTTACTGTGGGAATCCCACTGTGCAAAAATGCGGACCAGCGGACCTCAACAACCATTAGCCACCCCATCAATTGCATCTGCGCCTTCTTCCTCCGCCTTTGTCACCTTGCTAACTATTGAGAAACAGGTCTTCGACTGCAGAACCTCGGGTTCTTTACCCGCTCTAGTCACACTGAATGAGAGCCTGCCGTCAGCTGTAATGAAAGCGGACATGCCTGCTGTTTTTGACCAATCTCCGAGAACGAGCACACCACAAGTTTCTCAATCCACTGTAACATCTACATCTGAACCTCTGGTGGAATTCCACTCTGCACATGTTGCAGCAACTGTGGCAGCAAGCCCTGACGCAGTATGTCATGTCGTATAGCCTGGGCCAATGCAGTACGGACGTGGTGCATATCGCGTTTACAGAGTGGGCACAGATTAAGGACCTCTGCACTTTTCTGCACATTTTCGAAATGGCTGCTAAGATGGTTAACGCTGATGACACCGTCATCAGCATCACTGTTCCAGTCATCTACATGCTTTGCTGGAGCAGACTTTGAATAGCCTTAAGACGGAGATGGTGGTCCCAGAAGAGGAGGAGGAAGCATAGGAGGATGCGGAAGGGTTTACATTGTCTCTAAGTTCAAGACTGTCATTGCACCGGCAGGTGCCAGGGGAGGGTGGATTACTGCGATCTTGGCGGGCTGGTGATAACAGAAAAACTGTTATCGAAGGTGCAAGTTCCGAGGAACAAATGGAGGAGGAAGAGGTGATGGGCGAGCAACTGTCAGATGAAGAGGAAAATCCTCCCCTCTCTGTTAGTGGTTGGCGGGAGGGAAGAAACGAGCCTCAATGTTACCCAGCCACCAACACATTATGGGCTTGGACCTCATGGTACAGCCTGGCATATGAGTGCCTCCTTGCTGCACTACCTGACAACAAGATACCTGCATAGTTATGATTAAGAATACTGCTGACTACTAGGTTGCCACTCTTAGATCCAAGTTATAAAACCAAATTTTGCCAGATGCTTCCCACCCTGGTAAGGGACCAGCGAATGCTGGCGTATCGAAACACACTTTTACACAACCTTAAGAGAGCTTTTCCCCAAGTCAGCAATGAAGCACACAGTTCGCATCACAACTGTAGACTTCCAACCTCTAGCACGTCAATTTGTCAACGCAAAAACATTAGCAGCAGTGGTGGTGGAAGTGGAAGAAGCAATTTCTGTGAGTGCTTTGACAATTTTTTAGACCAACTCATACACCAGCACAACAGAGTCCAAGTCTTACACGTGGTGAATGAATGGAGAGGATGGTGCAGGGATATCTAGAACCGAATATACATACCATCAGGGAGGGTTTGGACCTTTTCACATTTTGGTCTTCCAAAATGGATGAGTGGCCTGAGCTCGCCTCACCCGCCTTGGAAGTTTTATCGTGCCTGGTAGACAGCGTTCTCTCAGCACGTATCCCTAGCGCTGCTGGTGGTGTCCTAAATGATAAGCGTAGCCGGCTGTCCCCTGAAAGTGTAGACTGCCTAACTTTCATCAAGATGAACAAGTCATGGATCTCCAAGGTCTTTTGCACCCCCATCACAGACTGTACAGACTAGGTGATATTGAATTTTTTTAGTGTGATGCATTAACGTCACGTAACTGCACTCTGTGATATCTTTAGTGTCGCTTCTGTGGCTGTTGCTGATGTTGACACTAATTTGTGGAAATGTGAGCAGTCATGGTTGGTCTACATCTGCTGGGTTAGCTGTAGTGGAAGATGTCTCTGTCCCTATTATACTATTTCTACTCTCGTGAAATTAATGCCACTTCTGTGGTGTAAGGCCCTCATTCATTTAAATGTGAACACTTCTGGTTGGGTGTTCATCTGCTTGATTGGGTGAAGTGGAAGACCTGTCGGTCCCTATTATGCTATCTATACTGTAGTGAAATTGATGCCATTTTTGTGGTGTCTGCCACTAATTTTTGTAAATGTGAACACTCCTGGTTGGGTGTCCATCTGTTGGATTATGTGTAGTGGAAGACCTATTGGTCCCTATTATACCATTTCTAGTCTCATGAAATTGATTCCACCTCTGTGGTGTATGGCCCTCATTTGTTTAAATGTGAACACTCCTGGTTAGTTGTCCAGGCCTCCACTTCCTTTGACTCAACTACCCTTGTTACTATCCTTAAGTTTTTCTGACAATGATAGTCTACAGAATTTGATATTTGTGCCACCTGAGTGTGGTTCAGCATGCAAGCAGGTAGACGTGTTGCATGTGGTATCAGGGCTCCCAGCAAAGAAGGCCTACTCCTATCCCTCACCCCACCTCATCTTACTGTGACATTCAATAGACAGCTGTAAATGCTGTCCCAGACCCCGATGCCTCATGCCTGACTGATTGCTTCAGTGCCATGCTGCTATTTGTACTGTGGGTGAATTGAGACCACTTTCCTGGTGTCTGTTCCTCATTTGATGTGTTTTGGCAGCATTAGGGGCCTTTATAAGGTGTTGTGCATGCGTTTGTTTTTGCCTCCCATTAACGTGAATGACGTTCGGTTATGTTCAGCGAACATTTGACGAATTCATCGGCGAATATTGCAAATTCGGCGATCATAATCCGAGCCGAATATTGAAAAATTCGCTCATCTCTACTCATGATAGGGAATCCGGCTCGTTATACCTACAAAACTCATTTTTTCACGGAAACCTTGGAACAAATCATCTGAGAGACTCTGGAATCACCTCATTGAATTTTTCCACAGCAAAATGTCAACCATCGAAAATTAGATACATTCTCTCCAGGACAGACTATAAGGCCGGGATCACACACAGCGAGATACGGTCGAGTCTCGCATGTTAAAACCAAGCTCTGGCACCGGCACTCCGGAGCGGAGCGTGCAGCTCCATGTATTGCTGTGTGGCTGCACGCTCCGCTCCAGAGTGCCAGCACCAGAGCTTGGTTTTAACATGCGAGACTCGGCCGTATGTCGCTGTGTGTGATCCCAGCCTAAGAACCAGATTCTTGTCTAATTAAAGCTAATCAAAGAAAGATTACAGGACTTCCTGATTCGTGAGGAGAGCAGGTGTCAGTGTGGCCGAAAATCAACCCAATTGACACAACCCTTTGACAGGGTCATCCTCTGTTGTGAACCTTTCTCAGTATGAACCTTGCACAGTGGTAATGACTGTTCCATCGACGGGTCTAACATTCTGCTGTACGAAACAACTTGATACGGCTCAGCTCTGTGGTGATGTTGAGGAATTCTTTAGCAGATTATGGCTCAAAGAATTCTTTTCTGACCATTCAGATATAACCTCACATGCTAATATGCAACACACATCAAAACTGAAAACAAAAAAAGGAGGACAAGCTGGCGAAAGCCAAATTCTGGATCACTATGTAGATTGTTTCCGAAAAAAGTAAAATTTAACGGTTTGAACAGACAACATAAAATATCACAAAATCTCAGAATTGAGGAAAGGAAAACCCTTCAGTAAATCATTTCTAACACCTTTGATTTTGATGCCATATATATTATTTCCGATCTAGGTGTGTGGGCACTGGAGCAGTGATAACTGTGTATTAGTTTATTGAGATCATGTCGTTATGAAGGTATTTCTAACCAGGATCCTGTCATTTAGGTGGAGCTGCCTCCTGTGGATCTTGGACCAAGTTCTGCATTAAATCAGACCCTCGCTCTTCTGCGTGAAGTTCTGGTCTCTCATGACTCCTCAGTTGTTCCCCTCGATGCCAGACAAGCTGACTTTGTGCAGGTATGTGAGCGATTGTGTATTACATCTGTCACTATCAGGATCACAATGTGCGTACAGGGCTTGAACAAACCATAAAAATAAAGTTCTTTCTTGTTCTGTGTAGTCACGTTTCCTTTTAGCAAGTCAGCAGCTCTGAAAAGAATCGTGATCTATTCTTTGTGACAGCTCAGAGACACATGGACTGTGTGCTTTGTCTTTTGACGCAACGGGACTCACACCTAGAAAGGGCTATCTTCTCTGCGCCCATGCTTGGCACACGTTGGGGGATTTATAGGGGGTGTAATTGTACTCACAGAGAGCAGCTGTGCCCTGTAATGAGTCATGCTGTCCATCACGTGATCAGGACAGATTTTAATTCCCTCGCAATAAAAAAAAAAAGTTAAAGGAGTCACCCACGATCAATATTTATCAATCCACAGAATGGGTGATAAATGTATGATGGGTAGGGGTCTGACTGTTTCCCATCGATCCCCCTGTTAATACAGCAGTAGTCTACATGCTTCACCTCGTCTTCTATAGACCGTGCAAACTACTGCTTCATTCACACGGAGGATATGGTGGTAGCTCTATTATTGAGATCACTGGGGGCCAGTGGTCAGGTCTCTAGCAATCTTCTGGGGAGGAGATACGGCCGTTTACGTTACTCCCAAAAAGTTGTAGCATTAGGGTGCTGGTAAGAATAAACTGGAAAGTCCATATCGGTGATCACAGCACCTACAGTAATCTAATATTATCCAATAGTTTTGTAGAATGTGGATATGTATTTGTTGTGGGGAACACCTTTCCTCATTATGAGCCCATAACAATTGGGGCAGCTTCATAAGAAATGTCATTGCCATGTTATGGTGTTTTTAGGACGTGTGTTCTGCCTGCTGGATAAGTAATGTTGAGGCTTCATGTAGATTTCTATTTTGGCCTGCTTGCTTGGCATTTTCTGCTTTATGTGACCCTTCCATGGGGTTACATAGTAATGTAGGATACATATGTAAGTCTTGTGATTAGTTTAGACTGTCCATGGTTCACGGGAGCAAACACAATGTGCTCCAGTGTAATTAGAAATAATTTCCTTTATTTTCAAGGGAGGTTAACATGATGTTCTGTACCCTGTGTTCTGATCTATTTCTTTAGGTTTTGTCCTGTGTCCTGGATCCCTTGCTACAGATGTGTACGGTCTCTGCCAGTAATTTGGGCACAGCTGACATGGCCACATACATGGTCAATTGTCTTTATGTGATGAAGACGACATTAGCTCTATTTGAGTTCACTGACAAGCGTCTTGAGATGCTGCAATTCCAGGCAAGTCTGTCTCCAGTATATTCCTTTTTTTTTTTACTACAGCTGAGTTTTGTTGCTTCTCTTCTCCACTCTAATATAGAGCTTTAAGGAAGGAAAAATGTTTCTATTCACATAGTCATTTGTATGGAAGAGACACCTTCATAGACCTTTATAGACTTATCCACATATGCCAGATTGGCTTCATAACACTGTTTGAAAATTTAACTCAATTTCCGCCATCTGATTGACAGCCCCTCAGTGTCCCTCCTCCCTGCTGAAATCTTAGAGTACTCAGTACTACCTGCAGCTGTCAGGTAGGTTGGGTGAGTGGGTAGGGACTCATGACCTCTTTCACTCTTTAGCTCATTTTATTATCTTAAAATCCATATCAGAAGGGCTCTATAACCCAAAGGAAGCATAACGGCCTCATCAGGTCCGTGATCTTCTATTTTATAATGTATGTAGTTTGTATGGTAAAATTCTAGTGGTAGATCCCCCTTTACATGTGTTCATGTTGTAATTGTATTCGACTTACTAATACACTTGTAGTAGCAAATCTCCATCGATTTTTCCCTGTTTCGTCAAAGCTTGGCACAGTACAGTTTCCTCAGTGCTGTGTGTTAGGGGCTGGCTGATTGCTCATTTGAGTAGCTAAGCCTAATCCCCTTTTGGGTTTATACATCCAGTATCTAGCAGTCCTGGTTTATCCCTTTACATTTCAACCTGTTCGATCCTTCTGGTCACTGATATTTGTCGGCGATCATGAGAGCTGCAGACATTATTACATTTTTGGCCAATGCCACCAATATCTGCAGGTTTCTCTCAACTTTGATGTTGATTTAAATGTATATAATATGCTTTTGAGAATGTGACTCCTATTTAAAGCTTTTTTAAAGGGGTATTCCCATCTTATAAAGTGGTAGTATATTGCTAGACTATGCCATCGCTTCATGATTAGTGGGAAACTGACCTCTGGGCCTCTACATTCATCCAGTTGATTTACTGCTGTGCCCTTTTAGTCTTTTCCTGGACGGCTTTACCCCACCCACCGGATACATCCGCTGTGTAACACACAGCTTTACTCCAGGGAGAGGGATCGGCTGCAGACATCTGCATAACTGGATGGCTGAAGGGTACTTTCCAAGATAAAACTATAAAGGATCCCACTGATGGTAAATCCTATCAATGAGCCATTGCTTACTGAGATTGGAATAATCATTTATAACTGTTAAAAAAATAAATAATGGTAGACACAGTCATATCACCTCCTGCTCCGCAGTCTGCTTATATTCTAATATTACTGATTGAGGTTTCGAATGTGGATTTCCCTTCCTTTCTCTGTGCGGACCCATAGACTTACCATTAACCCATACAGTGGTATTGAGACGGTAGTATCATGTTTTATTTTTCCCTTTTATAGATTGATGCACATTTGGACACTCTAATTAATGAACAAGCCTCTTATGTATTGACCAGAGCGGGATTAAGCCAAATATACAGTTGCCTGCAGCAGCACAGGCCCGAGCAGGTGAGATATAGATCCTATCACATCTAAAAATCCAGTGTTCCTGTATGAAGAGCATAGTGGAAATACCAGATCGGGTTTGATTTTAACACCACACACTTCTACCATCACCATGCGCTAACCCACCTAGTTGACATGTGTTTTTTTTTTCTATGAACCTGCACTTAGAAAGAAAACAAAACTTGTAACTCTTTTTGTTGTTTTGTAACTCTTTTTATTGTACAATATGAGACTAGCCCGTATAATATGACTAGCCCATATAATATATAAGACTAGCCCATATAATGTGCCTCCTCCATATTTGTTAGCGTGCAACATCTGCACCGTTCTGAAACAGTAAGTCTTGTAAAAATCCTTCAGTGAAAAGAAGGGGCTAATATTCTGCCAATGGCCAATGAAGCCATGCATTCTTAGTCATGGTGCAGACTGGTCACTGGAGGGAGGTGTCTACTTCATCCAGTCATCCAGTGTCTTAGTCACACATAGCAAAGTGATGAGAAGGAGGTGTGTAGAAGGCTGAGCCCCGGACGCACACAGATGATTTCTTTATAGAATTCTGACAATTGTAAAAAGAGACAAAAGTCAACATTGCATTTGTCAGCCATCATTCTAAAGTGCTGAACTTCAAGTCTTGCATCCCTACAACTTGCCAAACTAGACTAACATACGTTCTGGAAGGTAAGGTGACACCTTAATGATATTTTCTCCCATTGACATATACAGTGTGTACGTGATTGAAACGAGCCCTTTTAATATAGGATTTGCATTGATGACCTGCTTGTCTTAACATCTTTTACTACATTTTATTCTCTTGCAGGGGCCACTGTCAAACTTGCCCAGTATGGATGCAGTCTCACTGAAGGCAGCAATGGTAAAGCACTGCACGGTTAATGTTTTGTTACCCAGATATGTATGTATAATGTAAATGTGACCAGTCTTGTGGCAGTGTTTCCTGTTGTGGAGAAAACTATGTTGCTGTGAGGAGACTTAAAGGCCATGCAATGCTTCTCTGGGATTTTACATTTTTAAATAGCATCTCTGGCGTGGAAGAGAACTTGAACTCTAGTGCCACCTATTGGGGGGTAATCCTAAAAGTCATTATCTACCCTTTTAACAAGCCTTGCCCATGCCTTGGGATAAGATGCCGAACCAGACACGTGTTTTTCCCTCATCAGTACAAAGCAGGATGTCTGATTTGTCTGTGCTCCTCACCACAAGAAGAAATGTTACTCCTAAGATCCCCTGTTAGAGGCCTGTCATGCAGTTAAATCAGACCTCCTTCTTTGTACTGATGAGGGGCAAACATGCTGTAACCAGTGTCTGCAGTTGCAGAGTCTGGCTTGACTTCCCCGAAGAGTCTATTTGCATATCTAGACCTGTGGTGCAAAATAATCTTTGGTCCCAGGTCCTTATATCAGGTTTTACATTTTCCCAACAGGTGCAGAAAGCCTTAAAGGGGTTGTCCATTCATAATATATTGATGACGGATCCATACGACAGGTCATCAATATTGGATTGCCGAGGACAAACTTCTGGCACCCCCACAGATTAGTTGAAACAAGTCCCGGCTGCAGCTGAATGTAAATAAATGGAATAGAGATGTAAAACACAGGAACATTCAGTGTACAGTGGCCTCTCCCTGATGCTTCTGAGCTGCTTAGACAATGGCTCCGTTGCCAAAAACAAGAGCTGTTCTTCAGTACTCTGCAGCGGCAACTACACATTGATTGTTGCTGCACTGTTCAGTTTCGTTCCACCTGTTTACATCCAGCTGGAGCTTGTAAAAGCTGATCATAGGTGGTGTCTTCCCCTTAACAAACTGACATTGATGACCTTTCCTTTAAATGAGTCATCAGTTTATTATGACTCGACAATCCCTTCAAGATTTATTGCAGTTCTTGGAAATTGTGCAGTCTGAAAGGTGGCAAAGATCACCAGACAGAGTATCCCTGTGGCATGCACCCCCTTCTGGCACCCTGCTCAGTGATGCATTGTCCCCATAGCTGTGACAACCACAATGCCCTCCAAAAACAGTGACCGCCACAGTGTCCCCAAATAATGACTAGTCACTTTGCTTATGATCATTATAGCAAGAAATGACCTGTCTATGCTGTTAAAGTGAACCTAAACTTTGAAATCATTTACAAAGTTGTAGGCCCCGTTATTTACCGTCGATCGGCTCTAGTTCTGTAACCTCCACCGATCTTGCAAACCAAGAAGCGAATTCTGTAGTGCGTGCAGAGCGGTGAACAGACTTTGAGTTTAGCCCCCACATCCCTACTGCCCACTTTTGAGCATAAGTTAATTGGAAACAGATTTATTCTACCCAAGATATTGGCAAAATAAAATAGGAATAGAAAACCCTGATTATAACATTGTGTCAGTTACTGGGCTCCTTGCTGCAGACTTGATGATCACTGTTTTATTTTCTGAAGCTTTGGTAGTCCTCCCAATAGCCAGAGCTCAAGAATATCAGGAGCTCATCATTGAGAGAACTAGCAGAGCTGCAGCAGATGAAACGGTGGTTTACTACAACTGCAGCCCAGTTAGGGACCCAGTGCTGCCATTGGGGTCTCTGCCCCTACATCATGCTGGTCTCCAGTGGGGCAGCAAATACTTGGTGGGTGATTCTCTATAAGCGCTTCTGTCCGACGGTTGGAGCGATTGTGGGGCTCTCGGGACCCCACCCCCATCTATCAACCGTACGTACCGTCAAAAAGAGGGTAAGGCTGTGTGCACACGTATGCAGAAATTTCTGCATAAAAATCGGACTCCCTTCCCAGAAAACGCGCGTTTTATGGGTTTCTAGACCCGTAGAAAATAGCTAGAAACATGGAATTTTCCGCGAAATTAATGAGCATGCTGAGTTTTTTTTTACCGCGAAGCCATTTTTTCTCGGTAAAAAACGCATCAATATGCACAAAAAGTGCAAAATGCATAGAAATGAATGGGAAGCTTATTTTAAGCGGTTTTTGAGCGGATTTTTTGGCAAATCCGTGAAAAAAAACGCGAAAAAATGCTACGTGTGAGCACAGCCTTACCATTTAATAACACCGAATATAGAATAGTTACTGACATGGCGACCTGCTTGGCATTCATTGTAGGCTTGGTGTTATTGAATTTGCTCATTTTGTGAGGTTATAATTTGTATGAACTTTATTTCACCTTTGTGTGACTATTTTGGATCCTGGTATATTTAGCAGGGGACATATTCTATAACCACAGCATAATGATTAGTATACCAGGATATAAATGGCGGCATTGTATGGGCAGCCACCTCCTCGCAAGATGCCTGCCAGCTATTATTAATGCCCCTCAGTCCTCGGTAATAGTTGGAGATGTGGGTGGGGTGTACAGATGTGACACTGTGACTTTTATAGGCTCTGTTTCTAAGTTTGTCTCTGGCGAGGCAGATGTGGCTGGACCGTGACCGTCTCTCCCTGACATAGAAGGATATACATACTGTCTAGACGCAGGAGCCGGTGCCAGCGCCATATGTCGCTTCTGTAGTGGTAACCGCCAGCCTCTCGTCTGCTGCGTCTGTAATTGTCACCCTCCGCCTATGAAGGATCAAGCACAGGGAGGCGAGAAGAAAGCTGGGGCTGTGAACTATGTCAATTTCTAGGAAGGAGTTCTGCCCGGGGCACGTAAAGGGGTTTATCTAATCTCCTTAAATTCCTGGAGTCAGACACCGCTTCCCAGAACTGGATCTTCTTGGGGTCATTCACCTTGTCTTATAAGAAATCTCCCAGGGTGGCAAAGACCTTGATTCCATTGCTGACTTATTCCTTGCGATGCTTTTTATAAAATCTACTGCACTGGTGCCTGGCCGCTCGAGTCCAGAGTCCTGCAATTTAGTCCTTTTTGTGAAAGTGTTGATATGCTTTAAAGGTAGTTTGTTAGCACTGAATGACTGTTCAAACCAAGCACAGGCACTCGATGCTTCATAGCACGGCCAATCAGTTGAGTGCACCATCACACCTACTTGTATTCCATTTATCGGCACTCGTGTTCTTTGATTGACAGCCCTGGTTTTATAGAGCCATGGAAGGACGGAGATAGATGGAAAACAAGCAGTTGGAACGGTCCACTGAACCGAACGGCCGCGCCAAGGTTGCTCTGTGCTTGGTTTGAACAGTCATTCCGTGCAGGTTCTTTTTAAGAAAAATTTTCTACATTTTGCCGAAACGTGCTGCAGTGTAAGCAATCGGTAGCTTTCCACTTACAGTATTTCTTGTCCTTAGGTTCAGTTCGATCGGTATTTGGCGGGCCCTGACAATCTGCAAATGCCACAGCTGAATTTCTTCCTAAGTGCCACCGTAAAGTAAGTGACATTTCACTTCATACATTATTATTCAAATTTATAAGGTTAAAATGAAAATGCTGCCGACGAATATGGATATACTTCCAAACAAAAAGGAAAAAAAAATCATCCACAACATGTAACAAAAATAAGTGTTCTTTATTGAGCCAAAATGAAATAAACTTATACCCTAAAATGTAGAATTATTGACTACAAAATGGAGAGAGCGAAGGAAAAAAGTGTGGATGACATTGGTGCAAGCCTAATAACAGGATCAACCCCCCGCTCCACACCTGCCCATTGTAGGTAACCATACCAGAGGGAGAAATACCAAAAAAAGCAAATAATGATAACGTAAGTGATGACGATGAAGCCATATGTATAAATTGTAGAGTCCACATGCACACCCTCGTGAGATGTAATGAGTGCATATGTAGCATAATAGAAGTGTCTTGTGTTAAGGTCCCTTTAAATGAACATTAATATTCAGGAACAATCTTTCATTAGAATACCCTTTCTCTGAGTATTGGCTTGTATAAACAGGCCGGCAATCACCCAACAAATTATGAGGTGCTTGGATCTTTCATGCTGGCTTTAAAATCCGCGTTCTCGGCAGCACATTGTCCTGTGTAACCTGGTGCTGTGCTGCCGACAATGTGATACTATGTAGGCACAGAAGGATCATTCTGTGCTCATAGCATTCTGGGCGACCTGTCTAAACACATCATTAAACGACCACCCATAGGATTGTATACAGCCGATTCGTGTTCAATCAACTCCTCTAAATGGACCCTGATAAAGTGCTATCAAAAGTGAGTATGCCCAACAATGGTATACAGCAGGTGGGCAATCATTAAGCGAAGGAACGTTCATGTATTCTCTATGGGGAGAGAGGAGTAAGCTGCTGCCGGACTTCTCTGCCTGCAGTTTATCTGACACACAAAAAAGGATCTGTTGTTTCAATGCAAACTACAAACGGTAACCCATTTCTCATCGAGTCCATGTTTTCGGGAAGAGTCAGGACACCCCCATGCTTGGGATGGTTAGCTGGTGCCACCAAAATCTGTGACTATTCCACTGTGATGTGTACAGCTATTCTCTGGTTTCTCACATACTAAGTATATCCTTTCATGTGGAAGATTGTGACTGCATGAGTTAAAACTTAGGGAAAAAAAAGAAAAGTTGCTCCAATGTTTCGATAGACACTGGTGGTTTTTATTTTGTGATCAGTGATATGAGAAGGAGCCACGTCTAGTGCAATGACTTCCTGGTCAGTGGGTGGGACTGAGCTACTGAGCATATGTGACCACCATCACTGCACTGACTCTTACTGGGCAGTGGGTGGGACTGAGCTACTGAGCATGTGTGACCACCAGCACTGCAATGACTCTTACTGGGCAATGGGTGGGACAGAGCTACTGAGCATGTGTGACCACCATCACTGCACTAACTCTTACTGGGCAGTGGGTGGGACTGAGCTACTGAGCATGTGTGAACACCATCACTGCACTGACTCTTACTGGGCAGTGGGTGGGACTGAGCTACTGAGCATGTGTGACCACCAGCACTGCAATGACACTGGGCAATGGGTGGGACAGAGCTACTGAGCATGTGTGACCACCAGCACTGCTCTGACTCTTACTGGGCAGTGGGTGGGACTGAGCTACTGAGCATGTGTGACCACCAGCACTGCAATGACTCTTAGGCTATGTGCACACGCTGCTGTTTATGCTGCGGTTTTGGCACAGCAGAACTGCAGCAGTTCTGCAGACAGTGTACAGTAGCATGTTATCCTATGGGATTAACATTCTGCTGTGCACACGCTGCAGATTTTTAACTGCGGAAAAGCTGCGGTTTTAAATCCGCAGAAACAATTGACATGTCAATTATTTCTGCGGATTCTGCTGCGGTTTGCCACCTATTCCATTGTCCAGGTGGCAAACCGCAGGGCAAAACCGCAGGTAAAACCGCAGGTATTTTATCTGAGGTTTTACCTGCGGTTCTGCAGATAAAAACCCGCAGGTGAACCTGCAGTGTGTGCACATAGCCTTAGGCTGCTTTTACACTTACCGTGTTTTTGCTGGCCAATTTTGCGATTTCTATGGGGCCGCAAAATCGGCCCATAAAAATTCCTCGGTGCGCCGTGTACCGTACGGCTGTGAGGGCCGTTTTTGCGGCTGTGATAAAAGATTGAGTATTGGAGGAAAAAAAAAAACAGCGATCCGCAAACTGTTTTGCAGTCTGTTATTGCGGCAGACCATAAAAAATGCGGTAAGTGTAAAAGTAGCCGCAATGGGCAATGGGTGGGACAGAGCTGCTGAGCATGTGTGACCACCAGCGCTGGAGTGGATGGTCAGCATAAATAGAAGAACCACTGGGGGGGGCAACATAATAAGTGACAACAACTGAAAAAAAACAATCAGTTTTCTAAATTGATATTCTATTTTTATAGAGTTGAGATTCTGCGCAGTCTTTCACTATTATTACACGTGCAGGTTTCTGTAAGCCTCTATGAGGAATAATTACAATAAGCTGTTGCTTCTTGTATTGACCAGAGATTCCTTTGAGTAAAGCTTTGTCGCTATAGAAGTCTTAAGGCTTGTGTCTCGTTAGTAAGTCTTCTGTTATGTAGCAGGGCTATCAGTATAATGGGGGTCTATTTATACTATTATGTGGCCAGAAGCTCAAGATGAATCCTCTGTGCTTGGGAAAATGTGCGTTATAGCAGGTGGTTACACATTGACTTATCACCATGAATGAGGGGTTACATTTCCCTTAATAATAATAGTAATAATAAAGTTATTTTCTTTCGTCTTCTTGCCCCTTCAAAACCTAGACTCGTCTGTGAGTATAACATCCAGCCCACTCTGCGGCTGCAGGCTGTGGATCTCATGTACTCGGCAGCGTTACTTGCTGCTTAATGGATTGAATGGCTCGGCGTGGCTTAATGGGCATCGCCAGTTGATCTACGGGGAAATAAAGACATATACCGTATAAAAGCATTGTTCAAAGGATAATCGCTCGTGTTTAACAGCAGAGCTGGAGGGAAGAGTGCTCCGCATTAGAGCTGGGTAATTTCACTCCTCCTTACCGTATAGGACTCTCACACTTGTATGAAAGCTGCTGCTTCACGTCTGAAGAAAATAAATTTCTCTCCTGAATTTTGTGCAGTTGGGTGAAAGAGCTGCTGGTAGGAACTGCTGTGATGACAACATAAATATATTAAATGGATTTTAGAATATACTGTCATTTTATTTTTGCATTTAGTCATTTTTTCTACTATGATTTTGAACAAAAAAAATACCCTACTTCTAGTCCCACAAATCGTTTCTAAAGCAACTTCTGTGATTCTTTGCAGTTGATCTCATGGTAGATCGGCAAAGTTCGGGTGCTACATATAAAGGACTAAATAACTATATATACAGTTGTGGCCAAAAGTATTGACACCCCTGCAATTCTGTCAGATAATACTCAGTTTCTTCCTGAAAATGATTGCAATCACAAATTCTTTGGTATTATTATCTTCATTTAATTTGTCTTAAATGAAAAAACACAAAAGAGAATGAAGCAATAAGCAAAACATTGATCATTTCACACAAAACTCCAAAAATGGGCCAGACAAAAGTATTGGCACACTTAGCCTAACACTTGGTTGCACAACCTTTAGCCAAAATAACTGCGACCAACCGCTTCCGGTAACCAACAATGAGTTTCTTACAATGCTCTGCTGGAATTTTAGACCATTCTTCTTTGGCAAACTGCTCCAGGTCCCTGATATTTGAGGGGTGCCTTCTCCAAACTGCCATTTTTAGATCTCTCCACAGGTGTTCTATGGGATTCAGGTCTGGACTCATTGCTGGCCACCTTAGAAGTCTCCAGGGCTTTCTCTCAAACCATTTTCTAGTGATTTTTGAAGTGTGTTTTTGGTTATTGCCCTGCTGGAAGACCCATGACCTCTGAGGGAGACCCAGCTTTCTCACACTGGGCCCTACATTATGCTGAAAAATTTGTTGGTAGTCTTCAGACTTCATAATGCCATGCACACGGTCAAGCAGTCCAGTGCCAGAGGCAGCAAAGCAACCCCAAAACATCAGGGAACCTCTACCATGTTTGACTGTAGGGACCGTGTTCTTTTCTTTGAATGCCTCTTTTTTTTCTCCTGTAAACTCTATGTTGAAGCCTTTGCCCAAAAAGCTCTACTTTTGTCTCATCTGACCAGAGAACATTCTTCCAAAACGTTTTAGGCTTTTTCAGGTAAGTTTTGGCAAACTCCAGCCAGGCTTTTTTGTGTTTCGGGGTAAGAAGTGGGGTCTTCCTGGGTCTCCTACCATACAGTCCCTTTTCATTCAGACTACGACGGATAGTACGGGTTGACACTGTTGTACCCTCGGACTACAGGGTAGCTTGAACTTGTTTGGATGTTAGTCGAGGTTCTTTATCCAACATCTGCACAATCTTGCATTGAAATCTCTTGTCAATTTTTCTTTTCCGTCCACATCTAGGGAGGTTAGCCACAGTGCCATGGGCTTTAAACTTCTTGATGACACTGCGCACGGTAGACACAGGAACATTCAGGTCTTTGGAGATGGACTTGTAGCCTTGAGATTGCTCATGCTTCCTCACAATTTGGTTTCTCAAGTCCTCAGACTGTTCTTTGGTCTTCTTTCTTTTCTCCATGCTCAATGTGGTACACACAAGGACACAGGACAGAGGTTGAGTCAACTTTAATCCATGTCAACTGGCTGCAAGTGTGATTTAGTTGTTGCCAACACCTGTTAGGTGCCACAGGTAAGTTACAGGTGCTGTTAATTACACAAATTAGAGAAGCATCACATGATTTTTCGAACAGTGCCAATACTTTTGTCCACCCTCTTTTTTATGTTTGGTGTGGAATTATATCCAATTTGGCTTTAGGACAATTCTTTTTGTGTTTTTTAATTTAAGACAAATTAAATGAAGATAATAATACCAAAGAATTTGTGGTTGCAATCATTTTCAGGAAGAAACTGAGTATTATCTGACAGAATTGCAGGGGTGTCAATACTTTTGGCCACAACTGTATATAGTAACCTCAGTATTCATAACTGTGAGAACATAACAGAAACTTATTAGAATGGACAGAACCCTTTTATAGATACGTTTTAGGTTTCCGCACATCTTTGGCTGATTCTTCCTTCAAAAAGTTGCAAATTTCCCCCCAAATGTGCACTAGTATCCCCCCTAGAGTGATTTTTTTTTTTGTACACCAGAGATTTGGTGCACATCTTGTAGCATTTTAGCTAGCATGTGACTTTTTTTGCACTAAAAAGCTGCAAACAGGTAAATACAAAAATAATGAACTTTCTGTGCGATCCTGAAGATGAAGCATAAGAAAGCCCTTTTAAGCTACTTCAGTCTATGTCTCCATGACACAGGCTGCTGTTACAGAAACCATGTGCTCTAATTTTGCTTACTGAACTATGGAGGTCATCAGGGCTGACTTTTGATTGATGCTCCGGTCTCCAATTGGTTAACCAGGAAACCCGCGACCAGATTGAAGGTGGAAGTTCCCTGTGTTCATGGGCTTTAGCAATCAAAGCTTTCTCTGATCTTGGCTCTAGCCCATTCTTAGGATATGTTCTGGGACCTGTCTCCCCTACTGCAATGACGGCTCAAGTTGTCACAGTAGACTAAAGACATGCACTGCCTGCCATCAAAAGATAGTTGGCATCTGTGAAAGGGTTAAGTCCAACCCGGGGCCCCTTTACAGTAGCCACAGGTATAGTTATGCCCTAGTAGCCCTGCAATTAATTGTTCTAATCCTTAGTTTGACCTCATTATGACTCTCAGACTTAGGCCAGGGTCACACTTGCGAGAAACTCGCACGAGTCTTGCATCTCAATACCTGGCACTGCCTCCGGCACTCAGGAGCAGAGCGTGCGGCTGCATGTATTTCTGTGCAGCTGAGCGCTCCGGTCACGATTGCCGGCGGCAGTGCCGGCTATTGAGATGCGAGACTCGTGCGAGTTTCTCGCATTTATGACCCCAGCCTTACTGACCAGTAAATACATTTGTACAAGTAGTGTTAAAAGTTGTCAATAGCGCAGACATTTTGTTTTTCTGCTTTCCTCATGCTCTTGGACAAGTCTGTGGGGCCATACTGTGCTGCTTTATACCTCCTATTTCATGGTGGGATATTTATGGCAGATTCTCCTCCCATCAGATGACATATTACTGAGCGGTTATCCTCTTTAGGTGTCTAGGGGCACCCAGAATGGCCTACCAGTGACCCGGGGATTACCATTGTCTCTATGCAACTCTGCCATCCTAGCTTTGAATCTGACCAAAAGCCTCATCTTCGTGGGGTTTATATATTCTTCCTGTTGGCTCGGCTTTCCTACAGATACCTGGGGAAGGGAAACCAGGGGAAGAGTCCTGAGGAGAGAATTTGCATATTCCCAGTGCCTTCTATGATAAGTGAAGAGCCTCCGCGAGCTCAACCATCACTGGATTCTTGTGTAGATGAAAGGTCGCACTCATCGGGATAGTGAAATGCTGCTTTATTATAACATGTAATTACATGTCAGGTCGGAATAATTACACGAGTGCAAAAAGGCTGACAACGGCCGTTTCGCGCTATTCAAGCGCTTCTGACCCGTAGAAGTGCTTGAATAGCGCGAAACGGCCATTGTCAGCCTTTTTGCACTCGTGTAATTATTCCGACCTGACATGTGATTACATGTTATAATAAAGCAGCATTTCACTATCCCGATGAGTGCGACCTTTCATCCTGTCATGATCTCAGTGCGGGTTTGACTCGCACACGTGGGGTTAATGTCTGGAACCAGTGCTGATGACTGGCATTTCTGGGGTTAAAGGTTGTGGTCCCGGTGCAGGCTTACCAGGGGAAGAGTCCTGAGAGGAGAATTTGCATATTCCCAGTGCCTTCTGGGATAATTGAAGAGCCTCCGCGAGCTCAACCATCACTGGATTTTGGCCGTTGCAGCTGAAAAGAGGAAATCGGTAAACCAGGGGAAGAGTCCTGAGGAGAGAATTTGCATATTCCCAGTGCCTTCTGGGATAAGTGAAGAGTCTCCGCGAGCTCAACGATCACTGGATTTTGACCGTTGCAGCTGAAAAGAGGAAATCGGTAAACCATCTGCAGTGATTTTGAAAACTTAGATAAGAAAGTGAAAGAACTGGGAACGCAGGTGGTCTTCTCTTCCATCCTCCCAATGGATGGCCATGGAACAAGGAGGTGGAATAAGATTCTGCAGGTGAACAACTGGTTACGTTGATGGTGCCGTCAGCAAGGATTTGGATTTCTGGATCACAGAGTGAATTACCTATACGATGGACTACTTGCTAGAGATGGGGTGCACCTTACGAAGACTGGAAAACATGTATTTGGAAGTCGTCTTGCTACACTCATCAGGAGAGCTTTAAACTAGAACAATGTGGGAAGGGAAGCAAAAGGCTAGAAAAAGCCATACACCTGGCAAATGCTATGGAGAACTCTGCTATTAGAAGTGGGAGGAAAGAACAAAGACAAAAAAATCTAAATAATGCAAATATTGGAGAAAGAGAAACCAATCCCAAACTAAAATGTTTCTATACTAATGCACAAAGCATGGGAAACAAACAAGGAGAATTGGAACTACTAACGCAGGAAAAGAAATATGATGTCATTGGAATCACTGAAACTTGGTGGGACGATACACATGATTGGAATACAAGGCTAGAAGGATACAACTTATTTGCTAGAAACAGACTTGATAAACAAGGAGGAGGTATCGCATTATATGTTAGAAACGCATATATCTACACAGAGATTGAAGCTTCAGAGACTGGGAGTTCTGTGGAAACTGTTTGGGTAAGAATACAAGGACAGAACAATGGAAAGGACACCATTGTAGGCATTTACTATAGGCCGCCTGTGCAAGCTGAAGATATGGATGAACTCTTCATGCATCAAATGGCGAAGTTCTCCCAAAAATATGACACAGTTGTCATGAGAGATTTCAACTAACCTGACATTTGTTGGGAATCTCTCTCAGGCAAAACTAACAGGTCAAGGAAATTCTTATCCTCTCTTGCTGACAACTTTATCTTCCAAAAGGTAGGGGAGAAAACAAGGGGATCTGCTACCTTGGATCTAATCCTTATAAACAGGGAGGAAATGTTTGAGGAGGTAAGAGTGGCTGAGACTTTAAGGGGGTAGCTACCGTGCTATTTTAGAATTTTGGATACCTAGAGGAGGAAGACCTGTGAAGACTCAGACGTCAAGGTTAGATTTCAGAAAGGCAGATTTTAAGGGACTCAAAAAGAGAATTGAAGGGATCTAATGGCTGGATATCTTTAAGGACAAAAATGTCCAGGAAGGATGGGAAATCTTGAAAATTGAAATTCTCAAAGCACAATTGTTAACAATTCCGAAAAGAAGGAAGAATAGGAAGCATTTAAGGAAACCAGGATGGATGAATTGAACACAGAACTTAAGCACATGCTAAAAAGGAAGAAGGAAATGTTTATAAAATGGAAAGAGGGAGGCATATCTAAAAAAGAATATAATGCTGTCTGCAGAACTTGCAGGGCACTAATCAGATTATATAAAGCTGACATTGAATTGAGGCTTGCAAGAGATGTCAAAAGCAATAATAAAGGACTTTGGGGATATGTCAAAAGTAAAAAAAAGTCAAAGATGCTATAGGATTTTTACAGGATGAAAATGATGAAATGGTAAGACAGGATGTTGAGAAGGCTGAACTTTTAAATTCCTATTTTGCATCTGTTTTCTCCCAGAAAGGAAATGTAACATCAACTGTTCTTCACTGTCCTATTAAGAGAATAAAAGAATCCAGGATATCTATAAACAGAAAGATAGTGAGGAAACACTTAGCTAACTTAAATGAATTCAAGTCTCCAGGTCCAGATGAATTACACCCCAGAGTACTGAAGGAGATAGCAGAAGACATTTTTGAACCCCTCTCCATAATCTTTGAAAATTCTTGGAGAACAGGAGAAGTCCCAGAAGACTGGAGAAGAGCAAATGTTGTTCCTATCTTCAAAAAAGGGGAAGAAGGTGGACCCAGGCAACTATAGGCTGGTGAGTCTGACTTCTATACCAGGAAAGATCTTTGAACAAATAATTAAACAACATGTATGTAAATACCTGGATAAGAATGAAGTGATTAAACAGAGTCAGCATGGGTTTGTAACTAATAAGTCATGTCAGTCTAACTTAATTTCCTTCTATGACAGAATCACTGATTGGGTGGATCAGGGAAATGCTGTAGATATAGTATATCTTGACTTCAGCAAAGCATTTGACAAAGTATCTCACACAATCCTTATTGAAAAAATGGCTAAGTATGGAATGGACAAGGCAACTGTTATGTGGATTCATAACTGGCTTAGTGATCGGACCCAAAGATTGGTCGTAAATGGCTGCACATCCAGTTGGAGGAATGTCTCAAGTGGGGTACCACAGGGCTCTGTCCTGGGCCCTGTATTGTTCAACATCTTTATCAACGATTTAGATGAAGGAATTGAGGGCAAACTGATTAAATTTGCTGATGACACAAAGCTTGGAGGGATAGTTAATACTAGAGAAGAGCGAGAGAGAGGATTCAAAAAGATATAAATAAACTGGAGCAGTGGGCAGCAACTAACAGAATGGTTTTTAACAGGGAAAAATGCGAAGTACTACATCTGGGCAGTAAAAATGAAAAAAGCATATACAGAATGGGAGGAATAGGCCTAAGCAACAGCACATGTGAAAAAGACTTGGGTATATTAATAGATCACAGACTGAATATGAGTCAACAGTGTGATGCAGCAGCAAAAATGGCAAATGCAATTCTAGGATGTATTAACAGAAGCATACAGTCTAGATCACGTGAAGTCATTATTGCCCTCTACTCCTTTTTGGTCAGATCTCATCTGGAATACAGTGTCCAGTTTTGGGCACCACATTTTAAAAAAGACATCAACAAACTGGATCAAGTTCAGAAAAGAGCGACCAGAATGGTGACCGGTCTGCAAACCCTGTCTTATGAGGAAAGGTTGCAGGATTTGGGAATGTTTAGCTTGCAGAATAGAAGACTGAGAGGAGACTTAATAGCTGTCTACAAATATCTCAAGGGCTGCCACATTGTAGAAGGATCATCTTTATTCTCATTTGCACAAGGAATGACTAGAAGCAATGGGATGAAACTGAATGGGAGGAGACAGATTAGATATTACAAAAAACTTTTTGACAGAGTGATCGATGAGTGGAACAGGCTGCCACGAGATGTGGTGAATTCTCCTTCAATAGAAGTCTTCAAACAGATGCTGGACAGACATCTGACTGGGATGATTTAGCGAATCCTGCTTTGAGCAGATGGTTGGACCAGATGGCCCAGGAGGTCCCTTCCAACTCTACGATTCTATGATTCTATGATACTCTGTTCTCTTCCCACTCATACTAATAGGTGAATTGGAAGTTAGATCGAGAGTCCCAGTGTGCGGCAGAGACCGATGTGAGTGATTATTTTCCTTACAACACACCAGAATATGTTGGCGCTATATAAAGTAGACTGTAAGCTTGCGAGCAGGGCCCTCATTCCTCTTGGTATCTGTTATGATCTATGTGATTATTGTTATGCTGTAATGTATATTGTCTGTACAAGTCCCCTCTGAAATGTAAAGTGCTGCGGAATATGTCAGCGCTATAGAAATAAAATTTTTTATTATTATTATTATAAGTAAAGCACCTATGGTTGTACATACAGGGTACACCTCGTTCTCCAGTCTGGTAGTGTGTGTTGTGGATGTGATCTTTTATTCACTTTTAGAATTGAACAGGAAGATTTGCAGATTGCTGCTCCATCGGCCACATCTGTAGTCTGTGCCGCCATGCTGGTGCCTTGCAGACCTCCTATTACTTGTGGCATCCTTGCGCCTCTTCTGATTAGTACAACGTGTGTCGTCGTCACTTTGCGGGATGACATACTAAACGTTGCGGGGCCTACTGATCAGAATAGGCGTGGTCAATGAGCACACGGTTACACAGAACTAGCGCCCCACTCTCCGACATCTCTGCCTCCCATACATGCCAGCTCTAATGTCTGCAAAGTTTGGGTGCTGCGGTGTTGTGGATTATTTACTGAACTACGTGTTAGGCATTTAAACCCACAAGCCGACTTCAGACATTTGTGCCACCGCTAAAATTCTGTCTTTTTTACTCCACAATGCGCAGGTGATACACATTATTGTTCCGTAATTGAGCTGTTATGTTATTTTATGCAGTTTTAGTTCTTGGAACTTTCCCCATAATACCGCCTAATGCCTCCTCCAACTCATTGTCTATATTTGCAGTCTGGTGTTTTGCATTGAAACATTAGTGTCGCTGGTAAAGGTGGTTTAGCTGTAAACACTTTTTGGGGCGTTCTCGGACACATCGGCTCTTCCTTTCTCTTGTTGTGTGGTATGTAGTGTTAGCAGACTTGTAGCGTCATTGTTGAGTCTTCCAGAAGAAGCTGAAAGGTTACTGTGACTCAAAGGACGTGAACTAAAATGTGATCCCCAATCAGATTATGTTTCATAATATTGTACATTGTATTTCAATAATACATAACATTAAAAGGGGAAAATTCCACAAGCGGAATGAAAACCTCAGTGGGGGTGTTGGATATGCAATTACATAGACGGATTATATACTCTTGGTGTAAAAGGTGAGCTAAACAAATAATTATGATATAGTAATATAAATTACCTGTAGAATAAATATTGAGCAACTGGCGCATTAGAATAGTAAAGAATAACAGTATAAATACTCAAGAACAATTGACTAATGCAGGTAAAGTGCATAGGTGTAGGTATATATATCTATAACAAATGGTTCATTAATGTATCTGGAGAGAAAAGTAGTATAATATAGGCAAATGCTTGATGGATGTGTAATCCAGTAGGATAAAATTGTACAAATTTATCCAGATGTTGTTTGATCTGCTGTGTAATTACTGTTGCTGTATACACTGTGTTCCAAATTATTATGCAAATGATATTTTTCTATGATTTTCCTAAATAGTCGGTACAAATGACAGTCAGTCTAATAAAAGTCATCACCTGTTAGAGTATACATCAAATTTTATTGAAGAAACCTCCAAATAATAACAGTATAATCTCCAAAATGAATAAAAACTCAAATTGCACTGTTCCAAATTATTAGGCACAGTAGAATTTCTAAACATTTGATATGTTTTAAAGAACTGAAAATGTTCATTTGTGGAATTTGCTTTTATCTCCTTTTATGCCCATAGCAGTCAATGACTCAGAGGTATTCTTTGCAGCATGAGATGGTGCATTGTCATGCATGAAAATGATTTTGCTCCTGAAGGCACATTTCTGCTTTTTACACCATGGAAGACAGCTGTCAGTCAGAAACTCGATATACTTTGCAGAGGTCATTTTCACACCTTCAGGAACCTTAAAGAGCCCTACCATCTGTTTCCCCATGATTCCGGCCCAAAACATGACTCCTCCACCTCCTTACTGACCGCAGCCTTGTTGGGACATAGTGGCCATCCCCCAACCATCCACTACTCCATCCATCTGGACCATCCAGGGTTGCTCAACACTCATCAGTAAACAAGACTGTTTGAAAATTAGTCTTCATGTATGTCTGGGCTCACTGCTATCATTTCTGCTTGTGAACACTGTTTAGGGGTGGCTGAATAGTAGGTTTATGCACCATAGCAAGCCTTTGAAGGATCCTACACCTTGAGGTTCGAGGGACTCCAGAGGCACCAGCAGCTTTAAATATCTGTTTGCTGGTTTGTAATGGCTTTTTAGCAGCCACTCTCTTAATCCGATGAACTTGCCTGACAGAAACCTTCCTCATTCTGCCTTTATCAGCACAAACATGTCTGTGCTCAGAATCAACCACAAATCTCTTAACAGTACAATGATCACGTTTAAATTTTTGGGAAATATCTAATGTTTTCATCTCTTGACCAAGGCATTGCACTATTTGATGCTTTTCAGCAGCAGAGAGATCCTTTTTCTTTCCTAAATTCCTTGAAACCTGTGCCCTGCTTAATAATGTGGAACATCATTCTTAAGTAGTTTTCCTTTAATTGAGCTCAACTTATAAACTAATTATCACAGGCATTTGAGATTGATTTCAGTGATCCAAAGAGCCCTGATACACAATACCATCTGAGTTTATTTGAAAAACAAAAAATTACATCTTTATGACACTTAAATCCAATTTGCATAATAATTTGGAACACAGTGTAAATCTCCAGTGATGTTACCGTATTATTCGGACTATAAGAGGCATTTTTTCCTCCAAAAATGTGGAGAAAAATGGAGGGTGCATCTTATAGTCCGGATTTACCTGATGTGGAGGTGGGGGAGCAGCGAGTCACAGGAGGCAGGAGCCGGCGGCTGCAACTAACTCCTGTGTTTGCTGCTAAAGAGAAATGACTATTCACTGCATTCCACGCCCATGGGCGTGGAGGGCAATGAATATTCATTTCTCTTTAAAAGCGTCTTGGTATGATTAGCCCCCAACCCCGATCCTGGTACGCATGGCCCCATCCTTAATTTAAAAAAAAAAACAAAACATTGCATTTACCTTCCCTGCACTCCCTCACAGCATCTTGTTCTTGTAAGCAGCGCATGGCAGGGACATCATGTGCTGCTTGCAAGCTGAAGGGCAGCTGCCGCAATACTTACTGCTCGTCGGGGCTGAGTGCGTAGAGAGCAGTGATTATTCATTGCTCTTCAGTAGCGAGCATAGTGTCAGCTGCCGGCTTCCTGCTGCTGCCGGTGGTCACGTGTCCCACTACATAAGAGAAATGAATATCTACCTCTCTGGGCAGGGAGAAAGATGAATTTTCATTTCTCTTAAGTAGCACAGTCCCGGCGTGCAGAGCAGTGGGTATTCCGGCAACTGTGCTCTGCGTGTGAGCAGCGCATGATGTCCCTGCCATACACTGCTTACAAGCATAAAGCATCTGCTGGCAGCGGAACAAGGTGCTGCGAGGGAGCGATGGGAAAGCAAGTGTTATGGTTTTTTTTAATGTTTTCTGATGGGGCCATGAATACCAGGATGGGGGTCTATTATAAGGATGGGGCCATGCATACCAGGACCGAGATGGGAACCAATTATACCAGAATAGGGATGGGGCCCTGCATACCATGATAAGGATGGGGGGGGGTCATGCATACTAGGACGAGATGGGGGCTCTGCATACCAGGATAGAGATGGGGCCATGCAAAGTAGGAAGAGATTGGGACCCTGCATACCAGGATAGGGATGGGGCCATGCATACTAGGATAGGGATGAGGGGGACCATTCCTACCAGGATAGGGATGAGGGATCCATGCATTCAGTGATAGGGATGAGGGGGCCATGTGTGTCAGGATGGGGAATAGGGGACCATATATACCAGAATTGACCACATTTTTTGCTTAATTTTTTTCTCCTAATTTCCGCCTCTAAAACCTAGGTGCATCTTATAGTCCAAAAACTACGGTAATTGATCTCCATACATGTGGGTGTATCTATATACTGTTTGTAACTATCCACTATTGCACGGTCACTGTATCTGATGTTACAGCCACATAAGTAGATATATATGAATCTTGATCTTAACGGTGGATATTAATAACATCTGGATACATGTACAATCTATTTTATCCTACTGGATTTACTATACATCCACCAAGTATTTGCCTATGTTATACTACTATTCTCTTCTGTGAACCATTTCTTACATAGATATATCTACCTACACCGATGCACTTTACCTGCATTAGTCTATTGTTCTTATACTTGTTAATGTTTCTAATGCGCCAGTAGCTCAAGATTTCTTCTATCTATAGGTAATTTATATATTTATTTATCATCATTTGTTTGGTTCATCTTTTACATCAAGAGCATATAATTTGTCCATGTAATTACATATCCCACAACCACCTGCTGTTTTTATTCCACTTATGGAATTCTTCCCTTTTAAGGAATATGGCAGTGGGAATGCAGCACGGCGCGCTTCACAGGAAGCAGATCATGATTGATTAAGTTGCCGCCACCCATTTAAAGCATGATCCGAATGAATAAAGCGGCTTCTCTAATTTGAGGGTGTGCTCATTTTTGCAAGGAAAGTTAGGAAAATGTACTTTTTTGGCTATGTGATAAAACAAATCTTGTTAGCAATTAATGACCCACATTTACGGGAATATTTGGTAGTATGGTAACCCATAAACCAGTGATTCCCAAACTCCAGTCCTTACGGCCCCAACACTTTGTTTTCAGGATTTCCTTAGTATTGCAGAGGTTAGAGAGTTTCTGATGCCTTAATAATAATTTTATCACCTGTGTAATACAAAGGAAATCCTGAAACAAGACATGTTGGGGGCCATGAGGACTGGAGTTTGGGAAAAATTCCAGAGAAAATGTGGATTTTATTTCAAGCATGTGAAGCTCTGGAGGCAGATTCTCCGGGAGATCTCTGTCCGGCCGATAGATCTTAACAGCTCATTTACATATTGAGGAAAAACTATATTTCTCTGGAATAATAGATTGGATCACAGATATTAAGGTATCATTATATTCAGCATTTTTCGACCTGCTCGTCCGTATGGATGGCTTAGGAGGGTTGATCCTACTGACAGATTCCCTTTTGGAACATAAATTGGTGAGAACAGGGCTTATTCGATTAAAAAAACAAGTCACCCGGATATTTCATCACAATCTGGATATCTTTGCTGGGTCATTACGTATTGCGTATCTGACAAATTGGAGGAAGCCTAACGCTCCAGACTAACGTATTTCTGTAGTTAAATACTACGTTTCCAGGACGTCCCCCTGACAGCACCATGGAGGAGGTCCTCCTCCTCCTTACAGGGACAGGAAAAGCACACGAGAGGTTAAAAGGTTCCGTCCCACCCCCATCTCCCTCAGTGTTTTTCTTGTCCCTGCATGGAGGGACACGAGAGAGGAAGTGCAGCAGTGCTCAGGGGGATCGTGCGGCTGGTCCAATCCTTCCCCCTGTTAAGACGCCCAGGGCCAAAACTCTCCGGTGGGGAGTCCCTCTGCCCCAAAGGCCAGGAACAGGATGGCGCTCCTGGAGTGAGCTGCTCCTCCTGGTGGGGGTCTTTCTGCTCCAAGCATGGCCGCGTGGGTGGCGAGGGCCGGTCCCCCGCAGGCAGCTGGTCGGGCGGGCGCCAGCATCAGGAGGCGTGGCGCGTAGGAGGAAGTGGCCAGAGAGATTCCCGGCCTATCGCGTCTCTCTGGAAGCGCTAGGAGGATGGACACAGAGCAGACGAACGGAGGGGTAAGTGCGCTTGGCACAAAACTCCCTCCCCATGCCATCCACTGCGGCCCAGGGCAATAGCCTGATTACCCTATCCTCTGTTAATAGGATAAGGGAACCCCAGCAGCCCCCTCGACAGTGGCCAAGGCCGCATCCAAATCTCTCAGATGCCCTGTATGCAGGGTAAAGCTGCCTATACCAAAACCCTCTGCGGGCCCTGCACGTCAAGGGTAATAGGAGAAGAGCAGCCGTCCCTCCAGGCTGAGATGAGATCCCTGATTCTGGAGGAGGTCCAGGCCTCTTACACAGCGGCGATCCTCCAGCCCCGGGCCAAGCCGAAAGCGTCCTAGGTGGGAGGCGGAGGTGTCTGAGCCAAGCTCCGAGGAGAAGTCTGACTTCCGGGTCCCAGATCCAGAGGCGGAAGGAGAGATCCCGGCAGACAAGCAGGACCAGGGCAGGAAATACCTGTTCAGACTTGAGGACACGGACGATTTGGTCCAGGCGGTGAGGAACACCATGCAAATGGAGGAGGTTCCTAAACCGCAATCCAGACAGGACCTAATGTTTGGAGGTCTCGTGTCTTGAACCCAGATAGTGTTCACTGTAAGCGAATACATCAAGACAATGATTCGCGAGGAGTGGAAGGAGGCGGAAAGACATCTGGTGCTATCCCGGGACCTTAAAGGTCGACTGCCGTTTGATCCTGAGGAAACACGGTTATGGGAGGAGGTTCCGAAGATCGATGTTCCGGTAGCCAAGGTCACCAAGAAAACCGCCATCCCGTTCGAGGATTCATCAAGTCTCCGGGACCCTATGGACAGGAAGGCGGACGTTCTATTAAAAAGAACTTGGGAGACCTCGGGGACCCTTATCAGGGCTAACATAGCAGCCACCTCGGTGGCCAGATCTATGTTTCTGTGGTTGGGGCAGTTGGAGGATCACCTTACCAACAAGACCCCTAGGTCAGAGATCCTAGCTTCCCTTCCCCTCATGAAGTCGGCCACAGCTTTCCTATTAGATACATCGGCCGAATCAGTAAGATTTGCAGCCAGAAATAGCTCCCTCTCCAATGCGGCCTGAAGAGCGGTCTGGCTTAAATCTTGGTCAGGAGATAATGCTTCTAAAGCAAAGCTCTGCTCCCTTCCTTTCTCAGGTCTAAGAGTATTTGGACCAGCCCTGGATAATATCTTGGAGCTGGTGTCCGACAAAAAGAAAGATTTCCCAGAAGAAAAGCCTAAGCGGTCCCAGCCCTTTCGGAGAGTGCCCTTCTATAGGAGACAAACCGACTCTAGGACCCAGGTTAGGTCTAAAAGAGGCTCGTACAGAAGCCCCCACGGCCAAGGTGGGAGAAGCAAGGGCTCCCTTTTTCCGTCAACCTCCAGATCTAGGAGGCGATGACGCCATAGGTATTGGGGGAAGACTTCGCCACCTCGCGACGAATTGGTCCCGAGTTACCAAAAATCAGTGGGTCCTCAGAACCATTACAGAGGGCTACAGTATAGAGCTCCACTCCCAACCCCCCCCCCCCCCCGACAGATATGTTACCCCTACTGTAGTCCAGGTGGACTCTCCAATGTGGGCAGACATACAGGACATGATCAGGTCAGAGGTTATAGTGCCAGTTCCTCTGACAGAAAGGGGAAAGGGACACTACTACTCCCTGTTCTCCATTGCAAAGCCATTCGGCGAGGCCCGGACTATTATAAATCTAAAGCCTCTAAATACCTGGGTCAGGTACAAGAGATTCCGGATGGAATCTATTCGGTCCGCAATACAATTAATGGACAGGGACGCGGTCATGTGCACTCTTGACCTGAAGAGTGCGTACTGTCAGGTCCCTATCCACCCCTCATCCCAGAATTTACTAAGATTCGCAGTCAAATTTCCAACCCAGACCTGCCACTTCCAGTTCCAATGCCTTACATTCGGCCTGGCCTCGGCCCCCCGAATCTTCACAAAGTTGGTAGCAGAGGTAGTGGCCTTCCTGAGGAGCCAGGGTATCGTCATCCCGTACTTGGATGACTTCCTCCTGGTGGCAGTATCCGAAGAAGCGCTCATCCGAAACAGGGACCGAGCATAATCTCTAATGGAGTTCCTCGGCTGGAAGATCAACTGGCAAATATCTTGGACTCACAAGACAGGATATCCATGCTACCCAAGTGCAGGCAGAAGACCGTTCAGGACAGAGCCAGGGACCTCCTAAAACATCGCTCCTCCATAAGAGAAGCAATGGAGGTTCTGGGCCTAATGACGGCCTGCATCCCGTGTGTCAGGTGGGCCCAGTCCCACTCGAGACCGTTACAGAAGCAGATCCTCGCAGTATGGAACAGGAGTCAGACTTCGCTCAATGGACCCATAACGCTGTCAGGGCCTGTGAGGGAGTCACTTCGGTGGTGGATACTGGCCCGAAATCTCCAGTTGGGCGTATTATGGACAACCTCTCCATACATGGTTCTCACCACAGACGCCAGTGCGTGGGGATGGGGAGCCCACGTAGAAGGGAAGATTTTCCAAGGGAGATGGCTGGCTGAAATCGGATACAGATCCTCCAACTACAGGGAGCTCTACGCGGTCTGGGAAGCTCTGCAGCGGATCCTTCCAATCCTAAGAAACCGACCACGTCCGGGTACTGTCCGACAACATAACAGCAGTGTCATTCTTGAAACATCAGGGAGGACCCCGCACCAACCGCTCCAGGCCTTAGCAGGAAGAATATTCTCTTGGGCAGAGAAAACAGTGCTCTCGGTAACAGCAGTCCACCTAGAGGGTTCCCAGAACGTGGTGGCAGACTACCTAAGCAGACAACAGGTCTACCCGACAGAATGGGAGCTGAACGAAGAAATCTTTCGTCAACTGTGTCAACGTTGGGGAACCCCCAGTATAGACCTGTTCGCAAATCGAAGAAACTCAAAGGTCTCCAGATTTTATTCCCTGAACCCGGCAGACCACCCGGAAGGTGTGGACGCCCTGAGCCAGACCTGTGAAGAACCCCTCTCGTGCGCATTCCCACCACTGGCACTCATACCGGCAGTGTTAAGGAAGGTCCGCGAGGACCACGTAAAAGTAATAGTGGTGGTTCCATACTGACCAAAGAGAAGCTGGTTTTCCCTACTGGGAACTATGGCAGTGGGAAACCCGGTCGAGCTACCTCCGTGGAAAGACCTCATCCACCAAGGCCCGATCTGCCACCAGAATCCAGAAAGACTTCATCTCTCGGCTTGGATCCTGATAGGAACATGTTAAAGGCGAAGGGCTTATCAGATCAGGTCATATCTACCCTACAGGCCAGCAGGAAGCCGGTTACATCCGCAATATACCGGAAGATCTGGAAGAGGTTTTGTCTGGACGGTGGCAGGTCTGACCTCGTGGGGGGTACCCCTGACCTCCCTAGTATTTTAAATTTCCTACAGTCAGGGTATAGTAAAGGTCTTAAGCCCAGCACTTTAAAGGTTCAGATTTCAGCCTTAAGCTCCTACTTTGATTACCCGTTAGCATCTCATCCATGGGTAGCAAGATTTGTAAAGGCCACGCAGCGGCTTCGCCCCACGATTAGGCAGCTCACCCCGCCTTGGGACCTTGGCCTGGTACTCAGATTCCTATGTAGGAATCCCTACATTTCCAGTAGGGAGATGCCTATCTCAACTCTCACCCGCAGAACGGCCTTCCTTGTAGCCATTACCACGGCCAAGAGAATTGGAGAAATCCAGGCCCTATCCATTAGAGACCCATATCTACAGATCAGAGAGGACTGTATAATCTTGAGATTAGACCCGGCATTTACACAAAAAGCAGCCTCCTGTCAAAATATAAACCAGGAGATAGTGTTACCATCATTCTGTGACAATCCCCGTAATGAAAAGGAGCAGCGTCTGCACTCACTGGACGTGAGACGTGTGGTTATTAACTATTTAGAAGTCACAAGTAGCTGGCGTATTGACCCAAATCTGTTCATCCTCTTTTGGGGTAAGGGGAAAAAAAGCATTTAAGGCAACTATCGCCAGATGGATTACCTCATTAATCTCAGACGCCTACCAGGCGGAAGGTGCGAACCCGCCGGATAGATTAACGGGCGGCCCGCTCTACCAGGGCAGTTTCAGCCTCATGGGCCGAACGGGCGGGCGTGTCGGTTGATCAGATCTGTACAGCAGCAACCTGGGCCAGATTTAATACTTTCTGCAAGCACTACAAGCTTGATGTGATGGCTAGTCAGCAAACCGCATTTGGGAGAAAGGTTCTCCAGGTGGTAGTCCCACCCTAGGGGAGGTGCTTTGGTACTCTCCATGGTGCTGTCATGGGGACGTCCTGGAAAATGGGTATTAGACCTACCGGTAATGATGTTTCCAGGAGTCCATTCTGACAGCACGGGTAGTTCCCTCCCTGTTATGTTATGCTATACTATATTATGTTATGTCATTTGCTGTAATATGATTGTATCATTAAAATTTTACGTGCATTATCCACACTGTGGTACTTGTCAGATCACTGAGGGAGATGGGGTGGGACAGAACCTTTTAAACTCTCGTGTGCTTTTCCTGTCCCTGTAAGTAGGAGGAGGATGTCCTCCATGGTGCTGTCAGGATGGACTCCTGGAAACATCATTACCGGTAGGTCTAATACCCATTTTCACATATGAAATTTCCCCCCCAACCCCTCACCCTTCTCTTTACTGTGGAAGTACAAGGGCTCGGAGTGAAAATCCAGCATTTATGTTAAACATTTGTAAGAAAATGGGCTTCTGGGTTGGGTATAAATAGTCGCTTGTGAGTTGCTAATGTTCCCGCATTGTAAGTGCTGTGAAATAGGGGCAATTTGACCGCATTATACATATACAATGCAGCGGGGGCTTCCTAAAATGATATGTAGCGTTCTACAGCAGTGAAAGCACGGTTGTGTTGGATCACATTAGCTGTTCATAAAGGCACGAAAAAGTTAGTGATGGCCTTAAATTGGCTCCTGTAATGATAAGGTTTCTGTTCGTCTCCTGTCACCGAGGGTCCTGAGGCTTTATCAGGCTGGGAGCCGACTCATTCATCAAGGCTCCTGTAGTACAGGCGTGAGATGCACCTAATTCTTTAGGAGGAGTGCTGCTCTCTGAACTTGGCCAGTCTTTCAGCCCCTTTGTTACCACCACCAATCTATTCAAGCACTGGGGTACACTTGTGTTGTAGTTTACGCCACTTTCTTGGCATAAATTTGTCTCAATTTGTTCCCGCCACTACAAGTCGTGCAAAAATGTTGCATCATTTCAAGCCGTTTTCTACTACTCAACTGCTTGGTGAATTGGAGCTTATATTTGCAGCTCACTTTGGCGCTGCCGTCAGCTGTACATTTACCCTACAGTAACCGCCGAAGCGAAATTACACCATTAAAGGGTTATTCTCAAAATGGCTAGTCCTCACCTATCCATGGACCTCCAGCAAACTCGAGAAGTCTTGAATGACTGTGTACAGGTGCCCGTGCTCGACCTTCACTCCATTCATTGACTATGGGACTGCTGCAGAAAGCCGAGTGCACAGCCCTGCAATTTACTGCAGTCCCATTGACAGTGAATGGAACAAAGGCCGAGCACGGACACCTCCGCTCCATCCACGACAGGGCTGCGGAGCTGCACCCTTGTTTGATAGTTTTAAGAAGACACACATTTATAAAGTTCAACCTGGGGATCCTATGTTTTGATCCAGAGGAAAGCAAAAGCCCGAAGAGCTGGAAGAGTAGGTTTATCATTTTGGTAAGGGGAACCACTGTCGTCCTTTGGCGGTGTTACAGCTCGGGCGCATTCTCCTGTTGCCGAACATCTTCCTCTCCTGGCAGTCAGCAGCAAACAAACATTCGGCCCCTGAATCAGTACTTGTGGGTCCATTTTTTGTTTTGCATTACATTTTTTTAAATGGCACACACAGTCCATGAATTTTGCATAAAGTAAAAGAAAAAAAAATCTTTATTTTTGTGTTTTAACCTTTTTGCAACTTTAGTGCAAGAAAAATCAAATGTTTTGTAAAAGTCATAAAAGTTCTGCCGTACATGAAATCATTCCTGGGTGGACCTGGCGCACAGGTGCTACAGTGTTTGTGATTTCCTGAAAAGTAAACCGCACCAACATATAGAACCTAGATTAAAAAAAAATGGAAATTACAGAAAGAATGGAAAACAGGCGAAAAATAGGCAAAAAACGCGCAAGTGCAATAATGAGTCAGTCCCACACATACCTATGGCGTAGGTGATGTCTGTGTTGCATTTATTTACTTTTTATCTACAATCTATAAATGTTGTTTTCTCGAATGTTTCTTGTGTTATGCTGCAGGTCTCCGTCCTGTCCCGTTGTAGCTGGAGGTTACACATTTACTATTTCTTGGAATTAGCCACATCTGCCTGTTACATAACTCTATAATGTGCACTCATTTAATGGAGGTCTAAACATAGCATTTTACAATTGCAGCAGGGAAAAAAGTTCAAGCTCTGATTAACATATATATCCAGTAGTACCTGTTCTGACCTGCAGATGGCAGTATTGCTCTTGCTGGTTTTCTGTATGAGAGCATCCATTCATAATCTGCTGTACATAGTGTCATGGTCACGTGTGTCGGGACGCAGATGATACCGCAAGGCGGACCCATAACACACGTGACCCTGGATACACCGCCTCCAGTGGGGCGCATTTAAATAATAAAAACGTGCAGGTGGATACGCCGCCTCCACCTGGCGAATTTAGGTATTACACGTTATACATACAATATCTGGAAACACCGCCTCCAGTAAGGCGCATTTAAATAATAAAGGGGGAAACCTGGTAAACTTTAACAATGGTGGGCCCTGCAATAGGGAAAAGGGAATTGGAGACCTCCTGAGCTCCCCTGAGCCAGTGTCCCTGCACTCCTAACGTTCCCTATGCCGGTTTCGCACCGGGCGCCGCACGCGTACCTCAACGCCCTTGCTCACCCTGACCCTATACCCTCACTAGGGAATGGGTCGGTGCGGAGACTAATCCCACCACTGCACTAATAACACACATGAGGAAAGAGACAATACAGGGGAAACACCACTTAGCTTTGCTCTGTTGCGTGCGCTCCTAGCAACAGAGCCCACCACCTGCATGCGTCTTCTCCTCCACCCGGATCCATCACCATAACAGGATCCTTCACCTTAGTGCAGCCTTGGAGCAGAGTCCAACACCAGTTGCAGCTGCTTAGAACCAGAGTCCCAAGGATGAGTTCAGCTGCTGACACGAAGTCGAGCATGCTTGAGTCCAGCTCAGCGGCCAAGTCCCACATGGTGAGTGCCACTCTCCATAGTTGCCACTCCACCAGCCCATGCAGACACTTCCCGCTGACACCATCACTGCGACTCCACCACGCCATGCCAGCCCTTCGTCCAGACACCATAGCTGAAACACATCCCCCCTGGCTAAGCTGCGCAGGACTCCTCACCAGCTCCATCCTTCCTCCAGGCTCTCCAAAAACAGAGTGAACACAAACTCACAGGCAGTGATTGCACACCTCTAGCACACCTTTATAGGGTGTCACACCTAATACCTAATTAAGTGCACAAAAACCCAAAGTGCAATATCAAAACCACCACCGGGGACAGTCAAGACACCTTGGAACTTTCCAAAGTAAAAAAGTTCACCCAGTGATTTAAAACTGTCAGATCACTTCAGATCATGACACATAGCAATGACGGTGCGTCATGCCGAATTATAAAGCCTGATCAGTGATTCGCCTTTACTCTGTGATACAAATGTTTTTTCATCATTATTGGAACTGCAGAGTGACTACACAGTGCACCTACAACTATTGGGCTGGAGATAAAAATGCATATTAACGCTTTCTTTTCCACAGGGAACAGATAATTAAGCAGTCCACTGAGCTGGTGTTCAGAGCCTACATGGAACTGTACAACGCGGTCATGGATCCTGCTAACAGTTACAAGGAGCCCGCCAGCATCCTCCATAGATCTCCACAACAAGTGCAGACCCTACTTTCCTGAGCGTTACCCCCTTCCTCCGTCACCTCACATTGTACATTGTCCGACCTTAATAAACGAACTTGTATGTGTGCTGGGTCTTATTCCTCTTCATACAGTTACTATACGCAGGTAACATTTATACCATGTCCTAACCCTGAAAGGGAATCTGCCAACAGGTTTTTGCTACCCCGACTAAGAGAAGTATAATGTGGAGACAGAGACTCTGATTCCAGCGATGTGTCACTTACTGGGCTGCTTGTTGTAGTTTTGATAAAATCACTGTGTTTTTTTCTGCTGCAGATCTACCAGTACTTCAAATGCTGAGTTGTGTATAGCCCCAACAACACCACTGATTGGCTGCTTTTTGCCTATGCACTGTGTGGCAGCTTTCTGTATAATTAGTGGTGAGGCGGGGTTATACTGAGCTTACGAATATGGAGGACTACCTGGCAGCAGGTTTACTAGTCCTCTAGTGATCTCCTGCAGTGTTTCATCATTTTCTACCCAATGTGAAAGCAACATTATATAGGGGCAGAGACCCTGATTCCATCAATGTGTTACTGACTCTGCCGCTTACTGTTATTTTGGTAAAATCACTTTTTTTGTCTTGTGGATCTAGCAGTTTGCTGAGTGCATAGCTAATAATAATAATAATAAAAAATAATACATTTATTTCTATAGCGCCGACATATTCCGCAGCACTTTACATTTGAGAGGGGACTTATACAGACAATAGACATTACAGCATAACAATAATCACATAGATTATAACAGATACCAAGAGGAATGCGGACCCTGCTCGCAAGCTTACAGTCTATGAGGAAAGACTGGTGGACACGAAAGGTGGGTGGTAACAGTTGCCCTGATTGTATGGACCAGCCATAATGTTAAGTGTGTAACAGTACAGACACAGAGGGCTAAATGGATGCATAAAGCATGCGGGAACATGATGCGGGGAACCTGGTTATGGTAAAAGTTTTGGCTGTGCCACACAGGGATAGATTAGGTTAATGTGTTGAGGCGGTAGGCCAGTCTGAATAAATGCATTTTCAGGGCACGCTTAAAATTGTGGGGATTGGGGACTAATCGTATTGACCTGGGAAGTGCATTCCAAAGAATTGGCGCATCATGTGTGAAGTCTTGGAGACGGGAGTGGGAGGTTCTGCTTATTGAGGATGCTAACCTCAGGTCATCAGCAGAACGGAGGGCACGGGTAGGGTGGTATACTGAAACAAGGGAGGCGATGTAGGGTGGTGCTGAGCCATGGAGGGCTTTGTGGGTGGGGGTGATAAGTTTATACTGAATTCTGGAGTGGATGGGTAGCCAGTGTAATGACTGGCACAAGGTAGAGGCATCGGTGTAACGATTGGTGAGGAATATGATCCTGGCTGCAGTATTCAAGACAGATCGGAGCAGCTGTCCAAGGGTCTTCATTAATATAATCTGGCAAAGTGTGTCACTTTGAAACGGTGAGTGGAATACACCGGATTCCTACACCTCTGCTCTCCTCATCACCGATCCTCTAGGAACAGAGACCCTGATTCCAGATATGTGTCACTTACTGTACTGCTCGCTTTAATTTTGTTAAAAAAAAATCACTGTTGTAGCAAGAGATTATCACTAAGTGATTTTTTTTTAACAAAATTAAAGCGAGCAGTACAGTAAGTGACACATATCTGGAATCAGGGTGTCTGTTCCTAGAGGATCGGTGATGAGCAGGAGAGCAGAGGTATAGGAATCCGGTGTATTCCACTCAACGTTACAAAGTGACACACTTTGTCAGATAATTAATGAAGACCCTTGGACAGCTGCTGCACCGATCATCTGCACAGAAAAAGCTGCCTTGCAGATCATGGTAGGTTGTGCCTCCCCAGTAGATGCAGAGCAAGAGCTCTACTAATCCTTATTCATAGATGAATCGTGGGAATGACTGCTTACATTAGCCTGAAACGCGTAAGTTTCATGTATACTTATTTTATTATCAACATGGTTTTTATTTCATTGAGGATTTTTCTGATTGGTGTTTCTTTGCCCTTTGTCATAATGTTTATGGAGCCATCCTTTCAACCCCCCAAAAAATAAGGTTGGGGGAAAGAATGCTCCGGCACATCAGATTTCAGATTGCCGATCTGTTTGCTCTCCACGACATAAGATGTTGCCGGAGGAGTCTGATAGCAGCTCTCTAACAGTGTACGGAAGCGCTGGGCCGCACCACCTGGTCCTGTGTGTGGAGGAGTCGTGATATTGCCGGCAGCCGAATCGTAGGACCTGAACATTGCTCCATTACTGGTTCATCTAAGGTTTTGTATGTGAAAAGATGGGATGAGTGCTGCAGACATGAAGTAACTGCATACAGGCTGCTTGTAATCAGTAACTAGAGGTCACATGTAGTGGTGGACAATGTCTGATACTATCTTGACTCCTTGGATAAATCATGCAGTGAGTCATAAAATAAGATTTTATTGCACTTCCCAATTCCAAAATACATCTATGAGGTCAGAAGAAATGCACAGATCATCCAACAGCACAAGATGAAATATGTGCAATCCTACTGGAAGCATTATCGTCATCTGTAACAACTGGAGGCATCACAAACCAATCTGACATTGGTCACTGGTGAGCAGGACCATATTTGCTGCTAGGCAGCTGAGGTCCGGTGCCTAGAGTGGCGGGTTGCAGACGGCAGCGCCAAGATGGAGTAAAAAATGACAATGTATTAAAACTAGTATTATTTTTAGAAGGGGGAGCGCCTCCAATGATTTGCATTTGCGTCTTTAAGACGGGAATACGAATGAACCACCAAAACAGGAAGCTAATTGACCCCAGACATCATGGCACTGCAGTCACAGCAGCAGCGTTAGAACTCTGCTGCACATCAGATCAGGGAACTGAAGTCAGAGTACATTGCCACAGGGGAGAAGAGATGCTGGAGATGGGAGCAGGCAAGCACTCATATTGCTGAAGTTTCAAGGGGGCTATTTCTGTAGACTAGGGGGTGAGGGGAGATCTTACTAGAGGGGCGATTACTGTAGATATGGGTTTAGAGGGGCTATTACTATAGAATGAGTATTAGGGTGCTTACAGAGTAAGTAGTGTGATGGGGCTCAGTATAAACATATTGACTGACAATGTGTGGGACAGTAGTGGGCTTAGTATATGGAGTAGGGCAGCATTGGGGCTCACTATGGAGAATGGCGTGGAGTGAGGCATCACTGAGCACTCAGTATGCAAAGTTGGGCAGTGTGGGTGGCTCAGTATGAAGAGATGAAGAGCTGGGCAGCGTGGAGTCTCAGTATGAAGATTGGGGCACCATAGGGGGCTCTGTTATGAATGGGTCACCGAGGAGGAAAAAACCTAAACATGCTAAGCCCAGAAAAACCAGAGAGGTTGGTAACTATGCAGATTGCAGATCCCTGATCCTACCACCACAACTAGCAGCAGCCGTGGAGCTTGCCTACGATGAACCTAGATGCCTCGTCACAGCCGGAGGACTAAATAAGCCTAAAGCAAGAAAAGGTTAAACTAACTGCCCCAGAGCAGACCCCAAAGGAATAGACAGCCCCCACACATGTATTGATGGTGAAACAAGATGAAAACACAAACAGGTAGGAAAATAGGCTGAGCAAATGATGGGGCGCAAACTACCTAGATAGGATAGGAAATGAAAGACACTGCAATCTGCCAAAAACCCTACAAAAATAATGTCCAACACTTCTGATAGCAAAATTAACCCTGAAGTCACTAGACTTCTCCCACTATATCAGCACTCTGAAATACTCTGAGACAGAGCAAAAAGAGGCCAATCTAATAAGGGACAAAAAGCAAATTGGCAAATACAGATAAATAAGAGTGGAAATTCAGCACAGCCCAAGCCGGGGCTGGCTGACCACACAAAAAACTGAATAGAACAACAAAATCAAGTGTGAACATTAGCAGAGGAACTTAGCTTGAGCTGACTGGAACAGAGCTGAGAACCAAGACCTGACAAGCAGAAGGAATCACCAGCAACTGCATAGGGCGTTGGCTGTCTTAAATCCAATCTGAGACTACTGAGATCCAATTGTCATCCTCATTCTCAGGTGGCAGATTTCCCCCAATCAAATCAGCCTCACTACCTCCTGTTACCACCAGAGGGAGTCTGGAAGGAAAACTAACAACTAGTGAACCAGAGAATGAACTCACAACAGTACCCCCCCTTGAGGAGGGGTCACCGAACCCTCATCCATGCCACCAGGCCGATCAGGATGGGCCCAGTGAAAAGCACGAGCCAATCTATTGGCATGAATATCGGAGGCAGAGACCCAAGAATTATCCTCCTGACCATAACCCTTCCATTTGATCAAATACTGGAGTCTCCGTCTAGTCAAACGAGAATCTTTTTCTCTACCTCATATTCCACATTGCCTTCAACCAACACAGGGTCAGGAGGTGCTGCCATAGGAACCACTGGCTCAACAAACCTCTTCAACAGAGATTTGTGAAATACGTTATGGTTCTTGAACGTAACTGGAAGAGCCAATCGAAACGAAACGATTAAGAATTTCCAAAATCTTATAAGGACCAATAAATCTTGGCTTAAATTTAGGAGATGCAGCCTTCATAGGAATATTCTTAGACAACAACCAAACCATATCACCCACTTTAAACCGGGGACCAATGGTCCTATGCCGGTTGGAAAATCGCTGGGCCTTTTCCTGAGAGAGTGACAACTTATCCACCACTTGGTCCCATATCTGCTGCATTCTCAACCACAGTGTCCACACCTGGGCAGGACGAAGATTCCACTTGCCGTGAAGAGAATCGAGGATGAAACCCAAAATTACAGAAAAAGGGTGACATCAAAGTGGCAGAACTAGCTCTATTGTTCAGTGCGAATTTGGCCAAGGGCAAAAATGAGACCCAATCATCCTGATCAGCAGATATAAACCATCTTAAATAAGACTCCAAGATCTGGTTTGTTCTCTCAGTCTGTCCATTGGTCTGGGGATGAAACGTGGAGGAGAAGGATAACTGAATTCCAAGATTGGAACAAAAGGCTTTCCTGAATCTGGAAACAAACTGGACTCCTCTGTCGGACACAATGTTCTCAGGAATCCCATGTAACCGAACCACCTGTTGTAAAAACAAGGGCACCAACTCAGCGGAAGATGGCAACTTTGGGAGTGGTACAAGATGGACCATCTTCGAAAATCTATCACAAATCACCCAGATAAGTCATTCTCTGAGAGACAGGAAGATCAGAAATAAAATCCATTGAAATATGGGTCCATGGCCTCCTGGGCACCGGCAATGGCATCAGCAACCCACTAGAACGAGAACAGGGTTTAGACCGAGAACAAGTCCCACAGGACTGTACAACATTCCTGACGTCACGAGATAAGGCAGGCCACCAAAAGGACTAACTCACCAAATCTCTGGTACCAAAAATGCCTGGATGACCAGCCAATGCGGAGCAATGAATTTCAGACATCACTCTTTCTCCACTGGTCAGGAACATACAATTTTCCCATAGGGCAACGCTCAGGTTTATCCTCCTGAAATTCCTCCAGGGCGTCTCAAATCAGGCGAAATGGCAGAAAGAACTACCCCCTCACCTAGGATAGTAGTAGGCTCGGTCACATTAAGAGAATTGGCAAATAAACTCCTAGAAAGGGCATCTGCCTTAACATTCTTAGTGCCCGGAAGAAAAGAGGCCAAAAAATTAAAACGCGTGAAAAGCAAGGCCCATCTAGCCTGTCTAGGATTCAAGTGTTTGGCCGACTCCAGATAAATCAAATTCTTGTGATCGGTGAGGACCACAACTTGATGTCTAGCTCCCTCCAACCAATGTCTCCACTCCTCAAATACCCACTTCATGGCCAACAATTCCCGATTCCCCATGTCATAGTTGCGTTCCGATGGGGAGAACTTTCGAGAAAAGAAGGCACAGGGATTCATCTTAGAAGTCACAGGGTCTTTTTGGGACAAAACAGCTCCTGCACCAATCTCAGAAGCATCTACCTCCACCTGAAATGGAAGTGAGACATCAGGTTGCCGTAAAACTGGAGCTGAAGTAAATCTCTGCTTAAGCTCCTGAAATGCTGAGATAAACTCAGGAGACCAATTCAGCACATCAGCACCCGTCTTGGTCAGATCAGTCAGTGGTTTGACAATACCAGAAATATTACCTATAAATTTATGATAGAAATTAGCAAAACCCAAAAACTTCTCGAGGGCCTTCAAAGAAGTAGGCTGAACCCAATCATAAATGGCCTGTACTTTGGCTGGGTGCATTTCAATAGTCGATGGAGATAAGATAAATCCCAAAAATTAAAACCTCTGTACACCAAAGAGGCATTTCGATCCCTTAACAAACAGGGAATTCTCCCTCAAAATCCGAAACACAGTCCGGATGTGTTCCACATGAGAATCCCAATCACTAGAAAAGATCAAAATATTATCCAGATAGATGATCAAAAACTTATCCACAAAGTCACGGAAAATATTCATAAAGGACTGGAAGACAGAAGGGGGGCATTAGTGAGCCCAAAAGGCATCACCAGGTACTCAAAATGTCCCTCCGGAGTATTAAACGCCGTCTTCCATTCATCCCTGTGCTTGATGCGAATAAGATTATACTCCCCCCTGAGGTCAAGCTTAGTAAACCAGCAGGCACTCTTAACTCTGGAGAATAAATCAGACATCAGAGGTAACGGGTACTGATATTTAACCGTAATCTTGTTAAGGGAACGATAATCAATACACGGTCTTAATGAACCATCTTTCTTGGCCACAAAAAAACCCCCAGCACCTAAAGGTGACGAGGATGGTCTAATATGACCCTTCTCCAATAACTCCTTAATATAGGATCGCATAGCATCATGTTCAGGTACAGATAAGTTGAAAAGCCGACCCTTGGGAAATTTACACCCAGGCATCAACTCAATTGCACAGTCATAACTCCTATAAGGAGGCAAAAATGCAGACATACTCTCACTAAATACATCAGAGAATTCAGCTAGATAATCAGGAATATCATGAGACTGAGGAGAGGTGGAGAAAACCGGAGCGTCCCTAAGAACACACTGACAACCCCAACTCACCACAGACCCAGATTTCCAATCCAAAACTGGATTATGAGTTTGCAACCAAGGAAAACCCAGAACAATAGTATCATGCAAATTATGCAGCACCAAAAATTTACAATTTTCTTGGTGGTCTGGGGCAACTCGCATTGTCACCTGGGTCCAAAACTGAGGTTTATTCTCCACCAAAGGAGAATCAATACCCCTCAAAGGAATAGGTGTCCGCAGAGGCATCATGGAAAAACCACAACATTTAGCAAAGTCCAAATCCGTCAGATTCAACGCTGCTCATGAATCCACAAAAGCCTTCGTGGAAAACGTGGATAAGGAGCAGATCAGAGTAATTGCCAAAAGAAACTTAGGTTGTATACTGCCCACAGCAAATGTGTGTGCAAAACGTTTCTCTCGTTTTGGGCAGACAGAAATAGTATGAGAGACGTCTCCACAGAAAAAACACAGCTTATTGCGCCTTCTAAACTCCTGACGTTGTGCCCTAGACAAAACCCCATCACATTGCATAGGTTCAGACATTTGTTCAAAAGATGGCAGCGCCTCCCGTGTAGTTTTACGTTCACGTAAACCCCGATCAACTTGAATGGCTAATGACATAGAATCATCCAGACCAGAGGGAACAGGAAATCCCACCATAACATCTTTTACGGTCTCTGATAAACCCTTCCGAAAGAGAGCTGCCAATGCACTATCATTCCATGTAGTAAGGACCGCCCACTTTTGGAATTTTTGACAGTATAACTGCAGAATCCGGACCCTGGTTTAATGCCAACAGGGTTCTCTCAGCTTGATCAACAGCATTAGGTTCATCATACAACATCCCCAAGACTTGAAAAAATGCATCCACATTAGTCAGAATAGGATTTTCAGGTGTCAGAGAAAAAGCCCAATCCTGGAGATCGCCGCGCAGCAAGGAAATGACAATTTTAACCTGCTGCACAGAGGTCCCCGATGAGTTAAGCTTCAAGGCCAGAAATAATTTACAATTATTCTTAAAATTCAGAAATTTAGACCGATCCCCAGAAAACACATCAGGTTCAGCAGCATGTGACTGAATGAGGTAGGTGGAAATTCCCTGTACTTCAGCAGCCAGCTGCTCCACGCGATCAGACAATTGCTTAATCTCCATTAGGAAAAAGGAAAAAAAAATCCTCCTACGGCCCCAGAGAAAAAAGAGGAAAAAATATTAAAAAAAAACATTCTGACACTTTTTTCTTTTTTTTAACAACTTTTTCCTGCTTTTGAGTACCTTAGAATCTGCGGTATGGCTGGTGATTCTGTTATGAATAGGTCACCGAGGAGGAAAAAACCTAAACATGCTAAGCCCAGAAAAACCAGAGAGGTTGGTAACTATGCAGATTGCAGATCCCAGATCCAACCACCACAACTAGCAGCAGCCGTGGAGCGTGCCTACGATGAACCTAGATGCCTCGTCATAGCCGGAGGACTAAATAAGCCTAAAGCAAGAAAAGCGAAAACTAACTGCCCCAGAGCAGACCCCAAAGGAATAGACAGCCCCCACACATGTATTGACGGTGAAACAAGATGAAAACACAAACACAGGTAGGAAAATAGGCTGAGCAAACGATGGGGCCCAAACTACCTAGATAGGATAGGAAAGGAAAGACACTGTCTGCAATCTGCCAAAAACCCTACAAAAATAATGTCCAACACTTCTGATAGCAAAATTAACCCTGAAGTCACTAGACTTCTCCCACTATATCAGCACTCTGAAATATTCTGAGACAGAGCAAAAAGAGGCCAATCTAATAAGGGACAAAAAGCAAATTGGCAAATACAGATAAATAAGAGTGGAAATTCAGCACAGCCCAAGCCGGGGCTGGCTGACCACACAAAAAACTGAATAGAACAACAAAATCAAGTGTGAACATTAGCAGAGGAACTTAGCTTGAGCTGTCTGGAACAGAGCTGAGAACCAAGACCTGACAAGCAGAAGGAATCACCAGCAACTGCATAGGGCGTCGGCTGTCTTAAATCCAATCTGAGACTCCTGAGATCCAATCGTCATCCTCATTCTCAGGTGGCAAATCTCCCCCGATCAAATCAGCCTCACTACCTCCTGTTACCACCAGAGGGAGTCTGGAAGGAGAACTCACAACTGGTGAACCAGAGAATGAACTCACAACAGGGCTCCGTATGGAGAATGAGGCAGCATGTGAGGCCTCTGTTCGGAGGGTAGAGCAGCATGAGGGGTCAGAGTCTGGAGAAAGCGGCAGCGTGTGAGGCACGGTATAGAGCATGTGGGGGTCAGTATGTAAGAGTCATCCTGGAGGATACAGTGTGAAAAGAGGGCAGAATGAGGTGGGGACAGTGTAGAGATAACATAGTTCTTAACTGACCACCGCATTCCGACCTCATCACTCAACTGAAACTGCCCTAACTAAAGTCACTAACGACTTACTAACCGCCAAGAGCAAGCAACACTACTCTGTCCTCCTCCTGGACCTGTCCTCTGCCTTCGATACCGTAGACCAGGGGTCCTCAAACTTTTTAAACGGGGCCAGATTACGGTCCCTCGGACCCTTGGAGGGCCGGAATATAGTTTAAAAAAAATTTATGAATAAATTCCTGTGCACACAATAGGCAGCACAGGTCCCCATTAGGCAGCACAAGTCCCCAATAGGCAGGTAGATGTCCCCATTAGGCAGATAAATGTCCCCAATAGGCAGCACAGGTCCCCATTAGGCAGGTAAATGTCCCCAATAGGCAGCACAGGTCCCCATTAGGCAGCATACGTCTCCAATAGGCAAGTAAATGTCCCCAATAGGCACCACAGGTCCCCAATAGACAGGTATAGGTCCCCACTAGGCAGGTAAATGTCCCCAATAGCCAGCACAGGTCTCCATTAGGCAGGTAAATGTCCCCAATAGGCAGGTAAATGTCCCCATTAGGCAGCACAGGTCCCCAATAGGCAGGTAAATGTCCCCATTAGGCAGCACAGGTCCCCATTAGGGAGCACAGGTCCCCAATAGGCAGGTAAATGTCCCCATTAGGCAGTTAAATGTCCCCATTAGGCAGGTAAATGTCCCCATTAGGCAGGTAAATGTCCCCATTAGGCGGCACAGGTCCCTATTAGGCAGCACAGGTCCCCAATAGGCAGGTAAATGTCCCCATTAGGCAGCACAGGTCCCCATTAGGCAGCACAGGTCCTCAATTGGCAGGTAAATGTCCCCATTAGGCAGGTAAATGTCTCCATTAGGCAGGTAAATGACCCCATTAGGCAGGTAAATGTCCCCATTATGCAGCACAGGTCCCCATTAGGCAGGTAAATGTCCCCATTAGGCAGGTAAATGTCCCCATTAGGCGGCACAGGTCCCCATTAGGCAGCACAGGTCCCCAATAGGCAGGTATATGTCCCCATTAGGTAGCACGGGTTCCCATTAGGCAGCACAGGTCCCCAATTGGCAGGTAAATGTCCCCATTAGGCAGGTAAATGACCCCAATAGGACCCGGCGTTAAAAAAAAAAAAAAAAGTACTCACCTATGTCCCCCGCTGCTCTGAAGAGGCGCCCACTCATCTCAGTCTTCTTCCTGCACAGGCACACAGGCGGCGCAGGCGACGTGATGACAGTCATCATGCCATCTGTGTGCACTGTGCTCTGCTGCATACGGAGGGCTGCGTAACGCCTTTCCTCAGCGCCTCGTCCCGCCCGCGATTACAGGGCCTGCCGGCATTGAACTGCAGTGCAGTTCATGAGTTCATTGTCGGCCTGGCGGGGGGCCAAATAAAAGTCCTTGGCGGGCCGCATGTGGCCCGCGGGCCGTAGTTTGAGGACCCATGCCGTAGGCCATTCCCTCCTGCTACAGACTCTCTCATCTCTTGGCATCACAGACTTGGCCCTATCCTGGATCTCATCATAACTAACAGACTGAAGATTTAGTGTCTCCCTCACACACCACCTCCTCACCTCGCCCCCTGTCTGTCGGTGTTCCTCAAGGCTCTGTCCTAGGACCCCTACTATTCTCCATCTACACCTTCGGCTTGGGACAGCTCATAGAATCCCACAGTTTGCAGTATCACCTCTACGCCGATGACACGCAGATCTACCTATCTGGAACCCGACCTCGCCTCCTTCCTGACTGAAATCCCACAATGTCTGTCTGCTATCTCAGCCTTCTTTTCTTCTCACTTTCTCAAACTGAACATGGACAAAACAGAATTCATCATCTTTCCCCCATCTCACTCTACCTCTCCACAAGACCTATCCATCAATGTCAATGGCTGCTCTCTTTCCCCAGTCCTGCACGCTCGGTGCCTTGGGGTGATCCTTGACTCTGCGCTCTCTTTCAAACCACATATCCAAGCCCTCGCCTCCTCCTGCTGCCTCAAACTCAAAAATATTTCCCGGATCTGCTCATTCCTCAACCACGAAACCACAAAAACACTAGTGCATGCTCATCTCCCGCCTCGACTACTGCAATGTCCTACTCTCTGGCCTCCCCTCTAGCACTCTGGCACCACTCCAGTCATTCCCACACTCTGCTGCCCGACTAATCCACCTGTCTCCCCGCTATTCCTCAGCCTCCCCCCTATGCCAGACCCTTCACTGGCTTCCTATTGCCCAGAGGCTCCAAATCAAAACCCTAACCATGACATACAAAGAATCTACAATCTGTCTCCTCCATACATTTGTGACATGGTCTCTAGGTACCTACCCGCACGCAACCTTCGATCATCTCAAGATATCTACTCTTCCCTTATCTCTTCTTCCCACAACCGCATACAAGACTCCTGTGCTTCCTCCATACTCTGGAACTCTCTGCCGCAACACATCAGACTCTCACCATCAACGGAAACCTTCAAGAAGAACCTGATGACCCACCTGTTCCGACAAGCCTGCAGCCTGCAATGATCCTCGTTCTACTGAACCACCGCACAACCTGCTCTACCCTCTCCTACTGTATCCTCACCCATCCCTGTAGACTGAGCCCTTGGGGGCAGGGTCTCCTCTCCTTATGTACTTGTGTGTCCCTTGTCTTGCACATGTTTATTATACTTGTTTTCCCCTTTTCACATGTAAAGGGCCATGGTATATATGGTGCTATATAGAATCATAGAATCATAGAATCGTAGAGTTGGAAGGGACCTCCTGGGCCATCTGGTCCAACCCCCTGCTCAAAGCAGGATTCGCTAAATCATCCCAGTCAGATATCTGTCCAGCCTCTGTTTGAAGACTTCCATTGAAGGAGAACTCACCACTTCGCGTGGCAGCCTGTTCCACTCATTGATCACTCTAACTGTCAAAAAGTTTTTTCTAATATCTAATCTGTGTCTCCTCCCATTCAGTTTCATCCCATTGCTTCTAGTCTTTCCTTGTGCAAATGAGAATAAAGTTGATCCTTCTACAATGTGACAGCCCTTTAGATATTTGTAGACAGCTATTAAGTCTCCTCTCAGTCTTCTCTTTTGCAAACTAAACATTCCCAAATCCTGCAACCTTTCCTCATAAGACAGGGTTTGCAGACCGGTCACCATTCTGGTCGCTCTTTTCTGAACTTGCTCCAGTTTGTTGATGTCTTTTTAAAAATGTGGCGCCCAAAACTGGACACAATATTCCAGATGAGGTCTGACCAAAGAGGAGTAGAGGGAAATAATGACTTCACGTGATCTAGACTGTATGCTTCTGTTAATACATCCTAGAATTGCATTTGCCTTTTTTGCTGCTGCATCACACTGTTGACTCATATTCAGTCTGTGATCTATTAGTATACCCAAGTCTTTTTCACATGTGCTGTCACTTAGCCCTATTCCTCCCATTCTATATATGCTTTTTTCATTTTTATTGCCCAGATGTAGTACTTTGCATTTCTCCCTGTTAAAAACCATTCTGTTAGTTGCTGCCCACTTCTCCAGTTTATTTAAATCTTTTTGAATCCTCTCTCTCTCTTCTCTAGTATTAGCTATCCCTCCTAGCTTTGTGTCATCAGCAAATTTAATCAGTTTACCCTCAATTCCTTCATCTAAATCGTTGATAAAGATGTTGAACAATACAGGGCCCAGGACAGAGCCCTGTGGTACCCCACTTGAGACATTCTTCCAACTGGATGTGCAGCCATTTACGACCACTCTTTGGATCCGATCACTAAGCCAGTTATGAATCCACCTAACAGTTGCCTTGTCCATTCCATACTTAGTCATTTTTCAATAAGGATTGTATGAGAGACTTTGTCAAATGCTTTGCTGAAGTCAAGATATACTATATCTACAGCATTTCCTTGATCCACCCAATCAGTGACACCGTCATAGAAGGAAATTAAGTTAGTATGACATGACTTATTAGCTACAAACCCATGCTGACTCTGTTTAATCACTTCATTCTTATCCAGGTATTGACATACATGTTGTTTAATAATTTGTTCAAAGATCTTTCCTGGTATAGAAGTCAGACTCACCGGCCTATAGTTGCCTGGGTCCACCTTCTTCCCCTTTTTGAAGATAGGAACAACATTTGCTCTTCTCCAGTCTTCTGGCACTTCTCCTGTTCTCCAAGAATTTTCAAAGATTATGGAGAGGGGTTCAAAAATTTCTTCTGCTATCTCCTTCAGTACTCTGGGGTGTAATTCATCTGGACCTGGAGACTTGAATTCATTTAGGTTAGCTAAGTGTTTCCTCACTGTCTTTCTGTTTATAGATATCCTGGATTCTTCTATTCCCTTAATAGGACAGTGAATAACAGTTGATATTACATTTCCTTTCTGAGAGAAAACAGATGCAAAATAGGAATTTAAAAGTTCAGCCTTCTCAACATCCTGTCTTACCATTTCATCATTTTCATCCTGTAAAAATCCTATAGCATCTTTGACATTTCTTTTACTTTTGACATATCCCCAAAATCCTTTATTATTGCTTTTGACATCTCTTGCAAGCCTCAATTCATTTTCAGCTTTAGATAATCTGATTTGTGCCCTGCAGGTTCTGCAGACAGCATTATATTCTTCTTTAGATATGCCTCCCTCTTTCCATTTTATAAACATTTTTTTCTTCCTTTTTAGCATGTGCTTAAGTTCTGTGTTCATCCATCCTGGTTTCCTTAAATGCTTCCTATTCTTCCCTCTTTTTGGAATTGTTAACAACTGTGCTTTGAGAATTTCATTTTTCAAGATTTCCCATCCTTCCTGGACATTTTTGTCTTTAAGGATATTCAGCCATTGGATCCCTCCAATTCTCTTTCTGAATCCCTTAAAATCTGCCTTTCTGAAATCTAATCTTGACGTCTGAGTCTTCACAGGTCTTCCGCCTCTAGTTATCCAAAATTCTAAAATAGCATGGTCGCTACCTCCTAGGGTCCCAGCCACTTTTACCTCCTCAACCATTTCCTCCCTGTTTATAAGGATTAGATCCAAGGTAGCAGTTCCCCTTGTTTTCTCCCTTACCTTTTGGAAGATAAAGTTGTCAGCAAGAGAGGATAAGAATTTCCTTGACCTGTTAGTTTTGCCTGAGAGAGATTCCCAACAAATGTCTGGATAGTTGAAATCTCCCATGACAACTATGTCATATTTTTTGGAGAACTTGGCCATTTGATGCATAAAGAGTTCATCCATATCTTCAGCTTGCACAGGCGGCCTGTAGTAAATGCCTACAATGGTGTCCTTTCCATTGTTCTTTCCTTGTATTCATACCCAAACAGTTTCCACAGAACTCCCAGTCTCTGAAGCTTCAATCTCTGTGCAGATATACGCGTTTCTAACATACAATGCGACACCTCCTCCTCGTTTATCAAGTCTGTTTCTTGCAAATAAGTTGTAGCCTTCTAGTCTTGTATTCCAATCATGTGTATTGTCCCACCAAGTTTCAGTGATTCCAATGACATCATATTTCTTTTCCTGTGTTAGTAGTTCCAATTCTCCTTGTTTGTTGCCCATGCTTTGTGCATTAGTATAGAAACATTTTAGTTTGTGATTGGTTTCTCTTTCTCCAATATTTTTATTAATTAGATTCTTTCGTCTTTGTTCTTCCTTTCCACTTCTAATAGCAGAGTTCTCAATAGCATTTGTCAGGTGTATGGCTTTTTCTGGTCTTTTGCGTCCCTTCCCATGTTGTTCTAGTTTAAAGCTCTCCTTACAAGTGTAGCAAGGCGACTTCCAAATACATGCTTTCCAGTCTTCGTAAGGTGCACCCCATCTCTAGCAAGTAGTCCATCGTATAAGTAGTTCATTCCGTGATCCAGAAATCCAAATAGTTGCTGACGGCACCATCGACGTAGCCAATTGTTCACCTGCAGAATCTTATTCCACCTCCTTGTTCCATGGCCATCCACTGGGAGGATGGAAGAGAAGACCACCTGCGCTCCCAGTTCTTTCACTTTCTTGCCTAAGTCTTCAAAGTCTCTGCAGATGGTTTCCAGGTCGTTTCTTGCGGTGTCATTTGTCCCCACATGTAGTAGCAGGAATGGGTAGTCATCTGTAGGTCTGAAGAGTCCTGATATCCTGTCAGACACATCTTTAATTTTTGCACCTGGAAGACAGCACATTTCTCTTGAAGTTATATCCGGTCTGCAGATAGCGGCCTCTGTTCCTCTCAACAGGGAATCCCCCATGACCACCACTCTCCGTTTCTTCTTCACAACATTTTTCTTTCTCCATCCAGGAGGACTCTGAAGGCGTACAAGGTTGCTGTTTGTTGGCAAAGTCTTATCCTGATGTATTTCTTCATCGTTTTCCTGCGTGAGAGCCTGGTACTGGTTTCTGAGCAGTATGGGTGCTGACTGCCTCCTGATCCTCCTGCTTCTCTGGGTCACATGTCTCCATTCCTCTGTTTCTTCAGGTGCACTTTGAATTTCTTCTCTTTCTGTAACATGAAGAGATAATTCTGCTCTGTCCAAGAACTCTTCACCTTCCTTAATGATCTTCAACGTAGCTAACCTCTCTTCGAGATTTTGCAACTTTTCCTCCAACAGGGACACAAGCTTGCATTTGTGGCATGTGAAGTTTGGCTTTTCCACAGGTAAATCTGTGAACATGTAGCAAGAAATGCAGCTCACCAAATGGCTCCTGGCCTCTTCCATCTTGAGATTTCTTAAAAACGATGTAAGACGAGCCAAAATTCGGCGCGCGGTTTTTCCGATTTCCTCTTTTCAGCTGCAACAGCCAAAACCCAGTGATCGTTGAGCTCGCGGAGACTCTTCACTTATCCCAGAAGGCACTGGGAATATGCAAATGACCTCAAGACTCTTCCCCTGGTTTTCCGATTTCCTCTTTTCAGCTGCAACGGCCAAAACCCAGTGATCGTTGAGCTCGCGGAGACTCTTCACTTATCCCAGAAGGCACTGGGAATATGCAAATGATCTCCTCAAGACTCTTCTCCTGGTTTATAAATATAAATGCATAATAATAATAACTGAAGAACGTGGTTATAAATCATGAGGGAAGACAGTGTGGGGGTTTTAGTTTATAAGGGGGCAGAGTAACTGTCACAGTACACAAGGATGAGCAATGTGATGATCATAGTAAAAAGAGGACATGGTGTGGTGGGCACATTTTTTAGGATAGTATAGTGTGGAGGCCATCAACTTTAAGCGGGACAGTGAGGAACAAGTTTTCATTCAGGGGCCCAGTGTAGGGCTCATTTATGGCACAGGCACGGGTGGTTATTTTTATTCAGGTGACATTATGACAATGTTATTTTTAAGGACCCTGTTGGGATTTGTTGCAGAAGACCAGATAAGAGAGAAGTCTGCAGAGATGAGCTGGGGTTGTGAAAAGTAATCATTGAGTCAGGACCTATAAGGTCACTCGATCTAAGATGAATTTACATTGGTCACTTGAAGCCTTTAAACAACCACAGGTCAGCAGCCATTTAATAACCTGTTTAGAGACACAGTGACCTCACTTTCATGTGCACAGAACGATCATTAACATGATTGTCCTGTGCACATAGAAAACCAGTGTTCTCATCACACGTGTACACAGGAGAATGTGCTTGTCACAATCCATCCAGATGTTCTGGATGGCCACATGAAACCAAAGTTCCCTTTATTATTAATTTGGTACTTCCATACTGTTTGCCTATGCAGTGAATTGCAGTGTTCAGCCTGAAGAACCTGCATTGGAGAATGTCAGTGTTGATGCTGAACACTCGGCAGTGGAGCATTGCAGTGTTGAGCCCGAGGAACCTGTATTGTAGCATTGCAGTGTTGAGGAGGAACACCTGGCAGTGGAGCATTTTAATGTTGAACCTGAAGAACCAGCAGTGGAGAATTGCAGTGTTGAGGCTGAAGAACTTGCATTGGTGAATTGCAGTGGTGAGCCAGAAGACCCGGCAGTGGACAATTGCAGTGTTGAGGCTGAAGAACCTACATTGGAGGATTTTAGTGTTGAGGCTGAAGACCTGGCAGTGGAGAATTGCAGTGTTGAGGATGAAGAACCTGCACTGGTGAATTGCAGTGTTGATGCTGAAGAACCAGCAGTGGAGAATTTCAGTGTTGAGGCTGAAGAACCTGCATTTGTGAATTGCAGTGGTGAGCCTGAAGAACCTGCAGTGGACAGTTGCAGTGATGAGGCTGAAGACCCAGCAGTGGACAATTGCAGTGTTGAGGATTAAGACCCGGCAGTGGAGCATTGCAGTGTTGAGCCCGAAGAACCTGCATTGTAGCATTGCAGTGTTGAGGAAGAACACCTGGCAGTGGAGCATTTCAGTATTGAGCCTGAAAAACTAGCAGTGGAGAATTGCAGTGTTGAGGCTCAAGAACCTGCATTGGTGAATTGCATAATACGTAAGCTGGCAAACCGTGTCAAGGTTCCTTACACTTGCCAATCCTACTCTTAACATAAAATGTTTGAGTGAGACTGGCAAGTGTAAGGAACCTTGACGTAGTTTTCCAGCTTACGTATTATGGCCAGAATATCAGCCAATACCTTACGTACAGTGGGGCAAAAAAGTATTTAGTCAGTCAGCAATAGTGCAAGTTCCACCACTTAAAAAGATGAGAGGCGTCTGTAATTTACATCATAGGTAGACCTCAACTATGGGAGACAAACTGAGGAAAAAAAATCCAGAAAATCACATTGTCTGTTTTTTTTTCATTTTATTTGCATATTATGGTGGAAAATAAGTATTTGGTCAGAAACAAGCAATCAAGATTTCTGGCTCTCACAGACCTGTAACTTCTTCTTTAAGAGTCTCCTCTTTCCTCCACTCATTACCTGTAGTAATGGCACCTGTTTAAACTTGTTATCAGTATAAAAAGACACCTGTGCACACCCTCAAACAGTCTGACTCCAAACTCCACTATGGTGAAGACCAAAGAGCTGTCAAAGGACACCAGAAACAAAATTGTAGCCCTGCACCAGGCTGGGAAGACTGAATCTGCAATAGCCAACCAGCTTGGAGTGAAGAAATCAACTGTGGGAGCAATAATTAGAAAATGGAAGACATACAAGACCACTGATAATCTCCCTCGATCTGGTGCTCCACGCAAAATCCCACCCCGTGGGGTCAGAATGATCACAAGAACGGTGAGCAAAAATCCCAGAACCACGCGGGGGGACCTAGTGAATGAACTGCAGAGAGCTGGGACCAATGTAACAAGGCCTACCATAAGTAACACACTACGCCACCATGGACTCAGATCCTGCAGTGCCAGACGTGTCCCACTGCTTAAGCCTGTACATGTCCGGGCCAGGACGACTGATCCGGGTACATGAAAGATTGAATGGGGCCATGTATCGTGAGATTTTGAGTGCAAACCTCCTTCCATCATCAAGGGCATTGAATATGAAACGTGGCTGGGTCTTTCAACATGACAATGATCCAAAGCACACCGCCAGGGCAACGAAGGAGTGGCTTCGTAAGAAGCATTTCAAGGTCCTGGAGTGGCCTAGCCAGTCTCCAGATCTCAACCCTATAGAAAACCTTTGGAGGGAGTTGAAAGTCCGTGTTGCCAAGCGAAAAGCCAAAAACATCACTGCTCTAGAGGAAATCTGCATGGAGGAATGGGCCAACATACCAACAACAGTGTGTGGCAACCTTGTGAAGACTTACAGAAAACGTTTGACCTCTGTCATTGCCAACAAAGGATATATCACAAAGTATTGAGATGAAATTTTGTTTCTGACCAAATACTTACAGTCATGGCCAAAAGTATTGACACCCCTGAAATTCTGTCAGATAATACTCAGTTTCTTCCTGAAAATGATTGCAAACACAAATTCTTTGGTATTATTATCTTCATTTAATTTGTCTTAAATGAAAAAACACAAAAAGAATTGTCCTAAAGCCAAATTGGATATAATTCCACACCAAACATAACAAAGAGGGTGGACAAAAGTATTGGCACTGTTCGAAAAATCATGTGATGCTTCTCTAATTTGTGTAATTAACAGCACCTATAACTTACCTGTGGCACCTAACAGGTGTTGGCAATAATTAAATCACACTTGCAGCCAGTTGACATGGATTAAAGTTGACTCAACCTCTGTCCTGTGTCCTTGAGTGTACCACATTGAGCATGGAGAAAAGAAAGAAGACCAAAGAACTGTCTGAGGACTTGAGAAACCAAATTGTGAGGAAGCATGAGCAATCTCAAGGCTACAACTCCATCTCCAAAGACCTGAATGTTCCTGTGTCTACCGTGCGCAGTGTCATCAAGAAGTTTAAAGCCCATGGCACTGTGGCTAACCTCCTTAGATGTGGCCGGAAAAGAAAAATTGACAAGAGATTTCAACGCAAGATTGTGCGGATGTTGGATAAAGAACCTCCACTAACATCCAAACAAGTTCAAGCTGCCCTGCAGTCCGAGGGTACAACAGTGTCAACCCGTACTATCCGTCGGCATCTGAATGAAAAGGGACTGTAGGGTAGGAGACCCAGGAAGACTCCACTTCTTACCCCGAGACATAAAAAAGCCAGGCTGGAGTTTGCCAAAACTTACCTGAAAAAGCCTAAAACATTTTGGAAGAATGTTTTCTGGTCAGATGAGACAAAAGTAGAGCTTTTAGGGCAAAAGCATCAACATAGAGTTTACAGGAGAAAAAAGAGGCATTCAAAGAAAAGTACACGGTCCCTACAGTCAAACATGGCGGAGGTTCCCTGATGTTTTGGGGTTACTTTGCTGCCTCTGGCACTGGACTGCTTGACCGTGTGCATGGCATTATGAAGTCAGAAGACTACCAACAAATTTTGCAGCATAATTTAGGGCCCAGTGTGAGAAAGCTGGGTCTACCTCAGAGGTCATTGGTCTTCCAGCAGGACAATAACCCAAAACACACTTCAAAAAGCACTAGAAAATGGTTTGAGAGAAAGCACTGGAGACTTCTAAGGTGGCCAGCTATGAGTCCAGACCTGAATCCCATAGAACACCTGTGGAGAGATCTAAAAATGGCAGTTTGGAGAAGGCACCCTTAAAATATCAGAGACCTGGAGTAGTTTGCCAAAGAAGAATGGTCTAAAATTCCAGCAGAGCATTGTAAGAAACTCATTGATGGTTACCGGAAGCGGTTGGTCGCAGTTATTTTGGCTAAAGGTTGTGCAACCAAGTATTAGGCTGAGGGTGCCAATACTTTTGTCCGGCCCATTTTTGGAGTTTTGTGTGAAATGATCAATGTTTTGCTTTTTGCTTCATTCTCTTTTGTGTTTTTTCATTTAAGACAAATTAAATGAAGATAATAATACCAAAGAATTTGTGTTTGCAATCATTTTCAGGAAGAAACTGAATATTATCTTACAGAATTGCAGGGGTGTCAATACTTTTGGCCATGACTGTATGTTCCACCATAATATGCAAATAAAATGAAAAAAAAACAGACAATGTGATTTTCTGGATTTTTTTTTCTCAGTTTGTCTCCCATAGTTGAGGTCTACCTATGATGTAAATTACATCATAGGTAGAGCATTGCAGTGTTGAGGCTGAATAACTGGCAGTGGAGAATTGCATTGTTGAAGCTGGCCAAATAACAAAGCTCACATTATTAGGAAGTGGGTCTCCCATAGTGTTTGCCTATGCAGTGAATGCAAGGCCTTCCACAAATTTGGACGAACCCCAAAACTCCTTGGAAGTGACGTGGAGGAGGGCCTCCTAAAAATCTGTTCCCATTACACAGGAGCGGGTCTCCTATACTTGTAATGCCCATACAGTAAGTATATGGGATGATAAACATTTCCCCCTGGGAGGTGTACATCAGCATACTGTCTAAAAAATGTGTTTACGGGCATCATAAACACCCTTTACAGCAATAATGTGGGTGTTGCATCACAGACCTCGGTCACCTTGGTGATCTAATGGGGTGGTGTATGATGAGAAGGAGGACAACAGCAAATAGTCAAAATCAGGAAGAGTATACCCATGTGTGGGTGTGAAGAGGTGCATGGGAATGTACCTCTCAAAAAAAGATAATGGATTTGAGTTTGTTACGCTGCTATCATTTGATGGTGTAGATAGAAATTTGGCCCAATCCAGCCCTTGTTCATTCTTCTAAGAGTCAGCCTGTCAGCATTTTCAGTTGACAGGCGGATGCGCTTATCAGTTATAATTCCACCAGCGGCACTAAAAAACCCGCTCTGACAAAACGCTAGTGGCAAGGCAGGCCAGGACCTCCAAGGTATAGAGAGCCAGTTCATGCCACATGTCTAGCTTGGATACTCAATAATTATAAGGCACAGAGGAATCACAGAGGACGTTGGTATGGTCAGCAATGTACTCCCTCAGTATCTTTCAAAACTTTTCACTCCTTGTGAGAGTACTCCGCACCTCAGGGCCAGTGCGATGGTAAAGTCTGAGAAAAGTCTCCCAGAACTTTGCCAGTGTTCCCCTGCCTCTGATGAATTGGAGTTGTGTCTCTCTCGCCTATACTCCTTGATTTTCCAACGAACTGTAAACTCTGCCGTTAGCGTTTTCAGATAAGAATTTTTTTAATAATTCCGCAACAAGGGCCCTCTGGTACTGCACCATTTTAGTACACCTGTCTGCCTCTGGAATAAGAGATAGAAAGCCCTCCTTGTAGCGTGGTTCTAGAAGTGTCACCAACCAGTAATGACTGTCACCCAAAATTTTGAGAATGCGAGGGTCATGGGAAAGGCACCGTAACATAAACTCAGCCACGAGTGCCAGACTGCTAACAGGCAAGACTTCCATGTCCGCACCAAGAGGACGACTGACCATGTTCTCCTCCTCCCCACTGTCCTCAGGCCATCCACTCTGAACAGACGATATGACCGTTGTGCTTGTAGTATCGTCTATAGCGCATGAAACTAGTTCCTGTTCTTCCTCCTCCTCTTCCTCATTCCAATCCCAATCCACATTGGGATGAGATGAGGCTGGGCTGTGTGTAATTGCCCTGTATGGTTCCTTGCTACGTCTCATCATGCTCCGCCTGCAATGCATCCTCTTTGATTGTGAGCAGAGAGCATTTCAGAACACAGAGAAGCGGGATGGTGATGCTAATTTTGGCTTCATCGCCGCTCACCATCTTGGTGAAGTCCTCAAAGTTTTGGAGGATGGTACATATGTCTGACATCCATGTCCACTCCTGAGGTCTTATGTGTGGAGGCTGAACTGAATACTGACGGCCTTGTTGATGCTATTAGTCAAGAACTGCCCTCTTCTGCTCTCAAATCCTTTCCAAAATATGCAGTCTAGAGTTCCAATGCGTGGGGACATCACACAACAGTCAGTGATCCGGAAGCTGCAAACGCTGCCGAAGCACCACAAGGGCTGCGGAAGCTGTAGCTGACTTTCTAAAATGGGCACACAGGCGGCGTACTTTCACAAGCAGATCCGGCAGCTCCAGGTAGCTTTTGAGAAACCGTTGAACAACGAGGTTAAGCACATGGGCCAGGCATGGTACGTGTGTGAGCTCGCCTCGCTTCAAAGCTGCCACCAGGTTCTGGCCATTGTCACACATGACCATGCCTGGCTGTAGCTTCAGCGGTGTCAGCCACAGATCTGCCTGCTCTTTCAAAGCTGTCCAGGATTGTATGGTGCTCTTCAGGATTGTATGGTTTGTCACCTAAGCATATTAGCTTCAGTACATTCTGTTGCCGCTTGGCTGAGGCAGTGCTGCAGTGCTTCCAGCTTGTGGCTGATGTGGCCATTTTGGAGATGGAGGCTGAAAAGGAGGAGGTGCAGGAGTTGCAGACTGTGGGGGCAACCCTGATTGACGTAGGGCCCACAGTCCTCGGCATTGGGAGGACGTGTTTCATCCCAAGATCCGACTGGGTCACGGCTTCCACTATGTTAACTCAGTGTGCTGTCAGCGAGATGTACTCTCCCTGCCCACAAGCACTTGTTCACGTGTCCGTGGCTAGGTGGACTTTCCCAGTAATTGCATTGTTGAGGGCACGGCTAATGTGGGACACGTGCTTGTGTAATGCGGGGACGGCACACCCGGAGAAAGTGGCGGCTGGGGACCGAGTACCAAGGGACGGCCGCCGGCATCAGGTTGTGGAAAGCTTCCATCTCCACGAGCCTAAAAGGCAACATTTCAAGCGCAAACAGATGAGAAATGTGTGAATTTAGTAGTGAGGCCTGTGGGTTGTTGGCTGCGTATTTGCGCTTGCGTTCCAAGGACTGAGGTATGGACAACTGAAGGCTGCGCTGGGACAAGGACATGGACATGCTTGATGATGGTGGTAGTTGAGTGTGTGCAATAACAGGTGTAGGGCAGGAGGCATCTTTGCATGCACCAAGGACAGGCGATTGGCTTTCATGCACAACAGTGGAAGAAGCAGTGGTGTCACCCGCAGACACCATAGACCCTGGGGTTCGGCCCACAAAGTCGGGTGCTTTGCTGCCATGTGCCTGATCATGCTGGTGGTGGTGAGGCTGGTAATTATTGCTACTCCTGCTGATGCGGGCATGGCAGGTAGTGCAAATGGCTTTTTGGGGGTTATCGGCAGAGTCTTTAAAAAACAACCAGACTCGGGAAGACCAAATAGTTGGCCTGGAAACTTCCGTTGTGTTGGTGTTTTGGGGAACGGTTGCCTGCTTTCTGTCTATGGCTACCAAACTGCTTCTTCCTGCCTGTTGGGGTGCTACGCTACCCCCCCATGTGCTGCTGTCCTCTCTCTGCATGTCCTCCTGCCAGCTTAGGTCAGATACTATATCATCCATCACCTCGTCCTCCCCTTCCACACCCTGGTCCTCCTGACTTTTTGGCAATTGTGTCTCAACATCGTCCACCTCTTCTAACACTTTCCCACCGTCACCTTTGTGTGCCTGTGGCTGCTCAAATATTTTGGCATCGCTACATGAAATCTCCTCTTGCCCCGCTTCAAGTGGACCGGGCGAAAGGCCAGAATCTATAAATGGAAAAGTGAACAGCTCTTCGGAGTGTCCAAGTGTGGGATCAGTTCTCTCCGGGCACTCGGCATGGTGGGAGGAAGGAGGATCAGGGTGAGGAATATGTGGTACAGACTCAAGGCTACTCAGACTTGACCGTGTGGAAGACCATGGTGGTGGAGGCAGCAAAGTGACTGGAAGCATTATCCGCTATCCAGCCAACAACCTTTTGACACTGCTCTGGGTTCAATAGTGGTGTGCTGCTGCGGTCCCCTAGTAATTGGTACAAGAAGGTTGAGCGAGAAGATGTGGGTGTTTGTTGTGGCACAATTTCAGCTTCCCCAAGGCCTCGGCCTCTGCATGTACCATCACGGCCACTTCCCTGTCCCTTGCCATGCGCCTTGCCCATCTTAAATGGAGTACTATATTTTCCACATTCACTACAAATGGCTGAATTTGGAGGGAACTTACATGTGATCCATGTGCGGGAAAACCACAGTTTGAAATATCTGGCTTGTAAGTATTCAATTTTTATTTTGCAGCAAACTGGTGTCATGGCTAGCAAACTAGGCTAAGACAGCAAAAAAAATGCAATGCAGGCCTGAAATGGCACAATTTTGAGCACACTGATATGTGATGCCTGTGATGGAGATACCCCACTGTCAAATATCTGGCCTGTATTTTTTTTTTTTGCATCAAACGGGTGTCAATAACTAGGCTAAGACACAGCAAAAAAATGCAATGGAAGCCTGAAATGGCACAATTTTGAGCGCACTGATATGAGACCCGTGTGGCGGACAAAACCCATTGTAAAATATCTGCCCTGTAGGTAACTATTTTTTTTTCAGCAAACTGGTGTCAATAAATTGTATAAGACACTCCAACAAAATTTTATAGTAGCACAGAAATGGCAGAATTTTCTGCGCACTCAGATGTGATCGCTATGACGGCTAAACCCCTGTTTATAATAGCTGGATTTTCAGATGTACCATGGAAAAGATCTAGCTGTATTCTGCAGTGCCAACAAACAAATGGAGAAAAAGAACCATGTGCTGTGGATTGCTTTTGAAGAAAATAATCAGGATAAAGATGCAAAAAAAATTATTCCTGACGACTGATACCTGGGGCTATTTACAGTGGGGCAAAAAAGTATTTAGTCAGTCAGCAATAGTGCAAGTTCCACCACTTCAAAAGATGAGAGGCGTCTGTAATTTACATCATAGGTAGACCTCAACTATGGGAGACAAACTGAGAAAAAAAAATGCAGAAAATCACATTGTCTGTTTTTTTTTCATTTTATTTGCATATTATGGTGGAAAATAAGTATTTGGTCAGAAACAAGCAATCAAGATTTCTGGCTCTCACAGACCTGTAACTTCTTCTTTAAGAGTCTCCTCTTTCCTCCACTCATTACCTGTAGTAATGGCACCTGTTTAAACTTGTTATCAGTATAAAAAGACACCTGTGCACACCCTCAAACAGTCTGACTCCAAACTCCACTATGGTGAAGACCAAAGAGCTGTCAAAGGACACCAGAAACAAAATTGTAGCCCTGCACCAGGCTGGGAAGACTGAATCTGCAATAGCCAACCAGCTTGGAGTGAAGAAATCAACTGTGGGAGCAATAATTAGAAAATGGAAGACATACAAGACCACTGATAATCTCCCTCGATCTGGTGCTCCACGCAAAATCCCACCCCGTGGGGTCAGAATGATCACAAGAACGGTGAGCAAAAATCCCAGAACCACACGGGGGGACCTAGTGAATGAACTGCAGAGAGCTGGGACCAATGTAACAAGGCCTACCATAAGTAACACACTACGCCACCATGGACTCAGATCATGCAGTGCCAGACGTGTCCCACTGCTTAAGCCTGTACATGTCCGGGCCCATCTGAAGTTTGCTAGAGAGCATTTGGATGATCCAGAGGAGTTTTGGGAGAATGTCCTATGGTCTGATGAAACCAAACTGGAACTGTTTGGTAGAAACACAACTTGTCGTGTTTGGAGGAAAAAGAATACTGAGATGCATCCATCAAACACCATACCTACTGTAAAGCATGGTGGTGGAAACATCATGCTTTGGGGCTGTTTCTCTGCAAAGGGGCCAGGACGACTGATCCGGGTACATGAAAGAATGAATGGGGCCATGTATCGTGAGATTTTGAGTGCAAACCTCCTTCCATCAGCAAGGGCATTGAAGATGAAACGTGGCTGGGTCTTTCAACATGACAATGATCCAAAGCACACCGCCAGGGCAACGAAGGAGTGGCTTCGTAAGAAGCATTTCAAGGTCCTGGAGTGGCCTAGCCAGTCTCCAGATCTCAACCCTATAGAAAACCTTTGGAGGGAGTTGAAAGTCCGTGTTGCCAAGCGAAAAGCCAAAAACATCACTGCTCTAGAGGAGATCTGCATGGAGGAATGGGCCAACATACCAACAACAGTGTGTGGCAACCTTGTGAAGACTTACAGAAAACGTTTGACCTCTGTCATTGCCAACAAAGGATATATCACAAATTATTGAGATGAAATTTTGTTTCTGACCAAATACTTATTTTCCACCATAATATGCAAATAAAATGAAAAAAAAACAGACAATGTGATTTTCTGGATTTTTTTTTCTCAGTTTGTCTCCCATAGTTGAGGTCTACCTATGATGTAAATTACAGACGCCTCTCATCTTTTTAAGTGGTGGAATTTGCACTATTGCTGACTGACTAAATACTTTTTTGCCCCACTGTATATACAGTAAATATCTGTAATAGGCAGCAGCAGACAGTAATGGAATTGACCCTCTTGATGTATACAATGATATCTATATACACATATACAGTGCCTGCATGCCTTGCGCTGATATTTATATAGCCACATACACTCTCCTGCCTAATAAGCCCTAATATCTATATACACCGTAATTAGTCCTCAGAAGGACTGCTGGTTTAGCTGAATTTGTGTATTCAATATGCTATACCCACACTAACACTTATACACCACCAAATATGTCCCTATCTCTGCAGCAACTCTCCCTACACTGCCTAAATCCAGAAGTGACTGTGACAGCAGGGCATCACCAGTTCTGATATAGACCTGATGACGCTGTGCGGCAAGCCTATCACTGTAATGCCACAACCAACATGGCTGCGGCATTGCAGTGCATGGCAGACAATCCCTGCATGTTGATTGGCGCTCTAAAGCAGGGGTCCCCAACCGCCGGTCCGCGGCCCAGCACCGGGCCGCTGCAGTGCCCTTGCCAGTCCGCGGACACAAGGGGAGCCAGGGGCGGTCAGTGGCGTAGCGGGGGCTGGGGCGGCGTGTGTAGCGGCGGCAGGGAGCGATCCAAGCAGCTCCGCTGCCTGCAAGAGGGAATAGCAGGAGCGGAGCTGCAAGGACCCGTCCAGCTTCCTGCCCGCCGCCCGCGCTTCCTGTCTCTGACTGACACAGAGAGGAGAGCGCGGCCGCTGCTGTGTCAGAGCAAGGAAGCGCGGGCGGCGGGCAGGTGAGAGGAGAGAGGTGGTGTCTGTGTGTGTGTACGTATAATATGTATGTGTGTGTGTGTGTGTGTGTGTATGTATGTGTGTGTTGGTCTGTGTTTGTGTAGCCTGGCCCTGGAGGAGATGGGGACATGAGGAGAAGGCCATGAGGGAAGTGATGGAGAGACAGCAGTGATGGGGTGAAGGCAATGATGGGGAGAGGGGAGTGATGGGCTGAAGGCAATGATGGGGAGAAGGGAGTGATGGGGTGAAGGTAATGATGGGGAGAGGGGAGTGATGGGGTGAAGGCAATGATGGGGAGAGGGGAGTGATGGGCTGAAGGCAATGATGTGGAGAAGGGAGTGATGGGGTGAAGGCAATGATGGGGAGACGGCAGTGATGGGGTGAAGGCAATGATGGGGAGAAGGGAGTGATGGGGTGAAGGCAATGATGGGGAGAAGGGAGTGATGGGGTGAAGGCAATGATGGGGAGAAGGGAGTGATGGGGTGAAGGCAATGATGGGGAGAAGGGAGTGATGGGGTGAAGGCAATGATGGGGTGAAGGCAATGATGGGGAGAGGGGAGTGATGGGGTGAAGGCAATGATGGGGAGAGGGGAGTGATGGGGTGAAGGCAATGATGGGGAGAAGGGGGTGATGGAGCACTCATTCAAAACCTATGGTGAGTTGAGTCACATTATAAATGTTATTTAATTATAAGTATGCACTGCTACACTACAACCGTGTCCATAGCCCCGCCCCCTTGTGACCAAAGCCCCGCCCCTGCCACACCTCCATCCCCGCCCTGCCGGGCCATGGAAGAATGGTCTTGCTTGAAACCGGTCCCTGGTGCAAAAAAGGTTGGGGACCACTGCTCTAAAGAGTGTCAAACATGCAGGACGGGGACCTGAGCTCCCGCCGAGCAACCCCCGGAAATGCTCGGCGATCACCGAGCATCGCGAAGAGTGAGATGCTCAGGCGAGCATGCTCGCTCATCACTAGCCGCTAATAATGCAATCCACATGAATTATCCTGAAGGACCTGGGTGCCAGAGTTGTGCGTGATTTACCACAATGGTCTCTGTTGTTCTACAGCGATATCATCATCGGAGTATATCATGAATACTAGTGACATTACACATGGCAGAAGCTTTTCTGAGAGAGTAAAGAAGTTCTATATGAAAGGGTTATGAATGATCCGCAATGTCTGTTTCCTCAGCCTACTCATTCTCATCACGAGCAGTGACTTAACCAAGAACATCATTAGATTAACTCATTATCATTTATGACTAAATGACTCCTCAAGAGTAAAGCGGGCCACGCACATTAGATAAAAGTCATCTACAGACGTTCATTTTGGCAGAATCAGCTGATGATCTCATGTGATTTTTCTAGTTAACATGTTTGCAACACATCATTTAAACAGTAACTGGACTTTCATTTTTTAATAATTTTGTTCGGCATGGAAAGTTCTGAAAGTTTTTAAATCACTTTATTAGGAGATTTGTCTTGATTCCTGTAAAAGAAAATTGCATGTAAGAGGCTTCTAAACTCCTACTTTCTCCAGGGTTTTCCTACTATTAGCTGTATTGGTATCCGAATGTTCGTATTTGGAGTACAGGTGATGGCAGTGAAAGGGTTCGATCCGCAACAGTTTTCCCCTCTGAGAATTAAGGTGCAGTCAGACGGCTGTATAGCATGGATGAAGAGCGCATCATGGTGCACTGATTAAACGGCGGCTGTCCTGATCCGAGATTGACGGCTGCATAGAAATACATGTTGTCCCACTTGGGTTAGGAGCATTACGATGTGATTGTCATCCATGTTATACGGCCATCTGACTATGCATTAGAACAGTCTCCTGCAGCAGCTGATCCTCAGAGTTAGTGCTCATCCCCACTTGTGATTAAATCGGACGAATGCATTCCGTTTAAAAATCAGATTGCATTCAGACCAATGTTTTTCTATCATTATGTGTTCATCTGCAATTTTTTTTTTCCAGCTTGGACTAGATCGCAATCGGACTGGAAAAAAAATCGCAGCATTCTGCAGTTGTAGTCGGAAATCAGATCGCATTCACCAATAGAATTCACATGTCCTTTCAAAAGCCAGCAATTAATCTGCCACGTACAATAAAAACACAGCGAGACCCAACAAAATAGAATAGATTACATACAGTATATACACATAGAATAGATAGGTATAAAGATGTCACACATATAGAATTAGTACACTGCTTTTGTAGCTTACTGTACATGTATTTTTTTACTTACTAAATTGTTTTCTAAAAAAAAGTGGGATCCCCCGACATTTTATTAACCAGCAGAAGGAAAGAAGACAGCTTGATGAAGATGTTTATAGCCTGGGAAGGGGGTAATACCCATAGAACCTCCCAGGCTATTAATATCAGCAAACAGCTGTATACTTAGCCTTTCCTGGTTATTAATATGGAGGACCCCCAAAAAATGACATATGATCCCCCTATAATTAATAACCAGCAAAGGCTAGGCAGACAGCTGTGGGTTGATATTAATTGCCTATGAAAGGGCCATGGATAGTGGCCCCCTCCCAGAATATAAACATTAGCTCTCAGCCACCCCAGAAAAGGCACTGTCATAAGATGCACCAATTCTGGCACTTAACCTTGCTCTTCCCACTTGCCCTGGTGTGGTGGCAAGTGAGATGAAAGTATTGGGGTTGATGTCACATTTGTATTGTCAGTTGACAACAAGCCCAGAGGTTAGTAATGGATGCCCTCATTATGAACCCCATAGCGATATTGTATAGAAAAACACACACCCTGAATAAAGACATTAGCTTCAGTAGATTGGGCATTGACGTGAGTAATTCTGTTACAGGAGATATTGGCTTCAGTGGATTGGGAGTTCACGTGAGTATATGTGTTTTGGGTAAATGTAAATGACAGGCTGTATAATCGCATCATGCAACAATGCAGCCTGCCATCTAGATGTAGCAAAGCTAGATGCGTCACGGGACAAATGGATTATTATATTCTCTGCGGACTGGTGAAGAATATTGTGGTTTACTATTTTAATTCTGTTACGGGAGATATTGGCTTCTGTGGACCGGACGATGACGCGAGTATGGTTTAATTTAGATTTATTAAAGGAATCTGTCATTATTTCAAATCAACAACTTTATTCTGCGTGTGTGTTTTTTTTTATACAATATCACTATGGGGTTAGTAATGGGGCGTCTTATCTCCATTACTGACTTCTGGACTTGATGGCACATGACAATACAAAGGTGACATGACATCAACCCCAATATGATTACCTCACTTGCCATCAGGGCAAGTGGGAAGAGCGAAGCTAAATGCCAGAATTGGCACATCTAATGGGTGAGTGTTTTCTGGGGTGGCTGAGAACTGATGTTTTTAAACATGCAAGAAAAAACGGAGTGCCAATCCACTGATAAAATCAGATCACTGTTTTTAATAGTACAAATTTTAACATACAGAAAGTATGGCAGAATAAATGACAAGAGACATCGGTGCAACACAAATACAGCACCAATAGTATGGCAGCAGGGCTCAGATATACTCTCAATTATATATACCATGCCAGTGCAAAGATCAAAAGTGAATACACAGGGCCCCAGAGATCAGATCAGCAGAGACATAGTCAATCTCCAAGTGAGGTGTCATTCTGCCATAATACTTTCTGTTTGTTAAAATTTGTGTGATATTTCTACTAATAAAAATAGTGATCTGATTTTATCCATGGATTGGCACTCCATTATTTCTTGCATGTTTATAAGCTTGGGGGGAGTTACCCAAACCATCAGATAGCACTAGCCATGGATATCACCTATGACTATTGTCTGATATGATGCTATCTGTTACTGGGATTTTGTATTGTATGAGCTGATGTTTTGGGTCTGAAAGGGGTCCAATATCCATGCCCCTTCCTAGTCTATTAATATCAGCTGTCTGCCTGGCCTTTGCTGGTAATTAATTATAGAGGGGAGCCTGTGTCATTTATTAGCCTTTAATAACCAGGAAAGGCTAAGTATACAGCTGTAAGCTGATATTAATAGCCTGGGAAGTTCCATAGGTATTACCCCTTTCCCAGGCTATAAACATCTGTGCCTAGCTGTCCTCTTTCCCTCTGCTTGTTAATAAAATATCCGGGGATTCCAAGCCTTTTTTTTTCCAAAAGGAATTAATTTAGTAATATGTACAGCAAACCACACATGCAAAGCACTGACTAAATATCTCACTCGCATATTTACAGTATATATTTTTTGTATCTATAAGTGCTTCTCACAAAATTATAATATCATCAAAAAGTTAATTTGTTTCAGTTCTTCAATACAAAAAGTGAAACTCATATATTATACAGAGTCATTACGAACAGAGTTATCTATTTAAAGTGTTTATTTCTGTGAATGTTGATGATTATGGCTTGCAGCCAATGAAAACCCAAAAGTCATTTTCTCCGTAAATTAGAATAATTAGCAAAAAACTCCCGCAAAGCCTTCCTAAGCATTTAAAAATGTCCCTTAGTCTGTTTCAGTAGGCTCCACAATCATGGGGAAGACTGCTGACTTGATGTCCAGAAGACAGTCATTGACACACTCCACAAAGAGGGTAAGCCACAAAAGATCATTGCTAACGAAGGTGGCTGTTCAGAGTGCTATATCCAAGCATATTAATGGAAAGTTGAGTGGGAGGAAAAAGTATGGTAGAAAAAGGGGGAAAAGCAACCGAGATAACCGCAGCTTTGATAGGATTGTTAAGAAAAGGACATTCAAAAACTTGGGCGAGATTCACAAGGAGTGGACTGCTGTTGGAGTCATTGCTTCAAGAGCCACCACACACAGACGTATCCAGGACATGGGCTACAAGTGTCGCATTCCTTGTGTGAAGCCACTCATGACCAATAGACAATGCCAGAAGCATTTTACATGGGCCAAGGAGAAAAAGAACTGGACTGTTGCTCAGTGGTCCAAGGTGTTGTTTTGCATTTCAATTGGAAACCAAGGTCCTAGAGTCTGGAGGAAGAGTGGAGAGGCCACAATCCAAGCTGCTTGAGGTCTAGTGTGAAGTTTCCACTATCCGTGATGGTTTGGGGAGCCATGTCATCTTCTGGTGTAGGTCCACTGTGTTTTATCTACGCCAGTCAGTGCAGCTGTCTACCAGGAAACTTTAGAGCACTTCATGCTTCCATGCGCCAAGCTTTTTGGAGTTGGAAATGTCATTCTCCAGCAGTACTTGGCACCGGTCCACACTGCCAAAAGTACCAATACCTGGCTTAAAACCAACAGTATCACTGTGCTTGATTGGCCAGCAAACTCGCCTGACCATAACCCTATAATCTATGGGGTATTGTCAAAAGGAAGATGACAGACTCCAGACCCAACAATGCAGATGTGCTGAAGGCTGCTATCAAAGCAACCTGGGCTTCCATAACACCTCAGCAGTAACACAGGCTGATCACCTCCATGCCACACTGTTATTCCATCTGTTCACTGACTACTTTACGTTGTATCTAAGTGTCATACCTTCAATGTTGTCCTACAAAAGATATAATTAAATATATACAAAAATGTGAGGGGTCATCCATACAGTTTAACCTGTTTTGTGTGAAATTAGATTTTGATTTCTCTTTTGTTCATTCACTTTACATTTTATTAAATGATAAAATAACCTACAGGGAGATTCACTCGAAAAAGGCCCTGAATATTCTGCTGTATTTCCTGTTAGGTTGAAGCAATCTGAACCCCAAAAATATGCTACATAACTTGACATATGTGTAATCAATTTCATTACACGTGCAGCTGGAAATGATCTCCATTTTCTGCCAGACATATTTCGATGCAGCGCTCCATGTTCCTGAATGTATTGGCAAGGTTACTGGAGGAAATAGCAGAGATTTAACGTTACATGTTTGTTTTCCTTCAAATCTTCCACATTGCGAGGCTCGTTCGGATATACTTTTCCTTTGAGCTTGCCCCAACAGAAGTCTGATTGTGTAAAATCCAGCAACAGTGGTGACCAAAGCCCCTTTGAAATGATCTTATTGCTGAAAAAGGACTCAATTTCTGCCATGCTCCCAGTCAATGTGTGACGCATTGCTCTATCTTGCCTTCCATTAGCTCATGATCATCCAGTTAATTCACATATTGTTCAAAAATGTCTAGGTAGATATCGGTGTTGACAAAGAAAATGGGGCCTCTGATGTACAACTGAGATTATGATCATATGTCTTGGTCGTCCTCCACCGAGCCGGGGTGTAATGGCAGTCAACGGCCATGGTGTTTTCGCCGGCACTCACGCCGTCCTCAGCAGAATGAAAAGGGAGAAGTTGTGTAAGGGATGAAGGATAAGCACATCTCAATAAGCAATGTCCAGACCTCAGGTGCAATAGGAAGAAAAACTAGCTTTTACGGAGCAGTTGATGATGATGATGATTACAGCTCTCCACAGTTCCTCAGTACACTGAGCCAACAGACCCTCATGGTGTGATGAACCCAGCTCTTTTCCGCCAATGTGTAGGAGCTCTCGCTCCATGACGGTGGGGTACTCGGTACCGGACCGGTCTCTCAGAGGGGATTGTCACAGCAGCGGTGACCCGGTCCGTGGCCCTGGACGCCCATGTAAAAGGGGTTTGTCAGGAACACCGCACTGTACTTGCTCACTGAGCCAGTGCGCGTGTCCTGAGTGTCAGGATCCTGTCAGCGCCAGCGTGCAGCCTCCGCTGAGCAGGGACTCACCCGCACTGTAGGGGTACCGGGGTCAGGTACAGCCAGAAAGTACCGATGCACAGGACCTGTGGATGCTGAAGTTTAGCAAGCAGACACGGCACCTACGGTCATGTGACTGCAAGGGGGCAGGGCTTAGTGTCCTGCTTAGTGAGATGGAAAGACACTATACAGAATTACTCAGAGTCAGGCAAAACGGGGTTCATACACAGAGATAGCCGTAACGTACCAAGGATGAGAGAGCGGATAGTCAGGGCCAAGCAGCAGTCAAAAACCAAACAGACATAGAAGGTACCAAGCAGAATCCAAAGCAATATCCAGAGAACAGGCCGAGTCATACACAGATTATCAAGCAACCAGAACACAGCAAAAACACACTCAGGGGTCACCACACTATGCCAAGGGCAAGAGTATAACTGACAGGGATGGGAGCATCCTGAGGCTATAAGAATCCTCTCCCAGAACCAGGGAGAGGCCACAATCATAGCCCCAGGTGTGCAGATAAGCCTGCACCAGGATCACAACCTTTAACCCCAGAAATGCCAGTCATCAGCACTGGTTCCAGACATTAACCCCACTTGTGCGAGTCAAATCCGCACTGAGATCATGACAGTACCCGCCTCTCAACGGGGGACCTCTGGACCCCCAGGCTTGCCTGGGTACTTAGCATGGAAAGCCCGCACCAGGCGATCAGCATGCATCAACCGGGCCGGTATGCAGGACCTGTCTTCCGGTCCATACCCCTTCCAATGAACCAGGTACTGTACCGACCGCCGTACCAACCTGGAATCTACGATATGACCAACCTCGTACTCCACCTGCCCCTCGACCAAAACAGGAGAAGCAGCAGACTCGGAGTCTCCCCGGACTGCTTCAAAAGGTTTCAGTAGAGATTTGTGGAAGACGTTAGGGATCTTGAAAGAGGGTGGAAGGCACAGCCTATACGCCACTGGATTGATTTTTTCCACAATCTTGTATGGGCCAATGAATTTGGGCCCCAACTTGGCTGAAGGAACCTTCAACTTAATGTTTCGAGTGGAGAGCCAAACCTTGTCTCCAACCTGAAACGTGGGCCCTAGTGTTCGCTTCCTGTCCGCGAAAAACTTATACCTGCCCTGAGACCTAGATATACTCTGCTGAACTTCTGCCCACGTATTCTGTAATCGCTGAACAGCCCTCAGCCCCGGGACACCCCGTGTCCAGACAAGAAAACGCACCAAAATGAGGACTGAACCCATAATTGATCAAAAAAGGAGTCATACCCGTGGATTGACTCACCCAACTACTGAAGGCAAATTCAGCCAACGGCAGTGCATCGCACCAGTCATTCTGTCTAGCAGAGGTTAGACACCTGAGGATCTGTTCCAGGGACTGGTTAGTGCGCTCTGTCTGACCATTGCTCTCAGGATGGTATGCAGACGAAGAGGACAGAGACATCCCTAATTTTTTGCAGAAAGCACGCCAAAACTTAGCCACAAACTGCACACCACGATCAGACACCACATTCAGGGGTACCCCATGCAACCGGATCACATGCTGCACAAACAACCTGGACAACGTCTCAGCTGACGGTAATGCGGACAGGGGTACAAAATGAGCCTGCTTAGAAAACCTGTCCACCACTACCCATACCACTGTATTACCCTTAGATGGAGGGAGATTGGTAACAAAATCCATGGATAAGTGAGTCCATGGTCTTTCGGGCACTGCCAAGGGCATCAGCTCCCCTGCCGGCTGGCTATGAGAGCTTTTAGAACGAGCGCAGACCCCACAACCAGCAATGAATTTTTTTATGTCCGAACCAAGGGTAGGCCACCAAAAGATCCTAGCCACCACCAGACGTGTGGCTGAAATACCAGGGTGAGCACTCAGCTTGGATTCATGGAACTCCTGCCAGAGTTTCAGGCGAAGTTGCTCTGGGACAAACAACTTTCCCTCTGGCTTGGCCGCCGGGGCCCGCGACTGGGCCCCCTGAATCTCCCGTTCCAATTCAGATGAGACCTCTGCTCAGGGGGCGACACCGGCTGAAAACTGCGCGATAAGGCGTCAGCCTTGACATTCTTAGACCCTGGACGAAATGTAATCGTAAACTGAAAACGGGAAAAAAAAGTTACCAACGGGCCTGTCTGGGCGTTAGTCTTTTAGCAGACTCAATGTATGACAAATTTTTGTGATCCGTGATCACCATAACCGGGTGACTGGCCCCCTCCAAAAAGTGCCTCCATTCTTCAAAAGCCAATTTGACCACAAGAAGCTCTCTATTGCCTACGTCGTAATTTTTTTCCGCAGCAGAGAACTTCTTGGAAAAGAAAGCACATGGCCTGAGGTTGGTTAGAGTGGCAGGCCCTTGGGACAACACCGCCCCTACCCCCACCTCAGAGGCGTCCACTTCCACGACGAATGGTTTGGACGGATCTGGCTGTACTAACACAGGAGCAGACATAAAGCTTCTTTTCAGGGTCGCAAAGGCCTCTTTTGCGAGCGAGGACCAGTTTCTGACATCCGCACCTTTACAAGTAAGATCTGTGAGTGGTTTGACCACCTGTGAAAACCCCCAAATAAATTTGCAGTAATAATTGGCGAACCCCAAGAAGCGCTGAAGACCCTTAAGGTCTGGGGGTTGCACCCAGTCCGCAATGGCCTGCACCTTCTTGGGGTCCATGCGAAAATCCTCACAGGACACAATTAATCCCAAAAAAGACAATTCTTGAACAAAAAACACACATTTCTCCAATTTGGCATACAGATGATTTTCCCTCAGTCTTTGTAGAACGGTTCATACATGATTCAGATGAGATTGACTGTCGTGTGAGTATATCAGAATATCGTCTAAGTAAATGACAACAAAACGACCAATGAGATCCGAGAATATCATGTTGATGAAATTCTGAAATATGGCTGGGGCATTGGTAAGACCAAACGGCATGACTACATTTTCAAACAGTCCCTCGGTCGTGAGGAACGCGGTTTTGTATTCATCCCCCTCCCGGACCCTTATTAAATTATATGCCCCCCGAAGATCGAGTTTGGAGAACCATTTTGCCCCTGAAAGTTGGTTACACAAGTCGGGAATCAATGGAAGGGGGTACGTATTTCGTACAGGAATCTTGTTCAGCTCACGAAAATCGAGGCTGGGACGTAAACCACCATCTTTTTTCTTAACAAAAAAAAACCCTGCCACCACCAGTGAGACTGAGGGACGTATGTGTCCTTTGCGAAGACTCTCAGCAATGTAATCTTTCATGGCCAGGCGCTCACGTCCAGATAAATTAAACACGGGCTTTAGGCAATTTAGCCCCCGGGACTAACTCGATAGCACAGTCAAAGGGTCTCTGTGGCGGCAACGTCTCGGCCTCGCTTTCAGAGAACACATCTTCGAATTCTTTCAGGTACTCCGGAATACCTTCCAGCTCGACAGATGACACAGATACAAATTTAACAGGTTCAACCAATAGTGCAGACTTATCACATAACATCGAATCATTAAACCCCCACTGAACAATCTCCCCCGTTTTCCAGTTAATGACTGGGTTATGGCGTTGTAACCAGGGCATGCCCAACACCAATCCTGCTGGTAGATTGTCCAGAACCAAACAACTTAATTTTTCCACATGGGTAGCGCCCACTTTGAGTGAAAACAAGTCAGACTTAAAGAGAATTCCCTCTTTAGTGAGGGGGAGGAGTCAATGGCCACCACTTTGATCGGAACCTTAAGTCTAACTGTCCCTATCATACAGCGTGTGACCAATTGGGAGTCAATGAGATTGATGGATGATCCGCAGTCCACGAAAGCTGTAGAGGGAAAACAACAATCGTCCACTAACAGTTCCACATGAAGCAACACCTTAGAAAACGAGGAAAAGGGTACCTGAGCGTCTGAGTAGTCTCCCCGCTGACTACCCAGACCTAGTTGTTTCCCATCGACCGGGTTGAGGATGGACAATCCGGACACTCCCTTTTCCAATGTCCCGTTTTACCACAGTAGAAGCATAACTGCTTTTCTCTTTGGTGTTGTCTCTCCTTTTCCTTCAGGGAGAGAGCCCCTACGTCCATGGGTACAGAAACAGTCTCTTTTCCACTAGGGAAAAATGGAGTCTCCGCCTGCATCACCCCCCTGGCCCGCAGCCTGCGGTCCATCCGGCGGCCTGGGTCATGGCGTCCTCGAGAGAGTTAGGTGGGGGATGTAATGCCAAGGCATCCTGTAACCGCTTGGACAAGCCTCTGCGAAAGAGTCCTCGGAGTGCGGCGTCGTCCCAAGAGACTTCTGTGGCCCAGCGGTGGAATTCTGTGCAAAACCACTCAGCCGAGTGTTTCCCCTGACAGACACTCATCACCATGTCCTCTGCCAATCGCACTCTGTCCGGCTCATCATATATGTGCCTGAGGGCCTCAAAAAATGCATTCACAGACACTCTCTCAGGGGCAGTGGGAGGAAGGGAGAAAGCCCAAGCTTGTGGGGACCCTCTTAACAGAGACATAATGACCCCCACCTTCTGACTTTCGTCCCCAGAGGAACGTGGCCTCAAACAGAAGAAGAGTTTGCACCCCTCCATGAAGACCCTGAACTTTTTGTTCCCAGAAAAAAAATCGGGCAGTTTAACAGGTGGTTCTGGGGACACCAAAACAACATCACTCGCCCCAGCCCCCAGAGACCCAGCAGCTAAAGCCCCCCGCACTGTCTGAGAACGAGCCAGAGCTTGCTGCTCCAGAGACACCCTGAAACATCTGACTCAGATTTTTATTTGCTCAGCAAGAGATTGTATGGGATCCATATTTCTCAGCAGAGAAAAAAAAAACCCCACAAACTTAATGGTCAGTTATAATATCAGGAACACCGCACTGTACTTGCTCACTGAGCCAGTGCGCGTGTCCTGAGTGTCAGGATCCTGTCAGCGCCGGCGTGCAGCCTCCGCTGAGCAGGGACTCACCCGCACTGTAGGGGTATCGGGGTCAGGTACAGCCAGAAAGTACCGATGCACAGGACCTGTGGATGCTGAAGTTTAGCAAGCAGACACGGGACCCACAGTCATGTGACTGCAAGGGGGCGTGGCTTAGTGTCCTGCTTAGTGAGATGGAAAGACACTATACAGAATTACTCAGAGTCAGGCAAAACGGGGTTCATACACAGAGATAGCAGTAACGTACCAGGGATGAGACAGAACGGATAGTCAGGGCCAAGCAGCAGTCAAAAACCAAACAGACATAGAAGGTACCAAGCAGAATCCAAAGCAATATCCAGAGAACAGGCCGAGTCATACACAGATTATCAAGCAACCAGAAAACAGCAAAAACACACTCAGGGGTCACCACACTATGCCAAGGGCAAGAGTATAACTGACAGGGATGGGAGCATCCTGAGGCTATAAGAAGCCTCTCCCAGAACCAGGGAGAGGCCACAATCATAGCCCCAGGTGTGCAGGTAAGCCTGCACCGGGATCACAACCTTTAACCCCAGAAATGCCAGTCATCAGCACTGGTTCCAGACATTAACCCCACGTGTGCGAGTCAAACCCGCACTGAGATCATGACAGGGTTGAGTTGGGAATAAAGTTTATAAGTGATTCGTGACGCCACCTGTGGTGTTCGGCAATGTAGATGTAAGCCGACGCTGGAAGAAGAACCTCTGGGACAGATGGTGTAGTGCAGCAATGATGTTGTAGCCCTCCACAGGTAGGGCTGTTGGTCCCAGGGCAGTGTAGCAGAATGTTTAGGAAGAGGGTGCAGTGTTTGGCGCAGAGATGTAGCAGTGCTGAGGATGTTGCAGGAAGGAGGCAAGGACACAACGGGGTGCAGTTTCTTTACCTTTACTTGGCAAACGCAGTCCAGGGTCCTGGTTACAGATGGCACAGGAGCAGGCTAGCCTGGAAGCAACTCAGGGATCTCTCTATCAGATGGGTTGTGTAGTCTCCGTCCCAGCGCTGGCTTGAGGTACATGCAGTACAGTGTTACACTGAAGTTGCTCCTTCTTATCGTCTCTTAAAACTACCTCGTATGGAAGACAGCTGTAGCCTTCTATCTCTCTTGGCTCACCCGTCGCTGTTGTTCCTCTGAGTCTTAGTTGGGAATAGAGCATTTACAGCTTCCTATTCCTCTGGTTTCTGTTGCAGGACCTTCAGTATCCATACAACCGTTGAGACTAGGCTCCAGATCATGCGCTCTTCACTGGGAGGGAGCTCTCTTTCCTCAGCTCAACTTCTAGCTTCTCTCCACACATCTACACTCGTTGCCCTCCTCACACTAACTAACTAATTTCCCCTCCTGGCCCTCAGAGTGCGCTCCTCCCTCAATCCTGGGTCAGAGCTCCCTCTGCTGGCCTAGAGTGGGAACTGTGTTGCATGACATGGATAACTGCTAGAGAGACCCTTCATTGCCTCCAATCATGACATCACCCTCCCTGGAGGAAGGCAATGCCATTGTGGCAACCATACTCCTGGGGGCGCCACATAGCCCTATACGTTGCACTAAAACCTCTACTCAGCCTGGACCTTGGCATCTACTGCACCTCAGACTTAACAGGAAAGTATCTCAGCTTATTTCCCACCGCTGACTACTAAGGATCATGGATAGACATCTCTCCTCTGATAGCTCACTGACGTCTGGTAGTTGGGCACTTCTTGAACTGCACAGAACGCAATATCCCATGCGGCTGCACAGATTTCGGTGGAGTCCCAACAGTGACCACAGCAATGGCACAAGCTGGCCTCCTTGATCTCCAGCACCACTCAATCCCAGGGGCACAATACACAATAGCCCTTACACTAATTACTTCTGTGTGTGTGTAAAAATGGCTGAAGAGCTGGCTTCTCACACCATCAGAGTTCACAGACGTTTGTGACACCTGACTTTGCTGTATTGATCATGAAGTAGTTTCTTTCTGAGTGGCAAATCAATTCTCAGTGACCCATATTAGGGTGTTTTGCTAGTTACTATAACTCAATAAATGGAACCACACCTCATCTCTAAACCATGTGATTTTTCAAAGAATCCTATAATGTTAGAGTTGGAAAGGACCTCCAGGGACATAGTGTCCAACCCCCTGCTCAATGCAGGATTCACTAAACCATCTCAGACAGATGTCTGTCCAGCCTCTGTTTGAAGACTTCCATTGAAGGAGAACTCAGCACCTCTCGTGGCAGCCTGTTCCACTCATTGATCACTCTAACTGTCAAAAAGTATTTTCTAATATCTAATTTGTATCTTCTCCCTTTCAGTTTCATTCCATTGCTTCTTGTGTTTCGATGTGCAAATGAGGATTTTCATTGTTCCCACGTCATCCCTCACAAACACCTGCGGCGCAGTATCTACCTCTCTTCCCCATACCACTTGCTTTTAGCTCCTGATCTAATGTAAAATGGGCATGTAATTTTGTCCTTTTTTGCAGCTCTTTGACATGTTAAATAAGATTCCCTAGTCTCTTGTGCTATGCAGCTCAGAGATTGCGTAAGCCAAGGTAATAAATTGCTTCGTTGCTTCGTTGGATCAGTCCCCCTATTAGAGTATCTTGCACTGCTATACATCTCTCTTGTAGAGCACTTGACGCCCCTCAGGATCATACTTCCCGGCTTCACTTGCCTCCAGTCCTCCATATTACGTGCATCATATAGTAGGTGAGCTGCACTATAGAGAGGGTGATTAGTACCTTTTCCATCAATGGTGTATGCACTCTCCCTATCTTTCCATTTCTTACTAAACTATGGTAGAAATTCTGGACTAATGGGAATGGCTATAAATGTACCGTATAATAATGGCATGCCAGAAATACTGTATGCCAGATTGCATCAGACTTGAGTTATTTTTATGCCTGTTGTAGGAGTCATAGGCTTTTATAAAATATCTAAAAATAAAAAGTACTATGTATTCTTATACATCTAGTAAAGAATTCTCATTCCCCGGTTGCTGCCATTTGTAAAAGGCCAGAGGAGCCTTTTTTAACAGTATCTGTAGTTTAAATTCTGAAATAACTTTTTATTATAATTCTTCATTTATTACTAGCAGGCTGGGACCTATATTATGCGTCCAAATATCAGAAAATATATATAATAGTATCAGGAAATAATCAGATTTATCATGTTTAGTTTCATGATTTTAATCTTTTGCCTTTTTTTACTCTTAAGGCCCCGTTACACATATCGATGTTCCAGTGATCCCACCAATGATCCGACATGGATGGGATCGCTGGGATCGTTAGGCTGATCGCTGGTGAGCTGTCACATAGACAGCCCCTCCAGCGATCAGGACCAGTGAGCACGCTGGTATCCAACATAAACATCGGGTAACTAACAGCCGCGCGGCTCTTAGTTAACTGATGTTTACGTTGGAAACCAGCGACCAGCGTCGCTGATCGCTGGTCTCTCGCTGCCACACGCATCGATGCGTGCTGGCCAGCGGGAGACCAACAATCAAAAAATTCAAAAAATGGCCCAGGACGATCCTGCACGATCAGTGATACCCGGCAGGGGGGCCGGTCGCTGATCCTCGTCACACACCGCGATATCGCTGGAGAGATCGCTGATGCGTCACAAAATCAGCGATCTCGCTGTGTGTGACGGGGCCTTTAGCTATGCCATCAAGCACAACTACCTTCCTGATAAGGGCTCCCCACCTATCAGTAGCTGATCTCTAGCGTTGACCGTTATTATTGCTTCTTTTTACTTCTACAATGCATTTTTTTTCATTGCATGACTGCTTCATCAAAAGCCTATTTCTTTCATGTATGGGAATCGGGACAGAATGGCAAATCCTTGATGGGTATTGTCACGATCACGTGTGTCTGGACGCAGCGAGTACCGCAAGGCGAACCCATATGACACACTTGACCCTGGATACACCGCCTCCAGTGGGGCGAATTTAAATAATAAGACGTGCAGCTGGATACGCCGCCTCCAACAGGTGAATTTAGGTATTACACGTAAATCTGGAAACCCCGCCTCCAGTAAGGCGAATTTAAATAATAAAGGGGGAACCTGGGTAACATTAACAATGGTGGGCCCTGCAATAGGGAATGGGGAAGTGGAGACCTCCTGTACTCCCCTGAGCCAGTGTCCCTGCACTCCTAACGTTCCCTATGCCGGTTCCTCACCGGGCGACGCACAGGAACCTAAAAACCCTAGCTCGCCCTGAACCTAAACCCTCACTAGGGAATTGGTCGGTGCGGAAACTAATCCCACCACTGCAGTAAACACACATGAGGAAAAATGACAATACAGGGGAAGCACTACTTAGCTTTGCTCTGTTGCGTACGCTCCTAGCAACTGTCGGGATCCCTCAGAGTACCTCTTTCACCTGAAGGACCGATGTTCTTGGGTGTGAGACACCATATGTCTCTAATTGATTGCTCCGTCGAGAAGAATAACACAGACTTACGCTGTATTGTACAACTCGGGAAGCCTGCTGAGACGCCTCTGGCTTATCAGTTAGGTTTCCATTCTTTATAGCAAAGAAGTTAAACATTTACAGACATGCGCAGTATAAAACAATTTCACAACTGGTTTCAACAAGACAGAGGAAGCCACGTAGGCTGAAAAACAGGAATTCATCTGTTATCTGGTTTTAGTTCTCAAGGGAACAGGTAAGATGAGTCTAAACAAGAAAATACAACATAGACAGAACTCAATTTAACTCCTTCAGTTCCTATCAGTCCCCCCTTTGACATCTTCATTCTTCACAATCTGGAACACTGGATCCTGTAATGACAGCTGATAGTGTCCTATTCACCAGGTACTATACTAGGCCGACGGGTTGCCCGAGGGAGACAGATATCTTCTTTTACCCTCTCCATCCCCCAGTTACTAAGGCCACGTCTGTCATCACAAGAGTACGCTCCTTCATGTCAGAAATGAGATGTCAACCTAAGACTTAAAGGAAACAATTATCAACTTTGGTAAGGGTTCTGTCATTAATTCATCTTTCTCATCTGTTTCTATATCTTTTCTTACACACAGTTAAACACCAAAAAACGAATTTTAAAAATACATATATTACGAAAAGACAAACAAAGATACGTAGTAGGCTTAATATAATTCCAGCTATCCAACCCCCTATACCTTTAAACCAATTGGCTGGATTCAAAAAGGAGAAGGTATCTGACCACCAACTATCTTTATTGCGATCATTGTCTTTATCATACTGATCTCTGAGTCTTTGAACATCCTCTAATTTTAGTTTTAATCTTAAAGTTTTGTCAGGATCTATATAATGACAGCAAGCGGGTCCGATGACTTGACACATACCTCCTTGTGCTGCAGTTAAATAATCTAATACTATGGTATGCTGATTAGTGACTATGATAAGCTGATTTTGAACAGCAACAGTGGTGTTCAGTATATCCAATATATCCCATATTTGGTCATCTTAATAATCTGTAGCTCTAACTAATTTATCCCACATTTGAGTGATCATAGGGTAGATAAAAATAGAGCTAACAATTTTATTGGCCACACTCATCTGCACTATGTGTGGTCTTCCAGAGAGGCGAGGTGTATTATCAGCAGCTCTTTTGTACAACGTGTGTTTAGGTATGCTCTGAGTACTCAACTGGTCATTCGAAATAACAAAGGTAGCTGGAGTCAAACGACCCAGAGTACAAGCACCTTTTACCCCTACTGGCAACCATTTATATGCATTGTCTCCACATACCCAGTACATGTCACTAGGTAGGTCCCATAGGGCTGAATGTTGTAGTACCAGTCTATGAACTAAATCTATGAACGCAGATGCATTCTGGAGCATGCACCAAGGTGAAAATTGTCCTAAAGGACTACAATAACCTGCATCAGGGTTTCCACAAGGGGAGGTTCCCTTCTTATATTCCGAGGACTCGTTACAAGGCATATTACCAGGAATATTAATACAAGTTTCGTTTTTGCCCTGGGGAAATAAATTGGAGTACTCCCATGACATATTATGTAACTTTCTTTCTAGCAACATTGGTTTGAAGGCATCAGTAGAATGGGAAGTTACATTAAAGCTAACTTGTAAACCATACGTTGGAACTTGTCCCAAGTAGGTTAACCGGGTTCTATTCCTAGGTACCCAAGCCCCCCCCCTTATATGCCAGATATTGAAGGTGAGTACTACTTCCTGAAAGGTTACCTTGCCACCAGGGATATCCTACCCATCCCGCAATGGGTATACCAACCGTTGTGTTCCATAACTTCACATTATTTGTGGCATTATTAGCAAGTGTATCAGAACAACTGGTCCAGGCAAATAATTCCTTGGGTGGCACAGGAATAACAAGGAACGGAATACTAGTGGCTGATACTGGTGAATGTGTGCAGATCCAGCAATCTGCTGGAGACTGAGTGTCATTTGACCAATCATTCAGTAATTTTTTATGATGTTGTATAAACTTATTATTCAAGGACATTGGAGAATTTAGACTGTCCCACGCAGCTACCATTATTACAGATAATGCAACAAAACCAAACCAAAACATTATGCACTCTTATGCTTTGTTAACTCCTGTGGCTAGTTTGCAATGCGATGCGTGGATCCAGGTTGGTCTTCCTTCCAACTTAACAGAAGTAGGCGTTGTTAGGAGTACTTGGTAAGGTCCTTGATATCGGGGTTCAAGGGTCTTTCTGGAGTGTTTCTTGACATATACGTAATCACCGGGTTGTAGACAGTGAGTTCCTTCCACACTATCTGGATCTGGAATGGAAGAGAAAACTAGAGAATGCATTTGAGTTAAATGCTTTTGCAACTGGATTACATAACTTGTCAAATTATCCACATTGAGTGTTAAGACCTGTGGGTAGTACAACCCTGTGTTTGGTGGTCTTCCAAACAATATCTCGAAGGGTGACAGTTTAGTTTTCCCCGTGGGTGTGTACCTTACTGAGAATAATGCTAACGGAAGACACTCTGGCCATGGTCTATGGGTCTGTTCCATGGTTTTCTGTATTTTTAATTTTAGTGTCCCATTCATTCTTTCTACCTTCCCTGAACTCTGTGGGTGGTAGGGTGTATGAAATGTTTGTTCTACACCTATCATTTGCATTACATTTTGCATTACCTCAGCAGTGAAATGTGTGCCTCTGTCTGATTCAATTGTTTCAGGAACACCGAATCGTGGTACTAGTTCCATCACTAGTTTCTTTGCAGTGGCTCGAGCTGTAGCCGTTTTCACCGGGTAGGCCTCTGGCCATCCAGAGAACATGTCAACACACACCAGAACATATTCATATGGTCCACTTCTGGGGAGTTGAATGTAGTCGATCTGTAGTCTCTGGAAGGGATATAACGGCCTAGGACTGTGTTTCCGTGGAGTTTTCACTACCTGTCCGGGATTGTGTGCTAGGCATATGGGACAGGAGGTACAGTGTAGCTGCGCCACCTTCCCAAACCCAGGAGCAATCCAAACCTTCGTGACTAGGCGCGTCATTCCATTGGCGGACATGTGAGTTGGAAGGTGAACTGCTTCTGCCATCCTTGGGTACAAAACCCTAGGCAAGCAGTACTTCTGATCTTTCTTCCACATTCCGTTCGTCTTCTCAGCTCCCATCTTTTCCCAAGTTTCCTTGTCCGTCTGAGCGGAGTCTTCTTGGAACCTTTGTAAGTCTGTAAACAATTCTGATGCATCCTTGTGCAATATGTTTACTTTTTCTGGAGTCCCCAAGGCAGCTTGCTTCGCCGCCTGGTCTGCTTTTTCGTTGCCTTTTGCTTCCATGTTGTCTTTTCTGGTGTGTGCTGGCACCCTCATAACGGCCACCCCCTGTGTCTGGGCCACATTCTCGAGGATGTCTCTGATCAGTGTGGCATGTTTTATGGGTGTTCCTGCTGCTGTCATGAAACCCCTTGTGCGCCACAAAACCCCAAAATCATGTACTATCCCAAAGGCATATCTTGAGTCAGTGTAGATATTTGCTGTTTGTCCTTTGGAAAGTTTTAATGCCTCATTCAGAGCTGTCAGCTCAGCCTCTTGTGCGGACATGTGGGGTGGAAGTGCCTTTGCTACAATAGTCTCATGTGGTGACACCACAGCATATCCTGTGTGGAATTTTCCACTTTCATCGGCATATCTGCTGCCATCCACAAAAAATATAAAGTCTGGATTTGACAATGGTGTGTCTGTGACATTGGGCAAGCCAACAACTTCTTGCTGCATCAGTTCTATGCAATCATGTTCAACCTCGTGTGGGGGCTCAAAAGAAAGCGATAATGTGTTCTCATCTATATCCCCCCTTTCAGAATCTGCAATTGGCAACAATGTAGCCAGATTCAGATTCTGAGTTTTAGTAAATGTAACATTAGGAGGCATAAGCAAGGCACATTGCAATCTGAGTTGTCTTGCCATAGAAATATGTTTAGCAGAAACCTGATTCAGGATACCGTATATATCATGTGTGGTACAGACAGTTAGTGGGTTATCCAGTACAATATCAGAAACTTTGTCAAGTAGCAATGCGATTGCAGAGACTGCTCTAACACAGGATGGTGTTCCCTGTGCTACAGAGTCTAGTCTGGCAGAATAGTATGCAAGGGGTCTATTCTTTTTGTCATGTTTCTGTGTCAAAATGCCAGTAGCATGCCCTCTGATTTCAGCGGCCATCAGTTGAAAGGGTATATCATAGTTAGGTATACCTATTGCTGGGGCTGACACTATGGCCTTCTTCAGATACTGGAATGAGTCTCGTGCAATGTCAGTCAGTTGAAAAGGTATTGTGTTGATGCAATCATACAGTGGCTGCATATGTTCACTAGCATGTATGACCCATTGGCGGCAAGACGAAACTAAACCCAAAAATGCTCTCAACTGCTTGTGGGTTGTCGGTTCCTTCATTTGTTGTACAATTGTGATTCTGTCATTGGTTAAGTGTCGGGTACCGTGTGATAGACAATGTCCTAAGAATACGACTTTTGGTTGGCAAAACTGTAACTTTTCTCTGTTGACCTTACATCCATTGTCTGATAAAAACATCAGTAGTGAAAGTGTATGGATTCTACAGTTAGCCTCATCAGGTGCACAAAGCAACAGGTCATCCACATATTGTAAGAGCACAATATCAGGTGGATGTGGCCAGCCGGCCAACACAGACTGCAATGCCTGCGTGTACAGTGTGGGTGAATGCTGCATGCCCTGTGGCAGTCTGGTCCAGGCATATTGTTTGCCCTTAAATGTAAAAGCGAACAGATGCCAACAGCTTTTGTGGAGGGGCACTGAGAAAAATGCGTTTGACAAATCAATCACTGAAAAACATTTCGATTGACTAGGGATTTTTGCCAATAGCGTGTGTGGGTTAGGTACTACTGGTGTCAAAGGAACAAGGACCTTATTTATCTCTCTCAGATCATGTACCATGCGATATTTCGGGGCATCACCTGGTCCTCCTTTCTTTTTGACAGGAAACAATGGCGTATTAGCTTGTGATTTAATTGACACCAATGCTCCATTGTTTACAAGATCAGTGACTTGTGCCTCAATAGCAGCCTCTTGTTGGGCACTGATAGGGTACTGCCGCAGCTGTGGCAATCTTGTGTCTGCGGGCACCTCTACCACAACTGGGGATATGGGAAGTAAGCCAATATCCGCATTCCCTTTTGCCCATAAGGTATCAGGTAATTCGTCTAGGGCTGAGTCCCATGGTTGTGATGTGGTGTCATCATGATTTTGTGACTCGAGAGCTTGAATTATCATGCAAGCCTCAATAGCATCCCCTTCCTCATCTGGAATGGTAAGGTGTACTGTACCATCTTCAGTAAATTTGATGTCTGCCTGCAGTTTCTTTAGTACATCTACTCCCAATAGGCAAATTGGTGCTTTTTTGACAAACAAAAATTTATTCAGAAACATTTTAGGTCCTACTTTAACTGGCAGAGGTTTGCTAAAAGGGATTAAGCTAGATTGTCCACTAAATCCTGAAACAAAGGTCGAGTTTTCTGAAAGGAGATCTGGAGTTATTACTTTGTCATTAACCACTGAAGAGGTTGCTCCGGTATCTACTAGAAAGGGTACCTTTTTTCCATTTACTTTGATTTTAACTACTGGTTCCCTAGAATCAAGTTGCATTCTAACTGCACCTAGTCAGTTAGTAGGTTCCTCTCTCCTAGGCTGAGATTCTCTATCCGCTTTTCGTTTACGGCAATCTCTCTGGAAATGACCTGGCTTTTTACAGTAATGACATGTAAAAGTTCTCCTCCTAACCTCATTGATTGGATGTCCTTAGTTGTCAAATTGGGTCACCGCTACTCTTGTTTTGGCCGGTGGTGCATTCTTCCTTTCCTGCAAATCTAATTCAATGCCCATAGCTTTTTGTCTTAATCCATGGACATCAGGTACTGATCTCCAATCAGGGGTGCTTATTTTCAGGGGATCTCGTATTTCTTTGAGCAACCCTTCCATAAAGGCTTTTGCCAATAGTCGTGATACCCCCTCATTATTTGTATCAAGAGCCTCATCTTGGAACGCCGTTTCCAATATCCGAAAGAAATCGGTCACTGACTGTCCCGGTTTCTTCGGTATGGCTGTCATGTTACCTCTCTGTCTCTGCTTCATCTGCATAAAATTGTCAAGGGCAGTTAAAAAGGGCTCTCTCGAAGCCTGAGTTCGAGGATTACCTTCTTGATCATTATCAGCGGGTCTATTTGGTCCAACAATCTGTGAAAACTCCCCTTGGGTAGTTATTGGTAGTTTTAATCTGCATAAGTCTTCCCCATCCAACCAGGTCCCTCTGTGTACAGTCAGTACTTGTCTTATGTACCGGGCAAACCCCATAGGAAAGGTAGTGGGATCTGGAGCATTAGACAATAATGCCATACATTCTGGAGCGGACCATGGAGTATAATGGGTAGTCTGAATCTGTCTGGTGCGGGTAACACCCTGTTCATCTGTTTCCCTGAAAGGGCGTGTTTGGGTCCTAACGGGGGCTAATCTGCTAGGGTGATGGTAACGGGGTGCTCCACAGGCTAGACACGTCTCTCTCCAGTCTGGATTTTGTTGACCACAATTATTACAAGTCCATCCTAGATTGCCATTGCTAGGTAATGGTGATTGTACATCAGGGCACAGTCCGGTGGGCAGTGATATAACCGGTGCTGCAGGTGGGGTTGTTATACGGGCTGGGGCAGGATATGGTGGTGGTTCCTGCTTCTCTGACACAGGGCTAAATTCTTTGGGACGAATCCATCGTTTTGTTTTCTCATTATATGCCCAGTTCTCTCGCTTAGCAACCTGTGATACTTTAATGCATGCCTCCACTTGTTCCCCCCACTCATTGTCTGCAATTCTTCCTGATTTTATGTCTTTTATCTCCTTCCACTTTTCTTCATCTAGAGCTTCTTTACCTTTTAACTTAAACTCTCTTAATACTGCTTTTAGGTCCTTTGCTGCACTACTTCCACATCTGTCCTTTATTATCTCACTTAACAATTTTCCTTCTACCACTGTTTTCCCCTGACTGTTTCCCATTTTCTTGTCCCGTATCACTTATCCCTTCTGTTAGTCCCCTGCCTTAGGTGGTGTATTGGGTAAGCTCAAGACTCAGCTCTACTATACCTCGTTACCTTCTTCCTAAGGTGCTAACAGACTGAATGGAGTTTCTGTTCCTCTTTGTATTATATGTTTCGTATACTTATACGCTATATACACTGCAAACAGAAGCACTCCCACGATACACAGGGATGTGAACAGGACATCCATTCACTGGGTTTCTTCAGTCATATCTTGTCACAGGCTTATATTGTTATCCTGTGCTCATTCAATCACACTCTTATCTGTCACAAGGTTTATTCGTAAAGGGTGTTGATTTAAGCTTAGGCGGTGACCTCCCCTAAAGGACGCTGTCACATGACCCAGTTAGGCAATATCACCACTCTTTGAACGAATACCTGCTGTGCAGCTTATTTTCTACTTTCCACAATCCTTCAACTCAGAGCAGCCACTCAACAACCTCCCTGATTCCTAACACGGAATCTTCTATTGTGGAAAACTTGTCCGTCTGGGCTTTGTAATATGAACTGTTCACCTAGCCTTATATTCCGTAATGTCTGACTTCTCAACGTATTACTCAATGGGATATGTGTATTCAATGCTAACAGTATCCACCACTGATCTCCCTTTTTGGCATAATGAAACTTTCTTATATTGGTGTCTGGGGTTGCTCCTGCAAATGTCCAATCACCATACCCGTTATGATTTGCATCAGTTCTTCTCCTGAAGATAGCAGTACACAGACAGAATCTGCATTGACCTCTCATTCGAGCAAAAATTACATATGCGTATCACACCCGATTTCCTCAGAGTTCTTATATAGACCTGATCCTACGGCCCCCTCCTCTACTAGATTCCCCTTTATACGGACCTTAGTTACAATGATAGATTATGAAGAGCAGAGAAGAGAAGAATTGATCTCTTACCTGGCCAGGTGTTTAGGTCTGCTGTTCACAATTTCATCAGTAACTGGAATGGTCTGTAGATCGGGTAGTCTTGGAGAGGTGCCTATATCAGGTCCCTGTTTCGGGCATCAGGAAACTGTCGGGATCCCTCAGAGTACCTCTTTCACCTGAAGGACCGATGTTCTTGGGTGTGAGACACCATATGTCTCTAATTGATTGCTCCGTCGAGAAGAATAACACAGACTTACGCTGTATTGTACAACTCGGGAAGCCTGCTGAGACGCCTCTGGCTTATCAGTTAGGTTTCCATTCTTTATAGCAAAGAAGTTAAACATTTACAGACATGCGCAGTATAAAACAATTTCACAACTGGTTTCAACAAGACAGAGGAAGCCACGTAGGCTGAAAAACAGGAATTCATCTGTTATCTGGTTTTAGTTCTCAAGGGAACAGGTAAGATGAGTCTAAACAAGAAAATACAACATAGACAGAACTCAATTTAACTCCTTCAGTTCCTATCACAACAGAGCCCACCACCTGTGTGCATCTTCTCCTCCACCCAGATCCATCACCATAACTGGATCCTTCACCATAGTGCAGCCTTGGAGCAGAGTCCACCACCAGTTGCAGCTGCCCAGTAAACAGAGTCTCAAAGATGAGTTCAGCTCCTGCCCAAAAAGTCAAGCATGCTTGAGTCCAGCTCTCAGCAACCAAGTCCCGCATGCTGAGTGCAACTCTCTCCATAGTCACTCCACCAAGCCATGCAAACACTTCCTGCCAACACCATAAACTGTGACTCCACCACGCCATGCCAGCCCTTCTTGCAGACCACATAGCTGCCACTCGTCCCCTCTGGCTGGGCTGCGCAGGACTCATGTTCAGCTCCTTCATCACCCAGGCTTGCTTCCCAAATGACGAACACAATATCACCAACAGTGATTGAACACACCTGGCTCCCTTTTATAGAGCCTAACACCTGATTTGCAATTAAATGCACATTAAACTAAAGAAACTAAAGTGCACTACCACTCACCACCACCGGGGCAACTTAGAATGAACGACACCACGTGTAATAATTCTAATGGCCACCGGGGGCAATCAACCCACTTTGGCACCAAGCCAAAGGAAAAAAAGTTCACTTTGTGCATTTAAACTGTCAGATCCAACTTGGATTATGACAGTTATTATACCAGCAAGGAAACCATGGAGAGAGCTTTGGATATTTAGGAATAAGGGGTCTACGAGTCACAAGTAAAACCGTCCAATATATTCATGATAAACTTGATAACTGTAATGCCGCGCTCACCTGGGGGTGGGACCTTGGTCCCGACATTATCTCTTCCGGAGCCGCGGTCACTCCGGGGGTCCCGCCGGGTGCGCACGCGCACCTCTCGTACCTAGGTCCCTGTCTCCTCCATGTTATGTCTGCGCTTGCGCGCTTTTCTCAGTTCAGTCTCTAGGTCAGTCCTCTCTATGGTACTGGAGGACTTGACCCGGAAGCTCTCCTGATCATGTGTTCTATTAGGCTCTTCCTAGGGGAGGTGCCTGATTATTGTTGTGCTTCCTGGCTTGATCTGCCGTGTCCCTGCCTGGCTGTGCGCTGTATTCAGGTCCCCTGCCTTGCACTCTGTTGTGCCTCTTGGCACACGCTCTGAACCTGCACTCTGCCTTGTACTCGGTTGTGCCTCCTGGCACACGCTGTGACCCTGTACTCTGTCTTGTACTTAGTTGTGCCTCCTGGCACACACTCTGATCCTGTGCTCTGTCTTACACTCAGTTGTGCCTCCTGGCACACACACGGACCCTGTGCCTTGTCTCATACTCAGTTGTGCCTCCTATATTGCTTCTTATGGAACTTATTTTTTGGACATTCATGCGCTGCTTGACATAATACACAATCCAGTTATATTAAAAGATCAATCATTTATTCCCATTTTATCCCAACGTGTTTCGAAGTGGAAAACACTTCTTCTTCAGGAGTCGTCACAATAGCTATATATCGCTGGACATCATCTCTCCTCCACAGTCCCAAGGAAAGAAATACATTTTTACAATATTCATCCAAAGGTCTGTGGTCACGATCGTGTTGTAGTTCCCGATGAAGTCGTGAAGGCTTTAAAATGTCCTACAAATCTTCAGGTCTTATTAACTATAAGTCTATCAGGTTTCCTTAGGGCATCTGCTTTTTAACGACACTATTCTTGCCACAAATAAGTAGTGGGATCACTAACTAATTTCGCTTCGGTGTGAACAATGCCTGAGCAAAATAGTTTATTTTACTTTAGGTAAGAATCCCAGTCTGAGCCCTTCTAACAGATAAAAAAAAAAAAAGATTGCTCTTACTAAGACAAGGTATTCTTCGACCTGTGGAATGTGCTGGTGATGTTCGCAATAGAACTTGACTACTTTCTTGGAGCAATTGTGAAACTTTTTAGTAGCTGTAGCTGCTTATGATTAAGAACTGTTCAAATTTGCTTGTCCGAAATACATAGCTATTGCTATTTTTCCAAACATGTCCTGTTTCTAAATATGTGGAAGTTATCCATTTTATATGGATGAATAAAATACCACAGTTTAAAAAACTTTTCTAGAATAAGCTTTCAAATGTTGATACCTGAGGAATAAGACTATTTACAGTCATTTTATGACTGGTTACCTGCATTTTTCACCACTGCAGGATCTATCACTAATTTTCAGTTGTCTCTGAGCTAGTGGATGGAAACTAACTGCTGTGACGTCTTCTATGTACAGCACATCCGTATTTGGTCAGTATTTTGCATCATTGTTTGTATGCCAAAACCAGAAGTCAAACTTACCGAGAAAAACTATAATTGAAATCTTGACACCTATTCTGTGTGTTTGGAGACACTCCTGGTTTTGGCATAAAAATACTGATGTGTGATTAAAGCCTAAAGCCACGTTCACATGTTCAGTATTTTGTCACGAACAGCCCTCTGCTGTACCCTATCATCGGGATAATTACAAAAGTGACTGACGAATAATGGATGAGGCTGCATCTGTTCCCACTACTAGGCCGGTTATTGGAGAACTAACAGTTAGCTTATGATATATACACCTCTGATTCCAATGCATGAAAAATATATATACAGTGGGGAAAATAAGTATTTGATACACTGACGATTTTGCAAGTTTTCCCACCTTCAAAGAATGAAGAGGTCTGTAATTTTTATTGTAGGTACACTGAAACTGGGAGAGACAGAATCTTAAAAAAAAAAAATTTGAGAAAATCACTTTGTGGCTAGGTCTCCCAGCATGGCATTGACCTAAAACACACAGCCAGGGTTACTGTGTGGCTCCGTAAGAAGCATTTCAAGGTCATGGAGAGGCGTGGCCTTAGCAGTCTCCAGACCTGAACCAAATAGAAAGTCTTTGGAGTGAGCTGAAACTCAATGTTGTCCAGTGACCGCTTCAAAATCTGAAAGATAGGGAGGAGATACAGTTGTGCTCAAAAGTTTACATACCCAGGCAGAATTTTTGCTTTCTTAGCCTTTTTTTCAGAGAATATGAATGATAACACCAAAACTTTTTCTCCACGCATGGTTAGAGGTTGGGTGAAGTCAGGGGTGGGATTCAGACGGTTCTCCCCGGTTCAATGGAACCGCTTGTTAAAAAAGCAGCCAGTTCCCCGAACCGGTGAGATTCAGAGCCACGATCCGGTACTGCCACCAGGGGGGGGGGCTGGGCCGGGTGGCAGAGGGGCAAGTTTTTTTTTTTTTAATATAAGTCCCCTCCTCCCCCTCCTGAAGATATCATACTCATCTCCTCCAGCGGTGCTTGCAGCTCCGTATGCTGGTATCCTCTTCCTGTGTGAGCGGGCACGTGGTACCACTGATTACAATAATGAATATGGACGCCACTCCACTCCCATAGGCGTGGTGTCCATATTCATGACCTTAATGAGTGGTACCAGGTGACCGCTCATACAGGAAGAGGATACAAGCACCTGGATTTACATGCATGGACCGCTGGAGTACTCAGGTGAGCCCAGCCATGCACACAAGGGGGAGGAGGATGAGAATGAACCCAGGGGTATGGGGGAGGATAAGAATGAGCCCCGGGGTATGGAGGGAGGATGAGAATGAGCCAGGGGGAAGGGGAGGAGGATAAGAATGAGCCCAGGGGGACGGGGGGAGGATGAGAATGAACCCAGGGGGATGGGGAGGAGGATGAGAATGAGCCCAGGGGGATGGGGAGGAGGATGAGAATGAGCCCAGGGGGATGGGGAGGAGGATGAGAATGAGCCCAGGGGGATGAGGAAGAGGATGAGAATGAGCCCAGGGGGACGGAGAGGAGGATGAGAATGAACCCAGAGGGATGGGGAGGAGGATGAGAATGAACCCAGGGGGACGGGGAGGAGGATGAGAATGAGCCCAGGGGGAGAGGGGGAGGATGAGAATGAGCCCAGGGGGATGGGGAGGAGGATGAGAATGAGTCCAGGGGGATGGGGAGGAGGGTGAGAATGAGCCCAGGGGGATGGGGAGGAGGGTGAGAATGAGCCCAGGGGGATGGGGAGGAGGATGAGAATGAGCCCAGGGGGATGGGGAAGAGGATGAGAGTGAGCCCAGGGGGATGGGGAGGAGGATGAGAATGAGCCCAGGGGGATGGGGAGGAGGATGAGAATGAGCCCAGAGGGATGGGGAGGAGGATGAGAATGAACCCAGGGGGACGGGGGGAGGATGAGAATGAGCCCAGGGGGATAGGGAGGAGGATGAGAATGAGCCCAGGGGGATGGGGAGGAGGATGAGAATGAGCCCAGGGGGATGGGGAAGAGGATGAGAATGATCCCAGGGGGACGGGGAGGAGGATGAAAATGAGCCCAGAGGAATGAGGAGGAGAATGAGAATGAGCCCAGGGGGACAGGGAGGAGGATGAGAATGAGCCCAGGGGGACGGGGAGGAGGATGAGAATGAGCCCAGGGGGATGGGGAGGATGAGATTGAGCCCAGGGGGACGGGGGTAGGATGAAAATGAGCCCAGAGGAATGGGGAGGAGAATGAGAATGAGCCCAGGGGGACGGGGAGGAGGATGAGAATGAGCCCAGGGGGATGGGGAGGAGGATGAGAATGAGCCCAGGGAGATGGGGAGGAGGATGAAAATGAGCCCAGGGAGATGGGGAGGAGGATGACAATGAGCCCAGGGAGATGGGGAGGAGGATGACAATGAACCCAGGGGGACTGCGAGGAGGATGAGAATGAGCTCTGGGGGACGGGGAGGAGGATGAGAATGAGCCCAGGGGGACGGGGAGGAGGATGAGAATGAGCCAAGGGGGACGGTGAGGAGGATGAGAATGAGCCCAGGGGGACTGGGATGAGGATGAGAATGAGCCCAGGGGGATGGGGAGGAGGATGAGAATGAGCCCAGGGGGACGGGGAGGAGGATGAGAATGAGCCCAGGGGGAGAGGGGGAGGATGAGAATGAGCCCAGGGGGATGGGGAGGAGGGTGAGAATGAGCCCAGGGGGATGGGGAGGAGGGTGAGAATGAGCCCAGGGGGATGGGGAGGAGGATGAGAATGAGCCCAGGGGGATGGGGAAGAGGATGAGAGTGAGCCCAGGGGGATGGGGAGGAGGATGAGAGTGAGCCCAGGGGGATGGGGAGGAGGATGAGAATGAGCCCAGAGGGATGGGGAGGAGGATGAGAATGAACCCAGGGGGACGGGGAGGAGGATGAGAATGAGCCCAGAGGGAGAGGGGGAGGATGAGAATGAGCCCAGGGGGATAGGGAGGAGGATGAGAATGAGCCCAGGGGGATGGGGAGGAGGATGAGAATGAGCCCAGGGGGATGGGGAGGAGGATGAGAATGAGCCCAGGGGGATGGGGAGGAGGATGAGAATGAGCCCAGGGGGATGGGGAGGAGGATGAGAATGAGCCCAGGGGGATGGGGAGGAGGATGAGAATGAGCCCAGGGGGACGGGGAGGAGGATGAGAATGAGCCCAGGGGGATGGGGAGGATGAGATTGAGCCCAGGGGGACGGGGGGAGGATGAAAATGAGCCCAGAGGAATGGGGAGGAGAATGAGAATGAGCCCAGGGGGACGGGGAGGAGGATGAGAATGAGCCCAGGGAGATGGGGAGGAGGATGAGAATGAGCGAGATGGGGAGGAGGATGACAATGAGCCCAGGGGGACGGCGAGGAGGATGAGAATGAGCTCTGGGGACGGGGAGGAGGATGAGAATGAGCCCAGGGGGATGGGGAGGAGGATGAGAATGAGCCCAGGGGGACGGTGAGGAGGATGAGAATGAGCCCAGGGGGACGGGGAGGAGGATGAGAATGAGCCCAGGTGGACGGGGAGGAGGATGAGAATGAGCCCGGGGGACAGGGAGGAGGATGAGAATAAGCCCAGTGGGACGGGGAGGAGGATGAGATTGAGCTATGGGGGACGGAGAGGAGGATGAGAATGAGCTCTGGGGGATGGGGAGGAGGATGAGAATGAGCCCAGGGGATGGGGAGGATGAGAAAGAGCCCAGCGGGACAGGGAGGAGGATGAGAATGAGCCCAGGGGGACGGGGAGGAGGATGAGAATGAGCCCAGGGGGATGGGGAGGAGGATGAGAATGAGCCCAGAGGGATGGGGAGGAGGATGAGAATGAACCCAAGGGGACGGGGAGGAGGATGACAATGAGCCCAGGGGGAGAGGGGGAGGATGAGAATGAGCCCAGGGGGATAGGGAGGAGGATGAGAATGAGCCCAGGGGGATGGGGAGGAGGATGAGAATGAGCCCGGGGGATGGGGAGGAGGATGAGAATGAGCCCAGGGGGATGGGGAAGAGGATGAGAATGAGCCCAGGGGGACGGGGAGGAGGATGAAAATGAGCCCAGAGGAATGGGGAGGAGAATGAGAATGAGCCCAGGGGGACGGGGAGAAGGATGAGAATGAGCCCAGGGGGACGGGGAGGAGGATGAGAATGAGCCCAGGGGGATGGGGAGGATGAGATTGAGCCCAGGGGGACGGGGGGAGGATGAAAATGAGCCCAGAGGAATGGGGAGGAGAATGAGAATGAACCCAGGGGGACGGGGAGGAGGATGAGAATGAGCCCAGGGGGATGGGGAGGAGGATGAGAATGAGCCCAGGGAGATGGGGAGGAGGATGACAATGAGCCCAGAGAGATGGGGAGGAGGATGACAATGAGCCCAGGGGGACGGCGAGGAGGATGAGAATGAGCTCTGGGGGACGGGGAGGAGGATGAGAATGAGCCCAGGGGGATGGGGAGGAGGATGAGAATGAGCCCAGGGAGATGGGGAGGAGGATGAGAATGAGCCCAGGGGGACGGGGAGGAGGATGAGAATGAGCCCAGGTGGACGGGGAGGAGGATGAGAATGAGCCCAGGGGGACGGGGAGGAGGATGAGAATAAGCCCAGGGGGACGGGGAGGAGGATGAGAATGAGCCCAGGGAGATAGGAAGGAGGATGAGAATGAGCCTGAGGGGAGGATGAGAATGGGCCCAGGGGGACAGGGGGAGGATGAGAATGAGGCTATGGGGATGGGGGGATGAGAATGATCCCTGGGGAGGATAGGAATGAGTCCAGGGGGAGGGGGAGGAGGATGAGAATGAGCCCAGGGGATGGGGAGGATGAGAAAGAGCCCAGCGGGACGGGGAGGAGGATGAGAATGAGCCCAGGGGGACGGGGAGGAGGATGAGAATGAGCCCAGGGGGACAGGGAGGAGGATGAGAATAAGCCCAGGGGGCGGGGAGGAGGATGAGAATGAGCCCAGGGAGATAGGAAGGAGGATGAGAATGAGCCTGAGGGGAGGATGAGAATGGGCCCAGGGGGACAGGGGGAGGATGAGAATGAGGCTATGGGGATGGGGGATGAGAATGATCCCTGGGGAGGATAGGAATGAGTCCAGGGGGAGGGGGGGATGAGAATGAGCACATATTGGGCCATTATACAGTATGGGGCCATTATACCATATGCAGCAGTATATGGGGCCATTATACTGTATGCATCATCACGTGGGGCCATTATACTGTTTGCAGCATCATGTGGGGCCATTATACAGTATGGAGCAGTATATGGGGCCATTATACTGTATGCAGCATCATGTGGGGCCATTATACTGTATGAAGCAGTATATGAGACCATTATACTGTATGCAGCATCATGTGGGGCCATTATACTGTATGTAGCATCACATAGTAACATAGTTTTGAAGGCTGAAGGAAGACCTTATGTCCATCTAGTTCAGCCTATTTTTAGTGCAGCTGTTCTGCATTGTTGATCCTGGGGAAGGCAAAAAATCCACAGAGTAGAAGCCAATTTTCTCCATAGGGAAAAAAATTCCTTCCCCTAAGCTGGGTCAACCATCTACCTATAATATTCCGTTATTCGTAACCTTCTATACTGTTACTCACAAGAAAAGCATCCATTCCTTTCTTAAATTCATTCAGTGAGTTGGCCATCACCACTTCCTCAGGAAGAGAATTCCAGAGCGTCACTGCTCTTACCGTGAAGAACCCTCTTCTATGCTGGTGCAGAAATTGTCTTTCCTCCAAACGAAGAGAATGCCCCCTTGTTCTTGTCACAGTCCTTGGTACAAACAGTTCATTGGAGAGATCTCGGTATTGCCCTCTGATATACTTGTACATATATATTAAGTCTCCCCTAAGTCTTCTCTTTTCTAGAGTAAATAGACCTAATTTTGATAACCTTTCTGGGTATTGTAGTGAACCAACTCCATTTATCATTTTAGTAGCCCGCCTTTGAACCCTTTCAAGTTCAGTAATGTCTTTTTTAAGCACCGGTGTCCAAAATTGCACACAATACTCCAAGTGTGGTCTGATGAGTGATTTGTACAGAGGGAGAATTATGTTTTCATCTCGTGTCCCCAGACCTCTTCTAATGCATCCCATGACTCTATTTGCTTTGGTGGCAGCTGCCTGACACTGGGTACTCCAATTTAGCTTCTTATTGTCTAAGATGCCTAAGTCTTTTTCCATGTCTGATTTCCTCAGCAGTTTCCCATTTAGTAAGTAATTGTAGCATCTGTTTCTCCTTCCCATGTGCATAACCTTACACTTATCTGTGTTAATCCTCATTTGCCATTTTTCAGCCCAATTCTCCAATTTACTCAAATCTGTCTGTAGTTGCAAACTGTCCTCCTTTGTGTTAACTACCTTACATAGTTTTGTATCATCTGCAAATACTGATATTTTACTGTGTAAGCCATCCACGAGATGATTAATAAATATATTAAATAGTAGGAGGCCCAATACAGAACCCTGTGGTACCCCACTAGTAACCCTGGCCCAATCTGAGTATGCCCCATTAATAACCACTCTTTGTTTTCTATCACTAAGCCAGCTATCTACCCATCTACACACATTTTCCCCTAGCCCAAGCTTTCTCATCTTACTTACCAATATTTTATGTGGGACAGTGTCAAATGCTTTAGAGAAGTCGAGATAAATGACATCCAATGATTCTCCTTGGTCCATTTGAGAGCTTACATCCTCATAGAAGCTGATCAGGTTAGTTTGACAGGAGCGATCCTTCATAAATCCATGTTGATATGGAGTTAAACATTTATTAACATTGAGATATTCCATAATGGTATCCCTTAGAAACCCTTCAAAAATTTTACCCACAACAGATGTTAAGCTTACCGGCCTATAGTTTCCAGGTTCCCTTTTACACCCCTTTTTGAATATTGGTACCACATTTGCTTGCCGCCAATCAAAAGGAACAGACACTGTTTCTATAGAGTCTTTAAATATAAGGAATAGAGAGGCCTGTCTATCACATTACTTAACTCCCTTAATACCCGAGGGTGAATGCCATCAGGGCCTGGTGATTTGTCAATTTTAATCTTACAAGGCGGTTCTGCACTTCTTCCTGGGTTAGGCAGGTAATACTTAATGGGGAGTTTACATTATCACTCTGCATTTCCCCTGGCAAATCCTTTTCCTGTGTGAACACTGTTGAGAAAAAAGTATTTAAAACATTTGCTTTTCCCACATCGCTCTCTATGATTTCACCCTCATTGTTCTTTAAAGGGTCGACACCATCAATTTTAATCATTTTACTGTTTATATAATTAAAGAATAATTTGGAGTTTGTTTAACTTTCCTTAGCAATGAGTCTCTCAGTTTCCACTTTTGCTAAATGTAATTGTTTTTTACACATTTTATTTTTTCTCTATAACTTTTTAATGCTTCTTCATTGCCTTCTTGTTTTAGCTTCTTAAATGCCTTGTTCTTGTTATTTATTGCCCTTTTAAATCCTTATTTAGCCACATTGGGGTTTTCCTGTTCCTAGCCCTTTTATTTCTGTACGGTATGGCTAGCTCGCAGTGGGTGTGTAAAACTGATTTAAATATTTCCGATTTATTCTCTGTGCTCCTATTTTTGAGGACATTGTCCCAATCAATTCGGCGAAGGTCCTCTCTAAGCTGATCAAACTTTGCTTTCCTGAAATTCAGCGTTTTTGTAACCCCCTTCCAAGGCACCTTACTGAAGGACAAGTGGAATTGTATTATATTGTGGTCACTGTTCCCTAGGTGCCCATCGACTCGTACTTCTGTTATTCTATCTGGCCTGTTGCTTAAAATTAAGTCCAGAAGGGCTGTCCCTCTAGTTGGGCCCTGCACAAGTTGTGACAGATAATTATCCTTGGTCACTGACAGAAATTGGTTTCCTTTCTGAGATACGCAGGTTTCAGTTTCCCAGTCTATGTCAGGGTAGTTGAAGTCCCCCATACTAATCACCTCATTGTGATTTGCTGCTTTGTCTACTTGTTTCAATAATCCATTTTCAGTGGTTTCTGTTATATTTGGTGGCTTATAACAAACCCCTATGAGGATTTTATTACTTTTCTCTCCTTGTATCTCCACCCATAGAGACTCCACCTCTTCATTTCCCTCTTGTTTATCTTCTCTTAGTGTGGGCTTTAAAGTGGACTTTATATATAGACAGACTCCACCCCCTTTCAATTTTTTACGATCCCTCCTAAACAAATCATATCCTTGCAGGTTAGCCGCCCAGTCATAGCTGTCGTCTAACCATGTCTCAGTTATTCCTACTATGTCGTATTTTTCCTCACACATTACCAACTCCAGATCTTCAATCTTATTGGTCAGGCTTCTTGCTTTGGTCAACATGCAGGAAAGAAGTTTTGCTTCATGTTCCTTAGCTTCCTTCTGAGTACCCTGTCTTGGGTTCTCTTTACCACATCTAGTATCCTTGATTAGTTTGTCCTTCTGCTGCATGTTCTTGTCTGCTGTTTTTCCTCCCATCCCCTCTTCTTCTAGTTTAAAGCCCTCCTGATGAGTGTGGCAAGTCTTCTGGCGAATGTGTGTTTCCCAGGTTTTGTGAGGTGTATCCCATCTCTTGTGAGAAGTCCATCGTAGAGGTAATTCACTCCATGGTCCAAGAATCCAAATCCTTGCTGCCTGCACCACCGTCGTAGCCAGTTGTTCACCTCTAGTATCCTATTCCAACTTCTGATACCATGGCCATCGACTGGGAGGATTGATGAGAAAATAACCTGTACGTTCCGTTCCTTTATTTTCTTTCCCAGAATTTCAAAGTCTTCGCAGATAGTTGGTAGGTCATTTCTTGCCATGTCGTTTGTGCCTAGATGTATCAGTAGGAAAGGGTAGTCGTCCTTGGATTTGAGGATAGTTGGTATCCTGTTGGCCACATCCTTGATTTTTGCTCCTGGGAGGCAGCATACTTCTTGTGTGATTATGTCCGGCCTGCAGATAGTTGCCTCCGTGCCTCTTAGTAGTGAGTCGCCCACAACTACCACTCTCCTTTTTTTTCCGGACGCACTGCTTGTTGCTCGTGAGTGTTTTTGAGTGTCATTTGTTTCCGCTTTTGTTGACAGAGTAACTTCTTTTGTTGATAGTGTGGCTTCTCTTGTAGATACGGTATCATCCTGAGCTGTGCCATTTTCGTTCTCCAGCATGAGGGCTTCATATTGGTTGCTAAGCTGTGTGGGAGGTGATGACCACTTGATCCGTTTGCTTCTTTTCGTCACATGGTTCCACTTTCCAGCCTCTGTATGTGCTCTGAAGCTTTTCTCACTTTCCAAATCCTGAATGGTTGCTTCTACTTCATCCAAGAAGTCCTCATGTTCTTTAATTAACTTCAATGTTGCTATTCTTTCTTCCAGTCCCTGTACCTTTTCCTCTAAGAGGGCAACAAGTTTGCACTTCTGACAGGTAAAGTTGAGTTTTTGGGCCGGAAGATCCGTAAACATGTAGCATGTGTTGCAGGTGACCATGTGGATTTTCTTCTCTTCCATATTGCTGATGCAGGCTATGATGGGTGTAAACTGGTTTTGCGATGTTCTCAAACAGCGAGACCCGGCAAGTCCCAGTGATCGATCAGCTTAAGGCGACTCTTCTCCTCTTCCCAGAATGCACCGGAAATATGCAGATGAGCTTCCTGCTTCTCCAATCCCTGGTGGGACCATTATACTGTATGCAGCATCATGTGGGGCCATTATACAGTATGGGGCCATTATACTGTATGCAGCATCATGTGGAGCCATTATACAGTATGTATGGAGCAGTATATGGGGCGATTATACTGTATGCATCATCACATGAGGCCATTATACTGTATGCAGCATCATGTGGGGCCATTATACAGTATGGAGCTGTATATGGGGCCATTATACTGTTTGCAGCATCATGTGGGGCCATAATACTGTATGCAGCATCATGTGGGGTCATTATACTGTATGCAGCATCATGTGGGGCCATTATACCGTATGCAGCATCATGTGGGGCCATTATACTGTATGCAGCATCATATGGGGCCATTATACTGTATGAAGCATCATGTGGGGCCATTATACCGTATGAAGCAGTATATGGGGCCATTATACTGTATGCATCATCATGTGGGGCCATTATACAGTATGGAGCAGTGTATGGGGCCACTATACCGTATGAAGCATCATGTGGGGCCATTATACTGTAGAATGTAGTGCACAGCCTGGCGAGCCGGTCAGTCAAGTGAGACAGCTGCATAGAAATATATGCAGCTGTCACACTCGGGTCAGGAGAGCCGCTGGCCAGAATGTGCACTGTTCTGATCTCATTCCAGTTTATTTTTTTCAACTGTTTGACTGCGCCCCTACTTGTATATGTTTGAGGAAAAGGTGTGTGTAAATGGGTGTGGCTTAAAAAATGGGTGTGGTTTTCCTACACACAAACACAGAACCTGTTGTTAAAAAATTGAATTCCACCCCTGGGTGAAGCCATTTATTTTCAAACTACTGTGCTTTCTCTTTTTAAATCAATGACAACCCAAAACATCCAAATGACTCTGATCAAAAGTTCACATACCCTGGTGATTTTTGTCTGATAACATGCACAGAAGTTGACACAAACGAGTTTGAATGGCTATTAAAGGTCACAACCTCACCTGTGACCTGTTTGCTTGTAATCAGTGTGTGTGCATAAAAGCTGAGTCAGTTTCTGGGATCCAGACAGACTCTTGCATCTTTCATCCAGCCACCAACGGTTCTCGATTGTGAGTCATGGGAAAAGCAAAAGAATTGTCAATGGATCTACGGGAAAAGGTAGTTGAACTGTATAAAACAGGAAAGGGATACAAAAAGATATCCAAAGAATTGATAATGCCAGTCAGCAGCGTTTAAACTGTGATTAACAAATGGAAAATCAGGGGCTCTGTGAAAACAAAACCACGGTCAGGTAGACCAACAAAAATGTTGTCTACAACTGCCATAAAAATTGTTCGGGATGCAAAGAAAAACTCACAAATAACATCAGCTATAATACAGGACTCTGAAAACTAGCGGTGTGGTTGTTTCAAGATGCACAATAAGGAGGCACTTGAAGAAAACTAGGCTACATGGTTGATTCACCAGAAGAAAGCCATTACTATGCAAATGCCACAAAGTATCTCGCCTACAATACGCAAAACAGCACAGAAACAAGCCTCAAAACTTCTGGAACAAAGTAATTTGAAGTGATGAGACCAAAGTTGAACTTTTTGGCCACATGCATAAAAGTTACATTTGGAGAGAGGCTTCAACAAGGCCAATGATGAAAGGAACAACATTCCTACTCTAAAGCACGGAGATAGATTGCCGATATTTTGGGGATGTGTGAGCTACAAAGGCACAGGAAACTTGGTCAAAGTTGAAGGAAAGATGAATGCAGCACGTTATCAGCAAATACTGGAGGCAAATTTGCACTCTCCAGCCCGGAAGCTGAACATGGGACGTACTTGGACGTTCCAACATGACAAAGATCCAAAACACAAGGCCAAGTCGACCTGTCATTGGTTACAGCAGAACAAAGTGAAGGTTCAGTCTTCTGACCTCATTATCATTGAGCCACTATGGGGAAATCTTAAACGTGCAGTTCATGCTAGACAGCCCAGGAATTTACAGGAACTGGAGGCTTTTTGCCATGAAGAGTGGGCAGCTTTACCATCTGAGAAAATAATGAACCTCACCCACAACTACCACAAAAGACATCAAGCTGTCATTGATATTAGAGGGTTAAGATATGGGGTATGTGATCTTTTGAGCAGGGTCATTTGGATGTTTGGGGTTCTCATTTTGATTTAAAAAGAGCAAGCACAATAGTTTGACAATAAATGGCTTCACCCAACAACCAACCATGAGTGGAGAAAAAGTTTTGGTGTTATCATTCATATCCTCTGAAAAAAGGCCAGGAAAGCAAAAATTCTGCCGGGGTATGTTAACTTTTGAGCACAACTGAATGTATGGAGGAATGGGACAAAATCCCTGCTGCAGTGTCTGCAAACTTGTTCAAGAACCACAGGAAATGTCTGACCTCTCTAATTGCAAACAAAGGTTTCTGTACCAAATATTAAGTCCTGTTTTTTCTATTGTATCAAATACTTATTTCATGCAATAAAATGCAAATTAATTATGTAAAACTCATACAATGTGTTGTTCTGGATTTTTTTAAAAGATTCTGTCTTTCACAGTTGAAGTGTACCTACAATAAAAATTACATTTGTAGGTGGGAAAACGTGTAAAATTGTCAGTGTATCAAATACTTATTTTCCTCACTCTATACCACGGTACGGTCACTGCTAACTAGGGCTTTGGAGTTGGTAACCTGAACCTTCAACTTCTCAATTTCCTTTACTCCTGACTCCGACTCCACAGTTCTGCCACACTACTGAGCATGTACATAAAGTGCAGCACAGATTCATCTCAACTAACAGCCGAGATCCTTAAATCAGGAATAGAACAGACATTTATAGGAGATTTTATTAATTTCCCTAATTCTTATGAAAAAATTTACAGCACATACAGCATTGAACTACTGTACTCATTTTATTATATATTTTAGAAGTTGGTCCATTTTATGCTGACTCAGACTCGGACTCCACCAAAATGGACACCCACTTCAACTCCACAACTCTGACTCCACAGCCCTGCTGCTAACTCAAATGATAATCCAACAGCTACTCGCTGCCATCACCAATCGTTTTTTACAGCCCAACCAGACACCTGGTTTCTGGTAGCGTATAGCTTTCAGGAGTGTGGTTTACAGAACAAAAAGAACAGAACTATTAAATTTTATATTTAATCCAGAAGGATAGGCAGTGTTCATGAAAATATATATACAAAAGATTTTACAAAGGTGACAAAACAATGCAGCTTATACAATTACATAAAATACAATGGATTAACATAGAAACTTACTATGCTGGTCACAGAGATGACTCAGCTTAGCGAAGGAATGCACTTTAATTGGAAACGTCCAGTGAATGTGGATCATGCATACACTGATATGTATTTCTCTGCATGGAACCCTTGCTCTTTTATCAGCACCTTAGTTACACTGACACATTTCCTTCTTGATGACTCAAAACAGTGATGGTCATGGGATGTGGCTTCAGTTTCTGAAAATTATGATATTTCCAACTTTCACAACATTCACCATATCTTCACTCCTGACGATCACAGGCAGTTGGTATCGCCGTCATATTTTTTATTGGGATTTTACCTTTTCATAGATAGGAAACATGGCATGGGTGTTGTTAGTGATATGGCCACTTTTGATTTTGGGCTTATAAGCAGGTGTCACAGTTATAAAATTCATATTCTTTCCCTATTACTCCTGAAATTGAAAATGTATGTCCCATCACTACATCATTATTTGTAAGCCAAAACCAGGAGTGGAACAATCAGAGGAAAAGTATAATAGAAACACGTCACCACTAGAGTTGAGCGACTTTTGTTTTTTTAGGGTCGAGTTTCGTTTCGTGAAACCCGACTTTTCCAAAAGTCGGGTCGAGCAAGATCGGCCGATTATAGGGAAATGTCGGGGTCGTCCCGAAACACGAAACCCAATGTAAGTCAATGGGGAATAAAAGTCGGCAGTGAGAGGAGGACAGGAAACACACCTACAGTGCTCATTTGAATGCCAAAAGCATCAATTCTTCTTACTTAAGCTTGTCAACCTTAATTAACTTCATAATCCAAGTTACGCACTGAAAAATGAGGGTTATTTGACTAAAGTTGGGGGGGTAGGGCTGGCTCCAGGTTTTCATGTGCCCTGGGCGAAAGAGCACCCCTTTAACACATACCACAACTCATCATGCTCCGATACACCAGAGAAATAGCGGTATAGTACAATGAAAAATACTTCACTTTTTACGTCTCATGACGAGGCCCATCTATTTCTCCATACAGAATCATTGGTCCCATATAATGTTTGAAACAGTATAGGATGAGCTCCACATAATGCTACAGTATATGTTGGTCCCCATGGATGAAGCTCCACTGTCTTATGGGCCCAAATAATGCTCCAAACATAATGGGCCCCATTTCTAATGCTCTAGTGTATAATGGGCCCTGTAAATGCTGCTCCAGTGTCTGATGTCCACCTTTGGAATGTTCCAGTGTATGGTGGGCCCCATCTATCATTCTCCAGAGTATAGTGCTCCCCAAAAATTGCTGTCCCAACATTGAAAACAATCAAATAAGTCTCCTCGCTAGGGAATCCCTGTACTAGTCTGGACTCCTCGTCGTCCCCATCTTCCATCTCACTGCACAGTATTTCAACCTTGCAAGTGCTGTGATCCTGAGCAAGCAGGGGGGGCCCACTCGTTGGCGACGGCACTGGCACAGGGGCCCTGATAGTACGGTGGTGTGTTTGATGGCGGGTGGGCCGAACCTGCACTTTCATCTGCAGCTTCCTCTTTGTCACCGTGTAAGATGGAACTGTATATGGGAAGGGTAACCTGAGTTTCATCAGGGTCAGATTCAGGCCGTGTAGCATGCGAGGGGAATGTAGTGGTCTGGGTCAATGTACCAGCAGATTCATCGAACAGTGGCTGGGCATCAGTGCACTTGTGTCGCCCCCAGGAATACGGTCACCACAGTGGCATTACCTTCCTCCTAGGGAGTGTGATGTCATGCTTGGGAGCAACGAAGGATCTCTCTAGCAGGTTAACTGATTGGGCGGCGTTATTCCCACGAGTCATGACCCTCCAAACAGCGTTCATGAAGGCAAAGTGTTTGTTTTACGTGGGCAGTATGGTTGCAAAGCTGAACCTTAAAGGAATGTCCAGAAGGGCACCACCAGGAGTGGAGCCTACGGTTAAATTCGACTCCACCTGGGAAACCTCAACCATGCCAGCTACAGAAAAGATGCACACATTGCAAGCTTAATTCCGTTAACGAACGAGACTCCGTCATGCCCCGCGGTCCGAGTCGGCTTACTAGAGGGACACGTGAGGCTCTGGCACATGAGATTGGCCAATAACTGGTGTGTCATGCCCTTACATGTCCGTGGCTGCATGTGCGCTACACTGAAAAGGCCAGCGTTTGTCGCTTACAGGTGCAGATAACCCGCTGAACAACGTTAGTGATGGGGATCACTGATTACAATTATTACCCGCAAACGATGATTTCCCAGTAAGTGCAGGTCAACCGCAGTTCCGGAATTAGGCCTAACCGTCATTCCTGAAAAAATGAAAAACTTACTTGTGCAAACCACAGGTGCTGTAGCTTGCTTAACAGCTCGCCAGCCGTTCTCACGCCCAGTATGGATTACACGTGATTGCACAAAGGTGAGAAAGAGTACTGTATCCCCGGATAACATGTATGGATAGCGTACACATTCAAAATATATGTCTATACATCAGGAGGCAGGCTCAGACGGTGTTAGGCCCAGTATGGCTTGCACGTGATTGCACAAAGGTGAGAAAGGGTACCGTATCCCCGGATAACATGTATGGATAGCGTACACATTCAAAAGATATGTCTATACATCAGGAGGCAGGCTCAGACGGTGTCAGGCCCAGTATGGATTGCACGTGATTGCACAAAGGTGAGAAAGGGTACCGTATCCCCGGATAACATGTATGGATAGCGTACACATTCAAAAGATATGTCTATACATCAGGATGCAGGCTCAGACGGTGTCAGGCACAGTATGGATTTGACGGCCCAGACTAAACAGCGGAGGAGCAGGGAGAGGTAAAGATTGCAAATGCTGGGGCCCTGCCCAAGCAAGGGGGGCCCACTCGTGGGCGTCGGTACTGGCACTGGGCCCCTCATAGTACGGCGGTGTGTCTGACGGCGGGTGTGCACCACCACCGCCAGAGACACTTGATTGCACTATGAGGGACCCTGTGCCAGTGCCCACGCCCAAGAGTCGGCCTACCAACCTGTCCAGGGCAACGGCACTCGCACGGTGTCGTGCGCTAGGTGGTGACCCCGGCCATGGGGGGGGGGAGGCAGCACAGTTAGGGAGTTTTAGAAAGTGGCATATGTTGATGTTGGACATTCAGCTGATGCAAAAGCCGAAATAGGTCAAGTCCCAGGAAGAGGTGGACCAAAGCAAGCCATTTTTCTGTCACCCTATGTGTCATCAGGGGAAGGTGGGACAAAATCCTTGGAAACCCATGCATGGTTCATTTTAATGAAGGTTAGATCATCCACATTTTGGGTTAACAGACGGGTCTTTTTTTCTGTCAGGATTGATCCAGCTGCACTGAAGACTCTTTCCGATAGCACACTTGCAGTTGGGCAAGCGAGCTCCTGTAAGGCATATTGTGCCAATTCGGGCCAGGTGTCCAGTTTAGCGACCCAATAGTCAAAGGGGAATGACCTGTGTGGGAGAACATCGATATGGGAGGAAAAGTAGTTTGTAACCATAGTTGACAACTGCTGTCTCCTGTCACTTTCCATCGATGCTGTATTACCAGTTGTGTGAGCGGTACTTGAAAAATCAGTCCACAACATTGTCATGAAACCCCTGTCTCCAACGCCACTTCTGCTGTGTGCACCATGAACACCTCTGCCAAGCTGCCCCCGGCCCGTACGGCTCGTGTGAGAACCATCACCGCTGCTGTGTGCTGGGAATGCCTCAAGCAACCGATTTACCAGAGTTGCTTGTTTATTAGCCAATATAAGGTCAAGGTTCTCGTGTGGCATGATGTTTTGTAATTTGCCTTTATAGCGTGGATCCAGGATGCTGGCCAACCAGTAGTCGTCATTAGAGTTGAGCGAAACGGGTCGAAAAATTTCAAAAGTCGCCGACTTTTGGCAAAGTCGGGTTTCATGAAACGAAACCCGACCCTAGGATGAGGTCGGCCACGAGGTCGGCGACTTACGCGCCAAAGTCGCGTTTCAAAAGTTTGTTTTGCGCTCTTTTTCAGCCAATCAGGATCCACGGACACTGTGGGCAACGTGATGACATAGGCACGGGTCACCACCATCTTTCAGAAGGGCATGCAAGTGATTGGCTTGCTTTGGGGGGCATCACAGGGGGTATAAAAGGGCGTGCACGCCGACAGCCATGTTACTCATGCTGATCTCAGAATAGGGAGAGCTGCTGCTGATGATGATTTTGTAGGGAGAGCGTTAGGCAGGGAAGAAGACACCAAAAATTGCTTCTGCTGCTAGCGATTGTGCCTGTACAACACACCAGTCACTGTGTGTGCAGTGCAAGGGGAGGCTATATAGTGGTGTATCAGTGGTGTTGGTTGTTGGGCTGCCTTCTAAGGCTTCCTGACATTCCTGCATTGCTGTTTACCCACTGCTCCGCAAACTGCTTTTTTAAAAGCAATCCCAATTTTTTTTTTTGTCCTGCTGAGAAGAAAAAAAAACTGCTTCTGCTGCTAGCGATTTTGCCTGTACAACACATCAGTCACTGTGTGTGCAGTGCAAGGGGAGGCTATATAGTGGTGTATCAGTGGTGTTGGTTGCTGGGCTGCCTTCTAAGGCTTCCTGACATTCCTGCATTGCTGTTTACCCACTGCTCCGCAAGCTGCTTTTTTAAAAGCAGTCCCAATTTTTTTTTTTGTCCTGCTGAGGTACTGAGCGTGCATTTTTTCACACCATACAGCGGTGTACGCTCCTCACACAGTACCGTGTAACGGCTGTTATCACAGCCACAGTGAAGCTATCAGTGTGTCACTCTGTGAGAATAAAACGAGGACATGTTCCGTTCTTACAGACCTGCACTCTAGGGAGATTCCTATTCTGCCCAATTCTACATACACCTTGTAGTTTGTGATACACTAGCCAATTTCTGCCTGTGACATAGCGCTGTGATATTCAGTGGGCCTCACACAATCCATAAGTGTCCAGTGTCCACAAGTGTCTGCTGAAATTCAAAATCTCCCTTATCCTCTAGTCACTTTTGTCACAGCTGTGCCATCGAGCCTGTGACATAGCGCTCAGATATCAGTGGGCCTCACACAATCCAAAAGTGTCCAGTGTCCACAAGTGTCTGCAGAAATTCAAAATCTCCCTTATCCTCTCGTCACTTTTGTCACAGCTGTGCCATCGAGCCTGTCACATAGCGCTCAGATATTCATTGGGCCTCACACAATCCAGAAGTGTCCAGTGTCCACAAGTGTCTGCAGAAATTCAAAATCTCCCTTATCCTCTCGTCACTTTTGTCACAGCTGTGCCATCGAGCCAGTCACATAGCGCTCAGATATTCATTGGGCCTCACACAATCCAAAAGTGTCCAGTGTCCACAAGTGTCTGCAGAAATTCAAAATCTCCCTTATCCTCTAGTCACTTTGGTCACAGCTGTGCCATCGAGCCTGTGATAGAGCGCTCAGATATTCAGTGGGCCTCACACAATCCAAAAGTGTCCAGTGTCCACAAGTGTCTGCAGAAATTCAAAATCTCCCCTGTCCTATAGACACCTTGTACCTTGTTTTACATTACTATATAGTTTGTTGGATTTTGTCTACATTTCTACCAAAAATGAGGAAGGCTGGTGGAAGAGGCCGTGGAATTGGGCGGGGGTTGGCAGCTGGTAATGATGGTGTTGGTGGTGGATCTGATGGTAGTGGCAAGAGCAAAATAGGACCGAATGCAGGAGGTGTTGAGCCTGCGTCATTGTCTGGCTACATAAGGCCTCAAACGCTTAGTTTTCTAGGAGTTGGCAAACCGTTTTTAAAGCCAGAGCATCAGGAAAAAGTTTTGTCTTACATTGCTGACTCAGCCTCCAGCTCTATCGCCTCCTCTTCTTCAGTTGTAAAAAGTAAAAGCACTGAGTCATCATTGGAGGCTCATGTTCATGAACCACACCTTTCCTTGTGTCCTTCACCCCAACCAAGATTGAAGGATGACGCAGGCCATACTACTGATTACTCCATGGAGCTGTTTTCACATACCATGCCTGGATTATCAAGTGAAATGGTGAATTACCCAGGCCAAGATGAATCTGACATGGAGTGCACTGATGCACAGCCGCTGATGGATGATTCTGCTGGTACATTCACTCAGAGCACTACATTGTCCTCGCAGTGTACAGAGCCAGATTCTGACCCTGATGAGACTCAGGTGCCCCTTCCCGCACACTTTACCACCATACATGGTGACACAGAGGAAGGTGCACATGACATAGAAGAGGAGGTGATGGATGACCCAGTTGTTGACCCAGATTGGCATCCATTGGGGGAAGAGGGTGCTGCTTCCAATAGCTCAGATGAGGAGTATCCACAGCAGACATCGACATCGCAACAGCTGGTATCTGGCAGGCCCGGAGCACTCCAAAGACAGGTTCCAAACATCAAAAGAGTTGCTGGACAGCTTGTCCAGAGGGTCAAAAGATCACAGTGTGCTAGGCCGCAAAATGTCTGCCAAAGTAGGAAGAGTGCAGTGTGGCACTTTTTTTAACAAAATCCTCATGATCAGGTCAAGGTTATCTGTAAGAAGTGCGCAAAGACCTTTAGCCGAGGGAAAAATCTGAAAAATTTGAATACCAGTTGCATGCTTAGACATTTAACCAGCATGCACTTGCAAGCGTGGACACAGCACCAAACCTCAAGTGCCACATGTGCAACTGATCACAACGAAGGTAGTCAGCAACGCTACATTGTTTCCCCCACTGTAAGCCCACCGGTTAGCACAGCAGCAAATGTTGAGGTGTCGTTGCAAGGCCACAGCAGTCAGGGAATCCCACTGTTATATCAACGAAAGACTGATTCTAGGCCATCAGAAAGAACACCAACTCCATCACCATCATCAACCCTCTCTCAGTCCGCCCTGTCCACCGCTACTTCCACCATATGCAGCTCTCAAGTCCAGCTCACCCTCCCAGACACTATGAGTAGGTCAAGAAAGTACTCAGTCTCTCATCCGCGTACACTGGGTTTGAACGCCCACATTGCCAAACTAATCTCGTTTGAGATGATGCCCTTTCGGTTGGTGGAAAGCGCAGCTTTCCGCGAACTCATGGCCTATGCAGTACCACGCTATGACCTACCCAGTCTCCACTTCTTCTCTCGCAAAGCCATCCCAGCCCTCCACCATCATGTGAAAGACCGCATTGTCCATGCACTCAAGCAGTCAGTGAGCGGAAAGGTGCACCTCACAACTGATGCATGGTCCAGTCGGCATGGCCAGGGCCGTTACGTGTCCATCACTGCGCACTGGGTTAATGTGGTGGATGCAGGGTCCACAGGGGACAGCGGTGGTGGGACAGTGCTGCCTAGCCCACGGTATAGGAAACAGTTGGCTGTAGGCGTTCGACCCTCCTCCTCCTCCTCCTCCTCCTCCAGAAGCGAAAGCTCGTCCACAGAGCGCAGTCGTACGAGCACTCCATCTGCAGCTGCCACTGTTGCACACGAGGTGTCCCCCTATCGAGCAGCTAGTGGAAAGCGTCAGCAGGCAGTGTTGCAGATGATGTGTTTGGGCGACAGACACACCGCCGAGGTGCTGGCCGAGTACTTTCAGCGACAAAATGAGTCATGGCTGGGCAGTGTACATCTTGAGGCAGGCAAGGTAGTTAGTGATAACGGGCGTAATTTTGTGGCAGCCATAGCCCTTTCAAAACTCAGCCACATACCTTGCTTGGCTCACACCTTGAACCTGGTGGTGCAGTGCTTCCTCAAAAATTATCCGGAGTTAACAGCCCTGCTCCAGAAGGTGCGAAGACTGTGCACGCACATCCGCCGGTCGCCTGTACACTCCGTTTGTATGCAGAAGCTGCAGCGATTGCTCCACCTTCCCAACCACCGCCTCATTATCGACATTGCAACAAGGTGGAACTCCACCCTGCACATGGTGGAGCGGCTGTGCGAGCAGAGGCAGGCCATAATGCATTTGTGGGAGGATACACGGCCAGGCACTTTGAGAGCAGACATGGAGTTGACCGGTGTGCAGTGGTCGAAGCTGAAAGACCTCTGTAAAGTCCTTCAGTGTTTTGAGGAAGGCACACGGCTGGTAAGTGCAGACGACGCCATCCTAAGCATGAGCATCCCACTTATGCATCTGCTCATGCAAACTTTGACGCACCTTAAGGAGAAGGCTTCTGCAGCCAATGTTGATGAGGAGGAAGAGGAGGAGGGAATCCTTGATGACATTCAGCCATTGTCTGCTCAGGGACCTCTCCTGGACGAGGTGGAGGAAGAAGAGGAGGAGGAGGAGGATGATGGGGATGATTAATTAGGGGAGGAGGATGCATCTCCTGGGGCAAGTGAAAATGTTGGTGTGGCAAGGTCTGGTACAGGGTTTGTGCGTGACTGGAGGGATGTGGATTTGCCAGAAAGTGCTCCTCCAACCAGCACTCGCAGTGCATCATTGACACCGGGAACATTGGCCCACATGTCAGATTATGCCTTGCAGATCCTAAAAAGGGACCCCCGCATTGCCAAAATGATGAACGATGACGACTACTGGTTGGCCAGCATCCTGGATCCACGCTATAAAAGCAAATTACAAAACATCATGCCACAGGAGAACCTTGACCTAATATTGGCTAATAAACAAGCAACTCTGGTAAATCGGTTGCTTGAGGCATTCCCAGCACACAGCAGCGGTGATGGTTCTCACACGAGCCGTACGGGCCGGGGGCAGCTTGGCAGAGGTGTTCGTGGTGCACACAGCAGAAGTGGCGTTGGAGACAGGGGTTTCATGACAATGTTGTGGACTGATTTTTCAAGTACCGCTCACACAACTGGTAATACTGCATCGATGGAAAGTGACAGGAGACAGCAGTTGTCAACTATGGTTACAAACTACTTTTCCTCCCATATCGATGTTCTCCCACACAGGTCATTCCCCTTTGACTATTGGGCCGCTAAACTGGACACCTGGCCTGAATTGGCACAATATGCCTTACAGGAGCTCGCTTGCCCAGCTGCAAGTGTGCTATCGGAAAGAGTCTTCAGTGCAGCTGGATCAATCCTGATAGAAAAAAGGACCCGTCTGTCAACCCAAAATGTGGATGATCTAACCTTCATTAAAATGAACCACGCATGGGTTTCCAAGGATTTTGTCCCACCTTCCCCTGATGACACATAGGGTGACAGAAAAATGGCTTGCTTTGGTCCACCTCTTCCTGGGACTTGACCTATTTCACCTTTTGCATCAGCTGAATGTCCAACATCAACATATGCCACTTTCTAAAACTCCCTAACTGTGCTGCCTCCCCCCCCATGGCCGAGGTCACCACCTAGCGCACGACACCGTGCGAGTGCCGTTGCCCTGGACAGGTGGGTAGGCCGACTCTTGGGCGCGGGCACTGGCACAGGGTCCTTCATAGTGCAATCAAGTGTCTCTGACGGTGGTGGTGCACACCCGCCGTCAGACACACCGCCGTACTATGAGGGGCCCAGTGCCAGTACCGACGCCCACGAGTGGGCCCCCCTTGCTTGGGCAGGGCCCCAGCATTTGCAATCTTTACCTCTCCCTGCTCCTCCGCTGTGTAGTCTGGGCCGTCAAATCCATACTGTGCCTGACACCGTCTGAGCCTGCCTCCTGATGTATAGACATATATTTTGAATGTGTACGCTATCCATACATGTTATCCAGGGATACGGTACCCTTTCTAACCTTTGTGCAATCACGTGCAATCCATACTGGGCCTAACACCGTCTGAGCCTGCCTCCTGATGTATAGACATATATTTTGAATGTGTACGCTATCCATACATGTTATCCGGGGATACGGTACCCTTTCTAACCTTTGTGCAATCACGTGCAATCGATACTGGGCCTAACACCGTCTGAGCCTGCCTCCTGATGTATAGGCATATATTTTGAATGTGTACGCTATCCATACATGTTATCCGGGGATACGGTACCCTTTCTAACCTTTGTGCAATCACGTGCAATCCATACTGGGCCTAACACCGTCTGAGCCTGCCTCCTGATGTATAGACATATATTTTGAATGTGTACGCTATCCATACATGTTATCCGGGGATACGGTACCCTTTCTAACCTTTGTGCAATCACGTGCAATCCATACTGGGCCTAACACCGTCTGAGCCTGCCTCCTGATGTATAGACATATATTTTGAATGTGTATGCTATCCATACATGTTATCCGGGGATACGGTACCCTTTCTAACCTTTGTGCAATCACGTGCAATCCATACTGGGCCTAACACCGTCTCAGCCTGCCTCCTGATGTATAGACATATATTTTGAATGTGTACGCTATCCATACATGTTATCTGGGGATACGGTACCCTTTCTAACCTTTGTGAAATTGTCATGATCCAGTGTTGGATCTGGCGGTATTAAATTGACAAAGTGAACTTTTTTTTACTTTGTCAGGTTCTGGTGTCTTGACTGTCCCCGGTGGTGGTGAGTGGTATCGCACCTTAGCTTTAGTTTTAGGTTAATGTGCACGTTAATTACATGACAGGTGTTAGGCTCTATAAAGGACAGCCAGGGGTTTTCAATCACTGTTGGTGTTAGTTGTTCATTTGCAACCAACCTTGGTGGTGGAAGGAGCTGAAGAGAGTGCTCGGCTCAATCTGAGTCCTGGTGTGGAAGGAGTCACAGAAGGGAGTTCTTGGCAGCTATTCAGGAGAAAGGCTGCAGTCGGTCGCTGGACTCTGTGCTGGAGCTTTAGCACAGAGAGAGCTAAGTTTTCTTTTTCGCCTGTTTGTGACTTTCCTTATGTGTGTTCTAGTGCAGTGGTGGGATTAGTCTCCGCACCGACCTATTCCCTAGTTAGGGTTTAGGTTTAGGGCTTGCTAGGGTATTAAGGCACGCGTGCGGCGACAGGTGAGGAGCCTGTATAGGGAATGTGAGGAGAGCAGGGACACTGGCTCAGGGGAGCTTAGGAGGTCTCCACGTCCCCCATTCCCTATCGCAGGGCCCACCACTGTAATTGTTCCCTGTGTTTACCCTTATTATTTAAATTCGCCAGCTGGAGGTGGGGTATCGAGTTTTACGTGTATTTCTTAAATTCGCCAGCTGGAGGCGGTATATCCGGCTGCACGTCCCATTATTGTTTAAATTCGCCCTGCTGGAGGCGCTGTATCCAGGATCACGTGTGTCATAAATTCGCCCTGCTGGAGGCGCTGTGTCCAGTCACACGTGATCATTACAGAAATCACGTGCAATCCATACTGGGCCTAACACCGTCTGAGCCTGCCTCCTGATGTATAGACATATATTTTGAATGTGTACGCTATCCATACATGTTTTCCGTGGATACGGTACCCTTTCTAACCTTTGTACAATCACGTGCAATCCATACTGGGCCTAACACCGTCTGAGCCTGCCTCCTGATGTATAGACATATATTTTGAATGTGTACGCTATCCATACACGTTATCTGGGGATACGGTACCCTTTCTAACCTTTGTACAATCACGTGCAATCCATACTGGGCCTAACACCGTCTGAGCCTGCCTCCTGATGTATAGACATATATTTTGAATGTGTACGCTATCCATACATGTTATCCGGGGATACGGTACCCTTTCTAACCTTTGTGCAATCACGTGCAATCCATACTGGGCCTAACACCGTCTGAGCCTGCCTCCTGATGTATAGACATATATTTTGAATGTGTACGCTATCCATACATATTATCCGGGGATACGGTACCCTTTCTAACCTTTGTGCAATCACGTGCAATCCATACTGGGCCTAACACCGTCTGAGCCTGCCTCCTGATGTATAGACATATATTTTGAATGTGTACGCTATCCATACATGTTATCCGGGGATACGGTACCCTTTCTAACCTTTGTGCAATCACGTGCAATCCATACTGGGCCTAACACCGTCTGAGCCTGCCTCCTGATGTATAGACATATATTTTGAATGTGTACGCTATCCATACATGTTATCCGGGGATACGGTACCCTTTCTAACCTTTGTGCAATCACGTGCAATCCATACTGGGCCTAACACCGTCTGAGCCTGCCTCCTGATGTATAGACATATATTTTGAATGTGTACGCTATCCATACATGTTATCCGGGGATACGGTACCCTTTCTAACCTTTGTGCAATCACGTGCAATCCATACTGGGCCTAACACCGTCTGAGCCTGCCTCCTGATGTATAGACATATATTTTGAGTGTGTACGCTATCCATACATGTTATCTGGGGATACGGTACCCTTTCTAACCTTTGTGAAATTATCATGATCCAGTGTTGGATCTGGCGGTATTAAATTGACAAAGTGACCTTTTTTTACTTTGTCAGGTTCTGGTGTCTTGACTGTCCCCGGTGGTGGTGAGTGGTATCGCACCTTAGCTTTAGTTTTAGGTTAATGTGCACGTTAATTACATGACAGGTGTTAGCCTCTATAAAGGACAGCCAGGGGTTTTCAATCACTGTTGGTGTTAGTTGTTCATTTGCAACCAACCTTGGTGGTGGAAGGAGCTGAAGAGAGTGCTCGGCTCAATCTGAGTCCTGGTGTGGAAGGAGTCACAGAAGGGAGTTCTTGGCAGCTATTCAGGAGAAAGGCTGCAGTCGGTCGCTGGACTCTGTGCTGGAGCTTTAGCACAGAGAGAGCTAAGTTTTCTTTTTCGCCTGTTTGTGACTTTCCTTATGTGTGTTCTAGTGCAGTGGTGGGATTAGTCTCCGCACCGACCTATTCCCTAGTTAGGGTTTAGGTTTAGGGCTTGCTAGGGTATTAAGGCACGCGTGCGGCGACAGGTGAGGAGCCTGTATAGGGAATGTGAGGAGAGCAGGGACACTGGCTCAGGGGAGCTTAGGAGGTCTCCACGTCCCCCATGCCCTATCGCAGGGCCCACCACTGTAATTGTTCCCTGTGTTTACCCTTATTATTTAAATTCGCCAGCTGGAGGCGGGGTATCCAGTTTTACGTGTATTTCTTAAATTCGCCAGCTGGAGGCGGTATATCCGGCTGCACGTCCCATTATTGTTTAAATTCGCCCTGCTGGAGGCGCTGTATCCAGGATCACGTGTGTCATAAATTCGCCCTGCTGGAGGCGCTGTGTCCAGTCACACGTGATCATTACAGAAATCACGTGCAATCCATACTGGGCCTAACACCGTCTGAGCCTGCCTCCTGATGTATAGACATATATTTTGAATGTGTACGCTATCCATACATGTTTTCCGGGGATACGGTACCCTTTCTAACCTTTGTGCAATCACGTGCAATCCATACTTGGCCTAACACCGTCTGAGCCTGCCTCCTGATGTATAGACATATATTTTGAATGTGTACGCTATCCATACATGTTATCTGGGGATACGGTACCCTTTCTAACCTTTGTGCAATCACGTGCAATCCATACTGGGCCTAACACCGTCTGAGCCTGCCTCCTGATGTATAGACATATATTTTGAATGTGTACGCTATCCATACATGTTATCCAGGGATACGGTACCCTTTCTAACCTTTGTGCAATCACGTGCAATCCATACTGGGCCTAACACCGTCTGAGCCTGCCTCCTGATGTATAGACATATATTTTGAATGTGTACGCTATCCATACATATTATCCGGGGATACGGTACCCTTTCTAACCTTTGTGCAATCACGTGCAATCCATACTGGGCCTAACACCGTCTGAGCCTGCCTCCTGATGTATAGACATATATTTTGAATGTGTACGCTATCCATACATGTTATCCGGGGATACGGTACCCTTTCTAACCTTTGTGCAATCACGTGTAATTCATACTGGGCCTAACACCATCTGAGCCTGCCTCCTGATGTATAGACATATAATTTGAATGTGTACGCTATCCATACATGTTATCCGGGGATATGGTACCCTTTCTAACCTTTGTGCAATCACGTGCAATCCATACTGGGCCTAACACCGTCTGAGCCTGCCTCCTGATGTATAGACATATATTTTGAATGTGTACGCTATCCATACATGTTATCTGGGGATACGGTACCCTTTCTAACCTTTGTGCAATCACGTGCAATCCATACTGGGCCTAACACCGTCTGAGCCTGCCTCCTGATGTATATACATATATTTTGAATGTGTACGCTATCCATACATGTTATCCGGGGATACGGTACCCTTTCTAACCTTTGTGCAATCACATGCAATCCATACTGGGCCTAACACCGTCTGAGCCTGCCTCCTGATGTATAGACATATATTTTGAATGTGTACGCTATCCATACATGTTATCTGGGGATATGGTACCCTTTCTCACCTTTGTGCAATCACGTGTAATCCATACTGGGCGTGAGAACGGCTGGCGAGCTGTTAAGCAAGCTACAGCACCTGTGGTTTGCACACGTAAGTTTATCATTTTTTCAGGAATGACGGTTAGGCCTAATTCCGGAACTGCGGTTGACCTGCACTTACTGGGAAATCATTGTTCGCGGGTAATAATTGTAATCAGTGATCCCCATCACTAACGTTGTTCAGCGGGTTATCTGCACCTGTAAGCGACAAACGCTGGCCTTTTCAGTGTAGCGCACATGCAGCCACGGACATGTAAGGGCATGACATACCAGTTATTGGCCAATCTCATGTGCCAGAGCCTCACGTGTCCCTCTAGTAAGCCGGACTCGGACCGCGGGGCATGACGGAGTCTCGTTCGTTAACGGAATTAAGCTTGCAATGTGTGCATCTGTTCTGTAGCTGGCATGGTTGAGGTTTCCCAGGTGGAGTCGAATTTAACCGTAGGCTCCACTCCTGGTGGTGCCCTTCTGGACATTCCTTTAAGGTTCAGCTTTGCATCCATACTGCCCACGTAAAACAAACACTTTGCCTTCATGAACGCTGTTTGGAGGGTCATGACTCGTGGGAATAACGCCGCCCAATCAGTTAACCTGCTAGAAAGATCGTTCGTTGCTCCCAAGCATGACATCACACTCCCTAGGAAGAAGGTAATGCCATTGTGGCGACCGTACTCCTGGGGGCGACACAAGTGCACTGATACCCAGCCACTGCTCGATGAATCTGCTGGTACATTGACCCAGACCACTACATTCCCCTCGCACGCTACACGGCCTGAATCTGACCCTGATGAAACTCAGGTTACCCTTCCCATATACAGTTCCATCTTACACGGTGACAAAGAGGAAGCTGCAGATGAAAGTGCAGGTTCGGCCCACCCGCCATCAGACACACCACCGTACTATCAGGGGCCCTGTGCCAGTGCCGTCGCCAACGAGTGGGCCCCCCCTGCTTGCTCAGGATCACAGCACTTGCAAAGTTGAAATACTGTGCAGTGAGATGGAAGATGGGGACGACGAGGAGTCCAGACAAGTACAGGGATTCCCTAGCGAGGAGACTTATTTGATTGTTTTCAATGTTGGGACAGCAATTTTTGGGGAGCACTATACTCTGGAGAATGATAGATGGGGCCCACCATACACTGGAACATTCCAAAGGTGGACATCAGACACTGGAGCAGCATTTACAGGGCCCATTATACACTAGAGCATTAGAAATGGGGCCCATTATGTTTGGAGCATTATTTGGGCCCATAAGACAGTGGAGCTTCATCCATGGGGACCAACATAAACTGTAGCATTATGTGGAGCTCATCATATACTGTTTCAAACATTATATGGGACCAATGATTCTGTATGGAGAAATAGATGGGCCTTGTCATGAGATGTAAAAAGTGAAGTATTTTACATTATCGGAGCATGATGAGTTGTGGTATGTGTTAAAGGGGCGCTCTTTCGCCCAGGGCACATGGGCGAAAGAGCCCATGCAGCCAGCCCTCCCCCCCACAACTTTAGCCAAATAACCCCCATTTTTCAGTGCGTAACTTGTATTATGAAGTTAATTAAGGTTGACAAGCTTAAGTAAGAAGAATTGATGCTTTTGGCATTCAAATGGGCACTGTAGGTGTGTTTCCTGTCCTCCTCTCACTGCCGACTTTTATTCCCCATTGACTTACATTGGGTTTCGTGTTTCGGGACGACCCCAACTTTTCCCTATAATCGGACGATCTTGCTCGACCTGACTTTTGGAAAAGTCGGGTTTCACGAAACGAAACTCGACCCTAAAAAACCAAACGTCGCTCAACTCTAGTCGTCATCGTTCATCATTTTGGCAATGCGTGGGTCCCTTTTTAGGATCCGCAAGGCATAATCTGACATGTGGGCCAATGTTCCCGGTGTCAATGATGCACTGCGAGTGCTGGTTGGAGGAGCACTTTCTGGCAAATCCACATCCCTCCAGTCACGCACAAACCCTGTACCAGACCTTGCCACGCCAACATTTTCACTTGCCCCACGAGATGCATCCTCCTCCCCTAAGTAGTCATCCCCATCATCATCCTCCTCCTCCTCTTCTTCTTCCAACTCGTCCAGGAGAGGTCCCTGAGCAGACAATGACTGAATGTCATCAAGGATTCCCTCCACCTCTTCCTCCTCGTCAACATTGGCTGCAGACGCCTGCTCCTTAAGGTGCGTCAAAGTTTGCATGAGCAGACGCATAAGTGGGATGCTCATGCTTAGGATGGCGTCGTCTGCACTTACCAGCCGTGTGCATTCCTCAAAACACTGAAGGACTTTACAGAGGTCTTTCAGCTTCGACCACTGCACACCTGTCAACTCCATGTCTGCTCTCAAAGTGCCTGGCCGTGTATCCTCCCACAAATGCATTATGGCCTGCCTCTGCTCGCACAGCCGCTCCACCATGTGCAGGGTGGAGTTCCACCTTGTTGCAATGTCGATAATGAGGCGGTGGTTGGGAATGTGGAGCAATCGCTGCAGCTTCTGCATATGAACGGAGTGTACAGGCGACCGGCGGATGTGCGCGCACAGTCTTCGCACCTTATGGAGCAGGGCTGTTAACTCCGGATAATTTTTGAGGAAGCACTGCACCACCAGGTTCAAGGTGTGAGCCAAGCAAGGTATGTGGCTGAGTTTTGAAAGGGCTATGGCTGCCACAAAATTACGCCCGTTATCACTAACTACCTTGCCTGCCTCAAGATGTACACTGCCCAGCCATGACTCAGTTTGTCGCTTCAAGTACTCGGCCAGCACCTCGGCGGTGTGTCTGTCGCCCAAACACATCATCTGCTACACAGCCTGCTGACGCTTTCCACTAGCTGCTCGATAGGGGGACACCTCGTGTGCAACAGTGGCAGCTGCAGATGGAGTGCTCGTACGACTGCGCTCTGTGGACGAGCTTTCGCTTCTGGAGGAGGAGGAGGAGGAGGGTCGAACGCCTACAGCCAACTGTTTCCTATACCGTGGGCTAGGCAGCACTGTCCCACCACCGCTGTCCCCTGTGGACCCTGCATCCACCACATTAACCCATTGTGCAGTGATGGACACGTAACGGCCCTGGCCATGCCGACTGGACCATGCATCAGTTGTGAGGTGCACCTTTCCACTCACTGACTGCTTGAATGCATGGACAATGCGGTCTTTTACATGATGGTGGAGGGCTGGGATGGCTTTGCGAGAGAAGAAGTGGCGACTGGGTAGGTCATAGCGTGGTACTGCATAGGCCATGAGTTCGCGGAAAGCTGCACTTTCCACCAACCGATAGGGCATCATCTCAAACGAGATTAGTTTGGCAATGTGGGCGTTCAAACCCAGTGTACGCGGATGAGAGACTGAGTACTTTCTTGACCTACTCATAGTGTCTGGGGGGGTGAGCTGGACTTGAGAGCTGCATATGGTGGAAGTAGCGGTGGACAGGGCGGACTGAGAGAGGGTTGATGATGGTGATGGAGTTGGTGTTCTTTCTGATGGCCTATATTCAGTATTTCGTTGATATAACAGTGGGATTCCCTGACTGCTGTGGCCTTGCAACGACACCTCAACATTTGCTGCTGTGCTAACCGGTGGGCTTACAGTGGGGGAAACAATGTAGCGTTGCTGACTACCTTCTTTGTGATCAGTTGCACATGTGGCACTTGAGGTTTGGTGTTGTGTCCACGCTTGCAAGTGCATGCTGGTTAATTGTCTAAGCATGCAACTGGTATTCAAATTTTTCAGATTTTTCCCTCGGCTAAAGGTCTTTGCGCACTTCTTACAGATAACCTTGGCCTGATCATGAGGATTTTGTTCAAAAAAGTGCCACACTGCACTCTTCCTACTTTGGCAGACATTTTGCGGCCTAGCACGCTGTGATGTTTTGACCTTCTGGACAAGCTATCCAGCAACTCTTTTGATTTTTGGAACCTGTCTTTGGAGTGCTCCGGGCCTGCCAGATAACAGCTGTTGCAATGTCGATGTCTGCTGTGGATGCTCCTCATCTGAGCTATTGGAAGCAGCACCCTCTTCCCCCAATGGATGCCAATCTGGGTCAACAACTGGGTCATCCATCACCTCCTCTTCAATGTCATGTGCACCTTTCTCTGTGTCACCGTGTATGGTGGTATAGTGTGCGGGAAGGGGCACCTGAGTCTCATCAGGGTCAGAATCTGGCTCTGTACACTGCGAGAACAATGTAGTGCTCTGAGTGAATGTACCAGCAGAATCATCTATCAGCGGCTGTGCATCAGTGCACTCCATGTCAGATTCATCTTGGCCTGGGTAATTCACCATTTCACTTGATAATCCAGGCATGGTATGTGAAAACAGCTCCATGGAGTAATCAGTAGTATGGCCTGCATCATCCTTCAATCTTGGTTGGGGTGAAGGACACAAGGAAAGGTGTGGTTCATGAACATGAGCCTCCAATGACGACTCAGTGCTTTTACTTTTTACAACTTCAGAAGAGGAGGCAATAGAGCTGGAGGCTGAGTCAGCAATGTAAGACAAAACTTTTTCCTGATGCTCTGGCTTTAAAAGCGGTTTGCCAACTCCTAGAAAACTAAGCATTCGAAGCCTTATGGAGCCAGACGATGACGCAGGCTCAACACCTCCTGCATTCGGTCCTATTTTGCTTTTGCCACTACCATCAGATCCACCACCAACACCATCATTACCAGCTGCCAACCCCCGCCCAATTCCACGACCTCTTCCACCAGCCTTCCTCATTTTTGGTAGAAATGTAGACAAAATCCAACAAACTATATAGTAATGTAAAACAAGGTACAAGGTGTCTATAGGACAGGGGAGATTTAGATTTTCTGCACACACTAGTGGACACTGGACACTTTTGGATTGTGTGAGGCCCACTGAATATCAGAGCGCTATGTCACAGGCTCGATGCAGCAGGTGTGAAATAAGTGACTACAGGATAAGGGAGATTTTGAATTTCTGCAGACACTTGTGGACACTGGACACTTGGATTGTGTGAGTCCCACTGAATATCAGAGCGCTATGTCACAGGCTCGATGCAGCAGGTGTGAAAAAAGTGACTACAGGATAAGGGAGATTTTGAATTTCTGCAGACACTTGTGGACACTGGACACTTGGATTGTGTGAGGCCCACTGAATATCAGAGCGCTATGTCACAGGCTCGATGCAGCAGGTGTGAAAAAAGTGACTACAGGATAAGGGAGATTTTGAATTTCTGCAGACACTTGTGGACACTGGACACTTGGATTGTGTGAGGCCCACTGAATATCAGAGCGCTATGTCACAGGCTCGATGCAGCAGGTGTGAAAAAAGTGACTACAGGATAAGGGAGATTTTGAATTTCTGCAGACACTTGTGGACACTGGACACTTGGATTGTGTGAGGCCCACTGAATATCAGAGTGCTATGTCACAGGCTCGATGCAGCAGGTGTGAAAAAAGTGACTACAGGATAAGGGAGATTTTGAATTTCTGCAGACACTTGTGGACACTGGACACTTGGATTGTGCGAGGCCCACTGAATATCAGAGCGCTATGTCACAGGCTCGATGGCACAGGTGTGAAAAAAGTGACTACAGGATAAGGGAGATTTTGAATTTCTGCAGACACTTGTGGACACTGGACACTTGGATTGTGTGAGGCCCACTGAATATCAGAGCGCTATGTCACAGGCTCGATGCAGCAGGTGTGAAAAAAGTGACTACAGGATAAGGGAGATTTTGAATTTCTGCAGACACTTGTGGACACTGGACACTTTTGGATTGTGTGAGGCCCACTGAATATCAGAGCGCTGTGTCACAGGCTCGATGGCACAGGTGTGAAAAAAGTGACTACAGGATAAGGGAGATTTTGAATTTCTGCAGACACTTGTGGACACTGGACACTTTTGGATTGTGTGAGGCCCACTGAATATCAGAGCGCTATGTCACAGGCTCGATGGCACAGGTGTGAAAAAAGTGACTACAGGATAAGGGAGATTTTGAATTTCTGCAGACACTTGTGGACACAGGACACTTGGATTGTGTGAGGCCCACTGAATATCAGAGCGCTATGTCACAGGCTCGATGCAGCAGGTGTGAAAAAAGTGACTACAGGATAAGGGAGATTTTGAATTTCTGCAGACACTTGTGGACACTGGACACTTGGATTGTGTGAGGCCCACTGAATATCAGAGCGCTATGTCACAGGCTCGATGCAGCAGGTGTGAAAAAGTGACTACAGGATAAGGGAGATTTTGAATTTATGCAGACACTTGTGGACACTGGACACTTGGATTGTGTGAGGCCCACTGAATATCAGAGCGCTATGTCACAGGCTCGATGCAGCAGGTGTGAAAAAAGTGACTACAGGATAAGGGAGATTTTGAATTTCTGCAGACACTTGTGGACACTGGACACTTTTGGATTGTGTGAGGCCCACTGAATATCAGAGCGCTATGTCACAGGCTCGATGGCACAGGTGTGAAAAAAGTGACTACAGGATAAGGGAGATTTTGAATTTCTGCAGACACTTGTGGACACTGGACACTTTTGGATTGTGTGAGGCCCACTGAATATCAGAGCGCTATGTCACAGGCTCGATGGCACAGGTGTGAAAAAAGTGACTACAGGATAAGGGAGATTTTGAATTTCTGCAGACACTTGTGGACACTGGACACTTTTGGATTGTGTGAGGCCCACTGAATATCAGAGCGCTATGTCACAGGCAGAAATTGGCTAGTGTATCACAAACTACAAGATGTATGTAGAATTGGGCAGAATAGGAATCTCCCTAGAGTGTAGGTCTGTAAGAACGGAACAAGTCCTCCACTTATCCTTCCACAGTGACACACAGATAGCTTCACTGTGGCTGTGATAACAGCCGTTACACGGTACTGTGTGAGGAGCGGACACTGCTGTATGGTGTGAAAAAATGCACGCTCAGTACCTCAGCAGGACAAAAAAAAAAATTGGGATTGCTTTTAAAAAAGCAGTTTGCAGAGCAGTGGGGAAACAGCACTGCAGCTGTCAGGAAGCCTTAGAAGGCAGCCTAACAACCAACACCGCTGATCCACCACAATATAGCCTCCCCTTGCACTGCACACACAGTGACTGGTGTGTTGTACAGGCAAAATCGCTAGCAGCAGAAGCAGTTTTTTTTTCTTCTTCCCTGCCTAACGCTCTCCCTACAGAATCAGCAAGATCGACAGAAGTAAGATGGCGGTCGGCGTGCACGCCCTTTTATAACCCCTGTGACGCCCACCAAAGCAAGCCAATCACTTGCATGCCCTTCTGAAAGATGGTGGTGACCCCTGCCTATGTCATCACGTTGCCCACAGTGTCCATGGATCCTGATTGGCTGAAAAAGAGCGCAAAACAAACTTTTGAAACGCGACTTTGGCGCGTAAGTCGCCGACCTCGTGGCCGACCTCATCCTAGGGTCGGGTTTCGCTTCATGAAACCCGACTTTGCTAAAAGTCGGCGACTTTTGAAATTTTTCGACCCGTTTCGCTCAACTCTAGTCACCACTTCTACATTTTTCACCCACACTTGGTTTTGGCTTATGTCTAAGGGTGGCTTCACATTAGCGTTTCAGGCCGCAGTGTCGGCCTGCGCACGGCTGCGGCTAAGCCCCGCCCCCTTCCGCACCTCCTCCGGTAGCTCCGTCTAAGGGCACATGACGCTGCATGCTTCCTGCGTCCCCTATCTTTAGCACTGGGGACGCAGGCTGCGTGCAGGAAATCGTTTGGCGGCGCATGCGTCCTTTTGACGGTGCACAGACCAGCGCCAAACGCAACATGTTGCATTTGGCGCTGGTCGGTGCACCGTCAAAAGGACGCATGCGCCGCCAAACGCATAATTGCGCACGGCCTGCGTCCCCAGTGCTAAAGATAGGGGACGCAGGACGCATGCGGCGTCATGCGCCCGTAGGCGGAGCTACCGGAGGAGGAGCGGAAGGGGGCGGGGCTTAGCCGCGGCCGTGCGCAGGCCGATGCTGCGGCCTGAAACGCTAATGTGAAACCACCCTAAGACATAAGCCAAAACCAAGAGTGGGTGAAAAATGCAGAAGTGGTGACGTGTTTCTATTATACTTTTCCTCTGATTGTTCCACTCCTGGTTTTGGCTTACAAATAATGATGTAAAATACTGACCCAATACTGAACATGTGAACATCGGCCTAAGAGATGTTTAGCAACAGAAGTGACAAATTGGCATGGAGGACATTATATTCTTAATTTTTATATTATTGACATAACCTTTTTATAAAGGTTATGTTACATACTGTTTAACCCAGCGTATAGCCTGCATCTTTTAATTTAGTATATGCTAACAACAAATTAACAGAAATTGAGAATGTAAGAGCAGGGTCTACAGAACAACTGATGTCATGGAAACCATTATAATTGAGACGTCTGTGAAATTTGATACAGAATGTAATTAAAATGGACACAAAATGTTAAATCAGACCAGGAGTCATTGGTGGCATATACTGAGAGCGTCTATATTCATTTTGGCTAACAACTGAGTCTTTTGGGGTGCAAAGGATTTGTCATGATAATTGTATGAAAAATTACACTGAAATCAAACATATAGCAGCAGAACCAGAGGACAAGTTGGTGTTTTGAATGCCACCATTTATTTCATCATAGAATATCCTGAATAATGAGAAAAAATATTTCTGAGGTGGAATGAATGAAAACTGATACTCAACTGTTGTTTGGGTTTTTTGTTTTTAGTGTTCACTGTGCTTTTTTATGTTTTTGTACATTGAACTGTGTGAGGGCTTTGTTTTTTGGTGGACAAGCTTTAGTTTTCATTGACACAGTTTGAGGTAGATGAGACTTTCTGATCATGCTATTACAATTTTTGGGGAATTAAAGATGTCCAAAAAACTGACTGACAATTCACACTGTACAAGATAAATAAAATGCAGTAATACCCAATTCCCACCACAGCTAATTTTCATTTTTGTGCTTTTGTTTTTTTCTTCCCTTCCTCAAAGAGTCATACATGTGGAAGCCGTTACAAATGTGATCTAGTAGCCAATGCAAATAAATGCCTTCATTCCACTCCATACATGTGGGTCTTGGTGAGAAGGAACACTTACGCACAAAAGCATCAACTTTTAGCAATGAAACAATGTTTTTTTTTTACTGTTTAGATCGCGCATTGCGCACCTTGGCAATAGGATCTTCAGCGCGCACAGCTGATTCTCGTCTCCCTGCACTACTTATACAGACCAGTTTGGCTCACACCCACACGCGCCTCACCTCACCGCTAGCCACGCTGATTCCCTGGTGACATAGGTAACCAACGATTATACACTCTACCATAAGAGGGACAGCGTGGGGTCATATTTTGTGCAGAAAATATAGAGAGGGTCAATTATTTATTCAGGGGCTCAGCGTACTGCAGATATATGTTTATTCCGGAGCATTATAATGACACTTCTATCTTTAAGGGGATCGTGTGGAGATTTGCTGCAGAAGACCGGAGAAGATGGAAGTCTGCAGAGGTGGCTGTGGATGAGAAAACTCATCATGGGGTCTGGATAAGATGAAGAAAAAAAGGTAAATGACTCCAGAGACGACGTCACCTATAAGGTATCTGGATGTAAATATTATTTGTGATACTGACTAATTCTCATTTTTTTTATTTATGTGACTGCAGACTTCTGAATTCTCACAGTGCTCACTGAACGCTGTTAGGATTCTCTCATGCCGGTAATTTGCATACATGCGGTCACATGCTGACTAGACGTGTGTGGCCTCACTCAATGAAAATGAACGGAGTGGGGCCGGGCACGTCTAGTCGGAATGTGGCCAGAAGTATATAAATCACATGCTTGTGCTGACATGACCATGTATTCTTGCCACTGGCAAGGGAGAATCCTAATAGTGTGCAGTTCATTACTTGTGAGAATTCAGAAGCTGCAATGTCAGGATTCAGCTCTGCAGGTTCCAGCAGTCATTACATGGACACTTCACTCATATGAGATTTTTATACTTATGGTCCTGTGACAACAAGCTTCTCTTCCTGCTTCTACTGAGTTTTTGTTTGGTCTTTATCCCAGTCATATGGTTTCTTTGTGCTTTATTTAGATAACCGAGAACAAGGCCCATGTCGGCCGAAACGTTGGTTGTTTTGTTTATGCCAAGCGTGTGTTAGTGATCACAAGTCCATAAAATGTAGATCATATCTGGAATGATGTAGTAATGGCCCGGATTGGGGGGTGGTCCACTGCTTACCGTGACCAGATGACGCAGAGACGAGATGGAGGCAGATTTCAGTTGCAACAGGTCCGAGTTTATTGGCCGTCCTCCTGACGACTGTAGCCATACACTGCAGCTCCTTTGCAGCTCTCCGTATTCAGGCCCGGGTACCTGCACCTCTCTTCTTCATAGTGACGTTCCTCGCGGCTCTTTCGCTGGGGCTGCCCTAGGCCTATCTCCCGCCAGCACTTCACCAGTCCGGGGTCGTCGTCAATTTGGTACCCTGGGGCCTCCTCTGTTCTGCGGTTCTTCGAGTCTGGGCCACCCCCTTGACTGTCTCTTCTTATTAGTCCCCTGGTCGAGCTCTCCACCGTTGTCCGTTCTTCTTACTGATGCTTCTCCTCCTGAGCTCCTCCCGGGACTAGCCTATCCTGGAACCCTGTCCTGTCCTATTTATCCCCGTCCTCGGGAATTTCTCTCCTAGTTTCCTATCTCCCCGCCCCCCATGACTAAGCGGTTTCTAAAGCCCTAAGCTGCTGTCAACTGAACTACGCTCCCCCCTGCCATCTTGTGGTCAAATCTAGGTACTGCACTCCTATTCCATTTTCCCCAGCTGTTTCCCTTCTGTCATTACAAACATCCGTCTACAGTGCACAAACCGTCCCTTCTCCCCTCAGCCAAGTCCATCCGTCAAGTCACCCTCCCCACAATGACGTGCCTTAAGGTTTTTCTTAACTACTAATGATTTAAAGCATTAGCCTCCTTTACAGCAAACAGTCGGCTATAATTGAATCAGCATGATTAAGTTATTTTTCATGACAAGGAATGACTTTGCATTTTTTTTTGTAATTTACTTGATCACTCTACATAACATTCCAATGTCTGTCTGTCTATCTATTTATCCATAGTAAAGCAGTCTGCACTCCAAGAAATAAATATGAAAAAAGTAGCCACACCATATGGGCTAATAAAGTCCACTTTTTCATATTTATTTCTTGAAGTGCTGCCTACATATAAAACAACTGGATAACTGTTCAGGAGGCTTTGCATCCACTGCTGTTGCTACGGTGCAGTTCCACTTTTTCTTTCTATCTACCATTCTATCTATCTAGAAAAAAAGAAGAAAAAGGAACAGCACCTAAAAAAATAGTTGTGCTGTAATCTTTCTTTTGTTGCTTTTTATCATGATCGATGGTCACTCTCTTAGGATGAGCGAATTTGTTCAGATTTGGTTCCAAATATAATCGGCATTGAATATTATTTTTGCAATATTCGTCAAACACAGCCGAACGTCATTAGAGTCAATGGGAGTTGAAATTACTGAATATGTTCGGAAACGATCATTAAACATACATTCGGCACAAATAGTCTTCGAATATGGCTCGAATACGTCAAAAACAGATTCAGAAACAAAAAAGGAGCAAATTCACTCATCTCTACTCAAGATATGAATGATGCACATCAAGATTACTCTTGCATCCTGTAATGCCTGAGAACTCCAATCCTCTAGAGCTTATGGTAGAGAGAGCAAGGAGTGTCATATGGAAGCTGATATTTCCATGAACTATTCTCCATCTCCTTCCATTGTCATCTTATGAAGAGGCGCTTAGTCTCAAAATTAACTGGCACTTGATGGTTGATTCAGCAACAAAGGATAAGTTGTGAGGTCGAAGACTTCCTGCTATTTATTATCAAGCCATTTTTAAGGCAGGTCTTGAGGGTGTCCATAAATTGAGAGTATACCTCTTGGTCTCCTTCTTAAGGTCATGGGTCTCAAACACTCAATACTTCAGTTTTCTAATGGATGTGCTAGAACTGATCATTTGGTGCTAAAGGTTCTCCTCAATGGTTGCCTCTCAAGATAGAGTAAATGACTACCAAGTTAAAGAAAGTGGTTAACACTTTCCAGCTTTTCCTCATCAATTGTGAATACTATAGACTCAGATATCTGTACAGCAACATTTTTTCTTTCTTTACATTGAGGCACTGTCCCAAGTTCTCATTAGCCTTAGCATAACGGTCCTGAGAGGTTTGGAGTTCCTCCAATGGGCTAATCATAGTGGAGGTCAAAGACTGCTGCCTCATCCACATTTGACTGGACCTTCAGATGATTTAGGACAGAGGTCGGAGATCAGTAAAAAATTAATACGAAGGTAGTGAAAAGGGTTGACACAACCCTGCTTAAGCCTGTTGGAAACATGAAATAATGTATTTCAATGCAATTAAAAAAGACAATTTGGTTGCTTTTCCAAATTCATCGATATCATTAGACTGCTGCATGACCAGATCAGGTCATGTAGCAGTCTCATGATATTGATGAATTTGGAAAAGCTTCCAAATCTAGACCTTCTAAACGTCATCCAGTTGATCGAGTTAAAGAAGGCCATGACTATATATTGATGTTTTGCATAGAATTTTCGTGGATTTGCTGTCCTGAAAATAACATATTAAGTCAGAATGGCCTCTAGTCATTCATCATGGAAGATGATTTAGCACTAGATTTTCCTAGTGGGGCAATGCATGTTTTTAATGATGGTGATCATAGTGCTTTTTCTAAGGTCTAATGTTATTTCTTCGTGTTTCCAGATCTGGTTGATGCCATCTTAAGGCTGTAATGCAAGTATAGGCCTTCAGAAATACCATCTGGCTCAAAAGCTATGTTACGCTTCATTTGTTTGAAAGTAACTTTTCAAGGGTTGATGCCTCACCCAAAGATATGTTTTCCAGATTCTGAGGAATTGGCTTAATAATGTAATTTCTAACTATGTATTCACAGTTAAGCAAATGCCAATATTAGAAGATGTCAGTTTCACCTTTCAGGAGAATTCCATCTTGAGACTGAAAGGTGATGGGGCCATTTGAATTGTGTCTGTAGAGGAACTTTGTTATCTGAATGAAGCTCCTTATGTCATTGCAATAAGCAAACTCTCCCATTATATATGTTTTTGATATTATGGATTTTCTTCTGACTCTTAGGTTATGCGCGTCTTTCAAGACCGCAGCATGTCAATTTCACCAATGAGAAATTTCATGAATAGAATGTATTGAACGTGGTAAATCCGCACGATTCAGTGAACACATGCGGATTTACCTGCGTTAAATAGAAGGCAGCGCTTTGTATGCAGCAAACATACACTGCGTCCAAAGCTCTGCTAGTTCCGGATAGTGGGCACCCAGCCTAAATCTTCAGCTATTGAGGTTCCTTGCACTTCTGTTATGTGGCATATTTTTGCTACATGTAGAACGCCTTCATCTTGCAGTCTAACCAGAGGCAAAGCTAGGGGTTCAGCTCGGGTTGGGTGATACATCTGAGTGCGTGCTTAACTGGTAACCCTGTTACAACTATAGTGGCACACTGATTTTACCACCATATGGTGACATATAGTAGTAGACTAGCTGAAGAGCCCGGCGCTGCCCGGGCATAGTAACTAACTACGGTTAGTTATAAGAAATTATAATGATTATATCTATAAATATATATATAAAGCTGAGTGTAGAGCCCCGCCCACTCTGCATAGCCACATTCACTATAATATCCCATATCATCCCATCAGCCAGAGCCGCTGAACTACTACACCTAATATCCCACATCATCCCGTCAGCCAGAGCCACTGGACTACTACCCCTAATATCCTACATCATCCCATCAGCCTGGGGTCAGAACCAGAGCGCTGAGTGGATTTGCCCTGACTTCCATACCAAAGATCCCTTTAATAGAAGCCTGGGGTGAGAATCAGAGCACTGAGGGATTTACCCTAACTTCCATACTGGAGATCCCTTTAAGAGAGGCCTGGGGTCAGTACCAAAGCGCAGAGTGGATTTGCCCTCACTTCCATACTGGGGATCCCTTTAAGAGGGGCCTTGGGTCAGAACCAGAGTGCTGAGTGGATTTGCCCTGACTTCCATACCGGGGATCCTTTTAAGAGAGCCTAGGGACAGAACCAAAGCACTGAGTGGAATGGTCCTAACTTCCATACCGGGGATCCCTTTAAGAGAGGCCTGGTGTCAGAATCAGAGTGCTCAGTGGATTTGCCCTGATTTGCATAACAATGATCCCTTTAATAGAACCCTGGGGTCAGAATCAGAGCGCTGAGTGATTTGCCCTAACTTCCATACAGGAGATCCCTTTAAGAGAGCCTGGGGTCATTACCAGAGCATTTGAAGGCAATTGCACTGACTTCCATACTGGGGATCCCTTTAAAAGAGGCCTGGGGTCAGAACCAAAGCACTGGATGGATTTTCCCTGACTTCCATACCGCGGATCCCTTTAAGAAAGGCCTGGGGGTCAGTACCAAAGCACAGAGTGGATTTGCCCTAACTTCCATACCAATGATCCCTTTAAGAGACCTTGGGGTCAGAACCACAGCGCTGGATGGATTTGCTCTGACTTCCATACCAATGATCCCTTTAAGAGGGAAGATGTGCCTATTGGATGGAGGGTGTGTGATGGGTATATGGGAACAGGAGGGGGGATTCATTTTTGTCGTGTGCTCTATGCTCCTTTTTGGGGGGCAGACAATGGCTGGGAGCTTATGTTCCCAGAGATGCTAGATTTCTCCCACCATGTCAGTATCTGCTGAGGTGTTGTCAAGTGGGAAAACTTGCTCATAGCAAACAATCACAGCTCAGCTTCTTTTAACCAGCTCTGGTGAAATGAGAGATGCTTAGTGATTGGTTGGTGATACACACACACATACAAATATACATACATACATACATTCAGTTTTATATATAGAGATATCAGTCTTGCAGAACATATAAGTGATTACTGTACAGTTATATATAGTGATTTATACATTTTCACTTCTATTCCATCTGGCCCAGACTTACTGCTACCACCACTGGCCGCTCTCCCCCTGCGGCTGGTCGCGCCACTGTTACCTCTGTGCCCCCTGCTGCCCACTGCTCTGTTCCTGTCCTTCGGTCCTGCCGTGCTCCCCGCACTGCTGGAGGCTCCAGGACTCGGCACTTGCGCTCTGGCACTCTTGGAGGGCGGCCACGCCTCCTCCAAGGTCCTGTAGCTTCTCTGATATCCTGACCGGGGTGGCTACGCCCCCTCCCAGGTCCTTTATACACTTGGATATCCTGACCCGGAAATCCCAGCAGTCAATCCGGGTAAGGTGGGGGTTATTTGAACCTGCTTCCTCTTTCCTCTGGCGCCCGGTTATTGTTTAAGCTCCTGCTTCTGTGACTCAGGCCCGTGTCTATATTCTGTGTGCACTATCTGCATGTCCGTGTCCGAGGAAGCAGGGCGAAACGTGCACGTCGGGGTTTGGTGACAGGGCTCCAGCTTCATTGTCTCACGCTGCAGGGATCCAGGTGATGTGCTCATGGTGACTCCCAATTGTTCGCATTTAATACGTAGGGCGCTTTGTCCTTTGACAACTCCTCCAGCTGTATATCTCCTGTAGAGAATCAGTGATGGATTAGAGAATATGTATAGAGTGTCTGAGGTGCTGGCTTTCCTGCCATTGAATCCCCATGTGGAATCATTGGGAAGTGTGATTACACGAAATAGGTGTACTGGGTTTTCAGGTCTTGAGTAGGATTATAACTATTTGGATATATGAACTAGTGGGTAAACACCATGCCACGTGCCATGCAGCAATTGTTTTCACTACTGTGGAGTCTATCTGTCACTCATTTGTTGTTTCTGTACTGCTTTTTTGCTAATAACTTTTTTAATGGTTATAAATAAACTTCGGTATTTTTATATTAATGGTCGTTGCTCACATATATTGGGGCTTCATGTAGCTTCATGATGGTTGATATGGGTTGTAATTGGTGAGTGCATTCTGGGTTATACCTGGCAATTTATGGTTTGGCATATAAGAAAGGCGTCTAGCTGGGATTCCTTTGTTTGGCCTTTCTGATCTCCTGACTGGAGGTTGACTTGGTTGTTCTGTGTCTTCCTTGGTGGCTCCACACTTCATTGTTTTCTTTTTTGACATCTGGGTTTGGTGATTGAGATTCTTGTTCTTGCTTCTTAGGTTGAATAATTGGTGTAACTTCATGGAATTGGAGCGATACAGAGTTCTCATCAATCACTACATCTCCTCTTTTTGTTACTGTGTTGGTCTCTGGGTGCAGGATTCTGTATCCCTTTTGAGTTTCGCTATAGCCCACCAGGACTCCTTGCTTTGCATGCGATTCCCACTTAGCACGTTCTTCTTTGGGAACATACATAAACGTTTTCAGGGGCGGACACAGACTGTAGTGGCCCCTGTGCAAGAAATTTTTCGGGCCCCCCCCTACTAGCAGCAGATCCGGCAGACTTCTGCACCTCTGCCGCCTAACGGGCGACTTGTGGCACCGATCCGGCAAGCCCCATTCATTCTCTATCGGGCTTGCGGCCGGTCGCGGCAAGTGCAGTTGTGCTAGATTTGCGTTACATGGTGCCACTAAAATATACAGCGGATAAGCTGCATTTTTTTTAGAGCGGAAAAATCTACACAATGTCAATTTTTGCTGCGGATTTTCCCACCGTAAATGTACTGTATATCTAATATTGAGGCTATGAAGGGCTGGATATAATATCTGTAGGGTGCTGCTGGGCTGTATTTATTATTTGCCACTTGCAGCCTCCAAATAACATATATAGCCCATTAGCCCAGCATTGCCTCTAGTTTTTAATATATACAGCCCAGCACAGCCTCCAAATAAAATATGGTATACAGCCCAGCATAGCTTTCAGTTAATATATACAGCCCAGCATAGCTTTAAGGTAATAGCTCAGTCCAGCATAGCCTTCAGGTAATATATACAGCCCACCACAGCCTCCAGGTGATATATACAGGCCAGCATAGCCTCCACTCCAGGTAATATATACAGTTCAGCATAGCTTTAAGGTAATAGATACAGTCCAGCATAGCCTTCAGGTAATATATACAGCCCAGCATAGCCTCTAAATAATATATACAGTGGGGAAAAAAAGTATTTAGTCAGTCAGCAATAGTGCAAGTTCCACCACTTAAAAAGATGAGAGGCGTCTGTAATTTACATCATAGGTAGACCTCAACTATGGGAGACAAACTGAGAAAAAAAAATCCAGAAAATCACATTGTCTGTTTTTTTTTCATTTTATTTGCATATTATGGTGGAAAATAAGTATTTGGTCAGAAACAAAATTTCATCTCAATACTTTGTGATATATCCTTTGTTGGCAATGACAGAGGTCAAACGTTTTCTGTAAGTCTTCACAAGGTTGCCACACACTGTTGTTGGTATGTTGGCCCATTCCTCCATGCAGATCTCCTCTAGAGCAGTGATGTTTTTGGCTTTTCGCTTGGCAACACAGACTTTCAACTCCCTCCAAAGGTTTTCTATAGGGTTGAGATCTGGAGACTGGCTAGGCCACTCCAGGACCTTGAAATGCTTCTTACGAAGCCACTCCTTCGTTGCCCTGGCGGTGTGCTTTGGATCATTGTCATGTTGAAAGACCCAGCCACGTTTCATCTTCAATGCCCTTGCTGATGGAAGGAGGTTTGCACTCAAAATCTCACGATACATGGCCCCATTCATTCTTTCATGTACCCGGATCAGTCGTCCTGGCCCCTTTGCAGAGAAACAGCCCCAAAGCATGATGTTTCCACCACCATGCTTTACAGTAGGTATGGTGTTTGATGGATGCAACTCAGTATTCTTTTTCCTCCAAACACGACAAGTTGTGTTTCTACCAAACAGTTCCAGTTTGGTTTCATCAGACCATAGGACATTCTCCCAAAACTCCTCTGGATCATCCAAATGCTCTCTAGCAAACTTCAGACGGGCCCGGACATGTACAGGCTTAAGCAGTGGGACACGTCTGGCACTGCAGGATCTGAGTCCATGGTGGCGTAGTGTGTTACTTATGGTAAGCCTTGTTACATTGGTCCCAGCTCTCTGCAGTTCATTCACTAGGTCCCCCCGCGTGGTTCTGGGATTTTTGCTCACCGTTCTTGTGATCATTCTGACCCCACGGGGTGGGATTTTGCGTGGAGCACCAGATCGAGGGAGATTATCAGTGGTCTTGTATGTCTTCCATTTTCTAATTATTGCTCCCACAGTTGATTTCTTCACTCCAAGCTGGTTGGCTATTGCAGATTCAGTCTTCCCAGCCTGGTGCAGGGCTACAATTTTGTTTCTGGTGTCCTTTGACAGCTCTTTGGTCTTCACCATAGTGGAGTTTGGAGTCAGACTGTTTGAGGGTGTGCACAGGCGTCTTTTTATACTGATAACAAGTTTAAACAGGTGCCATTACTACAGGTAATGAGTGGAGGAAAGAGGAGACTCTTAAAGAAGAAGTTACAGGTCTGTGAGAGCCAGAAATCTTGATTGCTTGTTTCTGACCAAATACTTATTTTCCACCATAATATGAAAATAAAATGAAAAAAAAACAGACAATGTGATTTTCTGGATTTTTTTTTCTCAGTTTGTATCCCATAGTTGAGGTCTACCTATGATGTAAATTACAGACGCCTCTCATCTTTTTAAGTGGTGGAACTTGCACTATTGCTGACTGACTAAATACTTTTTTTCCCCACTGTATAGCCCAAGACAGCCTCCAGGTAATATGTATAGGCACCCCCATTTCCCTTTGTTTCATAATGTTCTCCCCCAAATGCAGTCTACTTTTGGCATAGTGCTTCTCACCCTATGTGGCACCCCCAGTTTATGCTGCTCCCCATGTGCCCCCCCCAGTTTATGCTGCTTCTCCCCCTATGTGGGCTGCCTGACTCAGGTTTCTTCTCCCCCCATGAGCCGCCCCATTCATGAGCAGCCAAGCATCTCTCCCAGGGGCCCAACATTCATGAGCAGCCAAGCATCTCCCCCAGGCCCCCCCCCATTCATGTGCAGCCAAGGCCATGCTTCTCCCCAGGCCAGGGGCCCCCCCATTCATGAGCAGCCAGGCCATGCTTCTCCCCATGCAAGGGCCCCCCCCATTCATGAGCAGCCAAGCATCTCTCCCAGGGCCCCCCATTCATGAGCAGCCATGCTTCTCCCCAGTGGCCCCCCATTCATGAGCAGCCAATGCCATGCTTCTCCCCAGGCCAGGGGCCCCCCCATTAATGAGCAGCCAATGCCATTCTTCTCCCCAGGCCAGGGGCCCACCCATTCATGAGCAGGCAGGCCATGCTTTTCCCCAGGCCAGGGGCCCCCCTATTCATGAGCAGTCATGCTTCTCCCCAGGGGCCCCCCTTTCATGAGCAGCCAAGGCCATGCTTCTCCCCAGGCCAGGGCCCCCCATTCATGAGCAGCCAGGCCATGCTTCTCCCAAGGCCAGGGGCCCCCCATTCATGGGCAGCTAGGCCATCATGCTTCAGTTCTCCCCCAGGACGGAGTCCCCCAAAATCATGCCTGCCATGCTTCACTTTTCTCCCCCACCCAAGGAGCCCCCCAAAATCATGCCTGCCTCCTCGGTCCCAGTCCCGCAGTCCTGCTCAGCTCCAATACTCTTACCTTGTGCAGGCAGGCAGGGCAGGCCAGAGTCCAGACCAAGAGGATCCACACTGTGTACACTCCACTCTCCAGTCACAGTGTCAGCACTCCGCACATTCCTCCTGACTGAGCTCCTGCTATGGGCAGGGCCGGTCACGGCCACACAGACTCAGACAGACATGTGATGTCACACACTGACCTGCAGCTGAACTGCAGCCACCGTCTGGCTGGCGCCACAGGGCAGGCAGTGTGAGTGACAGTCAGACAGTCTGTCTTCCCTCCTCTCCTCCCCCACGGCACTGACGCTGCTGGCTGATCTCTGATGATCCCTCACCTCAGCCCTCAGGGCTGGCTCCTCTGCACTGGGCTGCGCTGGCACGCAGCCTCAGGAAAAGTGAGACCCCTCCCGTTGCCTCCTGCAAGGGGACTGCTCTCCTCTCTTTGCTGGCTCTGCGGTGCTCGCGCTCCACAAGTCCACATGGCTAGTTTGCATGAATAATTAGCCATGTGGTGCTGGAGGCTGGAGGCTGGAGGGGCCCCCCCTCTCCCCCGGGGCCCCCATGTAATGAACCGGCTGCATGGGCGGTAGGTCCGCCCCTGAATGTTTTGCTTCCAAATATCCTGTGGTGCTTCAGGTTAGGCTTCTCGCAGTTCCATAGCTAATATGGAGTTTTATTTGTGACTTTACCTGGCACTCTGTTTTGAAGGTCGCAAGCTATCATGATGGCTTCTCCCCAATGCATTGTAGGTAGATTCGCATCAAACAATACTCTCCAAGCGTGTGACAACAGAGCTTCTTTATTCAGGAACAAACAGGAACAATATATGATAAGCTTAATAGATCAGGAATAAATCATTTGTGTGTCTCTATCTTTGCAGCATCTACAGCAGGCTGCTTCTCTCATACACAGACACAGGAAAACAGGAAATACTGTCACATGCTCTTCCTGTGTGAGTCTCTGGGAGGTTTTATGTTCTATCTTTATGAACAGCATATATATCTAGCAACTAAACACTCATAGACAGGAATGGAGTTGTTGCACCAAACATATTCCAACACCTTACCTCACACCTTTCTTCCCATTAGTATTTTACTACTCATCATTAGTTTCAAGTGCAAAGGAACCTATCACCTTAGCAGGTGCATACAACAATAAGGAAAAATCTAAAATACATCCCAGCACTTGATAAAATTCTTTATTTCTTTCATTAAAGAAGCCCTGCTCCTCCTCCCATCAAAGTTTTTATCATTTTAATATATTGCAGTCACCATATTATACAGCACTGTGTACTTACAATTGCTCATTTTGCCTTTCTACCCAGCGAATTCTCTTTTTTCTGCTCTACGTAGAAACAGGAAGTCTCTTTTCCCTGCATTTATCAGTCCCCACTTCAACCTCTGACCCAGACGCTCTGCTCCTCCCTCCTGCCAGGGACTTTTGCAGTGACTTATGACTCATGCAGGAAAAATAGACCTCCTGTTTATATATACAGCTTAGAAGGATTCAACTAGTCCGTTTTTAATCACGTGATGTGATAAACCTAATGGAAAAGAGTAGAATTATCTATGTAGAAAGGCAAAATGAGCAATTGTAAGCACACAGTGCTATATAATATGATGATTGCAGTTTATTAAGGGATACAAATGTAAATGGGAGACGGAGGAGTACTTTTAAATGAAAGTAGTGCATACAAACATAAGGCATTACACTCAAAGTTCCATTAGCCAGTTATAATGTCTCAAGATAAAGATTGTTTGCATGCACTATTGCTGTTTAACTGAAGGAATAAAGAATACGGAAAAGCTTTAGCTTTAACTTCTGGAATGAATTTTGGATTTGTTCTTCCCACTAGAGCACCATGTTGTATTGAATTTGTTGGGAAGTCTGCTTTCCTGTACATCTTTTTTGATCAAAACGAGGGTAGGATCTGGAAACAAGTAGGGGGAACCATTTCCACTGTCCAATGTGATACTATTCAGTCTTCCTTTTAACAGAAAAAGTTGCATGGTAGAACTGATTTGAACACAGAGTTAAAAGGATTTTAACTTTCCAAAATGGGGTCACTTAAGGCGTATTCGGCTTTTCGACCATTTAGTGGCTCTGTGTATGGAAACTATTCTAAGTAAACTCCGCACTCCATGAGGCAAATAGCGCTCCGTCTCGCTAGAGTCTCGCCATGTGGCTAAACAGAACTGTACAGCCACAGACTGTATGGGGTATTTCTACATCCGGCAGAAATTGTGAGACAAATTTTTGTGCCATTTTTACCCATTTCCTAGTATGAAATGTAAAATTTGGGGCTAACACACAATCTTGGTGGTAAAAATTATTTTTTTTACGCTGCCCAGTGGTATAAAATTATGTGACACACCTGTGGTGTCAATTTAATCACTGCACCCCTTCATGCATTCATTGAGAGGTGTAATTGGTAAAATGGGGTTACTTATGGTGAGTTCTGCTGTTATGGCACCTCAAGGGCTCTGCCAATGTGACATGGCACACTCAAACCAGTGCAGCAAAATCTGCATTGTAATATGACGCTCCTTCCCTTCTGAGCTTTGCACTGTGCCTCAAAAGTAGTTTTCAACCACATATGGGGTATCGGTGAACTCAGGAGAATTTGGATAACAATACTTGGGGTCTATTTTGTCCTGTTACCGTTGTAAAAATACAAAATTTGGGGATAAAAAAGATTTTCCTGGGAAAAATGTGATTTTTATTTTCATGGCTCAATATTATAAACTTCTGTGAAGCATCTGGGGGATCAAAGTGCTCAATACACATATAGATAAGTTCTCTGAAGGGTCTAGCTTTCAAAATGGTGTCATTTGTGAGGGGTTTCCATTATTTACGTATATCAGGGGCTCTCCAAACGTGACATGGCATCCGCTAAATATTCCAGCAAATTTTACATTCAAAAAGTCAAATAGCGCTCCTTCCCTTCTGAGCTCTGCCATGCGCCCAAACAGTAATTTTTTTCCTACATATGGGGTAACGCGTACTCAGAAAAAATTGCACAACGAATTGGTCCATTTTCTCCTGTTATCTTTGTGAAAGTAAAAAAAAAATAAGGTGTAAAGGAAAATTTTGGTGAAAAAAGTTTTCTTCCACATTCCTAAAATTCATGTGAATCACCTGAAGGGTTAATAAACTTCTTGAATGTGGTTTTAAGCACCTTGAAGGGTGTAGTTTTTAGAATGATGTCACTTTTGCTTTTTTTATGTCATATATAGACCCCTCAAAGTCACTTAAAATGTAATGTGGTCCCTAAAAAAAATGGTTTTATATACTTTGTTGAAAAAATGTGAAATCGCTGATCAACTTTTACCCCTTATAAGGTCCCCAAAAAATAAAAAAAGTTTCAAAAATTGTGCCGATGTAAAGTAGACATGTGGGAAAGGTTATTTATTAACTATTTTGTGTGACATAACTCTGATTTAAGGGCATAAAAATGAAAAGTTAGAAAATTGAAAAATTTTCACCAAATTAACGATTTTTTTCACAAATAAACGCAAGTCATATCAAATAAATTTTACCGATATTGTGAAGTACAATAAGTCATGAAAAAACATTCTCAGAATCAGTGGGATTCATTTAAGAGTTCCAGTGTTATGACCTCATAAAGTGACAGTGGTCAGAATTGAAAAAATTGGCCTGGTCAAGAAGGTGAACACAGGCTTCGGGGTGAAGGGGTTAAGTCTAATTTGATATATATTCTATGACATCATGTTATATACACATTGCTTTCTCATGCTCAGCACATAATATACTTAGGGGACACTTCTACTTGTTCTAATTATTATACCATTTTTTGTCCTCTTTTAGGAATAGCTGCCCATGATTCAGCCATTATGATTTGATCACTTACATGGCATTGTTACTATTTGAGGTTTTTGTTAAGATTTAGGTGTTGTGCATTTTATGTCTCCTCCTTTAAATATTTTGTTTTGCTCATTCATATTGTTGTTAGTTATCATCAGCATATATTTTTTGCTTTGTATATATGTATACCTTTAAATAAATATTTGATGTAAATTTTTTCAAATCATTCTGCTCCCTCTATGACACTTGTACAGATGTTGACTCTAAATCAATAGTAAAATAAAATGCACTGCATACAATGTAAATTTTTGTAACTTTTTTCACACAGTTGATATTTGGTCCTTGATGTATTTTCGAAAATGCAGCACGATCTAGTGACATTTTTTCATGCTTTGTCATATTGTTTTTTTCCCGTAGGAAAAATGCATGGAACAAACGCCACAAAGAAGTTTGTGAAACACATAAAATTCATGGTGTATGTTACAAGCAAAAAAAAACCTATAACAAGCGTAAAGAATGGGAAAGGCAGCAGTGTCGGACTGGGATGCCAAGGGCCCACCAGTATCAGTGACTTTGGTGGCCCACTTACATACAAATATTACACTACCCTAGTTCACAAATGTACCTATATCTCTATATAATAATAAACTGGGTAGTTTGATTAATGAATGATGAGTTGTTGCCTTTTCCTATACAGAATCAATTTAATTATGCCAAGTACTTCTCATACAGTGGGGTTGGGGGGCCCAGATCTGCAAAGGGGCCCACCGGGGGATTCCCCTGTTACCCTATGGGCCAGTCCGAGCCTGATTTTATGCCACATATAAAGGTTTTTTTTTCTAAAATTCTCCTTTTGAATATTACTTTGCAGCAGAGTTGGATTCAGCTTCCTCTTCTCCTGGGTTCTCATGCTTATCGTGATTGTTACATTCTTGGCTGGAGGAAATGTAGAAAAGTTGGTGTGTGAACTTTTTCAAGACATATCTTTGTTTAAGGTGAGAATGAACATCCTAGACCTTAACTGTAGGGTAAAAAAGTTGGAAAATGGCAATTTTTTTTAACACCTGTTTACATTGTTGGAAAGAACAAATGGCTCTTGTGGCACCAAAAAAAAAAAAAACCCATAAAATGGCATTCCTCCAGAAGATCTGACCTAGAGAAAAGCCTTCTAATGTAAGTCAGATTGATAAACAGTAAGGCTAAGTGCACATGTTGCGGTACTCTGGCGGAAGTTACAGCGGGAATTCCGGAATTCCATTCCGCGGGAAAACCGCATTTTAAATTCCCGTGATTTTCCCGCGAAAAAACTAGCGATTTGCAAGCGTAATCAGCTTGCAGAATGCTAGCGTTTTCCAAGCGATCTGTAGCATCGCTTGGAGAACTGATTGACAGGTTGGTCACACTTGTCAAACATAGTGTTTGACTAGTGTGACCAACTTTTTACTATTGAGGCTGCCTATGCTAATGTTAAAAATAATAAAAAAATAAAAAATCGTGTTTTTCTCACCTTCCGACGTCCCACGCAGCGTCCCCGATCCTCGCGATGCTCCCGCTCCCAGTAATGCCTTGCGAGACCTTTGATGATGTAGCAGTCTTGCTAGACCGCTACGTCATCACAGGTCCTTGCCACAATGCATTACTGAGAACGGGAGTTGGCAGGAGCGTCGGTAAGGCTGCGCGGGACGCCGGAAGGTGAGTATAACCTGATTTTTTTATTTTAATTCTATTTTTTTACAGGGATATGGTACCCAGAGCCTGGAGGACAGTCTCCTCTCCTCCGGACCGTGGGTACCATCCGCAAATGTTCTACTTACTTTTCGCATGGTGGGCACATTGATAAACAGTAAGGCTAAGTGCACATGTTGCGGTACTCTGGCGGAAGTTACAGCGGGAATTCCGGAATTCCATTCCGCGGGAAAAACCGCATTTTAAATTCCCGTGATTTTCCCGCGAAAAAACTAGCGATTTGCAAGCGTAATCAGCTTGCAGAATGCTAGCGCTTTCCAAGCGATCTGTAGCATCGCTTGGAGAACTGATTGACAGGTTGGTCACACTTGTCAAACATAGTGTTTGACTAGTGTGACCAACTTTTTACTATTGAGGCTGCCTATGCTAATGTTAAAAATAATAAAAAAATAAAAAATCGTGTTTTTCTCACCTTCCGACGTCCCACGCAGCGTCCCCGATCCTCGCGATGCTCCCGCTCCCAGTAATGCCTTGCGAGACCTTTGATGATGTAGCAGTCTTGCTAGACCGCTACGTCATCACAGGTCCTTGCCACAATGCATTACTGAGAACGGGAGTTGGCAGGAGCGTCGGTAAGGCTGCGCGGGACGCCGGAAGGTGAGTATAACCCGATTTTTTTATTTTAATTCTATTTTTTTACAGGGATATGGTACCCAGAGCCTGGAGGACAGTCTCCTCTCCTCCGGACCGTGGGTACCATCCGCAAATGTTCTACTTACTTTTCGCATGGTGGGCACATTGATAAACAGTAAGGCTAAGTGCACATGTTGCGGTACTCTGGCGGAAGTTACAGCGGGAATTCCGGAATTCCATTCCGCGGGAAAAACCGCATTTTAAATTCCCGTGATTTTCCCGCGAAAAAACTAGCGATTTGCAAGCGTAATCAGCTTGCAGAATGCTAGCGCTTTCCAAGCGATCTGTAGCATCGCTTGGAGAACTGATTGACAGGTTGGTCACACTTGTCAAACATAGTGTTTGACTAGTGTGACCAACTTTTTACTATTGAGGCTGCCTATGCTAATGTTAAAAATAATAAAAAAATAAAAAATCGTGTTTTTCTCACCTTCCGACGTCCCACGCAGCGTCCCCGATCCTCGCGATGCTCCCGCTCCCAGTAATGCCTTGCGAGACCTTTGATGATGTAGCAGTCTTGCTAGACCGCTACGTCATCACAGGTCCTTGCCACAATGCATTACTGAGAACGGGAGTTGGCAGGAGCGTCGGTAAGGCTGCGCGGGACGCCGGAAGGTGAGTATAACCCGATTTTTTTATTTTAATTCTATTTTTTTACAGGGATATGGTACCCAGAGCCTGGAGGACAGTCTCCTCTCCTCCGGACCGTGGGTACCATCCGCAAATGTTCTACTTACTTTTCGCATGGTGGGCACAGCCACATGCGGAAAGTAAGCAGAACAATGTATTCCTATGTGGTCAGAATGGCGGCGATTCCGCAAAATTAATGAGCATGCAGCGTATTTTTCCGCGATGCGATTCCGCCGCGGGAAAATCCGCAGCATTAGCACAGCATTGCGGAATCCCATAGGATTGCATGGGATGCTGTTTTTTGCGTTTTCTCGTTAAAATCCGCCGCGAAAACACGAAAAAAACGCAACATGTGAACGCAGCCTAAGGGTCCAGGCTAGTGACAGACTGAAGAACATTGGGCCCACCAGAGGATTTGATTCTGAGGGCCCACGTTTCTCCCCCACTCATGGTTTGCACTATGAACTCTCCTGAAGAAGAAGCCAGGGCCCACCGGAGGATTCTCCGGTTCTCTGGTGGGCCAGTCCAACTCTGAAAGGGAGTATTTTGTGGATGTTGATTATTATTTTGGCAATATATGTTTAAATTCAATGACGCACCCAGAAAACTAGATTGGAAGGGGTCCTAGGAATTGGAAATGCATGCAATGTCATGTTTCCGGCTGCATTGATGTGCAAAGAAATGTGATGAGAACAATGTAATTACTAAACTGAACATACAGATAAACCACCAAATAATATATGAGGGCATGTGTTCATGGTGACTTGACAAATATTTATCTGGGACACCCCCAACCTATGGCATTTCAGTCACCCATAGTACATATGACCCAATTCTAGTGGGTTATGGGTATACATGAATTGGCCAATTTGTGAAGTATAATGGCAGTAATAAAGTTCAGATTTCATACATTGAATTTTTTCATTTACCTTTGGCATGTTTATATTCACAGGCCTCCCATTTAGTAGCCGTTTACCAGTGACCTGGATGCTCAACCAGTGTCCTGTGAATTGATCTGCTCCTCTCTACTGAGCACTACTCCTATAGTATAGTCTTTATGGCAGTAATGTAGTTCAAAATGAATATACTCATTGTTTGCATATGTTTTGGCATACACAGTGTGCTGCTGCATTATTTTGTTTATGTTCAGAATTGATGAAAATATTGGGTGGCCCTGCTCATTCAGTGGTTTTCCTTGTTCTTCTTGAAATGTGCAAACTTCACAATGAAGTCAGCAAAACCATAAAAGAACATATATGGTAAAAAGGGGTAATGAAACACATATTAAACAAACTGCCCTTCTCTATAATGTTCCCCCCACAATGCCCCTCTCCATAATGTTCCCCCCACACTGACTCTCTCCTTAATGTTCCCCCACAGTGTCCCTCTCCACAATATCCACTACATGGCCCCTCTGTCTACTATTCTCCTTCACAATTCCCCCATTACTCCATAGTGTGCCCTCACCAACACCAAAACACCCCACCCTGCCATTCCTTAAATAATCTGGTTATCAAGTTTATGGCTCCGTCAAGGAGCATTTATTATTCCGGGCTGCTTCTTTGCCACCTCTGTGGTGCATGCCAGTGATAGCAATATTGTGATGAGGTTAGCGGTGTGACTAGCTCATCACACCGCTGAATGTCGGGGTGGGGACTGACTATTGCTGCTCTTCCTTTTGTCTCGGTGCTTAAGTATTCAACTGTATTTACATCTGATAGACACAAATACAGTTGAATATAGGAAGATGAAAACTGGAGTCTCCCGATTGTCCCCTGGCCTCACAACATGCCTTGGCGGGCCGCATGTTGTGGAGGTCGTATGTTGTGCAGGCCGTATGTTGTGCAGGCATGCCATATATAGTATGTTTGTTCGCTGTTTCTGCTTTCAGCATGATTCTACAATATAAACTGTATAAAAGGAACAAGAACAAATATTGCATAAATACATGTGTCCAAACTTTTGACCGGTACTGTAAATTAGTCACTGCAACTTGCACCTGCTCACACTTGCTTCATTGTTTTATTCTGTTAGTAAATATCTATCTCGGGACCTTACCCCCACTGTACTACAGAATGCCAGTGCTGTCTGTCCGCAGTATCCAACATCATGTCCGCTCTCTATCTGAAACTCAAACGTTCCAAAATTAAATTTCTTCTGCTCCCACATCTACTAACCTCCCTAAATCTGACATTTCCCTCTCCTTGGGTGGCACCATAATAACACCCCGGCAGCAGGCGCGCTGTCTGGCTGTTATGTTTGACACAAATCTCTCCTTCACCTCCCATATACACTCCCTCACAGAAGTTATGTCGCTTATCCATATTATGTAGATAAAAGCTTATAACCTGACGTTAAATTCATCCATTGGTTGTATAAATTATTCTTTTGAAAGCTGAAACCCTCCGAAATGTGGTTTAGGTTTAGGTTAAGAAACTAAATTGCCATCAATGCAGAAATATTGATCATTTAATGGACGCAGAATGGTCAGATTTTGGCAAGACAAAAGTTTTGTCGGCCACAGAAAGTAATGTGATATTCAAACAAATAATTAACTTAAAATACAAATATATGTTGCATAACATTGGTGAGTGAATTTGTGGTGTTATTAGAGTCATATTTAATATTTTCTATGACTTCCATGAGCTTGAAGGACTGCATCCATGCAGTTCAACAATGATTCATACAATTTATTAATGAAGTCATCAGGAATAGCAAAGAATGCAGTCTTACATGCCTCCCAGAGTTCATCTAGATTCTTTGGCATTGTCTTCCAAACTTCCTCTTTCATCCTACCCCAAACATGCTGTTCATGTCTGGTGACTGGGCTGGCCAGTCCTTGAGCACCTTGATCTTTTTTGCCTGGAGGAACTTTGTTGCAGAGATGGATGTATGAGATGGAGCACCATCCTGCTGCAGAATTTGACCCCTTTTATGATTTGGTATATAAGAGGTAGCTAATACTTCTTGATATTTTAGGCTATTGATATTGCCTTCCACCTTGCAAATGTTTTGCACACCCCCATACTGAATGTAACCCCAGACCATAATCTTTTCACCACCAAATTTAACTGTTTTCTGGGTGTATTTTGGATCCATACGGGCTCCAGTAAGTCTCCTGCAGTATTTGCGGTGGCTGTGGTGTAATTCGACTGAAGATTCATCAGCGAAATCCACCTTCTGCCACTTTTCCAGCATCCATCTGTTTAGCAGGCTGTGGGACTTTGCAAATGCCACACGGTTTTTTATTTGCCTTTTGTTTAGTGCTGGCTTCTGGGAACTGATTCGACCATGGAGGCCATTTCGAGACAGAATCCTACAAACTGTTCTAGTTGACACAGGGACTTGAGGTAACCAGGCCTGTTGGAACTCTGCTGCAGTGGAAGAGGGGCTTGCTTTGGATTTTCTAACCAACAAACATTCCTCAGAGGAGTTGTCTTGTGGGGTCTGCTGGACCTGGGCTTGTCAAACACATCTCCAGTCTCTTTGAATCTTTTTTTAATTCTTTGTACTTGACGCTGAGACACATTAAAGGTGCCAGCCACCTCTGCAGTGGATCTGGTCTTCAGCCTCTTGATAATCCAGGCTTTGGTCGCAGGCTGGATTGTTGGCATGTTGTCAGAGCTCAAGTTGCAGTTCAAGTGAAGGTCAGGGGTGCTGGGTTTCTTTTTATACACACCCACTAATTAACCAATCATTTACTGAGCACAGATGAGGATGTAAACTAGGATTGGGTGCATTATATGACCAGGAGACAAAACTTTTGTCTTGCCAAAATCTGACCATTCTGTGTCCATTAAATGATCAATATTTCTGCATTGATGACAATTTATTTTCTTAACCTATACCACATTTTGGAGGGTTTCAGCTTTCAAAAGAATAATTTATACAACCAATGGATGAATTTAACATCAGGTTGTTAGCTTTTATTTACATAACATGGATAAGCGACATAACTTCTGTCAGGGAGTGTACAATCTCTTGCACGCTCTTGCCGCTTACACCTAAAGAACATCTCTAGAATCCGCCCTTTTCTCAACATGAAAACAACAAAAACCCTCACTGTCGCCCTGATTCACTCTCGCCTGGACTACTGTAATGCTTTATTAATTGGCATCCTCCTCACTTGACTCTCCAGTCCATCCTTAATGCAGCAGCCAGGGTCAATCCATCTGGCTAATCGGTACTCAGACGCGTTCGTTCTTCGCCAGTCGCACCCCATTACATCTCCTCTCTCATTTCTGTCTATCGGCCTAGCCGATCGCTGCGCTCTGCAAACGACTTTCGACTAACCACTGCACTAATCCGTACCTCCCACTCCCGACTCTCAAGAATTCTCCCACATTGCACCAATCCTCTGAAATGCTCTACCCCAAGAAACTAGGACCAGGCAAAATTTGCATAGTTTTAGGCGCTCCCTTAAAACACATTTGTTCAGAGCGGCCTATCACGTTCACTAATCAAAGTCATTTTATGTGTGTGTGTGTAGCCCTTTCACTATCTCCATTTATCCCCCACCTTCCCAAGATGGCTGGACCATCATTGTAAATACATCATTGTAAATACACACCTGTACTTTGTATCTCCCCCACCACATTGTAGGTTGTAGGCTCTCACGAGCAGGGTCGTCTTATTTTGCTTTAATTATTGAATTATTGTTAACATTGATACTTATGACTGTTGTGTTTGAAACTGTTAAACTGTAAAGCGGAATATGTTGGCACTATATAAATAAAGATTATTTATCTTTCTATCTATTATCTATCATCTATCTATATCTATCTAGTTTCTATCTATCTATCTATCTAAACTATTTATCTAATTTGTCTGTCTATCTCTGTATTTTTTCTCTTGAAAAACTGCTCCTCATTTATTTTATGCTACGTAGTACTGCAGGGGGCAGTCTTTGGCAAATTATGTATGTTGTATTTTTTAAGCTTAGATAATAATTTGTAGAAAACTAGCCGCTTCTGTGCCAGATAATGATATCAGAAGTCAAGGAGGAAAAGCATATACTTTCACACTTGCGTTTTTTTGTGGTGCATTTTTTGCGCACACAAACGCATGAAAAAACGCATACAAACGCTTACAAACGCTGCGCTTTTTTCAAGCATTTTTATGCGCATGCAGGAAAAAAACGCAGCGTTTGTAAGCGTTTGTATGCGTTTTTAGTGCGTTTGCGTTTTTTTGTACATTGTTTGTCCTCACCCCAAAAAAATACAGAAATATTAATTTTACTTCTTTCTCTGTTTCGTAGATTCCTGGCGACTGGAGAAACCCTATCTTCACTACACTTCCAGTACCGTATTGGAATCTCCACCTTGTCTGGAATTGTTGCGGACACCTTCCGGGCTCTCTGGAACGTTCTTTGTCCCAAATTTATGCCCCTGCCTACTGCTGAAAAGTGGATGGAAATTGCTGACAAATGCTGGACAGTCTTCAATTTCCCCAACTGTTTGGAAGCTGTTGATGGTAAACACATACGGATCATCAAACCCAAAAGAACGGGATCTGAGTACTATAATTACAAAAAGTACTTTTCAATGGTACTCATGGCCATTGCGGATGCCGGATGTATGTTTGTAACAGTGGACATTGGAGCATTTGACCGTGGTAATGACTCCCAGGCTTGTAAAAACTCAGACATGGGCCGGAGGTTGTATGGCAACCAATTTAATTTCCCTATGCCACGGCCTCTTCCCCACACCGAAGCTCTGCCACTGCCTTTTGTAATAGTTGGGGATGAGGCTTTTCAAATGTGCGCAAACCTACTGAAACCCTACTCCAGCCGTGACTTGGACCACACCAAAAAAATCTTTAATTACAGGTTGACCAGGGCCAGAAGAACTGTAGAGTGTGCTTTCGTGATTCTTGTCTTCAGATGGCAAATTCTCGGCACAGCCATTAATCTGAAACTTGAAACAATGGATGAGGTGGTGAAGGCATGTGTGGTTCTACATAATTTTGTGATGGCTAAAGAGCACCCGACCTTTGAACTCAATGATGCTGCTCCTAACCCATTGCCTGAATTCACTCAGCACCCTCTCACGTCATCCGTTGTAGGTGGCTAAATGAGGGACCAATTTGCGGCCTACTTTATTCTCTGATGTAGGATGGGTGCACTGGCAAGATGAAATGGTGTAAAAATGTTTTCGTGTGTGTATGTTAATAAAAAAAACCTGTTTTGATACCAGTACCGAGTGCACTATGTTTTTTACACTCCAATAAAATAAAAAACTTTCCATATATACCTGTGAATTCATGATGTTCTCTCACCTGGGCAGGTAAATACACATATGAGTTAAACTGCATCATCGCTAGTCTGCGTGAAATATATTAGTACGTAAGCAACGCTGCAGGTTAAATATGATATGTGTATTAACCAGGCAATGATTGATAAATAGTTATGATTAGAGTTGAGCGATTTTGGTAGGATCGGGTTTCATGAAACCAAATTAGTTTCAAATGAAACTGGTCCGACTAGTGGAAAAAAAGTCGGAGTTTCGTTCAGAACCCGACCCCAATGCAAGTCAATGGGGAATAAAAGTCTGCATTGAGTGGATGAATGTAATCCGCTCAATGCCGACTTTTATTTCCCATTAACTAACATTGTGGTAGGGTTTCGAACGAAACTCGACTTTTTTTTTGCCCGAGTTTCACCAGTTTGTGTTTCATGAAACCAGATCCTAGTCGGTAAACTCTAGTTAGTATACTAGGCCTTGGTATTTAACATATGATGTGTATTTTACCCATCAGTGGATTCAACAGACACGTAATAAGAGTATGTTGTTAATTACAAGGTATATCAATAATCCCCCTTGCCTAGTATCACAATAAGTGAAATGAGGATGGTAAAAACAGCCAATCCTCAAAACACTTTTTATGACACCTTGCAAAGTTTAATGCGCATTGTGTGTATGGCGCAGTGTGTGTAGGTGGCGCCAAAAACATTAATCAAACTTTGTTATGGTGAGCCAGAAATTTAAATTTATTTTTAACCAAAAAAATTATAAAAAACTTTATTTTTTTCTGCGTTTGAGGTCAGATGGTTGCAAGTTGGGGGTGTGCAGTGAAGATGAACAGCTTATAGTCGATGAAGGTGTTCTAGGGGAAGGGGCAACAAAACTTGTGGGGGAAGGGAGTCCAGTTATGGGAATGGAACTAGACACACTAGGAGGAGAGGACAAAGGTTCAGCTACAGTGGTCCTAACTGTTTGTCTCCTTAAACTGGCCTGCCTGGACCTACTTGGGCCCAATGCCCACCTTGATTGTTGGCGCCGCCTGGAACTTTGGGCAAATAAGGAATGTGGGTCCCCCGTCTGCTGCTGTGGCTGCTGCTGTGCATGCTGCTGCTGCTGTGGCTGCTGCTGATGCCCTGTGGTGGCAGTGGCAGTGCTCGTCCTTGCATGAGGACTGGTGGCGGCAGTGATGGTCCAAGTTTGCGGAGTGGTGGTGGCAGGGCTACTCCATATTGTAGTGTTTGCGGCAGGGCTGTTCCACGTTTGAGGAGTGGTTACTGTGGCTGTGCTCCAAGCATGCATGGGGATGGCGGTGGTGCTCCAGACAGGAGCAGCGCTTGCCATGGTGGTGACGGTGAAGTGACCAGCAGCACTCAGATTTGTGATGGTGTAATGGTGGGTGTCCTGGCTTTGAATAGAGGTGTCCGTACAGTGGTATGCAGCACAAGTCGGTAGTGAGGTGAAGCGAGTCAATGGTGGCACAGTGGGAAATGACACCACTGACTGCTGCCCGAACCGATTATGCTGCATAGCCTGCAAGAAAGCATTGTTGCAGGCCTGCAGCACACTCAGCTGTTGCTCAGGACTAAGGTGTTCTGCCATGCCCTTTTCAATCTTACTAAAAAAATGGTGCGCTGGTCTGTTGAGGTCGGCCTCCAGACGGTCAAGGCGCTGTTCGACAGAATGGAAGCGGTGTTCCATGAGGTTAAAACCATGTTCCATGAGTGAAAAACCGCTTTCCACTCTGTCTGACAGCGACTTGAGGCTGGCATTAAAGGCCTCGCTCAAGTGCATAAACTCGGGCAAGACATTCCTGTCCAAGGCCCCCTGCCGCTGGCGGGTAGTGCCCGCATAACCAGTGGCAGAGACCTGGGACAGGGAAACACCTGATGGACCAGCTTCCTGGTCACCAGCTGTCTGTGTGGCTGACCTGCAAGGTGCTTCCTGGCTGTCGGATCGCTGGGACGGGTCAGAGGACGTCCGATGAAGGACCGCTCCAGGGCCAGGTTGCAGGGTGCAGCTCCAGGTGCTGTGGAAGAAAGGAAAATCATTATTATCATGCCTTTACACGAAGCATCAGCTGTGGATTAGAAAAACACAGATTAATATAAATAAAACCAAAAAATAATAATACTTACAATCTAGTGGCAAGGACCGGTCTTAGGGACTGCAACGCTTGATAGTACCGGTATCTTGTTCTTGTCCTTGACACTGAACCACTGCGAACCTGGCCCTCAGCATGAACATCACTGTTGAAGCGGTCCTTGATCGAGTGCCAACGTGTTCGGACTTTGTCCACTGTTGGAAAAACAAACAAACAACATTTAACAATTGTGTTTGATGCACGACATATGCTATCACTAAACCCAACAGTGCCATCACGAACAAGAGTCAATGCGGCACAAGACAGCAATACAATACCCAAAGCAGTCACTGTTGAGCCAGATGACACTGTTGGGTTTCCTGCTAGAATATATCTAGCACGAAACCCAACAGTGCCATCAAGGACAATAGTCACTGTGGCACAAGACAGCAATACAATACCCAAAGCAGTCACTATTGAGCCAGATGACACTGTTGGGTTTCCTGCTAGAATATATCTAGCACGAAACCCAACAGTGCCATCAAGGACAATAGTCACTGCGGCATAACAGAGCAGGGAAATACTTACTAAACGCCTTTTTGGAGGATGCAGTGGCACTGTCCCAGCCATCCATCAACGCTGTGGCCACCTCATTCCATAGCCGCCGGTTCACCACATTGTCCTTGTACAGCCGGTCACGGCTGTCCCACAATGGGGCACGCTCCTGGACCAGGCGGATAAGGTGCTCATTATCCATTCACTGCTGAGGCACGGCGGTGCCTGCATCCCCCACTGCGCCACTAATGTTTTTTTGCCATACCAACAGGATCTCTGCTCCTCTAGCACCTGGACTATTGGCTATATTGGATAATCCGCATTTTTTTGAAATATTGCCTAGCAGTGATAAACTATCAACCGGTGACTACCAAAACTCTACTTCAAAAGGGCGACTATGTGATAAAGTCCGTTGTTAAGCCGAAACATCAGCTGTCGCTTCATCACCATCAATTAAATAATAAAAAGCTCACTTTAGCATCATTTTCGTGTGCAGTGATTCTATATTGACTTTACATTTAAGGGACCAGAGGCTCCCTTTCACTAGCACCGTTTATTCATTACACTAGTCGAGTGCTAGCCATCTGCCATATCTACATTATCCAGGTAGACGTCTTCATCCCGTTGTGGAACCTAGACAAAACACATTCATTAGAATATTCGAATTTTGTGTGAATAAAAAGTTACAAAAAAATCCAGAAAAGAGGAAATATAGAAGATAAAAAATAAAGAACATTACAAATCATTTGATACTTACATTCTGTATCACCACCGGGATTTGGCTTGGCTGCTCAAGCCGTTCGCCCTCACTAGTCGCGTCCGCTGGAGATGACGATGTCTGAAAAAAAAAAACAACAAACGTTAGAGATTTTGAGAAGCAGCAGATATACTTACCAAACGCACGAAAATAATCACCTCACGGTCTGCTTGCGCCAGTTCCTGCCGGGATGGTGAATATTCCGATTCCGAAGACATACTGCATGTAAAAATAATACAAAGCATTAGTACATATACAATTTAAAAGGACAGGCATACATTTTTTAGATGTAATAATACTCACATTCTTGCCGCTGAAGCTGGAATTGAAAATTGGCTCTTCTTTTGCAGTATTTCTGCTCTCCAGGCTGTCTCTATAGTTATGGTACAGTGCTGGCAGGCACATCCTATAATATAGACATGAAGTTTTTTTTAGGTGGGGATTTTTACAACTAGTCTAACCAATGGACACCAAAAAAATGCATGCGCAAAAAAACGTATACTTGCGCATGCCAATGCGCACATATGCGCACCCATAGACCATAATGGTAATTTTTTGCGCAAAAAGTGCGCATACGTTTTTTTTAAGCGGTTGGGCGGAACAAAAAATGCAACATGTAGCGTCTGGAAAGGACGCACACTGGAAAAAAACGCAGCGCACGAAAAACGCATACGTGCGCATGCCAACGCGCACATATGCGCACCCATGTTAAATATAGGGGAAAAAATGCATGCACACGTATGCGCAAAAACGCAGCGCAAAAAACGCAAATGTGAAACCAGCCTTAGTGTGCACTTCACAAATTTTTATTTTTTGTTGTATTTTAAACTTTGTGATTGAGATAATTTCTACCTTATCGTCCCAAATATCTTTTTTAAATTCATCAAGATATTTATCATGGACTTCTAGTTAGACACTTAGGCCACGTTCACATGTTCTGTATTACTTTGCCTGATGAAGAAACCTGAATAGTCTTGAATCTTGCAATTTTTTACCATCTTTTCAGTTAGCCATTAAAAGGTATCAACCACTGAGGACTCTCAATTCTAAATATTCTTCTATCTACTGGCTAACACTGTACAAAGATATATATCTTTCCTGTAAGCAGAGACATGAATGTAAGAGGTTTCACCTTCATGAGAATGAAACTTTGTATCATCCAGTTTCCTCAAAGCATATTCCATGTCATCCTTGCGAACAAATGCCACAATCCCTGTGCCATCCTTGTGCATATCAGCATAGCAGACATCTCCAGCTTCTATCCTATGATCTTTTAGATCCTGCCAACTTCCCGAGGGGCAAAGCTCTGAGATGAGGACTCCATAGCCTCCCTCTTGTCTCCGGCTTGACCTGGGTAACTGCACACGTAATCGACGAGAAGCAAACTCATATCCATTGCTTCCACTCATGGCGTTCTCCACATCCCGCGGATCTGGGAAGCTGATGAAGGCAAATGGTGCGGCACCGCGTCTATGATTCTTCAGCTCGTTGGTACGGATCCTCCCATACTGATCGAACAACTCCTCCAGCTCCTTCTCCCGTACATTGGAAGGTAAATTGCCAACAAAAATGCGCCCATTCCCCAAGCGCTAACCCCCCAGCCCTGGAATAGGTCACTAGGTGGCCTGGTAAATGGTGTTCTGGTGGGACAATATCTGGGCTTGCTAGGGTTATGGAAGACCCAGTGTTCTGAGGTCCCTGGACCTTGATATCTCTGATCTTGACTTGTTGGAGGTGGCAATGGAGGTTGGCTCATGTAGGGTGGTCAATCTGCCATATAGTGTGAACAGGGTATATCACTTCAACCTTTGCTGGTGTATCCCAGGGTAGTGCCCCTCAGACCCTGATAGCTCATCTTGTCAGACGTTGACTGGTTGGGCCAGCAGTATTTTTTTGACACATCGCTTTTTACAGTATTTTTTGTGGTATTGCTACAACCAAGAAACACAATTTTGTGTTCACCAGTGGTGTTTACTGAGAGGGTTAATTATTTATAGAATTCGATCAGGCTGTTCTATATGTAGTGATACCACATATATGTATTTTTTTTAATTAATTTTATTTTTAATGGGAAAAGGAGAGTGATTCTAACTTTTATGTTTCCTTTATTTATTTATTTTTTTTTTAACTTGGGCTGGAGTCACGCTAGCATATAAAAAAATTGGTCCGATGTTGATCCAGAAAAGTAGAATGAGTGCCAAGCGAGTACAATGTGATTTTTCTCAACCAAAATCCATATGACATCCGTATGACACCAATATGAAATGCGTTTGCAAATCCGTATGCAATGCATTTTTAACATCATCTTTAATATACAGTAATTCTCTGTAAATTTAAAGGTAGTTTTCAAACTAATAAAGCAATCTTATATACAGTGTAAGTTGGCTGTAGGACACCTAGTGGATGAGAGTTAAACATGGAGAAATAATTTAGCACATATAGGACTAAAAGTGGTTAATCGGCCATAGCAATTTGATTGTGAGCAGCTGAAGAATTGGGAGAGACAACTGCTCACCATATCTCCACCCCTGGGTGTTGTTCACTTTATAAATTGAGACCTGTTTTCTCACAGATGTCTATGCCTATGGAGGTGTGAAGATCTCTTGTATTGTTTGCCTTTGCTAAAGGACTCAGGAGCTGGACTCTAAGGGCCCCGTTACATTTAGCGATGCACCAGCGATCCCGACCACGATATGACCCGGTCAGGATTGCTGGTGCATCGCTAAATGGTCGCTAGTGAGCTGCCAAACAGGCAGATCTCAGCAGCGACGCAGCAGCGGTCGTTACTTACCTGTCAGACGCGGCCTTGATGACGTCCTCCGTCCACGCATCGCTCGTCGGTGCCAGCAGGAAGCCGCCGACGAGAAACGGCCCAGGACGTTCTCGCATGATCAGCGATAGTCAGCGGGGGAGCCGGTCAGAGGTAAGTATCACATGTAGCGATATCGCTAGCAATATCGCTGCTGCGTCACAAAATCGGTGCGTAAAGCCCCCTTAAGCCAGGCGTGCTAATCAGCACTTTTGGATCGACTTGTTGCTTTAGGTTTTACTTTCTACCTGACAAAGGCTGTATTTGAGTTTCCTGTGAGGTGGTTTAAGAGGATTGAAATAAACCAGCTGGACTTTAAATAGAAACTAGGGATGGGCGAGTCTACTCGCTAGGACTCGTTACTCGGCGAATAGTAAGGGACTCGCTGGACTCGTTACTCGGCGAATCTCCCAGTGATTACTCGCACAGTAACGAGTCCAATGCAAGTCAATGGCAATCCTAGTTTTGTCAGAGTTTTTTTTTCTCACTCGCTAGACTCGCTATATCACATCGCTGTCAACAGCGAGTCTGAGCGAGTCTGAGCGAGTCTACGATTCCGAGTCCTGTATACTGGATTCGGGACTCGCTTATACAGAATCTGTTATGTTCCTACAAGTTTCCAAGACAGCCTATGTCAACACACAGCGATTGTGAGCGAGTCTGAGCGAGTCTACGAATCCCGAGTCCTGTATACTGGATTCGGGACTCACAAATATAGAATCTGTTATGTTCCTACAAAGCTTCCGAGACAGCCTAGCGTGTTAGGTCAGAAAACTTTTTTAGATGGACAAGCATTTTAGCCAATCATATTCAGTAATGTTGGTTGTGGCAGGACTATGATTGGCTTCTGTCCATCGTGATGCCTATGTCATGTATGAGAGGCGAGGCTGTATATAAGCCTTTTCCACCGCCATTTCCTCTACATTCCTGAGAGATCTGAGATAGAGCAGGGTGAGGTAGATGCTTGAGCAGATCATAGGGATTGTCAGTTAGTGTAGGGAAACTTCAAGATTCCTTATATTAAACCCAAACAGCTCTTCTGAGAGCTACCAGGAGGACAGAGGAGTACTGTGTAGACTGTAGGCAGGCAGGCAGGGAGGATCAAGCCTTACAGTGCAGTGCACAGTGCAGGGACTAGTGTGCAGCTTCACTGCTAGGTGTCAGCACACACACTTACCCCGCCAGAAAGTGACGCCTACAGCAACACCTAACTCCATCTCGGTGACTGTGCATTTGTCAACAATGTCACAAAAACCACAATTTCCCAAAAAAGAGGTTGCAAAGGGACGAGGTCGTGGCCGTAGCAGTCGTGCCCAAGAAGGCACTGGTACAGGTAGACAGATGAGGATTGATAGAGCTACCTTTCTCCTGTCTAGAATTCCCAGTACTCAACAAAAACGTGTCTTGAGGCCGGAAGAGCATGACCAGATAACATCTTGGATGGCTGATAAGACCTCGACCACTGGTTCTGGCAGTACACAATCGTCCTTGCCAACACAGTCTAGTGTCGCTACAGACAACGCAGGGCCATCCAATCCTCAAAGTCTTCCTATTTCCTCAACCCATCGGCAGCAAGAGGAAAATTTGGACCGCGACCTTGGTCACTCCGATGATTTATTTGGTTCTTATCAGCCCTCGATTGCATCTGGCCTTTCTTTGTCACTGCCTGACGAGATACTTGAAGAAGACGTAATGTCTATTCATGGCCAAAGTTTGGAAGCACCTCGTACTGAAGAAAGCCACTTTCACCAAAGGCATACAGCATCTCAGGAGGTGGATGATGATGAGGATGATGAGACACACATCTCATCTGGCCAGCCTGCTCAGTCACGTTATCCAGAAGACTTTGAAGAGGAAGGGGTGGATGATGAGACCACAGATCCTACCTGGACTGTTGACATGCATAGCCAACAGAGCAGCCAGGAGGAGGAAAGTGGCTATGTACCACCGCCAAAAGCACCAAGGCTTACTCCTTTCTCCAGAACACAAACTGTGACAACAGTTGCCCAAATTGTGTCAACTGTTGCACAAACTGTACCAACTGTTGCACAAACTGTAAACACAGTTGCCCAAACTGTGTCAACAGTTGGTGTTGTACAGAGTCATCCTCCTCTGCCTCCAATTCAACATAAAGGACGGAAAGCCATTGTGTGGGATTTTTTTAAGGATAGCACATCTGTACCAAATATGGTTATCAGTAACATCTGCCATGCAAGGCTAAGCAGAGGCCTGGGAAAAGCAAACTTGAGCACCAGCAGTATGCGTAAGCATATGTCTGTTAAGCACTCAATTCAGTGGTCGGCCCATCTGGCTTCAAAATCAGTGCCTTCTGATCCCAACACTTCCAGGCCACCTCAGATCCATCCTTCACCAGCTAGTGTTCAGGCATCAGCTCCTGTTCAAACGTACTCCTACCAAGCTGCGGTACAAGAGAGACATGACAGTAGTCAAGCCTCTGGTGAGTCTGTGACAAACGTCCAGTTGTCTGTGCCACAGATGTATGAAAGGCAGCGGAAGTACCAATCGACACACCCATTTTCCCAAAAAGTGACTGCGCAAATTGCAAAGTTGTTAGCTGTGGAAATGTTGCCGTTTAGGCTTGTGGGTACAGAGTCTTTTCGGGAGTTGTTGGCTGTGGCAGCACCACGATACTCTGTACCCAGCCGATACTTTTTCTCACGCAGTGCCGTCCCCGCGTTACACCAGCACGTGGTTACCAACTTAAAGCGTGCGCTAACAAATGCTGTAACCGCCAAAGTCCACCTAACAACGGACACGTGGACAAGTTGTTGTGGACAGGGCAGATACATCTCACTAACGGCTCACTGGATCAACCTGGTGGAGAGTGTCCCAACTTCTCCAAGTGGACCATCTGCGATACTACCAACTCCACGAATAGCGGGCACAACATCATTCCGGGTGTCTGCCTCATCATATATGTCCAGTACACAATCTGCTTCTGCAACTTCCTTGTCCACTGCTGAGCCGCCCGCACCATCATGTCCAAGTTGGGAGCTTTGCAGTACTGCTTCAGCAAGGCGACAACATGCTCTTTTGAAGCTTATCTGTCTAGGTGACACACCTCACACTGCAACTGAGCTGTGGAAAGGTCTTAAGCAACAGACTGATGAGTGGCTGGCCCCACTGCAACTACAACCAGGTCTTGTTGTGTGCGATAACGGTCGAAACCTTGTGGCGGCAATAAAGCACGGTAACTTTGTACACATGCCTTGCATGGCTCACGTGCTGAACCTAGTAGTTCAGAAATTCCTGAAAATATACCCCGAGTTATCTGACCTACTGGAGAAGGTGAGGCGAAATTGCGCCCACTTCAGACATTCCTCCACAGCAGTTGAAAGTCTTTCAGCCCTTCAAAACAAATTTAATTTGCCTAAACACAGGCTAATTTGCGACATGCCCACGCGCTGGAACTCAACATTCCATATGTTGGCAAGGTTTAATGAGCAGCAGAGGGCAATAGCAGAATATCAGCTGCAACATGCCCGTCACCCCGGAAGTCACACCAGACATATTAGTACTTTAGAGTGGGTCTGGATCGCTGACCTTTGCGAGTTGCTGGAGAACTTTGAATACTGCACCAAACTTGTCAGCGGTGATCAGTCGATTATTAGTCTCACCATCCCCATGCTCTGCCTGCTAAACGAATCCCTAATGAATCTCAAAACAGAATCTTTGAGAGCCCAGCGGATGGCTATGGAGCCAGAATTTAACATCGCTGATCCTAGCCAGCCAAGCCAATATCAGCAGGCTACATTGGGTCTGGAAGAAGAAGGTGATGAGGGTGATGATGAAGAAGATTTATTTTTCTGTGGTACTGATGTGAACCCTGATGGTACTCCCAACCCTACGTTTATGTCGGTACACCATGGGTGGGCTGAAGAGGAGGAGGCGGAGACCGATTTAGAGGCCATGATGCGTAGTGATCCTCATTCTGTTGTAACCGAGGAGATGAGTCTTTGCAGCTTAGCACACATGGCTGACTTAATGTCTCTCCCAAGATCCACGCGTCATTCACATCTATGACAGTGACCTCTACTGGTTGTCAACCTTTTTGGACCCACGGTACAAAGACAAATTTCCGTCGTTGCTCTTGAAGTCACCCAGGGGCTTAACGATGGTTTATTTCAAGAGGGTTGTTGTTGACAATTTGCTGACAATATCACCGTCTGACTCCGCTATACCCCGAAGTACCAGCTCTTTGCAACAGCAGCCTTTGGTTGGGACACAAACGCCATCAATGTCAAGAAGAGGTGGGGGTAAGATGTCCACCAAGTGGGCGATGTTCAACAGACCTTCCAATCAACAACGGATCATGCCTACGGTCACCTTGAGTAGGAAACAATTGTCCAACATGGTGAACGAGTATGTCAGTGACAGTACCAGCTTCCTAACCGAGCCTTCTGTACCCTTTAATTACTGGGTTTCCAAGCTTCACACTTGGACAGAGCTCTCTTTGTATGCCTTGGAGGTGCTGGCATGCCCAGCTGCTAGTGTGACATCAGAGCGTGTTTTCAGTGCCGCTGGGGGTATAGTCACTGATAGAAGGTCACGGCTTACTACTGAAAATGCCGACAGGCTGACTCTCATTAAGTTTAACAAGGACTGGATATCATCGCAGTTCGTAAGCCCCCCAGACGACAGTACCCAAATGTAGAGTAACCTAATCATAATTAATATGATTGGAAGATTACGCTTTTAACATTATGCCCTTTTAAGACAGGAAGTATCGGCATGTCCCTCAGCTCAGACGATGTGATAAGTCATGTTCCTGCAACATTTGCTGCATGATAACAAAGCTACGCAATCAGTAAAAATCATTTTACTTTACAAGTGCATCCGCTTGTGAGCATTTTTCATTTTATTTTTTTTCCATCCAATACAATACAGCCCCTTTGAGCTAATTTTTTGAGGCAACAAGCCTATACCTGCATCGTAGGCATTGCTTGTACTATGTTCGTAGGACAAGCAAGTATATAGTATGGGCCACGCGCCCTCCTCTATTTCAAAAAAGACTTTATTAAGCCCTTTGAGCTAATTTTTTGAGGCAACAAGCCTATGCCTGCATCGTGGGCATTGCTTGTACTATGCTCGTAGGACAAGCAAGTATATAGTATGGGCCACGCGCCCTCCTCTATTTCAAAAAAGACTTTATTAAGCCCTTTGAGCTAATTTTTTGAGGCAACAAGCCTATGCCTGCATCGTGGGTGTTGCTTGTACTATGATCCTGTTGGAGCCTGGCGAAGGGTCCCACTGTACGCATAGACGCGCTGTGTTGCAAGTAGATGTCCCAGCCTCTCGCATCTGTGTTCCTAGTCTGGTTGCCATAGCGAGGCATTAAGTAACCCCCCCAAACACAGGCACTATTTATTTGTCAGCAACATTTGTATGTGGAGTCATGATTTTACACATACTAACCAAGGTGCCTTCATGCGCCATGCGGGCCGTAAAGTACTTGCTAATGATGATGACTTTAAGCCCACCCACAAAACAACCTACACATCCATTACCTGAAAAAAGACATACACAAAGCTGTTTTTTGTAACTCTCTATTCACACGCCTTAACGGCAAACATGGAACAGAACAAAACAGAAAAAAACAAAAACAAATTGTGCACTGCACATTTTTTATCAAAAAAGAAAAAAAACCAACAATAAATTAACCTACAGATGGTGGTAGGTGGGCTCATTGGGTGGGGTAGGCTGTACCTGCCCACCATCACCCTGGTCCTGGAGGAGGTCCATGGCCCCACGTATGGCCTCCGCCACAGATTCTGACCCTGTAGGGTGGATCATCTGGGCCGGTGTGGGGAAATTGAGTAGGTCCCTGTTCCCTGCCGAGAAAGGAGGTATAAGCCTCTGGGGCGGCACATAGCTGTCCCAGGGTGTGGGCCTGTCTAGGAGGTTGGAGGGTGACAGTTGCCACCGCTCCAAAAAATGAAAGACCTCGCCAGGGTGGTTTGGGGGGCGACTGGCATCAAGGACAATGTGTATTGCTGACCTTGTCCGCAGTGCTCTCTCCACTGGAATGAGAGCCAGGAACGGTATGAGACTGCGGGCAAAGTCAGCAGCATCACATTGTCCAAGCAGGTCATTTTGTGCCCCCGGGATCAGACCATGGCTGCTGCTTGCAGTTGGCCATCCTGCTTCCTCCACTGCAGGAGGTTGGCCTCGGTGGGGAGTGAGTTCTTGTGGCCCTTCAACCTCCTCTCCTTGCGGCCGGCCATGCCCCAAAGCTGGTGGTGTTGGTGGTGGTGGTGGTGGTGATGCTGGTATTCCCACATCTTGTTCATCCACTTGAAGTCGGGGTGGTTCAGGGGCCTCCCTCGCCTCTTCAGGCAGCTGTGCCGGAGGATTTCTGTGCTGACGCCGCCTGCGGTAGTGAACAGCTCTGTGGCAAAATACACAAAAAATTTTGTGAATGGGTTGCATTTGGAAACAAAAACATAGGTCAAACATAAAATTTGCATGCTTTTTTGACTCTGTGTTTCTGTGTATTCTGTGTTTTCATTGTTGGCCTTAAGATGTAATTGCAGCAAATAAATTAAGGACATTTTGGCTCATGCCTCAACCAATATTCTATGTGCGGGTAGTGTTGGTCCTCGATTTTTTGACATTACATTAGAAATTTAAAAATTTGTGTGCACAATTACACTGTGCCCTGCCTTAGGCAGGACAGGTATTTAGGCACTTGATGACATATTAGTGGGCACAACTATTGCATTGACTTTTTGTTGTAACTTTATGTGGACAAAGCTATAGCCTGACACTGTGAGGCAAACACATTCTTCAGGGTTATTTGCCATCAGATGGACACTAAAAGACGCAGTGTGGGCGGCCTTGGTCTCAATACACATAACCCAGATCTATAGGGTAGGTGAGCAAGACAGGAAATGGAGTCCAGCAGCATAGGTGACACATGAGCATTCGGTGTTAGTGGCCTACACTCCTTGTTGCTGCCATGTAAGCTAATCAGGAATGTCTTGGTAAATAAAACCCACAAAACATATGGCTTGGCTTTTGAAACGACTGTAATGGACATAGAGTATGGGGTTGTTTTTGAGCAGCAGGTCACACATCGTTGGTGCCAAACAAGGTGGTGGTATGCACAGATGGACAGTTTTACAATTATTCCAACGGGGCCGAACACAAAGCCGGGAGCAGCAAGGGCAAACTTCTGGTTTCCTAAAGGACCTTGGACATAAAAGCCTGTTGCACTGAAAATATGGCCCCCTTTAGATTGATTTTAGACAGCATTAAAACACCATGTTTTTCAGAGGATTCGTAATGTGGCCATCAGTTAACGACAAAAAAATAAAATTCACATGTGGGCCCTAATATCTACACCATCACCTTGCAGCCCCAAATATACCCATGGGAAAACTCACCCACACGTATTTGTAGTGATACAGGGTATGTCCTCAAATGTGTGTGACTGTGTCAACAATCTGGGATGGTGTACAAACAGTTTAGTGCAAAAGGGGTATATCCTTACAACGTTATTTAGCCGAAAAAAACACCCACAACTAAACATGTAGGGATGTATGTGGCCCTTATGCAAGTGGAGGCCATTAGGAACACATACAAATGATGCTTACGACAGGCAAACCAGACAAGGCCACACACCTTAGAGGCCATTGCAGGGAAGAACATGGCTTTGTTCCACAAACATGCCAACAATAATAGCTAATTGTGAGGTCACGGAACATTGTGTCTGCTCACCCTGCAGAACATTGATTATTTGTCCCAACGTCACAATGTGGCTATAAATGTGTATGTCCTGGATCATTGCCAAAGGTAATAGAAATCTGTTGCACCATGGCAGAAACAAACTCCAGTGTGGGTATGTAAACCACCACACTCATTATAGAGCTTCATACGTAGACTGTGAACCCTCGTGGACAGGGTCCTCTCCTCTTGTACCTGTATGACCTGATTGTCTTCATTTACAGTTTTTTTTAGTTAACCCTTATCCTCATGTAAAGTGCCATGGAACCTAATGGCGCTATATAAATAAATAATAATAATAATAGTACACAACAGTGCTGCAGACACATACCTTGGCATACGGACCACCGGTTCTAGGAAGGACAACCGGTCGTAGTGGCGATACATCTGCCCTTGATCTGCTTCCGGTCCCCTCTCCAAGTTATTCCGGTGCTGCTTTTTATGCTGATCCCGGCAGCTCTTCCACCGTTTTGTAAGATTGTTAACTGTGAAATTATTTCAAACCGGGTTTAGACATGTGTAACATTTGAAACACAAAAAGTATGTGTACAAATCAACAATAACATTTTATTCATGTTGTGTGTGTATGTAATGTGTATACAAGGCACAGTGACACGACAGTGTGGAACATCATCAACAGCATTACGGACATTGAGCTCACGTTGACACAATCACAAATGAGGCAGGGCACATGTCAACGCATAGAGAATGTAATAGTGCGGGCACCAGACTCCGCTCATTAGTGGTATTAATATACACCCAACCCCCTGGCCTTCAGAGCCAGGAGGACCAGCCCTTAAACTAAGTGTACTGTTGTGACCCCATCCAAATATAGGCAACCATGCGACGGCACATGATAACACATTGAGGGTCCTGTATACCCTGCTATGGGGGGCCTGTAAACCCATGGGGGCCCTGTATACCCACTGGGGGCCCTGTATACCCACTGGGGGCCCTGTATACCCACTGCTGACGGCCCTGTATACCCACTGGGGACCCTGTATACCCACTGCTGACGGCCCTGTATACCCACTGCTGGGGGCCCTGTATACCCACTGCTGGGGGCCCTGTATACCCACTGCTGGGGGCCCTGTATACCCACTGGGGGCCCTGTATACCCACTGCTGGGGGCCCTGTATACCCACTGGGGGCCATGTATACCCACTGGGGGCCATGTATACCCACTGCTGACGGCCCTGTATACCCACCGGGGACCCTGTATACCCACTGCTGGGGGCCCTGTATACCCACTGCTGGGGGCCCTGTATACCCACTGGGGGCCCTGTATACCCACTGCTGGGGGCCCTGTATGCCCACTGCTGGGGGCCCTGTATACCCACTGGGGGCCATGTATACCCACTGGGGGCCCTGTATACCCACTGGGGACCCTGTATACCCACTGCTGGGGGCCCTGTATACCCACTGGGGGCCCTGTATACCCACTGCTGGGGGGCCTGTATACCCACGTGGGGCCTGTATACCCACGTGGGGCATGTATACCCACTGGGGGGCCTGCATACTCTGCAGGGGGAGCTGTATACTCTGCTGGGGGCTGTCTACCAGTGATAGCCGCTGTATACCAGGATGGCAGTCAATATGTTTTCCCAGTTTTTGGGGGCAAAAGTAGGGGGGTCGGCTTATACACGGGTCGGCTTATACACGAGTATATACGGTAAATGCAATATAATGTGTGAACACATTTAACGTACCCATATTGCTCTGTGCATCATGGCCACTGCGATGGAATGCAGGGAACATCACTTGAGCGATCTCCCTCCAGGCTGTAGTCCGCTGGATGTTATGCCCATAGGCAGGGGAGCCAAAGCAGGGGCCAAGCCTCCATCAGATCAATCAACTGCAGCGTGTTGACAGTGACACGGGCCATGATTGCTCTGTATTGCTCTGTGTGTGTGTGCGTATGTCAACTCGACTCGGATTATTTCCTGTTTGCTCAAAGCATGGTGTGTGCTAGAGAAAATCGCTTCCCTCGCCTCATCGGCGCTAAATAAGACAAACAAATGCGAGTTTGGACGCGGACACAGCAGCAACAAACTGTTGCGAGTGGGGTTTACAAATCGCCAATGCAAGCGCTTTCCGAGACACATCTGCGATTTGTAAATCGCACATTACTCGCTAAGACTCGCTTCCCCATTCATTAACATTGGACTCGCTAGACTCGCAACGAGTAGCGAGTCCCGGGCTCGGACTCGCTAGAGTCAAGCGATTCCGAGTAATTTAGGACTCGCCCATCACTAATAGAAACAGTTCCTGTGATACTTAGTTCCCAAGTGAGTAGCATTGTTACAACAGATATAGATAGATAGATGGATAGAAAAATAGATGCCCTGTAGATATTTAATGTCACAAGCCCCCTACATATAATAAACTAGCACTCTTTAGTGCCTTTCATGTGATACTAAAGGGTGTTTAGCCTTATTAAACCTTTTAAATAAATAATTTAAAAAAAAATGATGTGGGGACCCCCAGATTTTTCATATCCAGCCAAGGTAAAGCAGACAGCTGTGAGCTTAAATTATCAGGCAGGGAAGGTCCCTAGTTATTGCGTCCTTCCCAACTTAAAAATACAAGCTTGCAGGCACTCAAGAATTGATGTATCACATGAGATGCGCCAATTCAGGCCCGTGGCCCGGCTCTTTCCAATTGCCCTGGTGCAGTATCAATCGGAATAAGGGTTTATGGGGTTGATGTCAGCTTTGTAATGTCAGCTGGCATCAAGCCCAGGGGTTAGTAATGGAGAGGCGTCTATCAGACACATCAGTAACTATACTGCTCATCAGAGTCACGCTGGCCTCTATGAGACTCGACAACTTTGATGAGCAGTGTAGTTACAGATGTCACTGCTTTTAAGCGTCGCCAGGTGTTGAGGGAGCCGGCAGCTCTGATTCAGTACTGCAAGCATAGGTTACTCCCAGTCATGTCTGGCGAGCGATGACGGTACTGAGTCACCGACGTCAACGAGCTTGAGACATGATTGGGAGGGACCTATGAAGTGTTCTCAGAACGATGCTCCATAGGTTACTGTACAGAATCCCTGAACATCACAATGGATTCCATCGGAGCAGCGAGACTTTTTAAAATAATGAATTGGTGAATGAGGAAGTGTTTCTTGTCTTTATTTAATTGTATCTTTTTATGTCTTTCAGGTTTTAATTTCTAGACTACTTTGGATTCCTGGACTACTTTGGATCTTCATGGGTTTTATTTTTCATTTTTTTTTTAAATTAAATTGGTGAGCGCGGTTTGAGGGAGTGTGTTTTAAAATACCATATATACTCATGTATAAGCCAACCCGTGTATAAGCCGACCCCCCTACTTTTGTCACAAAAAGCTGGGAAAACTTATTGACTCGTGTATAAGCCTAGGGTGGAAAATGCAGCAGCTACTGGTAAATTTCAAAGATAAAAATAGATACCAATAAAAGTAAAATTAATTGAGACATCAGTAGGTTAAATGTTTTTGAATATCTATATTGAATCAGGAGCCCCATATAATGGTCCATACAGTTCATGATGGGCCCCATAAGATGCTTCATACAAAATACACCCCATATAATGCTGCACAAAGGTTAGTAATGCCCCCACAAGATGCTCCATAGAATAATATGCCCCATATAATGCTCCATAAAGGTTATGGCTCCATAAGATGCTCCATAGATTATGCCCCCATAAGATGCTCCATAAATGCACCATAGATTATTCCCCCATAAAATGCTCCATAGATTATGCCCCATAAGATGCTCCATAGATTATGCCCCCATAAAATGCTCCATAGATTATGCCCCATAAGATGCTCCATAGAATATGCCCCCATATGCTGCCCCATAGAATATGCTCCCATGCGCTGCCCCATAGAATATGCCCCCATATGCTGCCCCATAGAATATGCCCCCATATGCTGCTCCATAGAATATGCCCCCATATGCTGCTCCATAGAATATGCCCCCATATGCTGCCCCATAGGAGATGCCCCATATGTTGCCCCATAGGATATGCCCCCATATGCTCCTCCATAGAATATGCCCCATATGCTGCTCCATAGGATATGCCCCATATGCTGCTCCATAGGATATGCCCCCATATGCTGCCCCATAGGATATGCCCCCATATGCTGCTGCATAGAATATGCCCCCATATGCTGCTCCATAGGATATGGCCCCATATGCTGCCCCATAAAATGCTCCATATATTATGCCCCCTTATGCTGCTGTTGCAAAAAAAGAAATAAAAAAAATGCCATACTCACCTCTCCTGCTCAGGACCTCACCTGTCTGGGGGCCATAGCTGCTCACAGCTGTTTGCCATGTCGTCTGTCAGTGACATTCAGGCAGCAGAGGGCACAGCACGATTAACCACGTCACTGTGCCCCTTGCTGCCTAAACGTCACAGACAAAGGATGCAGCAGACAGCGGTAAGCAGTGATGGACACCCCGGACAGGTGAATATCGCTATACTTACCTCCCCTGGTGTGGTCTTTGCAGCGGCAGCACCGCTTCACCATCTCCCTTCCTGCCTTCAGCGGTCACGTGGTACCAGCCATTCCACTCATGAATATGCGCATATTCATGAGTTTAATGAGCGGTACCATATGACCGCTGAAGGCAGGAAGGGAGACCATGGAGAAGCGGGGGAGGGGACCCCCAGGTATATGACTCGTGTATAAGCCGAGAGGGGGACTTTCAGCCCCAAAAAATGGGCTGAAAATCTCGGCTTATACACGAGTATATACGGTAAACTATTTTTTTCTTTGTGTGTTTTTATTTTTGTGACTGGGGTGGTAATGGGGGTATCTGATAGATAGTACTTTGGTCTGTCTGCCCTTGGCTGGACAGAGAGAAGAGCGCCTGCGCAGGAGCGTAATGAGGGACACTGTGTGACTGACATAGAATACATCATACTCACGAAGCAGAGAAGGAGGACGGTGATTGAAAAAGAGAGAAGGCACCAGATCAAGACCAGCAATTCCCATCGGACCGGACCATCCCGTAGGTGACCATAATAAAAGCTATTTTTTGTGTTATGCAGAGCATATTTGGGACATATATGCAGCATTCTAGTTTGCTGTAACAGATGGCTTACAGGTGCTGACTGTTCTTGACATGGGAAAAACCTGGTGGCAGGTTGCCTTTAATAAGTGAGAAATATTTGACTCTAGCACGCCTCCTGAACAACTCTGGTCTTTATGAATTGGGGTTAATATATCTGATAACAGAAGCAGGTAATGTCAGTGCCATCTATATGATGAAGATTGCTAACAAATAATGCAATTAACCGTTTGTCGCCCTTTTCAATCCCTCTCACTGGCCATTAGGTCTTTTAGCGGAAAATAACTTAACAGCTGGCAATTTGTAGGTTTGAAAGTGAAAAACATGTTAGGAACATAACATTTCTTGACAAGACATATTAAATTCTATTTTTGTTTATTCCTGAACCTCGAAAGTTTTTTTTTTTACGGGAAACAGGTTTAATTGTTGATCCAACGTTTCAGCTGCATTTGTTACTAAGCATACGAGTCCAATCAAGAAATGATTGATACTGATTGTAAACAGTGCATTAGTCTAATGACGTCTAAACCTGTGACATGGTAACCGGGCCGGCCATGTGCCTCCAGCATCTGCACATTGTTTGTGATTGTAGTCATTCACTTTTATGGATTGCTCTAAAGACTATCACTTCTCAGTGGAAACAATGAACTAATAGGCCGGTAAAAGGCAGGAAAATTATGTGCAAACAAACCATTCTGGTGAGATTGCAGGGCTATCCGTGCCATCCGTAATAGAAAAAAAATCATATATTTATGCCTATTGATGAAATAAAAGGAAGAAGACAGGACATGACCAGCAGACCCACTACCAGCCATTGTACATGTGACAGCTCTTACTGCTGAAAAGTCAGGGTCAGTTTATAATTGATCATGAAGAAGGTATGAGCCCGAAGATTGGCAGCTAAGCACAGCTACACCATATACATAATACACCAATACATACGCACTCTGTAAGGGCCAAGATATATGCAAGCACTGAATACATGAGGTCTGAACTGTATTGTTGCTAAATAAAATTTATTTACAAAAAATTAAGGTTCTTAGTGCATAAATTGGCCAATTCATATATGCCCATCAACCACAGCAAGGTGACCTCCGTCGATGTGTACTTATCCTACTAAACATGTCTCTCTCGAGCTATAAGTCTACAATTTAAATGGACAAATATGCCTCTCTTGGGCCTATCATATCTTTGCCCTTACAGAGTGCTGCTGTTACTTTTTGCATGCTATGCAGTCAAAGCAGCATGCACCTGTTCACACTATATGTGTTGTGAGTTCATTCTCTGGTTCACCAGTTGTGAGTTCTCCTTCCAGACTCCCTCTGGTGGTAATAGGAAGTAGAGAGGCTGATTTGATCGGTGGAGATCTGCCACCTGAGAATGAAAATGACGATTGGATCTCAGGAGTCTCAGATTGGATTTAAGACAGCCGACGCCCTATTCAGTTGCTGGTGATTCCTTCTGGCTTGTCAGCTCTTGGTTTTCAGCTCTGTTCCAGTCATCTAAAGCTAAGTTTTTCTGCTAATGTTCACACTTGATTTTGTTGGTCTATTCAGTTTTTTGGTGTGTTCAGCCAGCCCCTGCTGTGGGCTGTGCTGAATTTCCACTCTTATTTATCAGTATTTTGCCAATTGGCTTTTTGTCCCTTACTAGTTCAGTCTCTTTTTGCTCTGTCTCAGAATATTTCAGAGTGCTGATATAGTGGGAGAAGTCTAGTGACTTCAGGGTTAATTTTGCTATCAGAAGTGTTGGACATGATTTTTGTAGGGTTTTTTGCAGGTTGCAGACAGTGTCTTTCCTTTCCTTTCCTGTCTAGTTAGTTTGGGCCCTGTCATTTGCTCAGCCTATTTTCCTGCCTGTGTTTGTGCCTTCATCTTGTTTCACCGTCAATACATGTGTGGGGGCTATCTATTCCTTTGGGGTCTGCTCTGGGGCAGTTAGCTTTCCCTTTTCTTGCTTTAGGCATATTTAGTCCTCCGGCCGTGACGAGGCGTCTAGGAACATCGTAGGCACGCTCCATGGCTACTGCTAGTTGTTGTGGTAAGATCAGGGATCTGCAATCTGCATAGTTACCAACCTCTGGTTTTCTGTGACTTAGCTTGTTCTGCTTTTTTTCTCCTCGGTGACCCATTCATAACAATATGGAGGTGCTAGTCAGTTTTTTGTTTTTTACAGTTTACCATTGGAGGTTGTAACTGCCTTTTTTCTGACTCTGCACTCCTCCCAGTAGCCCATGGGTGCTTTTAATTAGTGCTGGTTCCTACCTGCCCATTTACATTGTAGGCTTATAGTCCGAGAGAGGCATGTGTTATGAATGGGTCACCGAGGAGAATGGCAGGAACAGGCTAAGCCACCAGAAAACCAGAGAGGTTGGTAACTAAGCAGATTGCAGCCCCCGGATCCTATCCACACAACTAGCAGTAGCCGTGGAGCGTACCTACGATGCCCTAGATGCCTCGGCACAGCCGGAGAGCTAACTAAGCCAAAAGCAAAAAAGCTGAAATCTAAACTGCCCCGGAGCAGACCCCAAAAGGAATAGATAGCCCCCAAACATATATTGTCGGTGAGACAAGATGAAACACAAATGCAGGCAGAAAAATAGACTGAGCAAATGATGGGGCCCACACTGACTAGATAGGACAGGACAGAAAAGATACTGTCTGCAATCACGCAAAAAAACCTGAAAAATCCAACACATCTGATGTACAAAAAAACACTGAAGTCACACGACTTCGCCCCCACTATAGCAGCACTCCAGTATGAACTGGGAGCAAAGCAAAAGAGACCAATATAACAGGGGACTGAACAGACTGACACAGGCTGTAACATAAGGAGCGGTGGTCCAGCACAGTCCCCAGAGCAGCAAGCTGAATCCGCACAACAAGCAGAGAGAGACAAAACCAGATCAGATGCAAAGGATTAGCAAATGAACCACATACAGTCATATGTTAAAGTTTGGGCACCCCTATTAATGTTAACCTTTTTTCTTTATAACAATTTTGTTTTTTGCAACAGCTATTTCAGTTTCATATATCTAATAACTGATGGACTCAGTTATATTTCTGGATTCAAATGAGGTTTATTGTACTAACAGAAAATGTGCAATCTGCATTTAAACAAAATTTGACCGGTGCAAAAGTATGGGCACCCTTATCATTTTTTTGATTTGAACACTCCTAACTACTTTTTACTGACTTCCTGAAGCACTAAATTGGTTTTGTAACCTCATTGAGCTTTGAACTTCATAGCCAGGTGTATTGAATCATGAGAAAAGGTATTTAAGGTGGCCACTTGCAAGTAGCTCTCCTATTTGATTCTCCTATGAAGAGTGGCATCATGGGCTCCTCAAAACAACTCTCAAATGATCTGAAAACAAAGATTATTCAACACAGCTTTTCAGGGGAAGGATACAAAAAGTTGTCTCAGAGATTTAACCTGTCAGTTTCCACTGTGAGGAACATAGTAAGGAATTGGAAGAACACAGGTACAGTTCTTGTTAAGCCCAGAAGTGGTAGGCCAAGAAAAATATCAGAAAGGCAGAGAAGAAGAATGGTGAGAACAGTCAAGGACAATCCACAGACCACCTCCAAAGACCTGCAGCATCATCTTGCTGCAGATGGTGTCACTGTGCATCGGTCAACAATACAGCGCACTTTGCACAAGGAGAAGCAGTATGGGAGAGTGATGCGAAAGAAGCCGTTTCTGCAAGCACGCCACAAACAGAGTCGCCTGAGGTATGCAAAAGCACATTTGGACAAGCCAGTTACATTTTGGAAGAAGGTCCTGTGGACTGATGAAACAAAGATTGAGTTGTTTGGTCATACAAAAAGGCGTTATGCATGGAGGCTAAAAAACACAGCATTCCAAGAAAAACACTTGCTACCCACAGTAAAATTTGGTGGAGGTTCCATCATGCTTTGGGGCTGTATGGCCAATGCCGGCACCGGGAATCTTGTTAAAGTTGAGGGTCGCATGGATTCAACTCAGTATCAGCAGATTCTTGACAATAATGTGCAAGAATCAATGGCGAAGTTGAAGTTACGCAGGGGATGGATATTTCAGCAAGACAATGATCCAAAACACCACTCCAAATCTACTCAGGCATTCATGCAGCGGAACATTGTAATATGTTCTGGAATGGCCATCCCAGTCCCCAGACCTGAATATCATTGAACATCTGTGGGATGATTTGAAGCGGACTGTCCATGCTCAGCGACCATCAAACTTAACTGAACTGGAATTGTTTTGTAAACAGGAATGGTCACAAATACCTTCATCCAGGATCCAGAAACTCATTAATAGCTACAGGAAGCGACTAGAGTCTGTTATTTTTGCAAAAGGAGGATCTACGAAATATTAATGTCACTTTTATGCTGAGGTGCCCATACTTTTGCACCGGTCAAATTTTGTTTAAATGCAGATTGCACATTTTCTGTTAGTACAATAAACCTCATTTGAATCCAGAAATATAACTGAGTCCATCAGTTATTAGATATATGAAACTGAAATAGCTGTTGCAAAAAACAAAATTGTTATAAAGAAAAAAGGTTAACATTAATAGGGGTGCCCAAACTTTAACATATGACTGTAGCTGAACAATACAGGATCAGGGCAGGAGACATCAGACCTCTGAATGCACAGGAAAGCAATCACCAGCAGGGTTTGCAGGAAGACTCCAATCAGTAACCCCAGATCTCCAATCATCATCAGGTGGCAGATCTCTGTCAATCTGGCCAGCTCCACTACCTCCAGTAACCACCGGAGGGAGCAGGGGGTGCTTCAGCTCAGAAGTCTGAGCCAGGAAATTCACAACAGGCATGTTTAGTAGGATAGGTACCCATCAGAGGAAGGTCACAGCAGCACTCTGTAAGGGCCAAGATATATGCAAGCACTGAATACAGGAGGGTTAAACTGCATTGTTGCTAAATAAAATTTACTTACAAAAAATTAAGGTATACCTATCAACCTTGTAAAGGTGACCTCCCTCTGATGGGTACCTATCCTACTAAACATACCTCTCTCGGACTCTAAACCTACAATTTAAATGGGCAGGTAGGAACCAGCACTAATCGTATATGTGGAGATACAGTCTAGTTTTTGTAATTATTATCATTGTTTATGTTTTTCAACAGATTTAAGCCCTGTAAGATCATTATGGATTTAAAAGCCAGGGAATTAACCTGGCTTAATAAAGCCGCTGACATATTCAGACAAGGTGCTGCTCTGAATTTTAATGCCACCCAATCTGATTTTAAAGAATCTACCCATAAATATAAAAACCTCATTAATATAAAAAGACCCATCTGTGTTGGACTAAGACATCCTTGGATAATTATTTGAAATTGAAAATAATTCCTTGTTGTCTGAGTATTCACTTATACCTTACCTTTGGCCTTGACGACGACCTTTTAATTAAGAAATGGGAAGAAGCGACATCATTAATGAGACAAAATATCAAATTACTTGCAGATATTGATATTCAGATTGATCAATTACAAACCTTAATGAGCAAAAACTTTCAAAAGTGTAGGACCATTTCTATAAAGATATGGATCGTGATCTAGGCAAATGGGAATGAAACATTAGTGCAATGATATAAAAAAAGTACCAAAGGAATGTCAGCGACTATGATTCAAAGGAAATGTACCACTGGCAAAATCGAACAGGAAAACAGGCCACATCTAGGGCCTGAAGCACTTCTAAGATTTCCTTGTCTTCTCATGCTAGTAGTGTGTCATCCAATTCAGATTCTGATTTTTCAAGCCATTCTAACATCCGAATGAGATTCGGTGGAAAGAAGGGCTACCGTGAATTTCCCAGCAGCAGTGGTGACTTTCGGAGGAATGATCAACCCAAGGTATTGAATTCATCTAACCATTGTCTTATTGATCTCCAAATAAATATGCTTGAAAAAGGCTTAATGTTCTTCCCTGGTACATCCTTAGACCAGTTCATGGCAGTGAAGGTTGTACATTCATTTGCAAGGAAACTCATATTGAAAAGATTTCATGAATGCTCTAACTCTGGAATACCCCTCGATACAAGAGAAGAACAAGAGACACTTGCCATACTGGAATCCCTAGCAGATGGTGACAGAACAACCATGGTAAAGAAAGAAAAACCAAGCGCACTGCCATACATAGATATAAATATAAAGGGGTACAAAACCAGTAGTGAATAGGAGAAACTGCACTAGAGAAAAAGACACTACTGTAGAGTATGCACACCACAAAAATGAATAATAATAAACAGAACAAATTTACTGGCACACAAGAAAGCTAAAAAAACACAATTAAAAACATGAAACTGTACCCACTCAGAGTCAATAGCACTATAAACCCAATGCACAAAAATGGGAATGCATTCAATAATCAATATCCCAAAACCTACTGGCTCATGAGGCAAAAAAATTATTATATACCTGTGTCATATCCAAGACTTATAAATAAAGGTCCGTAAATGGAAAAGAGATGCACCCCACAAGACTAATGAAGGGCCCCCACACTAGGTGAAATGACCCAGGTTACCAGCCCAATAACTGGTGGTCAAAAAAAACCCTAGAAAGCACCTGCATAGAAGGGCAAGCATAACATAAGAGCCGAAACAATGGTAAGGTGTATTACCAGAAAGGCAATATAGAATTAATCTTCAGCTCACCTGGTTCAGCCTGCCCAGTCCTCCTTTCCATCATCTCGGTGCACGGAATGAATCCATCCCCATCTGGGAGAAAATTCTTGGTGAAAAAAAAAACTTTTGTAGTTCCAGCACACGATATAGGAAAAAAGAAAAAAAAAAAAGAAAAAAAAAAATTTTTATTATATATTTTTTTTCAAAGGTTTTTTATTAAAATTTTTATTTTATTTTTTTCCGCTGAGTGCGGTGATGTGCGCCTGTAATCCCATCCCTTCCTGATGAATTTATATATATAAAAATTTGGTTAAAAAGTGACTAAACCATTAGGTTATCACTAAGTGAGAATTCACATTGTAACATGTTTGTATAAGATGGATGCATCATAGGGTTAATCCAGTGAGGTACTATTGCTAACCTTGAATTAGTGATGCTGGTATTACAGCTGATTCTGGTGGGTGTTACCCAAGGCAGCCTTCTTTGGTTGCTTTTCCTTGATAAGTGCTACATTTATCCAGTATTTTATGCTATGATTAGGGGTCAAATATGATCCAAAACGCATAAGCCTACACATGCTTTTATTACATTTGGTATTGTAATTTTTAATGATGGACTAAATAAAGGCTTTTTTTAATTTTCCTGTATTACCAGAAAGGTATCATATGCACCAACAAGTCCCAAGGATCAGAGCTCTGAGTGGGAAAACCAGGACGTGGCCCCACGTGTATCGCCCCTAGGTTTTTAGCTTGTCCGCTATTTCTGGGTTGTGGTATTCTTACTGAACTTTGTTGAAACGATCTTCCTGGTGTGATACATTATAGCGTTATTCCTTTAAAGCTATATCAGTATGAGGCCTACCCTTCTGATGCAAGCCATTTGGACTTTGTTCTCTGCACGTTTCATTTTTTTCATTTTTACATTTTACATTTTTTCATTTTTTCCTTTCTGTACTTTTTGTATGACTATGATTTTATTTGTTGAGTCCTGATCCTTAATGATGAGCACTAGTATAACATGTTATTCTTATTATGTACAGCATAATTGAGGTAATTTTTTGTATTACTACTCATGTTTTTTTAATCTATGTTTTAATTTGTTTAGATTAAGAATGTGGTACACATTGGCTTCAGTACACTTTGTATATTTTTATTAATTCTCACACACACATATATGGATAATAAATTCAATATATTTACAATATATTGGGGGAAAATTTGGGGGGAAAATGGGGGTGCATCTTATAATGCGGATATACCTTATCGGCGTGCCGCTGCTGCGCTGTGTCAGGCGGTGCTGCAGGGGGCTATGCCGACATTTTGTGAAAGGCCAGAGCCCCCACAGTTTTGTGGTTTCCTGTGTGGTGCACTCCGGGAAAATGGCCACTGGGGGGCGGCACATGCACAGATGGAGATCTCGGCACCAAGATCTCGGGAGATGATCTCAGCACTGACACAGCACAGCAGCGGCCGCACCGGACACAGCGCAGCATCCTGCGACCTACAGCAACGTTCCACTCTTGCCTCCTCCAGCAGCGACCCTGGGACCCTGCTTCACTGTAGCCACCACCCCAGGTAAGCAATAAGACACATGGATTATAAGAAGCACCACCATTTTATAAAACATTTTTTTTTCCTATTTTTCTCCTCAAAATTTGGGGTGTGTCTTAAAATCCAGAGCGTCTTATAATCTGAAAAATACAGTATATCTTTACACTGTTTCTCCACATATACATTCTTACAAATATCTCATTTACCCTTCTTCAGCTATTAATGACCAATTCACTCTTGTCAATTGACATCAACAACATTTTGCCATTAGCAACTATACATCTCTTTGTCTCACACATCTTATTTCACCCTTCACATGGATTCCAGGTCTCCAGGAGTACGCATGTGTCACTGTCTCACTCTCCGACATCCGGGCAAGTGGCCAGCAGGAACCTTTGGCACGCGCCGTCTCCTAGACTGCCAGTGTATGCTTGCGTTCCACAGCTGCAAGCTCAGACGTCCTTTCGGGAGAGTGATGTCAGCTGAGCATGCGCCACAATTAAAGTCCATATCCGGCATCCCTCATCTAATCACATGATCGCCGCACACCCCTCGTATAGTGAAGTACTGCAGTGCACAGGCGCCGGGAAAGGCTAGAGAGGTCCAGCGCCTGCGCACTGCAGTACTTTACTCTGCCCTCAACAGGTCAGAGAAAGTATGCCTGCACAGGAGCCGCGGCAGAAGTAAGGAGGAGGACATCATTTCTAGAAGATGGGAGGCGCCGGACCAGACCCCGACACCCATCGGACCGGACCGGACCCCCGGGTGAGTATATTCTAACTCGTTTTTCTTATCTTTCAGGTTACATCGGGGGCTTATCTACAGAATTACAGAATGCTGTAGATAAGCCCCTGATGGCGGTGGCCGCAGCTTATAGGCCAAATATGGGGTGACACATTCCCTTTAATGGAATATAATTATGTGTTTTTTTCCTTATATTGATTAATATGGGGTTAATAGTGGTGTTTCCCTTGTTTTCTGGTTTTAATATAATTTTCATTTGATCTTTCAAATAAAATATAACAAGAATACAAGAAGAAATTGGAAACTTATTCACAAGGATAGTTCAGCATTAAATGGTCATAAGTATACAGTATGCTGTTACCAGTATAGTATTACCACACATTCTTTGTCCATAAAATCTAGTGGATAAACCAGGACTCTCTCCCTCTTTACGCCCTGAAAAAGAGCCCGCAGTCGAGTGACGTCATGAAGACACAGGGCAGGAGTTTTTGACATTTTTACAGGCTGTCACGCTGCCGACACTGCAGATCAGGTAGAGCACGAGCTAAATTTGTTACATCCATGTGCCTTCATGGTTGTGCCATTATCCATCACATATGTATGCATCATGGAACCGAGACAAGTCAGCAGGTAGGCTTTTAGCCACATGCATATTTTTATGCTTTAAGTTGTTTTTAGCACATATCATTAATTTCTTTTCGAATACTAAAATACTGTTCACCTGCAGCTCCCACTAGAGGGAGCGATCTGTACTGTTATGTGTACAGTTCCCATTGAACACAGCAATCACACAATATTCAGTGAACTCTCCCCGTAGCTGCAACAGAGAAACATTTTTTTAACTAATGTTTAGGTTTTTTCATTTAATGTGTACGTGGGCAGCACAATAATTCCCCAATATCTAGTTGAGATAAAGAAGGACTAAGTATGCTTGTAACCTAAACATCCAAATAAGCAAATTTATGATGTAGTCAAGAGAGCAGGAAGGGAGCCTCTAGATCTTTTGTCCTTCAGCCTCTACAGACCTAGTTTCAGTTCTCCAAATAAGAATCCAAATAAGAACATAAACTACAAGTGACCAGCAAGTAGTCATAGACAGTAAGAAGAAAGGTCCTCAATCCTCATAAGGAGCAGTAGCAGGCAAATGACCACTGGATTGTAAGAATCACTTTTTTTATTTCAACGATGGAGTGGTGACACTGATATAAGTTCACTGACTCAACTATTATACTTACCCACTGCTGTTTTCAGCTTTTCCTGGCACCTCTCCAGTTCTGCGCCGCCATTTTGTGACCGCAACTTCTGACTGACTAGAAGTCAGAGGTGACAGTCCCAAGCTCTCAGTGTAAGTCTATGAGGACCGACAACTCGAAAAACATTTCCCTATTTTGGGCCATGCTTGGTTATGGGCTTTCTGGTATTATGGCTTATCTATATATGAATGCGCTTAAAGGGAATCTGTCACCCCATTTTTGGCCTTAGAGATGCTGGCCACAGCCATCAGGGGCTTATCTACAGCTTTCTGTAATGTTGTAGATACGTCCCCGATGTAACCTGAAAGATAAGAAAAACGAGTTAGATTATACTCACCCGGGGGTCCAGTCTGGTCCGATGGGTGTCGCGGTCCGGTGCCTCCCATCTTCTCGCGATGCCGTCCTCCTTCTTACTTCTGCCGCGGCTCCTGTGTAGGCGCACTGATCTGTCCTGTTGAGGGCAGAGTAAAGTACTGCAGTGCGCAGGTGCCGGATCTCTCTTACCTTTCCCGGCGCCTGCGCACTGCAGTATTTTACTCTGCCCTCAATAGGGCAGATATAGTATGCCTGCGCAGGAGCTGCGGTAGAAGTAAGGAGGAGGATGTCATCGCTAGAAGATGGGAGGCGCAGGACCAGACCACGACACCCACAGCACCGGACCGTGCCCCCCGGTGAGTATAATCTAACTCGTTTTTCTTATCTTTCAGGCTACATCGGGGGCTTATCTACAACATTACAGAATGCTGTAGATAAGCCCTTGATGGCTGTGGCTGCATTTTATAGGCCAAAAATGTGGTGACAGATTCCCTTTAAATAACAGACATAGCCTATGCCAGATGTGGCAGGCATAATTTGATGTTATCCTTGAAACATTACTCTTGAGAATGTTTTTGGTTTTCCATGAACAGGGCAGGATGAAGAGTCTGTAACCACAAGAGAGATCCTCTTCATCCATGTGCTCATTGTAACTGAGATTTACATTATTAATAGGATACAATAAAAGTATCTTGTATAAGTCTCGTGTTTGTCCACATCCGTGAAGTCTGAGAAGAAAACATAAAAAGGCACAAACACTACTAGCTGGCCTTTAATTGTGTTCTCAGGACAGGTTTCTTTGTCTTGGATTAAGCCTTACAACAGAGGACACTGATTTACAGGAAATTGCCCCGTAATGCACATATTAGCCAATTACAAATGCTACTTTCAGGTTGTCCCTGAATTTCGATAAGCTCCTGTTATCCGAGACTCATATGTCATCAAGAACGTCATGTCTGTTTGTAAACATCAGGTTTTTTTTCACCTTCCGCCTTTGGTCTCCGAGAAAATATTTGCTAAAAGGTTTTGAATGATTATGTAGTATCAGGAGTGTTTCTAAGCAAACCGATCCAGCTAATAAATGTTTTCAAAAGGGTCATAGAAAAATCAGGAAGCCGAACATCTTTTTATTAATTTGTGAATGAGCAGTCATTTATTTTTCCTGCATTGTCCTCTCGTTTAGTTTTTTTTTGTACATTGTGTGATACAATATACGAGATCAACCAAGTCCAATGGAAAACAAAAATTAGTTTAGAAAAAAAAGACAAAATTAAACAAGAAAATATTTTCTATGAGCACACAATGTGCTATATTTTCCATGTAGTATTACAGTGGGTACGGAAAGTATTCAGACCCCTTTAAACTTTTCCCTCTTTGATTCATTGCAACCATTTGATAAATGCAAAAAAGTTCTTTTTTTTCTCATTAGTGTACACCCTGCACCCCATCTTGACAGAAAAAAAACAAATGTAGACATTTTTGCGAATTTATTAAAAAAGAAAAACTGAAATATCACATCGTCATAAGTATTCAGACCCTTTGCTCAAACACTCATATTTAAGTCACATGCTGTCCATTTCCTTGTGATCCTCCTTGAGATGGTTCGACTCCTTCATCGGAGTCCAGCTGTGTTTAATTAAACTGATAGAACTTGATTTGTAAAGGTGCACACCTGTCTATATAAGACCTCACAGCTCACAGTGCATGTCAGACCAAATGAGAATCATGAGGAACTGGCCAAGGAGCTCAGAGACAGAATTGTGGCAAGGCACACATCTGGCCAAGGTTACAAAAGAATTTCTGCATTACTCAAGGTTCTTAAGAGCACAGTGGCCTCCATAATCCTTAAATGGAAGAAGTTTGGGACCACCAGAAGTCTTCATAGACCTGGTCGTCCAGCCAAACTGAGCAATCATGGGAGAAGAGCCTTGGTGAGAGAGGTAAAAAAGAACTCCAAGATCACTGTGGCTGAGCTCCACAGATGCAGTAGGGAGATGAGAGAAAGTTCCACAAAGTCCAACTATCACTGCAACCCTTCACCAGTTGGGCCTTTATAGCAGCGTGGCCCGACAGAAGCCTCTCCTAAGTGTCAGACATATGAAAGCCCGCATTGAGTTTGGTAAAAAAACACTTGAAGGACTCCCAGACTATGAGAAATAAGATTCTCTGGTCTGATGAGACGAAGATAGAACTTTTTGGTGATAATTTTAAGCGGTATGTGTGGAGAAAACCAGGCACTGCTCATCACTTGCCTTATACAATCCCAACAGTGAAACATGTTGCTGGTAGCATCATGCTATGGGGGTGTGTTTCAGCTGCAGGGACAGGACGACTGGTTGCAATTGAAGGAAACATGAATGTGACCCAAGTACAGAGATATCCTGGATGAAAACCTCTTCCAGAGTGCTCTGAACCTCAGACTTGGCTAAAGGTTCACCTTCCAACAAGACAATGACCCTAAGCACACAGCTAAAATAACAAAGGAGTGGCTTCAGAACAACTCTGTGACCATTCTTGACTGGCCCAGCCAGAGCCCTGACCTAAACCCAATTGAGCATCTCTGGAGAGACATGAAAATGGCTGTCCACAAAAGTTCACCATCCAACCTGACTGAACTGGAGAGGATCTGCAAGGAAGAATGGCAGAGGATCCCCAAATCCAGGTGTGAAAAACTTGTTGCATCATTCCCAAGAAGACTCATGGCTGTACTAGCTTAAAAGGGTGCTTCTATTCAATACTGAACAAAGGGTCTGAATACTTATGACCATGTGATATTTCAGTTTTTCTTTTTTAATAAATTTGCTAAATTTTCTGCATTTCTATTTTTTTCAGTGAAGATGGGGTGCAGAGTGTACATTAATGAGAAAAAATGAACTTTTTTGAATTTACCAAATGGCTGCAATGAAACAAAGAGTGAAAAATGTAAAGGGGTCTGAATACTTTCCGTACCCACTGTACATTAAATATCTTTAACTATTGCCATATAAACCTGTTATTCTGTGTGTTTGTCAACTTTTTACTATTAGCTTTTACTACTGAGCACTAGAGTGTCCTGTGTAATGTTATAGAGAATTAATCAGTGAGTTTGACGCTCCCCTAAAGCATTTACATGTGCATGTAATCCAGTGAAAGATTAACTAATCAATAGCTTAATATTGTCAATCCTTTACCTGAATATTGAAAAATCCCAATTTTTAGAGGTATGCAAATGAGATGTTAAGTGCACTGAGTGGGAGAAAGCACTTAAGGAAACTGCACAACCTTAGATTATTAACATTCTTGGCACCTACCTGTCTTTGTAGATTGATAGGCTCTTGCAACAAAATATCATGCTGGCGCAGACAGGCAGTATCCTCACCTCTGTGCGCTGACGTACCCTTCTGAGGGCATATGCTTCTGCGTTCTGCAGTTCATGTGCCCTTAAGTAGGTAAGTTAGTGGATTTCTCAAGATTCAGGCAACATATTGATAATATAAAAGTGCCAGAAAGTTTATCTTTCACTGGGTTACATACACATATAAATAGTTTAGTGGGGTCAGACTTACTGACAGATTCATTGTAAATAGGATAATTAAACCCTTTATGACATTAAACATAATAGTACGTCTCATGTTCTATTCCTGTGTATGGAGTGGGCTCATGAGCTGAGCCTGCTTCATCCCATGCAGATGCCAGCTGTGTTAGATAGCCAGTATTAGCCTTTAACTACAGCTACCAATCATTGCAGCTTAACCGCTACCGTATTTTTTGGGGGGTGCGTCTTATAGTCTGGATGTACCTACTGTGGATGGTGAGGTAGGGGATCAGTAGCGGTGGAGCAGAGAAATGAATATTCACTGCTCTCCACACCTGTTGGACTGGAGAGCAGTGGATATTCATTTATCTTTAATAGCGGACACACTGTTAGCTGCAGTCACCAACTTACTGCAGCTGCCAGGTTTTCAAGTGTGCCTGCTGCTTAAGGGAATGAATATACACTGCTCTCTACTCCCATAGGTGTGGAGAGCAGTGAATATTCATTGATCTTTTATAGTAGGCACAGTAGCAGCAGCTGCAGGCTTCCTGCAGCTGCTGGGCGATTACATGTGCCGCTATTAAAGAGAATGCATATTCACTGCTCTCCATTCCCATGGAACCTGTACTTAAGAGACTTGAATTTTACTGAATGTGCTGTGACATTAAACTACACTGTTCATGTTCATGAGGACTCTATTAGTTGTATCTGTGTGAGCAAGTGGATTCATCTTGTGCCTGAGGAAGCTGCGGTGCAAGGTTGCCCTAAGTAACAGTTCCCCCCTGAGTTCCAAAGAATTCATGAGACCTGTTCCACCCCTATTTGAACCTAGCAGCGTGCAGAGGCGTATCTAGGCTTTCTGGCACCCGGGGCAAGAATTTGGTTCGGCGCCCCCCCCCCCCAAAAAAAAAAAGTACATTTGTGACTTACACACTTAGCCATGTACCCACGAGTTGCTCTCCCTAATGCTCTCAATGTTCAGTAAAAAACTGAAAGCAGGAAGAGAAGCTCGTTGTCACAAGACCACATCTATGAAAATCGCATATGAGTGAAGTGTCCATGTGATGACACTGGAACCTGCAGAGCTGAGTCCTGACATTGGAGCTTCTGAATTCTCACAATGAATGCACTGCACACTTTTAGGATTCTCCCTTGCCGATGTACAGTCATGTCAGCACAAGTATGTGATTTGTATACTTCTGGCCACATTCCGACTAGACGTGCCCGGCCTTGCCCTGTTCATTTTCATTGAGTGAGGCCACACACGTCTAGTCAGCATGTGACTGCATGTATGTAAATTACCGGCACGAGAGAATCCTAACAGCGTTCAGTGAGCACTGTGAGAATTCAGACGTCTGCAGTCACATAGAATGACTGTAGACTCAGCACAAACCTGGACAACCCCTTTAATGTTCCTAACAAATAAAAACATGAGAATTAGTCAGTATCACTAATAATATTTACATCCAAGTACCTTATAGATGACGTCGTCTCTGCAGTCGTTCTCCTTTTCTTCTTCTTGTCCAGACCCCATGATGAGTTTTCTCATCCACAGCCGTCTCTGCAGACTTCCACCTTCTCCGGTCTTCTGCAGCAAATCTTCACACGATGCCCTTAAAGATAGAAGTGTCATTATAATGCTCCTAAATAAAAATGTCTGCAATATACTGTCGCCTCACACTATTCCCCTCCCTCCTCATACTGTCTCCTCTATCATCCTCCTGTTCACCATACTGTCTCCTCATATATTTACCCCCTCACTCTCTATACTGTCTGCTCACACATATCCTCGACTCCCCATACTGTGTCTGCACACATCCCATCACCCTCACTCCCCATACTGTGCCCACATAAATTCATCCGTTCGCACCCCTTACTGTCTGCACCCATCCCCCATACTGCTTCCTCATATATGCCCTCATACATACTCTTCATTTTGTGTCCTCAAATCTCCCCACACACGTTAAATACCATCCCCACTCCAAATCCACCACACACATTAAGTACCCCCCATCCCCACTCCAAATCCCCCACACATTAAGTATCCCCCATCCCCACTCAATAATCCCTTGTCCCTACTCCCAAATCCCCCCACACATTAAGTATCCCCCATCCCCACTCCCAAATCCCCCCACACACGTTAAATACCATCCCCACTCCAAATCCACCACACACATTAAGTACCCCCCATCCCCACTCCAAATCCCCCACACATTAAGTATCCCCCATCCCCACTCAATAATCCCTTTTCCCTACTCCCAAATCCCCCCACACATTAAGTATCCCCCATCCCCACTCCCAAATCCCCCCACACATTATGTACCCCCACCCCCACTAATTAACCCCATCTCCACTCATTAAACCCCATACATTAACCCCCCTACACATTAACCCCCCCACTTATTAACTCCCATCCCCACATTAACCCCCATAGCCACTCATTAACCCCCACACTCATTAACCCCCATACTTTAACCCCCACACATTAACCCCCCCACTCATTAACCCCATCCCCACATTAACCCCCACACTTTAACCCCCATCTCTACATTAACCCCATCTCCACTCATTAACCCCCCACTCATTAACCCCATCTTCACTCATTAACCCCCCACTCATTAACCCCCATCCCCACATTAACCCCCTCACTTTAACCCCCATCCCCACATTAACCCCCATCTCCACTCAATAACCCCCCACTCATTAACCCCCATCCCCACATTAAACCCCATCTCCACTCATTAACCCCCCACTCATTAACCCCCACTCATTGACCCCCGACTCATTAACCCCCATCCCCACTCATTAACCCCCACTCATTAACCCCCATCTTCACTCATTAACCCCCCACTCATTAACCCCCATCCCCACATTAACCCCCTCACTTTAACCCCATCCCCACATTAACCCCCATCTCCACTCAATAACCCCCCACTCATTAACCCCCATCCCCACATTAACCCCCTCACTTTAACCCCCATCCCCACATTAAACCCCATCTCCACTCATTAACCCCCCACTCATTAACCCCCACTCATTAACCCCCGACTCATTAACCCCCATCCCCACTCATTAACCCCCCACTCATTAACCCCCATCTTCACTCATTAACCCCCCCACTCATTAACCCCCATCCCCACATTAACCCCCATCTCCACTCAATAACCCCCCACTCATTAACCCCATCCCCACATTAAACCCCATCTCCACTCATTAACCCCCCACTCATTAACCCCCACACTTTAACCCCCACTCATTAACCCCCCGACTCATTAACCCCCATCCCCACTCAATAACCCCCCCACTCATTAACACCCCCCATCTCCCATCTTCGGTGGTTCTTCAGCTCCACAGAGGAGCACACTTACCACCAGCGTTTGCGCTGGGCGCCGGGGAGTGACGTCAGCAGCGTGATCACATGACATGATCACGTTGCTGACGTCGCTCTGACCCGGCGGTCAGAGCTAATTGTACAGGCGTCTGTATAGACGCCAGTACAATTGCTGCCTGGGAGCCGGCGCGGCCTCCTTCTCTGCGTCGGCTGTCAGCTTGACAGCCGTCACAGAGAACAGCCGGCTCACAGGATGGTGGGCGGCAGAGCGCAGCCGCCGGGGGGGAGACACTGCGGACTGCTGCATTAGGCGGCCCGACTGCGCCCCCCTGCTGGCTGCGCCCGGGGCAACTGCCCCGGCTGCCCCCCCCTGGATACGCCACTGGCAGCGTGCACTTAACATTGGTGGCCCGTACGGGGAACTCTGAGCTGGAGTTAGTGTGTAGAGGGAAAAGAGGCAAAGTGATGGGAAAATACAGCAGCACATCACCTCAACTCAACTCTGCTACACCAGTTAAAGGAGACCAGCCCTAAAACAGCACAGTACCTCAACTCAACTCTGCTACGCCAGTTAAAGGAGAGCAGCCCTAAAGCAGCACAGCACCTCAACTCAACTCTGCTACACCAGCAATAGATGTGGAAATTCAAATGGAAGAATGGAGAGCAGTGGCAGAACATATAAAGATGTCAGAAGAACAGATCTCTAAAGCGCACTTCCGCAGACAGCTTGTAGCCACCATTAATTCACAGATGGATGAGCTGGGGGAGAAAGAAGCTGAAGATGTCATGAGGACATTCCTCCAGGAGCTAGCACAGTTTCTATCCGGGATGAACTTGGAAGATGGTGGGGCGGCACCCATTACCAAGAGCGGGAATCTTCTTCCACGGACAGAACTACAGGAGTTGAAAGAACAATTCAAAGCATTAACAACAACCCTGCAGAAATCTACCCAATGCTCTGAACGTGTGACAGACTCTGACAGAACCTTTAACCTGCTCGGGCTTGATAAATAAGGAAAACAGTACTCTTCAACACCACAAATCACCATAAGGAAAAAGTTCAAGATCCTGGGACAGATTGGAGAGTGTGAGAAGAAAGTGAAACTGTCTTATATGAACTTGTTGCACCAGATCGATGCAGGATTATTGAAAGGCTACCAGCCAGAAGAGATCATTGAGGGAATTGTGAAAGCGATCAGCCCAGGACTGAACCTCCGCAGCATGCTAGAAATGAAAAGTCAATTGACCCTACAACAGTTGAAGATGATTTTAAAAGGGCACTATAAAGAAGAGAGTCCTTCAGAATTGTTCCACCATCTCATTAACATCTCACAGAACACTAATGAATCACTCCAAAGTTTCTTGTTCAGAGCAATTGACTGGTAACCGTGACACAGAGGAGGCCACAGAAGCAAGTCCAAATCCCACCAACCCCCAGAACGGCACATGAGGTAAAACAGCTATGTCAACACTATCCCCAAGTGTGTTCCCATCTACAACAGCTGAAAGAGACGCAGGGGCATCAGTTACTTAATGCCCAGTGTGGAGGTCTAACTTCATACTCCTGGGAGGTTTCCTTGGTCAGTAAAGATAGCCTCATCAGCCTAATCGGTGAAAGGTGCTATATACAGTTCCTGTTAGATGGACTCCTGGTAAAAGCACTGAGGGACACAGTAGCTCAAGCAAGCCTTTTAAGCAAAGAATGGGGAAGACGCCACCTGCCAAATACCTGCCTTCGGTCACTAAAGAAACTTTTAGGACCAGTGGAAATCCACGGCAAAGCCGTCAACCAGACCAAAATTCCTTTCATAGGCTGGATGGAAGTGACTTTCCAACTCAGGGCCACGAAGAACAGCAACACCATCGAGCTTTTGGTACCTTTTCTCGTGATCAGTGATCAGAACGTGGCAGAGGATCCTATCCTGGTTATAATGTAATCAGTGAGGTCATCATGAAACACAAGTCAAGGACATTGATGGTGGATGCAATTGCCACATTGTTCGCCTTACCCAATGCTGTGGCAGAAGACGTGATTCATAGAGTAAAAAAAGCACAAAATACAATGGACCTGAAAAAAGTCAAGGTAGGCCTGCGCCCAACCATTATCCCTGCAAACCAAATGCTGTGAGTGAGGTGTGGAGTCTGAGTGGAATCGGGAAGAAAGGTCCAGAAGAGGCTGTTCGTGCCAAAAGACTCCTCTGAACTTCCATCAAGGCCTAGTTCAAGGTGAGACTGTGCTTACGATTCCTACTGGTGGGTTTGTCAGTGATTAATACCACGAAACATGAAATTAGACTGGATACAAAGACTGTGTTAGGTCACATCGAAACCATCAAAACGGCATATCCCCTCACCAAGGAACATGAATTGCCCACAGGTAAGGAAATTGCACGACCCGCCTCAGGATCCTGGGATCGCCCGGTACCCCTGGAACACTTGTGTGCTGAAGGTCTAGCGGTGACAAAACAGATGCTGAGAGAAGAGTGTCATGCATTCTCTAAAGATGACTCTGATATAGGCTGTATTCCGTCATTGCAGTTGAAAATTAATTTGAAAGACACGACCCCAGTAACCAAAAGTTACATGTCAGTGCCGAAACCAGTTGTGATGGTGTGATAGGCTATGTGGATATCATTTTGTGTATATTTCTATTTCACTGATTTTCATAATGTTTTCTTGTTGCCCTGTATCATTTTGTGTATTCCCCATATTGTCTGGAGTCTCAATTACCTTCCAAAAGGCTGATAATTGAATTAGCGCACTTACTATCTGCAGCCTGACTGTACATAGTGTGTTTATCTTTGTCTATTGATGTGTACTGATATGCTAATTGTGCATTGTATTATGAAACTAGTTTGTTGACTTCTAAAGAGGGAACAATGTGAGGGTGTACTGAAGGACACTGGGTAATTCTAAAAATAGCTTACCTTTCTGGGGTATAAAAGACCCTGAGACAGAGAGACACACATCTCATCTCATCTCATCTCATCTCATCAGACAGCACGTCAGAGAGAAAGGGAAGCGTATGGACCCATTTTATCCTCTGGCTGCTGGTTATTGGACTCTCATCTCCCTGGACATTTTATCCTGTTACTGAACTGCATTCGTGTTCTGGACTATTGTATCCTCAGTGTGGTGGATTGTTTATGGACCTTCTAATTTTGCCTATAATAAAGGTCTTGGGATTGTTTACACTTCCCTCGTTCTGTTGATTGTGTGATACCGGAGAAGGACCCCGTGACACCATTACACCGTGAAGTGAAAGAATATTTACAAGATCTAATCAACAGAGGTTGGGTCCAAAAGTTGAAGTCGTCTTATTCCTCTCCTATTGTCTGTGTTAGGAAGAAGGACAGAACGCTGAGACTCTGCTGTGATTACCAGGAACTAAACCGAAAGTCAGTACCTGATTGACACCTGATACCAAAGATCCAAGATATGCTGGATAGCCTATCAGGAAGTATCTGGTTCACTGTCTTCGATCACGGTAAGGCATACCACCAAGGGTTTGTAGAAGAGTCCAGTAGACCCTTGACAGCATTCATCACACCATGGGGATTATATGAGTGGATCCGCATACCATTTGGGCTCAGTTCAGCTCCAGCAGAATTCCAGAGGAGCATGGAGACATGTTTGGAAGGATTTAGGGATGATATCTGTCAGACGTACTTGGATGACAATGTGGTACACAGCAAAACCTTCCGAGAGCATGTTGAACATGTGAGGACCATACTTCAGCGGTATAAACAACACGGAGTTAAGTGGAGCCCAAAGAAGTGTGAAGTGTTCAAAAGGCAAGTCCGATTTCTAGGGAAAATTGTGTCCGGAGAAGGATATACTAAGGACCCAGAAAAAATCGCTCCGGTACTGGCCTTAAAAGATAAGCAGCCTTCTATTGTCGGGGAGGTGAGGCAGATCATAGGATTCCTCTTCTACTATCTTACTTAAATCCAGAACTTCTCCAGGATTGCCGCTGCACTATATCTCCTCTTGGGGGGGACGACAGAGTCAACAACACCCATGGAAAAAAAGAAGAACGTGGGCAGGATCGGCCGTAAAAGAAACAATGCCATTTCGTCCAGCAGCCCATTGACTGGACATCAGACCACCAGGAGTTATTGGAACAAATAGTGGATTACTTGGTAAAGCCACCCATATTAGGACATCCTGATTTCAACTTACCATTTGTTCTTCATTGTGATGCTTCTCAAGCTGGACTGGGAGCTGCCCTGCATCAGCATCAAGATGAGAATTTAGGATGATTTAGCGAATCCTGCTTTGAGCAGGGGGTTGGACCAGATGGCCCAGGAGGTCCCTTCCAACTCTACGATTCTATGATTCTATGAGTCATCGGTTACGGCTCCAGAACATTGACAAACGCTGAGAGACATTTCCATCTACATTCTGGAAAATTGGAGTTCCTGGCATTGAAATGGGCTATCTGTGAGTGATTTAGAGATTATCTCTATTACAGCAAAGAGTTTGAGATTTACACGGACAATAAGCCCTTGACCTATGTTCTCACTACAGCCAAACTGAATGCAACGGGTCAGAGATGGGGAGCTGAACTAGCTGACTTTAATTTCAGTATTAAGTAAAGGCCAGGGAAATGCAATGCAGATGCTGATGGATTGTCAAGAATGCCACTAGAGCCTGAGGAGGTCATGCAAGAATACTCAGAGGAAGTCAGTCTGGAAGCTAGTGAGAACACTACCCAAGCAGTACAAGCTCATCAAGAGGAAGACACACCATTCTGGTGTCCGTTGACGGTGGAAACCACCGTAAAAGCGAAAGAACGAGATCACTCCCTGTCCATTCAACAACTACCAAAAGGATCAGTTCGTAGAGCACAACAGGAAGATCAGATAATTGGCAAAGTACTTCCTTACAGTATGTGGACCAAAATCGTTTTCCAAGTAAACAAAAGAGAGATAAAGAACAAATCAACCTGGGCACCTATGGGCAACATCCAGAGTACGTATCCGTTTGAGATGGTCTCAATAGACTTTTTACATCTCGAGACGTGCAAGGGAGGTAACGAATACATCCTGGGGGTGATGGACCATTTTACTCGATTTGCTCAAACATATGCCACCACTAATAAATCTGGTCGAACAGCGGCAGAGATCTTCAATGATTTTGCGTTGAAGTTTGGGTTCCCTATGAGGTTACACCACGACCAAGGAAGAGAATGTGGGAACCAGCTCTCTGCCACCTTAGGAAAGTAATGTAGAATTCAGAGATCCCATACAACACCCTATCACCCAGAGGGTGGACAAGTGTAACGTTTTAACTGGACATTATTGTAAATGCTGCACACTTTAACAGCTGATGAGAAGAAAGATTGGAAGAGGTTAGCAGAGCCCCAGGGGGATTATATGAAACTTGTTTACTTTCTGGCAGCAACCGAAAGGGATGATCTGGTGTATGATCTGTCTCTAAAATACGTTCAGGCAAGTGAACCATAGGGACACATGATTCCATTACAGAGTTGAGCTGGGCTAATCCCTATGCTGCTACTGGAGAAAGTCTATCAGGAGCAGGAAGATAAGTATGATAAGAAGTGTTACAGAGATAATCTCCCTCAGCAAACCCTCCCCCCTCCTCCATCTCACTGTGCTAGATGAAATGCTGTGCACTGCTGTGCCTTTGTAGAGTCTTGATCTGTGCTAAACTATGCTAACAAGAGACTGTTAGTCAATGTGCCTCTAAGAAGCAGCTGTACTGTTATAAAGCCTATGCTTAAGAGACTTGAATTGTACTGAATGTGCTGTGACATTAAACTACACTGTTCATGTTCATGAGGACTCTATTAGTTGTATCTGTGTGAGCAAGTGGATTCATCTTGTGCCTGAGGAAGCTGCAGTACATGGCTGCCCAGAGTAACGGTTCCCCCCAGAGTTCCAAAGAATTCATGAGACCTGTTCTGTCCCTATGTGAACCTAGCAGAGTGCACGTAGCAGTAGCAATATATATAGATTGGGGAATATTCATACAGAACTGACCACATTTTTTTGCTACAATTTTTATTCTAATTTCCTCCTCTAAAACCTAGGTGCGTCTTATGGTCCGGTGCGTCTTGTAGTCCGAAAAATACAGTATGCGATATGCATACTTCCAGCCACAATCCGAATAGATGGTAGTGACCTTTCTCAATTTACTTGCAAAGTTGGATTGTAGCCGGAAGTTTGCAAATCAAATAGCAAAGCCACTAAAGAAGACTCAAGATCTCCAAAAATTCATTTTTAAACAGCAGACAAAAAGGCAGCAACACTTACCTGCCCTGATCTTGAAACAAATGCACTACAGGGTGCAGCCAGTCCATATAGCAAGATGTCAGCAACACAGATGCAAAATGCCAGATCAACAGCCACTCTCCACCTACCCAATCCTGGAGGGGGTGACTGCCCAATATACAATTGAACAATAGAGGCCCACATAGGGCATTGTTCACACAAAGGTACCCCACAGTGTGTGGTTCACAGCCTATTAGTCACACCCCTACTTTTCGATTAGGCAGGCTGGCCAGCACACTCTCAATGCATACCCTTGTGAACACCCCTCATGCGAGACCAGACGTGTCTGGGCTTGGCTGCACCCTGAAAAATATAGTGCAAAAAATACAATAGTGAGGTATTAGTTGATATTTTGGCCAAAATACGCGAGCCCGTAACCTGCGCCAAAGGTCCCCACACTTACGGGTCCCTACACTAAACTAAATAGCAAAGCCACTAAAGAAGACTCAAGGTCTCCAAAAATTAATTTTTAAACAGCAGACAAAAAGGCAGCAACACTTACCTGCCCAGATCTTGAAACAAATGCACTACACGGTGCTGCCAGCCCATATAGCAAGATGTCAGCAACACAGGTGCAAAATACCAGATCAACAGCCACTCTCCACCTACCCAATCCTGGAAGGGGTGACTGTCCAGTATACAATTGCCCAATAGAGACCCGCATAGCGCCTCATAAAGTGTCCACCCCTCCCCATATCTTCGGCTCTGTGAGCGCTAACCTGTTCCAGGATCCGGCCTATCCTTGTCCGTGGTACTTTGCATTGATGTCCGCAGCGTGGTGAGGTCTCCTCATCGTGCTGCTGTGATGTCAGCAGCATGTGTACACCGCTGCATGTCGGGTCAAGGAGTTGACTGGAACTACACTGACCCCGGAAGTCCCAGTGCACAAAGAGATTCACTTGTATTTGTGTCTTAAAGACGCGAATACAAATGAATGCGCCTCTCCCACTCCATCTCCTCTGCTCTTTTGCTCAATTAACTTCTCCATCTCCTCCACACCTGTGCTCTGATTCTCTCATGCAAGAGGATTGGAGCACATATCACTGACACTTGGCTCCCGCTCGCAGCAGAGCAGGAGCCGATTGTCATTGGCATATCATATCTGATGCTCTTGCATCGAATGCCATACGCTAATGTGACTCCAGTCTTACTCTGTAGCAAAATCTAAATGCCCTAAAACCTAAATTAATTTTGGTTTTACTACATCCATATTGGGTTTTAAAAATTTCCATTTTCATGCATTGTGTACTGTATTGTGTTTTGGACCTTAACTGTGGAATCGGCCCATTCTGATCAGATCTGAGGCTAGATCTACACTTGCGATCCTACTATGGCTGCATAAATGCACTTGAATTACACAGGTCAGACTAATTTACACAAAAACTGAACACTCTGTAAATGGAATGACGCCTGAAGTTTCACCTGTTTAATTACTATGGTACCATATCACACTGTTTTTTGTAAATGGTTTGTAGTTTATATGCGGCTTCTATTATCTACTAATGTTCTAATTTATGTTTTATATGATGAAAGCTTGTTTCTTTTGCTTTGTATTGTCTGATGTTTTATTTTGTTTCTTGAACTTTCATCTGTCGATCTACTGGTTAGAAAAGTGCCCATACATTATGTATAGTCTCAATAATTGAGCTTCTTATCAAAGAAAGCAAATTAAATTCCAATGAGTTATTATCCTCCATTAAGTTAAGCTTATAACAAGGAAACGAATGAAAGGATGCATCAGGAGAATTATTCTTTTTTCTAGAGCAGTCGTATATTATGTAATTTATTGGAGACCTGAATTTCAGTGTTAATCCTGTTCAGTTATGGATAAATGTACTAACTTAAAAAAGGCACAGACAATTATTGCCCCTCTTCCATAGAATTTATTTCAAGAATCAGACTAGAACAAAAACGATCTACCGTCTTTTACGAGCCCCTCCAGACATGGATTTTGTATCAGGTTATAGTAGGGGCTAAAGGCTGGATGTGTGACGCTAGTCACAACCCACGGACAGGCCGTGGTCAGCGAAGTCAGATGTTGCGGGGTCAATACCAAAAGATCATGTATTAAACCAAGGGAAAATACAAATTCAAAAGACAGGGTCGGAATACCAGAGAAATAGGGGGCAACAACAAATGGGTAGTCTGAACACAATCCAAAGGTCAGCAGCAGAATATTAGATGAACAGGGGCAATAACAAGCGGGTAGTCAGAACACAGTCCAAAGGTCAGCAGCAGCAGAACATCAGGCACAGGGAACAGGCAAACACACACCAGGGAGCACAAGCTTAGAGCAAGCTTTTGACTAGCAGTGATCTGGGCCAGATAGCTCACCTAAATAGCAGGGCAATTACCAAGAACACGGAGCACCTGTGGAAATTTCTTCCAGTCTCAGATAGGTCAACCGAGCTGTCAATTAAAGCACTGCCAGCTCAGCATGCCTCTGCTGTCCATCACCGAGTCCCAGACACTCTGAGCAGAGCAATCGTCACAGGATGGTGATGATTAAAGATGAGCGGATATTTTGATATTTAACCCCTTACCTACAATTGACGTAATATTCCGTCCATGTGACCATGGACCTAATTACCATGGACGGAATATTACATCATCGCGATCAGCGGCGCCCACGTGGTGAGCGCCGCTAATCGCGGCCGAGTGTCAGCTAATTATCATAGCTGACACCCGGCACAATGTGTCAGGGGAGGTCACGGACCGCCCTCGACACGTTAACCCCTTGCATGCCGCGATCAAACACGATCGCGGTGTACCGGGGGTTAAAGTGAAGCATCGGCAGGGAGGGGGCTCTCTCCGTGCTTCCCTGAGCCCCCCACGGCAGCGCAATGTGCAGCGCTGCCGCGGGGGGCTCCTTTCCTGCAGGTCCCCGGATCCAATATGGCGACGGGGACCTCCGGGGGCCTGCAGGAAGCTGGCTTCCTCAGTGCCTGCAAAGCGCAGGCATGAGGAAGCCTGTGCAGTGCCTGTGACAGATCGCTGATCTGTCACAGTGATCTGTGATGTGACAGATCAGCGATCTGTCACAGGACAGTTATGTCCCCCCTGGGACATTGTAATAAAGTAAAAAAAAAAATAAAAAAAAGTGTAAAAATAATTAAAAAAAAAAATCGCTAAATAAATAAAAAAAAAAAAAAAAAATATTCCCCAATAAATTCATTTTTTGGAAATAAAAAAAAACAAAACAATAAAAGTACACATATTTGGTATCGCCGCATCCGTAACGACCCGCCCTATAAAACTGTCCCAATAGTTAACCCCTTAAGTGAACCCCTTAAAAAATAAAAATAAAAAACGAAGCAAAAAATAATGATTTATTATCCTACCGCCGAACAAAAAGTGCAATAACGCGCGATCAAAAAGACGCATATAAATATCCATGGTACCGCTGAAAACGTCATCTTGTCCCGCAAAAAACGAGCTGCCATACAGCATCATCAGCAAAAAAATAAAAAAGTTATAGCTCGCAGAATAAAGTGATGCAAAAATAATTATTTTTTATATAAAATTGATTTCATTGCATAAAAGCGTCAAAACATAAAAAAACGACCTAAATGAGGTATCGCTGTAACCGTACTGACCCGAAGAATAAAACCGCCTTATAAATTTTACTGCACCCAGAACGGCGTAAACGCACCACCCAAAAGAAATTCATGAAACGCTGGTTTTTGTTCATTCTGCGTCCCAAAAAATGAAATAAAAAGCGATCAAAAAATGTCACATGCCCGAACATGATACCAATAAAAGCGTCAACTCGTCCCGCAAAAAATAAGACCTCGCATGACTCGGTGGGTCAAAATATGGAAAAATTATAGCTCTCAATATGTGGTGATGCAAAAACTATTTTTACAATAAAAAGCGTCTTTTAGCGTGCGACAGCTGCCAAACATAAAAACCGCCATAAATAGTAAATCAAACCCCCCGTTATCACCCCCTTAGTTAGGGAAAAATAATACAATTAAAAAAATGTATTTATTTCCATTTTCCCATTAGGGTTAGGGCTAGGGCTAGGGTTAGGGTTAGGGCTAGGGTTAGGGTTGGGGCTAGGGCTAGGGTTAGGGCTAGGGTTAGAATTGGGGGTTTCCACTATTTGTGCAAATCAGGTGCTCTCCAAACGCAACATGGCATCTGATCTCAATTCCAGCCAAATCTGCGTTGAAAAAGTCAAATGGTGCTCCTTCCCTTCCAAGCTCTGCCATGCACCCAAACAGTGATTTACCCCCTCATATGGGGTATCAGCCTACTCAGGACAATTTGCCAAACAACTTTTGGGGTCCTATTTCTCCTGTTGCCCTTAGGAAAATAAAAATTTTGGGGCAAAAATATCATTTTTGTGGAAAATTTTTTTTTTGTTATTTTCACGCCTGGGCGTTATAAACTTCTGTGAAGCACTTGGGGGTTCAAAGTTCTCACCACACATCTAGATAAGTTCCTTGGGGGGTCTAGTTTCCAAAATGGTGTCATTTGTGGGGGGTTTCCACTATTTTGGTACATCAGGGGCTTTCCAAACGCGACATGGTGTCCGATCTCAATTCCAGCCAAAAAAGTCAAATGGCGCTGCTTGCCTTCCGAGCTCTGCCATGTGCCCAAATAGTCATTTACACCCACATATGGGGTATCAGCGTACTCAGGACAAGTTGCACAATAACTTTTAGGGTCCTGTTACCCTTAGGAAAATAAAAATTGGGGGTGAAAAGATCATTTTGTGGAAAAAATATGATTTTTTAATTGTACCGCTGTACATTATAATCTTCTGTGAAGCCCTTGTGGGTTCAAAGTTCTCACCACATATCTAGATAAGTTCCTTAGGGGGTCTAGTTTCAAAAATGGGGTCACTTGTGGGGGGTTTCCACTGTTTAGGTACATCAGGGGCTCTCCAAACGCGACATGGCGTCCGATCAGAATTCCAGCCAATTTTGCATTGAAAAAGTCAAACGGCGCTCCTTCCCTTCTGAGCTCTGCCATGCGCCGAAACAGTGGTTCCCCCCCACATATCAGGTATCAGCGTGCTCAGGACAAATTGCACAATAATTTTTAAGTCCAATTTCTCCTGTTACACTTGGTAAAATAAAAAAAATTGAACCTGAAGTAATTTTTTTTGTGAAAAAAAGTTAAATGTTAATTTTTTTTAAATATTCAAAAAATTCCTGTGACGCACCTGAAGGGTTAATAAACTCCTTGAATGTGGTTTTAAGCACCTTAAGGGTTGCAGTTTTTAGAATGGTGTCACTTTTGGGTATTTTCTATCATATAGACTCCTCAAAGTGGCTTCAAATGTGATGTGGTCCGTAAAAATAAAATGGTGTTGCAAAAATGAGAGATCGCTGGTCAACTTTTAAACCTTATATCTTACTAAGAATTAAAAATTTTGGTTCCAAAATTGTGCTGATGTAAAGTAAACATGTGGCAAATGTTACTTATTAACTTTTTTGTGTGCCATATCTCTGTGGTTTAAGGGCATAAAAATTCAAAGTTGGAAAATTGCGGAATTTTCAAAATTTCCATTTTTCTCACAAATAAACGCAAGTTATATGAATGAAATTTTACCACTAACATGAAGTACAATATGTCACGAGAAAACAATGTCAGAATCACCGGGATCCATGGAAGCGTTTCAGAGCTATTACCTCATAAAGGGACAGTGGTCAGAATTGTAAAAATTGGCCCGGTAGTTAACGTGCAAACCACCCTTGGTGGTGAAGGGGTTAAATTTAGCAATTTTTTCCTTAAATTTGATTTGTGGCAAATTTGTGTAAAAATAACTGTGGAGGAAAGAACCCCTCTTATCATAAGAGCTTATACTTTACAGGTTAAGGAAGCGAGAGAAGACCACACTGACCATAGTAACTTACACTGTATAGGAGATACAGAGAAAGAGAGCCCCGCGCTTACACTCTTCAGGCAAGAGAAAGAGAGGGAACCCTGCTGGCCCTAACAGCTTACACGCTACAGGAGAGAGCAAGAGAGAACCTTCCTGACCATAAGAGCTTACACTCTACATGAGAGAAAGCAAGATGGGACCCTGCTTACCATAAGAGCTTACATTCTACAGGCAAGAGAGAGAGGATCATGCTGATCATAAGTGTTTATACTCTATAAAAAAAAACTTACTCAGTGACTCTGGACATGAAAAATGATTCTCCAGTACAACTGGGCTCCACTGGAAACTGCTGATCTGTATCCCTGTATTTCGCACCATCCATCTTCCCCTCAACTTGGACCATTTTCCCTGTCGTGGCTACCCAAAAAAACCATCCCCACAGCATGATGCTGCCATCACCATGTTTCACTCTGGGGATGGTGTTCTTGGGCCGATGAGCAGTGTTGGCTTGGTGCCAGACATAGCGTTTACCTTGGTGGTCAAAAAGTTCAATGTTAGTCTCATCTGACCAAAGCACCTTATTCCATACATTTTGGGAATCTTCCACATATCTTTTGGCAAACTCAAAATGAGCCTCACAATTTTTATGTGTAAGTAAAAGCTTGTTTCTGCCCACTCTTCCATAAAGGCCACTAGAGTTGAGCGAAACGGGTCGAAAAATTTCAAAAGTCGCCGACTTTTGGCAAAGTCGGGTTTCATGAAACGAAACCCGACCCTAGGATGAGGTCGGCCACGAGGTCGGCGACTTACGCGCCAAAGTCGCGTTTCAAAAGTTTGTTTTGCGCTCTTTTTCAGCCAATCAGGATCCACGGACACTGTGGGCAACGTGATGACATAGGCAGGGGTCACCACCATCTTTCAGAAGGGCATGCAAGTGATTGGCTTGCTTTGGTGGGCGTCACAGGGGGTATAAAAGGGCGTGCACGCCGACCGCCATCTTACTTCTGCCGATCTCAGTATAGGGAGAGGTTGCTGCTGATTCTGTAGGGAGAGCGTTAGGCAGGGAAGAAGACCAAAAAACTGCTTCTGCTGCTAGCGATTTGGCCTGCACAACACACCAGTCACTGTGTGTGCAGTGCAAGGGGAGGCTATATAGTGGTGTATCAGTGGTGTTGGTTGTTGGGCTGCCTTCTAAGGCTTCCTGACATTCCTGCATTGCTGTTTACCCACTGCTCCGCAAACTGCTTTTTTAAAAGCAATCCCAATTTTTTTTTTTTGTCCTGCTGAGAAGAAAAAAAAACTGCTTCTGCTGCTAGCAATTTGGCCTGCACAACACACCAGTCACTGTGTGTGCAGTGCAAGGGGAGGCTATATTGTGGTGTATCAGTGGTGTTGGTTGTTGGGCTGCCTTTTAAGGCTTCCTGACAGGCTGGCATTGCTGTTTACCCACTGCTCCGCAAACTGCTTTTTTAAAAGCAATCCAATCTCCCTTATCCTCTAGTCACTTTTGTCACAGCTGTGCCATCGAGCCTGTCACATAGCGCGCAGATATTCATTGGGCCTCACACAATCCAAAAGTGTCCAGTGTCCAAAAGTGTGTGCAGAGATTCAAAATCTCCCTTATCCTCTAGTCACTTTGGTCACAGCTGTGCCATCGAGCCTGTCACATAGCGCTCAGATATTCATTGGGCCTCACACAATCCAAAAGTGTCCAGTGTCCAAAAGTGTGTGCAGAGATTCAAAATCTCCCTTATCCTCTAGTCACTTTGGTCACAGTTGTGCCATCGAGCCTGTCACATAGCGCTCAGATATTCATTGGGCCTCACACAATCCAAAAGTGTCCAGTGTCCAAAAGTGTGTGCAGAGATTCAAAATCTCCCTTATCCTCTAGTCACTTTGGTCACAGCTGTGCCATCGAGCCTGTCACATAGCGCTCAGATATCAGTGGGCCTCACACAATCCAAAAGTGTCCAGTGTCCAAAAGTGTGTGCAGAGATTCAAAATCTCCCTTATCCTCTAGTCACTTTGGTCACAGCTGTGCCATCGAGCCTGTCACATAGCGCTCAGATATTCATTGGGCCTCACACAATCCAAAAGTGTCCAGTGTCTAAAAGTGTGTGCAGAGATTCAAAATCTCCCTTATCCTCTAGTCACTTTGGTCACAGCTGTGCCATCGAGCCTGTCACATAGTGCTCAGATATTCATTGGGCCTCACACAATCCAAAAGTGTCCAGTGTCCAAAAGTGTGTGCAGAGATTCAAAATCTCCCTTATCCTCTAGTCACTTTGGTCACAGCTGTGCGATCGAGCCTGTCACATAGCGCTCAGATATTCATTGGGCCTCACACAATCCAAAAGTGTCCAGTGTCTAAAAGTGTGTGCAGAGATTCAAAATCTCCCTTATCCTCTAGTCACTTTGGTCACAGCTGTGCCATCGAGCCTGTCACATAGCGCTCAGATATTCATTGGGCCTCACACAATCCAAAAGTGTCCAGTGTCCAAAAGTGTGTGCAGAGATTCAAAATCTCCCTTATCCTCTAGTCACTTTGGTCACAGCTGTGCCATCGAGCCTGTCACATAGCGCTCAGATATTCATTGGGCCTCACACAATCCAAAAGTGTCCAGTATCCAAAAGTGTGTGCAGAGATTCAAAATCTCCCTTATCCTCTAGTCACTTTGGTCACAGCTGTGCCATCGAGCCTGTCACATAGCGCTCAGATATTCATTGGGCCTCACACAATCCAAAAGTGTCCAGTGTCCAAAAGTGTGTGCAGAGATTCAAAATCTCCCTTATCCTCTAGTCACTTTGGTCACAGCTGTGCCATCGAGCCTGTCACATAGCGCTCAGATATTCATTGGGCCTCACACAATCCAAAAGTGTCCAGTGTCTAAAAGTGTGTGCAGAGATTCAAAATCTCCCTTATCCTCTAGTCACTTTGGTCACAGCTGTGCCATCGAGCCTGTGACATAGCGCTCAGATATCAGTGGGCCTCACACAATCCAAAAGTGTCCAGTGTCCAAAAGTGTGTGCAGAGATTCAAAATCTTCCTTATCCTCTAGTCACTTTGGTCACAGCTGTGCCATCGAGCCTGTCACATAGCGCTCAGATATTCATTGGGCCTCACACAATCCAAAAGTGTCCAGTGTCCAAAAGTGTGTGCAGAGATTCAAAATCTCCCTTATCCTCTAGTCACTTTGGTCACAGCTGTGCCATCGAGCCTGTCACATAGCGCTCAGATATTCATTGGGCCTCAAACAATCCAAAAGTGTCCAGTGTCCAAAAGTGTGTGCAGAGATTCAAAATCTCCCTTATCCTCTAGTCACTTTGCTCACAGCTGTGCCATCGAGCCTGTCACATAGCGCTCAGATATCAGTGGGCCTCACACAATCCAAAAGTGTCCAGTGTCCAAAAGTGTGTGCAGAGATTCAAAATCTCCCTTATCCTCTAGTCACTTTGGTCACAGCTGTGCCATCGAGCCTGTGACATAGCGCTCAGATATCAGTGGGCCTCACACAATCCAAAAGTGTCCAGTGTCCACAAGTGTCTGCAGAAATTCAAAATCTCCCCTGTCCTATAGACACCTTGTACCTTGTTTTACATTACTATATAGTTTGTTGGATTTTGTCTACATTTCTACCAAAAATGAGGAAAGCTGGTGGAAGAGGCCGTGGAATTGGGCGGGGGTTGGCAGCTGGTAATGATGGTGTTGGTGATGGATGACCAGTTGTTGACCCAGATTGGCATCCATTGGGGGAAGAGGGTGCTGCTTCCAATAGCTCAGATGAGGAGCATCCACAGCAGACATCGACATCGCAACAGCTGTTATCTGGCAGGCCCGGAGCACTCCAAAGACAGGTTCCAAACATCAAAAGAGTTGCTGGACAGCTTGTCCAGAGGGTCAAAAGATCACAGCGTGCTAGGCCGCAAAATGTCTGCCAAAGTAGGAAGAGTGCAGTGTGGCACTTTTTTGAACAAAATCCTCATGATCAGGCCAAGGTTATCTGTAAGAAGTGCGCAAAGACCTTTAGCCGAGGGAAAAATCTGAAAAATTTGAATACCAGTTGCATGCTTAGACATTTAACCAGCATGCACTTGCAAGCGTGGACACAACACCAAACCTCAAGTGCCACATGTGCAACTGATCACAACGAAGGTAGTCAGCAACGCTACATTGTTTCCCCCACTGTAAGCCCACCGGTTAGCACAGCAGCAAATGTTGAGGTGTCGTTGCAAGGCCACAGCAGTCAGGGAATCCCACTGTTATATCAACGAAAGACTGATTCTAGGCCATCAGAAAGAACACCAACTCCATCACCATCATCAACCCTCTCTCAGTCCGCCCTGTCCACCGCTACTTCCACCGTATGCAGCTCTCAAGTCCAGCTCACCCTCCCAGACACTATGAGTAGGTCAAGAAAGTACTCAGTCTCTCATCCGCGTACACTGGGTTTGAACGCCCACATTGCCAAACTAATCTCGTTTGAGATGATGCCCTTTCGGTTGGTGGAAAGCACAGCTTTCCGCGAACTCATGGCCTATACAGTACCACGCTATGACCTACCCAGTCGCCACTTCTTCTCTTGCAAAGCCACCCCAGCCCTCCACCATCATGTGAAAGACCGCATTGTCCATGCACTCAAGCAGTCAGTGAGCGGAAAGGTGCACCTCACAACTGATGCATGGTCCAGTCGGCATGGCCAGGGCCGTTACGTGTCCATCACTGCGCACTGGGTTAATGTGGTGGATGCAGGGTCCACAGGGGACAGCGGTGGTGGGACAGTGCTGCCTAGCCCACGGTATAGGAAACAGTTGGCTGTAGGCGTTCGACCCTCCTCCTCCTCCTCCAGAAGCGAAAGCTCGTCCACAGAGCGCAGTCGTACGAGCACTCCATCTGCAGCTGCCACTGTTGCACACGAGGTGTCCCCCTATCGAGCAGCTAGTGGAAAGCGTCAGCAGGCTGTGTTGCAGATGATGTGTTTGGGCGACAGACACACCGCCGAGGTGCTGGCCGAGTACTTGAAGCGACAAACTGAGTCATGGCTGGGCAGTGTACATCTTGAGGCAGGCAAGGTAGTTAGTGATAACGGCCGTAATTTTGTGGCAGCCATAGCCCTTTCAAAACTCAGCCACATACCTTGCTTGGCTCACACCTTGAACCTGGTGGTGCAGTGCTTCCTCAAAAATTATCCGGAGTTAACAGCCCTGCTCCAGAAGGTGCGAAGACTGCGCGCGCACATCCGCCGGTCGCCTGTACACTCCGTTCGTATGCAGAAGCTGCAGCGATTGCTCCACCTTCCCAACCACCGCCTCATTATCGACATTGCGACAAGGTGGAACTCCACCCTGCACATGGTGGAGCGGCTGTGCGAGCAGAGGCAGGCCATAATGCATTTGTGGGAGGATACACGGCCAGGCACTTTGAGAGCAGACATGGAGTTGACAGGTGTGCAGTGGTCGAAGCTGACAGACCTCTGTAAAGTCCTTCAGTGTTTTGAGGAATGCACACGGCTGGTAAGCGCAGATGACGCCATCCTAAGCATGAGCATCCCACTTATGTGTCTGCTCATGCAAACTTTGACGCACCTTAAGGAGCAGGCGTCTGCAGCCAATGTTGATGAGGAGGAAGAGGAGGAGGGAATCCTTGATGACATTCAGCCATTGTCTGCTCAGGGACCTCTCCTGGACGAGGTGGAGGAAGAAGAGGAGGAGGAGGATGATGATGGGGATGATTACTTAGGGGAGGAGGATGCATCTCGTGGGGCAAGTGAAAATGTTGGCGTGGCAAGGTCTGGTACAGGGTTTGTGCGTGACTGGAGGGATGTGGATTTGCCAGAAAGTGCTCCTCCACCCAGCACTCGCAGTGCATCATTGACACCGGGAACATTGGCCCACATGTCAGATTATGCCTTGCAGATCCTAAAAAGGGACCCCCGCATTGCCAAAATGATGAACGATGACGACTACTGGTTGGCCAGCATCCTGGATCCACGCTATAAAGGCAAATTACAAAACATCATGCCACAGGAGAACCTTGACCTAATATTGGCTAATAAACAAGCAACTCTGGTAAATCGGTTGCTTGAGGCATTCCCAGCACACAGCAGCGGTGATGGTTCTCACACGAGCCGTACGGGCCGGGGGCAGCTTGGCAGAGGTGTTCGTGGTGCACACAGCAGAAGTGGCGTTGGAGACAGGGGTTTCATGACAATGTTGTGGACTGATTTTTCAAATACCGCTCACACAACTGGTAATACTGCATCGATGGAAAGTGACAGGAGACAGCAGTTGTCAACTATGGTTACAAACTACTTTTCCTCCCATATCGATGTTCTCCCACACAGGTCATTCCCCTTTGACTATTGGGCCGCTAAACTGGACATCTGGCCTGAATTGGCCCAATATGCCTTACAGGAGCTCGCTTGCCCAGCTGCAAGTGTGCTATCGGAAAGAGTCTTCAGTGCAACTGGATCAATCCTGACAGAAAAAAGGACCCATCTGTCAACCCAAAATGTGGATGATCTAACCTTCATTAAAATGAACCATGCATGGGTTTCCAAGGATTTTGTCCCACCTTCCCCTGATGACACATAGGGTGACAGAAAAATGGCTTGCTTTGGTCCACCTCTTCCTGGGACTTCACCTATTTCGCCTTTTGCATCAGCTGAATGTCCAACATCAACATATGCCACTTTCTAAAACTCAGTAACTGTGCTGCCTCCCCCCCATGGCCGGGGTCACCACCTAGCGCACGACACCGTGCGAGTGCCGTTGCCCTGGACAGGTGGGTAGGCCGACTCTTGGGCGCGGGCACTGGCACAGGGTCCCTCATAGTGCAATCAAGTGTCTCTGACGGTGGTGGTGCACACCCGCCGTCAGACACACCTCTGTACTATGAGGGGCCCAGTGCCAGTACCGACGCCCACGAGTGGGCCCCCCTTGCTTGGGCAGGGCCCCAGCATTTGCAATCTTTACCTCTCCCTGCTCCTCCGCTGTGTAATCTGGGCCGTCAAATCCATACTGTGCCTGACACCGTCTGAGCCTGCCTCCTGATGTATAGACATATATTTTGAATGTGTACGCTATCCATACATGTTATCCGGGGAAACGGTACCCTTTCTAACCTTTGTGCAATCACATGCAATCCATACTGGGCCTAACACCGTCTGAGCCTGCCTCCTGATGTATAGACATATATTTTGAATGTGTACGCTATCCATACATGTTATCCGGGGATACGGTACCCTTTCTAACCTTTGTGCAATCACGTGCAATCCATACTGGGCCTAACACCGTCTGAGCCTGCCTCCTGAGACATATATTTTGAATGTGTACGCTATCCATACATGTTATCTGGGGATACGGTACCCTTTCTAACCTTTGTGCAATCACGTGCAATCCATACTGGGCCTAACACCGTCTGAGCCTGCCTCCTGAGACATATATTTTGAATGTGTACGCTATCCATACATGTTATCTGGGGATACGGTACCCTTTCTAACCTTTGTGCAATCACGTGCAATCCATACTGGGCCTAACACCGTCTGAGCCTGCCTCCTGAGACATATATTTTGAATGTGTACGCTATCCATACATGTTATCTGGGGATACGGTACCCTTTCTAACCTTTGTGCAATCACGTGCAATCCATACTGGGCCTAACACCGTCTGAGCCTGCCTCCTGATGTATAGACATATATTTTGAATGTGTACGCTATCCATACATGTTATCCGGGGATACGGTACCCTTTCTAACCTTTGTGCAATCACGTGCAATCCATACTGGGCCTAACACCGTCTGAGCCTGCCTCCTGAGACATATATTTTGAATGTGTACACTATCCATACATGTTATCCAGGGAAACGGTACCCTTTCTAACCTTTGTGCAATCACGTGCAATCCATACTGGGCCTAACACCGTCTGAGCCTGCCTCCTGAGACATATATTTTGAATGTGTACGCTATCCATACATGTTATCTGGGGATATGGTACCCTTTCTAACCTTTGTGCAATCACGTGCAATCCATACTGGGCCTAACACCGTCTGAGCCTGCCTCCTGATGTATAGACATATATTTTGAATGTGTACGCTATCCATACATGTTATCTGGGGATACGGTACCCTTTCTCACCTTTGTGCAATCACGTGTAATCCATACTGGGCGTGAGAACGGCTGGCGAGCTGTTAAGCAAGCTACAGCACCTGTGGTTTGCACACGTAAGTTTTTCATTTTTTCAGGAATGACGGTTAGGCCTAATTCCGGAACTGCAGTTGACCTGCACTTACTGGGAAATCATTGTTCGCGGGTAATAATTGTAATCAGTGATCCCCATCACTAACGTTGTTCAGCGGGTTATCTGCACCTGTAAGCGACAAACGCTGGCCTTTTCAGTGTAGCGCACATGCAGCCACGGACATGTAAGGGCATGACACACCAGTTATTGGCCAATCTCATGTGCCAGAGCCTCACGTGTCCCTCTAGTAAGCCGGACTCGGACCGCGGGGCATGACGGAGTCTCGTTCGTTAACGGAATTAAGCTTGCAATGTGTGCATCTGTTCTGTAGCTGGCATGGTTGAGGTTTCCCAGGTGGAGTCGAATTTAACCATAGGCTCCACTCCTGGTGGTGCCCTTCTGGACATTCCTTTAAGGTTCAGCTTTGCAACCATACTGCCCACGTAAAACAAACACTTTGCCTTCATGAACGCTGTTTGGAGGGTCATGACTCGTGGGAATAACGCCGCCCAATCAGTTAACCTGCTAGAGAGATCCTTCGTTGCTCCCAAGCATGACATCACACTCCCTAGGAAGAAGGTAATGCCACTGTGGCGACCGTAATCCTGGGGGCGACACAAGTGCACTGATGCCCAGCCACTGCTCGATGAATCTGCTGGTACATTGACCCAGACCACTACATTCCCCTCGCACGCTACACGACCTGAATCTGACCCTGATGAAACTCAGGTTACCCTTCCCATATACAGTTCCATCTTACACGGTGACAAAGAGGAAGCTGCAGATGAAAGTGCAGGTTCGGCCCACCCGCCATCAGACACACCACCGTACTATCAGGGGCCCTGTGCCAGTGCCGTCGCCAACGAGTGGGCCCCCCCTGCTTGCCCAGGATCACAGCACTTGCAAAGTTGAAATACTGTGCAGTGAGATGGAAGATGGGGACGACGAGGAGTCCAGACAAGTACAGGGATTCCCTAGCGAGGAGACTTATTTGATTGTTTTCAATGTTAGGACAGCAATTTTTGGGGAGCACTATACTCTGGAGAATGATAGATGGGGCCCACCATACACTGGAACATTCCAAAGGTGGACATCAGACACTGGAGCAGCATTTACAGGGCCCATTATACACTAGAGCATTAGAAATGGGGCCCATTATGTTTGGAGCATTATTTGGGCCCATAAGACAGTGGAGCTTCATCCATGGGGACCAACATATACTGTAGCATTATGTGGAGCTCATCATATACTGTTTCAAACATTATATGGGACCAATGATTCTGTATGGAGAAATAGATGGGCCTCGTCATGAGATGTAAAAAGTGAGGTAATTTTCATTGTACTATACCGCTATTTCTCTGCCGTATCGGAGCATGATGAGTTGTGGTATGTGTTAAAGGGGCGCTCTTTCGCCCAGGGCACATGAAAACCTGGAGCCAGCCCTCCCCCCCCACAACTTTAGCCAAATAACCCCCATTTTTCAGTGCGTAACTTGTATTATGAAGTTAATTAAGGTTGACAAGCTTAAGTAAGAAGAATTGATGCTTTTGGCATTCAAATGGGCACTGTAGGTGTGTTTCCTGTCCTCCTCTCACTGCCGACTTTTATTCCCCATTGACTTACATTGGGTTTCGTGTTTCGGGACGACCCCGACTTTTCCCTATAATCGGACGATCTTGCTCGACCCGACTTTTGGAAAAGTCAGGTTTCACGAAACGAAACGCGACCCTAAAAAACCAAAAGTCGCTCAACTTTAAAGGCCACCTCTAGAGAGTGTAGAGGTCATATGGACACTACAGTCTCTACTTTGGAATTCTGTAACTACTTCAGGGTTACCTTTGGTCTCTGTGCTGTCTCTCTGATTAATGCCCTCCTTGCCCAAGCTGAGAATTTTGGTGGGTGGCGCTCTCTTGGCAGGTTTGTTGTGTTACCATGTTCTTTCCATTTGATGATAATGGATTTGATGGTGCTCGGGGCATCTTCAGAGATTGAGATTTTTGTTATAACCCAACCCTGACTTGTACTTCTCAACAACCTTGTCCCTGACTTGTTTGGTTAGTGGTGCCTCTTGCTTAGTGGTGTTTCAGCCTCTGTAGCCTTTAAGAAAATGTAAAGTGTATATACTGACAGACCATGTGACTTATGAAGGTAATTGTTTGCACCAGAAATTTTTAGGGGCTTCATAAAGGTTTGAATATACAGTATATCTACATGCCAATTTTTAGTTATTTGATCCCATAAATTTAATTTATGCCTATATTTTTCTCACTTCACTTCACCAAGCTAAACTATTTAGTGCTGATGCATCACACACAAATCGGATTACAAAAATATTTGAACACAGGTTGTAAATTTATAATGTAACAAAATAGGTAAAAAGCCAAAGGGTTGGGTGAATACTTTCTCAAGCCACTGTATGATGATCCATTAGATGTCATATAGGCAGGGCATTATGGAGAGGCCCACGTGGCGAAGCAAAATTAGCCTGCTTGCAGATGCTTCAGTAGTATGGGAGATGGCACTGAGCAATTTTTTTGTGAACCATTAATCGAATCTCAAAATGTTCAAATTCCAGGAAATTCGACTCAAACTCGATTGATCAGTGGAGATCATACAGTAAGACTGATTTGTGCTGTAAGACTTGGACCACACATAATAGTAGTGTACTACGTAGTGTGGTGTAGTGACCACTGTGTCTGCTAGGGGGCGCTGTGTGGAGGTCCCAGGACAGGCGGATAGCCATGTCCAGGGTGGAGCAGGGTCCTAAATGACCGTTAGTTATCCCAAGGTGGGTGGCCTTGGGATGAAGGCTTGATTATGTGTTGATCAGCAGGGCTACTGCTGATGTTCTGTTCCAATGTGTTAGGGAGAAGCCTTCAGGTGATTGGTGAGATGGGTGGGATCATCCACCTACAAATCCACCCAGGGGCGTGGGTCTAGAACGCCATAGTAAAGTGTATGTGTATGAATGGTTGTAGGACCTGCGATGAGGTCATAGCCATGTGATCCAGTGGGCGTGGTTACGGACCATATAAGGTGACCAGGGTAGGTCACATGAGTGAATGCTTGGACCCGGTTGGTCCGTATGGAAGGTCTCATCAGACTGACATGGGGATGCTGTGTATCATGGCTGCATATGTCTGAGAGTTCCCAGGAGAGGGAATGAACGTCAGGACGGAAAAGCAGCTATGAGGTAACCCAGACAGGGGAAATAACTGTGAGGCTAGAGAGCCTGTGTACTGGAGATAACAAAGCCTGTGTGACCACAGGGTTAACAGAGTGGAGCTCTGTCATGGACGTAATGCTGTTTGGATATGAACTTTCTGTTGCTGTTGATGGTTTATGCTGCATAATAAACCGAATGGACTGAGTTATGTTGAGAAACCTGTGCCGGACCTGATTTATCAGCTTACAAAACCTACAAAAGACAAAATGAAAAAAACCCTGCTATAATTAAATTAGTAAAAAGCAAAAGTGCATTTTAATCATACAGAGTTCTTAGTAATACTGTATTTGATCAAACATAGCATAAAAGCCATTCCACCATCGACAAGGTGACTCTGTGGTCGGGGCGGTCCTACACTGTCTAGTATTAATAACCTTATCATGTGTCAAAGTTGACGTCTTTGTGAATAAGGGCAGACAAGGATCGGGTCCCAACCACTGGACACCAGTCAGGGGAAGCCTTTAAATACAATTTACAGCTCAGGAGAGGGAGGCCACACCACAGCTTGCACAGAATGCAAAAATACAAAGAAAAAACACAAAAATTGAGCTTAGTTTGAGTTGAAAAAACTCTGCTATAATTAAATAAGTAAAAAGCAAAATGCATTTAAATCATACGGAGTTCTTAGTAATACTGTATTTGATCAAACATAGCATAAAAGCCGTCCCACCATCGACTGGTGTCCAGTGGTTGGGACCCGGTCCTTGTCTGCCCTTATTCACACAGACGTCAACTTTGACACATGATAAGGTTATTAATACTAGACAGTGTAGGACCGCCCCGACCACAGAGTCACCTTGTCGATGGTGGGACGGCTTTTATGCTACGTTTGATCAAATACAGTATTACTAAGAACTCTATGATTTAAATGCACTTTTGCTTTTTACTTAATTAATTACAGCAGGGATTTTTTCATTTTGTCTTTTGTAGGTTTTGTATGCTTTTTGGCCATGTGAACATGCATTTATATGCTGCATGTGTACCAACTCAAACTAAGCTCAATTTTTGTGTTTTTTCTGATTTATCAGCTGCCTAGCGAGTATCCCCTACCTGAATGACAAGCGCTACCTTACAGTAGTAAAAAAAGAAATAGTTTTGCAATGAAGTTATAGGCTGCACTGCTTTTACAGGTGAAATATTTTACAATATGTCCATTAATCACATGCAAAACCACAGAAATTTACAGTGAAAAGTAAAACTTGTGATCTTGCTCTATGGTTTTTGGCCAAGTTACTCACTATCAATGATGTATGAAGCAAATAGTAGGGCTGCAGGTGTGTAATACAGTCTTGCTTTTGAAATTCACTAGAATGAACTTACTTCAGGCTACAGCAGTGTTTCTCAATGTCAAGCCAAGTACCCTATACTGAAATAAACTGCATTAGTTACTCTATCTAAGACATAAAAGAGCAACCAGAATGGTGACCGGTCTGCAAACCCTGTCTTATGAGGAAAGGTTGCAGGATTTGGGATTGTTTAGTTTGCAAAAGAGAAGACTGAGAGGAGACTTAATAGCTGTCTACAAATATCTAAAGGGCTGTCACATTGTAGAAGGATCATCTTTATTCTCATTTGCACAAGGAAAGACTAGAAACAATGGGATGAAACTGAATGGGAGGAGACACAGATTAGATATTAGAAAAAACTTTTTGACAGAGTGATTAATGAGTGGAACAAGCTGCCACGAGAAGTGGTGAGTTCTCCTTCAATGGAAGTCTTCAAACAGAGGCTGGACAGACATCTGACTGGGATGATTTAGCGAATCCTGCTTTGAGCAGGGGGTTGGACCAGATGGCCCAGGAGGTCCCTTCCAACTCTACGATTCTATGATTCTATGAATATGTCAAAAATATCCCACACATGCAGTTATCTCTGCTACTTTTGGAACAGACCCCATTATCAGTGGAGTGGTGGGTGTGAAGGAGCAGCTTTTCATTCCTGATGGCAAATGACTGGGTGTCATTCTTGGGAAAGATGTCCCAGTTGTTAGATCTGCATTTTTCAGTCATAATGCTTTAACCTACCACCAAACTTATATACAAGAGGCTTAAAAGTAAAACTACAATATGAGGACAGTAATAGTTTCTCCGTATTATTGCACTACTGAGGCATATATACCAAGAGTTGACAACCCAGGAGATAGAGTCTATACCTTAGGCTGACATTATTCCAATTTATGCGCTCTGGCTCAATTTGCTTAGGTTTTGGTTTAGTTTTTTTGTACTTTGTACAGACAGGGCCGCGGCTCCCTTTTTTATAGGCTGTTCATTTTGTTTATATAGGTGTCTGAACAGTCGGGAGCCAGGTCTTGCTCTGTCTTTATCTATTTTTATGTCTGCTGACACATGGTGAGGTAAGCTAAAATAGTTACTGTAGGTACTGTCCTGATTGGGGAACACCTTGTCATGGTGGAATGGATTTTCGTTTTTTTTTTTTTTTTTTTTTAATAAAAACAATGTTAACTAAGTACCCTATGTTATTTACTTACTACAGGGGATTTGTTCAGTTTGTTTTTATCTTAGTTTCTGCTTGTTAAATGGTCACAGTGTGAATGCACACCTACGCACTGCATTTATACCAACATATGCTATGGCTCAATATGTTTTAGGTTTTGGTTAAGGCTAGTTTCACACTAGCGTTTATGAGCGCAGCGACGGCCTGCGCACGGCCGCCGCTAAGCCCCGCCCCCTGCTGCGTCCCGCCGGTAGCTCCGCCCACCGGCGCATGACGCTGCATGCGCCCTGCATCCCCTATCTTTATCACAGGGGGCGCAGGCCGTGCGCAGTATGCGTTTGGTGGCGCATGCGTCCTTTTGACGGTGCGCCGACGCAACCAAACTGCAGCAGGTTGCGTTTGGCGCAGGTCGGCGCACCGTCAAAAGGACGCATGCGCCGCCAAACGCATACTGCGCACGGCCTGCGCCCCCTGTGATAAAGATAGGGGACGCAGGGCGCATGCAGCGTCATGCGCCGGTGGGCGGAGCTACCGGCGGGGGCGCGGCAGGGGGCAGGGCTTAGCGGCGGCCGTGCGCAGGCAGTTGCTGCGCTCATAAACGCTAGTGTGAAACTAGCCTTAGTTTTTTTGTATTTTGTACAAACTGGTCCACGGCTCCCTTTTTTGGGGGCTGATCATTTTGTTTATATAGCTTTCCACAGGCAGGCGTCTGAGCAGTCGGAAGCCAGGTCTTGCTCTGTCCTTATCTAATTTTACATCTGCTGAACTACAAGAGTTAGGTACCATCCCGATTGGGGTACACCTTCTTGTGGCGGGATGTCTTTTACATTGTGCTTATATCAACTTGTGATCTGGCACTTTTTCATGTTTTGGCCATACACAGTAGAGAATTGCTGTCTGACACCTATTTCTTTGGACACCTTCATACAAATAAAATGTGTTTTAAAAGAAGAGAAGGGAGTAAAATGCTGCCAGATTTTCAAATAACATAAGGAAGGAAAGGAAATCTTGAAAAATGAAATTCTCAAAGCACAATTGTTAACAATTCCGAAAAGAGAGAAGAATAGGAGGCATTTAAGGAAACCGGATGGATGAACACAGAATTTAAGCACCTGCTAGAAAGGAAGAAATAAATGTTTATAAAATGAAACGAGGGAGGCATATCTAAAGAAGAATATAATGCTGTCTGCAGAACCTGCAGGGCACGAATCAGATTATCTAAAGCTGACAATGAATTGAGGCTTGCAAGAGACGTTAAAAGCAATAATAAAGGATTTTGGAGATAGACAGGATGTTGAGAAGGCTGAACTTTTAAATTCCTATTTTGCATCTGTTTTCTCTCAGAAAGGAAATGTAACATCAACTGTTCTTCACTGTCCTATTAAGGGAATAGAAGAATCCAGAATATCTATAAACAGAAAGATAGTGAGGAAACACTTACCTAACCTAAATTAATTCAAGTCTCCAGGTCCAGATGAATTACACCCCAGATTACTGAAGGAGATAGCAGAAGAAATTTTTGAACCCCTATCCATAATCTTTGTAAATTCTTGGAGACCAGGAGAAGTCCCAGAAGACTGGAGAAGAGCAAATGTTGTTCCTATCTTCAAAAAGGGGAAGAAGATGGACCCAGGCAACTATAGGCCAGTGAGTCTGACTTCTATACCAGGAAAGATCTTTGAATAAATAATTAAACAACATGTATGTAAGTACCTGGATAATAATGAAGTGATTAAACAGCGTCCGCATGGGTTTGTAACTAATAAGTCATGTCAAACTTACTTAATTTCCTTCTATTGTTGAGAGAGGATCTGAATTGACCCTTCAAGGTTGACCAAGTGATTTTCAAATTAATCCACAAGATGTTGCTGGCAACTGAGAATGACCAGACAGAGATGAGTCTTTGTATGGGAGGATCAAGGCAGATCGCTAACCCTGTTTATTGAGTCACTCATTACATAGCATTCTGCTTAGTTATGCAAAGTATACAGCTACCAATAGCATCGTAACACCTTTACTTTATAAGCCAAAAGTATTGCAAGAAAACCGCAAACTTCTTTTATGTCACTAGTTACGTGGCATAGAGAATAGAACAACAGCACATTCATCAGGGTCTTATAGCTTACAGTTAGGTCCATATATACAGTATTTGGACAGACACAACATTTTTCTATTTTTGGTTCTAGACATTACCACAATGAATTTTAAGCAAAATAATTCAGATGCAGTTGAAGTTCAGACTTTCAGCTTTCATTTCAGGGTATCCACATTAAAATTGGATGAAGGGTTTAGGAGTTTCAGCTCCTTAACATGTGCCACCCTGTTTTAAAGGGACCAAAAGTAATTGGACAGATTAAATAATTTTAAATAAAATGTTAATTTCTAGTACTTGGTTGAAAACCCTTTGTTGGCAATGACTGCCTGAAGTCTTGAACTCATGGACATCACCAGACGCTGTGTTTTCTCCTTTTTGATGCTCTGCCAGGCCTTCACTGCGGTGGTTTTCAGTTGCTGTTTGTTTGTGGGCCTTTCTGTCTGAAGTTTAGTCTTTAACAAGTGAAATGCATGCTCAATTGGGTTGAGATCAGGTGACTGACTTGGCCATTCAAGAATATTCCAATTCTTTGCTTTAATAAAGTCCTGGGTTGCTTTGGCTTTATGTTTTGGGTCATTGTCCATCTGTAGTATGAAACGACGACCAATCAGTTTGGCTGCATTTCGCTAGATCTGAGCACACAGTATGGCTCTGAATACCTCAGAATTCATTCGGCTGCTTCTGTCCTGTGTCACATCATCAATAAACACTAGGGACAATAAACACTAGTGCCCCATTGCCACTGGCAGCCATGCATGCCCAAGCCATCACACTGCCTCCGCCGTGTTTTACAGATGATGTGGTATGCTTTGGATTATGAGCTGTACCACGCCTTCGCCACACTTTTCTCTTTCCATCATTCTGGTAGAGGTTAATCTTGGTTTCATCTGTCCAAAGAATGTTTTCCAGAACTGTGCTGGCTTTTTTAGATGTTTTTAGCAAAGTCCAGTCTAGCCTTTTGATTCTTGATGCTTATGAGCGGCTTGCACCGTGCAGTGAACCCTCTGTATTTACGTTCATGCAGTCTTCTCTTTATGGTAGATTTGGATATTGATATGCCTACTTCCTGGAGAGTGTTGTTCACTTGGTTGGCTGTTGTGAAGGGGTTTCTCTTCACCATGGAGATTATTCTGCGATCATCCACCACTGTTGTCTTCCGTGGGCGCCCAGGTCTTTTTTCATTGATGAGTTCACCAGTGCTTTCTTTCTTTCTCAGGATGTACCAAACTGTAGATTTTGCCACTCCTAATGTTGTAGCAATTTCTCTGATGGGTTTTTTCTGTTTTTGCAGCTTAAGGATGGCTTGTTTCACCTGCATGGAGAGCTCCTTTGACCGCATGTTTCCTTCACAGTAAAACCTTCCAAATGCAAACACCACACCTCAAATCAACTCAAGGCCTTTTATCTGCTTAATTGAGAATGACATAATGAAGGGATTGTCCATACCATGAAATAGCCTTGGAGTCAATTGTCCAATTACTTTTGGTCCCTTTAAAAACAGGGTGGCACATGTTAAGGAGCTGAAACTCCTAAACCCTTCATCCAACTTTAATGTGGACACCCTCAAATGAAAGCTGAAAGTCTGAACTTCAACTGCATCTGAATTGTTTTGTTTAAAATTCATTGTGGTAATGTCTAGAACCAAAATTAGAAAAATGTTGTGTCTGTCCAAATATATATGGACCTAACTGTATATCTTGTTCAGACTGGAACAGTCTGGTTTTATTACAACAGTGAACTTTACCCTAGTTACAGAATTTATCTGGTAAACAAGAAAATGGCGTCACAAGCACAAAAATGGAGTCTTTGAGAACAAGCTGTCCCGTACATCTGAATACTGTACTTCAAAATGCCCATAGATAAATTTTGTTAACTAATATGCAGCATCAGAGGTGCTATCCAAAGCCATAAGCTTGAGGGGTACTGGTCTTCACATGGCTGATGCCGTGTTATCAGTCATGGCTGTTGCAGCGCACCCATCCCACCTGTATGCTGCAATTTAAGAATAACAATTTTTGATGATGGTGGTGGAGATCTTTTGAAGGTAGCCATGCGCTTGGCTTCAACATCTTCATCGAGTTACCTTTTGAGATCGGTGTAGAGAAGAGCAGGGGCGACGACGCCTTTGGTATCATCATTAGCTGTCCTAGTGCAGAATTTCCTAATACATACAGAAATACACCAAAGAACAAGTTTTAGTATCACATATACAACAAGGATACAGGCAGCAATGTGTAACAAGTTTTGTAAGATCCCAGCTATCCAGCCGCCAATTCCCTTAAACCAATTGGCTGGATTGAGAAAGGAGAAGGTGTCTGACCACCAACTGTCTTTATTACGATCATTGTCTTTATCATATTGATCTCTGAGTCTTTGAATGTCTTCTAACTTTAACTTTAACTTCTACCAATAATAATATGGAAAATGCGAAAAACCAAAACATTATGCCCCTTTATTTGCTATTGGCTTGTTTGACCAGCTTGCAGTGCGATGCATGAATCCAAGTCGGTCTTCCTTCTAGTTTCACTGATATAGGGGTGATGAGGAGAACTTGATAGGGACCGTCATACAAGGGTTCTAGTCCGTGCTTCCTGACATGCCTCTTCACGACTACAAAATCACCAGGCTTCAGGTTATGACAGGTATCGGTTTCTGCTGAATCTGGAAGAGAAGAAGAAACTAGAGCATGGGTGTTAGCAAGATTTTTACTAAGCTGAATAACATAGTGAACAGCACGGTCAGTTTCTTCTGATAACTGCTGAGGCTGGAAATTTGCAACTGGGGGCCTAGCACCAAACAATATCTCATATGGGGACAGGCCATGCTTTGCAATAGGGGTAGTAGAAATGTGGTATAGTACAATGGGTAGGAGCTCTGGCCATGGAGCCATAGTCTCCTGCATCATTTTGGTCAATTGTCCCTTCAGTGTGCCGTTCAGCCTCTCAACTTTCCCGCTGGATTGTGGGTGGTACGGAGTATGGAGGGCTACAGTGGATCCAAGCATTGTCAGAACTTCTTGTTACACTTGAGAAGAAAAGGCCGGTCTTTGATCTCTTTCAATAACTTCTGGAACCCCATATCTGCATATGACTTCCATAACCAGTTTCTTCGCTGTGGTTTTTGCAGTCATGTCGGTAACAGGAAATGCTTCTGACCAACTGGAGAACATGTCAACAACAACCAAACAGTATTCATACCTTCCAGACTTAGGTAACGTGATATGGTCCATCTGGAGCCTTTGGAAAGGATAGTCAGGCTTAGCAAGATGCTTCGGGGGTACACGTTGAAGTTGACCGGGATTGCAGGTCTGACAGATATTACAGGCACGGTTGAGCACTGTTAAAACTGTGGAAATTCCCGGGACCCAGTAGAATTTTTGCACCAGTGTGAGGGCCTGATTCTTTCCTCGATATGTAGGTCCATGTGCCCATGTGGCAATAGCAGGGTACATCTGCTTAGGGAGACACACGAGTTGGTCCTTTTTCCAGAGACCATTATCCATACGTGCCCCATCAGTCTTCCACTGCTTCACCTCTTCCTTTGGAAACATTCTCTGCATCGTCATTAAGCGGTCTCGTGGGGTCTGGGAGAAAACTTCAGTCTGTTGTAGATCATCAGGTTCTTGTAGGGTCAATACTTCTTGTAACTGTTTAAGTTGAGAGCGTGTGGTCATCATAGCTAGTATGGTTGGTTCATCGGGTAAAAGAGTGACGGCTTTTGCTTGCATATCCGCAAATGCGTTGCCAACAGTCTGTGGACTGTTTCTAGGACCGTGCGCCTTAACTTTGATAATAGCCACCTGAGTAGGTAATTTGATCGAATCCATAAGGGTTTTAACAGCTTCAGCATTTTTCACTGGGATTCCGGCAGTAGTAATAAACCCTTGATTGGCCCATAGAGCCCCAAAATCGTGAGCAATACCAAATGCACACCGTAAGTCCGTGTATATATTAGCCCGTCTGTTCTTGGCCAAAATACATGCAGTAGACAGAGCCTGAAGTTCTGCTTCTTGTGCTGACTGAGGGCAGGAGCGCAGCTGCGTGCACTACAGTGTCCTCTGTGGTAACAGCATATCCGGTGTGGAATTTACCAAACTCATCAGCATATCTTGAACCATCCGTGTATAACACCAGATCAGGATCTGGGAGTGGATTTTCGCTGACATTTGATGGAGTAGCTGTTTCTTCAGTCAGAAGTTGGGAACAATCATGTTGGAGGTAATCCTCATCACTGCCATCTTTCTTGGGGACCGGCAGTAAAGTAGCGGGGTTGATTGTAGTACAGCGATGTAACTTGACATAGTCAAGCAAAAGGAGTGAACACTGCAGCTGTAAGTGTCGTTGCACAGTCAAATGTTTTGGTTGCTGAAGAGTCAGTATTGCTGCAATGTCATACGTTTCATGTCCAAGAATTATGTCTGTAGTTTTGTCGAGCAACGAGTGAGTGGCGTGAACTGCCTTCATGCAACTTGGTGATGCTTGGGCCACGGGGTCGAGGCAGGCCGAATAATAGCCCACTGGTCGTTGCCTATTGCCATGTGATTGTGTAAGTACCCCTGCTGCATGTCCTTCATTCTCAGACACATACAAATGGAATGGTTGCGTATAGTCCAGGATGCCCAAGGCAGGGGCGGAAGCAATGAGCCGCTTTAATTCAGAGAAGGCACGATAAAGGCTTTCCATACAAACCGGTGATCTTTCCTTATAGTTCATTATGCCATCTTTCAAGGCATTGTAAAGGGGTTGCATTATGCGGGATGCATCCGGTATCCACTGACGACAATAAGTACATAGTCCAAGAAAACGCTGGAGTTCAGCTTCATCTTTTGGGAAAGCAAGGGAGCTGATAGCTATTTTTCTTTCTTCTGTGAGGTGTCTGACACCTTGAAGGAGACAGTGACCCAAGAATATCACTTGACCAAGGCAGAACTGAAGTTTCGAGGCCGAAACCCAACAGTTCAGATCTGCCAGATACTTGAGGAGGCTTACAGTGGCAGCAATGGCTTCCTGCTCCGTTCGTGCACACAACAAAAGATCATCCACATACTGAAGCAGTGTGACCTGGGGGTGATCTAACTGCCAGGGCAAAAGACACTCGCTCATGTTTTTTGCAAACTGGTTGGGACTGTTTTGGGCCCCTTGTGACATAACTGTCGATATTAACTGTCATCACTGATAAGTGAATGCAAACAGAAACTGGCAATCTGGGTGTAAAGGAATGCTAAAGAAGGCATTGGCAAGGTCGATGTGTGGGCCACTGATAAGGAACGAGCTGTGTGCTTGCAGCTGTGGTGGGGGCTGTAACTGCGGCAGCTGATGGCTTGCTTTTCGGTTTCCCTGCTGATACAGAGTGGGTTAAATTCTTCTGAAACTTTTTACTACTTTTAATGCTTCGTCCGGAGTGTAAATCTCGATGTCAGGTCTAACTGACATTATCGCCTCTTGCAATTCGGGTTTAAGGCCGGACATCAAAGCTGCCACAAAAAGGTGTGTATGGGCTTTATTATGCAATGAGAATCCCAGATCTTTAAATACCACCATAAGACGCCCAAAGAACTTCTCGGCAGTCTCCCCCTTGTCCTGTGTGACATCTGTGAGAGAGGTAGCTTGATCCGCTAGTCTATCTTGTGCTCAAACCTTTAAACCATTGCAGAAATCGACACCACTCTCATGGGTTCCCCCATCCAGATTCACATTATATATTATGCCACCCTCAATAATTGGAAAATACCCCTCCCCAGCTTTTACTCGATATATGTGTAATAGATCTCTTTCGAGGAGTGGAATAAATCTCTCGATTTGCTGCCATTTGCCTGTAGAAGGCCATGGGGGAAGTCTCTGGATCGGGTAATTGATTGCAAAGGCTGTCTATTTGGGATGGGGTAAAGGGAGTATACTTTGGCCTGTCAGGAGTAGTTTCCACATTATCCTCTTCAAATTCGGATAATACTGACTCGGGGGCGGGAGGATGAGGAGGTGGCGGTAGTAAGGGCACAAGAGGCATCTGCTGTGGAAGCGGGGCAGGAGGCTCTGTTACAGTTAGAGGTTGTATTGCCTGATGGGCAGTTAGGCAGCTGTCGAAGACAAATCGGACCTCCTCCAATTTTACGGGGTTTACCTGTATACACCGCTCTATTGCTGATACTATGACCATAGCGGCATCCTTCCTGGAATATTGAAAGTTACCGGCAGAGATTAATGGTATGGCCACTGTACGTTGAGGCATCGTACCGGGTGGACAGAGGAGACATACAGGATTGCGTTCTGGACAGCCTCAGTAAGCAATTGTTGGGACCTAGGAATGTTGGTAGGATCATATCGTGGTCCCACTGCATGTATTACATATTGACACGGCAGCTGTCCTGCTCTAGTTGCTGCGACCTGTCCTGTTTCTACCTGGCCATACGTTTGTATATATGAATCAGTTTCTTCCTGTATCATGGGTCCTCCTGTCTGTGAAATTTTTGCGGCCAGTCCTCCAGCATGGCAGAGTTGATTATTCGCAGCATTTACTATGGCCCCAATGTGCTGCTTCGTGAGATCCCCTGTCCCTATCCTAAAGAGCACATCATAACAGTGGGGTCCAGGAATAACATTAGAATATATTTCATGAAAATCTTCTATCTCCTCTGTGTATCCTGTCTCTGACCAAGTGACTAAAGTAGGAGGGGGTGGATAACCATTAGCAATATTAGGCATAGCAGGGACTGGTGCTGGCGGTGGCTGATAATAGGTACCGTCAGCGTTTAGCAAGGGAAAGGTGGGGGTTGCGACTCCAGGTCTCCTTGCTCATCAATTGCAGCAGACCTCTCTCCACTGAGGATTAGTAACGCCGCATACGGCACAAATCAACCCGGCAGGATCATAGGGTGGGAGCGCACTGGGTTTTGGCAGCCCAGGATATATTGGTACCCTGGGGTTAAGGGGCACAGAGCTTACAGTCGGGAGGAGAGGCTTGATTTCCTGGGGAGGGACCTTATCATCTACCAGGGAGACCTCTTGCTCCCGATCATCATTTTTAATTATTTGTCTTTCTGGCACATTACCCTCAGCCACTTTCTTATCACTCTCAGTCACTTTCTTGCACCACAAAACATCCAGTTCTTGTCATACTAATAGACAATTTTGCTTTTTCCACATAGCAATAACAGAAACAATCAGAATGCACTTCTTCTTCAACTTCCACATAACCTTCATCACACAATTCATGGGCCAAGCCACAGAATTCTTCAGCGTCTTTAAGTAAACAATCATCAGTCAATCTCCCTTTGTTCTTTCTAATACCTTCATCCCATAGCGTAGGCTGTAGCCTCCCGCCCTTAGGGAATCCCATAATTGAAAATATTTTTCCTGCATTCCTAACAGATTTCTCTCCTCGTCTTTGAATCATAAGACTAACAGTATCCGATCCATCACATAAATCCAAACTCTTCTATTTCTTCCACGGAAACATGATTCTCTCCTTTAGAGCTAAATATCCTTACTTCAGTTGTGCACAATACTGGAGCGGCCGTACAGTATGTTTCACTGGGTCTATCCCCCTCTGGGATGCCCAAAATTCCAATGCAGCACTCATTGAAAGGAAGAGGGTGTCTCAGACTACCCCTCCGGACACCTCGGGCATATATACCTGAGTTACGTATCCTACCCAATCTTCGATCACATCACCACGCCTGATTCTAACAGTGATCAGGATTTCAGGATATTTTTACTATAAAAAGAGTCACAATCACTGCTCAATCCGGGGTGTCTGTCCCTTATGAGGTACGGTTCGAACATGAGGCCCCCAACTGGACTGCACCTCTATATGATTCCACCCAAGAATCACCCCACCATCAAGGACAAACCTCAGATCCTCATTGCAGTAACAAGCACAGGAAAACCACACCAAATGGTCAGTTTGTACAGTATAACTGCCAACTTACCAAAGTTGTCGTGGGGGGATGATCAGTCCCAATTTTCCAGTGCCTGTGTCCGGTCCGAGGGTCCTTTGTCTTGTTGTCCTCCGGGGGCAGAGGCGTTCCTAATTGGGGGCCTCACGTTGCGCAGCCAGCTGTCGAGGGAGGATCTGAATTGACCCTTCATGGTTGACCAAGTGAGTTCCAAATTAATCCACAAGATGTTGCTAGCAACTGAGAATGACCAGACGGAGATGAGTCTCTGTATGGGAGGATCAAGGCCGATCGCTAACCCCGTTTATTGAGTCACACATTACATAGCATTCTGCTTAGTTATGCAAAGTATACAGCTACCAATAGCATCGTAACACCTTTACTTTATAAGCCAATAGTATTGCAAGAAAACCAGAAACTACTTTTATGTCCCTATTTACGTGGCATAGAGAATAGAACAATAGCACATTCATCAGGGTCTCATATCTTATATCTTGTTCAGACTGGAACAGTCTGGTTTTATTACAACCGTGAACTTTACTCTAGTTACAGAATTTATCTGGTAAACAAGAAAATGGCGTCGCAAGAACAAAAATGGAGTCTTTGAGACTCCAAAAAATATGACATAGTTGTCATGGGAGATTTCAACTATCCAGACATTTGTTGGGAATCTCTCTCAGGAAAAACTAACAGGTCAAGGAAATTCTTATCCTCTCTTGCTGACAACTTTATCTTCCAAAAGGTAGGGGAGAAAACAAGGGGAACTGCTACCTTGGATCTAATCCTTATAAACAGGGAGGAAATGGTTGAGGAGGTAAAAGTGGCTTGGACCCTAGGAGGTAGCGACCATGATATTTTAGAATTTTGAATAACTAGAGGAGGAAGACCTGTGAAAACTCAGACGTCAAGGTTAGATTTCAGAAAGGCAGATTTTAAGGGATTCAGAAAGAGAATTGGAGGGATCCAATGGCTAGATATCCTTAAAGACAAAAATGTCGAGGAAGGATGGGAAATCTTGAAAAATGAAATTCTCAAAGCACAATTGTTAACAATTCCAAAAAGAGGGAAGAATAGGAAGCATTTAAGGAAGCCAGGATGGATGAACACAGAACTTAAGCACATGCTAAAAAGGAAGAAAAAAATGTTTATAAAATGGAAAGAGGGACGCATATCTAAAGAAGAATATAATGCTGTCTGCAGAACCTGCAGGGCACAAATCAGATTATCTAAAGCTGACAATGAATTGAGGCTTGCAAGAGATGTCAAAAGCAATAATAAAGGATTTTGGGGATATGTCAAAAGTAAAAGAAAAGTCAAAGATGCTATAGGATTTTTATAGGATGAAAATGATGAAATGGTAAGACAGGATGTTGAGAAGGCCGAACTTTTAAATTCCTATTTTGCATCTGTTTTCTCTCAGAAAGGAAATGTAACATCAACTGTTCTTCACTGTCCTATTAAGGGAATAGAAGAATCCAGGATATCTATAAACAGAAAGATTGTGAGGAAACACTTAGCTAACCTAAATGAATTCAAGTCTCCAGGTCCAGATGAATTACACCCCAGAGTACTGAAGGAGATAGCAGAAGAAATTTTTGAACCCCTCTCCATAATCTTTGAAAATTCTTGGAGAACAGGAGAAGTCCCAGAAGACTGGAGAAGAGCAAATGTTGTTCCTATCTTCAAAAAGGGGAAGAAGGTGGACCCAGGCAACTATAGGCCGGTGAGTCTGACTTCTATACCAGGAATGATCTTTGAACAAATTATTAAACAACATGTATGTCAGTACCTGGATAAGAATGAAGTGATTAAACAGAGTCAGCATGGGTTTGTAACTAATAAGTCATGTCAGACTAACTTAATTTCCTTCTATGACGGAATCACTGATTGGGTGGATCAAGGAAATGCTGTAAATATAGTATATCTTGACTTCAGCAAAGCATTTGACAAAGTATCTCATACAATCCTTATTGAAAAAATGACTAAGTATGGAATGGACAAGGCAACTGTTAGGTGGATTCATAACTGGCTTAGTGATCGGACCCAAAGAGTGCTCGTAAATGGCTGCACATCCAGTTGGAAGAATGTCTCAAGTGGGGTACCACAGGACTCTGTCCTGGGCCCTGTATTGTTCAACATCTTTATCAACGATTTAGATGAAGGAATTGAGGGTAAACTGATTAAATTTGCTGATGACACAAAGCTAGGAGGGATAGCTAATACTAGAGAAGAGAGAGAGGATTCAAAAAGATATAAATAAACTGGAGAAGTGGGCAGCAACTAATAGAATGGTTTTTAACAGGGAAAAATGCAAAGTACTACATCTGGGCAATAAAAATGAAAAAAACATATACAGAATGGGAGGAATAGGGCTAAGCAACAGCACATGTGAAAAAGACTAGACTTGGGTATACTAATAGATCACAGACTGAATATGAGTCAACAGTGTGGGATGCAGCAGCAAAAAAGGCAAATGCAATTCTAGGATGTATTAACAGAAGCATACAGTCTAGATCACGTGAAGTCATTATTTCCCTCTACTCCTCTTTGGTCAGACCTCATCTGGAATATTGTGTCCAGTTTTGGGCACCACATTTTAAAAAAGACATCAACAAACTGGAGCAAGTTCAGAAAAGAACAACCAGAATGGTGACCGGTGTGCAAACCCTGTCTTATGAGGAAAGGTTGCAGGATTTGGGATTGTTTAGTTTGCAAAGGAGAAGACTGAGAGGAGACTTAATAGCTGTCTACAAATATCTAAAGGGCTGTCACATTGTAGAAGGATCAACTTTATTCTCATTTGCACAAGGAAAGACTAGAAGCAATGGGATGAAACTGAATGGGAGGAGACACAGATTACATATTAGAAAAAACTTTTTGACAGTTAGAGCGATCAATGAGTGGAACAAGCTGCCACGAGAAGTGGTGAGTTCTCCTTCAATGGAAGTCTTCAAACAGAGGCTGGACAGACATCTGACTGGGATGATTTTGCGAATCCTGCTTTGAGCAGGGGGTTGGACCAGATGGCCCAGGAGGTCCCTTCCAACTCTACGATTCTATGATTCTAAGATGTCCCGTACATCTGAATATTGTACTTCACACTATGACAGAATCACTGATTGGGTGGATCAGGGAAATGCTGTAGATATAGTATATCTTGACTTCAGCAAAGCATTTGACCAAGTATCTCACACAATCCTTATTGAAAAAATGGCTAAGTATGGAATGGACAAGGCAACTGTTAGGTGGATTCATAACTGGCTTAATGATCGGACCCAAAGAGTGGTCGTAAATGGCTGCACATCCAGTTGGAAGAATGTCTCAAGTGGGGTACCACAGGGCTCTGTCCTGGGCCCTGTATTGTTCAACATCTTTATCAACGATTTAGATGAAGGAATTGAGGGTAAACTGATTAAATTTGCTGAGGACACAAAGCGAGGAGGGATAGCTAATAGTAGAGAATAGAGAAAGGGTTCAAAAAGATATAAATAAACTGGAGCAGTGGGCAGCAACTAACAGAATGTTTTTTAACAGGGAAAAATGCAAAGTACTGCATCTGGGCAATAAAAATGAAAAAAGCATATACAGAATGGGAGGAATAGGGCTAAGCAACAGCACATGTGAAAAAGACTTGGGTATACTAATAGATCACAGACTGAATATGAGTCAACAGTGTGATGAAGCAAAAAAGGCAAATGCAATTCTAGGGATGTATTAACAGAAGCATACAGTCTAGATCACGTGAAGTCATTATTGCCCTCTACTCCTCTTTGGTCTGACCTCACCTGGAATACTGTGTCCAGTTTTGGGCGCCACATTTTAAAAAAGACATCAACAAACTGGAGCAAGTTCAGAAAAGAGCGACCGGAATGGTGACTGGTCTGCAAACCCTGTCTTATGAGGAAAGGTTGCAGGATTTGGGAATGTTTAGCTTGCAAAAGAGAAGACTGAGAGGAGACTTAATAGCTGTCTACAAATATCTCAAGGGCTGTCACATTGTAGAAGGATCATCTTTATTCTCATTTGCACAAGGAATGACTAGAAGCAATGGGATGAAACTGAATGGGAGGAGACACAGATTAGATATTTGAAAAAACTTTTTGACAGTTAGGGCCCCGTTACATTTAGCCATGCACCAGCGATCCCGACAATGATATGACCCGGTCAGGATTGCTGGTGCATCGCTAAATGGTCGCTAATGAGCTGCCAACAGGCAGATCTCACCAGCGATGCAGCGACGCAGCAGCGGTCGAAACTTACCTGTCAGACGCAGCGTTGATGACGTCCTCCGCCCGCATCCACGCGTCGCTCGTCAGCGCCAGCAGGAAGCCCAGCAAGAAGCCGCCGACAAGATACGGCCCAGGACGTTCTCGCGTGATCAGCGATAGCCAGCGGGGGAGCCGGTCGGAGGTAAGTGTCACATGTAGCAATATCGCTAACAATATCGCTGCTGCGTCACAAAATCGGTGACGCTTTAGCAATATTGCTAGCGATATCGCTATGTGTGAAGCCCCCTTTAGAGTCATCAATGAGTGGAACAGGCTGCCATAAGAGGTGGTGAGTTCTCCTTCAATAGAAGTCTTCAAACAGAGGCTGGACAGATATCTGTCTGGGATGATTTGGCAAATCCTGCTTTGAGCAGGGGGTTGGACCAGATGGCCCAGGAGGTCCCTTCCAACTCTACGATTCTATGATTCTAAATACCGGGTGAGTCATAAAGGACGGACGTTTTTAAACAAATCATAAAATCGTTAAATATTTATTAAATATAAATGTATTCACAGATTTGGTTACGTATACTGACAAATATTTGACAAATTCAAGTGTGGAAAACAACATCTGCCATGTGGTGGCCATTATCAGTGATGCATTTCCAAAGGCGTTCTTGGAAGTTGGCATCAACACGTTCCAACACAACTCTGTCGATTTGGGCAACTTCCACTCGAATAGCTTCCTTCAGTTCTTGTAATGATCGAGGCTTAAGCTTGTATACACGTGATTTGAGGTGACCCCATAAGTAATAATCGCACATGGACAGGTCTGGGGACCTAGGAGGCCAATTAATATCGCCAAACCTGGAAATGATGCGACCAGGGAAGAGAGGGCGAAGAACGTTCATTGTTGCTCCGGCTGTGTGGGCCGTTGCCCCATCTTGTTGAAACCACACACTAGAGATGGGGATATGTTGCCGTCGTAACTCAGGAACAAAGAAGTTATTTATCATGGCGATATAACGTTGTGAGTTCACGGTAACAGTATTGCCATTATCGCCTTCGAAAAAGTACGGACCGATCACGCCATATTTGCCCATAGCGCACCACACCGTTACCTTAGGGCTGTGCAGCGGTCGTTCATGTAATTCTTTTGGATTTTCATAGGCCCAATAACGGCAGTTCTGCTGATTAACCATGCCATTGACATGGAAATGAGCTTCATCACTCATGAATAAAATAAGGTTGTCGTTTTGCTCAATAATTGCTTCCATCTCATGTGCGAACTTCAGTCGCGCTGCGTAATCCCCGCGCTCCAACTGTTGCACAATGGCCAATTTATAGGGGTGGAAATGCAGGTCTAAATGCAAAATACGCCTTACTGTACGATTACTGAGGGCAAGTTCTAAAGAATGTTTCCGAGCAGATCGACTCGGACTACGCAGCATGGCTTGCCTGACGCGTTCCACATTTTCAGGGGTACGTGCCGTTCGTGGAGCCCCCGGTGGTCGTTTGTTCATTAGTGTACCTCGTGTACGGAGTGCTTCAACCCAACGTAGGATAGTGTTCCGAGCGGGAACAGCTTGATTTCTGTGAATATTGAAATGACGCCGAAACTCACGCTGAACGGCTGTGATACACTCATTATTCTTGACAAAACTGTCGTACGCAAAAACGCGATGTTCTATCGTCCACGGCTCCATAGCTTAAACTGAAACTAAAATAAAAACAATGCTTTCACCTCACAAACATAACCCCGCCTCCCGCACATCTCTACCTCCACCTGGTGGTGAGTTATAGCCACTTCAAATACATCCGTCCTTTATGACTCACCCGGTACTTGTGTAAATGTCTGAAATTTTAGTTCTGAATGTTGATCCAGCCTATATCAGTGAAATATTTCCCTTTAAGAGCAGATTTGTTCATGCATAGTTTTTTTTCTTGCCCGCCTCCAGATCAAATGTCCTTTTGTTATCTCCCCTGAAATCTGCTATTGAGAGAGTTGGGAGACCTCAATCAAATCAGTAATTCCTCAATCGAATGTGTATGGTCTGCCTTCGGGTATACCGCAATGAGAACCAAATCCAAGAGGAACGTACATTGGCACCTTGGAGTTTTTCAAGACCTGAGGACTATGTGAACACTAACTCAACGCCTATTAAAGTAGTATTGTTATTTTAATAAATAGCACTTTAGAACAATGATATAGTAAAGAACAGAAATAGATATCCTTTTTGATCTGGGAGCAGAAATCATATGTAGCCCAATAAAAAAGGAGCAACGGAGGTAGGACTGACATGGAGGAAGGATGCTGCTTTCAAATTAATTCTCATTCAGTTTGTTAGTTAATGAAAATAGCAAAGAGCAATTTATCATTTCTTTAAAAAAAAAAATACTGCAATGTGAGATTATTACTTTCTTTATCCAGCTAATAGACGTTCAATTCAGCATGGTTTAATAGGAAGAAGTACAGTATATGAAATGTGAAATATACTGCAGATAATGTGAGATACGTGGAGCTTTGATCTGAATAACAGAACCACACAATGGACTAATGTCAGTGAGTTAAGAAATGATAATGAATTCGTCTATAGTGTATCACTATACTAACCAAATTTCAGATAGTAGGGCTAAAAAAATGTGCTTTATCATCTTTAGATATTTCCTTCCAGGCGCTGCTCACATAAGCGTTACAGCTTCCTTCTTCCATAATAGAGAGCAGATCAACAATTGTAAATACACCCCTGTACTTTGTATCTCCCTCACCTCACTGTAGATTGTAAGCTCTCACGAGCAGGGTCGTCTTATTTTGTCTTATTTTGCTTTAATTATTATATTGTTAATGTTGTTACTTATGACTTGTGTTTTGAAACTGTTAAACTGTAAAACGCTGCGGAATATGTTGGCGCTATATAAATAAAGATTATTATTATCGACGATGCTGCGGTCAGTCCCTGAGATGACAGATTCCAAAGTGCTCAACAGATACCAAGGACTATAGGATGTCCTGGAACTCACTTGTGCGTTCTGTAGTTTTGATGGCATTTTTAGTGCTGTATGCTGCTGTCACATCTTACAAGACTTCCAGAAGAGGCTCTGAACAGAGCCTTCAATCAAGAACCAGGCTTCCTTCATACAAAACTTGGGATAGATTTTATTGCAATTATCCATTCAAGGTGTTCCTCAACCAAGCAAAGTTGCAGGGAGAGTAAAAATGGGCTATTGTCTAGGGAACTTCCTGTCAAGAGAGTAATGAATCACAGGTCTTCTTTAGAGATGGTGTGATTCATGTGATATTTTAAATGGATTTGATTTCCTTCAGTGCTGAGAGGGTTAAGGACTCTTTCTATGCTTCCTGAGACCAAACATCCTGGTTGTTCTTAGCTGCAACTGCTTATCATTTATTCCCTCTATATATACTGGCTCTGTGTAAGTCCCTGCCAGTGAAAGATTTGTCTTCATAGAGGTTTTCTGTTATCACTGTTTTCTCCTTGTGTCTTGTTTACCTCACTTTTCTGTCTAAGGCTACTTTCACACATCCGGTGTGTGGGGTCCAGCGGCGTGCGGCGAAAAGCCGGGCAGCCGGATCTGGCCTGCAGCCGTGACACCGGATGTGTGTGCGGCGTCTGATACGGCTCGGACATGATTTAAAGGAGCCGCAGGAGGAGGTGGACAGAGGCAGCCGCTGAGAGAGACAGCTGCTGAAAGGGAGGTGAGGGGAGGGGAGGGTAGGAGAGGAGAGGAGAGGGGGGTGGAGAGGGGGCTGGAGAAAGAAAGAGACATGTGGGGTTAACACTCAGTGTCCAGGCGAGAGAATCTCTCTCTCTTGCCGGGCACTTGTGGGGTTAACCCCACAGAGAGATCTCTCTCTCTCACCCAGACACTGTGAGTGTTAACCCCACAAGTGCCCGGCGAGAGAGATCTCTCACAAGTGTCCGGGTGACAGAGAGAGATCTCTCTCGCCGGGCACTTGTGGGGTTAACATTCACAGAGTCCGGGCATGCGCTGTGGAAAAATGCCGGTCCGGCGCTGACAAAAAACGTTGCAGAGAACGTTTTTTGCAGATGCCGGACGGCTAATTTTTGCCATGTCCGGCAACAACCGGACACGACGCATAACCATCCGGCACGATGCGGCAACCATGAAAGCTTATGGGACAAAACCGGATCCGGTGCTGGATCCGGTTATGAAAAATTTCGCCGCATCGTGCCGGATTACAAAAACCGGATGTGTGAAAGAGGCCTTATGCTTCATGGTATAAGGGAGTGAGATAGAATTACCTCCTTGCTTTCCTTCCTCTAATTGTATGTTTACATATGCTAACGTTGATAATGTCTATGATAAATATTTGCGGTACTGCTACATAGTAAGATGTATTATCGCTCACATTTATGGTACTGCCACATTCATACATGTGTTACCATTCTTTAGAGCAGGGGTGGGGAACCTCAGGCCCCAGGGCCATTTACGGCCCTCGATGCCCTTTTATCAGGCACCCGAGCAGATTCTCAGGGACTGCATTCTTGGGCAGGGAGCTGTATTTTGATTGCCACAAGTTCATTAATTTCTTCTTGCTCTGTTGGCACACACACACTCACTGAACATTGAAGGGCATGCAATGAAAGATTAAGTCATGAAACCAGTGCCAGTCAGGATGTACTTTGTGGGTGGAGTTTGTACGGCCCCCAAAGGATGGTATAAATATCCAAATGGCCCTTGGCAGAAAAAAGATTCCCCACCCCTGCTTTAGAGAACTGTATTATCTTGTGTTGTGTTCCTTTAGTATAATACTGTATATAATATATGTGATATGTACTAATGTTCATGTACAGTTTAGGGAAAGTAAGGTGCTTTCTTTTGGGACATTAGAGGAAGGCACCTTAGTATATAGTTCTTATAGCAACGGTAGTTGTAGTTCCTTTGTGGGCCACTAGATGGGGCATACTAGTGTGCACTGTAGGTATAGTTTATAGGATGGTTATTGAGGGTTAAGTGCAAGAGGGGCTACCAGGTGGTAAGACAGGAGTTTCTAGGAAGTTAGGCTGGTTTCACATTTGCGTTTTTTAGCGCTGGAAAAAAACGCACACCTGCGCATGCGTTTTTTCCCCTATATTTAACATGGGTGCGCATACCTGCGCGCTGGTAAGCGCATGTATGCGATTTTCATGCGCTGCGTTTTTTTGGGGTGTGCGTTGGGATTTTCCAGACGCAGCATGTTGCATTTTTTGGCCCTGCAAAAAAGCGCATGCGCACATATGCGCACGTTTTGCGCTAAAAATGGCCATTATAGCCTATGGATGCGCATATGTGCGCACTGGCATGCTCATGTATGCGTTTTTTTGCATATGCGTTTTTTTTTTTAAACCATGGAATTTAGGGGTTTGGGTTAGAGTTAGGGTTAGTTAAGGGGGTTTAGGGTTAGGGTTATGGTCAGGGTCAGGGTTAGGGTTGGGGTTTGGGTCAGGGTTAGGGTTAAGTATGGTTTTGTTAAGGATTAGGGTCATGGTTAGGGTCAGGATTAGGGTTAAGTATGGTTTTGTTAAGGGTTAGGGTCAGGGTTAGGGTTAGGGTTAGGGTCAGGGTTAGGGTTAGGGTTAGGGTCAGGGTTAGGGTCAGGATTAGGGTTAAGTATGGTTTTGTTAAGGATTAGGGTCATGGTTAGGGTCAGGATTAGGGTTAAGTATGGTTTTGTTAAGGGTTAGGGTCAGGGTTAGGGTTAGGGTTAGGGTTAGGGTCAGGGTTAGGGTTAGGGTTAGGGTCAGGGTTAGGGTCAGGATTAGGGTTAAGTATGGTTTTGTTAAGGATTAGGGTCAGGGTTAGGGTCAGGATTAGGGTTAGTATGGTTTTGTTAAGGGTTAGGGTCAGGGTTAGGGTTAGGGTTAGGGTCAGGGTTAGGGTCAGGATTAGGGTTAAGTATGGTTTGGTTAAGGGTTAGGGTCAGGGTCAGGGTTAGGGTTAGGGTTAGGGTTAGGGTCAGGGTTAGGGTTAAGTATGGTTTTGTTAAGGGTTAGGGTCAGGGTTAGGATTAGGGTTAGGGTCAGGGTTAGGGTTAGGGTTAGGGTTAGGGTCAGGGTTAGGGTTAGGGTTAGGGTTAGTTAGGGTTTAGGGTTTGGGTTAGGGTTAAGTATGATTTGGTTAAGGGTTAGGGTCAGGGTTAGGGTTAGGGTTAGGGTCAGGGTTAGGGTTAGGGTTAGGGTCAGGGTTAGGGTTAGTAAAGTCATGGTTTGGGTAGTGTAAGGGGCCACCTAAAAATGTTGGAAAAAAACGCAAACGCGGTAAAAACGCGCTAAAAACGCATACAAACGCATAAAAACGCTGCGTTTTTTTCAAGCATGCTCATAGAAATGCTTGAAAAAAACGCAGCAGTTGTATGCTTATGTATGCGTTTTTTCAATGCGTTTTTTTGCGGGAAAAACGCGCTGCAAAAAAAAGCAAGTGTGAAACTAGCCTTAGGTCAGACAGGGCCAGAGTGCCCAAGTGTCCACATGGGCTATAGGCCAGGAAAGCTCGGCAGCCACGTAACATTAAATCGCTGCAGCCCACGTTATCCATGGCCACTGTGCATCATAGCAGTGGGCCAGAACAGGGAAGGAAAGATATTAAAAAAAATATAATATAAAAGTTCAAATCACCCCCTTTTTGCACCATTCAAAATAAAACAATAAAAAATCAAATATACACATATTTGGTATCGCTGAGTTCAGAATCGCCTTATTTATCAATATAAAAAAAGAATTACCCCGGTCGCTAAACGGCATAATGAGAAAAAAAATTCAAAACGCCAGGATTAAGTTTTCTTGGTCCCTGCTACATTGCAATAAAATACAATAACAGGTGATCAAAAGATTGTATCTACACCAAAATGGTGTCAATAAAAATGTCAGCTCGGCACACAAAAAATAAGCCCTCACCCAGCCCCAGATCACAAAAAATGGAGACACTACAGGTCTTGGAAAATGATGGCTTTTTAAATTTTTTTTAACAAATTTTGGATTTTTTTTTCACTACTTAAATAAAAAAAAACCTAGACATGTTTGGTGTCTGTGAACTCATAATGACCTGGAGAATCATAACGGCAAGTCAGTTTTCGCATTTAGTGAACACGGTAAAAAAAAAACAAAGCAAAAAAAACAACTGTGGAATTGCAGTTTTTTGCAATTCCACCACACTTGGATTTTTTTCCTGTTTTCCAGTACATGATATGTTAAAACTAATGGTATCGTTCAAAAGTACAACTTGCCCTGCAAAAAATAAGCCCTCACATGGCTATATTGACCAAAAAATAAAATAGTTATCGATCTTTGAAGAAGGGGTGGGAAAAATGGAAATTAAAAAACTGAGATACCTCTGGTCGTTAAGGGGTTAATATGAGCTGTTAACAACTATGAAGTTGCTACCATTTATTTTCTTATTGAGCATGTTGAAATCCAATCCTGATCTCTCATATAAAATACATACCACAATATACAACACATACAGCTGTGCTCAAAAGTTTACATACTCCGGCAAAATTTTTGCTTTCTTGGCCTTTTTTCAGAGAATATGAGGGATAACACCAAAACTTTCTCTCCTCTCATGGTTAGTGGTTGGGTGAAGCCATTTATTGTCAAACTACTGTGTTTTCTCTTTTTAAATCATAATGACATCCCAAAACATCCAAATGACTCTGGCAGGCTGCAAACTATGAAAATATTTTTCTACAAAATAACACACTTGTAGGAATAATAATAATTATCGTAATAATTGGGATTCAGGAGGATACAAAACAGCTAAGTTATTTTCCTGTCCATTGTTCGTATTTTCAGCCCATTTCTCTTGGACACGTTTTATACTTTAATATCGTTATTTATAGGTATTTTATGTGTATGTCGCCCGCAGTCAGGATACATAACAAAGGCATAATTGTAAACAGGTCCCATAAAGCAAGTACGTGTGCAACACATCACAATAAGACTGCCCACACTTCAAGAGGTAACAGTTGATTCTGACTCACAGTTTGCCCTGATTTATCCTTCTGTCAAACATACACTACAAAATATGAAACCAAACTTTGTTACATAAAGAAACATAAAGGAACATGAGCCCATCTCCTCGTCTCTCCCATCGTTATATACTCTGAAGGTTGGGGCTAAGCTAAAGGTAAGGGGGTTGAAGATTTAGATCTTTCATCATATACATATTTTTTTAGAAAGAAATATAAATAAAAATGCCTTTATTAATATAAAGTATGGCAATTAGTGCAAAAGCACGACAAAAGGGTGTCTACACACTAAAAACATGTACATAATATGCATATACAAAAAAAAATTGTTTTAAAAAATAACAATAATAATATATGAATATGCGTGAAATGTGTATGGTGGCCAACCCTAAATGGTCTGCTAAACAGCCATATATATGAGGAAGGACATAAAATAACAAAGTAATGACACTGCACCATGGGTGAATAGTCACCACATAATAAATAAAAAGTGGTAGCAGGTCAAATATATAAAGACCTCCCCACCAAATTGAATCGGCTGAGCAAGCAGTAGATAAATACCTGGATAGAATAAGGCAGGTCACCGGTGTGCGGAGCACTCCTCGACGCGCGTTTCGGATGGGCGTCCTTCGTCCTTCCTTGTTGGCGGTCCCAAATAATTAAGAATGACATTTTGTATGCCAGGCTTGAAGAAGGGAGAGCTGGAGTAAGATGTGCTAAATTTATTAAGAAGAGTGAGCACTTTGGTTGGCAGAGCTGTTTGGGACTTTTGTGAAATTTCTCAAGTTGTACAAAATTTGCACAACTTTGAATTGAGCAAAAAGTTTGTGGCCCTTCAAGCAGTTTTACATCAGAATTTTGGCGAAAGTTGATTGATAAATTGGGACCTAGTTGTGTGATTACTCTATGGCTTGTACTTTTCATGAGCGCAATCAATGCACGGCACCATAACGGTAATACGGCAAGCACTGTTTATGGGGCAGACAGTGGGGAAACTGTCTTGTCGAGTGTTCAATAAGCTACTGGGGCATTTAAACCATTTGCATGTCTGTGCTCTACTAGAGATTATGGAGTTGTTGAGGCAAATGATATCCATGTAGCTAATGGTAGCTTCACTAGGGTCTGTGCCCTAATGCAAATTTGGACGAAGTAAATTGCTACAATGAGACAAAGCATTGACCTAATACCTTTTAAAGGGGTTTCCATTACTTAGGAAAACCCTTCTCAACGGCTAAATTCCCCCGTGTAAAATTAAAACAGCCCACACTCACCTCGGTGCCATCACCATTCCAGTGTTGTTGATGCTGAGTCACCCGTGACTTTTCTGAAATCATTATCTCACATGGACCATGCAGCTAATCAGTGGCTGCTAATAGTCCACTTCAATCTCACTTCCTTTGGATGAAACTGACATCTGAAAGAAGAGAGAGACATTTTTCAACAAGGCAAGGCCAGGTTGCATGCTGCTGATTCTTGTGTGAGCAGCCTGCATGACCTAAACATTCTACCATGTCCTGCGGTGTTTCTGGACTTGTCTTCCATAACCCACATCTGAAAAATCATTTGTCAGCAATTGCAAAAGGAGCTGCCAGCAGCAGATCTTGATGATTTGCTGCCCAAGTGCTTTCAGTGTGACAGAACATTCCTGACCACCATTAATAGCCTCATTGATAGCAGCCAAGGTGTGTAATTGCGGTGATATCTGTATGTGATGCTCATACTTGATACTGAATAAATTGAGATATTTTAAAAATGTAGTTTGCATTTTTTTATCTACATATCCTTAACATGTCTCCATCCTGTGATTTCTACAATTCCACAGCTTTTCCTTCTTGGTGCTATAAGTTTGAATGTTGAGGAATGTGTAAATTCTAGAGTTTAGGAAGAAGAAAAAAAGTGTAAAGTAGAATCGTATAAGAGGTCACACGAGGATACAAGCTTAATCCTTCACTCTCAGTCACGTTACCTATTCATTATAGACACATCAGAGGGAAGTTCAGCGAGACGTTAAGTGAGGGGTTAATTATAGCATGCCCACATGTATATTTAAACCATTAGAAGTGGGATCTGAAATTACATTGTCTGGAGAGGAGACATTTACCTAAAATATCCAATTATAAACTGGACCAAAAACACATTTCTTTTTTTTTGTTGTTGGTGTCAAGTTGCTTAATCCGATCTTGGTCGATTATCTGTGCCCAGGGTTGACTGTGTGAACATTGGCCAAGAGTACACAAGATGACACACTGTGATTCCCGACATGTGCTAACATCTGCCCTGATAACACTGATAGTCTGTTATTCTGCGCCTTGAGAACTGGCACTGTGTCTGAGAGTTCACGTGAGGAAAACTTTAACAAATTCCGTAACTTTATTTGCACAGACTGTTGAAGTAGGATTTTTTGGCAGGACTGTGTGATCATCAGTGCCTGCGCTCATCTGTATACATCAGTGCAATCACCCATGTCACCCTATGAGTCACAGACATAATCTCTGTACTTTCTACATGGGTGAAAATGATGTCTGCCCCAACCTGCCAGAATCAGACTAAACACATCTACAAATTACCGAAAACCTTTACACCTACACCAGTTTTTATTTCTTTCTGGTTATAGCACAGGTTATTGATTGTATAATTGAACTTCATACTTTCTATATCAATTTCTTGTGGTTTTCAAGATATTTGCTCCATTCATCATTGCATTTGCACCGTTTTTGTTTGTTTTCTGCTTATTTTTCATTTGCCCCTTATTCATCTTTCAATTTGTGACTTTCTTAAAGTCTGTTTCATAATTTTTGCCATTGTGGTTGGGGTTGTGATCTACTAAATGTTTGGAGCTCATTCATTAGTTGTGACTTCAATTTTTTTTTTTTTACATTTTTGTACTCCAGTCCGCTGCTGGAGTAATTTTATCCAAGTCTGATTTATTTTTTTTGCTTTTGTAGCAGAACATGCACTTTTTTGTGCTAAAAGTGTTCAAAAAAATTTTAATGACAAGAATAAATAGCATTTTTGGTTTCGACCAAAATTCATGAACTTGTGCGCAATATTAAAGTATTTGTCATAAAATGGCAACAAATATCAGAAAAAGAAAAAGGAAAGTTACTTAAAAAAAGCAAATGATGAATTGGGTCCTATATTTACACCAAGGAATAAAATCTGTCCTCGTCGTATCACGACTAGTGTTGAGCATTCCGATACCGCAAGTATCGGGTATCGGCCGATACTTGCTGTATCGGAATTCCGATACCGACTTCCGATATTTTTTCAATATCGGAATTCGGCATCGGAATCGGAAGTTCAGCTGATTGACGGCCTGACGTCATCATGATGCGCGGTGTGTGCGCATCATGATGCGCCGTCATTTCGGGCCTTCCGGGGGTCTCTGCCGGCCTGCCGGGGGGCTGTGCCGGCCTGCCGGGGGGCTGTGTGGACTGCCCGGGGTCTGTACCGGCCTGCCGGGGGGCTGTGCCGGCCTGCCGGTGGTCTGTGCACCCTGTGGGGGTCTGTACCGGCCTGCCGGGGGGCTGTGCCGGCCTGCCGGTGGTCTGTGCACCCTGTGGGGGTCTGTACCGGCCTGCCGGGGGGCTGTGCCGGCCTGCCGGTGGTCTGTGCACCCTGTGGGGGTCTGTACCGGCCTGCCGGGGGGCTGTGCCGGCCTGCCGGGGGGCTGTGCTGATGTCCGGGGGTCTGTGCAAGCATCGTCCGATGGGACTACAAGTCCCATCGGGCGATGCCTGCTACCATGACAGTGATTGACACATTAGCCAATGATGGGACAGTAGTAGTCCCATCATCCGGCTAATGTGTTAAATGTTAAAAAAAAAAAATACTACATACATACTACATGCTACATACATACTACATATATACTACATACATACTACATACATGCTACATACATGCTACATACATGCTGCATGCTACATACATACTACATACATACTACATACATACTACATGCATGCTACATGCATGCTACATACATACATGCATGCTACATACATACTACATGCATGCTACATACATACTACATGCTACATACATACCACATACATACTACATACATACTACATACTACATATATACTACATGCATGCTACATACATACTACATGCTACATACATACCACATACATGCTACATACATACTACATATATACTACATACATACTACATGCATACTACATACATACTACATGCATGCTACATACATACTACATGCATGCTACATACATACTACATGCTACATACATACCACATACATACTACATACATACTACATACTACATATATACTACATGCATGCTACATACATACTACATGCTACATACATACTACATGCTACATACATACCACATACATACTACATACATACTACATACATACTACATGCTACATACATACTACATATATACTACATGCATGCTACATACATACTACATATATACTACATGCATGCTACATACATACTACATATATACTACATGCATGCTACATACATACTGCATGCTACATGCATGCTACATACATACTACATATATACTACATACATACAATACATTCATACAATACATACATAGACATACAGTACATATAACATAGAGTAACATACTTACCAATACTTGTCACATTGTTCCCCGAAGCCATTGTCTTTTCCGGAATAAATATTAACATAACAAACCACAAAAATACTCACCCACGATCCGAAGCAGTCCACGAGTGTGTCCCACGACGATCTTGGGTAGAGAACTGCAGCATCAGATGATGCTGCCGTTCTCTACGGGCTGCAGGAATCCAATGACGGAAGGTAGGTATCCTTCCGCACTGTATTCCTCCGCCACTTAAAAAAAAAAAGTCCCTAGTCTCACTTTATGCCATTGCTGTGTGGGAATTTCATAGTATATATGTAGCATGCATGTAGTATATATGTAGTATGTAGCATGTAGTATGTATGTAGCATGCATGTAGCATGTACTATGTATGTAGCATGCATGTAGTATATATGTGTTATGTATGTAGCATGTAGCATGCATGTAGTATGTATGTAGTATGTATGTAGTATATATGTGGTATGTATGTAGCATGTAGTATGTATGTAGCATGTAGTATGTATGTAGCATGCAGTATGTATGTAGCATGCATGTAGTATATATGTAGTATGTATGTTGCATGTAGTATTTATGTAGTATGAATGTAGCATGTATGTAGCATGTATGTAGTATGTAGTATGAATGTAGCATGTATGTAGTATGCATGTTGTATGTATGTAGCATGTAATTTTTTTTTTTTTTTTTTTTACATTCAACACATTAGCCGGATGATAGGACTATTACTGTCCCATCATTGGCTAATGTGTCAATCACTGTCATGGTAGCAGGCATCGCCCGATGGGACTTGTAGTCCCATCGGACGATGCCTGCACAGACCCCCGAAGCCTGCACAGACCACCGGCAGGCCGGCACAGCCCCCCGGCAGGCCGGCACAGCCCCCCGGAGCCTGCACAGACCACCGGCAGGCCGGCACAGCCCCCCGGCAGGCCGGCACAGCCCCCCGGAGCCTGCACAGCCCCCCGGCAGGCCGGCACAGCCCCCCGGCAGGCCGGCACAGCCCACCGGAGCCTGCACAGACCACCGGCAGGCCGGCACAGCCCCCCGGCAGGCCGGCACAGACCACCGGAGCCTGCACAGACCCCCTGGCAGGCCGGCACAGCCCCCCGAAAGGCCCGTACAGACCCCAGAGAGGCTGTACAAGGGCAGGAAAGGGTTTTTCTTATTCCGATACCGGAAGTCCCATAGACTTGAATGGGACTTCCGGTATCGGAATCGGCGATACCGATACTTTTTTTAAAGATCGGCCGATACCATCCGATACGATACTTTGAAGTATCGGACGGTATCGCTCAACTCTAATCACGACACATGCACCTTTTTATACACATTGCTATACAGGTGCTTCTCACAAAGTTAGAATATCATCAAAAAGTTAATTTATTTCAGTTCTTCAATATAAAAAGTGAAACTCATATTATATAGACCGAATATGTCATAAAGGTCCTATAGGTCCTGTGTTTTTACATGTGCTGACACGAGCACCATCGGACGCCGTATCTAAGCGCCTGTCACTGGCAGGGACAGCACTTCTCTGAACTTTATACCAGCAACTTTCCACGGAGTATTAACACAAGCGGTATGCCTTGTATATTTTTTATATAGACTGACTTGTCATTTAAGGTTGCTATTTCAAGCATGGAGGCACCTTAATTATTAGAAAATCTTACTGGACATCTGAAGGTATAGTCCCCTGGACTTAAGTATTAAGTATTATCTAATATTTGCCCTGAATTTTAAAAGAGCAAACAAGCAGAAACATTGTTTTAGTATCTTATTTCATGCAAAATTATATACACTATATAAAGACTAATCAAGCTTTATTATTTAGGATATTTACCTCATGCACTAAGGCACTGTTAGGGTTGCGGATCGCACTAAATATAAAATATGAGAAAGTGCGATCGCAACCCGGGGTCCATCGTGCAGAGGTGGTATACTGCTGCTAGGTAATGGCGGACGCTATATGGCGGTATAAAGGAAGAACACACGCGGGTTAATGTCACCCAGTGTGTACATGGCGAACTGTTACCTCACAGAGCAGCACTACCGCAGAACATAAATGCCGGAGCCTGTTTAGCTCACAGAGCTCGGCAACAGTGTGCACAGAATGCGGTCACAGAACTGTGCCCCAAGGACACGGGGTCCCTATAGACCTTCTGAGCGTGCGGCATTGCACCTGCGGATGCCACTATAGACACTGACTATGGTGGAGTGTCGAGCACGTGCATCGTTGCATGCAGAGCCACCGTTGGACATTGATGCCAGTCTCAGACTCTGCCTCTACCTCCTACACCTAAGCCTGGGTGCTTAACAGGCTAGGCTGCACAACACATGCGTGTGGGGAAGGTGTCCGGACGAACAGTAGGAGAGGAGTCAGTGAAGGAGTACGGACAGTGTGAGGAGCTCAACTAGGGGACTGAGGAAAAAAGAAGTCAGGGGGTGGCCCCGACACGAAGAACCGCAGAACAGACGAGGCCCCGGGGGTACCAAATTGACGACGACCTCTGACACTGTGACCCTTTTATAGCAGTGTCCTTCCGGGACCTTCCTGATGGTCCAATCCAAGCTGGAGAAGGACCTGAGCACGTGACCTCCGATCTCCAATGGGAGATCGTCCCACGGGCATGCTCAGTGGACCGCATGGAGGACTTAGTCCCTGGAGTAGCTCGCTGCTGACCAGCATGCGTTGCTATAGCTGGACCAGAGGTGGCAGCAGCAACCAAACCCACTGAGCTAGTCTGGGCAGAGCGCCGGGACCGACGAGTCTGCTGAGCAGCCTCCTCTGCAGCTGAAGAGGAATGGGAGACCGCCGGAAGCAAGGCTCGGGATTCCCGCTGTTCAGCGACAGGAACCCGATGCCTAACAGGTACCTTATCATCAGGACTTCTTGCCAGTTCAAGGTAAAATCCCTGATATTTTTTTTTAAACTTTTCACATTTGTAAATTGAACATTTCAACAACATATAGGCTGCACATTTTTTTTCTTTGAAAATTTTTTATTTATAATAGAGAAACAGGAAAAATGCACCATGCCCAAGTTACAATCATATCAATTAGCATTGATCAAATCAAGTGACATGAGGGATACAGTGAGGGAGGGGTGGTGGGGAGGAAATCAAAAGCAGAATGAAGGCCCAAGGGAATGGAGGACGATATGGGAAGAAGGAACAAGGATTCATAACAATTGGGGTTAACAAAAAACCAAGATGGGTACACAGGTCTTAATCGTTTACATCAGTGCTAACCAAGTGCTCGGGTGTTATATAGTCTGGCGGGGTGAACTCACATCAGATAAATTAATTTTTACTTTTGCTTTGTAATTCCTTCCATGGAGCCCAGACACCTACACATGAATCATGATTATGGATCTCCCAGCTTGAGAGTTCCTCAAGGCGAGAAATCTGATTCACTTTAAGTTTCCATTCAGATATAGATGGGGGGGACTTGTCCTTCCAGTGTAAGGTTATTAAATGCTTTGCTGCACTAATCAATAACGGTAGAAGCCTATGCTTTTTTGGTTTAAAATTTTTTGATGGGCATGAAAGTAAGGCTTCAGAAGCTTGTAAGTGAAATTTTATTAACATTAGCTCTTTGAGGATATTACTGATCCCATCCCAAAATTCCCTTATCTTAGTGCATTCCCAGAATATATGTGTGTGATGGCCTCTCGAGTTATGGCACCTCCAGCAAATGTCTGTGTCAGACAGCCCCATGTGATGAAGTTTGACCGCGGTCAGGTGCCATCAGGTTAGTATTTTATAAGACTTCTCTTGGAGTAGCATACATCTGGAGAAACCACGTGCATTGAGAAGAATCCCAGAAATTTGTGCATCAGAAAAATTAGTTTGAAGCTCTGACTCCCAAGAATACAAGAATGATGGCTTAAACTCTAAGGGGGGGAACGTTAAGCCGGGAATACACACGGAATATAAGTTTTAGGCGTGGAGGTGGGAGTTTATTCATAATATCTACCCAGGACCAGGATGACTTGTGAGGGCATGTTTGTTTGAATTGTTTAAGGATACATTTTATATGTTGTGATTGGAGAACATTTTTTGGCTGGTTCAGTGTATTGACAGGCCAGTCTCCATTTTTGAGGGTTTTTCCATCATAAAAGTTGCTTAATGTTTCCCTGGGTAATTTAGTCCAGAGGTTGTAAGGGTCTCGGAAACTGGGGTCTATCAAGAACAGTATAGCAGAATTAGGTGTCTGTGTGGACGGATAGGAATCAGGGGGGAGGTCATTGATTATCATACGCTTTACTTGCAATATGGATAAAGTAGCTTTATCCAGCTGAAGAGCATCAGGCGGCTTTACCCTGGTCCACAGACAAGGCACATTTTCTAGGCCTAATAATATCAAATCCACATTAATAATAATAATAATCTTTATTTTTATATAGCGCTAACATATTCCGCAGCGCTTTACATTTTGCACACATCATCATCACTGTCCCCGATGGGGCTCACAATCTAAATTCCCTATTAGTATGTCTTTAGAATGTGGGAGGAAACCGGAGTGCCCGGAGGAAACCCACGCAAACACGGGGAGAACATACAAACTCCTTGCAGATGTTGTCCTTGGTGGGATTTGAACCCAGGACCCCAGCGCTGCAAGGCTGCAGCGCTAACCACTGAGCCACCGTGCCACATTGTCCTGGTCTCCTTTTTCATAGCTATAGACCATCTTTAACCATCTGCTCAGATGGATAGCTTTATAGTAGAGGAGTTAGTCCGGGACACCCAAGCACCCCTAAGGACCTGGGTATGAGAGGAGTTTATAGGGAAGCCTTGCAGGTTTTTTCTTCCAAAGAAAACTAGAAATTAGAGCTTTTAGATTCTTAAAGAAAGTTTGCGGTACACCACATAGTCATGGTATATAGAATTACTGGCATTACATAAGTTTTGAAAACATTAACGCGTCCCAACCAGGACAAAGTAGGTAGATTGCATGATTTAATCAAATCCTCTACTTTCTTCAGTAAGGGGGAGTAGTTAGCTCTGAACAAATCTGTAGGGTCTCTAGTGATCAATATTCCCAGGTATTTTAAGGACTTTGTGGACCAGGAAAAAGGTGTTTGTCTGCGGAGGTCGGCTAACTGATTGTCTGTAAGGGTTATATTAAGGGCTTCTGATTTTGTATTAATCTTAAAACTAGACAGTCGTCCAAATTGGTAAAGTATATTAAGAATATCAGGGAGTGCCTTTGAAGGGTTGGTTATGAGGAAGAGTAGATCATCCGCAAAAGCCAACGTTTTTATCTCTAGTGTGTTTACCTTCAGCCCCTCAATCTGGTCTTCCTGCCTAATCCTCTGAATTAATTTTTCAATGACCAAAATAAATAGAGATGAGGACAAAGGGCACCCTTGCCTGGTACCATGATTAATGCTAAAGCTGTTTGACAGGGTGCCGTTTATCCTCACTTTGGCCATTGGTTGAGAGTATAACGAGAATATAGCTGAGATCTATTTGGGAGGGAAACCAAACTTAGTATCATGTCCATATACCTTCAACTCACCCTATCAAAAGCCTTTTTGGCATCAGTAGACAGGAGGATCAATGGGATGTCGTGACTCCTAGCGTACGTTATTGATTGGATGATTTTAGCCGTATTGTCTTTACCTTCTCGCCCCCTCACAAATCCCGCCTGGTCTTTATGGATTAATTTAGGGAGTATGTTACCGAGACGTCCCGCGAGTATTTTAGCCCATAATTTAGTATCAGCGTTGAGTAGTGATATTGAACTATAACTAGCACAGAGGTTAGGGTCTTTTCCTTCCTTTGGGAGGACAGTGATAATAGCCTCCAGAGATTTTTCTGGTAAAGGGAGCCCATTTAAGTAGGAATTAAACAGGGTCACTAAATGTGGTAGATGGAATTTGATTAATTTTTTATAATATATAATGGGTAAACCATCCGGGCCTGGCACCTTCCCTTTAGGGATGGATGATAAGGTATCTAAAACTTCTTTAGGCGTAACAGGGGCTGTCAGCAATAAAATGTCTTCTGGAGGTAGTTTAGGGAGCTTAAGGGGGTCAAGTAAGTCTTTTATTTTATCTACAGCTGCCACAGGATCCCTAATGTCTTCAGGTTTGTCTAGATTGTATAATTTTTCATAGAAGGTTCTAAACTCCCCGGCAATGTCAGCAGTTTCCTTGATCAGCGATCCGTTCAGAGCTGTGAGCTGTTTAATGAAGGTTTTCTCTTTACGTTTTTTAGTAAAGATGTCATAAGTTTACTGCCTCTATTACCATGGAGGTAGAACCTTTGCTTACTTCTCATGTATATTTTGGCTGATTGAATATTTAAAAGGTCTTTCAGGTCTTGTCTAAGCCCTATCAACTCCTCTTGAATCTTATTCGCTTATGACCTCTTGTGTATTTTTTCGAAAGAATTTATTTGGTGTAAGATTGACTCAATCTTTTTTGATCTTTCTTTTTTCAAGTGTGATCCTAATGATATAAATTCCCCTCTCATGACGGCTTTATGTGCTTCCCATACCATAGGTGTCGGCGGGCCGGAGGAGGAATTTTCCTGAAATAAAGAGTTCAGGGATGTCAGACAACTTAGAAACATGTAAATCTGAGTCTAATAAAGTCTCCTTAAGTGTCCAGGTTCTATAGGGTAAAGGCAAGGAGGAGATATTAACTTCCAGAAAAATCGGAGCATGGTCCGAGAGGGAGATCACATCTATTTTTGTGGATTTTACCAACTGTGTTGACTGCATGAAGAGATAATCTATTCTATGGTAACTAGTATGGGGAGATGAGAAGAAGGTATAGACTTTAGTCAAAGGGTTCAAGACTCTCCACATATCTACCAAGTTTAAAGATTGCAAATTGAGATGTAATTTCCTCAAGGCTTTTTGTGAAAAAGAACACGTCAGGTACTCAACCCTTCTTAAAACGTGTTTCTTGTAAGACTAAAACATTAGAGCCTTTGGAATGTAAAAACCTCAGTATTTGACCCCGTTTACATGGTGAGCCCATACCCTTGACATTATAAGAAGCCACTACTATTGTGGCTGACACTTTGTTGTTAATTATACCCCAAGCTTGGGTGAATGAGGGACATCTTTGCATGTGTACCACATCAACTTATCAACTAAAACAGTGAAAATAACTAGATAACATATATATTCAACAAAATAACCCATCTGCAGCAGAGGGGGGAGATACAATAGCCTCCCATAGCAAACAGGTCAGATCATTCCATTACTATGGGCGGCGGCCCTAACTGAAGAAAAATATGAGTGGAGCAAATGTTTCAAACAAAGTTAATTATAAAGTTGCCTCCAGTTGAGTCAACTTGCAGGAAAACAAACTCTGAAACATCAGAGAAATATATAAAGGACAAGACAACAGGCCAGCGTTTCAGGGTGGCTGTCTCTTCTTGGTTGCAGATCTTGCTTGTTTAGGTGATGGGTGCCTTTTTACCGGTGTCCATTTCCCCTGTCCTATCGGTAAAGGCAGCAGAGACGGGGGGACTGAAGATTCATGTCCAGCGGCAGCCAGGGTGGAACCTCTACCTCAGGAATATTGAAGGACTCCCACACTTTTGGAAGGTCGTCTGTGTGTTTAACAATCACCTGTTTTCCTCCACTGTGTATCGCCAGACCAAACGGAAACAGCCAGCTGTATAAGATTTTGTTGGAGCGAAGGGTATCCAATAGCGGCTTCATGATCCTGCGTTTAGCCAAAGTTGATGGAGCCAGGTCCTGTAACAACTGAATGGATGCTCCCTCATAAGAAATGGCTCCACCGTCCCGGGAAGCAGAAAGAACTGCATGAGTATCAATATAGCTCAGTAAGCCACAAATAACATCCCTCAGGGGATCCGAAGGCTTTGGTTTTGGCCTGAGTGATTGATGAACTCTCTCAATGACCATTGGTTCGCACCTGTCCTGCGGCAATAATAATGCAAAAATTTCTCTGGTTGTTTTTTCTAGTATTTCATTAGAGACAATTTCCGGAATCCCTTTGATCCTAATGTTCTTTCTGTGGCTCCGATTTTCTTGATCTTCTAGAGCGAGAGATGCATTGCTTAGTTGGGATCGGTGGAATTCCATGTGGTCTCTGATACTCTTAGAGTGAGTTACGTATGAGTGATGATTGGGTAGATTCCAGGGATTCAACTCTACCGCCGATTTGTTATATGCCTGCTCTCATGCCAGATATTTCGTTAATCAGAGGTTTCATTACTTGTGCCAGGGATTTTTTAAGAAATGACTTTGAAATTCTGTCTGGATGAGGAAGATCACTACCTGAGACATCGTCGCTCCAGTCTGAATCGTCCATCTGGTCATCTGTGGCAATATTAGGAAGAGAAGTTTTCGGTGTAGCCTGGGTGGATGAAGATTTATTTTTTAAAAATGTTTCCATCTCGTTTTGTTTGGCTTGATGTAAATCTGGGGCCACGATTTTTCCGCGCTCTTTATGAGACTTAACCATTACATCTATATATAGCGCGCTCTATATGGGTCACCACACGTGCATAGAAATGACCATTAGAACCACATTGTAAGAGCAGCCGCTTTCATCTTATTTCTTATATCTGTAGCCCTAGAGTTCAAAAGAGCATCTGACCGGGTGGCAGGAATGTCAGTGTAGAAAATTCTGCAGGTGTAGAAAGATAGAGAGAATGTCTCCAAGATGGTCTCTAATGCAGACAGAATGTTAGGAATCTGTGTCCTGCCATACTTATGCAGAGATCCAGATCCTCACATTTGTCTCCAGAGGCTAAGTCCTTTCAGCCAGCTTCTGAGCATGCTCCTGGAATGATCTCCCATTGGAGTTCAGGAGTCAGGTGCTCAGGTCCTGCTCCTGATTCCATTGGTTCATCTCAGGGCTCTGGAGATTTCTGGAAGGTCCCGGTCACTATAAAAAGTGTGCATGGCTGTTCCGCCATGCGCTAGTATTTTTCATACTTGCTGCTGTGTGTTTGGTAATGGATGCTTGGACTGGTGTATGACTTGTTATGAAACCCCTTCCCTCTGATATTACGATTGTGTGAGTGATTGGGCAGCCACCAGTAGCAGCGCTAGCGCCAGCGCGCTCCAGCTATACCTTTTGCAGCAGCTAAGCATCCTGCATTGCGCCAGCGTCCTTGCAGCGCCTTGCTTGCGGCTCTGTTCACGCCACGCTGCGGTTGCAGCCTCCCGGGTGTTCGCAGTTGCGACACCTCATACCTAATTTTTACGGTAGGTCTAGAGGGGATAGTCCTGGTGTTTAAGGCTATTTCTGTGACCTTTAATACCGTGTCCACATCGCTGAAGTCTGTGATCCTATACAGACTCAGCAGTATTTATGTTTTTGTTGGCAGCTCTGTGCATATAACAGAGTCTGCTTTAGTGCACTGTGTGCAGCTAAAACCCTGTGCACATCACTGCCTGAGTGCCCTGCCTCTTTTAGCAGCGGTTACCCCATCTACCGCACGGTGGACCCCGAGCGGTGAACGCACTTTATTTTAATTTTATTTAGTGCGTTCCACCGCTCATAACACAGAACTTCCGTAGTAATCACACTGGTGCCAACAGTCCCGGGCACCACGGGGTTAACAGCCGGGGAGTGGTGGATGAGGAGCAGACAAGTGGCACCAGAAAGGCCAGCAAGATCCGGCTAACCAACAGTTAATTTTAAGTGCTTTTTCCAGGGGCGCCTATATTATAGAATATGGTGCCCTCTGCACTTCGTGGGGGCTCTGGACAGTGGGGAGGGACAGAGCAGAATTCTGCGTTGTTCTCTCTTTTCTGAGTGCTCTCCTTATAGCACGCTGAAGACAGCAATGGCGCTCAGGGCTCAGTCTCTCTGCCCTGCACCCGGGTGCAGCCTACCTTCCAACCAGTTCCAGGACCCGCGCCCCACTGCTAGCAGTACTGTGAGGCTCCCCGGCTCCAGGCAAGGCTGTCGCTTCTGGTGACTACCGCTCTCTTTGTACCGGCAGGCAGTATGGGCACCTCCATCTCCGGATACCAGGGCGAGCTGCCCACGCTGGCCCTGTGTCTCCCTTACCGCCGATTCTGTCACTTGCTGCCACCAAACTCCCCTCCTGTGTATCTGTGCCTTGTCTCTGGGGTTTTAGATGTCCACTGGAAGCAAAGTATATCGTCCAGATTGTAGGAAAAATGTCTCTTTAGCAGCCTGGAAGCGGGAGCTGAGCCGACATGCGTCCTCCCTGTTAGTGATCCAGGCCACGCCCCCCAGGCTGTACATTTTGAATGGTATGGAGAAGTTGCTAAAGAACCCTATAACCAGCGCAGGTTATTTTATCTTAAATTATTATATAGAGCCATTACAAACAGAGTGATCTATTGAAAGTGTTTATTTCTGTTAATGTTAATGATTATGGCTTACAGCCAATGAAAACCCAAAAGTCATTATCTCAGTAAATTAGAATACTTTATAACACCAGCTCGAAAAATGATTTTAAAATCCGAAATGTTGGCCTACTGAAATGTATGTTCAGTAAATGCACTCAATTCTTGGGGCTACTTTTGCATCAATTATTGCATCAATGCGGCGTGATGTAAGAAGTGGTGGGAACCATCGGTTGCTCCCTCTCTCCTTTCCTGTATGTTGTTCCCCATGGGGTGCCCCGCCTGTGGGTTATGCATAAATGTGTATTGTATTGCACTGTTCACTATACAGGTCTGGCAAAAATTAAGAGACCATTGCAAAATTTTCAGTTTGTATGATTTTTCTCTTTATAGGTTTATTTTTGAGAAAAACGTGCATAGCTCTTTCATGAAACAAACTTCTGGCAACATGTCTCCGAATTTCCAAGCAATAAATTTTGTATTTATTTTCAGAAAATGAGAAATGGTCAAAATGACAAAAAAATGCAGAGGTTGCAAACCTCAAATAATGCTAAGAAAACAAGTTGTTTGATGGCTTGTTGTGACTATTCATCTTCCTCTTGATTACATTCCAGAGGGTTTCAATGGGGCTCAAGTCTGGAGATTGGGCTGGCCATGACGGGGATTTGATGTGGTGGTCCTTCATCCACACATTGATTGACCTAGCTGTGTTGCATGGCGCATTGTCCTGCTGGAAAAAACAGTCCTCAGAGTTGGAAAACATTGCCTGATCAGAAGGAATCAACTATTTTTCAAGGATAACCTTATATGCGGCTTGATTCATACGTCCTTCGCAAAGATTAACCTGCCCAATTCCAGCCTTGCTGAAGCATCCCCAGATCATCACCGATCCTCCACCAAATTTCACAGTGGGTGCAAGACACTGTGCCTTGTACGCCTTTCCAGGTCTCTGTCTAACCATTAGACAACCAGATGTTGGGCAAAGCTGAAAATTAGACTAATCAGAGAAGATTACCTTACTCCAGTCCTCTATGGTCCAATCCTTATGGTCTTTGGCAAACATCGGCCTGGCTCTTCTTTGCTTCTCATTGATGAAAGGCTTTTTTCTACCTTTACATAACTTGAGCCCTGTGCATCATGATGATTGGGTCAAGTTATTGCCCTGGGCAGAGTTTTCTTGCAATAATCAAGTAAGTGAATCCTCTGGAAGATCTCCATTTCAGATTGTATTTGGACTTCAACCCGGAATCCCTCTTCCCATCTCTGAGCCTTCAGACGTCCCTGCCGTGGACACCTTTGTGGAAGAATTCTCTAAAGTGTGGAGTGATATCAAGTCCGCCTTGGAAAAAAGCTTCACAACTTATGACGAGACATGCGAACAAAAGACGCCTGGATGCTCCAATATTTCGGCCCGGAGATAAGGCGTGACTCTCCTCCAAATACATCCAACTGAAGATGCCTTCCTATAAATTGGGCCCCCACTTTATTGGTCCCTTCGAAGTCTTGAAACAAATTAACTCAGTCTTGTACAAATTGAAATTGCCTGCTTCTTTACGTGTGCCTAATTCTTTTCATGTTTCCCTCCTCAAACCAGTAGTCTTGAGCTCCTTCTTTAAGGACCCAGGTACCACTCCAGATCTGATCAGTGAGAAAGATGTCTTTGAGGTAGAAAACATTTTGGCCACAAAGAGGGTAAGGGGTAATACCTATTTCTTGGTGGATTGGAAAGGCTTTAGTCCTGTAGAAAGGTCGTGGGAGCCTAGTGAGAATATCCAGGCTCCTCTACTACTGGAGAAATTTTATGCAGGCTTGAAAAAGAGGGGGTGTACATAGGGGGATACTGTAACACCCGTACCCGTACCTCCGTGGGGTCCCCATCGGGGTCCCGCTACCAGTCTGCTGCCCACTGTTCAACCTCGGCCCGTGGTCCCTCTCCTGCTTCCTGGCGCGCTGCCAGCAGACCTCCAGGTGTGATGCTGAGGTCGCACGCGCGCTCCTGGTCTCTTAAATAGACAGCGTGCATTTTTCAAATATGCTTCAGACCAATGGTGTTGTAATGAGTACTATTTCTGGCCCCTCTGCCATAGAAGAGACACCAGAGCAACAAGTGTTTCCTGTTGCTAGTTTCCAGTTCAAGTGTTCTGTTGTGTCAGTGTTCTGCTGTGCTCTGCAACTGTCCTGCCAGTACCCAGCTAATATCGTTTGTCTTCTCAGACTACCTGCAGCTCTCTACTCCATACCTGGGACAATACCATTGCTGCCTGTGCAAGTGCCATCCTGCTCAGCTGTCCGCCACTTCGTTACCCAGGACAACGTCAGTACTGCCTATGCCAGCTCCGTCCCATGCAGCTGCTTCCCGTCTGTCAAGTACAAAGCTGCCTGTTATCCCTGCCTGTTCACCTGTCCACTGGGCCAGCTTCCACGTGTCTGGGGTCTAACTGGAGGTAGCACCTGCGTCCTCTGGGTATCCCAATCTGATCCTGTTTGAGGGGTCTTACTACGGGTGTCTGGGGCTCGTATAGTCTCGCCCCCTTCGGAGCCCCCCGGTCCATGGTCCCATGGTTCCACAAAAATAGCAATAAATGAATGTGCACTTCAACATCTGTGCCTTCACTTCCATTATTACACACATCTTAAGTAATACAGCTATACTGTAATAAAACACATAGACGGTATTAATATAGGGACAACAGAATGATATAGATAAATAAGATGGGAAAACACCTGGATAGAAATGTGCACCACACAACTTCAATGTCTACCACAAGATGGCAGTGTTTAACCCCTTTACCCCCAAGGGTGGTTTGCATATTAATGACCAGGCCAATATTTACAATTCTGACCACTGTCCCTTTATGAGGTAATAACTCTGTAACGCTTCCATGGATCCCGGTGATTCTGACATTGTTTTCTCATAACATCTTGTACTTCATGATAGTGGTAAAATTTCTTTGATATGACTTGCGTTTATTTGTGAAAAAATGGAAATTTGATGAAAATTTTGCAATTTTCCAACTTTGAATTTTCATGCCCTTAAAACAGAGAAATGTCACCCAAAATAGTTAATAATTAACATTTCCCATGTGGGCAGGAGACAGTGTGATACCCGCTATGTTTACAATTCATCTTTTGGCTACAATCTATATGTAGTTAACTCCTTGTATGATGGATCCATGTGGGGTGTTTGTAGTCTACATATTTGTCTAATGACTTCAAATGATTTTGATTACTTCACATGGAGGTTTTTCTTATATTGATCTGCATATGTATGGATCCCTGATCTTGTTCCGGGTTTCCACCTGTCTTTACCGCCCTGGCTAATGCGGCTATTGCCTGCCACTTTTTAGCCCGTATGTCTGTCAAATGATTTGAATTTTGATATAAATAAACTTTTGCAATATATATATATCTATTTGGACTTTGCACTGTGGGTCTTTTTGTGGTGTTCCTTATTGATATGCAGTGTGTCTTACACTGTCCTAGTATATAGACTAGTGGTACTATATAAACAGTTTTCTGTTATTTACGACACTAAAGTATGATATTCTACTATCATAATGCTGTACCTTACTAGTTTTATGTGTTTTTCTCTTCTCCCTTATATGCATAGCGCACGGCACAGCTCGGAAGGGAAGGAGCACCGTTTGACTTTTCAATACAAGATTGGCTGGAATTGAGATCGGATGCCATGTCGCGTTTGGAGAGCCCCTGATGTGCCTAAACAGTGGAAACCCCCCAAAAATGACACCATTTTGGAAACTAGACCTCCTAAGAAACTTATCTCGATGTGTGGTGAGCACTTTGAACCCCTAAGTGCTTCACAGAAGTTTATAATGTAGAGCCAAAAAAATAAAAAAAATCTTATTTTTTTTCACAAAAATGATCTTTTCGCCCCCAATTTTTTATTTTCCCAAGGGTAACAGGAAAAATTGGACCATAAAAGTTGTTGTGCAATTTGTTCTGAGTATGCTGATACCCATATGTCAGGGTAAACCACTGTTTGGGCACATGGTAGAGCTCGGAAGAGAAGGAGCATCGCTTGACTTTTTCACTGCAGAATTGGCTCGAATTGAGATCAGACGCATGTCACATTTGGAAATCCTCTGATGTGCCTAAACAGTGGAAACCCCCCCAATTCTAACGCCAACCCTAACCTCAACACACCCCTAACTCTAATCCCAACCATAACCAAAACACTTCCCTAACCCTAATCCCAACCCTAACCCTAATCCTAACTTTAGCCCCAATCCTAACTTTAGCCCTAACCCTAACTTTAGCCCCAACCCTAACTTTAGCCCCAACCCTAACCCTAACTTTAGCCCCAACCCTAACCCTAAAAATAAACCCTTTTTTTAATTTATTATTTTTTCCTTAACTAAGGGGGTTATAAAGGGGGGTTTGATTTACAATTTATGGCGGGTTTTTATAGCGGTTTTTTATGTTTGGCCACTGTCACACACTAAAAGACGCTTTTTATTGCAAAAAATAGTTTTTGCATCACCACCTTTTGAGAGCTTATAATTTTTCCACATTATGGCCCACAGAGTCATGTGAAGTCTTGCTTTTTATGGACGAGTTGACGTTTTTATTGGTACCATTTTCGGGCATGTCTGTCATCCCCTGAGGATGAAGTAATTTTTACTTCGAAACGTGTTGGAATAAAACATCAATCTTTCATCTCAACTGGAATTGTGTCTATTGTTAAGCAGCGCACGAAGTCCATAAAAAAGTTCCATAGGTTTTGATATTTTCGGGCACATGACATTCTTTGATCACTTTTTATTCCAATTTTTGGGAGGCAGAATGAACAAAAACCAGCAATTCATGAATTTCTTTTGGGGGGGCGTTTATATCGTTCCGCGTGTGGTAAAATAGATAAAACAGTTTTATTCTTTGGGTCAGTATGATGACAGCGATACCTCATTTATTTTTTTTATGTCTTGGCGCTTTTATACAGTAAAAACTATTTTTTAGAAAAAATAATTATTTTGCATCGCTTTATTCTGAGAGCTATAACCTTTTTATTTTTCCGGTTATGGAGCTAAATGGCAACTTGTTTTTTGCGGGATAAGATTACGTTTTCAGCGGTGCCATGTTTATTTATATCTATCTTTTTGATCGTGTGTTATTCCACTTTTTGTTCGGTGGTATGATGATAAAGCATTGTTTTTTTGCTATTTTTTTAATGGTGTTCATTCAGTACCCAGCTAATATCGTTTGTCTTCTCAGACTACCTGCAGCTCTCTACTCCATACCTGGGACAATACCATTGCTGCCTGTGCAAGTGCCATCCTGCTCAGCTGTCCGCCACTTCGTTACCCAGGACAACGTCAGTACTGCCTATGCCAGCTCCGTCCCATGCAGCTGCTTCCCGTCTGTCAAGTACAAAGCTGCCTGTTATCCCTGCCTGTTCACCTGTCCACTGGGCCAGCTTCCACGTGTCTGGGGTCTAACTGGAGGTAGCACCTGCGTCCTCTGGGTATCCCAATCTGATCCTGTTTGAGGGGTCTTACTACGGGTGTCTGGGGCTCGTATAGTCTCACCCCCTTCGGAGCCCCCCGGTCCATGGTCCCATGGTTCCACAAAAATAGCAATAAATGAATGTGCACTTCAACATCTGTGCCTTCACTTCCATTATTACACACATCTTAAGTAATACAGCTATACTGTAATAAAACACATAGACGGTATTAATATAGGGACAACAGAATGATATAGATAAATAAGATGGGAAAACACCTGGATAGAAATGTGCACCACACAACTTCAATGTCTACCACAAGATGGCAGTGTTTAACCCCTTTACCCCCAAGGGTGGTTTGCATATTAATGACCAGGCCAATATTTACAATTCTGACCACTGTCCCTTTATGAGGTAATAACTCTGTAACGCTTCCATGGATCCCGGTGATTCTGACATTGTTTTCTCATAACATCTTGTACTTCATGATAGTGGTAAAATTTCTTTGATATGACTTGCGTTTATTTGTGAAAAAATGGAAATTTGATGAAAATTTTGCAATTTTCCAACTTTGAATTTTCATGCCCTTAAAACAGAGAAATGTCACCCAAAATAGTTAATAATTAACATTTCCCATGTGGGCAGGAGACAGTGTGATACCCGCTATGTTTACAATTCATCTTTTGGCTACAATCTATATGTAGTTAACTCCTTGTATGATGGATCCATGTGGGGTGTTTGTAGTCTACATATTTGTCTAATGACTTCAAATGATTTTGATTACTTCACATGGAGGTTTTTCTTATATTGATCTGCATATGTATGGATCCCTGATCTTGTTCCGGGTTTCCACCTGTCTTTACCGCCCTGGCTAATGCGGCTATTGCCTGCCACTTTTTAGCCCGTATGTCTGTCAAATGATTTGAATTTTGATATAAATAAACTTTTGCAATATATATATATCTATTTGGACTTTGCACTGTGGGTCTTTTTGTGGTGTTCCTTATTGATATGCAGTGTGTCTTACACTGTCCTAGTATATAGACTAGTGGTACTATATAAACAGTTTTCTGTTATTTACGACACTAAAATATGATATTCTACTATCATAATGCTGTACCTTACTAGTTTTATGTGTTTTTCTCTTCTCCCATATATGCATAGCGCACGGCACAGCTCGGAAGGGAAGGAGCACCGTTTGACTTTTCAATACAAGATTGGCTGGAATTGAGATCGGATGCCATGTCGCGTTTGGAGAGCCCCTGATGTGCCTAAACAGTGGAAACCCCCCAAAAATGACACCATTTTGGAAACTAGACCTCCTAAGAAACTTATCTCGATGTGTGGTGAGCACTTTGAACCCCTAAGTGCTTCACAGAAGTTTATAATGTAGAGCCAAAAAAATAAAAAAAATCTTATTTTTTTTCACAAAAATGATCTTTTCGCCCCCAATTTTTTATTTTCCCAAGGGTAACAGGAAAAATTGGACCATAAAAGTTGTTGTGCAATTTGTTCTGAGTATGCTGATACCCATATGTCAGGGTAAACCACTGTTTGGGCACATGGTAGAGCTCGGAAGAGAAGGAGCATCGCTTGACTTTTTCACTGCAGAATTGGCTCGAATTGAGATCAGACGCATGTCACATTTGGAAATCCTCTGATGTGCCTAAACAGTGGAAACCCCCCCAATTCTAACGCCAACCCTAACCCCAACACACCCCTAACTCTAATCCCAACCATAACCAAAACACTTCCCTAACCCTAATCCCAACCCTAACCCTAATCCTAACTTTAGCCCCAATCCTAACTTTAGCCCTAACCCTAACTTTAGCCCCAACCCTAACTTTAGCCCCAACCCTAACCCTAACTTTAGCCCCAACCCTAACCCTAAAAATAAACCCTTTTTTTAATTTATTATTTTTTCCTTAACTAAGGGGGTTATAAAGGGGGGTTTGATTTACTATTTATGGCGGGTTTTTATAGCGGTTTTTTATGTTTGGCCACTGTCACACACTAAAAGACGCTTTTTATTGCAAAAAATAGTTTTTGCATCACCACCTTTTGAGAGCTATAATTTTTCCACATTATGGCCCACAGAGTCATGTGAAGTCTTGCTTTTTATGGACGAGTTGACGTTTTTATTGGTACCATTTTCGGGCATGTCTGTCATCCCCTGAGGATGAAGTAATTTTTACTTCGAAACGTGTTGGAATAAAACATCAATCTTTCATCTCAACTGGAATTGTGTCTATTGTTAAGCAGCGCACGAAGTCCATAAAAAAGTTCCATAGGTTTTGATATTTTCGGGCACATGACATTCTTTGATCACTTTTTATTCCAATTTTTGGGAGGCAGAATGAACAAAAACCAGCAATTCATGAATTTCTTTTGGGGGGGGCATTTATATCGTTCCGCGTGTGGTAAAATAGATAAAACAGTTTTATTCTTTGGGTCAGTATGATGACAGCGATACCTCATTTATTTTTTTATGTCTTGGCGCTTTTATACAGTAAAAACTATTTTTTAGAAAAAATAATTATTTTTGCATCGCTTTATTCTGAGAGCTATAACCTTTTTATTTTTCCGGTTATGGAGCTAAATGGCAACTTGTTTTTTGCGGGATAAGATTACGTTTTCAGCGGTGCCATGTTTATTTATATCTATCTTTTTGATCGTGTGTTATTCCACTTTTTGTTCGGTGGTATGATGATAAAGCATTGTTTTTTTGCTATTTTTTTAATGGTGTTCATTAAAGGGGTTAACTAGTGGGACAGTTTTATAGGTTAGGTTATTACGGACACGGCGATACTAAATATGTGTACTTTTATTGTTTAGATTTTTTATTCAAATATTGATTTAATGATGGAATAAATATTGATTTTTTTATTATTATTTTTTATTATTTTAAAAATATTTTTAAAATTATTATTTTTTTTTAAATTTCATTCTTACTTTTACACTGTGTCCCACTATGGGACATTCATTTTGTGCAGGCTGATCGCTTATATGGCATGCAGATCTGCATACCATATAAGCTGTTAGCGCTGCAAGGATTTGTCACTAACCTCAGAGACTTCCTGACATGCATTGCGCATGACAGGAGGTCTCAGAGCTCTGGTAACCCGGATGTCGTCGTGATGACATCAGGTTACCATGGGAGTTATCGGGACCCCGTGTCATGCCGCAGTGTCTCCGATCCAAATGCAGAGGGGCTGTCACAGCTGACAGCCCCTCTGCCTGCTCCCGGAATGCTGCAATCATGTTTGATCGCAGTGTTCCAGGGGTTAAAGTGCCGTAAGCGATCTGTGACCCCTCCTGGCACTTAGTGCCGGGTGTCAGCTGTGAGAATAAGCTGACACCCGGCCGTGATCAGCTGCGCTCCCCCCGTGAGCGCGGCTGATCGCATATGACTTACTATCCTGTCCATGGGCATTAAGGCCCAGGGCACATGGACGGGATAGTGTGTCATATGTCAGAAAGGGGTTAACAAGTGCAAGAAAAATCCAAAAACATTAATGCGTGCTATGAAAGAGAAATAGTGTAACAAATGCGGTAACAATGTAAAATCAAGGGATATAAGGAACTAAATGACACCACAAAGATGTAGGGTCCGAACAATAGCAAAAAAGTAGAGAATATTTCTTAAAGCAGGGATAAGTATGATCACACTTACAAAGTCAAAGTGCTATAGCGTATGTGGTGTAATGACCACTGTGTCCACTAGGGGGCGTTGTGTGGATGTCCCAGGAGAACGGATGAGTGGCAGAATCCTGAAGGATAGTTATGTATCTCAAAGTGGGTGGCTTTGAGATGGAGACTTGTGTATGTGTGATCAGCAATATCATTGCTGAGGTGTTGTTTCTAAGTATAAGGGAGAAGTCTTCAGGTAACTAGAGAGATGGGCAGGTTCTGGTTACCTACAAATCCACCCAGGGGTGTGTCTGATAACGCCTATAGTAAAAGGCTATGTGAGTATGTTAAGGACCTGTGATGAGGTAATAGCCATGTGACCCGATGGGCGTGGCTACAGACCATATATGGTGGCCAGGGTAGGTCACCTGGTGTGAATGCTGGGACCTGATTGGTCCAGTTTGGAAGGTCCTGTGAGGAGAAGGATCTCCTCACTAACAGCCTGTGGAGCGGCTGTGTGAGCAATGGTGATGTGTGCCTGAGTGCTCCCTGGAGGGAACTAACGTATGCGATGGTGAAGCCGCATAAGGAACCCTGACGGGTGAGATAATGATGAGGCTGAATAGCCTATATAATGGACGCTATGCTGATATGAACTTTGTGGTTTATGCTGAATAATAAACCTCACAGACTGATATGGTTTTATGGAAAGCCCGTACCGGATGTGATTTATTTGCTGCCAAGCGAGTGTCCCCCAACCTTGAATGACAGCGCTACCTCACACGTACTACAACAGGGAGTTAGGGACTCATCCGACATGGAAAATTTCACCTGAAAATGTTCATCCATACTTAAATCCCTTGGCTTTAATTTTATTACTAAAGTTGCTGTATTGTTTTCTCCTTAAAGAAGAACTCACATGTGTACTTACAATTGCTCATTTTGCCTTTCTCCCCTGCTAATTCTCTTTTCTCTGCTCTATAGAGAGACAGGAAGTCTGTTTTCCCTGCATGAGTCACCCTAAGCAAGCTGCTCCACTCCTTTCACCTGAAAATCTTCTTCCAGACTTATATCCCTTGGCGTTTATTACTATATTTGCTGTATTATTTTCTCCTTTGAAGAAGCATTCACATCAAAGTGTTTATCCACTTAATATATTGCAATCCTCATATTATATAGCAGTGTGTCCTTAGAATTGCTCATTTTGCCTTTCTACCCAGATAATTCTTCCATTTTCTCTGCTCTACATAGAAACAGGAAGTCTCTTTTCCTTGCATGAGTCATCTCTCTCTTCAACTCCTGAGCCAGCTGCTCCACTCCTTCCCCCTGCAAAGGACATTGCAGTGATGACTCACGCAGGGAAAATAGACTTCCAGCTTAGTCTGAAAAGTTACTTATTATTACTAAGGTATTGTTACACTTCAATTCAACGGCTGTGTGATGGAATGTGCATATTGATATATAACCCCTATAGAATTAAGCACATATAATTGCATTCTTTGAAGTTTTTTTTACACATATATCTAATATATCTATTTTTGTTATTATTTCTCCATCTTGCAAAAATCTTTTTATTGTAGAATCTGTCGAGGGCTGTGACTTGACCTTGATGTCATCAGTATAACACATTGGGTTACTCATTACTGTCAAGCCGCTCACTGTAATTTCTAAAGTACACAGCAAATGAGAGAAATTGTTTCTTGTACAGTTGATTTTTAATGCCTTTATTTGTTAAATGGAAGAACAGTTTCTGGCACACAGTTTTCTAATTTACATACTCCAGAATTAATTACGATAAAATATTTAGAGGAGATATTATTCTGGCTCTTAATATTCATGATTAATGTGAACAATTTCCCATCGCATAAAGGAAATAATTGCCAGCTGGATAACACATTCTCCTAACTATCTCCCTGCAGCCGTGGACTCCAAGAGGCTTCAAAGACAAATGAAGAAGAAAAACAAGGACCCAATGTTACACAAATATATGAAGTAGTTAAGTATATGGAGCAGCATGGACTGACCTACTATGTGCACTTACTAATCTGAGCTGCGGCTACTGACATGGAACAGAGATTTACTGTGTGTTATTTTACCAGCCTGTAGCAATGAATGGTTTGCTCACAGAATTGCCAGACATAATACTTGCTTGGGCAGGAGAACAGTAGACATTTACCAGGAAGGTGAGTACTGGAATCTATATGGGGGAATCTGGACAGATGCCACCTTTGGGTTTTGTTTTTGACGTCATCTATAGCCATAGGTTTCATGTTATAGAATCAGTGGCGGATAGTCCCACTAGCCTGTAGACACAATCTGTAATGCTAGCCATATACATGAGATAGCTGCCAGATGAATGTCTGTTCAATAGTCAGCTATCGCTCTTGAATTCTGTATACAACTGAGTGCTTGGTCGAATGTTTATGTATTTTCTACAGTGAGATAGGAAAAACACTTCTAGACAGCTTTAGGAGAGTCGTTTCATAGCTGGAAGCAAAAAGACCAGGCGTTGAAATTCCAACTGTGATCCCCCACCCCAACATTTTACCCTTGTAGCCTTGGTCTGTGCTTAGAAGATGACTTTAGTGTAGTTAATCATTGGGTTTTCTTGTAGCTTGGTCTTTTCCTTAGGCTGGGGTCACACCACCATTGAATACGGATGAGTGCTATGTGAGAAAACATCGCATAGCACTCGGACCAGTGTTATTCTATGGGGCAGCTCACATCATCGTACTTTTTCTCAGGCGTATTTGACGTGCGTGTAAAATCGCAGCATGCTGCGATTGTACGCATGTATCCTCTGAGATACTCCAATGCAAGTCTATGGTTGCGAGAAAAACTCAGACATCACATGGACCATTTGTCTAGCTTGCGACAAATACGCACACAGTTTCCCCATTTCAGCCCATTAAGCCATTAAATTCAATGGGGAAAATCAGTGAGAAATGTAAAGCCATACGCATGTCATGCGGATACATAGGTGCGAGAAAATCACATCATCGCATTGCAAATGCATTACACATGGATGACCTTGAGGAGAACACTTGAGCGACTCTTGGCAGGGAGACTCGGACAGATTTTCCATACGTTAAGTGTGACGCCGGCCTTAAACTAAAACTCTCACCTTTTTCATGGCAAGCAGAAACTTTCCCAGTGAACCATATCAGAATTTACCTAGATATCTAAACAGTAATCTTCGTCTTTACAGGCATATTGTACAGGTGCATAAAGATAAAACGCTTTGCGTTATTATTAGTAAAGTAAAAGTCAGATTTTTTTTCTATGAAAATACTACAAAAATAATGAAAAACAATTATAAGATTTTATATAGTTTTTAAAAGTAAAAATCATCAATAAAACCATGTTCATAATTGGTATCCCTGTAATTGGAAAACCCTGTACAATGCTGTCATATTGCTTATTATGATTGGTAAATTGCGTAAAAAAATTAGTGAGATTGTTTTCTTCCTCCATTACACCCATAGCAAAACTTAATACAAATGTAACATTTACATATGTGTATAATGCAAAACAGTGCTTAAAAAACTACAGCTAGCCTAACACAAAAAAATAGACCTCATAAAATAAAGCTTACTTAAAAATAAAAAAGTTATGGCTGTTGCAAACTATGGGTATGATTCGTTAACGTAGAAATCTGGTGTAAACATCATAATAAGTCCCAAGTCTCAGCCAGTTGCCACAAATGGACATAGTATGGGTGTGGTAGGGCATAGTTAGGCCCGTCCATCAAATTAATCATTTTAGTGGTGTGTCTTCATACACGTATACCAGTCTCCAACTTACATACAGTACATTTCTGGCGACGGAACGCGTTGTGTAACAGATGCACCTAATTCATTAAGAAGTGCATGACGCTTAACGAATCAGATGACTGTACACCAGTGAGTGCCTCATTAAGACTGGCATGCACTATGCTAATAGAATTGTCTTAAAAATGTAAAAAGTGAATAAACAGTAGCCTGGCCATCGCAAAAAGAGCACCAGAAAAAATATCACAGTCTATAACACATCCCTATCCATAGATGTGTTATTTTATACATGTGTGTGCATGTTTGTGCTAACAAGCAGGGGTGTGGCTCCTCCTTTTTGGGCTGGCCATTTTGTCTACATAGCTTTTTTTATGTAGCTTTTTTGGGCAGGTTTCTGAACAGTCGTGTCTGGATCCTGCTGTGTCCCCAATTATATTGAGATCTGCTGACACGTAGAGAAGTTTAATGCTAGAGATACGACCATCCCGATTGGGTACATCTTGTCGCGGAGGGATGACTTTTTCACTTTTTTGATCGAAACAGTCTCAACCTAGTACCCCATGGTATTTACTGCACATGTACTATTACTATGTAATTATTTACCTACTACAGGGCATTTAGAATCATAGAATCATAGAATTGTAGAGTTGGAAGGGACCTCCTGGGCCATCTGGTCCAACCCCCTGATCAAAGCAGGATTCCCTAAATCATCCCAGTCAGATGTCTGTCCAGCCTCTGTTTGAAGACATCCATTGGAGGAGAACTCACCACTTCTCGTGGGAGCCTGTTCCACTCATTGATCACTCTAACTGTCAAAAAGTTTTTTCTAATATCTAATCTGTGTCTCCTCCCATTCAGTTTCATCCCATTGCTTCTAGTCTTTCCTTGTGCAAATGAGAATAAAGTTGATCCTTCTACAATGTGACAGCCCTTTAGATATTTGTAGACAGCTATTAAGTCTCCTCTCAGTCTTCTCTTTTGCAAACTAAACATTCCCAAATCCTGCAACCTTTCCTCATAAGACAGGGTTTGCAGACCGGTCACCATTCTGGTCGCTCTTTTCTGAACTTACTCCAGTTTGTTGATGTCTTTTTTAAAATGTGGTGCCCAAAACTGGACACAATATTCCAGATGAGGTCTGACCAAAGAGGAGTAGAGGGAAATAATGACTTCATGTGATCTAGACTGTATGCTTCTGTTAATACATCCTAGAATTGCATTTGCCTTTTTTGCTGCTGCATCACACTGTTGACTCATATTCAGTCTGTGATCTATTAGTATACCCAAGTCTTTTTCACATGTGCTGTCACTTAGCCCTATTCCTCCCATTCTGTATATGCTTTTTTCATTTTTATTGCCCAGATGTAGTACTTTGCATTTCTCCCTGTTAAAAACCATTCTATTAGTTGCTGCCCACTTCTCCAGTTTATTTAAATCTTTTTGAATCCTCTCTCTCTCTTCTCTAGTATTAGCTATCCCTCCTAGCTTTGTGTCATCAGCAAATTTAATTAGTTTACCCTCAATTCCTTCATCTAAATCGTTGATAAAGATGTTGAACAATACAGGGCCCAGGACAGAGCCCTGTGGTACCCCACTTGAAACATTCTTCCAACTGGATGTGCAGCCATTTACGACCACTCTTTGGGTCCGATCACTAAGCCAGTTATGAATCCACCTAACAGTTGCCTTGTCCATTTCATACTTAGTCATTTTTTCAATAAGGATTGTATGAGAGACTTTGTCAAATGCTTTGCTGAAGTCAAGATATACTATATCTACAGCATTTCCTTGATCCACCCAATCAGTGATACCGTCATAGAAGGAAATTAAGTTAGTCTGACATGACTTATTAGTTACAAACCATGCTGACTCTGTTTAATCACTTCATTCTTATCCAGGTATTGACATACATGTTGTTTAATAATTTGTTCAAAGATCTTTCCTGGTATAGAAGTCAGACTCACCGGCCTATAGTTGCCTGGGTCCACCTTCTTCCCTTTTTTGAAGATAGGAATAACATTTGCTCTTCTCCAGTCTTCTGGCACTTCTCCTGTTCTCCAAGAATTTTCAAAGATTATGGAGAGGGGTTCAAAAATTTCTTCTGCTATCTCCTTCAGTACTCTGGGGTGTAATTCATCTGGACCTGGAGACTTGAATTCATTTAGGTTAGCTAAGTGTTTCCTCACTATCTTTCTGTTTATAGATATCCTGGATTCTTCTATTCCCTTAATAGGACAGTGAAGAACAGTTGATGTTTCTGAGAGAAAACAGATGCAAAATAGGAATTTAAAAGTTCAGCCTTCTCAGCATCCTGTCTTACCATTTCATCATTTTCATCCTGTAAAAATCCTATAGCATCTTTGACTTTTCTTTTACTTTTGACATATCCCCAAAATCCTTTATTATTGTTTTTGACATCTCTTGCAAGCCTCAATTCATTTTCAGCTTTAGATAATCTGATTTGTGCCCTGCAGGTTCTGCAGACAGCATTATATTCTTCTTTAGATATGCCTCCCTCTTTCCATTTTATAAACATTTTTTTCTTCCTTTTTAGCATGTGCTTAAGTTCTGTGTTCATCCATCCTGGTTTTCTTAAATGCTTCCTATTCTTCCCTCTTTTCGGAATTGTTAACAAATGTGCTTTGAGAATTTCATTTTTCAAGATTTCCCATCCTTCCTGGACCTGTTTGTCTTTAAGGATATCCAGCCATTGGATCCCTCCAATTCTCTTTCTGAATCCCTGAAAATCTGCCTTTCTGAAATCTAACCTTGATGTCTGAGTCTTCACAGGTCTTCCGCCTCTAGTTATCCAAAATTCTAAAATAGCATGGTCGCTACCTCCTAGGGTCCCAGCCACTTTTACCTCCTCAACCATTTCCTCCCTGTTTATAAGGATTAGATCCAAGGTAGCAGTTCCCCTTGTTTTCTCCCCTACCTTTTGGAAGATAAAGTTGTCAGCAAGAGAGGATAAGAATTTCCTTGACCTGTTAGTTTTGCCTGAGAGAGATTCCCAACAAATGTCTGGATAGTTGAAATCTCCCATGACAACTATGTCATATTTTTTGGAGAACTTGGCCATTTGATGCATAAAGAGTTCATCCATATCTTCAGCTTGCACAGGCGGCCTGTAGTAAATGCCTACAATGGTGTCCTTTCCATTGTTCTGTCCTTGTATTCTTACCCAAACAGTTTCCACAGAACTCCCGGTCTCTGAAGCTTCAATCTCTGTGCAGATATACGCGTTTCTAACATACAATGCGACACCCCCTCCTCGTTTATCAAGTCTGTTTCTTGCAAATAAGTTGTATCCTTCTAGTCTTGTATTCCAATCATGTGTATTGTCCCACCAAGTTTCAGTGATTCCAATGACATCATATTTCTTTTCCTGTGTTAGTAGTTCCAATTCTCCTTGTTTGTTGCCCATGCTTTGTGCATTAGTATAGAAACATTTTAGTTTGTGATTGGTTTCTCTTTCTCCAATATTTTTATTAATTAGATTCTTTTGTCTTTGTTCTTCCTTTCCACTTCTAATTGTAGAGTTCTCAATAGCATTTGTCAGGTGTATGGCTTTTTCTGGTCTTTTGCTTCCCTTCCCATGTTGTTCTAGTTTAAAGCTCTCCTTACAAGTGTAGCAAGGCGACTTCCAAATACATGCTTTCCAGTCTTCGTAAGGTGCACCCCATCTCTAGCAAGTAGTCCATCGTATAAGTAATTCACTCCGTTATCCAGAAATCCAAATCGTTGCTGACGGCACCATCGACGTAGCCAGTTGTTCACCTGCAGAATCTTATTCCACCTCCTTGTTCCATGGCCATCCACTGGGAGGATGGAAGAGAAGACCACCTGCGCTCCCAGTTCTTTCACTTTCTTGCCTAAGTCTTCAAAGTCTCTGCAGATGGTTTCCAGGTCATTTCTTGCGGTGTCATTTGTCCCCACATGTAGTAGCAGGAATGGGTAGTCATCTGTAGGTCTGAAGAGTCCTGATATCCTGTCAGACACATCTTTAATTTTTGCACCTGGAAGACAGCACATTTCTCTTGAAGTTATATCCGGTCTGCAGATAGCGGCCTCTGTTCCTCTCAACAGGGAATCCCCCATGACCACCACTCTCCGTTTCTTCTTCACAACATTTTTCTTTCTCCATCCAGGAGGACTCTGAAGGCGTACAAGGTTGCTGTTTGTTGGCAAAGTCTTATCCGGATGTATTTCTTCATCGTTTTCCTGCGTGAGAGCCTGGTACTGGTTTCTGAGCAGTATGGGTGCTGACTGCCTCCTGATCCTCCTGCTTCTCTGGGTCACATGTCTCCATTCCTCTGTTTCTTCAGGTGCACTTCGAATTTCTTCTCTTTCTGTAACATGAAGAGATAATTCTGCTCTGTCCAAGAACTCTTCATCTTCCTTAATGATCTTCAACGTAGCTAACTTCTCTTCGAGATTTTGCAACTTTTCCTCCAACAGGGACACAAGCTTGCATTTGTGGCATGTGGAGTTTGGCTTTTCCACTGGTAAGTCTGTGAACATGTAGCAAGAAATGCAGCTCACCAAATGGCTCCTGGCCTCTTCCATCTTGAGATTTCTTAAAAACGATGAAAGATGAGCCAAAATTCGCACGCCGAATCATTGAGCTTGCGGAGACTCTTCACTTATCCCAGAAGGCACTGGGAATATGCAAATGATCTCCTCAAGACTCTTCCCCTGGTTTTCCGATTTCCTCTTTTCAGCTGCAACGGCCAAAACCCAGTGATCGTTGAGCTTGCGGAGACTCTTCACTTATCCAGAAAGCACTGGGAATATGCAAATGATCTCCTCAAGACTCTTCCCCTGGTTTACTCATTTTGTTTTTTATCTTAGGTTCTGTCTGTTGTATGGCCACAGTGTGAATGTGCACCTATATATTACACCATTTCATCATATGTTCTGGCTCATTTATTTGTATCTTTGTGCTATGTACTGTATATATTTTGTACTAGTGTTTTTGCACTAACTGGAGTGCTGGTAAAGATTACATAATCATATAAATTACTTTCAGAAATGATAGCAGTAGTTGCATTATCTTGGCGGGTTTAGAATTTTAATTTCCTTAGGGCATTTTTAAAAAAAAAAAAATATCTTTTGGTGCAATAAGACAATATCCTGGGGTTTACAATAACTTTTGCAAAATCAATATTTTGGTGCAACTTTCCAAAAAAACACAGAGCATGAATACACCTGAGACTCAAAAATATATTAATTCACTTTTCCCCAAGGAATTACACAACAAGATCTTGTGTACAGAAAAAAGAGTGCTTTCTTAAAAAAAGCCTAAAAAAAATAGCAAAAACAAATTTAAGAAAACAGGAACCACCGTAATACAAAATTAGTCCTTTACAATAGGGTATAAAAATGAGTGCCACTGCAAAGTTTAAATGGATATATTAATATTTTACATTGTCAATATTATTCTTGGAGTGGAAGAAAACTGTTGTTCTGCCCTTAGTATTATTCACACTTACTAAGTGAAAAACAAGACTAATAGAGTTTCCAGCTCATGTTCATGTCTCATTCAGTCTTTGCTTTGATTTACTATGATTTACTAGTTAGTTTATTTCACTGTATTTTTATTGTTCATTTAAGGCAAACACGTTTTCCTAGAGAACATGTCAGAAAGGAAATTACTATAAATGTTCCGCATTATGTAACAAGTTTAAAAACAGCAAACAGGATGCTGGGTTACTTGATAATAGATGTACACTGCAGGTCAGAGGAAATACCTACTGGAAGCGCTGTTTACATTTAGTTCACCGCGCTGCCATAAAAATATAGTAGCATTACTGTGAAATTAATGCTTGTTAAAACAAATTGTATGATTTTGAGTAACTCAATCAATGGAAAAAGACACGTAGAAAAGATTCTCTGAAATTAGCTTTATTGTCTGAAAATCTTGAGATAAGCCAAGTAACTTTACGTCAAGGGTATCTGTATAATAGGGCATATAACAGCTGTTTTGGGGTTTTTAGAGAGTGGAGACCCACTTAGGTTGATACACCCCACCTCATGAAGAAAACCCCTGACCCTATTGCCCATCATGGCATAGAGGCTGCTGTGTAATACTATGCAGGTATGTGCAGGCGATCCGGAACAGGCAGCGCTTTGGATGCAGCACATGGTCGATGCGACCAAAGCGCTGTCTACTATTGAACGCAGGTGAATCCACATATGATCACTGAACTGGGCAGATTCACCTCATCCAATATATTGTGTGGTGTAGTAACCACTAAGTCCGCTAGTGGGCGCTGTGTGGATGTCCCAGGAGAAAGGATGAATGGCAGAATATGGAATAGCCGTTATGTATCCCAAAATGGGTGGCTTTGGGATGGAGACTTATGTGTTGTTCAGCAATGATATTGCTGACGTGTTGTTTCAATGTGTAAGGGAGAAGCCTCCAGGTAACTAGCAGTTTCTTGGGCTTGCCAGGGGGTATTTTGTTTCTCATAAAGGGATTTCTCAGCTCTTTCTGGGAGATAAATGTGGCGATAATTATTGGGCATATTGAAATCCTTTACTCTTACACAGGATAAGATGCTTCTAGCAACTTATTCCTCTCTCCTCATTCATAAAGCTTCTATGTCAAGCTGAATATGCATATTTCTGGTTTATGATTTATGGTATAGAGTGAAGGAAATTATTACTTGATTCCTTGCTGATTTTGTAAATTTGCCCACTAACAAAGACATGAACAATCTATAATTTTAAGGGAAGGTTAATTTTAACATTGAGAGATAGAATATCAAAAATAAAATCCAGAAAATCACATTGTATAAATTACATACATTTATTTGCACTTTTCAGTGAGAAATAAGTATTTGATCCCCTACCAACCATTAGCAGGTGCAGGTGCCATGAAAGGTCAGAGAGGCTCAGCACCTGTGCACTGCAGTGCTTTACTCTGCCCTCAACAGGGAACAGAAGAACGCCTGTTATGACCCCGGAGCGATGAAGCAAGCAGCAAGGCGCCGTCGAAAGAAGATGGGAGGCGCCAGACCCAGACCTGCGACACTCATCGGACCCGGACCGCACCAGACTGCCCCTGGGTGAGTATAATAAAACTGTTTTTTTTTCTCTTTCAGGTTAGATAGGGGGCTTATCTACAGTGTTACAGAATGCTGTAGATAAGCCCCAAAAGGCAGTGGCAGCAGCTAACAGCGGAAAAACGAGCTGACAGGTTCCATTTAATCCCATAGAAAACTTATGGAGGGAGATGAAGCTTCGAGTTGCCAAGCGACAGCCTCAAAATCTTAATGATTTAGAGATGATCTGCAAAGAGGAGTGAACCAAAATTCCTCCTGACATGTGCGCAAACTCATCATCAACTACAAAAAGTCTTGTTTGCCAAGGAGATAAAATACTTATTTCTCACTGCAAAATGCAAATAAATTTATATAATTTATACAATGTGATTTTCTGGATTTTATTTTTGCTATTCTATCTCTCAATGTTAAAATTAACCTACCCTTAAAATTATAGGCTGTTCATGTCTTTGTCAGTGGGTAAACTTACAAAATCAGAAAGGGATCAAATACTTATTTCCTTCACTGTATATGGTTGGGATAAGGGACATAGCTGTCAGCAAACAAGAATTTGGCCGATTCCAATCTAAGATGTATGGCCAGCTTTAAAACCAGTCCACAGTTTATACAACATTAGCAAACAAGGGTAGCATATTTCTAGGGGGATATCGTAATGTACAGCATCAAAAGGGGTTTCATTTTTTGCCAGACTTTAATTTGAAATTAGACAAAAAACTAAAGTAAGAGTCTTTAGAGTGTTAGGGTAGGTAATGGAAAAGAACCTCTCCACAGGTCAGGTGCTCTGAAATAACATCTTAACCCCTTCACCCCCAAGGGTGGTTTGCACGTTCATGACCGGGCCAATTTTTACAATTCTGATCACTGTACCTTTATGAGGTCATAACTCTGGAACGCTTCCATGGATCCCGGTGATTCTGACATTGTTTTCTCGTGACATATTGTACTTCATGTTAGTGGTAAAATTTCATTCAAATAACTTGCGTTTATTTGTGAAAAAAATGGAAATTTGGCGAAAATTTTGAAAATTTCGCAATTTTCCAACTTTGAATTTTTATGCCCTTAAATCACAGAGATACAGCACACAAAAAACTTGATAACTAACATTTCCCACATGTTTACTTTACATCAGCACAATTTTGGAACCAAAATTTTTTTTGTTAGGAAGTTATAAGGGTTAAAAGTTGACCAGCGATTTCTCATTTTTACAACACCATTTTATTTTTAGGACCACATCACATTTGAGTTCACTTTGAGGGGTCTATATGATAGAAAATACCCAAAAGTGACACCATTCTAAAAACTGCACCCCTTAAGGTGCTCAAAACCACATTCAAGAAGTTTATTAACCCTTTAGGTGCATCACAGGAATTTTTTTGAATATTTAAAAAAAAGGAACATCTAACTTTTTTCACAAAAAAAATACTTCAGGTTCAATATTTTTTATTTTACCAAGGGTAACAGGAGAAATTGGACTGCAAAAGTTATTGTGCAATTTGTCCTGAGTACGCTGATACCTGATATGTGGGGGGGGAACGACTGTTTCGGCGCATGGCAGAGCTCAGAATGGAAGGAGCGCCGTTTGACTTTTTCAATGCAAAATTGGCTGGAATTCAGATCGGACGCCATGTCACGTTTGGAGAGTCCCTGATGTACCTAAACAGTGGAAACCCCCTACAAGTGACCCCATTTTGGAAACTAGACCCCCCAAGGAACTTATCTAGATATTTGGTGAGAACTTTGAACCCACAAGTGCTTTACAGAAGTTTATAACGTACAGCGGTACAATTAAAAATCATATTTTTTCCACAAAAATGATCTTTTCACCCCAATTTTTATTTTCCCAAGGGTAACAGGACCCTAAAAGTTATTGTGCAATTTGTCCTGAGCACGCTGATACCCCATATGTGGGGGTAAACCACTATTTGGGCGCATGGCAGAGCTCGGAAGGGAAGCAGCGCCATTTGACGTTTTTGGCTGGAATTGAGATCGGACACCATGTCGCGATTGGAAAACCCCTGATGTACCCAAACAGTGGAAACCCCCCACAAATGACACCATTTTGTAAACTAGACCCCCCAAGGAACTTATCTAGATGTGTGGTGAGCACTTTGAACCCCCAAGGGCTTCACAGAAGTTTATAATGCCCGGGCATGAAAATAAAAAAATCGTATTTTTTCCACAAACATGATCAATTAGTCCCCAATTTTTTTATTTTCCCAAGGGTAACAGGAGAAATTGGACCCCAAAAGTTGTTGTCCAATTTGTCATGAGTACGCTGACACCCCATATGTGGGAGAAAACTACTGTATGGACACACGTCGGGGCTCGGAAGGGAAGCAGTGACATTTTGGAATGCAGACTTTGATGGAATGGTCTGCGGGTGTCATGTGCGTTTGGAGAGCCCCTGATGTACCTAAACTATTGAAACTCCCCACAAGTGACCCCATTTTCAACACTAGGCCCCCCACGGAACTTATCTAGATGTGTGGTGAGCACTTTGAACCCCCAAGTGCTTCACAGAAGTTTATAACGCTCAGGCGTGAAAATAAAAAAATCCTTTTTTTCCACAAAAATGGTATTTTTGCCCCCAATTTTTTATTTTCCTAAGGGTAACAGGAGAAATTGGACCCTAAAAATTGTTTTGCAATTTGACCTGAGTAGGCTGATACTCTATATGTGGGGGTAAAACACTGTTTGGGCGCATGGCAGAGCTTGGAAGGGAAGGAGCACCATTTGACTTTTTCAACTCAGAATTGGCTGGAATTGAGATCAGACTCCATGTTGCATTTGGAGAGCACCTGATGTGCCCAAACAGTGGAAACCCACAATTCTAACTCCAACCCGAACCCCAACACACCCCTAACCCTAATCTCAGCCCTAACCCTAACCCTAGCCCTAACCCTAGCCCTAACCCTAACCCTAGCCCTAACCCTAATGGAAAAATGGAAATAAATACATTTTTTTATTTTATTATTTTTCACTAACTAAGGGGGTGATAACGGGGGGTTTGATTTACTATTTATGGCAGTTTTTATGTTTGGCGGCTGTCACACGCTAAAAGACGCTTTTTATTGTAAAAATAGTTTTTGCATCACCACATATTGAGAGCTCTCTTTTTTCCGTATTTTGACCCACCGAGTTATGTCAGGTCTTATTTTTTGCGGGACGAGTTGTCGTTTTTATTGGTACCATTTTTGGGCACGTGACATTTTTTGATCGCTTTTTATTCCGATTTTTGGGACGCAGAATGAACAAAAACCAGCGTTTCATGAATTTCTTTTGGGGGGGTGCGTTTACACCGTTCCGCATGCGATAAAATTGATAAAGCGGTTTTATTCTTTGGGTCAGTACGCTTACAGAGATACCTTATTTAGGTAGTTTTTTTATGTTTTGTCGGTTTTATGCAATGAAAACTATTTTATATAAAAAATAATTATTTTTGCATCGCTTTATTCTGTGAGCTATAACTTTTTTACTTTTTTGTGGATAATGCTGTGTGGCAGCTCGTTTTTTGCGGGACAAGATGACGTTTTCAGCGGTACCATGGATATTTATATGCGTCTTTTTGATCGCGCGTTATTACACTTTTTGTTTGGCGGTATGATAATAAATCATTTTTTGCTTCGTTTTTTATTTTTATTTTTTAAGGGGTTCGCTAAAGGGGTTAACTAATGGGACAGTTTTATAGGGCGGGTCGTTATGGACGCGGCGATACCTAATATGTGTACTTTTATTGTTTTGTTTTTTTTTTTATTTCTAAAAAATGGATTTGGGGGAATATTTTTTTTTTTTTTTCTAATTTATTTGGCAATTTTTTTTCAATTTATTTGAACACTTTTTTTATTTTTTTTTACTTTATTAAATAGTCCCAGGTGGGGCATCACTGTCCTGTGACAGATCGCTGATCTGTCACATCACAGATCACTGTGACAGATCAGCAATCTGTCACAGGCACTGCAGAAGGCTTCCTCATGCCTGCGCTTTGCAGGCACTAAGGAAGCCTGCTTCCTGCAGGCCCCCGAAGGCCCCCGTCGCCATCTTGGATTCAGGGGCCTGCAGGAAAGAAGCCCCCGGCAGCAGCGCTGCACATTGCGCTGCCGTGGGGGGCTCAGGGAAGCAAGGAGGGAGCCCCCTCCCTGCCGAAGCTTCCCTTTAACTCCCGGTACACCGCGATCGTGTTTGATCGCGGTGTACAAGGGGTTAACGTGTCGGGGGCGGTCCGTGACCGCCCCTGACACATAGTGCCGGGTGTCAGCTGTGATAATCAGCTGACACCCGTCCGCGATCAGCGGCGCTCACCACGTGGGCGCCGCTGATCGCGGTAGACGTACTATCCCGTCCATGGGCATAGGGGCCCGGGTCCCATGGACGGGATAGTACGTCTCATGTCAGGAAGGGGTTAAAATAAGTCGGGAGAGTAAAGGTTTGGGTCTCGCCTGGGACAAGTCATAGCTTTTGTTGTACACAGGACAGTGGTCCCCAGTAGGTAAAGCTAAGTTACTCTGATGCACAGCACAGAACAGACTAGAAGAGCTTTAGGTAGCCCCATTCATTGTTATAGAGCCCTTAAAACTATGTGTGCTTTCTTCTTTATTTTTTTCCACATTATAAATTTACCTTTAGATTTTGTCTTTATTTTAATGTGAAGGTGAAAAATATATTCGTTCCCAAGCTAGCTGTCTCCTCTACATGACATGTGGAATAAGGTGCTCTGGTTAGATGAGACCAATGTAGAACTTTTTGAGCTAAATGCAAAACGCTATGTATGGCAGAAAACTAACACTGCACATCACTCTGAAAACACCTTCCCCACCATTAAACATGGTGGTGGCAGTTTCATACTGTTTGGATGCATTTCTTTAACAGGGACAGGGAAGCTGGCCAGAGTTGATGGGAAATGGATGGAGCGAAATACAAGCCAATCCTGGAGGAAAACCTGTTTGAGGCAGCAAAACACTTGAGACTGGGGTGTAGGACAACAACCTTAAACATAATGCCATAGCTATAATGCATGGCTTAGATCAAAGCATATTCATGTGTGTGAATGGCACAGTCACAGTCCAGACCTAAATCCCATTAAGAATCTGTCAAAAATTGAAATTGCTGTTCACAAACGCCTCCATTCAATCTCACTGAGCGGGAGCGAGTGTGCAAGGAAGAACGGGCATTAATTTTATGCTCTAGTTGTACAAAGCTGGCAGAGACATTCCCCAAGAGACATTTGAAGTAATTGCTGCAAAACGTGGTCCTATAAAGTATTGTCTCGGGGGGGCTGAATACAAATGCACATCACAATTTTCAGATTTATACGTTTAAAATATTTATAAAACCATGCATACTAACTTTCTTTACACTTAACAGATACTTGCTACTTTGTGCTGGTATCACATAAAATCATGGTATAATAAAATCCCAATAAAATACATTTCAGTTTGTGGGTGTCAATTGAAGAAAATTGGAAAAGTTAAAGGGTATGAATACTTTTTCAAGGCACTGTATTGACCTCTTTCTCTCTCTATCTGCGTAGCGCTTTACATGTGTCATGGTATTAGTGCTATTTGCATGATCCAGGCCGTCTCTTCACTGTAAGTATAGCACCTCCAGTATTTACCTGCCATATCTGTAAAGTGAAACATGTAAGATTATTGCACAGCAAATATTCGGAAGTGGCTGCTCCTCTGTATTATATGATCAGCAAATATTGACCAATTTAGTGGCAGAGTGTAGGGTTGAGTATATACTTAGCACTTAGCAGCCAAGCCATTTCCTTTACAAACCGTCCTGACACAATGCAGTATAATCATATACTTGGAGTGGCTGCTAAATGTAAATGCTGCTGAACAACCTGTGGGCCTGATTAATGAAAAGTAGGCAGGACGCTATACACTCATGCCAATTTCGTAGTCAGCGCAGACCATGCTAATGTGCTGGCCTAGTGCACAAAATTGTAGCTATTGTTAACACAAGTAGTGCACTTTTCTACACTCAATCTTCTTTCTCGTGTCTTCCAGCTGTGAGAAGAAAACCATTGAGCTGATAAATTAGCTTCTTAGTAACCACTGATAAGCAGAAATTTTGCTGACACTTTCCATCATTACAATAATGACAACTGATCAATAAATTCTTGTAAACAAAACACCAGTATAAGCTACTTTCACACTAGCGTTTATTTGCGCTGCACTGCGTGCGCAGTCCAAACGCATACAAAAAACGCATCAAGCGTTTTGCATGCGTTTGCTTATTTTATGCGCATGCGTTTTAACCAGTTTGTAGCCATGTGAACTCTTAAAACGCATGCGTTTTTAAACGCTGACATGCGCATGTCCATGCGCATGCCAGCGTTCCCATAGACTATAATGTGATTTTTTTTGCGCATTCCATGCGCTTTTGTGCGCATGCATTTTTGACACTGGTTGGGAGCACAAAAAATGCAACAGGGTGCGTCCGGCGTGCCTAGGCGCACACTGGAAAAAAACGCATGCGCACAAAAATGCTTACAAACATTTACAAATGCTAGACCATGGGCACCCATATTAAGCATAGGGGCGCATTGCGCATGTGCATGTACGCGCACAATGCGCTGCACTAAAAAACGCTAGTGTGAAACCAGCCTAAGAAATCACATTCACCATCACAATAATGGTCTACTGCCTAATTATTTCTTGGGTGCATTGCCAGCAATGCAAAATTCAGAATACGTTTAGGCCACTGTAAATTATGTAAACGGGAACCTGTCAGATAAAAAGGGTATTTACCTACAACCATAGAGGTAATATGCAGATAAATACTATTTTACCAAATAGCAAGTCCAGCAGCAGGTGTAATGAGTACAGCACACTCACAATGCAGTAAGCACTGACTGCTCTAAATCCTCATGTCGCTCTGATGACTGGAAGCGAGCAGCTCCGGGATAATATAACTTCATTTTCTCCCTGCAGCTGCTTTTTCAATATACACTGTGTTCCAAATTATTATGCAAATTGGATTTAACTGTCATAAAGATGTAATTTTTTGTTTTTCAAATAAACTCATAGATGGTATTGTGTATCAGGGCTCTTTGGATCACTGAAATCATCTCAAACGCCTGTGATAATTAGTTTACCAGGTGAGCCCAATTAAAGGAAAACTACTTAAGAATGATGTTCCACATTATTAAGCAGGGCACAGGTTTCAAGGAATTTAGCAAAGAAAAAGGACCTCTCTGCTGCTGAAAAGCATCAAATAGTGCAATGCCTTGGTCAAGAGATGAAAACATTAGATATTTCCCAAAAACTTAAACGTGATCATCGTACTGTTAAGAGATTTGTGGTTGATTCTGAGCACAGACATGTTTGTGCTGATAAAGGCAGAATGTGGAAGGTTTCTGCCAGGCAAGTTCATCGGATTAAGATAGCAGCTGCTAAAAAGCCATTACAAACCAGCAAACAGATATTTAAAGCTACTGGTGCCTCTGGAGTCCCTCGAACCTCAAGGTGTAGGATCCTTCAAAGGCATGCTGTGGTGCATAAACCTACTATTCGGCCACTCCTAAACAGTGTTCACAAGCAGAAATTGTTGCAGTGGGCCCAGACATACATGAAGACTAATTTTCAAACAGTCTTGTTTACTGATGAGTGTCGAGCAACCCTGGATTGTCCAGATGGATGGAGTAGTGGATGGTTGGTGGATGGCCACTATGTCCCAACAAGGCTGCGACGTCAGCAAGGAGGTGGAGGAGTCATGTTTTGGGCCGGAATCATGGGGAAACAGCTGATAGGGCCCTTTAAGGTTCCTGAAGGTGTGAAAATGACCTCTGCAAAGTATATAGAGTTTCTGACTGACAGCTGTCTTCCATGGTATAAGAAGCAGAAATGTGCCTTCAGGAGCAAAATCATTTTCATGCATGACAATGCACCATCTCATGCTGCAAAGAATACCTGAGTCATTGACTGCTATAGGCACAAAAGGAGATAAACTCATGGTGTGGCCACCATCTTCCCCTGACCTCAACCCTGTAGAGAGCCTTTTGAGTATCATCAAGCAAAAGATCTATGAGGGTGGGAGGCAGCTCACATCAGAACAGCAGCTCTGGGAGGCTATTCCGACTTCATGCAAAGAAATACAAGCAGAAACTCTCCAAAAAACTCACAAGTTCAATGGATGCAAGAATTGTGAAGGTGATATCAAAGAAGGGTTCCCATGTTAACATGTAACTTGGCCTGTTAGGATGTTTTGGAGTTAAATAGCTTTTTTGTTCAGTGAATGTGACCTCCTAATACTGCAAATTCAACAAATGAACATTTTCAGTTCTTTAAAACAGATCAAATGTTTAGAAATTCTACTGTGCATAATAATTTGGAACAGTACAATTTGAGTTTTTAGTCATTTTGGAGATTATACTGTTATCATTGGGAGGTTTCCTCAATAAAATTCGATGTATACTCTAATGGGTGATGACTTTTATTAGACTGACTGTCATTTGTACTGACTATTTAGGAAAATCAGAGAAAAATATAATTTGCATAATAATTTGGAACACAGTGTATATTTCAAATGGTATTTACTAGCAAATTACCATGATGGCTACAGGTAAATACTGTTTTTTTTGCAGATAGGTTTCCTATAATGTGATAATGTTGAATGAAATGAAAGAACGATCAGGTATAAGGCTAGTTTCACATTAGCGTTTACGGCCGCAGCGTCGGGCTGCGCACGGCCGCTGCTAAGCCCCGCCCCCTGCCGCGCCTCCGCCGGTAGCTCTGCCTACGGACGCATGACGCTGCATGCGTCCCCTATCTTTAGCACTGGAGACGCAGGCCGTGCGCAGTATGCGTTTGGCGGCGCATGCGTCCTTTTGACGCTGTGCCGACCAGCGCCAAACGCAACAGGTTGCAATTTGGTGCGCTCGGCGCAGCGTCAAAAGGACGCATGCGCCGCCAAACACATACTGCGCACGGCCTGCGTCCCCAGTGCTAAAGATAGGGGACGCAGGACGCATGCAGCGTCATGTGTCCGTAGGCGGGACAAACGGTGGAGGCGTGGCAGGGGGTGGGGCTTAGCAGCGGCCGTGCGCAGCCCGACGCTGTGGCCGTAAACGCTAATGTGAAACTAGCCTTACAAAGGTGTATTTACGCTTTCTGGCACATGGGGCAAGAATTCCGTTCGTTTCCCCCCCCACGTACACATGCGATTTCCACACTTAGTCAAGCAGGTCGGGGTCGGCGCATCCTGGGGATCTGTCGCACACAGGCATAAGGTATTGACTGGGCGCAATATTTTGGCACATATATATATATATATGTACTTTTTCCAACAATATATTCCACTCACAGCCGCATATATTAGCATATATGACTATTTGTCACTGGACATTTACATTTAAAACCTGCCATTGAGCACTTATATTTAAAAGGTCACCTATTGTGACACGTCTTTTCTGTCCATATCGCTGTTTATACTAACCATCTCATGAATTAGCAATTATATATTCTTATGCGTGTGGTTGTGTGCCCAAGCCCTTTGTCTATGAGCTATTAATTTTGCACACTGCACTTTATATATGGATTGCTTTTTGTACACCTGAGCCTATTTATGAACTATTTTTTCACAATTGCACTTTATATCTATGTATATACATAATATCAGTAAATTCATTTTTTCATTTTTTTCTTTTACTTTTAGTGGCTTATTAATTCTTTTTAAAATTGTATTACATCCTATGAAGCCACACTATATCTAAGTGCATAATATCTGTGTAATCGATCCCCTGTGTTGCCCCTTCTTTTTGGTATTTTATTCCCACCCCTGCATTTAGTTTATTGAATTTTCTTAACAAAGATCTAATTTAATTGAATATTGGGCGTTGATTTCGGATTTTTCTTCGAGGAATATTTTGATATCTGATCTGTCCTTGTTGTTCTATATTGTCCATTTATGCTCTGATATGGTTTACCATGTTTTTTAACATCACTCATTTTTCCTTAATATGCACTTTGACCTTGGAATTTTGCTGAATAGCTAGCATATGCCTGATGAAGAGACCTGAGTAGTCTCGAAAGCTTGCAATTTGTTACCATCTTTTCAGTTAGCCATTAAAAGGTATCAACCACTGAGGACTCTCAATTCTGAATATTTCTCAATACATGGCTAACACTGTTATTATATACACTAACTGGCCACTTTATTAGGTACACCTGTCCAACTGTGTGTTAAGACTTAATTTCTAATCAGCCAATCACATGGCGGCAACTCAGTGCATTTAGGCATGTAGACATGGTCAAGACAATCTCCTGCAGTTCAAACCGAGCATCAGTATGGGGAAGAAAGGTGATTTGAGTGCCTTTGAACGTGGCATGATTGTTGGTGCCAGAAGGGCTGGTCTGAGTATTTCAGAAACTGCTGATCTACTGGGATTTTCACGCACAACCATCTCTAGGGTTTACAGAGAATGGTCCGAAAAAGAAAAAAAATCCAGTGAGCGGCAGTTCTGTGGCCGGAAATGCCTTGTTGATGCCAGAGGTCAGAGGAGAATGGGCATACTGGTTCGAGCTGATAGAAAGGCAACAGTGACTCAAATTGCCACCCGTTACAACCAAGGTAGGCAGAAGAGCATCTCTGAACGCACAGTGCGTCGAACTTTGAGGCAGATGGGCTACAGCAGCAGAAGACCACACTGGGTACCACTCCTCTCAGCTAAGAACAGGAAACTGAGGCTACAATTTGCACAAGCTCATCGAAATTGGACAGTAGAAGATTGGAAAAACGTTGCCTGGTCTGATGAGTCTCGATTTCTGCTGCGACATTCGGATGGTAGGGTCAGAATTTGGCGTAAACAACATGAAAGCATGGATCCATCCAGCCTTGTATCAACGGTTCAGGCTGGTGGTGGTGGTGTCATGGTGTGGGGAATTTTTTCTTGGCACTCTTTGGGCCCCTTGGTACCAATTGAGCATCGTTGCAACGCCACAGCCTACCTGAGTATTGTTGCTGACCATGTCCATCCCTTTATGACCACAATGTACCCAACATCTGATGGCTACTTTCAGCAGGATAATGCGCCATGTCATAAAGCTCGAATCATCTCAGATTGGTTTCTTGAACATGACAATGAGTTCACTGTACTCAAATGGCCTCCTCAGTCACCAGATCTCAATCCAATAGAGCATCTTTGGGATGTGGTGGAACGGGAGATTCGCATCAGGGATGTGCAGCCGACAAATCTGCGCCAACTGTGTGATGCCATCATGTCAATATGGTCCAAAATCTCTGAGGAATGCTTCCAGCACCTTGTTGAATCACTGCCACGAAGAATTGAGGCAGTTCTGAAGGCAAAAGGGGGTCCAACCCGTTACTAGCAAGGTGTACCTAATAAAGTGGCCAGTGAGTGTATATATATATATATATATATATATATATATATATATATTACACGCTGTTATACAATTATCTTCTGCTTAGGGCAGGAAAACTGTAATGTGGTAGTAATTGTACGAGAATAATTTAGAATACAATTTTTCTACAAATGTATAGCGAAGTCATATATGGAAAAATCACGTTTTTACAAACTAAAGATCATTTGATGCCATTATTAAAATAATGATGAATTAGCCCAAAGTGACTATTAGGCAAACTCTATCAACCTTTTTTCAAAGAAAATCTCAGGTAGAGTTAATTTGATTTCAATAAACGTCCCCAATCTGAGTCATTAGCTAGGAACAAAGTAATTTGTGTTTTCCAGTCATCGTGCTTCTGGTGATCAAAGGGCGATTCTAGGAATATTGGAGACAACATTAAACTGTATAGTTTATAATAGTATAGAATATAAGTACATGTAGAAAATATCTACTTTTTATTGATTAAGGCATGCTGAACTAGAATTAACAGGTAGAGATGAGCAGATCGATCTGGGAAGAATTGAGTCCATTTTTACTGAAATTTATATGGTGTCATGTAAATTCGAACATTTTGCGATTCAATTTGAGGTTCTCCAAAATAGAACTTGTCCCACACATTTCCCACATCGATGAAGCATCACATGGTGGACTAATGTCTGTTTGCATTGCCGTGGCGGCATTCCCATAATACCCTGCAGCTATGACATCTAATGGATAATTATATATATCGTACAGTGGTGGTCAGTACCTGGGACATCACAGATCAGCAGTTCCCAGGGGAGCACGGTTTATATGGTAGAGTTCGTTTTCTTCAATGAGTAAGTCTCTCTCTTCTGTAGTTGACTGCAGAGTCCTCGCTCTCTCTTGAAGAGTATAAGCTCTTATGGTCAGCAGGGTCCTCTCTTCCTCTCCCCTACTTGTATTTTCCACGCAATTATAAACTTTCCAGCATAAGAATTTGCATGAATTCATTCACCGCAAATCAAATTTTTTTTTTTGGGAGGGGATTTAGTGAAGCCGGTGAATTTGAATTTCAAAAGAACCGCTCATCTCTAAAAACAGGCTTGTTGTATCTCTAGAGTATAGAAATGTACTAGTGCTAGTGTTTGTTCAAAGTGTAGGGGTTCTACTCACTCAGGTGCGATAGGAAGAAAACAGAAGGCAGATTCCTTTAAGGCTGTGTGCCCACGTAGCAATTTTTAAGCGTTTTTGCCGCGATTTTCGGCGCGAAAACGTTTAAAAATCGTGTACAGAATGCCCCCCATGCATTCTTATGGCATTCCGCACATGCTGTGCTAATGCTGCATTTTTTTCCGCGGCGGAATCGCATCGCGGAAAAAATCGCAGCATGCTCATTCTTTTGTGCGGAATCGCAAATAATTGCCACGATTCCGCACCCATAGGAATGCATGAGAACTGCTTACTTCCCGCATGTGGCTATGCCCACCATGCGGGAAGTTAAGCGTCTCACGTGTGGTTGGTACCCACGATGTGGAGGAGAGGAGACTGTCCTCCAGGCCCTGGGTACCATACCCCTATAAAAAATAAAAAATCGGGGTATATTTACCTTCCGGTGTCCCGCGCTGCATTCCCGGCCTAAGCGTTCCCAGTAATGCCTTGCGGCAAGGCCCTGTAATGACGTAGTCTCGCGTGACTCTAGCGGTCTCGCGAGATCGCTATAGCAACGCGAGACTACGTCATCACAGGTCTCGCAGGGCATCGCTGGGAACGCTGAGGCCCGGGAATGCAGCGCGGGACGCCGGTAGGTAAATATACCCCGATTTTTTATTTTTTTTTAGCATTTTAACATCCTATCTTTTACTATTGATGCCGCATAGGCGGCCTCAATAGTAAAAACCTGGTCACACTTGTCAAACACTATGTTTGACGAGTGTGACCAACCTGTCAATCACTTTCCAAGCGATGCTTCAAATCGCTTGGAAAGTGCTTGAATATCGCACGCGAAAATCGCGGCAAAATCGCGATCATAATCGCGGTAAAATCGCGGTGAAATCGCGCGGGAAAAAAACGCGCGATTTCTGGGAAGGAGTCCGGTTTTTAGTGAGCGTTTTAAACTGCTACGTGGGCACATAGCCTTAAAGTTCATGTGGGTTTATTGCTTCATAAACCCCAGAAGCACAAACAGAAAATAAAAAGCCTTAAGATCAGGCAAAACAAAGTAACAATGTCCATAGCAGGACTCTGCTCCGTCAGGACTCTGGTCACACAGGCTTGGTGTCATGATACCAGTGCAGGTTTTGACCTGCAAGTCAGGGGTTAATGTCTTGAGCCCAGTGCAGGCTTTGACCTGCACACCAGGGGTTAATTATTGTGGCCTCTCTTTAGTTCAGGGAGAGCTTCTTATAGCCCTGGGAAACTCCAATCCCTGTCAGTTATACTTTTGCCTTTGGCCGAGTGTGGTGACCGCTGTGTGCCTGTGCCTGTCTTCTAGCTTGCTTCTATGGTTCTGAACTGGTTCTGTCCTCCGTTGTGAGTTTGCATGTTGATTCTGTACTGTATATCTGTTTCTCTGGTTTCTGACTTCTTGGCTACGTCCCGACTATCCGTTCTGTCTAATCCTGTGGTATTGTCGTGCTATCTCTTGCTTTGACACTGGCCTGATCTGTTTACGTCTCTGTCTATGCCCCTTGGGAGCTTTGTCCCGTAGTTACCTTTCTAGGAATTTTTCTGCAGCTCCTAGCTCTCTGGAGTTTAGGCCACGCCCCCAGCAGTCTCGTGCTTCAGGTCCTGCGAGTCTGAAGCAAGTACCTTCACCACTGCTACCCCGCTCCACAGGTATCTTAGAGCACAGATTGTCTTACTCAGGACACGCACACTGGCTTAGTGAGCAAGTAGAGTGCAGTGTTCTTGACGCTATAACTGACCGTAAACTTTTTTTTTTTTCCTCACTTCTGCAGCATGGACCCAATGCATGCCTTATCTGAGCAGGTGAAATGCTTGACTCGGTCGCTGCATAAGCTAAGTTTTGAACACCAAACTCTGGCCCAGTCCCAACGGCAGGTTGTGGACTCGGTTCAGGGGGCACTTTCCGCAGGCTTTCAGCAGGTGGGGAATAGAGATGCCATTTTAGTCCCACCCGAATACCCGGTTAAGTTACCAGATACGTTTGCTGGTAACAAAAATGAATTTGAGCATTTAAGGAGGGCTGTAAGCTCTTTTTCTCCTTGAGACCCTGTTCCTCAGGGGATGAAAAACAGAGGGTGGGGGTGGTTATGTCCCTGCTTAGGGGGTCCCCAAGAGCCTGGGCATTTTCTCTTTCCTCTTCTGCCCCTGAGAGAATGATGGTGGATGCGTTTTTTGAGGCCTTAGGGCTTATTTACGACGAGCCGGATAGAGTGCGTTTGGCTGAGGACAAGGTGATAAGTGTCTGTCAGGGGAAGCACTTGGCCGAGTGGTTCTGTTCTGAATTTAGATGTTCGGCAGCCGAGATTTCTTGGAGTGATGCAGCCCTTCGGGGGCTGTTCCATAGAGTCTTGTGTGAACATCTGAAGGACGCCCTGGCACTCCATCCTCCACCTGACTCCCTGGAGGATGCCATGACCCAAGCGGTTTGCATGGATCACAGACTGCGGTCAAGAGGTGTTATGCACCTTAAAAGACCATTATTCTCCAGTGGAGGTGAGACCCGGACTTCTCCTGTGGCTATGGAGGTAAGCGCTGTCACCTGTGAGAAAGAAAGAAGACGCCGCCGGGAAAAGCAGTTGTGCTTCTATTGTGGGGAATCTGGACATTGGAAGAAACACTGCCCCTCCTGTTCGTCATCCTCCAAGATGGCGGAAAACGACTAGGTCTGGGTAGTAGTCGGGGAGGCTACCCAGACGTTCAGGTACAATTTTCCTCACTTGCAAAATTTGTGCTTCAGGTGGAACTGGAACTTGGTGATGGTTCTGTTCAGACTACTGCTTTTGTTGACTGTGGTTCTGCTGTGAACCTGATTGATTCCTGAATTATGACTCTTAATAAGATAGGGACAGTCAGGCTTCAGGATCCTGTTAAACTTGTGGCAATTGACTTGTCCCCTCTTACCCAGGACGGTATCTGTTTCAGGTCTGAACTGTATTCCCTAAAAGTGGGTCCCACTCATGTGGAAAAACTAAGCTGTCTTGTTTTTGATAACGTGCCAGCATGACTGATACTGGGGATGCCTTGACTTCAACACCATAATCCTACCATTGATTGGGTAACAGGGGAGATCACTCAATGAGGATGCAAGGATAAATGTTGTAACCTGGAACCTCTTGTTAACTCTGTTAAATCCGTATCTGTGTTGTCTGTTGGTCTGGAAGGTATTCCGGAGTACCTGAAGGATTTCGAAGACGTTTTTTCCGAAAGCGAGGCAGAGGCGCTGCCACCACATAGACCCGATTGTGCCATTGAGTTAGTACCCGGAGCCAAGTTACCTAAGGCTCATTTGTTCAATTTGTCTGGGCCTGAGCGCCAAGCCATGAAGGAGTACATAGCTGAGAGTATCCGCAAAGGGCATATCAGGCCTTCTGTGTCACCCATGGCAGCAGGATTCTTCTTTGGGAAGAAGAAAGATGGTGGTTTGCGGCCGTGCCTCGACTTTCGGGAACTTAACAAGATAACGGTTAGGAACACTTACCCGCTTCCCCTCATCCCAGACTTACGTAACCAGTTATCTGGGGCCCAATGGTTCTCCAAGTTAGATCTCTGGGGGGCCTACAATCTGATAAGGGTTCGGGAAGGGGACGAGTGGAAAACTGCATTCCTCACATCAGAAGGACTCTTTGAAAACCTGGTAATGCCGTTTGGGTTAACTAATGCACCCGCTATTTTCCAGAATTTTATCAATGTTGTGTTTTCTGACCTGATAGGTCGTTTTGTTATCATTTATTTGGATGACAATTTGGTGTATTCCCCGGACAGTCAGTCTCACTTGCAACATCTACAGACAGTTCTCCAGAGACTCAGGGTGAACAAATTGTTTGTTAAATAGGAAAAAAGTGTTCATTTTTCGTACAGGAACTGTCTTTTCTGGGGCTGATTGTGTCCTGTGAGGAGTTTCGTATGGATCCTAAGAAGGTGCTGGTGATCGCTGACGGGGTTCAGCCTCGAGATCTCAAGGGGCTCCAGCGCTTCTTAGGATGTGCGAACTATTACCGGAGATTCATTAAAGGTTTCTCACAAGTGGTTAAACCACTCACGGATCTTACCCAGAAGGGGGCTGATGTAATAAATTGGTCTGTACTCGCTAAGGAGTCCTTCTCAGCTCTTAAGAAATGTTTCATGTCCGCCCCGCTGTTGATCCAACCAGACCTGTCCAAATCATTCATTGTTGAGGTGGATGCTTCTGAAGTGGAGGTGGGGGCTGTGCTGTTCCAGGGTCTGGCCACCCTTACTAATCTCAAACCCTGTGCCTTCTTCTCCAAGATGTTCTCTTCTGCCGAGAGAAACTATGATGTAGGCAATAGAGAACTTCTTGCGGTCAAGCTGGCATTCGAAGAATGGAGGTACTTTTTGGAAGGGGCGGCTCACCCTAAAACTGTTATCACGGATCACAAAAATTTGGCATACCCTGAATATGCTAAGAGGCTTACTCCTGGACAAGCCCGTTGGTCACTTTTTTTTTTCACGATTTCGATTCTCCATTACTTTTTGACCGGGGTCCAAAATGTTAAAGCGGATGCCCTGTCTAGAAGTTTTGACCCGGTGTCTCCCCCCGAGCTGCCGTCCTCCATTCTTCCCCCCAGGGGTGGTAGTGGCGGGGTCTCATCAGAGTTGGAACAAGAAATTTTAAGGGCTCAGTCCCTAGCTCCAGCAACCAGGCCAGGGGATAAATTGTTTGTTCCAGAGTTATAGCGGCCTAGACTTCCGCAGGAGTTTCATGAGTCTAGGCTGAGTGCTCATCCCGGTATCACGGCCACTAGAGAGGCAGTAGCCAGGGTTTTTTGGTGGCCTTCACTGGGGTCTGATGTCAAGAAATTCATTTCTGCTTGTGGTGTGTGTACCCGGTCCAAAAGTTCGCATAACCGGCCGGCTGGAGAACTCATACCTTTACCGGTTCCTGATAGGCCATGGACTCATCTCTCCATGGACTTTATTACCGGTCTTCCACCTTCCAGGGGCAATACCGTGGTGGTGGATAGGTTTTCAAAACAGGCCCATTTCATTCCCTTGGCAGCATTACCCTCAGCAGAAACATTGTCAAGGTTGTTTGTGCAGCATGTGGTCCGATTGCATGGGGTACCCCTGAATGTGGTGTCTGACAGAGGTGTGCAGTTTGTGGTCAAATTTTGGAGGACATTCTGTATGAAATTGGGCATCTCACTCTCCTTCTCGTCGGCATATCACCCGAAGAGTAATGGTCAGACGGAACGCACCATTCAATCCCTGGAACAAATTCTCAGGTATCTGACCTCCGCCAGACAGGAGGATTGGTGTGATGCGTTACCGTTGACGGGATTCGCTTTTAGCAACCGGGTGAGTCAGTCCACCAACATGTCCCCATTCCTTATCAATTATGAGTTTAATCCTCATTTTGGGGAGTTATCACGTGTGGATTCTGGTTGTCCAGAGGCAGAGGGGTCCGTTCAATGGTTAAAAACCTCCGGGCTGAAGTCCAGCGTAATATCTCTCGGGCCCAGGGGAGGTACAAATATTTTACTGATAAAAAGAGAGCCCCGGGACACATGTTTCAGGTGGGGGAGAAGGTTTGGCTTTCAACACGTAACATCAACTTGAAGGTACCGTCAGCTAAATTGGGACCAAAGTTCATTGGTCCGTACGAGATTATGGAGATAGTCAACCCAGTGGCATTTAGGTTGTGTCTCCCCGCCTCCTTAAAAATATCCACTGTGTTCCATAAATTTCTGTTGAAACCCGTGGGGTCTGTCAAGGAGGACTCCGAGTCTGTTGTTCCTCCAGTGTTGGTGGAGGGTCACTTGGAGTATGAGGTCGGACATATTGTGGACTCACTGCGAGTGCACCGCTCCTTGCAGTACCTGGTCCACTGGAAGGGATATGGACCAGAGGATCGCTCATGGGTCCCTGCTCACTCTGTACATGCAGATCACCTGGTTCAGTCTTTCCATACCAAATACCCGGGAAAGCCTGGGGGTCCAGAGGCCCCCCGTTGAGAGGGGGGTACGGTCATGATACCAGTGCAGGTTTTGACCTGCACGTCAGGGGTTAATGTCTTGAGCCCAGTGCAGGCTTTGACCTGCACGCCTGGGGTTGATTATTGTGGCCTCTCTTTGGTTCAGGGAGAGCTTCTTATAGCCCTGGGAAACTCCAATCCCTGTTAGTTATACTTTTGCCTTTGGCCGAGTGTGGTGACCCCTGTGTGCCTGTGCTTGTCTTCTAGCTTGCTTCTATGGTTCTGACCTAGTTCTGTCCCCTCTTTTGAGTTTGCCTGTTGATTCTGTACTGTATATCTGTTTCTCTGGTTTCTGACTTCTTGGCCACGTCCCGACTATCCGTTCTGTCTTATCCTGAGGTATTGTCGTGCTATCTCGTGCTTTGACCCCGGCCTGATCTGTTTACGTCTCTGTCTATGCCCCTTGGTAACTTTGTGCTGTAGTTACCTTTCTAGGAGTTTTCTTGCAGCTCCTAGCTTTCTGGAGTTTAGGCCATGCCCCCAGCAGTCACGTGCCTCAGGTCCTGCGGGTCTGAAGCACGTATCTTCACCGCTGCTACCCCACTCCACAGGTATCTTAGAGCACAGTTTGTCTTACTCAGGACACGCACACTGGCTTAGTGAGCAAGTACAGTGCGGTGTTCTTGACCCTTGGTTAGTGTCCAGTATTCAGTCTCGGTCTGGAGCCAAAACACACAGGAGGCCTTCTCCCACGCAGACCATGTGCCAAACAACAGCCTCCATTATATAGGCTGTAACCACACCCAGATGCGAGGTATGTTGGTAGCCAGACCCACCCATCTCTCATAGCTACCTACAACCCGGACCCAGCTGCACTAAACAAACCTCTCAGTGTTTATGTGCACTAAAGAAGATTCTCCGGGTTACATCACAGAGACGAGCCATTTCTGTGACACATACCTCCCATCGACTTCGAGGCCATTAGCCACACTGCAATAGGTAGTTAGTAATATTGGAGTAGTATAAATATATGTGGCAGTAGTTTTAAAGGGAACCTGTCACATGGATAATTTAAACAGAAAAACAACAAAAGACTGACTGGCACATCCAAGCTAGCGTGAATAGGTGCAAACAAGAAGCAGCCACCTCCATATAAAACATACAAAAAAAAGTTGCACTCCATCATGCTAAAGCATGTCAATGTGAAATATATGAAATATGAATAGCAATACTGCTTCTGAACACTAGGAAAAAATTATGCGCTTAGCACATAATTTGGCCAATTCATGCATGCCCATCAACCAACGACAAGGTGGTTTCAAAACTGATGGGTCCCTACTAGAGTTGAGCGAAACGGGTCAAAAAAATTCAAAAGTCGCCGACTTTTGGCAAAGTCGGGTTTCATGAAACGAAACCCGACCCTAGGATGAGGTCGGCCACGAGGTCGGCGACTTACGCGCCAAAGTCGCGTTTCAAAAGTTTGTTTTGCGCTCTTTTTCAGCCAATCAGGATCCACGGACACTGTGGGCAATGTGATGACATAGGCACGGGTCACCACCATCTTTCAGAAGGGCATGCAAGTGATTGGCTTGCTTTGGTGGGCATCACAGGGGGTATAAAAGGGCGTGCACGCCGACCGCCATCTTAATTCTGCCGATCTTAGTATAGGGAGAGGTTGCTGCTGACTCTGTAGGGAGAGCGTTAGGCAGGGAAGAAGACAAAAAAACTGCTTCTGCTGCTAGCGATTTGGCCTGCACAACACACCAGTCACTGTGTGTGCAGTGCAAGGGGAGGCTATATAGTGGTGTATCAGTGGTGTTGGTTGTTGGGCTGCCTTTTAAGGCTTCCTGACAGGCTGGCATTGCTGTTTACCCACTGCTCCGCAAACTGCTTTTTTAAAAGCAATCCCAATTTTTTTTTTTTGTCCTGCTGAGAAGAAAAAAAAACTGCTTCTGCTGCTAGCAATTTGGCCTGCACAACACACCAGTCACTGTGTGTGCAGTGCAAGGGGAGGCTATATAGTGGTGTATCAGTGGTGTTGGTTGTTGGGCTGCCTTCTAAGGCTTCCTGACAGGCTGGCATTGCTGTTTACCCACTGCTCCGCAAACTGCTTTGTTAAAAGCAATCCAATCTCCCTTATCCTCTAGTCACTTTTGTCACAGCTGTGCCATCGAGCCTGTCACATAGCGCTCAGATATTCATTGGGCCTCACACAATCCAAAAGTGTCCAGTGTCCAAAAGTGTGTGCAGAGATTCAAAATCTCCCTTATCCTCTAGTCACTTTTGTCACAGCTGTGCCATCGAGCCTGTCACATAGCGCTCAGATATCAGTGGGCCTCACACAATCCAAAAGTGTCCACTGTCCACAAGTGTGTGCAGAAATTCAAAATCTCCCTTATGCTCTAGTCACTTTTGTCACAGCAGTGCCATCGAGCCTGTCACATAGCGCTCAGATATCAGTGGGCCTCACACAATCCAAAAGTGTCCAGTGTCCAAAAGTGTGTGCAGATATTCAAAATCTCCCTTATCCTCTAGTCACTTTTGTCACAGCAGTGCCATCGAGCCTGTCACATAGCGCTCAGATATCAGTGGGCCTCACACAATCCAAAAGTGTCCAGTGTCCAAAAGTGTGTGCAGATATTCAAAATCTCCCTTATCCTCTAGTCACTTTTGTCACAGCAGTGCCATCGAGCCTGTCACATAGCGCTCAGATATCAGTGGGCCTCACACAATCCAAAAGTGTCCACTGTCCACAAGTGTGTGCAGAAATTCAAAATCTCCCTTATCCTCTAGTCACTTTTGTCACAGCAGTGCCATCGAGCCTGTCACATAGCGCTCAGATATCAGTGGGCCTCACACAATCCAAAAGTGTCCACTGTCCACAAGTGTGTGCAGAAATTCAAAATCTCCCTTATCCTCTAGTCACTTTTGTCACAGCAGTGCCATCGAGCCTGTCACATAGCGCTCAGATATCGGTGGGCCTCACACAATCCAAAAGTGTCCAGTGTCCAAAAGTGTGTGCAGATATTCAAAATCTCCCTTATCCTCTAGTCACTTTTCTCACAGCAGTGCCATCGAGCCTGTCACATAGCACTCAGATATCAGTGGGCCTCACACAATCCAAAAGTGTCCAGTGTCCAAAAGTGTGTGCAGATATTCAAAATCTCCATTATCCTCTAGTCACTTTTGTCACAGCAGTGCCATCGAGCCTGTCACATAGCGCTCAGATATCAGTGGGCCTCACACAATCCAAAAGTGTCCACTGTCCACAAGTGTGTGCAGAAATTCAAAATCTCCCTTATCCTCTAGTCACTTTTGTCACAGCAGTGCCATCGAGCCTGTCACATAGCGCTCAGATATCAGTGGGCCTCACACAATCCAAAAGTGTCCAGTGTCCAAAAGTGTGTGCAGATATTCAAAATCTCCCTTATCCTCTAGTCACTTTTGTCACAGCAGTGCCATCGAGCCTGTCACATAGCGCTCAGATATCAGTGGGCCTCACACAATCCAAAAGTGTCCAGTGTCCAAAAGTGTGTGCAGATATTCAAAATCTCCCTTATCCTCTAGTCACTTTTGTCACAGCAGTGCCATCGAGCCTGTCACATAGCGCTCAGATATCAGTGGGCCTCACACAATCCAAAAGTGTCCACTGTCCACAAGTGTGTGCAGAAATTCAAAATCTCCCTTATCCTCTAGTCACTTTTGTCACAGCAGTGCCATCGAGCCTGTCACATAGCGCTCAGATATCAGTGGGCCTCACACAATCCAAAAGTGTCCAGTGTCCAAAAGTGTGTGCAGATATTCAAAATCTCCCTTATCCTCTAGTCACTTTTGTCACAGCAGTGCCATCGAGCCTGTCACATAGTGCTCAGATATCAGTGGGCCTCACACAATCCAAAAGTGTCCACTGTCCACAAGTGTGTGCAGAAATTCAAAATCTCCCTTATCCTCTAGTCACTTTTGTCACAGCAGTGCCATCGAGCCTGTCACATAGCGCTCAGATATCAGTGGGCCTCACACAATCCAAAAGTGTCCAGTGTCCAAAAGTGTGTGCAGATATTCAAAATCTCCCTTATCCTCTAGTCACTTTTGTCACAGCAGTGCCATCGAGCCTGTCACATAGCGCTCAGATATCAGTGGGCCTCACACAATCCAAAAGTGTCCACTGTCCACAAGTGTGTGCAGAAATTCAAAATCTCCCTTATCCTCTAGTCACTTTTGTCACAGCAGTGCCATCGAGCCTGTCACATAGCGCTCAGATATCAGTGGGCCTCACACAATCCAAAAGTGTCCAGTGTCCAAAAGTGTGTGCAGATATTCAAAATCTCCCTTATCCTCTAGTCACTTTTGTCACAGCAGTGCCATCGAGCCTGTCACATAGCGCTCAGATATTAGTGGGCCTCACACAATCCAAAAGTGTCCAGTGTCCAAAAGTGTGTGCAGATATTCAAAATCTCCCTTATCCTCTAGTCACTTTTGTCACAGCAGTGCCATCGAGCCTGTCACATAGCGCTCAGATATCAGTGGGCCTCACACAATCCAAAAGTGTCCAGTGCCCAAAAGTGTGTGCAGATATTCAAAATCTCCCTTATCCTCTAGTCACTTTTGTCACAGCAGTGCCATCGAGCCTGTCACATAGCGCTCAGATATCAGTGGGCCTCACACAATCCAAAAGTGTCCACTGTCCACAAGTGTGTGCAGAAATTCAAAATCTCCCTTATCCTCTAGTCACTTTTGTCACAGCTGTGCCATCGAGCCTGTCACATAGCGCTCAGATATCAGTGAGCCTCACACAATCCAAAAGTGTCCACTGTCCACAAGTGTGTGCAGATATTCAAAATCTCCCTTATCCTCTAGTCACTTTTGTCACAGCAGTGCCATCGAGCCTGTCACATAGCGCTCAGATATCAGTGGGCCTCACACAATCCAAAAGTGTCCAGTGTCCAAAAGTGTGTGCAGATATTCAAAATCTCCCTTATCCTCTAGTCACTTTTGTCACAGCAGTGCCATCGAGCCTGTCACATAGCGCTCAGATATCAGTGGGCCTCACACAATCCAAAAGTGTCCACTGTCCACAAGTGTGTGCAGAAATTCAAAATCTTCCCTGTCCTATAGACACCTTGTACCTTGTTTTACATTACTATATAGTTTGTTGGATTTTGTCTACATTTCTACCAAAAATGAGGAAGGCTGGTGGAAGAGGCCATGGAATTGGGCGGGGGTTGGCAGCTGGTAATGATGGTGTTGGTGGTGGATCTGATGGTAGTGGCAAGAGCAAAATAGGACCGAATGCAGGAGGTGCTGACCCTGCGTCATCGTCTGGCTACATAAGGCCTCGAACGCTTAGTTTTCTAGGAGTTGGCAAACCGCTTTTAAAGCCAGAGCATCAGGAAAAAGTTTTGTCTTACATTGCTGACTCAGCCTCCAGCTCTATCGCCTCCTCTTCTTCAGTTGTAAAAAGTAAAAGCACTGAGTCGTCATTGGAGGCTCATGTTCATGAACCACACCTTTCCTTGTGTCCTTCACCCCAACCAAGATTGAAGGATGACGCAGGCCATACTACTGATTACTCCATGGAGCTGTTTTCACATACCATGCCTGGATTATCAAGTGAAATGGTGAATTACCCAGGCCAAGATGAATCTGACATGGAGTGCACTGATGCACAGCCGCTGATGGATGATTCTGCTGGTACATTCACTCAGAGCACTACATTGTCCTCGCAGTGTACAGAGCCAGATTCTGACCCTGATGAGACTCAGGTGCCCCTTCCCGCACACTATACCACCATACACGGTGACACAGAGGAAGGTGCACATGACATAGAAGAGGAGGTGATGGATGACCCAGTTGTTGACCCAGATTGGCATCCATTGGGGGAAGAGGGTGCTGCTTCCAATAGCTCAGATGAGGAGCATCCACAGCAGACATCGACATCGCAACAGCTGTTATCTGGCAGGCCCGGAGCACTCCAAAGACAGGTTCCAAACATCAAAAGAGTTGCTGGACAGCTTGTCCAGAGGGTCAAAAGATCACAGCGTGCTAGGCCGCAAAATGTCTGCCAAAGTAGGAAGAGTGCAGTGTGGCACTTTTTTGAACAAAATCCTCATGATCAGGCCAAGGTTATCTGTAAGAAGTGCGCAAAGACCTTTAGCCGAGGGAAAAATCTGAAAAAGTTGAATACCAGTTGCATGCTTAGACATTTAACCAGCATGCACTTGCAAGCGTGGACACAACACCAAACCTCAAGTGCCACATGTGCAACTGATCACAACGAAGGTAGTCAGCAACGCTACATTGTTTCCCCCACTGTAAGCCCACCGGTTAGCACAGCAGCAAATGTTGAGGTGTCGTTGCAAGGCCACAGCAGTCAGGGAATCCCACTGTTATATCAACGAAAGACTGATTCTAGGCCATCAGAAAGAACACCAACTCCATCACCATCATCAACCCTCTCTCAGTCCGCCCTGTCCACCGCTACTTCCTCCATATGCAGCTCTCAAGTCCAGCTCACCCTCCCAGACACTATGAGTAGGTCAAGAAAGTACTCAGTCTCTCATCCGCGTACACTGGGTTTGAACGCCCACATTGCCAAACTAATCTCGATTGAGATGATGCCCTTTCGGTTGGTGGAAAGCACAGCTTTCCGCGAACTCATGGCCTATGCAGTACCACGCTATGACCTACCCAGTCGCCACTTCTTCTCTCGCAAAGCCATCCCAGCCCTCCACCATCATGTGAAAGACCGCATTGTCCATGCACTCAAGCAGTCAGTGAGCGGAAAGGTGCACCTCACAACTGATGCATGGTCCAGTCGGCATGGCCAGGGCCGTTACGTGTCCATCACTGCGCACTGGGTTAATGTGGTGGATGCAGGGTCCACAGGGGACAGCGGTGGTGGGACAGTGCTGCCTAGCCCACGGTATAGGAAACAGTTGGCTGTAGGCGTTCGACCCTCCTCCTCCTCCACCTCCTCCAGAAGCGAAAGCTCGTCCACAGAGCGCAGTCGTACGAGCACTCCATCTGTAGCTGCCACTGTTGCACACGAAGTGTCCCCCTATCGAGCAGCTAGTGGAAAGCGTCAGCAGGCTGTGTTGCAGATGATGTGTTTGGGCGACAGACACACCGCCGAGGTGCTGGCCGAGTACTTGAAGCGACAAACTGAGTCATGGCTGGGCAGTGTACATCTTGAGGCAGGCAAGGTAGTTAGTGATAACGGCCGTAATTTTGTGGCAGCCATAGCCCTTTCAAAACTCAGCCACATACCTTGCTTGGCTCACACCTTGAACCTGGTGGTGCAGTGCTTCCTCAAAAATTATCCGGAGTTAACAGCCCTGCTCCAGAAGGTGCGAAGACTGTGCGCGCACATCCGCCGGTCGCCTGTACACTCCGTTCGTATGCAGAAGCTGCAGCGATTGCTCCACCTTCCCAACCACCCCCTCATTATCGACATTGCAACAAGTTGGAACTCCACCCTGCACATGGTGGAGCGGCTGTGCGAGCAGAGGCAGGCCATAATGCATTTGTGGGAGGATACACGGCCAGGCACTTTGAGAGCAGACATGGAGTTGACAGGTGTGCAGTGGTCGAAGCTGAAAGACCTTTGTAAAGTCCTTCAGTGTTTTGAGGAATGCACACGGCTGGTAAGCGCAGACGACGCCATCCTAAGCATGAGCATCCCACTTATGCGTCTGCTCATGCAAACTTTGACGCACCTTAAAGAGCAGGCGTCTGCAGCCAATGTTGATGAGGAGGAAGAGGAGGAGGGAATCATTGATGACATTCAGCCATTGTCTGCTCAGGGACCTCTCCTGGACGAGGTGGAGGAAGAAGAGGAGGAGGAGGATGATGGGGATGATTACTTAGGGGAGGAGGATGCATCTCGTGGGGCAAGTGAAAATGTTGGCGTGGCAAGGTCTGGTACAGGGTTTGTGCGTGACTGGAGGGATGTGGATTTGCCAGAAAGTGCTCCTCCACCCAGCACTCGCAGTGCATCATTGACACCGGGAACATTGGCCCACATGTCAGATTATGCCTTGCGGATCCTAAAAAGGGACCCCCGCATTGCCAAAATGATGAACGATGACGACTACTGGTTGGCCAGCATCCTGGATCCACGCTATAAAGGCAAATTACAAAACATCATGCCACAGGAGAACCTTGACCTAATATTGGCTAATAAACAAGCAACTCTGGTAAATCGGTTGCTTGAGGCATTCCCAGCACACAACAGCGGTGATGGTTCTCACACGAGCCGTACGGGCCGGGGGCAGCTTGGCAGAGGTGTTCGTGGTGCACACAGCAGAAGTGGCGTTGGAGACAGGGGTTTCATGACAATGTTGTGGACTGATTTTTCAAATACCGCTCACACAACTGGTAATACTGCATCGATGGAAAGTGACAGGAGACAGCAGTTGTCAACTATGGTTACAAACTACTTTTCCTCCCATATCGATGTTCTCCCACACAGGTCATTCCCCTTTGACTATTGGGCCGCTAAACTGGACACCTGGCCTGAATTGACCCAATATGCCTTACAGGAGCTCGCATGCCCAGCTGCAAGTGTGCTATCGGAAAGAGTCTTCAGTGCAGCTGGATCAATCCTGACAGAAAAAAGGACCCGTCTGTCAACCCAAAATGTGGATGATCTAACCTTCATTAAAATGAACCACGCATGGGTTTCCAAGGATTTTGTCCCACCTTCCCCTGATGACACATAGGGTGACAGAAAAATGGCTTGCTTTGGTCCACCTCTTCCTGGTACTTCACCTATTTCGCCTTTTGCATCAGCTGAATGTCCAACATCAACATATGCCACTTTCTAAAACTCCCTAACTGTGCTGCCTCCCCCCCCATGGCCGGGGTCACCACCTACCGCACGACACCGTGCGAGTGCCGTTGCCCTGGACAGGTGGGTAGGCCGACTCTTGGGCGCGGGCACTGGCACAGGGTCCCTCATAGTGCAATCAAGTGTCTCTGACGGTGGTGGTGCACACCCGCCGTCAGACACACCGCTGTACTATGAGGGGCCCAGTGCCAGTACCGACGCCCACGAGTGGGCCCCCCTTGCTTGGGCAGGGCCACAGCATTTGCAATCTTTACCTCTCCCTGCTTCTCCGCTGTGTAATCTGGGCCGTCAAATCCATACTGTGCCTGACACCGTCTGAGCCTGCCTCCTGAGACATATATTTTGAATGTGTACGCTATCCATACATGTTATCCAGGGATACGGTACCCTTTCTAACCTTTGTGCAATCACGTGCAATCCATACTGGGCCTAACACCGTCTGAGCCTGCCTCATGCTGTATAGACATATATTTTGAATGTGTACGCTATCCATACATGTTATCCAGGGATACGGTACCCTTTCTAACCTTTGTGCAATCACGTGCAATCCATACTGGGCCTAACACCGTCTGAGCCTGCCTCCTGAGACATATATTTTGAATGTGTACGCTATCCATACATGTTATCCGGGGATACGGTACCCTTTCTAACCTTTGTGCAATCACGTGCAATCCATACTGGGCCTAACACCGTCTGAGCCTGCCTCCTGAGACATATATTTTGAATGTGTACGCTATCCATACATATTATCCAGGGATACGGTACCCTTTCTAACCTTTGTGCAATCACGTGCAATCCATACTGGGCCTAACACCGTCTGAGCCTGCCTCATGCTGTATAGACATATATTTTGAATGTGTACGCTATCCATACATGTTATCCGGGGATACGGTACCCTTTCTAACCTTTGTGCAATCACGTGCAATCCATACTGGGCCTAACACCGTCTGAGCCTGCCTCCTGAGACATATATTTTGAATGTGTACGCTATCCATACATGTTATCCAGGGATACGGTACCCTTTCTAACCTTTGTGCAATCACGTGCAATCCATACTGGGCCTAACACCGTCTGAGCCTGCCTCCTGAGACATATATTTTGAATGTGTACGCTATCCATACATGTTATCCAGGGATACGGTACCCTTTCTAACCTTTGTGCAATCACGTGCAATCCATACTGGGCCTAACACCGTCTGAGCCTGCCTCATGCTGTATAGACATATATTTTGAATGTGTACGCTATCCATACATGTTATCCGGGGATACGGTACCCTTTCTAACCTTTGTGCAATCACATCCAATCCATACTGGGCCTAACACCGTCTGAGCCTGCCTCCTGAGACATATATTTTGAATGTGTACGCTATCCATACATGTTATCCAGGGATACGGTACCCTTTCTAACCTTTGTGCAATCACGTGCAATCCATACTGGGCCTAACACCGTCTGAGCCTGCCTCATGCTGTATAGACATATATTTTGAATGTGTACGCTATCCATACATGTTATCCAGGGATACGGTACCCTTTCTAGCCTTTGTGCAATCACGTGCAATCCATACTGGGCCTAACACCGTCTGAGCCTGCCTCATGCTGTATAGACATATATTTTGAATGTGTACGCTATCCATACATGTTATCCGGGGATACGGTACCCTTTCTAACCTTTGTGCAATCACGTGCAATCCATACTGGGCCTAACACCGTCTGAGCCTGCCTCCTGAGACATATATTTTGAATGTGTACGCTATCCATACATGTTATCCAGGGATACGGTACCCTTTCTAACCTTTGTGCAATCACGTGCAATCCATACTGGGCCTATCACCGTCTGAGCCTGCCTCATGCTGTATAGACATATATTTTGAATGTGTACGCTATCCATACATGTTATCTGGGGATACGGTACCCTTTCTCACCTTTGTGCAATCACGTGTAATCCATACTGGGCGTGAGAACGGCTGGCGAGCTGTTAAGCAAGCTACAGCACCTGTCCAGACAAGTACAGGGATTCCCTAGCGAGGAGACTTATTTGATTGTTTTCAATGTTGGGACAGCAATTTTTGGGGAGCACTATACTCTGGAGAATGATAGATGGGGCCCACCATACACTGGAACATTCCAAAGGTGGACATCAGACACTGGAGCAGCATTTACAGGGCCCATTATACACTAGAGCATTAGAAATGGGGCCCATTATGTTTGGAGCATTATTTGGGCCCATAAGACAGTGGAGCTTCATCCATGGGGACCAACATATACTGTAGCATTATGTGGAGCTCATCATATACTGTTTCAAACATTATATGGGACCAATGATTCTGTATGGAGAAATAGATGGGCCTCGTCATGAGATGTAAAAAGTGAGGTATTTTTCATTGTACTGTACCGCTATTTCTCTGCCGTATCGGAGCATGATGAGTTGTGGTATGTGTTAAAGGGGCGCTCTTTCGCCCAGGGCACATGAAAACCTGGAGCCAGCCCTCCCCCCCCACAGTTTGTAGCCAAATAACCCCCATTTTTCAGTGAGTAACTTGTATTATGAAGTTAATTAAGGTTGACAAGCTTAAGAAAGAAGAATTGATGCTTTTGGCATTCAAATGGGCACTGTAGGTGTGTTTCCTGTCCTCCTCTCACTGCCGACTTTTATTCCCCATTGACTTACATTGGGTTTCGTGTTTCGGGACGACCCCGACTTTTCCCTATAATCGGACGATCTTGCTCGACCCGACTTTTGGAAAAGTCGGGTTTCACGAAACGAAACGCGACCCTAAAAAACCAAAAGTCGCTCAACTCTAGTCCCTACTAGTGTTGAGCGATACCTTCCGATATCGGGAAATATTGGATCGGACCGATACCCAAAAAGTATCGGATATCGCCGATTCCGATACCAGAAACCAATGCAAGTCAATGGGACAGAAATATCGGAATTAAAATAAACCCTTTCTTTCCTTGTAGGTTAATTCTACATGAAGGAAAACAACTAAGAATAATGTAGAATGTATTGGGGGAGGTGGAGGAGACATTAAAGGCATAGAGGTTTAGCCCAATCAAATGGAATAGCAGGAATATTTTTTTTTTTAAGACGTACGGAGTTACAAAGATATTGACTATGTTAACCTTTTTTATATTTTGTCAGATATGTATGTTTCACTACTTCCATGCTCGTCACCTTCTTTTTTACTTCTCACACACTTTCTCCTTCATGATCCTCCTCCTCCGCAGCAGCAGCAGCAGCATCTTTTTCATCAAATTCTTCTTCACCTTATTCATCTTCTTCTTCTTCACCTTCTTCCTATTATTCTTTTTTTTACATTCTTCATATTCTTCTTATTCAACTATTATTCTTCTTCATATTCTACTTCTTCATCTTCTTCCTATTCTTCTTCTTCATGATATTCTTATTTGTGACAGGCGTTCCTGTAGTTGTGATCTATAAAAGTTTGAAGATTACACCTTCCGTTCTGCCTGTCACAAAAGATTTACAACAGGATTTGTCCGCGTTCAGTTTGGCCTGCAGCAGCAGGCATTTTCCAGGGTTACGATGAGGAGCAACGGACTCACCCCCATACACTGCTTAGTCTTCTTCTGCTTATAATTTAGATATCTTTTGCTCTGATTTTTAGTCTTATGCTTAATGTTCTTCTGCTTTTTGGTCTTCTGCTTCTTGGTCTTCTGTCTCTTGTTGTTCTGTATCTTGGTGGTTATCTTCATGTTCTTTGTCCTCTTGGTTATCTTCTTTAGGGTCATCTTTTTGGTCTTCTTGGGGTGGTCTTCAGGGTCGTCGTCAGGGAGATCCAGAGTGATAACCAAAGAACCATTTCAAAAAGCTTGAACTTGGAAATGTAGCAGAAGGCACAAGAAGGCTGAGGAACTGCCGAGAACCAGATGGTACTGGAACCCGGATGGGTAGCAGAAGGAACAAGAGCCAATGTAACTACCGAGGACCAGCTGATGGTACTGGAACCTGGTTACTAAGCAGGAGGTACCTGTGCTAGAAAGCACTACCAAGGACCAGCAGACGTTGCTGGACCTCGGATACCGAGAAGGAGGCACCTAAGCCAAAGGCACTGCCGAGAACCAGCTGACGGTGCTGGAACCCGGATGGGTAGCAGAAGGTACCCATAAAAAACAAAGTTGCAAGGCCGCGAGCCGGCCGCAGTTACCAAAACCCACAGTCCTACAGGGGGTGCTTGTCCTATTGGCACTACGGAACCAGCCTTTATTGCCAGATCCCGCAGCCCACATAGGAAGCACCTAAACTGCAGGCACCAGAGAGTCGGCTAACCTGACCGCAACACGACAGGACAACGTATTGATGGCAAAGTGACGTTGACACTACCCGGAAACAGCTGGCGTGCTGGAACCAGGCTGGGCAGGAGGGAGTACCCGTGCCAAAGACACTGCCGAGAACCAGCTGGTGGTGTTGGAGCCCAGGGTCAATAGTACAAATATAGTGGAGGCAGAGGCCTAATTGGAGCAAGTTTAAAATCAGTAGTAGTGTGAATGTGGACAGAGCAGGAGACATTGCCGGCCACACAGCTGGGGATCAGCTGACATTACTGAACCCCACTAACACAGGAGCTAGTGTTTTTCTCTGTGCAGACGGCACTTTTGAGCAGCAACTGGTGGTGTTGGAGCCCAGGGTCAATCAGGGTGTAGGCTGAAGGCTAATTGGAGCAAGCTTAATATCTGATGTTGGGTGAATGTGGAGGGAGCAGGAGATATTGCCAGACACACAGCAGGGGAGCAGCTGGCGTTACTGAAACCCACTAACACAGGAGCTAGTGTTTTTGTCTGTGCAGACGGCACTTCTGAGCAGCAACTGGCGGTGTTGGAGCCCAGGGTCAATCATGGAGTAGGCTGAGGCCTAATTGGAGCAAGTTTAATATCTGATGTTGGGTGAATGTGGAGGGAGCAGGAGATATTGCCGGTCACACAGCAGGGGAGCAGCTGGCATTACTGAAACCCACTAACACAGGAGCTAGTGCTTTCCTCTGTGCAGCTGGCACTTCTGAGCAGCAACTGGCGGTGTTGGAGCCCAGGGTCAATCAGGGTGTAGTGTTGTGAGTTCATTCTCTGGTTCAGGAGGTGGTGCGGCTGGTTTGGTCGGTGGAGATCTGCCACCAGAGAATGAGGATGACGATCGGATCTCAGGATTCTCACATTGAATTTAAGACAGCTTACACCCTATTCAGTTGCTGGTGATTCCTTCTGGCTTGTCAGCTCTTGGTTTTCAGCTCTGTTCCAGTCATCTAAAGCTAAGTTTTTCTGCTAATGTTCACACTTGATTTTGTTGGTCTATTCTGTTTTTTGTGTGGTTTGCCAGCCCCGGCTGGGGGCTGAGCTGAATTTCCACTCTTATTTATCAGTATTTTGCCAATTGGCTTTTTGTCCCTTACTAGTTCGGGCTCTTTTTGCTCTTTCTCAGAATATTCCAGAGTGCTGATATAGTGGGAGAAGTCTAGTGACTTCATGGTTAATTTTGCTATCAGAAGTGTTGGACATTATTTTTGTAGGGTTTTTTGCAGGTTGCAGACAGTGACTTGCCTTTCCTTTCCTGTCTAGTTAGTTTGGGCCCCATCATTTGCTCAGCCTATTTTCCTGCCTGTGTTTGTGCCTTCATCTTGTTTCACCGTCAATACATGTGTGGGGGCTATCTATTCCTTTGGGGTCTGCTCTGGGGCAGTTAGTTTTCCCTTTACTTGCTTTAGGCTTATGTAGTCCTCTGGCCGTGACGAGGCATCTAGGAACATCGTAGGCACGCTCCACTGCTACTGCTAGTTGTGTGGTAAGATCAGGGATCTGCAATCTGCATAGTTACCAACTTCTCTGGTTTTCTGTGGCTTAGCTTGTTTTGTTTTTTTTTCTCCTTGGTGACCCATTCATAACAGTGTAGGCTGATGCCTAGTTTGAGCAAGTTTAATATCTGATGTGGGGTGAATGTGGAGGGAGCAGGAGATATTGCCGGACACACAGCAGGGGAGCAGCTGGCGTTACTGAACCCCACTAACACAGGAGCTAGTGTTTCTCTGTGCAGATGGCACTTCTGAGCAGCAACTGGCGGTGTTGGAGCCCAGAGTCAATCAGGGTGTAGGCTGAGGCCTAATTGGAGCAAGTTTAATATCTGATGTGGGGTGAATGTGGAGGGAGCAGGAGATATTGCCGGACACACAGCAGGGGAGCAGCTGGCGTTACTGAACCCCACTAACACAGGAGCTAGTGTTTTTCTCTGTGCAGATGGCACTTCTGAGCAGCAACTGGCGGTGTTGGAGCCCAGGGTCAATCAGGGTGTAGGCTGAGGCCTAATTGAAGCAAGTTTAAAATCTGATGTGGGGTGAATGTGGAGGGAGCAGGAGATATTGCCGGACACACAGTAGGGGAGCAGCTGGCGTTACTGAACCCCACTAACACAGGAGCTAGTGTTTCTCTGTGCAGATGGCACTTCTGAGCAGCAACTGGCGGTGTTGGAGCCCAGGGTCAATCAGGGTGTAGGCTGAGGCCTAATTGGAGCAAGTTTAATATCTGATGTGGGGTGAATGTGGAGGGAGCAGGAGATATTGCCGGACACACAGCAGGGGAGCAGCTGACGTTACTGAACCCCACTAACACAGGAGCTAGTGTTTTTCTCTGTGCAGACGGCGCTTCTGAGCAGCAACTGGCGGTGTTGGAGCCCAGGGTCAATCAGGGTGTAGGCTGAGGTCTAATTGGAGCAAGTTTAATATCTGAAGCGGGGTGAATGTGGAGGGAGCAGGAGACATTGCCAGACACACAGCAGGGGAGCAGCTGGCGTTACTGAACCCCACTAACACAGGAGCTAGTGTTTTTGTCTGTGCAGACGGCACTTCTGAGCAGCAACTGGCAGTGTTGGAGCCCAGGGATTACAGTTCAGGTGGTAGAAACATGAACACAACTGGAGACCTGGATACAGTTGCCAACCAATTATTTAATCTAGAAGAGGACTGGCAAATTCCGGCGATATCCAGGTCTTGTTCATTTTCAGAAAAGTAAGCCGGTCAACGCTATCGGAGGATAGTCGCATGCGACCATCTGTTAGTACACCACCTGCGGCACTAAAGACGCGTTCCGATAATACACTAGCAGCAGGGCAAGCCAGCACCTCCAATGCATACTGGCTAAGCTCTGGCCATGTATCCAGCTTAGAGACCCAAAACTTGAAGGGGGAAGAGCCGTCTGGGAGTACACTGAGAGGGCAAGACATGTAGCCTGTCACCATTTGACGGAAACGTTGCCTCCTGCTGACTGGAGCCGTTTGTCATGGCGTAGACATTTGTGGCGGGCACACATAACTTTGCCACATTTGGGCCATACTGGTCTTGCCTTGTGCTGAGGCGCTGCCTCTGCTCCCTCTTTGTACAAAGCTTCCGCCACTGCCTCGACGCACAGAGCTTCTTTGTAAAGCAATAGCAGCACTGCTCTCGGGTGGAATGGTGAACATAATGGAATGCACCAGTGTGTCTTGGTACTCCCGCATTTTACGCTCCCGGTTCAATGGTGTTATGAGGCTTTGTAAGTTGTCCCGGTAGCGAGGATCTAGGAGGGTGTACAACCAATAATCAGCCGTGTTGAGAATGTGGGCGATGCGGCGGTCGATTCTCAGGCACTGGAGCATGAAATCAACCATGTGCTGCAGACTCCCAACTGGCCAAGAAACGCTGTCCCCTGCTTGAGGCGTCATATCTGCCTGCTCTGCATCACCCCACCCTCGCTCTACATACTGACTACTAGAGCATTGTATACCTCCCTCCTATGGAGAGATGTCTTCCTCCTCCATTGACTCTTCCTCTTCCTCCTCACAAAGTGTCCCCTGCCTAGGCCTTTGTGAGGAACCACGTTGCGCAGACTGTCCAGATGCAGATGGCATTTGTGACTCCTCATCCTCCATCTCTTCCAAAACCTCCTCCCTTAGTGCTTGCAGTGTTTTTTGAAGCAGGCAGATAAGGCGGACAGTCATTCTGACTAGTGCATCATCTTCACTCGTCATCCGCGTGGAATCATCGAAGGCACGCAAAACGTGGCAGATGTCCTTCATAGAGGCCCACTCAGTGGTGGTGAAGTGTGAACGGCGCGCAGTGCGACTTGTTTGAGCCTGATGCAGCTGGTACTCCATGACTGCTGCCTGCTACTCACACAACTGCTCCAACATATGTAACGTTGAATTCCACCTGGTGGGTAGGTCACATATGATGTGATGTTCCGGAAGGCGGAATCGGCGCTGCAGAGCTGCAATGCGCGATCTTGCCATGCTGGAACGTCGCAAGTGAGCGCACTCTATGCGGACCTTGTGCAGCAGTGCATCAAGATCCGGATAGTCCCTCAAAAAACTCTGCACGACCAAGTTGAGCACATGTGCCAGACATGGAATGTGAGTGAGGTTGCCTAGGCCCAGAGCTGCCACCAGATTTCGGCCATTGTCACACACTACCAAGCCTGGCTGGAGATTCGCTGGCACAAACCACACGTCGCTCTCCTGCTTGATGGCTTTCCAGAGCTCTTGCACTGTGTGGCTTCGATTCCCCAAAGAAATTAATTTCAGTACGGCCTGTTGACGTTTGGCCACGGCTGTGCTCATATCGGTCATAACAGGTAAGCGCTCAAGGGTCCATGTGGAGGTAGACCGTGACGGCTCCTGCAGCGCTGATTCAGATGAACTGGAGTATGAGTTGGAGTCAATGTGTACAGACTGGATTCCTGCAATCCTTGGAGTTGGCAGAACACGTACAGCGCCACTCTCAAGATCTGTACCCGGCTCCACAACATTTACCCAATGGGCAGTGAGGGAAAGATATCGTCCCTGTCCATGGTTACTGGTTCACGCATCGGTGGTCAGGTGGACCATGCTACTGATGGCGTTTAGTAGCGCATGCTTAATTTTTCCCTCCTCATGCTTTTGCAGGGCAGGGACGGCTTGCCTGCTGAAATAAAAGTGGCTGGGCACGTTGTATTGTGGGACTGCCAATGCCATGAAGTTACGGAAGGTGTCAGTCTCCACCAGCCTGAATGAGAGCATTTCAAGGGACAGTAGTTTTGCAATGCCAGCATTCAGAGCCTGTGCTCGGGGATGGTTTGCCGAGTATTGCTGCCTTTTCTCCCATGCCTGTGCTACCGATGGCTGTAGAGTGGCCTGGGAGTGTGAGGATGACAGGGAACATGGTGCTGTGGGTGTAATTACACTTGGTCTCTACAACAGTGCCAGAGGTTCTTCCATGGCAATCCTGTGAGGATGCCGAACCAGCTGTGTGTGAGCTGGAGGAAGAGGCTACAACACGAGCTGAGGAGGTGGTAGGTGGTGCTGTAGGTTGGCCTACGTCTTCAGTGTGTCTTTGTAACTCCACCATGTGCTTGGTCCGCACATGTTTCCACATATTTGTGGTATTGAGGTTGCTGACACTTTTCCCTCTTTTGACTTTCTGATTACACAGCTTGCATTTGTCAAAGCAAATGTCATCTGCAACTGTGTCAAAAAAGGACCACGCACTGCAAGTTCTGGCAGCACCCGTTTTGGGTTATGCTCCTAATGGGTGCCGAAGTGGAGGCTACAGGCAACCAAGTCTGCCCCCTCCCTCTCCCTCCTGTCTTGGCCGTTCAGGGAATCTCTTCTTCAGAGCTGCTCCCACCACCTTCCTGTTCCTCACGCCATGATGGGTCAAGGACCTCATCATCTACACTACCCTCTTCAAACACCTGCTTCTCCTGGATAGTCTCACCAGCACAGTACGCACCAGAAAGTGGCACCTGAGACTCATCATCAGATGCGTACTGAGGTGTGCTGACCATAGGCACTGGCCCACCCGCCTCTTCAGATTCAGAGAAACAAAGCTGTTGCGCATCACTGCATACTCCCTCTTCATCACAATCTAGAATGCTGCTTGGCTGGCCCCCTCTTCCAAGCCAAAAGATTCAGAGAACAGAAGTAGAGATGGCTCCTGTCCAGGGCTCTCTGACTGCCTGGGCAATTTGGCAGGTGGTGAAGAGACAGATGGTTGCTCTTCAGTGCTCTGGACCTGAGAGGAGGTGGAAGTAATTGACGTCGATGCGTTAGCTGCCATCCATCCGACAATGGCTTCAGTTTGTTCCTCCCGCAGCAGTGGGGTACGGCGAGCTCCTACAAAGCTGTGCATAAAGGACTGTTTCCTGTTAAAACTGGGGGATGCTGAGTCACTGGTGCCCGCAGCAAGCACAGAATCCCCACATCCTCTCCCTGCTGAAACTCCACGCCCACGACCACGTGCCTTACTCCCTCCCTTCTTCATCTTGGTAGACTGATAAAGATAGGCAGAAAAGTTCTAAGGGCTTAGTGTGCTTATTCCTGAACAGCTGATAACAGGTATAAGAAACACTAATTTTATAAAGTGTGGACTACACTTTAATATGAGCTAATGTGGCCTACACAACTGTAAAGTGGAGTGTTTGGTGAACTTTATTTATGTGGTTTTTTTTTTCAAAAAAACAAAAAGGATGTGACCAAAGATGTAGAAGCGATAGTATCACAATCTTTTTGGAGCTATTACAATGCAGGAAGGTAACCTACAATGCAATAGATGAGGCTCCAAAAAATAGGCTAATACTAATCTGGCTGGGGCTGCAGGGCACAAGCCAGCAGAAAGGCTCCTCTATCTGCTCCTATATAGTGTTTGCAACCAGTCTAGCTGGATACGGATGGAAGCACACTAATAGGAGAAATTCAGGAAAAATAAGCAGCACTACAGGAAAAAAGGACAATGTATGAGGCAGTGACGCTTGCTGAGCGGACTACAACCAGAGGTGTCTGCAGACCACACTACAGCGTGAGCTGCACTCACACACAGAGACCTCACAGACAGCCGTGAACAGTGCAGAGAACTGTGCACTAGCACTGAAAGGCTGCAGAAAGGCTCCGCTATCTACTCCTATATAGTGTTTGCAACCAATGTAGATGGATACGGATGGAAGCACACTAATATGAGTAATCAGGAAAAATGAGCAGCAATAAAAAGTAAAAAAAAATATGTATGAGGCAGTGACGCACGGTGAGCGAACTACAACCAGAGGTGGCTGCAGAACACACTACAGCGTGAGCTGCACTTACACACACAGACCTTGCAGACAGCTGTGAACAGCGCTGCAAGGCAAAAGAAATCTTCACATAGCGGTTGCTAAAGTAGCCTGGGTAAAGCACAATATAGCAAATCGCTATCTCTAACTGTCCCTCAGAGTCAGAAAAGCAGCGTCCTGTCCCTAACTGAATTCACAGCAGAGTGAACCCAAAATGGTGGCGGCGGCTTTTATAGTGCATCATGACATCATTTCAGCAGCCAAACACAGCCATGCCATTAGTTAACATGCCTACATGCCTAACAGGATGTGCCCACACTTCTTAGGATTCCTCATTGGCTGAATCAAATCAAACTGGCTCATAGCATTATGGGAACTTCCAATTCCGGTATTCGATATGCAAAAAGTATCTGAACTCAGTATCGGAATTCCGATACCACGAATATCGGCCGATACCCGATATTTGCAGTATCTGAATGCTCAACACTAGTCCCTACGTATTTAATGTAAATGCCTCTCTTAGGCTGAAGTCTAAATTCCTGGGTGAATGTGGATACCTCTCTCAGTAAAACCTGTATTTATGGGTAGGTAGGATCCTGCTGTAATTAACACCACCACATGTTGAAGGGCGGAGTCCTCGGTCACAGAGCTAACAGAAAAAACTGACTGGCACATCCAAACTAGCGTGAATAGGTGCATACTAGGAGCAGCCACCTCACATTAGATACGTAGGGACTCATCAGTTTTGAGACCACTTTGATGTTGGTTGATGGGCTTGCATGAATTGACCAAATTCTAATTTTTTCCTAGTATTCAGAAGCAGTATTGCTATTCATATTTCATATACACTATCGTTCAAAAGTTTAGTCACTTAGAAATGTCCTTATTTTTGAAAGAAAAGCACAGTTTTTTCCAATGAAGCTAAAATTAAATAATTCAGAAACACACTCTATACATTGTTAAAGTGGGAAATGGCTATTCTAGCTGCAAATGTCTGGTTTGTAATGCTATATCTTCATAGGTGTATACAGACCCATTTCCAACAACAATCACTCCTGTCATGCCCGTCATGTCTGTTATGCTGCTTGACCCCTGGAGCAGTGTGCATGCGCAACTCATCTCATGGCTGCCTGCTGTTGCTGGTGCGCACTCGTGCTCTACCTCATGGCTATACGCCATTGCTTGTGCGCACATGTGCTTCATCTCATGGCTGTGCGCCATTGCTAGTGTGCACGGGTACCTCACCATGGCTGCATGTCGTTGCTGTGTGCATGTGTGCTTTACCTGTTGGCTGCATGCCGTTGCTGTGTGCGCGCCCGTCTCTACTCTGCCTGATGTGATCCTCTCTATGGTCCAGGAGGACCTGATCCAGCAATCCTCTCTATGGTCCTGGAGGACCCGACCATATGATCCTCTCTATGGTCCAGGAGGACCTCATCCAGCAATCCTCTCTATGCTTCTAGAGGACCTGACCTAGAAGTCCTCTCTATGATCCTGGAAGACCCGATCCGGAAGTCCTTCCCATGGTCCTGACCCGGAAGTCCAGGTGCTAAGGCCCTATATCAGACCGCCCCTTCCTATGGTCGAGGCCTGAGTATCGTGTTGCTTCTCTGCTAGGCTGTTTGGTCTGCTCGGTTGCTCCCTGTGTTTTGTGCCCCTGCACTCTGCCCTGTTGTGCTTCTTCGCACACGCTCTGTGCTTGTACTTCGTTTGGTGTCCTGTGTTTGTCCTTGTCCTGTACTTCGTCTGGTGTCTTGTCTTCGTCTGGTGTCCTGTACCTGGTCCTGTATCTAGCCTTGTGTGCCTTCTCTGTGCTCTGTCTTATTGTGCTCCTTTAGCGCAAGCTCCACTTCCTTCCTTTGCTCTGCCCTATTGTGTTCTCTTGCACAAGCCTGTTTCCATACTGTGCCTCGCTGTGCGGTCTGTATGCGCTTTGGTCATGTACTCTGCTTTAAGTCTTATCTTTGCATTCTGCCTTCCCATACTCCTTTAGTATAAGCCCTGTCTTGTACTCTGTGCTTTGCCATATACCCGGCTCTGTGCTCTGGCATACGCACCGCTTTTCCCTTGTACCCGGCTCTGTGCCTCAACATACGTTATACTACCTGTTTGTACTCTGCTCTATGTCTATGACCCAGCTCTGGGCTCTAGCATACGCTCTGCTTCTCTTTCTTGTACCCGGCTCTGTGCTTCAGCCTATGTTCCGCTCCTTGTTCTGTACTTTGCTTTGCCTTGTTTCTTTGTGTGCCCTTTACATGCGCCTGGCCTTCCCTCGCCCGCCTGTTTGTGCCTCAGCCATGCCCGACTTAGCCGTGCCCACCAGCTTGTGCCTCAGCCGTGCTCGTCGGCCAGTGACTTAGCTGTATCCGCCTATTGTTCCTCAGTCGTGCTCGCCTCAGTCTTGCCTGCCTGTCTGAGCCTCAGCCTGACCAGCTAGCCAGTGCCCCAGCTATGCTCTCTGTGCTTCCTTGCACTCATGCTGTCCCTGCACTGTGCATTGCGTGCCCTCTTGGCACACGAAGGCCCTAGCCTGCCCTTTGGCATACCTCCCCGTGCCTTCTAAAGCACACGTAGGTCCCGCCATGAACTCTGCAAAACAGAAGCCGCGGAGACACCATCACATGTTTTCCAACGCAAGCAATGACCAGCCAGGTCTTTCCCCGGGAAGGAACAACCACGGGAAGGGCAGTCTCCAATGAAGGAAACCACCTATGCCAAAACATGGTATCCATCCACAGACAGCTGTTTCGGGGTATTGCCCCTCATCAGTGTGGAGTAGGAAACTGGCTGGTAGGAGCAATGCCTAGTAAAAGACTGTGAAAAATGAGGATGAATGAACTCATGGAGATCAACATCCAACACTGCGGAGACACCATCACATGTTTCTCAACGCAGTGATTCTAGAGCACTGCCCCCATCCCTTATGGGAAATATGCAAAACATGCAAAACAGAAGCCGCAGAGACACCATCACATATTTCTCAATGCAAGCAATGACCAGCCAGGTCTTTCCCCGGGAAGGAACAACCACGGGAAGGGCAGTCTCCAATGAAGGAAACCACCTATGTCAAAACATGGTATCCATCCACAGACAGCTGTTTCGTGGTATTGCCCCTCATCAGTGTGGAGTAGGAAACTGGCTGGTAGGACCTTTGGCATAAGTGGTTTCCTTCATTGGAGACTGCCCTTCCCGTGGTTGTTCCTTCCCGGGGAAAGACCTGGCTGGTCATTGCTTGCGTTGAGAAACGTGATGGTGTCTCTGCAGCTTCTGTTTTGCATGTTTTGCATATTTCCCATAATGGATGGGGCAGTACTCTAGAATCACTGCGTTGAGAAACATGTGATGGTGTCTCTGCAGTGTTGGATGTTGATCTCCATGAGTTCATTCATCCTCATTTTTCACAGTCTTTTACTAGGCATTGCTCCTACCAGCCAGTTTCCTACTAGGTGGGTGGGTGCCACGACCCAGAGGGTCCACTCTTGAAATCGACTCAGCACAAGCAGATTCTGTCACAACTTGAGTGTTCTTATGGTACTTTGCTAACTGTGTAAGAAGGCTAATGGATGGTTAGAATACCCTTGAAAATTCTTGTGCAAGTATGTTAGCACAGCTGAATACAATTTGGCTGATCAGAGAATCTATAAACCTGACCTTCCTTTTAGCTGAGAATCTGGAGCATTACATTTGTTGGTTCCTTTAAACTCTCAAAATGGCCAGAAAAAAAAAAGAACTTTCATGTGAAACTCAACAATCTATTCTTGCTCTTAGAAATGAAGGCTATTCCATGTGAGAAATTGCCAAGAAACTGAAGATTTCCTACAACAGTGTGTACTACTCCCTTCAGAGGAGAGCACAAACAGGCTCTAACCAGAGTAGAAAGAGAAGTGGGAGGCCCCGATGCACAACTGAGCAACAAGACAAGTACATTAGAGTCTGTAGTTTGAGAAAGCAATGCCTCACAGGTCCTCAATTGGCAGCTTCAATAAATAGTATACTCAAAACGCCAGTGTCAACATGTACAGTGAAGAGGCGACTCTGGGATGCAGGCCTTCAGGGCAGAGTGGCAAAGAAAAAGCCATATCTGAGACTGTCTAATAAAAGGAAAAGATTAGTATGGGCAAAAGAACTCAGACATTGGACAGAGGAATATTGGAAAAAAGTGTTATGGACAGACGAATCCAAGTTTGAGGTGTTTGGATCACACAGATGAACATTTGTGAGATGCAGAACAACTGAAACGATGCTGGGAGAGTGCCTGACGTCATCTGTCAAGCATGGTAGAGGTAATGTGATGGTCTGGAGTTGCTTTGGTGTTGGTAAAGTGTGAGATTTTTAAAAGGAATTTTGAATAAGGAAGGCTATCACTCCATTTTGCAACGCCATACCATACCCTGTGGACAGCGCTTGATTGGAGCCAATTGCATCCTACAACAGGACAGTGACCCAAAGCACACCTCCAAATTATGCAAGAACTATTTAGGGAAGAAGCAGGCAGCTGGTATTCTATCTGTAATGGAGTGGCCAGCGCAGTCACCACATCTTCTGGAAGCATGAGGTGAAATTTCTCCAGATTACCTCAGCAAATTAACTGCTAGAATGCCAAAGGTCTGCAATGCTGTAATTGCTGCAAAGGGAGCATTCTTTGATGAAAGCAAAGTTTGAAGGAGAAAATTATTATTTCAAATAAAAATCTATTTTTCGAACCTTGTCAATGTCTGGACTAGATTTTAAATTCATTTGGCAACTCATTTGATTAATAAAAGTACGAGTTTTCATGGAAAACACAAATTTGTCTGGGTGACCCCAAACTTTTCTGTGGTAGTGTATTTCACATTAACATGCTTTAACATGATAGAGTGTAACTTTTTTTGTATATACACGGAACACATAGTTCTACCTTCAAGCATTTTACCCAGTGGGAGGAGTTGGAAAGATTATTTATAGTTTTGTAGAGAAAGATGCTATATAAATGATATGTAACAAAATGAAATTAATGCTGATTCTGGCCTTACGAGTCTAGTAGGCATTCCTACTCAGTGATTGGTAGAACTCCTAGTGTGTTTGTGCATATGGAGAAGACTGTCAGTTAGTGAGTGTGACCGTGACCTTCTAAGCTCAGAGTGAGTAGGGATTTTAATGAATGAAATAGAAAGTGTCCTAAATGTTTTTCTGCAAAATTGTATTTCTTTTCCATTCCAATAATTTTTATTGAACATTTAAATACAAATAAGAAAGGAGGGGAGGGGGGAAGGGTAATAACAAGGAGAGGACCACAAGGTCCGAACAACTCTATATAGTGTCTACATTAATAATAATAATCTTTATTTTTATATAGCTCTAACATATTCCGCAGCGCTTTACAGTTTGCACACATTTTCATCACTGTCCCCGATGGGGCTCACAATCTACATTCCCTATTCCACACTTTGGAGTGTGGGAGGAAACCCACGCAAACACGGGGAGAACATACAAACTCCTTGCAGATGTTGTCCTTGTTGGGATTCGAACCCAGGACCACTGAGCCACCGTGCCATACAATCATACAAACATGTAATCAGATGGTTTGAAATCAGTTTGGTGTACATTAATAAGTTAGTTCGGTGCATTGGATAAGTTTCCAGCCACTTCGCCCATTGATAGAAGACATAAATATAGTTTAAAGGGGTTTTCCACTTTTTGAAGAGTGGTCCCCAAACGATCCAATCCTAGTAAAATCTATAGTAATAATGAAATTTGGCACTCAAAAGGACTGAAGGTGTTAAGAGGTATGTCTACCCTGGGGTATGGTGGCTGAAAGTGCTTCCTGAGTGTAGTTATCGGCCACCATACCCCAGCGCAGACATACCTCTTACCACCTTCTGTCCGTTTAAAGTGTCGTCCCCTATGATTATTGACTACTCATCTTCCACTTTAACAACACAGCGCTTATCTGATGAAGGTCCATGCGGACCGGAACGTTATCCACTAGGTGTTGATCCATGGACTGTAAATAAATTCACCTTGTTGTACAACATATCCTGTTGAGTGCTGAGTTTCATTACTACTACTGGTACAGATTGGGACTCTACTCAGGCACCTAATCTATCCACTCTAGAGTGCCGTTTTTGATAGTAAAATCTATTTCAGCAGAGCAGTTGAGCTCTGTGATTGACTGCAGTAGTGACGTGCATCATCATTGCAGTCAAAGCACAGAGAAAGAGAAGTGACGGAAAGCCAGCAATGTATCGTTTGGAGACCAATTCACTTTTCTAAAAGTAGAAAACCACTTTCATTTTTACTCCAGCAATGCTGATCCAGAGGAATGCAGGGAGCCAAGCATGTTTTCCTGTAGCTTTGATGCCAGTAAATAAAAATAACAGGAAAGCTGCAGAAAACCCATCCTTGGCTTCCTGACCTGCACCTTCTCTATGATGCAGGTGGTGTGGCGATGTCATCAATCCACCTGTGTCATGCAGCAGTGCCTAGGAGAGGTCAATGCTGATCAGATGAGCGGCACTGTACGGGACATTAATATTTAGAGGTTTTCTATGCTTTTCTTTTTTTGTTACAAAGAGAGCATAGTGATGGTAGTAGGGAAGGGATCCCAATGGGGAGGACAGAACCACAGAGGAGAGAGCAGTGAGGACAACACAGTGGACTAAACACAAGGGGTGGAAAACACGGCAGAGATATCACAATAGGGGAGAAGACAGTGGGGGGGGGGTTCACAGTTGGGAAGACAGCACAATATGCAGAAATCACAATGGGAAGAACAGCACAATCAAGGTAGCGAACTTTGAAGGTGGAGGACATGGTGGGGAGATCATAAAGAGGGAGAGCTCAGTGGAGGCAGTACACTGAGACCACGAGGAGAAAGAAAATAAATGGAGAGAGCGTTGTGGATAGGATCACAGTTTAGAGGAGAGCACAGTAAAGAGGATGGGGGATAGCAGGGTGAAGTTAGGAAGAACACCCAAGATAGTGATTGCTAGTGACTTGGGGAAAGAACACAGATGAATGTGACTTTTACTGAGTTTGAGGGGAAAGAGGACATAAGATATTGGGTACTGAATTTGGGTATAGAGAGGCACATTGGCTGTTTTTATAATTTTATTTAGTGGGTTTATTAATACATACAGTGCCTTGAAAAAGTATTCATATCCCCTGAATTGTGCCACAATTTGTCATGTTACACCCAAAACCTTATGTGTTTCATTGTGATTTTATTTGATATACTAACACACAGTAACAAGTATTTGTAAAGTGTAAAATAAATGATTCATGGTTTTCTAAATATTTTAAAAATGCAAATGTTAAAATTGTGACATGTATTTGTATTGAGCTCCCTCCTAGTCAACACTTGTAGAACCACCTTTTGTGCAATTAGAATTGTTATAATTGTTGCCGCAAGTGGGGGATGATTTGAACTATTATTTCTTATTTTAATTTTTAAAAACATTTCTTTTTTTACATGCTTCAATAGTCTCCCTGGGAGACTAGAAGCAGCAGTTGTCTGATCGGCTTTGCTTCATACATGATCAGATCACCTGTATGTAGCAGAAATGCTCACTTTCTATGAGCGCCGAACACCGAGCGGCGCAAATAGCAATCCAGCTATGGCAACCATAGAGGTCTGCTGGAGACCTCTGGTTGTCATGCCAACCAATCGGTGACCCGCGATCACGTGATGGGGTCACCGATGGGTGGAATTTCAGGCACGCTTCTGGAAAGCATGAGTTAAATACTGCTGTCAGAGATTGACAGTGGCATTTAACTAGTTAACAGCCGCAGGTGGATTGCAATTCCACCCGTGGCTGTTAGAGGCACAAGTCAGGTGTTCAAAACAGCTGACACGTGCTGGGAAAGATGTGGGCTCATCGCTGGAGCCCACATCAAAGGGAGGGAAAACGACGTGGTCGTACTATTACGCCAAAAGTCGGAAAGGGGTTAACATGTTTTCCTCCAGGTCTTCTCCATCCATCTTCCTATCAACACTGTCCAGCTTCCCTAACCCTGCTGAAGAATCCCTACAGCATGATGCTGCCATTATCATGTTTGATGGTGTGGAGGTTTTTTCAGTGTTTTGCATTTAGCCCAAAAAGTTCTACATTGGTCTCATCTGAGCAGAGCACCTTATTCCACATGCTATATCTGTCCCCTATATGGCTTTTTGCAAACTACAAATGTGTTTTTGCATATGACATACAATCCCAAATAAAATATATTTAGGTTTATAGTGTAACACTGGAAAATGTACTTTATACGCAGAGACACTCAATGGGCCTTATTTTTTATTCAGGAGGCAAATATATTTTTATTTATATATGTCCAGCACTGTACAAAAGTTTTAGGTCAAGTAGATGTGGAAAAAAATGTTGCAAAGTAAAGATGATTCTAAAATATATCTAAGTGATTGATTTTTATCAATTGACAAGCTGCAAAGTGTATGAACAAAAGCGATTATAGACAGGTATACGAATAACCAATCAGACTAAAAAGGTGATAATGATCATCATTTCCATAGGTAGGTTGAAATAAAGTCATTAGCTGAAAGAGAAACAGTTGTTTAGGAAGTTTTCAACTTTAAAACTGGGTGATGAAAAGCAAAACACTGCTACAAAGGTGAGTTTGCGGAAGACAGTCTCATGTCACAGGTCAAACACCATTGCCAGAGTGAGTACAGCAACAAAACAAAAGGTAGTTGCAAGAAGATGGACCGGACCAGGGCTACCTCTCTTGTGCCGGTTTCAGAATTGTCGGGGCTGTCACTATTGTTGCCCGGGGGAAAGCTTTCTGACCCGGATCGACCTTTGCATTATCAAGCAGGGGACGTGCCTTTAATAAAAGGGGCTGTGCGCGGGAAGGGAGAGAAGACTTGACGGGAAGACAGAGCGCGCAGCAGGGGAAGTTTGGTGCTCCATCCCTCGAGCATTGTGACAGCACAGGCCTGCGATGTAGATCCCCTATGTCCAGGGATACTGACTGTGGACAGCAATCTGCCATGTGTCAGTTGCCTCTCGTGACTGCGTGCGTGCCTCCTAGGAAAGATCAGGTGACTGTTAGAACTGTGTAAAGGGCCTGTCACACTAAGCGATATCGCTAGCAATATCGCTATAACGTCACAGGTTTTTGTGACGTTATAGCGATATTGCTAGCGATATCGCTATGTCTGATACTTACCTCCGACCGCTCCACCGCTGGTTATCGCTGATCGCGCGAGAACATCCTGGAGGGTTTCTCATCGTCAGCTTCCTGCTGGGCTTCCTGTGGAGAGACGAGTGTGGACGCGGGCAGGAGGATGTCTGGATCGCCTAGTGTGACAGGTAAGTAACGACCCCGTCCTCTGTGATGTCGCTGGTGAGATCTGCCTGTGTGGCAGCTCACTAGCGACCACTTAGCGATGCACCAGCGATCCTGACCGTGTCATATCGCTGGTCGGGATCGCTGGTGCATTGCTAAGTGTGACAGTACCTTAATTCTTCACCCGCTTGTTACGGCTGAGCTGAGTCACACTCCGGCAGTAACAGACTGCTCTGCATCCCGTACGACGAACCGTGGATCAAGGACCCTGCTCAGGACAACGAGGATTCACCGTGACCACCAGGAACCAGACCCCCCAGCTTTTTCAGGACGACACATAGTTACATAGTTTTGAAGGCTGAAGGAAGACCTTATGTCCATCTAGTTCAGCCTATTTTTAGTGCAGCTGTTTTGCATTGTTGATCCTGGGGAAGGCAAAAAAACCCCACAGAGTAGCAGCCAGTTTTCTCCATAGGGAAAAAAGTTCCTTCCCCAAAGCTGGGTCAACCATCTACCTATAATATTCTGTTACTCACAAGAAAAGCATCCATTCCTTTCTTAAATTCATTCAGTGAGTTGGCCATCACCACTTCTTCAGGAAGAGAATTCCAGAGTCTCACTGCTCTTACCGTGAAGAACCCTCTTCTATGCTGGTGCAGAAATTGTCTTTCCTCCAAACGAAGAGAATGCCCCCTTGTTCTTGTAACAGTCCTTGGTACAAACAGTTCATTGGAGAGATCTCTGTATTGCCCTCTGATATACTTGTACATATATATTAGGTCTCCCCTAAGTCTTCTCTTTTCTAGAGTAAATAGACCTAATTTTGATAACCTTTCTGGGTATTGTAGTGAACCAACTCCATTTATCATCTTAGTAGCCCGCCTTTGAACCCTTTCAAGTTCAGTAATGTCTTTCTTGAGCACCGGCGTCCAAAATTGCACACAATACTCCAAGTGTGGTCTGACGAGTGATTTGTACAGAGGGAGAATTAGGTTTTCATCTCGTGTCCCCAGACCTCTTCTAATGCATCCCATGACTCTATTTGCTTTGGTGGCAGCTGCCTGACACTGGGCACTCCAATTTAGCTTCTTATTGACTAAGATGCCTAAGTCTTTTTCCATGCCTGATTTCCCCAGCAGTTTCCCATTTAGTAAGTGATTGTAGCATCTGTTTCTCCTTCCCATGTGCATAACCTTACACTTATCTGTGTTAAACCTCATTTGCCATTTTTCAGCCCATTTCTCCAATTTACTCAAATCTGTCTGTAGTTGCAAACTGTCCTCCTTTGTGTTAACTACCTTACATAGTTTTGTATCATCTGCAAATACTGATATTTTACTGTGTAAGCCATCCACTAGATCATTAATAAATATATTAAATAGTAGGGGCCCAATACAGAACCCTGTGGTACCCCACTAGTAACCCTGGCCCAATCTGAGTATGCACCATTAATAACCACTCTGCTTTCTATCACTAAGCCAGCTACCTACCCATCTACACACATTTTCCCCTAGCCCAAGCTTTCTCATCTTACTTACCAATCTTTTATGTGGGACAGTGTCAAATGCTTTAGAGAAGTCGAGATAAATGACATCCAATGATTCTCCTTGGTCCATTTGAGAGCTTACATCCTCATAGAAGCTGATCAGGTTAGTTTGACAGGAGCGATCCTTCTTAAATCCATGTTGATGTGGAGTTAAACATTTCTTAACATTGAGATATTCCATAATGGTATCCCTTAGAAACCCTTCAAAAATTTTACCCACAACAGATGTTAAGCTTACCGGCCTATAGTTTCCAGGTTCCCTTTTACACCCCTTTTTGAATATTGGTACCACATTTGCTTGCCGCCAATCTACAGTATAGAAACAGGGTCTGTTCCTTTTGAGTCTTTAAATATAAGGAATAGAGGCCTGTCTATCACATTACTTAACTCCCTTAATACCCGAGGGTGAATGCCATCAGGGCCTGGTGATTTGTCAATTTTAATCTTACTAAGGCGGTTCTGCACTTCTTCCTGGGTTAGGCAGGTAATACTTAATGGGGAGTTTACATTATCACTCTGCATTTCCCCTGGCAAATCCTTTTCCTGTGTGAACACTGTTGAGAAAAAAGTATTTAAAACATTTGCTTTTCCCAAATCGCTCTCTATGATTTCATTGTTCTTTAAAGGGCTGACACCATCAATTTTAATCATTTTACTGTTTATATAATTAAAGAATAGGTTTGGGGTTTGTTTTACTTTCCTTAGCAATGAGTCTCTTAGTTTCCACTTTTGCTAATGTATTTGTTTTTTTTACACATTTTATTTTTTCTCTATAACTTTTTAATGCTTCTTCATTGCCTTCTTGTTTTAGCTTCTTAAATGCCTTGTTCTTGTTATTTATTGCCCTTTTTACATCCTTATTTAGCCACATTGGTGTTCTCCTGTTCCTAGCCCTTTTATTTCTGTACGGTATGGCTAGCTCGCAGTGGGTGTATAAAACTGATTTAAATATTTCCCATTTATTTTCTGTGCTCCTATTTTTGAGGACATTGTCCCAATCAATTCGGCGAAGGTCCTCTCTAAGCTGATCAAACTTTGCTTTCCTGAAATTCAGCTTTTTCGTAACCCCCTTCCAGGGCACCTTACCGAAGGACAAGTGGAATTGTATTATATTGTGGTCACTGTTCCCTAGGTGCCCATCGACTCGTACTTCTGTTATTCTATCTGGTAGACAGACTCCACCACCTTTCCTTTTTTTACGGTCCCTCCTAAACAAATCATATCATTGCAAGTTAGCCGCCCAGTCATAGCTGTCATCTAACCATGTCTCAGTTATTCCTACTATGTCGTATTTTTCCTCATACATTACCAACTCCACCAGGGACATCACTCGCCACTAGTGTAGGCGCCATCGTTGGAACCTACAGCTCTGCAGCCAGGAAGCTGGTGGACTGATAAGTTTACCCTTTCATGAACAGTTGCTTTACTTCATACTACCACACAGTGCCAATATCCCCTCCCTACCCACCCTGCTTAACCCATTATCTCCCTGCGTGGAGTATACCACTGTTAATAAATCTGTTGGCTCTTGCTCTGCCTCTTGCCCGTCACTGCATACAGCAACTTGTTCACATAGTTACACTAGATTAGTGAGATTTTAAAGAAGATTTTAATATGTGCTGATCAAGCTTTTTTGAAGAAGCATCAAGAAATGGCCAACTTGGGGCTGTAGATGCCAAGGCATAGATGTGATTGTTCAAGGAAGCTTAGTGCAGCAGATGCAAGTCACATAATGCTTACTTTTCTTTGAAAGCAGATGTTCAGCAGATTCATCAACTAAGAAATGATAGCAACTAGAACCTAGCTACATTTCATTTATATTTCAGTAAATGAAGTTGAGTACTTAAGGGTTAATGATGTCATCAATGTTGAAAAATACTGAGAAATGCTAGCAGATATTTATTCATTATGCAATATCATCAGGGAGGTCTCTGATTGGTTTCAAATGTATTCTGCAGCAGGATAATGGCTGCAAACATACAGCCAATTAAATTAAGAAGTGTCTTCAGTGTAAAGAAGAAAAAAGGAATCCTACAAGTGATGATATGGCCCCCACAAATCCCTTATATCAACATCGAGTCTGTCTAGGATTACATGGAGAAACAGAAGGATTTGCGTACATCCACGGAAGATCTGTGGTTAGTACTCGAAGATGTTTCGAATAAAATAACTTGCGTTTTAGCAAAAAATATGTGCAAGTGTACTTAGAAGTATCAATGTTGTTTTGAAGGCAATAAAACTGACACTAACCCTCGATTATCTCTCTCAAGATTTCCAGGAGGAAGAAATCTGAGTCCTGAGAATCCCCCACTGCTGCTGTGCGCAGAAGAAATGCAGGTAACTCATAACCTGTTTCAGAACAACAATTCAAGCTTGGTCTCAACGTGTGGTGCAGCAATGGCTCTGTACCCTCCAGAACTGTAAAAAACACAGGCCCGTATATCCCTGACCAAAAGTGAGGAGGGGAGTGGAGCTGGCATGGTTTCTCTGATGCCTCAGGGGCCTTTTTTTTCTCCGGCATCAGTACTTTGGTTTGGCGTGGAGAAGGGTGAGTCTAACATGCTGCGCAGCCATGATGGTGCTGATTATTCCCCTAATATCTTTGGAACTTTGACACAAACAGATTTACAAAGTTTCCATGTCCTGTTTAAAGCTTTACCCACCAGGCAAGATATGGACATTTTAATTGCTAGAGTGGAAGCTGCTAAAGAACAGGCAATTAGTTATTAGAAGATAACTAGAATCCTTATCTACAAAAACTCTGTCTATTGAGGAGATCTCAATCTCCTTGTCCGAGGAGCACCAGGCCGAGAAGGCTTTCCCTTGCATTATTATAAATATGTATATTATGTCTTCATTGAATGGCATGTCCAGCATCTCCTTCCTCCTGTGAGTCCCTTAGGGTTCGTATCTCAGTAATTCATAAACCTCAGAAAGATCCCTCACAATGCTCCAGTTACTGACCTACCTCCCTCTTAAATGTTGACATAAAACTATTTTCAAAGATACTTGCCACCAGACTATTCCCTTTGTTGCTGAATTCCATTCACCCAGACCAAGCTGATTTTATGATGGGTCGTGAGGCACGAGATAACACATCTAAATATATCAACCTTATATATAAAGCTAAATCATCTAATATGTCCTTAATGATCCTATCCATAGATGCTGAGAAAGACTTTGATAGGGTCAGTTGGGTATTTCTCAAGAAGATATATTACATAGTGTCCTCTCTTTTTTTGTATAGTGTCGTCACTTATTACATATTATCTACTCTTGGAATGTTTAATCCTGTCCTTTATTACATAGCAAAGTCTATTATTATATTATGTATAATTCTGGGTTTTAGTAAATCGTGGTTATTTTATGTATAGTGCACATATTACATAGTGTCGTCTCTAATAATGTATAACTCTGTCTCCTCTTACAAAGTGGCTATCTAATCTTATGTAGAAATGGACAAAATTGTTGTAGCCAAAAAACCCACAATGATCACAGAAATGCATTGAAACTGTCAAAAGTAATTTTCAATTTAATTTTACTGAAAATCAAGTAATGAAAGTCAGACATTGCTTTTGACATGTGATTCAACAGAAACATTTTTAAGTGCAAACTAATAAAAATGACCTGGACAAAAAATGATGGTATCCTTAATGTAATATTTTTTTGTACAACTTTTTGAGTTAATCATACCAAAAAAGGATTTCTGGAACTGTCAATTAGAGCACAGGTATTCTGGCCAATTCCTCATGAATAAGCTGTTACAGATGTCTTAAGTTTGAAGGGTGCCTTATTCAGACTATATGTTTTGGCTCCTTCCACAGATGTTCATTAGGATTTAGATCAGGGCTCATTGAAGAATAATCCAATGCTTTGCTCTCAGCCTTTCTTGGATATTTTTACCTGTGTGTTTTTGGTCATTAACCTGTTGAAAGACACATCACCTGCAACTCAGACCAAGCTTCCTGACAATGGGCAGCACATTTAAGTCCAGAGTGCCTTGATAATCTTTAGATTTAATTGTATTCTGCACAGATTCAAGACACCCTGTGGCAGATGCAGCAAAGCAGTCCCAAAACATAACCAGGTATCCTCCATGTTTCACAGTAGGTACAATGCTATTTTCTTTGTATACTGTTGTAAGGTGGCCAGGGTGGTAGTCATAGCGAGGGGCTGCTGTTCCAGCACACTCTGGCACTCTGCAAAGAAAAGATAATGTCCTGTCTGTTATGTGGTTTGTCTGTAGTGCACAACACTCACTTTTGAGACAGAGATCCCCTCAGGTCGCACAGTCCCAGTTCCAAATGTCACTGGAGCACCGGCCAGGGCAGTGGGGTACTCTGTACTGGGCCGCTTCTTAAAGGGGCAGTGTCACAACAGCGGTGACCCGGTCTGTGGCCCTGGGCGTCCAATAAAAGGGATGTATTTACAAGGGAATGAAAAATAAAGAGTTTTTGTAAAGAATTCGTGATGCCACCCGTGGTATCTGATCAATAGTAACCAGCGCTGCAGTTCACATCCGCTGGGACTGATGGTGATCCAGCAGAGGTGGTAAAGCTCTCCACAGGCAGAGCTGAGTCGCAGGGCAGATGGAAGATGTTGAGGGATAGATGGTGATGTAGTTTTGAGCAAGGGATGTAGCAGTGCTGAGAAGGTAACGCAGCAAGAATTCAAAGGACACAACAGAGTGCAGTTTCCTTTACCTTTTATGGAGCTTTGTAGGTACAGTCCAGGGTTCATGTTGCAATTGGTACAGGAGTTGGTCAGCCTGGAAGTGTGGCGACCCCTGAGGCTCAGTTGCCACAGAGGTACTGCACCTTCTCCTAAGGTGTGGTGCCCCACCATCCAGGTAAGTTGGAGGCTCCTGACCATGCTCCAACACTCGCACCCCACACAATAGAGTAGTTCAACAAAACCACATTGCGGCTCCTTGCTTAGAGAGAAGCAGAGCATCTTTGATGGTTCCCTGCTTGGAACACTAAACGTGCTGGGAGGTGGGTGGAGTTGAGAATACATAAAAGAGCGGGATGGTTTAGGATTACAGGTCAGTCAGTATGGGAGTCAGAGAGGAAGCCACTCGGAGAGGAGTGGGGATCCCTGGAAGAGGGATGGAGGAAGGAGTGCTGCAGCTGCCTCAGTAATCTGAGCCAGCTGGCACAGGAAAGGAAAGAAGGAGAAAAACATTGAACTGAAGCCTGAGCTTCCACAGGAGGGAAAGACAAGTACGGAATGTAGGAGTACAAGGGAACACAGAGGACATGGGTTAGAGGAAGAATCCTGCCTAGAAGTTCTAAGCGCAAGGCCGGGGCCCGGTCCCCGAGGTTGTATGGACACTAATGGTTCTGCAGCAGACACCGGTGGAGTAGTGGGCTGTAAATGCACTACTCCCATCTAAGACTTGGGGACACAACAGCAACTTGGATAGTGAGCCAGGACTCAGGAGTAGAGAGTCCCCAAAGCAGGCTACAGCTGTCTGCCGTACAAGTAGAGTTCTTGGGAACATCTGTCAGGAGGAACTCCAGTGTAACTCAGTACTAGGAGATCTTCACACTTAAAGGCGCTATAGAGGAGACGTTCAGAAAAGGCACATAAGTTGGCGGAGCATGGAAGGGAGCATTCCATCTTGCCTGTAGGTAGACAGAGTCTCTGACCCGGAGGACACGGCACAGAAGCGGGCATTGCAGACTGAGTAAAGCTTTGGAACTACATGCCCTGGTGTCCTCCATTCCTTCCTGCGTCCGTCCACCTGGCACTGCTACATCCCCTGCGTCGGACACTGCACCATCTAAGTGTCTCTTCACCTATCCTGCCCTGGGACAACAGCCCTGGCTGTGACGGGCTATAACATCATTGCTACACCACGCCATCTGTCCCAGAGGATCTGTCTGCAGCGTCGGCTTAACACCTCCCTTGCCGAACACCACAGGTGGCGTCACGAACTATTCCATTAACTACATTCCACCATTCACATCTTCCTTTTACTTGGGCGCACAGGGCTAGCAAGGAGACTTCACAACCCATCCGTGGCGGTCCGGGTCACCGCTGCTGTGACACATCCCACTGATACCGGCCCGGTATCGAGTACCCCACAGCCCTTTAGCATCCACGCAGCCTCGGACTCCGGCATCCGGTTTCCTGCGCTTGAGCTGGGGATGAGCTCTGCTTTAGCTCCAATCCCCTCAGCTCTTCTTCCCTGTCCATACTTCAACTCCCTAACTCCTTCATCCTCCTGACCAGAGAGAGCAGCCTCCCAGAAGTCGGGTTTAGAGCTTCCTCTGCTGGCCTGGAGCAGGAGCTGTGTTGTATGCTGGAACTATCTGATAAAGAGATACTTTCCTTGCTCCCAGGCATGACATCACTCTCCCTAGGAGGGAGGTAAGGCCACTGTGGCAACCGTACTCCTGGGGGCACCACATCACCACACACTGACTGACAGACTCCGAGTCCATTTTTTAACATACCAACTTTACTCAACAAGTTCAGTTCAGTGACAGATACTGCACAGTAATTCTCACTAGTCATAGTTCCTTCCAGATGCACTGTCCCTTGCCAGGAACTAATGCAGGGTATGACTTGACCCTGACACACCTTACACTGTCATGTCTCTGTTGTCGTGTGTCACACGACCAAGGGAGCCTTCCCTGTCCCTAATGCTAAGGACACCCTAGCTCTCCCTGTTCCCCAGATTACTTCTGATGGTGAAGATGCCAGGGTCACGTATCTTGCCTTTGCTCCTGATTCAGCCCTCAGTCTGTACCTTTCCTCAACAAGGAAAAGGGTAGTAGTAGTGTACTGTGATACACCAACCAGACTAACAAGGTAATACGAACATGGATAAGGGAAAATACCAATCATACAAATATACACACATAAACAGAAGTAAACACCGGGGAGTGGAGGATGTGGCCTAACCAAAGTAGAAGAAGAAAGGGAATTATCACACATTCAAAACCTAGCAACAGTCTCAAATAAATGCACCAAACGCCTTCTCCAATAACAACCGCTAAAAACCTCCAGCCATGAAGCAAAAGCTATATCTGTCAATTAGTGCTAGCCAGGGCCCAGTTTATAAAGGAGATGGGGTTAATATAGGAGATGGGAGTGGCTAACAGTGCACAGCTGAGAGCCTTAACCCAGGGACTCTCACCTGATTAGATTAACCCCTGCACTTCTAAAATAATTTTACACTGTTTAATATGAAGGTGAAGGGCTTCTAATCAGTGCAGGAGTAGGAGAAATCAGACACTGCGATCTGGCTCCTCTCGGTCACGGTAAACCTGTGACCTATGCTTCATTTTTGCATTTGAACATGGAATTGATGTGACTTGCCAAAATGCTCCAGTTATGTCTCGCCTGTGCTAAGGACATTCTTCCAAAGGCTTTGTACATTTTGGAAAATTCCAGTCTCACTCTTATAATTCGCTTTCTGCAGTAGTTTCCTCCTTGTTGGTCTACCACAGTAGACCATGAAGTCCATTTTGGCTAAGACAGCGACAGAAGTTGGGATCTGACACTGATGTAGCTTGATCTTGGAGTGTACCTCTAATCTCTTGAGATGTTGTTCTGGGCTATTTGGTTACTATTAGTGTATTCCGTCTATTCAATTTATTATGAATTTTCTTCTTGCAGCCACTTCCAGGGAGGTTAGCTACAATCTCATAGATCGTATACTTCTGAAGATATAAGCAACTATGGCAACAGGAACATCAAGCTGTTTGGAGATGGTCTTATAGCCTTTACCTTTAACATATTTGTTTAATTTTTTTTCTAATTTCCTGAGACAACAAGGATCACATACATGTGTGATGGCATCTCTCCAGGGTATTCCGACCAATAGCGTTTGAAAATTAATTAGCGTAGAATATGAGGCTTAAAAGTTAGCAATTTCACAGTTGTAATCAGTGCTGTGTTTTTCACTGACCCAATAATTTAAATGGGCAATTTTGATCCTTGACTTGGATCAAAAACAAATAGGTTTCTGTTTTTTTTTTGTGGTCAATCTGCAAAAATACATGGACATAAGAAAGGATCCAAAAGTATCAGGGTCCAAACGTATCATCGACCCGTGCTATTATCAGGGGGGGGGGATCTTGCAGCAAGTGTTGCATTTCTTGGCCCTAGGGAAAATGACGCTTTTCAATAATTCTGACTCTTGACATGTATACATCAGTCATGATGAAAACAGATTGCTACAAATTTTATCTCTGAAGCTCAATATTAGAGTTTGCTCCCTCCTCCTCTTGAAGTTGTATTGTACATTATTATAGTTATAGCCTCTACATGAGTGAAAGGTTTTAGCATTTCTGTATTCTCCACCATCTTATAGGTGATTATGAATGCAATACAATAATATTATAAATTATTATTGGAAGTTCTTATCATAGTACAGCACACTAAAGCCTTTTACAGGTAGCTGCATAGGACATAAAAGCAAAAAACTGGAGTTCAAGCAAAGGCTGTAACTATAGCAACCGACAGTAAGGATTTGAAAGCTATAAAGAGCATTTAGCATCGGGTCGCAGTTATTTGGTATGTCTGTCCAGTATTTCTATGTTCAGTTATAGCAAAAATGGACTTTTAATGCTCAAATGAACATTCGCCTTTGGGGGCTCTAATGTTATGGGAACCACAAATCTAAATTTCTTTTACACTAGAATATGTTACTATGTTAGAATTTGTCGTATGTTAATTATGGGGTTGAAATAATTTGAGAGGTTTGTGCAAATGTTAAGTCCTGCAGTACAAATTTGCATACATTGTGTTGGAGCTGCAGGCTTATACTAGTCTGTGTTGAGCAGACAGTAGATGACTCTGTGTGATGCCTTCTTCATGTAAGGGGTCGACCGGACCACGGGTACCTGCATGCCGGGTCCGGACCTGAAAGCGCTGCATCCCCTGTTTCCGGGGGGGGGGAGCTTGAGTGAGGTGGACATTCCCCTGCTGCCTGGGGAAAGCGATAGCGAGGGGCATACCTTCCTGCTGTCCGAGGGGGGCAGGGAGAGACGGAGGAACAGCGTGCGCAGCAGCGGGGGAATAACAGGAAAAAGCACGTGAAGCAGAGGAGTTTGGCGAGAACGCAGAGCAGTGCCTAGAGTGGTGGCGCGCTCTGCTTCCCCTTCCCCCACCACAGAGTACCGGCGCTGCAGCAGGGCCCCACAGTCTACAGAGGGACCGCTGCCAGGAGAGAAGCCGGGAGAGCCGCAGCAGTCCAGTGAGAAGGACTGTGGTGCTCAGGGAAGCCGGGTGTTCAGCAGCAGCCAGAGAGAGGAGTGCTGCGTCCTGGGAGCACTAGCATTACACAGGCCAGCGTCCGTGCAGCAGCCCCGCCATCAACAATGGGGACCAGAGAGAAGGAGTCATGCAGTGTGCCTGGCAACTACAGAGAGAAGGTGCAGTGTGCCGGTGACTACCAGAGATAAAGGCGCCACACGCTAAGTGTCCGTGAGTACTGCACATGTGCCACATAAGAGGGACCACATATGGTACTGACACTTGCGCCCTGACGTTGCCAGCAAATATTTACCAGACACTTGTGACCTGACTTTACCAGTGAATATAGTTGCAAAGCCACGTTGGGCTCATACAGGACTGTGGCCCCTACCCTTGTCAGCCACTGCAGTTTATGGACTAGGCCCAGTGGAAGGTACTGGAGACCGACCACTGCCGCCAGAAGACAGCATATTGTTGCCTACAGGACCGCGTTGGAAAAGACACCGCGCCAGCCGTTGTTGATGCTACTCACTTCGTGGACTTAGGAACCACTGACTTTCATCAGAACTGCCGTTATCTGAACCGTTGTCCTCCCACTGCCCCACTTTATCTTTTGAACTGTTTAATCTTCTGTTTAACCCTTTGCCTCCCTGCATGGAGTTTTCCCCTGTTAATAAATCTGTTAACCCTTGCTCTGCCTCCTGTCTGTCAATATATCCCGCGTACCTGCTCACATTCACAAGTCCGTTTTTTAAGGACCGAATGTATTCAATGGTGGTGTGCATGTCAGGTTTTTCACATGGACTGTGTGTCCTTTTGGAAAACCCACAGTTTTTTTGCGTGGCATGGACAAAATGCGTGCTACACACGTGCACACTGATGACACATGGATGACATCCATATGTCATCAGCGTGATACATACCGGTGTAAGGAGATGGACGATGGATGATTCAGCGGTAGGTGGCAATTGGCCTTGTTATGTTTGCAATCATTCCCTACCCACATGTGTTATGTTTACCACAATTTGTTCATATCTCTAGTAGTATATGCGTATTGCAATACCTCCGCCCCATGTAGTCTGAGTCCATTTTTCCCTGCACCTTCACAAGCTGAGTGTGACCCTGATCCCCGACATCATCTCAAGGTTGCCCCAGGTCATTTAGATGGAATCACAGGGAAGGGTATTTGCGGAAATCCACTGACCCGAGTATTACGCTCATGCTGTCCCTAGCAGCATCCTAGGCCTTGGACTTTACTCACTGCTGCTCACACACTCATTGGCCCCGTCACTTCCTCGACTGGCGACTAATAACACTCAATTCCCCTTTCCAAACTGGGCTGGCTGTTAACCCTCAACTAACTATATGCCTGTTTTGTTACTGGGCAAATGTCACCTACATTCTAGATCGTGACGTCTTGTGGCTGTTAGTTATTACTGCAGCCGCAGGGGAATTACAATTGTTATAACAAGGAAACATTTCAGGAACAAAACATTATTTACATTCTTTACCATAGTAGCATTGAGGTCTTCAGGAGGAACATGGCAGTGGGTCCATCTCCTTACACCGGTATGCATCACACAATTTTTTCTGCCCCCATTATTGTATCTGATCTATTTTAAATTATTTGTACTTAATAAAATGATTAATTTTAATGGGACTTTATGACTGCTTTCAGTTTTTTCTTAATATACTACTAGAGGTGAGGAAGACTTCCTAGGGCTAGGAAAGCCAGTGAGAGGGACATGTACAAGGGCTGAAGTTGTATGCGATGCTACACCAGGATCCACAGCTCAAACAAATTCTGGCTGAAAATACTGTTTGGTTTTCTGCCAGAAAATCTCCAACTTTAGGCACAATGATTTCCCCTAGTCTTTTTGTTAGAGATAATACTAAGGCTAGTTTCACATTTGCGCATTTGCGCACAGAGCGCATCATGCGCAAGTAAAAACGCATGCAAAAATGCGCATGCGCTTTTTTATGTGCATGCGTTCTCTAGGTGTCACATTTCACAGGAGGAAAATCCTTGAAAAATCCTTGAAACAGACTCCACCAATGGGACATCAAACAATGTTTCTTTGTGTAGGGGGTAGTTTAAACCAGTGTCTAGAAATGTTTACTCAAAAAACGCATGCTCACGAAAACGCAGACGAACGCATGTCCATGCGCACACCTGAGTTCCCATAGACTGTAATGCGTTATTTTGTCGCATTCCATGTGCAAGTGTGCACATTCATTTTTTCGACGCCTTTGAACGGACCCCAAAATGCAACATGTTGCGTCCTGCACATCTAGACGCACATCTGGAAAAAACGCATGAGCATGAAAACGCAGATGAACGCATGCAAACGCAAGGATGCGCTGCGCACAAAAACGCTAATATGAAACCAGCCTAAGGAAACCAATAAATGGTTAAGTCTGGCAGGATTCTATAAACGAGGTCAGAAAATAGGTATTGGCTGTACGCATGCTATGAAATGTAAGGAGTTTTCTTCATATCATACGGGTTTGACATACCCAATCCAAGATTTCATAAATTGCAACACCAGTTGAGTTATATAAATGTGTAGAGTATTCATAAACCATAGCTACCATTAGTAATGGCAGAAAAAGAGGCAAAAAGCATGATCATAAAATTTCTTCAAAATTCTTTACTCAATACTTAAAATAAACAAGGGAATATGCTCAAAATGCCATGATAATAAACAGACCAGAAACCATATCAGAAAATATGACAGGAAAACACCATAAAACTCATGTAATCAAAAACTTATTGTTTGATAGAGAGCAAAAATTATAATAAAATGCTTGATGTAGTAGACAGATTATGTGCAAAATTCACAATGAAAAAAGTGCTACATGCAAGGAGGTGCCAATAATTGTCTGCTGCATATAAAATGCTTGCCACCCTATTGAAAAAAGTACAGTCAAAAATTAAATGCACAAAAATCCACTATTGAGAAAATGGTGTATAATGCCACTCAAAATGAGCGTTCACTTATTTCATATGGCATCAAATAAGGATCAGGAAGTACAAAGCCATAAAATGGATAGCCTTTATTAAAGTACAAAACTATAAAATGCATAAAAGGAGATATATTTCCAATATACTAACACAAGGTACGTATGCACATATACATGTGTACAAATATGTATGAGACATTAAGATGGCACTTACAAAATGAGGAGACTTTTCAAGAACAAAGTATAGATCTGTCTCAGAGATTTTTAGCGAGAGGATACTCCAAACGCAGCATAAGAAGAGGAAAGAACAGAGCTAGTCAGGCTAATAGGGTGGACCTTCTGGTACCTAAGAAGAAAAACACTGCCAATTCTCAACAAGTGAGATTCATAGCCACGTACAATGATAGATGGCGGGAAGTTAGAGAAGTACTTGAGAAATATTCGCCATTACTCCTGACAGATAGGACCTTGGAGGGATATATTTCAAAACAGCAGTCGATCACATATAGGAGATCAGGAAATCTGAGAGACCATTTGGTGCACAGTTATCATGGTGGCCCCAAACCAGAAACAGCATTTGGCTCTAAGGGCCAGAAATGGGGCTTTTTTCCTTGTAATCAATGTGTTTCGTGTCCAAATATGGTACGGGCAACCACTTTTGTTTCCAGTGATGGCAGCAAAACGTTCACCATCACTCAACATATCACCTGCAACACAGTGGGAGTAGTTTATTATGCCATATGTCTGTGCATGAAAATTTATGTAGGGATGACCTCCAGACCGTTGAGAACTCGAATTAGGGAGCACTACAGGGATATCAAGAATGCACGTGAAATAGAAGACACCGTTACTCTCAAGCCAATACCCAGACATTTTAAAATCCATCATGAATGTAATCCCAAGCTGTTGAAAGTGATGGGAATTGATAGAGTTTATGTTGATCAGAGAGGTGGAAATATGATGAAAAGATTAGCACAAATGGAGGCTCAATGGATTTATAGAATAGGTTCAGTACAACCAAGAGGTCTTAACAAGGTCTTGAGCTTTGTCCCCTTCCTTTAAAGTGGTCTTGATTGTGGTAGGTGTTTTTAAGAATTTTAATACTTTTCATATACCCTTTAGATTTTTGTACATTACTTATGGGCTATATGGAATGGAGAGGATGGAGGAATACGAGTGTTATGATGGATTACTTGTAGGCAGTGTTGAGCGATACCTTCCGATATCGGGAAATATCGGATCGGATCAGATCGATACCCAAAAAGTATAGGATATCGCCGATTACGATACGGGAAACCAATGCAAGTCAATGGGACAGAAATATCGGAATTAAAATAAACCCTTTCTTTCCTTGTAGGTTAATTCTACATGAAGGAAAACAGCTAAGAATAATGTAGAATGTATTGGGGGAGGTGGAGGAGACAATAAAGGCATAGAGGTTTAGCCCAATCAAATGGAATAGCAGGAATCAATTTTTTTTAAGACGTTCGGAGTTGCAAAGATATTGACTATGTTAAAGGGGTTGTGTAGCAATAGAGGGAGAAGTTCAGAAAAGGCACATGTTGGCGGAGTGTTGGAATGGAGTGCTTCATCTAGCTTGGAGGTTGACTGAGCCCCATGCACAACAGACTGTGAGTAAAGCTTTGGAACTACATGCCCTGGTGTCCTCCAGTTATTCCTGCGCCAACACACTCAGCACTGCTACATCTCTGTGCCTGGTGCTGTACCATATACGTCTCTTCACTACCTCTCCATCTACACTGCCCTGGGACTACAGCCCTACCTGTGGAGGGCCACAACATCAAAGCTTCGCCACACCATCTGTCCCAGAGGATCTGTCTGCAGCGTCGGCTTAACATCTTCATTGCCGAACACCACAGGTGGCGTCACGAATCATTCACTCATAAACTTCAATCATCATCCACACGTTCAACATTCCCCTTTTACAATGGACGCCCAGGGCCACGGACCGGGTCACAGCTACCGTGACATCTCCCATTGAAACCAATGGGCCCGGTACCGAGTACCCCACCAGCCCTGGCGGGCGATCCAACTTGGCGGAAATACATAACAGAGCAGGTTGTCTGGGCTTTTCACATAATCTCAGTGCATATCTAGGCTGCAGAATGCTGACAATAAGTAATTTACCTTCTGTGGCTAGTCTGCACGGTTTCCAAGATATCATCTCTTGCTTCTAAGATAAACGTCCGGGGGGGGGGTGTTCTGGCATTGAAATGAGAACTGGTCGTTTCCTCCTCCCTCACTAGTTTCACTTTCCATAGATCACTGTTCAGCGCGTGTCTGGGGGAGGAGCAGCTGGGTGGTCTGCTCGCAGCCAATCACAGCCATGCTATTAGTTAACATGCCTACATGCCTAACAGGATGTGCCCACACTTCTTAGGATTCCTCATTGGCTGAATCAAATCAAACTGGCTCATAGCATTATGGGAACTTCCGATTCCGGTATTCGATATGCAAAAAGTATCGGAACTCAGTATTGGAATTCCGATACCGCGAATATCGGCCGATACCCTATATTTGCAGTATCGGAATGCTCAACACTACTTGTAGGACTACGCTCTGCCATCAAACTTTCCTATTTATGGACGGAGGAGGAATCGTGAGGGGACTCTCATCTATGGACCTATAAGGAAGAATATGACAACTATGGTGCATTATTTTATGTATTTTGTGCATTTCCAGGTACATGGATATAAGCACCTTATTTGGATCCTCATGGACAAAATTTAGTCCTTTTGCTATGACAATGTATTCTCCCCATAAAGTATTAGGATACATCATAGTATATATTGTATATTGTAAGGATATTATACTCTCTGAGATATATATAATTTTAGTACTCTGTGAATATATACTAATCCACTTTGCATGAGATGGCAGTTGATATCTGTATATTTGTTATGATCATTGTTACTGATTAGGAGTTGCTTTTTATAGCAGCAATCATTTTCATGGATTAATATATTTGTTTACTATACTGTATATTATGTATACCTTTACTGTATGTATTTCTCCTCTTTTCTTTTATTTTATGGATTTCATAGCATATTTTAGTGCCTCTCATTATAGGGGATACCTTTTGCAGCTGATTTAGTTTTATTTTATGGGGTTTGTATGGTATTTGCTTTTGATTCTCACTGCAGCACTATATGATATTATTATATATCACTTGCATTCTTATTCAAGTTATTAATATATAGTTTGTCACTATGACATGATATAAACACTCCTATGTTTATTTTGATTATCTGCAGTTCACATATTGATATTACTATATCATTAGTTTTTATACACTTCTTTATACACTTTTTCACATGTTTGATCACGTTCGCATTTTCCTTTTTTCACTAACATCAGCCTCATTGTCAGCTGCACAGTATAGATTTGATCCTTCCCCTTGTTCCTGGGCACTCATTGTGCAGGCATGTTCGTACGGCCTGCTGATGCAGCTCCTCTGTCTTTACACGTAGGACGGGGGAGTGGCAAGGCGGCTGACGACGTTGTCTCGCGATGAGGTGCGTTACTGTGGAGACGCGTCCTGCTCGGCGTGACACTGCTTCCTCCCCGTTCTAACTTGTGGGATGGGGGAGTGGCAGAGCGGTGGGCGGGCGCGCTATATGGTGGCGTCACACCATTTGATTAGGAATGTTCATTCACTTGCTGCATGAAAAGCTGCTATCTCATTATGTTGCTGCATATAAAACGCTAGTCATCTATGGGCATTATGATCTCCTGAACTTACATATGTTACAGGTACTGGTCTGGTCTATCACAGCCACCCCGACAGCACTGTTTCGCCTCACAGGCTTCTTCATTCAGGGGCATGTGTGTTCTATGGAATGCACGGTCTTAAATACCCCTCTCCACAGCTGACCGCAATGTCGGTGTCATAGGCTTCTTACTGCGCATGTTTTGGTCCGCAGACTTCCTCCATGTAAAGTGACTTCCTGCTCATCGCGCTTGGAACGTGAGTGTAAACACTACACGTTACTATGGAGAGCAAGGCAGGAAATCACGAGGCTATCATGACCAGCGCATGCGCTACAGCCCGGTGTCGAGATCGCTATAGCAGCCACTATATATAAGCGGAAAAACCTGTACATACATATTGGCCTATGAAAAATTACAATAATACAAAAACAACATATCCACATATAATGTTAAATATATGAATAATTGCAATAACAAAAACAATGCTAAAGTGATTTACGTGCACCATAAAGACTATATACTACAATATCAAAAATGTCATACATAATGTATACACATATATATATATATATATATATATATATATATTACAATTACATGCTGTTAGAATCATGTGGGAATAGTGGATGAGGGCAGGTATATCTCGCCCAGATTCCTTTCCTATGTGGCCTAGTCTGGTCAGTATCGCACCTGCTTGCTAATGAATAATGGGAGGTGGATATAAAAGGATGCCAGGTGGTTGTGTGAGTGTCTCAGCCTGGGAACACAGAGAGCCTGTCTGTGTGAGAGACACACGTGAGTGAGAGCAGTGCCCACTGCAACTGTGGTTTGGCTGGACGGGAGAAGCTCGCCAGTTGGTAGTTAGGTTGTACTTTGTTTAGTTAGTGCCGGACAGGCAAGGATTTGTTTTATGTTTTATTTCTTTATGCATTGCTTTCACCATTAATAAACCTGACCCAGTGTCAGTTATACCCGAATCCCAGCTCTGCGCCTCAGTTTCATGCTGAACGCACGTGACTTTTGACCCCAGCAAAGGCGATCCCGGAGTGTTTTATCACATTGTGGTGGAGAATGCGGGCATCACGTTGCAAGCATGAGCATGGAGGACGTGGTGAAAGCGCTGGTACAGTTCACCGCCGTCCAGCAAGAAGCTAATCGGGTGATGATGGCCCAGCTGAAGGAGTTGGTGGACATGACAGTTACCGATCGTTCGCTTCTCCAGCAGGTGGCGCAGCGCTTGGCAAGCTTACCTGAGCTTAACCTGGAAGCCGAGTCGAGAGTGATTCACGTGAGTCGGTACTGGCAGAAAATGACGACCGAAGATGACGTCGAGGCATACCTGACCACGTTTGAACGGACGGCGGTGCGAGAAAAATGGCCGAAGGCACGATGGGCCGGCCTGATTGCCCCGTTTCTCTCCGGTGAGGCCCAAAAGGCTTATTATGACTTAGAGCCTGAAGCCGCGCAGGACTTTGACAAATTGAAAGCCGAGATCTTGGCCCGGCTGGGAGTGACGACCGCTGTCCGTACACAGAGAGTGCATCAATGGACTTATTAGCCGGATAAACCACCGCGGTCACAGATGTTCGACCTGATCCACGTGACGAAGAAGTGGCTACAACCCGAGGTGCTGACAGCGCCAGAGATAATCCAGAGAGTCGTCATGGACAAGTACCTGAGAGCTCTACCGCCAGCCCTGAGGAAGTGGGTAAGCCATGGAAATCCTACGACGGCAGATCAACTGGTGGATCTGGTTGAACGTTACTCCGTGGCGGAAGGACTCCGAGACAACGTTACCCCACCTCGTACTTCATCATCTCCACGTGGAACCGGTAAGACTGTTCCAGGGAGTAGGGGAGATTGAAAAATCCCTAAGACAGTGGGGGAGTAAAATGGGACTGCCCGCACTGAGAGGCCGAGAGTAACGAACTATGGTCTAAGCAAGGGGCCCGATAGGTGTTTCCGCTGCCAAGAGATGGGACATATTGCTGCGAACTGTCCGGTCACTACTGAACCCATGCAGTGCGACGTCATGTCTATGGTTGCACGGGTAGTGAGTGTGAATGCCGGTCAAAAGGATGCGGAAAAACACTTGTGTGATTTAACTGTTGACGGCAAAAATGTGGTGGCATTGTTAGACTCGGGAAGTGTGGTGACTCTGGTGAAGGCCAGTCTGGTGTCAGCCCCGACTGGACCATCAGACAAATTTTCTGTAACGTGTGTGCATGGAGACACCTGTTCGTACCTCACCACGGTCATATGCATTACTACTTCCTATGGGTCTGTGCAACATAAAGTGGGACTCGTCCCGGCGTTATTGCATGATGTTATCCTGGGCCGGGATTTTCCCCACTTCTGGCAATTGTGGGAGAATCAGTTGATGCCCTTGGGTAATCGTGTACATGATTCTTCTCCCAGGGCGCGTGGGGGTCCCGAACCCCTGGAAGAGGTCTCCCCGGAAGACTCGGGGGAAGAGTCTGCGGGAAATGACCTGCAGTTCCCGTTTTCAGTCATGGCGGGTGATACGGAGGAGACCGGGGAAGAGGAGGAGGCCGACAGCCGTCCACCTCCCCATTTGCCGGATTTGGAAGTTCAGAAAGATGACTTCCAAAGCGAGCAAATAAAGGATCCTACCCTTTCTCAGGCTAGGACAAATGTAAAATTGATAAACGGGGTACCCGTAGAACCTGGCTCTAGGCTGGCATATCCTTACATGGTTCTGGAGAATGATTTACTCTATCAGATAGAGAAAAAGGGGGAAGGTATGGTGCAACTATTAGTCGTGCCAAAACCCTACCGGCGGCAGGTGCTGGACCTGGCCCACGAACATGTGATGGGAGGTCACCTGGGAGTCCAGAAAACCACCGAAAGGATATTACACTGTTTTGTTTGGCCAGGCATGCATCACGATATTCGTGTATATTGTGAGTCTTGTCCTGACTGCCAAGCCTCTGCACCTAAGCCCCGGATCTGTAGCCCTTTGGTACCCCTACCTATTATTGAAGTCCCGTTTGAGAGGATTGGGATGGATTTAGTTGGACCCCTTCCACGGTCTGCACGTGGACACCAACATATCCTGGTCATCTTGGATTATGCCACTCGTTACCCGGAGGCCACCGGGTACGTAACACGGCCACCAAGACGATTGCCAAGGAACTGGTGCATGTGTTTAGTCGGGTCGGTATACCAAAACAGATACTCACCGACCAGGGGACCCCCTTTATGTCCAGGGTAATGAAGGAGCTCTGCCGATTGTTACAAATCGAACCGTTACGCACATCCGTGTATCATCCTCAAACAGACGGGTTGGTCGAACGGTTCAATAAAACTCTGAAGCAGATGCTGAGAAAGGTGATAGACAAGGATGGGAAGAACTGGGACTATTTACTTCCATATTTGCTTTTTGCCATCAGGGAAGTACCCCAGTCTTCCACGGGATTCTCGCCTTTCGAGTTATTGTACGCCCGACGTCCTCGCGGACTGTTAGACGTTGCAAAAGAAACCTGGGAGGGTCAGGTCACTCCGTTTAAAACGGTGATAGATCACGTCACACAAATGCAGGACCGTATTGCGGCTATTATGCCTATAGTCAAAGAACACATGATGCAGGCTCAAGGAGCCCAAAAAAGAATCTATGATAGGGGCGCCAAGATCCGTACGTTTGCACCCGGAGATAGGGTGTTGATCCTGGTTCCCACGGTGGACAGTAAGTTCCTGGCAAAGTGGCAGGGCCCCTTTGAGATTAAGGAAAGAGTTGGTGAAGTAAACTACAAAGTATACCAGGCAGGTAAGCGGAAACCTGAACAGATTTATCATGTAAATCTGATAAAACCCTGGAAAGATCGGTCTGCCTTGTCAGCGGAGCTGGCCCGTCCCGTCTGCTTGCATTCCGTACCGGAGGTACGGGTTGCAGAGACTCTCTCGGAGCGGCAAAAGACTGAGGTCAGGCAGTTTCTACTTCACAACCAAAAGTTTTTCTCAGAAAAACCCGGGCAGACTACGCTAATGAAACATGACATCGTAACGGAACCTGGTGTCACAGTTCACGTAAAGCCCTACCGAATCCCGGAAGCGCGCCGTGAAGCCGTTTCCCGAGAAGTGAAGGCAATTAGTTAGGAGTCATTGAGGAATCGCACAGTGCGTGGTCCAGCCCGATTGTGCTAATTCCTAAACCGGACGGCACCATCCGGTTCTGCAATGACTTCAGGAAACTGAATGCGGTCTCAAAATTTGATGCCTATCCTATGCCCCGGGTCGACGAGTTAATAGATCGGTTAGGAAAAGCCCGGTATATTACGACCCTAGATCTAACAAAGGGGTATTGGCAGATCCCTCTGGCTGAGGCTGCCAGAGAAAAGACGGCATTTGCTACGCCGGAAGGTTTATTTCAGTATGTGTATATGCCGTTTGGACTGCACGGGGCACCGGCGACCTTCCAGAGACTGATGGATCGAGTCCTGAGGCCACATAGGCGGTACGCTTCGGCCTATTTGGATGACATTGTCATTTACAGCTTGGACTGGGAGACTCATCTCCAGAAAGTACAAGCTGTGATTGATGACCTGTGGGAGGCAGGTCTAACCGCGAACCCCAAGAAATGTCACATCGGGCTAGAAGAAGCCCGGTATTTGGGGTATGTAATTGGGAGGGGTGTTGTTAAACCCCAGGTTGATAAGATTCAGGCGGTTCAGGACTGGCCACAACCTGTCAACAAGAAGCAGGTGCAAGCCTTCCTGGGGATCGCCGGCTATTATCGCCGGTTCATACCCAATTTTGCAGCCATCGCTACCCCCCTGACAGATTTTACAAAAGGGAAAGACTCCGTCATGATTAATTGGAGTTTAGCGGCTGAAGAAGCCTTCCATAGCCTAAAACGGGCACTTTGCTCTCAGCCCGTACTGGTGACTCCGGACTTCCGCAGCGAGTTTGTAGTACAAACGGATGCCTCTGATTCCGGTATCGGGGCAGTACTCTCACAAGTGAGGGACGGAGTGGAACACCCAGTCCTCTATCTCAGCAGGAAGCTGAATAAACACGAGCAAAGGTATGCAGTCGTAGAAAAAGAGTGCCTCGCCATTAAGTGGGCTCTAGAGGCCCTCAAATATTACCTGGTGGGCCGAAAGTTCAGGCTGATCACGGACCATGCCCCTCTCAAGTGGATGCACTTGAACAAGGAACGGAATAGTCGGGTGACCCGGTGGTTCCTTGCCCTGCAGGCCTACACTTTTACGATGGAGCACCGCCCAGGGGTACAGATGGGAAATGCAGATGCCCTGTCCCGAGTGCACTGTTTGGCGGGTGTCATTGCTCGACCGGAGAGGTCTGAGCAGAGGGGGGGGATATGTGAGAATCATGTGGGAATAGTGGATGAGGGCAGGTATATCTCGCCCAGATTCCTTTCCTATGTGGCCTAGTCTGGTCAGTATCGCACCTGCTTGCTAATGAATAATGGGAGATGGATATAAAAGGATGCCAGGTGGTTGTGTGAGTGTCTCAGCCTGGAAACACAGAGAGCCTGTCTGTGTGAGAGACACACGTGAGTGAGAGCAGTGCCCACTGCAACTGTGGTTTGGCTGGACGGGAGAAGCCCGCCAGTTGGTAGTTAGGTTGTACTTTGTTTAGTTAGTGCCGGACAGGCAAGGATTTGTTTTATGTTTTATTTCTTTATGCATTGGTTTCACCATTAATAAACCTGACCCAGTGTCAGTTATACCCGAATCCCAGCTCTGCGCCTGAGTTTCATGCTGAACGCACGTGACCTTTGACCCCAGCAAAGGCGATCCCGGAGTGTTTTATCACAATGCCTATACTTACATAATGCAATTGCAATATAACCTTACAGCTTAATGTGAAAAATTCCTCCTAATTAATATGTGCATATATACACAATAAAAACTACATTACTGCATAATTAATATATTGCATGTAATCAATTAATTTTTACATACAAAAAGTGCTAACAATAGTCCCATGTGTACAGATTATTTATAGACACCAAATTTTTTTTTTTTTTGGCAGCAGGCAACTATTGGCACCTCCTTGCATGTAGCACTTTTTTCAGTGTGAATTTTGCACATAATCTGTCTATTACATCAAGCATTTTATTATAATTTTTGCTATCTATCAAACAATAAGTTTTTGATTACATGAGTTTTATGGTGTTTTCCTGTCATACTTTCTGATATGGTTTCTGGTCTGTTTATTATCATGGCATTTTGAGCATATTCCCTATTCCCATGCTTTTTGCCTCTTTTTCTGCCATTACTAATGGTAGTTATGGTTTATGAATAACTTTTGTGGTGGTAGTTATACATCTTGGACATTTTTTTGATAGGTATAAATGTGTAGAGTGTAAGGTCCAGTATACTGGTTGTACAATCGGTCCCTTGAAACGTAGAATCAGGAGCCATCTCTCTGATTCTACAGGTGAATTGAAAATAAATGTTTCAGCCATCTCAACACACTTTGCGGTAATGCATGGTGGGAATACTGCTGCATTTCGATTTTGCGGCATAGAGAAGGTCAGATGCCCGATTCGAAGTGGAGACTATAGAGGAAAGGTTCTGAATCATGAAACATTCTGAATGTTTAATTTAGTTACTAGACATCCAGATGGTTTGAATATTAGGAGGGATTTAATCCTTCAATTATAATTGAATATAATTAATAAAAATTGCATTGAATTATAGTTACCTGATATTTATCCATTAAAACCTTTAAGTTGAGCCTTTCTATAAACAACTTTTTCTGATTTATATCCCACATGCCTGAAAACTGTCTATGCACCAGTTTCATTTAAAATGTTGTATATTATACTGACCAGGTTTTGGAATTAGGCCGGGGTCACACTAACCGAAGATAAATGCGGTCCGTACTTTCCATGCGTAATACGGAGAAATGTCCCCTAAATAGTGATCCGTATGTCATCCGTAATCAAGGTGTGGTCCCGTTTTTTGTGCATGTAAGCATCCGTACGCCGAGATTTTCTTGCAGGCTTGCAAAATGGACATATAATGGAGCCCAATTACAGGTTAAAACCAAAACAAAAGAATAGATATATACACGTAGAATACATACATACATGTCATTGAGACTGCTAGGCATCGGGTTCCTGCAGTGGTTCAACAGGAATCCAGAGCCTCACATTTTGCGGTCTCCCATTGTCTTTTGACCACAGAGGAGATTGCTCAGCAATCCTAGCTTCCCAGACGCTCTGCCCAGACCTTCTTTGTGGGGCTGGCTATTGCTGCCACCTTTGGGTCAGCAATGGCAATGCAGGCTGCTCAGCAGCAAATCACTCCAGAGGCTGTCCTTCTGTCACTCCACTGAGCATGCTCACGAGACGATCTCCCATTGGAGATCGGGAGCCATATGTCCAGGTCCTTCTCCAGATCTGATTGGTCCATCTCAGGGATCTGGAAGCTTCTGAAAGGTCCTGGCTATAAAATGCTCGCATGGCCGCTCGGCCATGCGCTAGTATAGACTCTTCTTGCTAGATGTGTGAATGGTGATGGATGTATGATTCTGGTGACTGACTTATTAAGATTCCCCTCCCTCTGATATTAGGCATGTGGATAGGGAACTATAGAAAGAGTCAGCGCCAGTCAGTGGCAAACCTAAGGCCACTGTGCACACCGCACCTCTACACTAGCGTCCGGTGGTGTCACGTCTCTCTCAGCACTATCGCAAAGTGGTTGTGTCTGCCGTTGCGTTGCATTCAGCAGCATTTACCGGCGTCCGCAGTAGTGCCGCCGCCCGCATGGTAGGTCTAGATGGACACCGTCCCCTGTCTTGGACCCGTGTCCTGTGACCTGATACCGTGCGTGCAATTTCGCTGAGACCTGTGAGTCTAACAGGCTCGGTGTTTATGTTTATGTTACAGCGCCTCTGTGAGTTAACAGAGTCCGCTCTGCGCACATTGGGTGACGTAGAACCCGTGCACATTATACCGCCATATAGCGCGTCTGCCATTGTCTAGCAGCGGTTTTAACACCTACTGCACGGTGGACCCCGGGCGGCGAACGCACTTTCTATTATTTAATATTTAGTGCGTTCCGCTGTCCCTAACATTATACTAGCGCCAGGGTCTGGCTAGTAATCGCGGACCAGCAGCAGCTATTGCAGTACATTCGCCAGCTGGAGGGCAGGTTGGCGACTCTTGAGAGCTCCGCCTCAGCTGCAAAGGTTACTGAGGCTGCTGCACAGGCAGTCACAGAGGCTGTCTCGCGTCTGTCCACGCCTGCGCCGACACTATCCCGCCTCCCGTTGCCCGATAAATTTTCTGATGACAGCACCTCCTGTAGGGGTTTCGTGAGCCAGTGCTCTATCCAGCTTGAGTTACTGGACGCGCGATTCCCTACAGAGCGGGCTAAGGTGGGGTTTATTATTTCCCTTCTTTCGGGCAGGGCGTTGGTGTGGGCCATGCCACTGTGGGAGCGTGGTGACCCTGTGGTTCGGACCGCTGCTCAGTTCCTAACATCTCTGAAGCAGGTCTTTTTGGGGCCACGAGTCACTCACGACACCTCTCTCCAGCTACTAGCATTAACACAGGGATCTGTTATGAATGGGTCACCGAGGAGGAAAACAAGACCAAGCCAAGTCACAGAAAACCAGAGAGGTTGGTAACTACATGGATTGCAGACCCCTGATCCTAACCACACAACTAACAGCAGCCATGGAGCGTACCTACGATGATTCTAGACGCCTCGTCACAGCCGGAGGGCTGAATAAGCCTAAAGCAAGAAAAGGGGAAATCTAAAACTGCCCCAGAGCAGACCCCAAAGGAATAGACAGCCCCCACACATGTATTGACGGTGAGACAAGATGAAAACACGAACAGAGGTAGGAAAATAGGCTGAGCAAATGATGGGGCCCACACTAGCTAGAAAGGACAGGAAAGGAGAGATACTGTCTGCAATCACGCCAAAAAAACCCTGCAAAAATGTCCAACACTTCTGATAGCAAAAAATACCCTGAAGTCACTAGACTTCTCCCACTATATCAGCACTCTGGCATATTCTGAGAACAGAGCAAAAAGAGGCCAATCTAATAAGGGTCAAAAAGCAAACTGGCACATACAGTGACATAAGAGTGGAAATTCAGCACAGCCCTGATATCACGCATGTGGATAGGGAACTATAGAAACAGTCAGCGCCAGTCAGTGGCAAACCTTAGGCCACTGTGCACACCGCACCTCTACACTAGCATCCGGTGGTGTCATGTCTCTCACAGCACTATCGCAAAGCGGCTGTGTCTGCCGCCGCATTGCATTCAGCATTTACCGGCGTCCGCAGTAGCGACCCCGCATGCACGGTAGGTCTAGACGTACACCGTCCCCTGTCTTGGACCCACATCCTGTGACCTGATACCGTGAGTGCAATTTCGCTGAGACCTGTGAGTCTAACAGGCTCGGTGTTTATGTTTATGTTACAGCGTCTCTGTGAGTTAACAAAGTCCACTCTGCGCACATCGGGTGACATAGAACCCGTGCGCATTACACCGCCATATAGCGCGTCTGGCCATTGTCTTGCAGCGGTTTTAACACCTACTGCACGGTGGACCCCGGGCGGCAAACGCACTTTCTATTTAATATTTAGTGCATTCCGCCATCCCTAACAGAGACACACACAAACATATATATATTTCATAGAGTTCTACACAGCAGAATAGCCGCTAATTCAATTGCCGGCTTCTGTAAAATCAATACAAAACCCGACATGAAATGACACATGCTTTACATACAGTAAACCATTTCATTTCATATAATTTTTTATATGTCCCTGACTAATGATTAGATTAGGGTTTGTGTGTAAAATTTGGGATGTCTAGGTGTTAAATTAAGGGGTTAATTAGTTGGAAAAAAAATGCGTGGGCTCCCGCGGCAAAATTGCAACCAGAGAGGTAAAGCAGGTGAGTGAGGGCACCCCCAGCTACATAAATCTGCCCCCAGACACCCCAGAAAAGGCACATCTATAAGATGCGTCTTTTCTGGCACTTATCCTCTCTATTCCCATTGCCCTGTAGCGGTGGCTAATGGGTTAATATGAATGGATTAATGTCACCTTGCAATTGGAAGGTGACATTAAGCCGATTAATAATGGAGAGGTGTCAATTAGGCACTTATCCATTATTAACCCTAGACTATTAAACGGTTAAAAAACACACACAGACATTAATTAAAAATTATTTTAATGAAATAAAGACACCTATATTTTGACCATATTTATTCCTCTGCTAATCCATAAATAAACCATCGACCTGTAACAAAAATAAAACAAAAAAGCAACCATATCCTTACCTCTCCGCTGCTCGGTCAGGTCCCCACTGCAATGCATCAGAAAGGGTTAAGTGGTTTACACAGGGACCAGTGCTAATGCGACCAGCCCCATGTAAAGCATTGTCAGAATGAATTATTTCATCTCTGCGTAGCCTCCCTGGCTGCCTGTAGATGAACTAATTACCGTGGGAAAGTTTCTGCATTTTTCCCACACTCATCAGTTCACCTCAGGTCAACCAGGGGACTCCGCGCAGCCTCACTGACGTCACTGGCTGACCTGAGGTGAACTAATCAGAGCACCACATACACCAACCCCGCTTTAGGGCACGAGAATCTCATTAACACAAAACTGAAATTAAAGATTAAAGAACAACCACAAGACAGATTTCATCAAAAAAGGTATCATTGTTAGGGCAGAGTCACACTGCCGTATTTTTAGCCCGAGAATCGGATTGTAAAACTCGCACTGGCTGTCTGCTCTCCTGACCTGAGCTTGACAGCTGCATAGTAATCCATCATGCTGTCATGCTCAGGTCAGGAGAGGTGCCGGCCTGTCCGTTCAGTGCGATGCGATTATCGCAGGAGAAATACACCAGTGTGACTCTGCCCTTATCAGTATAACGGCGCCGACCTGACTCTGTAGGTTACTGTGCACAATCCTGCTGACAGGTTCCCTTTAAATTGGATGAACCAAATAAAGCCTAGAAGTCAATGCTTTTTATAGTTTGCTACTAAATCCATGTCCTGAGGATGAAGATACAGGTAAAAGTTGAATTTGTTAGGAATTCCATGTGTTGGTGCCCTTCTAATCCAGAGACAATGAATCTCCTACTGCCACAAGCTTTACATCACTATATAATCTCCAGCTTCCCATAATACATGAAATATATGACGCTCCCCTACACAGAGTGTATAAAGAGACACCAGTCCTCCAGGTGCAGATGGGATCAGAGTCCTCCTCTCCATCCATGAGCGAGGTTTAAGTTTCCAGTGCCCACATAAGCTTTTTTTTCGCATTTTTTAAGCGTTTTTACCTGCAAAAACGCTTAAAAATCGCTTAAAAGAAGCATCCCATTCATTTTAATGCATTTTGCACTTTTTGTGCATATTTATGCGTTTTTTTCCGTGAAAAAACACATCGCGGCGAAAAAACGCAGCGTGCTCATTAATTTTGCAGAAAAGTCCACGTTTTTAGCTATTTTTTTATGAGACTGGGGACGCGTAGAAAAAAATGCATCAAAAAGGCGCGCTTTTTGCACAAAAAATGCATGGAAAACACGCAAAAAACGATTTGTACAAAAATAAAATGTATTTTAATTTCAGTTATTTGAGGCAGCTGGATAATCATTCTCTGGACATAATTACATCATTTTTGTCATGGATTAAGAGGTGAAGGAACATAAAGTATGCAAAATATCTCAGATGATGATTAGTCCTTAATGAGCATTAAAGGAAATCTATCACCATGTTTTTGCTACTGCATCTGAGAGCAGCATGACGTATGGGCCGAGACCCTGATTGCAGTGATGTATCACTTACTTGCTTGCTGCACTTTCAATAAAATCCCTATTTTATCTGCTGCAGATTTAGCAGTTCTCTAATGCTGAGCTCTGTATAACTCCGCCCACACCACTGATTGGCCTGCTTTTCTGTGTATATATGCAGAAAGCAGCCAATCCCTGGTGGAGGTGGGGTTATACAGAGCTCTTGAATATAGAGGACTTCATGACAGCAGATTTACTCGTCCTGTAGTGATAGTCTCCTGCTGATAAAACAGTAATTTTATAAGAACTACAGCAAGCAGCCCAGTGACACATCACTGAAATCAGAGTCTCTGTCTACATACAATGACAGTCTAGAATTAGGTGTAAAAAAATATTATTTGCCACCAGAAGAAGGAAATCAGTAATACTGTTCAGTTGTCCTTTAGCACCAGCACAGAATGGATTTATTATACAGCATTATTCATATCCGTGGATTGTCAGTTACCGCAAAGTTTCACAGCCGTCTGGAGGCAAGAGCAAGACATGAAACCACACTGACCACGAGGATCACAGACAAAGGACACCCCTATATTCCCTAGTATTCTTCAAGAGGCTATATCAAAATATTTAGTTGCTGTTTTTTTTTTAATTTTCTTAGCTGGAGAACCTCCTTAGTTGTGACCACAAATTCTTTCCCGTTGGCAACAGACTTGTCTGTAATGTCCCCAGTCTCACAGTCAGCAGAATTACCCTCTAAGGGCTCATAATCACTTGTGAGAGGCTCGCATCATTCTCGTGCGAGTCTCTCGCATGAGAACCCGGCCCTGCCATTGGCACTGGGACTGGAGCATGCAGCTGCGTACAAATACATGTAGCAGAACGCTCCGGTCCCAGTGCCGGCGGCAGTGCCAGGTTTTCATGCGAGAGACTCTCGCGAGAATCATGCCAGTCTCTCGCAAATGAGTATGAGCCCTAAGGCCGGAGTCACACTTGAGAGTGAGATGCGAGAAACTTGCGCGACTCTCCCGCATCAATACCCGGCACTGCCGAAGGCATTTTCGGGATCGGATTGTGCGGCTGCATAGAAATACATGCAGCTGCACACTCTGGTCCCGAGTGTCAGCAGTTGTACCGGGTACTGATGTGAGAGACTTGCATCATACTAGCAAGTGTGATCCCGGCCTGAGGCCATTTTTCCACAGTGATTATTTGGTGAGTTTTTGAGGCTGCAGATTTTTTGCAGTATTTCATGTTTTAATTAACTACATTAGGTTACTTATGGGTTTTTTGTTGCATTTTTGAGAGTTTGTGTTTGCATCATTTTTTTAAATTTTCGCTTTTGTTTCTTTTTGCATATCGTGTTTTAAATAAAACTACTTTTGTAAACTTGGAAGAAGGGATGGAGGAAGGAGTGCTGCAGCTGCCTCAGTGATCTGAGCCAGCTGGCACGGGAAAGGAAAAGAAGGAGAAAGACGTAGAACTGAAACCTAAGCTTCCATAAGAGAGAGAAAGATTAGTACGGAACGAAGGAGTAAGGAGAACAGAGAGGACGTGGTTTGGAAGAGGAACCCTGCCTATAGGTTCTCAGCGCAGGGCCGGGGCCCAGTCCCCGAGGTTGTATGGACACTTATGGTTCTGCAGCAGACACCGGTGGAGTAGTTGACTGTAAATGAACTACTCCCATCCCAGCTTCCAGAACCCCAGGAGGGGACCAGCATTAGTGAATTTACAGTAACTCTCAAGACCCAGGAGGGTTTGTTTAGCACCGTTGTGCCTTTTTGTTTGCTCATCATGGTTTAATTTTTGGTTTTCCCAGAGTTGCCCTGTTTGATTGGCAGCGCTTCTGCACTTGGAACTGAGGAGATCATGAACGCTGTATGATCCAAAACTTTTATTGCAAATAGTTGCACCTCTTTAGGTGCCCTCTCTTGGTTTTACATATGGACACTTTGAGAAGATGGTGTCACGGTTTTACATAAGGACACTTTGCGAAGATGATGTCTACCTCAAAGGACACTGCAAGAGATCCCGACTGGGAGCGGTGTCCAGCACTTACAAGAATAATTGTTGAAAGTTTTGATGCAAAGTATTTTTGATAATGATGTATCTTATGAGAATATTAGTAACTAGGAAATGGCTTTTATATAGAGTGAGAAATGTTTTGATATGAGAGATTTAAATAAAGAGTTGAAAATGTGAATGGTGAACCAGGTATAACAGGTGTCACTTGAAAGAGAATAGAGAATGTACACTAGAAAGAGAAAGGAAATGTGTACTAGAGAAGGAAAGCTGAATAAGACTGGAGTGATAGTGAGTCACAGATAACAGCACTTAGAATTACGTACAGTATGAAAAATTGCACTTTTTGACTTGAAATTTAGATAGTTAATTAAGAATTGTTTGTAACGTTCAAGAAACAATGCCTCCTATATTAGGAAGTTTAGTATAAGAAATGTTTATGCAGCATTATAACATTTTGTATATTCCTGTACTGTCAACTTTGTTGTCTTGCAGCCCGCGGACGTGCTGTGTTTAATGGGGGGGTATGTGGCGCCCCTGAGGCTCAGTCGCCACAGAGGTACTGCACCTTCTCCTAAGGTGTAGTACCCCACCATCCAGGTAAGGTGGGAACTCCTTTCCACGCTCCAACACTCGCACCCCACACAACAGGGTAGTTCTGTACAACCACATTGCGGCTCAGTGCTTAGAGAGTAGCAGAGCACCTCTGGTGGTTCCCTGCTTGGAACACTGGAGGTGCTGGGAGGTGGGTGGAATTGAGAAATATAAAAGAGTGGGAAAGTGTAGGATTACAGGTCAGTCTGACAGAAGGTCAGTCGGGAAGGAAGCCACTCGGGAGGAGTGGGGATCCCTGGAAGGAGGGATGGAGGAAGGAGTGCTGTAGCTGCCTCAGTGATCTGCGCCAGCTGGCACGGGAAAGGAAAAGAAGGAGAAAGACGTAGAACTGCAACCTAAGCTTCCATAAGAGAGATAAAGTACGGAACGAAGGAGTAAGGAGAACAGAGAGGACGTGGGTTGGAAGAGGAACCCTGCCTATAGGTTCTCAGCGCAAGGCCGGGGTCCGGTCCCCGAGGTTGTATGGACTCTTATGGTTCTGCAGCAGACACTGGTGGAGTAGTTGACTGTAAATGCACTACTCCCATCTAAGACTTGGGGCACAACAGCAACTGATTAGAGAGCCGGGGCTCAGGAGAAGGGAGTCCCCGAAGCAGGCTACAGCTGTCTGCCATACGAGTAGAGTTCTTGGGAACATCTGACAGGAGGAACTCCAGAGTACCACGGTACTGGAGATCTTCACATCACTGCTGCACCATACCATCTGTCCCAGAGGATCTGTCTGCAGCGTCGGCTTAACACCTCCCTTGCCGAGCACCACAGGTGGCGTCATGAACTATTACATTACAAACATCCACTGATTTTTGGGCACCCAGGGCCACGGACCGGTTCACCGCTGCTGTGACACATCCTCCCTGACACCGGCTCGGTACCGAGTACCCCACGGCCCTGGGAGGGCGACCCACAAACTCTTCTGTAACCTAAAGCTACAGCTTTGAAATAGGGAAATATTTGTTATTTTTAGTGCGATGGCTGTCATCGTCTTATGACGTCATAGTTAAGACCTTTGTGGTGATCAATTTTTGGAAAACTTTTAATATGTTGTTCCCCACATATAATAGTAATTAAAAAAAATCATAAAACGCTTTCTTGGAATTTGTTCAGGGTCAAACCGTATTTTGACTGGACTATGAAGATTTGTTGATGAGATCGATGGTGTCAAAGGCTCTGCCGACAGCTGCGGGTTGATATTCATAGCCTGGGAAGATTAACCCCTTCCCAGGCTACCAAAAATCAGCATAGAGTTGCTGGATTTCCCGGTTTGGACTTGAACAAAATGGCGTGGGCTCCCGCCCAATTTCCAAGTCCAGAGAGGAAAAGCCAGCAACTGTGTGCTGATGTTTTGTAGCCTGGGAAGAGGTTAATCTTCCCAGGCTATGAATATCAACCCGCAGCTGTCGGCAGAGCCTTTGATGGCTATTACAATATGGGGCCCCCCCACAAAAAAATTACGTGGGGTCCCCCTATATTTTATAGCCTGGAAGGATACGCAGACAGTTGCGGGCTGATATTCATAGCCGAGGAAGGGGCCATGGATATTGGCCCCCCCTGGCTACAAATATCAGCACGCAGCCACCCCAGAAATGTCACATCAATAAAATGCCCCAATTACGGCACTTAGCCCCTCTCTTCCCACTCCCGCACAGCGGCGGCGGGATGTGGGGTAATAAAGGGTTAATGTCACCTTTGATTGATAGGTGATATTAAGCCAGGTTAATAATGGAGAGGCGTCAATAAGATGCCGATCCATTATTAATCCTATAGTGAAATTTTAAAAAATAAAAACACACACAGAAAAAAAAAATTTTGGAAGTGCATTGAGCAGCAAGGTGAGGTGCTGGTAAAAGGGGAAAAAAAAATCTTTTAAATCTTCTGCCTGAGCGAGTGTGAACGAGCTGAGTGTGACCTGAGCGTAAGTGCGAACTGTAGTAAGTGTGTGACTTGTGATTCAGTGAAGAGGTATTTGGAAAACCTATAACAAATACCTGTGTGAGTTGCTGAATTGTAGGTTGCTGAGTGCTTTCTACCTGTGTTTTTAAGGGTTAACTATATTGCATTTAAATCTTGAGGTGTAACTATATTCACAAGGGGTTAGTTCATAATTAAGGATTATAAGGGGCAGCTGGTTGGGGCTCAACTCCTTTTGGAACTGCATTGAGCAGCAAGGTGGTGTGCTGGTAAAAGGGGAAAAAAATCTTTTAAATCTTCTGCCTGAGCGAGTGTGAATGAGCTGAGTGTGACCTGAGCATAAGTGCGAACTGTAGTAAGTGTGTGACTTGTGAGTCAGTGACTTTGGATTCAGGGAGTTTCCAAGGGAGGTATTACTGAATTGCTGTTATATTTTATTAATACTTTTTATTTATTTTTGCTTATCTTTTTGTCTGGTGCAATCCCCATTAGGATGTGCTCCACTATTGCCAATGCCATCCAGTGCACGTCTTGCCGCATGTATGCAGTCCTTGAACAGCCGGTCGAGGGTGCATACTGCTGCTCGAGATGTGAGCACATTGTGCATTTGGAAGCCCAGATACTGGATCTAAATGTGCAGCTGGCAACACTGAGATCCATAGACAATATGGAAAGGAGTCTTCTGCTCACTGAACAGATGCTCAATGGGATAGATGAGGGGGGATGCTAGGCTGGAGCTGCAGGACAATGAAGCAGCTAGCTGGGTGACAGTTAGAAGGCGGGGTAGAGGGAAGAGCACCAGGGAGGCTAGCCCTGATCTGGCACACCCCAATAAGTTTGCTAAGTTGGCAGATGAGGGGAGTGTTAGGGCAGGAGTAACACTGCTGCAGCAAGGCATGTCCTCTGAAAGCCGGAGGAGTGTCTGCTCCAGTAAGGGGGGAAATAGGAGAGCAGGGCAGGCCAGACAGGTTCTGGTAATGGGAGACTCAATTATTAGGGGAACAGATAGGGCAATCTGTCACAAAGACAGGGATCGTCGAACGGTGTGCTGCCTACCTGGCGCTCAAGTCCGACACATCGCTGATCGGGTTGACAGATTACTGGGAGGGGCTGGTGAGGATCCAGCGGTCATGGTGCACATTGGCACAAATGACAAAGTTAGAGGTAGGTGGAAGGTCCTTAAAGATGATTTCAGGGAATTAGGCTGTAAGCTTAAAGCAACGACCTCCAAGGTGGTATTTTCAGAAATACTTCCTGTACCACGTGCCACACCAGAGAGGAAATGGGAGATTAGGGAGGTTAATAAGTGGCTCAGGAATTGGTGTAGGAAGGAGGGGTTTGGGTTCCTGCAGAACTGGGCCGACTTCTCAGTTGGCTACAGGTTCTACGCTAGGGACGGACTGCACCTCAATGGGGAGGGTGCAGCTGTGCTGGGGGAGAAAATGGCTAGAAGGTTGGAGGAGTGTTTAAACTAGGGACGTGGGGGAGGGGAAGACAGTGCAGATAGAGACCTGGGCACAAATAATGAAATTGGGGGTGGGGGTGGCATGGGGGGTGGGGTTAGAACAGTTAATAATTTAAGAAAGAATAGAGGTACAGAGAGATACATAAAGTGCATGTATACTAATGCCAGAAGCCTCGCCAACAAGATGGAGGAATTGGAGTTAATGTTGTTGGAACATAATTATGACATGGTGGGGATATCTGAGACATGGCTGGGCGGTTAATTTACAGGGCTATAGTCTGTTCAGAAATGACCGAACAAATAAGCGAGGGGGAGACGTGTGTTTATATGTAAAATCATCCTTAAAACCCATTCTTAGTGAAAATATATATGAATCTAATGAAAATGTAGAGTCCCTGTGGGTAGAGATAAGGGGAGGGGGGAAAAATAATAAATTACTGATAGGGGTTTGTTATAAGTCTCCAAAAATAATGGAAGAAACAGAGAATATCCTCATAAAGCAAATAGATGAAGCAGCGACTCAAGGAGAAGTCATTATTATGGGGGAATTCAACTACCCTGAAATACATTGGGGAACCAAAACCTGTAGTTCCAGCAAAGGTAATAGGTTTCTGACAACTATGAGAGACAATTACCTTTCACAACTGGTTCAGGACCCAACAAGAGGGGGGGCACTGCTAGACCTAATATTAACCAACAGGCCAGACCGCATATCACATGTAAGGGTTGAGGGTCATTTGGGTAATAGTGATCACAAAATAATAAGTTTCCATGTATCCTTTAATAAGATGTGTAGTAGAGGGGTTACAAGGACATTAAACTTCAGGAAGGCAAATTTCCATCGCATGAGAGATGATCTTTGTGCAATTAACTGGGACGATATCCTGAGACATAAAAATACATAAAGAAAATGGGAGACGTTTATTAGCATCCTGAATAGGACCTGTGCACAATATATACCATATGGGAATAAACATGCAAGAAATAGGAGGAAACCACTATGGCTAAATAGAGCTGTAAGGGGCGCAATAAGGGAGGTAGTGATGAGGCATTAAATAAATACAGAAAATTAAATAAATTCTGTAAAAAGCAAATCAAGACAGCAAAGATTGAGACAGAGAGACTCATTGCCAGAGAAAGTAAAAATAATCCCAAAATATTCTTTAACTACATAAATGGTAAGAAGCTAAAAAATGATAGTGTTGGCTCCCTTAAAAATAGTCTGGGTGAAATGGTGGATGAGGATGAGGAAAAAGCCAATATGCGAAATGACTTTTTTTCAATAGTATTTACACAAGAAAATCCCATGACGGATAACATGATCAGGGATAAAAATTCTCCATTAAATGTCACCTGCTTAACCCAGCAGGAAGTACGGCGGCATCTAAAAATCACTAAAATTGACAAATGCCCGGATGGGATACACCACCGAGTACTGCAGGAATTAAGCACAGTCATAGATAGACCATTATTTTTAATCTTTAAAGATTCCATAATAACAGGGTCTGTACCGCAGGACTGGCGTATAGCAAATGTGGTGCCAATATTCAAAAAGGTGACAAAAACTGAATTTGGAAATTATAGGCCAGTTAGTTTAACCTCAACTGTGGGTAAAATCCTGGAGGGTTTTCTAAGAGATACTATACTGGAGTATCTGGAGAAGAATAACCTCATGACCCAATATCAACATGGGTTTACAAGGGACCTTTCCTGTCAGACTAATCTGATAAGCTTTTATGAAGAGGTAAGTTCAGGACTGGACCAAGGGAATGCAGTGGACGTGGTGTACATGGACTTTTCAAAAGCTTTTGATACGGTGCCACACAAAAGGTTGATACATAAAATGAGAACAATGGGGATAGGGGAAAATATGTGTAGGTGGGTTAAGAGCTGGCTCAGGGATAGGAAACAAAGGGTGGTTATTAATGGAGCACACTCGGACTGGGTCATGGTTAGCAGTGGGGTACCACAGGGGTCAGTTTTGGGCCCGCTTCTTTTTAACATATTTATTAATGACCTTGTAGGGGGCATAGAGAGTAGAATTTCAATATTTGCAGATGACACTAAAGTCTGCAGGGTAATAAGTACAGAGGAGGACAATTTTATATTACAGGAGGATTTATGTAAACTAGAAGCTTGGGCTGATAAATGGCAAATGAGCTTTAATGGGGATAAATGTAAGGTCATGCACTTGGGTAGAACGAACAAGATGTATAATTATGTGCTTAATTGTAAAACACTGGGTAAAATTGTCACTGAAAAAGACCTGGGTGTATGGGTGGATGACAAACTCACATTTAGTGGTCAGTGTCAGGCAGCTGCTGCAAAGGCAAATAAAATAATGGGATGCATTAAAAGAGGAATAGATGTTCATGAGGAGAACATAATTTTACCTCTATTTAAGTCACTAGTGTGACCACACTTAGAATACTGTGCACAGTTCTGGTCTCCGGTGTATAAGAAAGACATAGCTGAACTGGAGCTGGTGCAGAGAAGAGCGACCAAGGTTATTAGGGAACTAGGGGGTCTGCAATACCAAGACAGGTTATTACACTTGGGGTTATTTAGTTTGGAAAAACGAAGGCTTAGGGGTGATCTTATTACAATGTATAAATATATGCGGGGACAGTACAAAGACCTTTCTAATGATCTTTTTACTCTTAGACCTGTGACGGGGACAAGGGGGCATCCTCTACGTCTGGAGGAAAGAAGGTTTAAGCATACTCACAGACGCGGATTCTTTACTGTAAGAGCAGTGAGACTATGGAACTCTCTGCCATATGATGTTGTAATGAGTGATTCCCTACTAAAATTTAAGAAGGGACTGGATGCCTTTCTTGAAAAGTATATTACAGGGTATATACACTAGTTTCCTTAACATTGCGTTGATCCAGGGAGCTAGTCTGATTGCTGTATGTGGAGTCGGGAAGGAATTTTTTTCCCCAATGTGAAGCTTACTATTTGCCACATGGGTCTTTTTGCCTTCCTCTGTTAGGGCAAGTTAGGATAGGATATGGGTTGAACTAGATGGACTTAAAGTCTTCCTTTAACCTTAATAACTATGTTACTATGTTAAATTTACCATACTTACCAATACACCACCATCATCTGAAAAAAAAAACAAAAACAAAAAACACCAAAATACCACCTGTCCGACGTAATCCAGTTAATATCGAGTGTCCCACGGCGATCTATAGTGGAGAACAGTCACATCAGGAGATGTGACTGCTCTCCACGGCTTCAAAGTCACACTGACAGGAGAAAGTTCCTGCAGTGTGACTGCGCATGCGTGAAAGTTTACCGGAGTTCAATTACCGTAAAGTGAGATCCCGGAGTTCATTGAACTGCGGGAAACTACCGGTGACCAGCGATCACTGCAGGAGCAATTTAACTCTTGCAGTGTATCACCGGAGGACATCGTGGGACACTCTCCAGTGGATTACGGCAGACCAAGGTTTTTTTTAATTTTTTTTTATTTGCAGTTGAGCGAGGGAAGGCTTCGGGCGCAAGACGTATGTGGTGAGTGTGTAATACATGTTGTGTGTTGTTTGTACTGTTTGTTACATGAATGTAATGTGTTTGTGTTTTTAACCCATTGTGGTCATTCGCCTGACGATGGGACAACTCTCCCATCATATTTGGATGAGAGAAGTTGTCCCATCCGACGAAGACTACAATCTGTCACTACAGACACACAGACTGACACACAGACACAGACTGACACACAGACCTTACTTAACAAATCAATCATACGCCTCACATCGATCCCCATACGACGGTACGAATCCATTTTCTACACACAGCACATACACATGTCACATCCTGTGACATCACTTCCCTTTCCTGCGGTTTTTGCCACCCAAAACTGCACCAATTCAGACGCAAATCCACAGATCTTTTTTAGATGTGCGGTTTTGCTGCGGATTTGCCTGATATAATGGGAGTCTATGGGTGCAGAATCGCAGCGGTTCCGCAGAAAAGAAGTGACATGCTGCAGAAACTAAAACGCTACGTTTCTGTGTGGATTTTTCCGCAGCATGTGCACAGCAAGTCTGCGTTTCCCATAGATTAACATTGTAGGTGCACTACACTGCGGATTTGATGCAATTCCGCGCTGAAAAAAACGCTGCGGAACCGCAATTAAATCCGCACCGTCTGCACAGGGGCCTAACACTTGCAACCTCCGCTGCTTAACTGCAGCTCACGCTGTCAGATCAGTCAGTGAGGACTTAGGGTGGCGATATTTTACATCAGTATTTGTTATCAGACGCCAGGAGAGGATCCAAAACACAGAAGAGGGGAGACTAATTCAGTTATTTTTCTCTGCGATTGTTCCTTCTAGTTTTAATCTTACAAATACTGATGTAAATTTCTGCGCAAAACACTCAGTGTGAATGAGGCGAGGAGGCTGCTTGTAATCCTGTGATATACTGTGAGTCATTACTCTGAGGATGAGTGCACACTCGCAGGTGCTGTGCTGTAATGCTTGTCTCCTCTTCTCATCTTCATCACCAGAGCAGGGGCAACCCCTGGGGCAAAACTGCGGCCGTCACATGTCCACATGTATGACTTAGTGATGTGTGATGGACCCCGACACCCAAATAAAATGAATCAGACAGAAGCACAGAAAATAGATACACAAAGCATTGCAATTAGGTGTCAAACGTTCACAACTTTATTTACATTCACATGATACCAAAAATGGCACATCCCCCGACTCACGAAGAGTCTCCCCCCAGCACTCAGGAGAGGAAAAACCCCCGGTGGTGGAAACCTCTAGGGAACCATGGCTGGAGGGCTGCCCTTCCCTTGGGCTTAGAGAGTTAGTGCCGATCTATAACAGATGGAATGCAGAATTTTACAATTTGTGCATTTTACCAGATTTAAAGAGAATGACGTAACAAATATAAACTATAAATGTGATAAACCGGATGTGGGAGAGATCTGACTGCAATATCTGGCTCCACATTGGTGGCTAGAATGAATTTGGTTGATCTGATTGCCCCGGAGGATGAACCATTTATCTCTTACAGATCCAGGTCCAACTCTCAAGGATTTTTAATTTTGGTTACAGGGGTTGTTCATCATGGATAATCCCTAATAGAATAAATATCCTCTCGCCCTTAACTCCCCACTCCCAATTTATCACCAATTAAAGTAATAGATCCGTCCATGAACTCCCTAACGAGAGCAGCTCTTTGTAGAGGGTAACAGAAGGGGATCCTGTCCTGAGGACCCCCTCTGTTACCTTCCCATGGCCTGGGGGTGTCTAAAGCAGACAACCCCATTTCCCTGATAGAACCTCCAAATTTCACCAAGGTCGGCACATTACGTGGGGTGGTCAAGCTCAACGTCCTCAGGCGCATCAGTAATGGCGCTGATCGTGGCAGTGCGCACTTCTTTCATGGAATCTTCTTTATGCCACTTGTTTATGACCTCATAACAGTTGTCATGGTTTCTACAGGGGCTATTACTGATGCAGGGCCAAGTATTAACCCTTACCTCATTGGTAATTTGCGTTCATTACAGAGGCAAATAACTGCACTTGTTACCAGCAGGCGCCTATCATTATGGCTTCCTTTAGGCTTCATAAGAAATACAGATTACAGATTTAACGTGCCAGTGTTTCAGGAGTGCTGTGCACTTTTTAGATGCAGAGATTGGGCTTATAACTAGCCCTTTACGCAGAAAAAAATAAGAGGAAATTACTTAAAATATTATAGGGAATTGCATTTCAAGCAATATAGTTACATAGTTATAGGTTGAAAAAAGACTAGAATCATAAAGTTCAAACTATCGTCAACATTATACATTTTCTATTGCTAGATTATTTATAATTCACAATGTCATGTTTTGCTAAAAAAGTATCCAGCCCTTTTTTAAAAGCTGTTATAGTATCTGCCTTTACTAGCTCTTGTGGTGGGAATTCCACAGTCTGACTGCTCTAACTGTAAAGAACCCTTTTCTATTTAGCTGCCAGAATTTACTTTCCTACACATGTAACAAATGTTCCATTACCCTTTATAAGGTCCTGGAAAGTGATAAGTCATGTGCCGGTACTATGCATTAACCACATATGTATTTGTACATATAAATGAGATCTTGTAATAATCTAGTATCCGCCTTTGAACTGACTCTAAATTTCAAATATCTTTTTGAAAATGTGGAGCCCAAATTGGATCCCATATTCAAAATGTGGCCTTACAATGGATTTATGGAGGGGTGACAATACATATGGATCGCAGCTGCTTGACATTGAGTACCACTGCTCAGCTTACTTGTAACCAGAATGCCCAGGCCTTCTCCAATTCTGTCATTTCTAATATATTTACATTTAATCTATATGCAGCAGTTTGATTACTCCTGTTGCGGTGCATTACTCTACATTTGTTAACCTTAAACTTCATCTGCCATGTGTTTACTCTTGAAAGAATCTTTTCCAGATCCTTTTTTAAATATTATAATGTCAGAGATTAATTATCGACATATGCAGTATGGAGGGTGCCTTGATCCATTGTAAAAAATGTAGGGATATCCAGTCGTTTGAGAGCAAATGTAGGAAAAGAGATCCTGAATCCAACGATGAATCACTTAGTTTACTGGGTACAGCCGTTTTGACACAATCAGAGTTGTTAGCTGAGAAAGCTAAACCCGCCATCATCAGGCTCTCACGCAGGACCGGCTCCAGGTTTTCGTGGGCCCCGTGTGAAAGAGTCTCAGTGGGCCCCTTTAACACATACCACAATTCATAATGCACAGATACAGCAGAGAAATATAGGTATAGTACGATGCCAAAGATTTCACTTACTTCTTATATTACATGAGTGATATCTAAATGGGCCCCATATATTGCTCCATACAGAATAATGAGCCCCATATATTGCTCCATACAGTATTATGGACACCACATAATACTCCATCCAGAATAATGAGTCCCATATAATGCTCCATACAGTATTATGGACACCACATAATGCTCCATACAGAATAATGAGTCCCATATATTGCTCCATACAGTATTATGGACACCACATAATGCTCCATACAGAATAATGAGTCCCATATATTGCTTCATACAGTATAATGAGACCCATAATAATGCTCCAAACAGTATGAGACCTATATATTGCCCCATACAGTATAATCTGCCTCATATAATGCTCCATACAGTATAATGGACCGAATATAATGCTCTATACAGAATAATGGAGTCTATATAATGCTTCATACATAATAATTGACCTCATATAATGCTCCATTTATATTGAGCCCCATATAAGGAACATATTTTACATTCAAAAAGTAAAATGGCACGCCTTCATTTCCTAGCCCTACCGTGTGCCCAAACAGTACATTTCCCCCACATATGGGGTATTGGCATGCTCAGGAGAAATTGCACAACAAAATGTATGGTCCATTTTCTCCTGTTACTCTTGGGAAAGTAAAAAAATTAGCTCTAACGGAAAACTTTTGTCAAAAAAGCAAATGTTCATTTTTTTTCCTTCCACATTCCAAAAATTCCTGTGAAGCACCTGAAGGGTTAATAAACCTCTTTAATGTGGTTTTGAGTACCTTGGCGGTTGCAGTTTTTAGAATGGTGTCATTTTGGGGTATTTTCTGTTATATAGACCCCTTAAAGTCACTTCAAGTGTGCGGTGGTCCCAAAAAAATGGTTTTGCAAATTTTGTTGTAAAAATGAGAAATCGCTGGTCAAATTTTAACCCTTACAACTTCCTAACGAAAAAAATATGTTTCCAAAATTGCGCTGATGTAAAGTAGACATGTGGTAAATGTTATTTATTAACTACTAGCTGAAGAACCCGGCGCTGCCCGGCCATAGTAACTAACTGTGGTTAGTTATAGCAAATTATAATTATCCTCCATCCCATAGTCCCGTGCCCATATACCCATCATACATATCCACGATCCCATAGGCCCGTGCCCATATACCCATCATACATAGCCTCCATCCCATAGTCGAGTGCCCATATACCCATCACACATCCTCCATCCCATAGTCCCATGCCAATATACCCATCACACATCCTCCATCCCATAGTCAACCATTATGACATCATAGTGAGCGGCAGGGCTTGCAACCTATGATGACATCAGCGTCGCCATGGCAACCATTATGACATCATGATGAGGGGAGGGGCTTGATACACACACACTTTTTCTCCATTATGTAGATAGGGGCAAAATTGTTTGCTGAATTGGAACGTGTGGGGTTAAAATTTCACCTCACAACATAGCCTAGGACGCTCTCAGGGTCCAGACGTGTGACTGTGCCAAATTTTGTGGCTGTAGCTGCGACGGTGCGGATGCCAATCCCGGACATACACACACAAATACATACATACATACACACACTTGAGCTTTATATATTAGATTTTGTGCAATATGACTTTCTGATTTAAGGGCATAAAAATTAAAAGTTTGAAAATTGCGAAATTTTCTAAATTTTCGCCCAATTTCAGTTTTTTCACAAATAAATGCAAGTCATATCAAAGAAATTTTACCACTATCATAAAGAATAATATGTCACGAGAAAACATTCTCAGAATCCCCAGGATCCGTTGAAGCGTTCCAGAGTTATGACCTCATAAATTGACAGTGGTCAGAATTGTAAAAATTGGCCTGGTCGGGAAGGTGAAAGCAGGCTTCGGGGTGAAGGGGTTAATCATGAAGTGCAGTTTACTGCAATTTTCATTTAAAAAATGTGACATATCCCCAAATCAGGGGTAACCCACAAGTGCACAAAAATATTTCACATTCACCATGCACCGGGTGAATCGGGGTGCTCTGAAAAGTCAGGGCTAAGTTTCAGTGTCAGTTCCAGTCAAGCCCTGCCCACGACTACCTCGGTTGAGCATCTTACATTTGGCATAGTCAGCAGGATGCGAGTGCTTCATATGAAGAAAGCAGGGAAGATATGGCATATGGCGAAGATGGAAGAAAACCGGAATACATGCAGCCTAAGTTGGCGACCTGAAGCATGAATTCCAAGATGGCGATGGTTGCAGTGAAGAGAAGAAATGCCACCTATCATGGGCGTGGATGGCACCCGAGAGCACGAAAAGACGTTCAGCCCCCACAAGTGACTGCCCGAGGAACACCTATTTAAAGGCTAGAGACCAGTTGAGTCTCAGGAAAAGAAGTTTAAGACACCTTGCCTTTGGTATTTTTGGAAGGACTGTTGGTACCTTTGTGGCCAGAAGGCCTGTGTGTTTTCCCTGAAAGGAATCGGAGGAACTGTTCAAGATACCCTCGAAGCCAGGTAGGCCTGTAGTAGCCGTGATCGGCTAGGGACTGAAGGACAACTTTATGGAGGAATTGATCACTTCCCTGTCCGTCGGGAAGCTGGTGCCGAGTGAGAAGGCATCATTCTGAGAGTTCCTGTCACATGCCTGGCAGGGGTCAGGAAAGATACAGACATGCGGCCTGATGTTAAAGTGCATCCATGTGATATGGCAGTGAAGGTTATCAGGTCCCCTAGAGAAGAGTAAGAGGACCGGTGAGGAAAACAGAGTCTGATATTAAAGTACACGTTGTGTTCGTTACATATTTGTCTGAAGCAGCTTGGAACACCAGGAGGATGAATGTTTCGGCAGGTTTAGGACTCATCTACCCAGGACTCCTTATTGTTGGTTGCGGTCAGCCAAAGGTTTGGTTTGCCCCTTGCATATTTCCCCCTTTGGTTGAGGAACTTTGTGCTGCGAGAGGGTTCTACACCCTTCGCTGGGTACCTTGCCCTGCCAGTTGGTAGCTTTGTCCCTATGTACTTTGTTCTATATGGATGGTGTCCCCATTCTATGGACTGTACCTCCCATGGACTATGTCTTGATCATAAGGATTAATGTTTTGGGGAGGGAGGGGGACGGATTACCTGATGTTCCAGCCAGGTTAGAAACCTTGAAGCCTGCCCTTGGACAGGAAGGGCTGCTGCTGTGTTGGTGTTAGGTGTCAGGTTCCTGCAGCTGCACAGCAGGAATCCAGAGCCTTGCATCCTGTGGTCTCCCATTCTTCTCCGACCGCTCAGGCTCAGGAGCCTGCACAGTAATCTCGGCGTCGCAGGCGCTCTGCTCAGACCAGCTCTGTAGGACTGGTTGTTGCTGCCACCTCTGGGTCAGCAATAGCAGTGCAGGCTGCCCTGCAACAAGCCACTCCAGTGGCTAAGTCCTCTCGCCACGCTACTGGGCATGCTCACGAGACGATCTCCCATTGGAGATCGGGAGTCACGTGCTCAGGTCCTTCTCCTGATCTGATTGGTCCATCCCAGAGATCTGGAAGGTCCCGCACGGCTACAAAAGGTCCACATGGCCGCTTGGCCATGCGCTAGTGTAGTCTCTAATTGCTACTGTGTGAATGATGATGGATGCATGAACCTGCGAATGACTCATTAAGATCCCCTCCCTCTGATATTACGTGTGTGGATAGGGACTTAGCCTTAGAGTCAGCGCCAGTCAGTGGCATGCTACAAGCCACAGTGCTTATCTCCACAGAGCTAGCGTCCGACAGTGCGCCCTCCTGGACATTGTCGTATAGCGGCTGAGTCAGTTGCCGCGCTGCAGTCAGCAGCACTTGTGGGTGTCTGTGGTCGCAACGCCGCACGCACGGTAGGTCTAGACGGACACTGACTCTGTGTCTTGGGCCCAAGTCCTGTGACCATATACCGTGTGTGCACACCACTGAGACCTGTGAGGTCAACAGGCTCGGCATTTATGTTTATCCCTTAAGGCGACTCTGTGAATATAACAGAGTACGCCCAGTGCACACCGGGTGACGTTCAACCCATGTGCGATATACCGCCATATTGTGCGTCTGCCATTATATAGCAGCAGTTTAACACCTCTGCACAGTGGACTCCGGGTGGCGAACGCATTTTCTATTATTTTATATTTAGTGTGTTCCGCCGTCCCTAACAGTACACTAGAGCCAGGGTCTGGCTAGTAATGGCGGACCTGCAGCAGCTACAGCGATACTTTCGGCAGCTGGAGAGCAGGTTGGCGGCTATTGAGAGCTCCACCTCAGCAGCGAATTCTACAGTGGCCGCTGTTCAGGCAGTCGCAGAAGCTGTCTCACGCGTGTCCACACCCACGCCTATGCCGACAATAACCTGCCTCTTGTTGCCCGATATGTTTTCCGGTGACAGCACCACCTGCAGGGGTTTCGTGAGCCAGTGCTCTATCCAGCTGGAGTTACCGGCCACACGATTTCCCACAGAGCGGGCAAAGGTGGGGTTTATTGTTTCTCTCCTATCAGGCAGGAGTGGGCTATGCCAATGTGGGAGCGTGATGACCCCATGGTTCAGGGCGCTGCTCATTTCCTCACGGCTCTGAAGTAGGTCTTTTTGGGACCACGGATCACGCACGACACCTCTCTCCAATTATTGGCCCTAACACAGGGGTCTCTCTTGGTCAGCCATTATGACGTCCGATTCCAGACATTGGCTTCCAAACTGGAGTGGCCTGATAAAGCACTCGTCCCTGTGTTTTGGAGAGGGTTAGCGGAGCATGTCAAAGATGCTCTAGCAACCAGAGAGGTCCCCACAAGTTTAGAGGAGTTGATTGCCATCTCCACCCGCATTGATCTCCGGTTTACGGAGTGCGGGCTGGAACGTGCGCAATCCAGATGAAGGGTTAATTTGGCTCCCACCTTCTCCGAGCCACTAAGATTTCCCATTCAGGAGTTTACACCTTCTCAACTTATGGAGCCACGTCCGGTGCGAAGCTTCGCACGCTATTACCAGTGCCGGAAGTTTGGTCACTCGTCTTGCTCATGTCCTCTGCGGTCGAAAAAACGATCACGTCCAGTGGTCGTAAGTGGTGGTCTAACTAATATGAAAACCTTTTCCCCCAAACCAGTATTCTGAGGGACATTAGATAGCGGTGCTTCCACCTGGGAGGTAGAGGTCACGGTGGACTCCGGGGTTTAAGGAAACATCATGTCCTCATCCTTTGCCCAAAAGCATGCTATTCCGCTGGTACTACTCCCTCGTCCCTTGACCATCAGGGTGGTTGACGGTGCACCTTGACCATCCCAAGTTACAAACCAGACAGCACCTCTTGGTTTCTCAATCTCATCCTCTCACCACGAGATGTTGTCCCTGTTCATTTTGCCAGATGGCATCGACCAGGTGCTTCTCGGACTTCCGTGGCTCCATTACCATTCCCCCTCATATAGATTGGTCTTCGGGGAGTATACTGGGTTGGAGCAAGGACTGTGAGGGAAGGTGCATGAGGGGCAGTGTTCAAGTAGCATCCACGGAGATGCCCGCGGATCTTTCCAAGCTCCCTGGAAACTACCGGCAGTACGCAGACGTCTTCTCCAAAAAAATCAGCGGAGCCACTTCCGCCGCACAGTCCTTACGATTGCCCGATAGACCTATTGCCAGGCGCGGAGGCTCCTAGAGGTCGCGTGTACCCTCTATCACTCCTGGAGACAGAGGCCATGTCAAAATATATCCGGGAGAACCTGGCAAGAGGGTTTATCAGAAAATCGGTGTCGGTGGCTGTTGCAGGGTTCTTCTTCGTGCAGAAGAAGAGTGGGGAGTTGTGCCCCTGCATTGACTACAGAGGTCTCAACGCCATTACCATTAAAAACAAATACCCTCTTCCTTTGATCTCTGAGTTGTTTGACAGGTTGCGAGGGGCCCAGATCTTTACGAAATTAGATCTATGGGGGGCGTACAACCTGATCTGCATACACAAAGTAAACGAGTGGAAGACAGCCTTTAATACCAGGGATGGCCACTATGAGTATCTGGTCATGCCCTTCGGCCTTTGTAATGCGCCTGCTGTCTTCCAGGACTTCGTAAATGACATCTTTCGTGATATGCTTTCTACCTCGGTGGTGGTCTATCTGGATGACATCCTCATCTTTTCTCCAGATGTGGCCTCTCACCGGAGAGACGTCTGCAAGGTCTTCGACTGTTTGCGGGCAAATTCTCTCTTTGCTAAGCTGGAGAAGTGCCAGTTTGAGCAGGAGTCCTTACCGTTTCTGGGCTATATCATCTCGGCCCAGGGGTTGGCTATGGATCCTGCCGAATTGCAAGCGGTAATGGACTGGCAGGAGCCCCATTCTCTAAAAGTGGTGCAGCGCTTTTTGGGGTTCGTTAACTATTACCGCCAGTTCATTCCCCACTTCTCCACACTAGTAGCTCCTTTGGTCGCTCTCACCAAGAAAGGAGCCAATCCAAAGGTTTGGTCAGAGCAGGTCTCCACGGCCTTTTCGTCCCTGAAAACCCATTTTGCTGGCGCTCCCATCCTCCACCGTCCCGATGTGGATAAACCTTTTATCCTAGAGGTAGATGCCTCGTCCGTTGGTGCAGGAGCAGTCCTTTTCCAGAAGGATGCTCAAGGTCGGAAGCATCCCTGCTTCTTCTTCTCAATGACCTTCTCACCGGCGGAGAGAAACTACTCCATCGGGGACAGGGAGTTGCTGGCCATGAAATTGGCCTTTTCTGAGTGGAAACATCTCCTGGAGGGAGCCCGGTTTCCCATCCAGGTGTACACTGACCTTAAAAACCTGGTCTATTTGCAAACGGCCCAGCGCTTGAACTCTCGTCAAGCTAGGTGGTCGCTCTTCTTCTCCCGCTTCCGCTTCACCTTGCATTACCTGTCTGGAGAGAAGAACATCCGTGCGGATGCTCTTTCTCGCTCGGTGGTCTCAGCAGAGGAAGAGGAGGCTGAGTCTCGGCTAATTGTCCCCACGGAGTTCCGCCAGGCAAGACCTTTGTCCCTCCTCGCCTGCGGCCGGAGATCCTCGCATGGGCACATGCGTCCAGGGTGAGTGGTCACTTTGGCATTAAGCGGACCACAGAACTCCTGACAAGGTCGTATTGGTGGCCGCACATGGCTCGGGACACTAAAGAGTACATTCAAGCATGCGGCTCTTGTGCTCGGAACAGGTCCTCTAGGCAGAGGTCGGCTGGGTTACTGTATCCCTTGCCAGTGGCAGACAGACCCTGGGAGATGGTCGGCATGGACTTTGTGGTCGGCCTGCCCAAATCTGGTGGCTGCACGGTTATCTGGGTGGTCACCGATCATTTCTCTAAAATGGTGCATCTGGTGCCACTCGCGCGGCTGCCTTCCGCTCGTGGTCTTGCTGCACTGTTCATAAAGCACATATTTCATTTGCACGGTATGCCAGACAAAATAGTCAGTGACCGAGGTCCCCAGTTTGCGTTTTGATTTTGGAGGGAGCTCTGCAGTCTACTCAGTATCGAGCTCAATTTGTCCTCCGCATATCATCCCGAGATGAACTCTGGTCACATACCTGTGACATTTTGTCTCTGCCAGGCAGGATGATTGGGCATCCTTACTACCGTGGGCGTAATTTGCCCTGAATAACGCAGTGGCTAATTCCACTGGTCAGACGTCGTTCCTTCTCAATTACGGCCAGCATCCGCGCGTCCCTATCCCGATGCCGGTGTCTTCCACTGATTCCAGGGTGGCAGACTGGGCAGTGGAGGCTCGCGACATTTGGGATCGCACCCTGGATGCTATTTGTGCCTCTAGAGAGATAATGAGAGCGTCAGCCGACACACATCGGCGTCCCGCTCAAACTTTTGCCCCTGGCGACTTGGTGTGGCTCTCTGCACGTAATATGAAGCTGCGGGCCGAGTCCTTCAAAGTCCTCGAGCGCATCAGCTCAGTGGTCTACCGTCTGGCTCTTCCACCACACTTGGCCATCTCTGACGTCTTCCACGAGTCCCTTCTCAAGCCTGTTCACATGGCTCGGTTTTCCGAGTGATCTGCCGGGACATCAGACCTCTCCTCGCATGAGTTTGAGGTCAACGCCATTGTGGGACGCAGGATTGTGCGTGGCAAAAAAATTTATTTGGTGGACTGGAAGGGTCATGGTCCTGAGGCCCGGACCTGGGAGCCAGTGGAGAACATCAACGCTCTGCTCCTGATCGTGGCATTTGAGCATACCAAGGCTCAGAGGGGAGGGGGCCCTAGGAGGGGGGTAATGTTAGGCGTCGGGTTCCTGCAGCTGCACAGCGGGAATCCAGAGCCTTACATCCTGCGGTCTCCCATTCTTGTCCGACCACTCAGGAGCCTGCACGGCAATCTCAGCATTGCAGGCGCCCTGCTCAGACCAGCTCTGTAGGACTGGTTGTTGCTGCCACTTCTGGGTCAGCAATACCATTGTAGGCTGCCCTGCAGCAAGCCACTCCAGTGGCTAAGTCCTCTTGTCACGCTACTGGGCATGCTCACGAGACGATCTCCCATTGGAGATTGGGAGTCACGTGCTCAGGTCCTTCTCCTGATCTGATTGGGCCATCCCAGAGATCTGGAAGGTCCCACATGGCTATAAAAGGTCCGCATGGCCACTCGGCCATGCGCTAGTGTACTGTAGTCTCTAATTACTACTGTGTGAATGATGATGGATGCATGAACCTGCGAATGACTCATTAAGATCCCCTCCATCTGATATTATGTGTGTGGACAGGGACTTAGCCTTAGAGTCAGCGCCAGTCAGTGGCATGCTACAAGCCACAGTGCTCATCTCCACAGAGCTAGCGTCCGACAGTGCGCCCTCCTGGGCATTGTCGTATAGTGGCTGAGTCAGTTGTCGCGCTGCAGTCAGCAGCACTTGTGGGCATCCGCGGTTGCGACGCCGCATGCAAGGTAGGTCTAGATAGACACCGATCCTGTGTCTTGGGCCCGAGTCCTGTGACCATATACTGTGCGTGCACACCGCTGAGACCTGTGTGGTCAACAGGCTCGACATTTATGTTTATGCCTTAAGGCGACTCTGTGAATATAACAGAGTACGCCCAGTGCACACCGGGTGACATTCAACCCGTGTGCGATATACCGCCATATTGTGCATCTGCCATTATATAGCAGCAGTTTAATACCTCTGCACGATGGACCCCGGGCGGCGAACGCACTTTCTATTATTTTATATATAGTGTGTTCCGCCGTCCCTAACAGTTGGCCTGTGTCCTCTGTCAAATATGGACATGGACACTTGGTTCTGGTGTTCCATCCTAGTGGGACTGAGGTCATGTTGACCTGAAGAAACAAGTCATGATGACTCCGAAGAAGGAAAGAATTACTCTTTATTTTTGTTTGGTTTTATGCATTGGTGTCTTGCAGGTTTACCGCATGGTCGAGGATGACCACCATTAAAGAAAAGAGAAATGTAAGGAGATGGACCAGCTACATTGTTCCCCCTGAAGACCTCATTGCTACTGTGGTGTAGAATGTGAATAATGTTTTGTTCCTGATACGTTTTCTTGTTATAACAATTGTTATTCCCCTGTGTGCTGCAGTAATAACTAACAGCCACAAGATGTCACTGTCTAGAATGTAGGTGACGTTTGCCCAGTAACACAACAGGCATAGAGTTAGTTGAGGGTTAACAGCCCACCCAGTTTGAGAGGGGGAACTGAGTGTTAGTGGCCAGTCCAGGAAGTGACAGGGCCAGTGAGTGTGTGAGCAGCTGTGAGTAAAGTCACAGGTCTGGGAGGCAGCTAGGGACAGCGTGAGCCTAGAACTCGGGGCAGTGGATTGCCACAAATACCATTTCATGTGATTTCATCTAAATAGCTTGGGGCAACCTTGAAATGGACGTCGGGATCAGAGGCACACTCAGTTTATGAAGCTACAGGGAAAGATGGACTCAGGCTACATGGGGTGGAATGTATTGCAATCCGGATATACTGCTAGAGGTGAGGAAGACTCCCTTGGGGTAGGAAAACCAATGAAAGGGACATGCCACCTATATCAAGAACCAGGACTAAAGTTGTATCCAGTACCTGTGGGAAAGATGACAACCTGTTGGGCCTTATCCTCTGTATCTGCCTGTAAATACTGTACATACTGCCATTCACAAAGTAAAAGTCTGGTTTTTATACACCTTGTGTCCCCTAGATAGATTGCTGCTCTGGTTCCAGAAGAAGGATTTTTAGAGTCAAAAGAGGCCTGCAGGCCAGAAGCAAGTGTGAAACACAACATAAACAGCAGCACATCGGTACTGGGACACACCTTGTCTGTAGGATGCCAGAGCGAGTGGGGACTGAAGCTCGCCCATGACTACCTGGCTTCGGCATCTTACATCGGCATGTGTAAAGAAGCGGTACAGTTCACGCTGTTCTCAGGCACCAGCAGCTGAAGGTAGCTCTAATCATTGTCTTCTGCTTGTACTGAAATTTATGTTTCTTGTTTTACAAGGACAAGGGCTTCAATGGAATGGGTGAAAGGTGAGTACATGGTGTTTTATTATTTTCTATTTTTTTACAGGGGACAAGTGCTTCAATGGTATGGACATAAGGTGAGTTTAACTGTTTTTTATTTTTAAATAAATGCATTAAACAGTGTTTTGTATTATTTCAAATAAGGAATAAGGACTTTATTCTTGCTGTGTGTTTATTTACAAACTTACTATAAAGTTAGTAATGGGGGAGACTACTCTCCATTACCAACCCCTGGGCTTTATGTCACCTAACAATACAAAAGTGACCTTAATCCCACAACCCTCTTACCCCACTTGCCACTGCCACAGGGCAAGTGGGAAAAGTGAGGCTAAGCAACATATTTGGTGCACCTTATGGATGCGCCATTTCTGAGGTGGCTGAGGGCTGATGTTGGTAGCCGGAGGGGACAATATCTCTGAACCCTTCTCAGGCTATAAATATCAACTCATAGCTGTCTGTTTAGCCCTTACTGGTTTGAATTTATAGGGGACCCTACGTCATTTTTCTTCTGGGGCCCCCTATAATTCACAAGTAAAGGCTAAGCAAACAGCTGTGAGCTGCTATTAGTATCCAGTAGCCTGGTAACCTTATGGAATATTGTTCCTTGTCCCACATTATTGACATCAGTCCCCAGCCATGGGCTTTCCCTCTGCTGGTTATGAAATTTGGTAGGAGCCCATGCCATTTTGTAAATGTAATTATTTATTTTACACTGGAGGTACACAGTAATTGTCTCCTGGTCATGCTAATCTCAGCACGACCAGGAGACAATGATAAGAGCTGCCTTCAGCAGCCAGCCAGCGCCTGGGATCAGTGCACACTGTACTGCTTTTCCCAGGTGCCAGAACATGTCACATGGACAGCACTCGGATGTAACACACGGACGGCACATGGATGTCACATACGTACACATGGACACAGATCTCAACAGTACTGGTTTTTCATGTACAGGAATCACCAGGAGTTGTAAAGGAGGCCTTAGAGCGGTTGTCCCAAGTTCTCAATCAGGAACACACATGTTTCTGACTCTTTGCTTGCAAACGGCAGTGCCCTCCTAACTGACTGACAGTTTGGACCAGCGTAATCAATACCCCTTTTGCTTTAACTGTGCACCCTGCAATACTGCAAACATAAGCAGCTATGTTTCTGCAACATCGACAGTTTCATAGCAGCACTACAAGTTCTACTACAAAGGGCCTGTTAGCGCTGGGCTTCCTGCCTAGGAGTCTGGCTATTTCTGATGTTGTGTCCCAAAAGAAACTGCATATTGATTTTGTTTTTCTTATACCTCTTGGTGGTAATTCAATAAGAAGCAAGCAGCCAATGGTGTCCATACCCAATCTAGAGTTGAAGAACTTCCTTCTGTGCCCAATTTAGGTCTTGTGTGTATGAATAATAGCATGTTCAGTCACCAATCCAATATTTAAATGCCAGTTACCAATCTGTATGAAACATTTTTTTTTTCTAGAAAAGTATTTAAAGAAGCACTTCTATCAAACTTTTTATCCTCATAATACTGTATATTGCAATACTATTATATAGCACTGTGTACTTACAATTGCTCATTTTACCTTTCTACTCAGGTAATTCTTCTCTTTTCTCTGCTCTCTGTAGAAACAGGAAGTATCATGAGTCATCGCCCTTCAACTCCTGACCCAGCTGCTCTCTCCTCCTACCTGCCAGGTACTTTTGCAGTGACTGATGGCTCATGCAGGGAAAATAGACCTCCTGTTTCTACATAGAGCTTAGAAAGATTCAGCTAGTCAGTTTTTAATCAGATGATGTCATAGACCTAACTGAAATGAGAAGAAATATCTGGGTTGAAAAGCGAAATGAGCAATTGTAAGTACACATTACAATATAACATAATGACTGCAATTTATTATAAGGATAAAAACTTTGATGGGAGTCCTTTTTTAATAATAGATCTTAATTTATATCAACAAGTGGGCTAATATAAGTTATTAGTTTACCCAGCTTTGACTTAATTAAACATTATATTATCCCTTAGATAATTTATTAAATTCTTGAATTTACGTTTAAGCTTCCATTAGTTTGTAAAGAAATATTTGCACAAGGATATGCATAGGAATAGAAGATTTATGCTCATATTACTTGGTATATTGTGTTACATTGTACATTGTGTAAGTGGTGTGCTCTCAATGACTACTATGCTAAAGGGGATTTCCAACTAACAAAAAATTGTAACTAAAGAAGTTGTCCACTACTTGGACAACTTCTTCTCATACCCCACGCTTGGCCCCAATAAAATAACAAAGCTTATACTCATCTCCCGTGCTGGCGCCATTCCCGTGATGTTGGCACTCGCTCTCCTCGGGCCTCCCGTACTGTTGTTGTGACACGTGATCCCACCCGCCCTATCAGTGCTGGCGCTACGGTCCTCGCCACCTGTTGAATTGAACATGAAGAGGAAGTGAGAGAGCACCTGCTGCCCAGATTGTTCAAGTAGTGGACAATCCCTTTAATTCTGCTCAATTTAATACATGATGCAACTTATTCAATAATTTATATATCTTAACAATGTTTCAATCTTCATGTACAAGTTTCAGTCACAGGTAACAGAGGGTTTCTTTCCACAGGATAGCATTTACCACATGAGCAGAGAAGTGTGTGAGAGGGCTGGATGATGTCTCATTTTAATAGTTAGGCCAGCAACCATATTTGTGTACATATCAACTATAAGAAAGAAGGATCTTGAGGATGCATGCCAAATTCAGGAAAGTAAGTTAGGCCAGAATGACCTTTTGCGGACCTGCTTCCATGACTCCCCTTTCATGATAATAAGAACTTAATTTGCATACAGTATGTGAGTGTTAATTTAGTTGAGATCTAAGGCTAGTTTCACACTAGCGTTCGATAGAGCTGCGGAGGGCTGCTTAGTTCCTCCGTGAAGCTCCGCCCACTGCCGCACCTCCTCCGTTCAGCTCCGGCGCTAAACGGAGGACGTGCGGCAGTGGGCGGAGCTTCACAGAGGAACTACACAGCCCTCCGCAACTCTGACATCTGCAAATGTGAAGCCGGCCTAACAGGTGCTTAAGTCTTAGGCTCTAGTCTCGGCACGTTCTCTTACACAGAACAATATATTTTCTGCCAATATGAGCAGTTGTGTGTGAAGATGGCTATGCAAATTGTCTCTTCAGAGAGGAAGAGTACTTGAATTCTCTAGCGCCACCTAAGTAACAATCCTCAAAGTCAATATCGACTGTTTAACTAGGTTGGCCATGTGACTTAGGATAAAAGATAAACCAGAATCTCAATTTGCATACATGGTGTTACAGGGTGTTATCCCTCATTAGTGCAAGTGCGAGATCTGATCTGGCTGTATGAGAGACCTCTGACTGGTGTCTGAGCAGTAACGTCTCTCCTTGTGGAGAGTGACATGCCTGATATGCCAGTGTAAGGAGACAAACAGACCATGCAATGCGACTCTGATAAAAATTTGCACATTAAATTTCCCAGAGGAGCATTGTACTAGGAGAAACGATGAAATGGTAATAAATTGTATTCCCTCATGATAGCTATTTCTTCTGCATATTACATTATGTTATTTTAGATATTAGTAGAAAAAAACAACAACTTTTTTTTTTCCATTCAGTGATACATATTTCTGCTTTCGCTATTTTTATCCTCAGTGTCTTAAGACCTATAGTTATTCACAGGGATACAAAGAAAGAAAGTGCCATTCATTATTCCAATCCATCTTGATTTACACTGCCAAAGGCTGCAGATCATGATTACATAATTTATGCATCATTAAAATGTGAAGCACTCATGCTTGTCAAAGCAAATTTCAGACAAGTGACTTAACGGGCTTGTGAGTCATTTTCACCCTCTCTCTGCTGAAAAATGAGGTGTGGTTGTATTTAATAACCCCCTTCCTTCTGTCAGAGTATTCAATTTACTGCAAATCAAGTAGGGTTGGGGATTTTGTAAGGTGCATGAAAGGCTAAATATGGAAAGCGAGCGTTTGGAATGCTAGCAGTAAGATGTGATTATCACTGGGTTAATAAGTAATGATTGTGCCCTCAATCAGACATATACCACAATAATGCATTATCTGATGATTGTCTCAGTTTTCCCACAGTGATTTTATGGAAAAAATATCATAGCTCATTTGTATTCCCTATAATACCTTTTTCTTTACAACCCTAATTCTCTATAAAGGTAAATGTGAATCAGCTCACAAAAAGGGGACCTTAAGAGCCCTAAAGTTAGATACACATCGAGTTGTCCTTTACTGGTCTGTTGGGGCCCAAACTTGGGTCAAACCATAGGCTCACTAGAGTCCTAGAGAATATGCTTTAAATGACTGACAAATGTAGGTCCTGTATAGTCCAAGGTGTTCTCTAGCAACCCTAAACACCAGTGAAAAGGGTTTCTTTGGGTGAGTGTAATGTTGTTTGCTGTAGGTGTCCCTCCCGGGTGGCTTAAGCCCCCGTTACACACTGTGATATCGCTAGCAATATCGCTGTAAAGTCACCGATTTTGTGACGTTGCAGCGATATTGCTAGCGATATCGCTGCATGTGATACTTACCTCCGACCGGCTCCCCCGCTGGTTATCGCTGATCGCGTGAGAAGCTGCTGGATGATTCCTCATCGTCCACTTCCTGCGGCGCTTCCTGTGGTGCCGACGAGCGACGAGTGGACGCGGGCGGGTGGACACAGGATCACCGCGTCTGACAGGTAAGTAGCGACCCCCGTTCCCAGCGATGTCGCTGGTGAGATCTGCCTGTGTGGCAGCTCACTAGCGACCACCTAGCGATGCACCAGCGATCCTGACCGCGTCATATCGCTGGTTGGGATCGCTGGTGAGTCGCTAGGTGTAACGGTACCCTTACTCTCATTTGACTCTGGAACCCCAGATATAATACATTTTTAAGGAAGTATTCCCTCTATTTTATAAAAATAAACTTTGCTGTTGGAAATGTTGTAACATATACGTAGTATGTAGCTGGTACAGAGCTGGGTTTCTTTTCATATATTCTGTTTTACACAGAGACACAGACATATCTGTTTCATTTGACAGCAGATCAGATGTAATGACATTTCAGCAATGAGGCATGCCTGACTTGAATAATCCATTTTTTGACACTAATCTTCACTGACCACAGCCCACTTCTGTCCAGTACATGTGTCTCTGCCTGGAGAGTCCAGTATTTCTTCATTAAGACTCCCAAGTTCAGCCTTCATGTTTCCTCCTGCACTGTCTCAGGATCCTCACAAACCTATAGCTATACCTCTTTGGGCTCCCGGCCCTACCAATTAAAGCTGAGGACTTCTCTCTTGTCTGTTCTGACCGTTTTAAGATCCAGACTGCCACTTTATACAGTATAGTTACTGGACTTACTACCTCAGAAAAGTTTCTCTTTGCACACAGGCCAGCATGCAGCCTGGTCTGTCACACTCACTGTGTGACTTGCTTCACTATCTTCACTTCACTAACTGCTGACTCCTCTAACCAGGAAGTAACTCTCTTCTTACTCCCAAAAACTTCTCCCATCCGCAAGGCCCACTAACTGGAACTCCTTCTTTACCCATGGCCTGCAATGTTACTTTCACTTTCCCCACACATTTGCATTAAGTGGCACTAAACCAACATCAAACAGTTGCACCAAACAGTAACATTCAAGAATACAGTAGTATAGCATATCATCATATCAAAAATCACAACTGCAATGTTTTAATGGAGTGTCAGATATATTATCATTCCTTTACAGTCCCACCTTACATTCTCACTCCTTTACAAACTCACCTTCACTTACAAGTTCACAGCAGTCATGCTTTAGTTAATACTAGCTGAAGAGCCCGGCGCTGCCCGGGCATAATAACTAACTGTAGTTAGTTATAGCAAATTATAATTATCCTCCATCCCATAGTCCCGTGCCCATATACCCATCATACATATCCACGATCCCATAGGCCTGTGCCCATATACCCATCACACATCCTCCATCCCATAGTCCCATGACCATATACCCATCATACATATTCACCATCCCATAGTCGAGTGCCCATATACCCATCACACATCCTTCATCTCCTAGTCCCATGCCCATATACCCATCATACATATCCTCCATCCCATAGTCCCGTGCCCATATACCCATCATACATATCTGCCATCCCATAGTCCCGTGCCCATATACCCGTCATACATATCCTCCATCCCATAGTCCAGTGCCCAAATACCCATCACGCATCCTCCATCCCATAGTCAACCATTATGACATCATAATGAGCGGTGGGGCTTGCAACCTATAATGACATGAGTGTTGCCATGGCAACCATTATGACATCATAATGAGGGGCGGGGCTTGATACACACACACTTTTTCCCCATTACGTAGATAAGGGCAAAATTGTTTGGTGAATTGGAACGCGCTGGGTTAAAATTTCACCTCACAACATAGCCTAGGACAGTCTCGGGGTCCAGACGTGTGACTGTACCAAATTTTGTGGCTGTAGTTGCGACGGTGCGGATGCCAATCCCAGACACACATACATACACACATACATACATACATACATACATACATACATACACACTTGAGCTTTATATATTAGATTTAAACATGCTATAGTCTCCACTAAACCGCTAGAAGTTATAGTGTGGAAAAAGTATTTGATACAATAAAAAAACAGAACTTCATATTTGGTACAAAAACCTTTGTTTGCAATTACAGAGGTCAGACGTTTCCTGTAGTTCTTGACCAAGTTTGCACATGCTGCAGCAGGACTTTTGGCCCACTTCCCCATACAGATCTTCTCCAGCTCCATCAAGTTTTGAGACTGTTGCTGGGCAGCTGTAACGCTGGTGTCTCCACACTCCGCCTCCCTCCGCCGACAGAGACACTGAATCACTCACCACCGTGGCTCTGCACTCCCTTCTCTATCTCCTGCTGCTACTGCTCGGGGGCTGCGCACTTCTAGCAAATCCCGTGTTCTGTGCTATGGGTGAGTGCGAGGTTCTGCCCTCGTAAAGGACCAGCACACACTGTTCTAAAGTGTTCCCAGTGAATAGCTTGGAGAAACTTTATTTAAGGCACCTCCACCTGATGGAAGGTACCTGAGCAATGTGTTAGTTTAGCTTTACATGCTTGCTAGTACTCAGATCCCCAGCACTCATATCACAGTATACCTACTCTGTATTTGACATCTGCAGTGTCTACCTGTGTTACACTCATATCTTCGAGACCACCTGGGCGTCCGTATACCACCCGTGCTCGTCTGCCTATCAGTCATGCCCACCTGCCTGTATATCAGCCTTGCTCATCTGCCTGCTTGTCTATCAGCCATGCCCACCTGACAATCTATCAGCCATGCTCATCTGCCTGCCTGTCGATCAGCCGTGCCTGCCTGTCTATTAGCCAGTACTTGCCAATTCTACCATTCCTGGCTGTTCCTGTTTCCTGTCCATTGAGGGTCAGCTGCCATCCACCACCACATCAGTCCTGGTATAGCACCTCGTTTTGTTACCAATGTAAAAGGCAGAAAGCCTAGTCATATAGTCTGAAGTCAGTTCCACAGTTCAAGTACCTAAAGGAGGTTTATGTGTAAGCACTAGGCAAAGAGGGAAGCATTTTGTTAAGACACCTGGGACAAGAAGGTTTTGGCTGAAGGGAAGAGATTTGGCATGCACCGGACATTTAAGAAGCTTAGAGCCAAAATACACATATGAACCTGGGCAGAAAAGTTGGACTGGAGTGGTACTACACCCAGGGCCGCCATCAGGGCATTACTTCCCTGACTGGCATATGGGGTCTTGTGGGCAGAGGGGTCCCTTCTCATCTGTTCACTGGGCCCTACCGGCAGGATAAACCGGGCCCTAGTGGCAATTCAACTCTATTGACATGCGGGCCCAGGCCCGCACGTCAATAGTTAACAGCCACCAGCCAATCAGAGGCTGAGAGCTGATGCCAGCCGCAGCGAACACGTCGCCTGTGTCTGATGTCATTGTCATTCGCCGGTGAGTACGCGCTTCAGCTGCATGGAGGGAGCTTCACCGCAGGAGTGCGGCAAGGTAAGGAGAACGTGTTTTTTATTTATTTATTTGTATTGAAAGCGGCAAGCTGGGGGCAGAATGTGAGACACGGGGGCAGAATGGACATGAGGGCAGAATGTGAGACATGGGGGCAGAATGTGAGACATGGGAGCAGAATGTGAGACATTGGGGCAGAATGTGAGACACAGAGGCAGAATGTGAGACACAGAGGCAGAATGTTAGACACAGGGGCAGAATGTGAGACACCGGGGCAGAATGGACATGGAGGCAGAATGTGAGGCACAGGGGTAGAATGTGAGACACGGGGGCAGAATGGACATGGTGGCAGAATGTGAGACACAGGGGCAGAATGTGAGACACGGGGCAGAATGTGAGACACGGGGGCAGAATGGACATGGAGCTGAATGTGAGACACAGGGGCAGAATGTGAGACATGGGGCAGAATGTGAAACACGAGGCAGAGTGTGAGACACGGGGGCAGAATGGACAAGGGGCAGAATGTGAGACTTGGAGGCAGAATGTGAGACACGGGGGTAGAATGGACATGGGGGCAGAATCTGAGACATGGAGGCAGAATGTGAGACACAGGAGGGGGCAGGATGTGAGACACAGGGGGCAGTATGGGAGACACATGGTGCAGGATCATGGGGCAGGATGGATACAATGTACATAGATAGGGCAGAATGGATACTCATGAGGGCAGGATAAGAGAACATATGGCTGGAGCTAGGAATGAGACACACAGGGGCCAGGATGGGGGGATATTATTACCATAGGGACTAATTAAGGGATTTTATTACTGCAGTGATGTATTTATTTTATTTTTTTGAGGATACTGTTTTAAATGGGGTGTTACTGTGCAGAGCGACACTATGTCACCTTTTTTCTTCATCTGATGTAGTGTAATAGTTGGGAAAAAATTAAGTAATATGTTCTGCAAGTGCAGCTCTAAATAACTGTGTTATTTCCTGCAGAGACGAGCCCTGGCTAGAAGACGTGATGGAGGTCTGTGCTGGATGAAAGATGAAAAGCGAAGCTGAAGCACTTTACCTAGAGACGTCACTGGTAAGTCAGTGTGTTACCTGTACACTGACACTATACACTATAAACAGAGTGGTTGTGTACAATGTCACCAGCGATCACTGTATTACCTGTGCACTGACACTATACACTATATACAGAGTTCCTGTGTACAATGTCACCAGTGATCACTGTATTACCTGTACACTGGCACTATATACAGAGCTCCTGTGTATAATGTCACCGGTGATCACTGTATTACCTGTACACAGACACTGCATACTAAGTACAGATCTCCTGTGTATAATGGCACTTATAGTGATAGCTTTTTTTTTATTAATGATCAGTATTGTAGTATTCAATCACCATATGGTGGTAATATGTGGTCTGGGCATGGTATGGTGGTATTTGTCCCTTGTATGTGGTATTATTGGTCACCATGTGGTGGTAATATGGTGTCTGGGCATGTTGCGGTGGTATTTGTACCTTTTGGATGTGATATTTTTGGTCATTTTAAAAATTGAAAAATAAATAAATATACCTAAATTATATTGGATATTTTAACAAATGTTTAATAGGTTAGAGTAGAGTAGGGCCTGGCCAAAAGAGTGTACCTTGTCGTGGTGGCAGATTTAAAAAAATCTTTTGGCCACAACAAGAGCTGCTGGCTATGTGTGTGATCTGGAGATGGGAACTGTTAATCTGTGATTGGTGAGAAGTGGAGTTTTTCCAAGAGAGAGCAGTGGGACTGTGGACAGTTCGAGGGGTGGAGGGCGGGGCTTGGGTGGAACCTGGGTGGAGTCTCAAGGGGACCCCGAAAATTTTGCCAGTATGGGGACCTGAAATTACTTCAGTAGTGGCACCCCTGACTAGACCCTGATCATAAGAAGAATACAGGTGAGCACAGCCCAGAAAAAAGAAGAGAGTTGGCATGAGAAAATTAAATTCAAGGTGATCCAGTGGGTTTAGACATGTGAATCTCTCCATTATCCTTTGAAGCAGATGAAAACTAAGAATGGACAAAGAAGATCCCTGTTCTGTCAAGTCTGTTTGCATGAATCTGGAACAAGAAGTCGTTGGTCCATGGCATGCAATGGTAGCATTAGCCCAAGGAAAAGAGTGGCCATGTTTCTGAAAGAAAGTAGTCATGCTAATTTTGTTCTGATTCATTCCTTCAGACACTTTTGGGGATGAGGCTCAGCGGAGGGTGCTGCTTATCATTTCTGTCACCTATGCAGAGCAGTGGGGGAATGCTCCTTTTATAGTCAGTTGTTTTTACAACCAGAAACAAATTTTTTATGAACCTTTAACATCCTTTTTAGAATACACAAGCTTAATTGCTTAAGCTTTCTTAATTGTTGAACTTTCTAAATGTAAAAGGAAAAAGTTAAGCGTGACAGAACCTGCCTGACATACTGTACATATTAAAACCGCCGAGTTGGTGTACATGAAATTGCTTCAAACCAATTTTCATAAATTAAACCTTTAAGCAGCTCATGATTTTAAATGGAAAGAAAAGCATTGCTGAGTCATGGCAAGTATCATCTAACAAGATGTTGATCTTGAAGATAAATACACTGATATGCAAAAATCACCTGTCTGGTATGTGTCATTTGTCTAGAATGTTTTAATTATGGTCTATTTATATCACCAAAATGTGTGGGTTTTTTCCTTGATTTACTGCGGTTTTTCAAGGACAAAGAACTATTTTTTTTTAGCTCTGGATAGACATGAAGGCTCTATTTTGCCCTCAAAAACAAGTATGTGTTTGTACCACTGTGACAGCTATTAAAAGAGTTGTCAAAGACTCAGATATTGATATGCTTAGAATAGGAAATTAATAAAGTTGGTTCAAATTCTTTTGGTCATGATGGTGGTCTGTGGTCACTAGAAAGGAAGAAAGAATACAAACCTCTTATTATCTGAAGACATCAGTGACTCTTCTTTTGATTAGCTGGCCTGGCGCAAAAACTATGGCAGGCAAGAGTTGGCTCTCCCTATCCCATTGCAGTGGCCACAGACCACTGTCATGGCCAATAGAATGGGACTTGTGAATAGTGATGAGCGAATTTGTTTGGAAAGCGATTGACAAACGTAAATTCGGCACGAACATGGAACATTAGGATTCGTGATCGGAAACACGAGTAAAATTTTATGAAATCGGGAAAAATCTGTAACATTCTGTAAAAAGTGCAGGAAAATATTTGCGTTGCCACAAAAGTATTTTCAGCACTTTTGCAACAATAATGGTGGTATATCATGAGCATTTGGCACGTGTTTGATGAGGGGAGGGGGTTTGCAGAGATCAGAGGAGCGACGTGATTGTAAACAATCATTTTTTTCCCTAACTTCATGTGTGCACATTGTGGCTAGCCAATCAGGATGCAGGAAACATCCACAATGTCCTGATACAATGGCTTGGGTCTTTGGCTGCTGAAATCATATGTCCCTTTCCATATAAAGAGCGGACATCTTGTTTTAGTGCCATTTTGACCAGAGGTGTATCTAGGCTTTCTGGCACACGGGGCAAGAATTCCGTTCGGTGACCCCCCCCCCCACATACACATGCGATTTGCACACTTAGTCATGTACAGAGCTGCTCTCCCTAATGCTCTCAATGTTCAGTGAAAAACTGAGAGAAGCAGGAAGAGAAGCTCGTTGTCACAGGACTTAAAGCCTGTTTCACACTTCAGGTTTTTGACGTCAGTCAAAATCCGCCGTTTTTCTCTCTCTCCCTTTCCACACCGCTGTTCCTTTAAATTTTCTGACCTTTGGTACTTCAGCGGATCCATCCAAAAAAAATGTCAGGTGACATCTGTTTGCTACAAAACGGAAACGGATCCTTTTTTTAATCTTTGCCGGATTTCAACTGAAGACAAAAAACTGAAGTGTGAAACAGGCCTAAGTATGAAAATTGCATATGAGTAAAGTGTCCATGTGATGACTACTGGAACCTGCAGAGCTGAATCCTGACATTGCAGCTTCTGAATTCTCACAATGAATGCACTCCACAATATTAGGATTCTCCCTTGCCAGGTGCAAGAGTACACGGCCATGTCAGCACAAGCATGTGATTTATATACTTCTGGCCACATTCCGACTTGACATGTCCGGCCTCGCTTAGTTCATTTTCATTGAGTGAGGCCACACATGTCTAGTCAGCAAGTGACCGCATGTATGTAAATTACCGGCATGAGAAAATCCTGACAGCGTGTAGTGCGCACTGTGAGAATTCAGAAGTCTGCAGTCACATAGAATGACTGCAGACTCAGCACAAACCTGGACAACCCCTTTAATATTCCTAACATAAATAAAAACATGAGAATTAGTCAGTATCACAAATAATATGTACATCCAGGTACCTTATAGATGACGTCGTCTCTTGAGTCGTTCTCCTTCTTTTCTTCAACTTGTCCACACCCCTTGATGAGTTTTCTCATCCACAGCCATCTCTGCAGACTTCCATCTTCTCTGGTCTTTTGCAGCAAATCTCCACACGATGCCTTTAAAGATACCAATGTCATTATAATGCTCCTGAATAAAAATATCTGCCCAATGCTGAGCCTCTCAATAAAAAATTGCCCCTCTCTATATTGTCTGCACAAAATATGGCCACACGCTGTCCCTCTTATGGTACATGCTCTTCACACTGACCTCTTCTTTCCAGACTGGACCCCTTTTTACACTGTCCTCTCACAGTGTCCTCCCTATAGGGCTCAGTCTCTGTAATGTACCTATTCATCACACCCCCCCTCCTTGGTATACTGTCCCTTTACACTGTCCCCCATACTACGCCCCACCACTACTCATTCTCTATTCTGTGCTCACTCACTTTTCTCCCCCATACTGTCACCTCACACTATTCCCCTCCCTCCTTGTACTGTCTCCTCTCTCATCCCTCCTGTTCACCATACTGTCTCCTCATATATTTACCCCCTCACTCTCTATACTGCCTGCTCACACATACCCCTGACTCCCCATACTGTGTCTGCGCACATGCCATCACCCTCACTCCCCATACTGTGTCCACATACATTTTTCCCATTGCTACTCATACTGTGTCCGCATACTTTCCCCCATACTTCATCTGCATCTCCCCCTTTGCTCCTCATTTTGTGTCCTCAAATCCCCACTACACATTAAATCCTCCATCCCCAGTCCAAATCTCACCCCATACATTAAATCCCCCATCCCCACTCCAAATCTCCGCACACTTTAAATGGCCCCATCCCCACACACATTAAATGCCCCCATCCCCACGCCAAATCTCCCCACATGCATTAAATGCCCCATCCCCACAGACATTACATTCCGCCATCTCCACTCCAAATCCCCTCGATGCACTTAATCTTTGGTGTCTTCAGCTTCCCTGGAGCACTTACCACCAATGTGTGCCTCTGTCTGCAGGGTGGTGAGTGACGTCAACAGCATGATCACATGATCTGATCATGCTGCTGGCGTCAGAGCTTCAATTGTACTCACGTTCTCAGACGCGACTACAATTGATCCCTGGGAGCTGGTGCACTGCAACTTCTATGTGCCTGCAGAATGCTGCCGCCGGGGGGAAGACACTGCAGACCACCGCATAAGGCAAGCTCCACTGTGCACCCCTGCTGGCTGCACCGGGGCACATGCTCCAGCTGCCCCCCTAGATACGCCTCTGATATTGACACTGTAACAGCGCAGAGAGGCTGCTCCTGAGGCTGGCACTGTTAGCAGCAAGATTTTAGTTAGTTAGCTAGGTGGTTGTTTCTTACTCCGATAGTTTAGCTAGGTAGTGTACTGTGTGGCTGTGAAATCGACCTTCCAGAAATTTCTTTTGCCATTACTGAGGCCCACAGACAAAGACAGCAGAGCACATGTCCTACAGTGTGTCATGCACTGCTTCTATTGTGCTCCACGCACAAGTATAGCATTCTAAATCTTATTTTTTCACTAGCTAAATGTGAAACAGCATGCCATATCCCACCTTGTCATTTAGTTGTGTGGTGACATTGTGTTATTTGAGCTGTTGTGCATGAAGAAATACTTTTGGGGGGCAGTTGCTACCATGAATCACCATGCTGTATCTCACCTTGCTATTTAGTGGCTGTGAAATTCCACAGTGTGCATAGCTCATGCACATGAAAAATATATATATTATTTTTTTCCATTGCTAAATGTGATACAGCCCGACGTATTCCACGTTGTCATTTTCTGGCGGCGATATGAAGCTGTCTGCTGACCTAAAGCATATTAAAAAAGCAAAATTATAATTTTTTTCTGTTGCAAAGCATCACACAGTCCGTCTATTCCCATATTGTCATTTTGTGGTGGTGATATGAAGCTGTTTGCAGATCTAACACACATTAAAAAAAAAAGTATGTTGCAAGACGTGATACAGCCTGCTATATCCAACGTTGTAATTTTATGGTGGTGATATGCAGCTGTCTGCAGACCTAATGCACATTTAAAAAAAACAAAATTATAATCTTGTATGCTGTAAAACGTGATACAGCCTGCGTATACCACGGTGTCATTTTGTGGCGGTGATATGAGGTCTGCAGACAGCTTAACGCACATTAAAAAACAAAAATTATAATTTTTTCTGTTGCAAAATTTGATGCAGGTTTTAAATCCACAGTGTGGTCACATCACATATCAACCGATTAACTGATAGTCTGAAAGATCTCTATACCAACTGAAGTGGAGTGGTGGAAGTGAGCACACAATGACAGTGTGGTTTCCACAGCAGTGCATCCAGGCTGGGACAGTGGTGGAGGAATTGCTGTACCATCAGTTTGAGGATGTGAGCCATGCAAGGCACATGTGTAAGGTTGGCCCGGTGTAGGGCCACCACCAGATTTGCACCGTTATCGCATATGCCCTTCCCTGGCTCCTGGTTGATCAAACTCGGCATGGATAGCTGTCCACAACTGTTGACCTGTATGACTGCGATCTCTAAGGCATATTTAATGTAGACACTGCCTAATTGCGGTGAGCCCTGGCTGTGCAGTACGGAGGTAGGGGGGATTCTCTCTGCAGTGTTGGAACATGTGTTTCATTAAGGCAGAGGATGAGGGCGTAGGTTGAGGCCCCAGTGAAGGTGGAGGAGGCAGAAGCACTGGAGGAACTGTTACATACAGTGGTTTGTTCTGCAAGCCCTCGGCATTTCAAGACTTGATGTCTAGTGACTCCTTGGTGTCTACTGCTTTAGTTCTCCATCCCCTGGTGTGTTCTAGTTTAGTTCTCCATCCAAAGCTGTTTAGTAGTTTAGTTCTCTAACCCCTGTTGTCTATTAGGTCTCCATGTTTTGATTGTGTATTTCTTTCCTGCTGCAATAATAGCTGTGTTTAGTAGTTTAGCTCTCCAACCCTATTAGATTAGTTTAGTTATCCATTTTATGGTGTGTAGTGGTTTATTTCTCCATCCCCAAGCACCCTGAAAGCCTTGGGGATTGCAAGACTTATGCAACAGCCCCTTCCCCAACTGTCCCCACAGCCACCAGAGTTACCCAGTGCCAAGTCATCGAGATGTAACTCCCCTGTCCATGCTTGCTTGTCCAGGTGTCAGTATCTAAATGCACCCTTGCAGACATAGAATTTTTCAGGGAACAGGTCATGTTGTCTGTGACTTGCTGCTGTAGTGCAGGCACATCTTTTTAGACAACTAATGGTGACTGGGCAACTGGTATTGGTGGACTGCGACGGTCATCAGCTTTTGGAAACCATTTGTATCCACAAGGCGGAAAGGCTGCATTTCCGTGGCCAACAGATTGGAGTGGCCATGCAATAATCACAGAGATTACAGGCGTGAGTGATGCAGAAAAAAAGTGCTGTGATCTTTGTAACGAATAGCTCTCATCTGGCCCCTATCATGCAGACAATGACACGATTGGGCAACGATCATCCGAGGAGCCCGCAGGCTGTTCAGAATAATTAGTTCTCTGGAAAATAATAGTGAGCGTACGGCTTATCCCCCTCCGGAACACATGGAATATGTGTATATCCCACAGTATGATCACTGCTAATGCCACAATAACCCTACACTCCTCGCTGCCAACAATAATCCTGTTTTTAACCAAATAAATAAATACAAGCCGATTGGACATCATTCTTCTTGTGAGCTTCACACCATCAGGGTGTTCCATCCTCTCTCCCTCAGAGTAGCAGTCATATACTGTCCCCGAGGCTACCTCACCCATTTCCTTGACCACTTTTATGTGTTGCTGCCACACTTCATGTCCTCAGAATTGACAACCCTTATCCTGGGAGGCTTCGACAACCCCACCTCCCCAGCTGCATCCACAGCTTCTTTTTCTAGCCACTTCTCGTGGCCTCTCACAGCTTTCATCCTCTGAGACACACAAAGACGGTAACACTCCTGATCTGGTCTTTGTCTAGCTCAGTTCAATATCCTACCTAGATAACTCACCTCTTACCCTTTGTCGCCCATGAAATTAGGAGTATAATCACAACCTTGACATTTTTAGGTGCTCCCTAAAACCACATCTGTTTAGGGTGGCGTATCACGATCCCTAATCAAAGTTATTTTTATATGTATATAGCCTATTCTCTTCTTCTCTGAACATAATTAGCCATCAAACTCAACTGTCTCCAAAAGGCTCATGCAGCCTTTATCTACCCCTCATTTCCTCAAGCTGGTTAGACCATCGTTGTAAATAAACACTTGTAATTTGTGTCACCCCCAACTGATTGTAGACTGTAAGGACTGTAATATCTAAAGGGCTGTCACATTGTAGAAGGATCAACTTTATTCTCATTTGCACAAGGAAAGACTAGAAGCAATGGGATGAAACTGAATGGGAGGAGACACAGATTAGTTATTAGAAAAAACTTTTTTACAGTTAGAGTGATCAATGAGTGGAACAGGCTGCCACGAGAAGTGGTGAGTTCTCCTTCAATGGAAGTCTTCAAACAGAGGCTGGACAGACATCTGACTGGGATGATTTAGCGAATCCGGCTTTGAGCAGGGGGTTGGACCAGATGGCCCAGGAGGTCCCTTCCAACTCTACGATTCTATGATTCTAAGAGCAGGTTCAACATTATTTTTGCTTAAATTGTTTGATTATCTTAAACTTGGTAACTTTTGACTGTTTTATATGAACTGCTGACTTGTATGCGGAATATGTTTGCAATACAGTTGTGGCCAAAAGTATTGACACCCCTGCAATTTTGTCAGATAATACTCAGTTTCTTCCTGAAAATGATTGCAAACACAAATTCTTTGGCATTATTATCTTCATTTAATTTGTCTTAAATGCAAAAACACAAAAGAGAATGAATCAAAAAGCAATACATTGATCATTTCACACAAAACTCCAAAAATAGGCCAGACAAAAGTATTGGCACCCTCAGCCTAATACTTGGTTGCACAACCTGTAGCCAAAATAACTGCGACCAACCGCTTCCGGTAACCATCAATGAGTTTCTTACAATGCTCTGCTGGAATTTTAGACCATTCTTCTTTGGCAAACTGCTCCTAGTCCCTGATATTAGAAGGGTGCCTTCTCCAAACTGCCATTTTCAGATCTCTCCACAGGTGTTCTATGGGATTCAGGTCTGGACTCATTGCTGGCCACCTTAGAAGTCTCCAGTTCTTTCTCTCAAACCATTTTCTAGTGCTTTTTGAAGTGTGTTTTGGGTCATTGTCCTGCTGGAAGACCCATGACCTCTGAGGGAGACCCAGCTTTCTCACACTGGGCCCTACATTATGCTGCAAAATTTGTTGGTAGTCTTCAGACTTCATAATGCCATGCACACGGTCAAGCAGTCCAGTGCCGGAGGCAGCAAAGCAACCCCAAAACATCAGGGAACCTCCACCATGTTTGACTGTAGGGACCGTGTTTTTTTTCTTTGAATGCCTCTTTTTTTCTCCTGTAAACTCTATGTTGATGCCTTTGCCCAAAAAGCTCTACTTTTGTTTCATCTGACCAGAGAACATTCTTCCAAAATGTTTTAGGCTTTTTCAGGTAAGTTTTGGCAAACTCCAGCCTGGCTTTTTTATGTCTCGGGGTAAGAAGTGGGGTCTTCCTGGGTCTCCTACCATACAGTCCCTTTTCATTCGGACGCCGACGGATAGTACTGGTTGACACTGTTGTACCCTCGGACTGCAGGGCAGCTTGAACTTGTTTGGATGTTGGTCGAGGTTCTTTATCCAACATCCGCACAATCTTGCGTTGAAATCTCTTGTCAATTTTTCTTTTCCGTCCACATCTAGGGAGGTTAGCCACAGTGCCATGGGCTTTAAACTTCTTGATGACACTGCTCATGGTAGACACAGGAACAGTCAGTTTTTTTGGAGATGGACTTGTAGCCTTGAGATTGCTCATGCTTCCTCACAATTTGGTTTTTCAAGTCCTCAGACAGTTCTTTGGTCTTCTTTCATTTCTCCATGCTCAATGTGGTAAACACAAGGACACAGGACAGAGGTTGAGTCAACTTTAATCCATGTCAACTGGCTGCAAGTGTGATTTAGTTATTGCCAACACCTGTTAGGTGCCACAGGTAAGTTACAGGTGCTGTTAATTACACAAATTAGAGAAGCATCACATGATTTTTCGAACAGTGCCAATACTTTTGTCCACCCTCTTTTTTATGTTTGGTGTGGAATTATATCCAATTTGGCTTTAGGACAATTCTTTTTGTGTTTTTTCATTTAAGACAATTTAAATGAAGATAATAATACCAAAGAATTTGTGTTTGCAATCATTTTCAGGAAGAAACTGAGTATTATCTGACAAAATTGCAGGGGTGTCAATACTTTTGACCACAACGGTATATAAATAAAGGTTATTATTATTAGTAGATTGAAGATGGTGAAGTTCAAGCTCTTAGCTTTGCAATGTGTAGGAGGAAAGAAAGTTATACGTGAGTACAACTGCACAAACCAGGGCTCGCTGCTGTGCTGACTCAAGGTGGAGAAGGGTGAACACAACAAGCTGCTGGACTGTGAGAGAGGTGGAGGTCGAAATGTTATGGTGGACTGAGAAAGATGGGGTGTGCTTGGTATGCTAGATCTGTCAAAAACATCAAGCATGTCCACTTCCGTATCAGCTGACAGGCTTTCAGTCACCCCAACTGTAGGGGGTAAACAAGTGGAGGTTCTGCGGTTGGAGACCTTTGTGGCCACACTTGCCACGGTGAGGGAGGATGAAGAATCAGAATATACGGTTGATTGGGTGGACGGTGATTGGTGAGGACTGCTAGTTTGCATTTTAGCACAGTGATATTCCCAGATTAACACATGTTGAATGTGCATGTGCCAGTTCATGCATGTAGTATTCAAATTATTTAGTTATTTTTTTAAATCTACTATATCATTTTTAAAAAAGCTGACAGATAACTTAATTTTTTAGATTTTTGCCAGTCTGAATAAAAGACCTAAGCTAGGCAACTGCAGGACTGTGAACACTTCTGTCCAGGTGCACTGGTTGTCGTGGATGCATAACTCTGTGTCTATGTAGCGTCCTCATCTTCCTCCTCCTCCTTCTATGCTGAGCTACTTGGCTACATGCCTCTGGGTTGACACCAAGTGTGATCTACTACCTCATCAACATCCTCTCTGTTCTCCCAAGCTTCGCCCTGAGATTCACCCTCCTCCTCTTCCTGCCCTGACAGCACAGTTCAGTCGGCGAGCATCTCAAGTATCTGAATCTCATCACAAATAGATCACCTTCACCCAACGGAGTTAACATCTGTTGATGGTTTGGATTATGCTCGGACCTGGATCAAACTGAGAGACAATTTGGCCATCAGTGCAGATGATTTTCTCCTCTTGATTCTGTGAATCTTTGGAATACACTTCTGATGCCCATGGCATACAATGTTTGAACAGATCTGCAGACTCAGCCATCTGTGGTTCCTAACAGTCAGTTGGGCTATTGGAGAGTTGTGACGTGGGGGAAAACAAGGGTAATTGGGATGCCATCACTGAGGACTGTACTGTGTGTGATGTTAAGGTGGAGGCAGAGGGTCAGAGGCCACTTGATGCAGCGTTTACCATCTACTGGAGCACATGTTCTTTCTGTCCCTCATCTGCAAAGAGTACCGCTGTACAGCTGCCAAAAAAAGGGAGTGGTGTAACCCGTCCAGTAGCAGAAGTTATAAAAATGCTGCGCAATTACTCACTGCAGCATAGCTAACTGACTCCTCATCCCTCATATCATACTTGTCTCACAAACCTAAACAGCTATTCAGTACTTTCAATTCTCTCCTCCATCCACCAGCTCCTCCTCCCTCTCCTCTCATATCAGCTGAAGACTTTACCTCAGCACCAGTGAACTTGACCCAATAATGTCCCACCTCATTCCAAACCTTACCACAGTCTTCATCCCAAGCCTAACCCACCTCTTCAACCTGTCACTAACAAATGGTGTCTTCCTTCCCGATTTAAACATACCTCGATTACACCCATCTTCAAAAAGCCCATTAATTTACTTTTTCTGCTCAGACCCAGTTTCTCATTTGTTTCATTGTGCATTCTGTGCATATAAGGGTGTGACCACCCTGTTTCTGAGTTGGAAAATCCATCCTGTCTGGCCTATACTATTACTGGTGGTTCAGTACCTCTGTCCTTGTTCACATTTACGTCACTTGACAAGTGGAAAGGTTTTAAATACAAGAGTTAGGACTGTCCCACGGGGTTGCCTTGACGTGGCGGGATGGCTTCTACATTACTTTGATCAAAATTATGTTAACTAAATACCCTTATTATTACTATTATTACTACTTTCATGCAATTTTTGCAACATATTTTTTACTTTTTTATTCCAGGATATTTGTTTTGTGTTTTTAGACTTTCTGATATGTAGACAATACAGACTTGGCCCTTTGTTGGATCTCCTCGTACCTAACAGACAGGACATTCAGCGTCTCCCACTCACACACGACATCCTCATTTCACCCCCTGTGTGTCGGTGTCCCCCAAGGTTCAGTTGTTGGCACGGCCACTATGCTTAGGATGCGCGTGCTCTCTCCCTCTTAAAGGGACCACCTGCATCAACCTAAGGTATTCCCAGCCCATAGCTGTGCGACGCCTTCTATTTAAGGCTTCTTCTCCAATATGGAGGTGCCTGAGCTATGCTGTTACTTTGCCTTGCATGCTTGCTATTTGTCAGGTTCCCCAGATCCGCTAGTCTACCCTGTACCCATCTGCTTGTACCTGTCTGAGACCCTCTGATTGTAGCTGTCTGTACTATTCTGTCCATCTAGTCACATAATTATGCCCCTCCAGGCTTTCCAAGGGATAAGGCACATAGGGGCACCTTGCCCGCTACAGTTTACATCTGCTGGGTTGTCTGTAGTGGAAGAGCTGTCAGTCCTTGCTTTACTAGTTCTACTTTATTGCAATTGATGCTACTTTGTTGGTGTCTGCCGCTATTTTTTGTAAATGTGTAGATTCCTGGTTGGGTCTCCTTCATGCATGTTGCCTGTACCAGTAGGTCCTCCGAGACCATCAGGCCTCCACCCACTTTGAGTCAACTACCCGTGTTACTATCCTTAGATTTTTCTGACCATAATAGTCTATCAAACTGATATTTGTTCCACCTGAGTGTGGATGAGTATCAGGGATCCCAGCACAGGAGGCCTACACCGATCAATCACCCACCTCTGCTTAATTTGATGTTCAATTCAAAGCTGTATATGCTGTCCTAGACCCCGATATCTCATGCATGGCTGGTTACTGCAGTGCCGTGCTAAAGTTTGTACTGTGGGTGAATTGTGGCTACTTTTCTGGTGTCTGCCCCTCATTTGATGTGTTTTGGCAGCTTTTGGGCCTGTTTTGAAGTGTTGTGTATGCATTTGTTTTTGCCTTCCATTAACTGTAATGGTGTTTGGCTATGTTACTTGAATATTCAATGAATAAATTGGTGAATATTGCAAATTCAGCGATCGTAATCCGAATCAAACATTGAAATATTCGCTCATCTGTACTTGTGAATGGATTTGCACCAATTCTAGTTATTCATATCAGTTCAGATGGGTTACAACATCTGACACCCTCACTGATCAGCTGTTTGCATGGCCAGTTGTGTTCTGAATATATTAAGAAAAAAAATACTTTCCTCCTGAACCCACCCTGCTCCTCCGCCCTGTGTGCTGTGCCACCGTTGACATTATCAAAACCCTTTTTACTGTAAAGTGCTTTGAATATCTAAGATTTTTTATGCCACTGATTTTACAGTCAATTGATATCAAAGAGATGAATATCTTGAGTATAATCTTGAACATAATGTAGGAAATTTTTGAACTTAGACAATCTTTCTGAAGCATTAAGTTAATTGCTTTACATGATATTGTTCTTGACTGTGCAGGGAATTTAGCACACACTTATGGTAGTTTTTTTGGCTTATAAAAGTTTTAAAAGCAAATTTTTGTCGAAAGGTTTGAAACCAAAAATGTGGGGTTGGCTCAAAGGGAATGCTTAGTCATCCTCTGCCCAAGAGATACAATATTGCCATAAATTATAGCAATAATCTGCTTCATGATGTAGCTTCCGTTGATTGATTTCCATTTGTGGTGCATAAAAATCCCAAAGTTTTGAGTTGCTCACCTCTAACCCCTTACTTCCACAGACTTTTGATCAAGACTGATGTTTGTTGCCTTTCTTTTTCTTGTTGAGTTCTATTAGGATCACACTTCATATACTGTATGACAAAGGCAGTGTATCATTACAATGTGAACACAGGAACATGTTTAAAGGGAACCTGTCATGTCCTTTTTAGCATGTAAACCATCCCCAGTGCATTGATAGTGTTGCCATGTGCATCACTAACATTTTTTTTCATTAAAAACGGTGGTCTAAACATGTGCAAAAAACACTTTATATAGTTAGATCGTACTTGCTCATTTAGTCATATGGGTGTGCTTAATTTCATTTAGTCACGGATGTCGCCACCCACGCAATTTGAATGATGTTCCCGGGGTTTTGCAGACGTCACTCAAATCCTTTTTGAAAAATCCTGCGCTTGCGCAGCGTCAGTCGGCAAGCTGCGCATGCGCCTTGATGGCGCAAGTGCAGAAAGCTGCTTGTCACAGAGCATGTGCGACTCCTCTATCAACACTGCCCAAGCACAGGATTTTTCAAAAAGGATTTGAGTGACGTCAGTGCAATCCCAGGAACATCATTCAAATTGCGCAGATGGCGACAACAGTGACTGAATGAAATGAAGCACACCCCTATGACTAAATGAGCCATGGGGACAGTTTACATGCTAAAAAGGACATGACAGGTTCCCTTTAATTAGTGATTCAACTTTTTTGTAGTTATAGAGAATGGATTGAAATCAAAATTACCAAATGTATCAATTACATTCAGTTTTGGTGCAACATAGTTTTACAATGTTGGTGATTTTTTTTTCCAATTTTTCATTTAATTAAAATTTTGGAGTTTTCATACTCGCCAGAAAAGACTGTTCTGTAGAGACCACTTCTCAGCAGTCATGTGAGAGATTTATTGCAGAAAGTTCTGTCCTGCTCATCTATATAGGGCTTGCAGAAACCTTGCACAAAGCAAAGAAATAACACTGTTTAGAATTTTTGCAACTAATATGGAAATACCACCTCTTGATATTTAGCTAAAGGCGGATAGCAATTGAACTACTGCAAATATGTGATGTCACACTCACCTCCTTACCTCTCCCTGTACATGGACCTTAAATAAGCACTCCCATCAATGTTTTTATCGTATTTATATATATTGCAATAATCATATTAGATAGCACTGTGTACTTACAATTGCTCATTTTGCTCTTCTACCCAGTTCAGTTTTCTGTTTTCCATAAGAATTAGAATTGTAGTTACAATGATGTCTCATATCGGGAAGAGCAACTTCCATATTCTGCATAGAGCGTAGAACCATTCAGCTAGTCAGTTTTTAATCATGTAATGTCATAGACCTAATGGAAAACAAAGGATTTAACTGGGTAGAAAGGGCGTAATGAACAATTCTAAGTACACAGTGCTATTTAATATAATGATTGCAATATATTAAGAGGATATAAACTTTAATGGGAGTGCTTCTTTAATGCACGGACCTGTTTTGGTGCTCTTCTTGTAAAAAAAATAAAATAGTTTCAGGATGAAAAATGCCACTGGATCAAAACCAATTGTTATGAATAGTATGAGAAGCAACCACTATAGCTGTGATTTTTATTATTTTCACATTTTAAGTAAAATATGAAATGTAGTGGATGGTTTTAATTTTTCTTCCAGGGAATTTTATTTTTCTCCTGCTGCTTTTAAATGCTTCACTGCAAATAACAACTTAAAGTTGTTGGCTCAAACTGCCAAAATATCAACCTACGCTTTCATGTATCTCCTATCTTCCCACTCATATTCGTTCTCCTCTCATCTGCTTGAAACTGTGACTTGGATGGTTATTGCAATGTTGTAAAGCAATTGAGCCTTTGATTAGTTCTTTACCTTAGTGCCTTATCCAGGAAAGGTATAACATGCAATGTCTGTGCCCCAGCATGGTTCCCCTACTCTCTCCATGCGGGGACACCGACATACTCACTGCTGTCCTGCCTCAGGATTCGAATTGGCAGTCTTGTGTTTGTCTGCTGGTTTCTCTATCGGCTGAGCCACTGGTTGCTGTCCGGGTGATGATTACCCTTTGCCTTTTCCTCCACTCCTTTCTTACAGCAAGTGTTTTCCATCTGCTCTTTGGCCTAACCTATCGCTCTGCAGGAACATATTTTTAACGCTTACTGCTTCCTCTTTTCCCTGCTGGTGATAACTTACAACTATCCAGTTTGGTGGTGAAGGGGAAGTCCTTATTTGTGGCTAATTGGTGTTTACTCTAGGAGTTATCTGTGTGGTTTTGGTTGTGTGTGTATTTCCTTTTCCTCTCCCATTTGATTGGTCGTTCCTATTGTTCCCTTGTTCTCTACTTTGTTGTTTCTTGAGCGTATTTGTGTGATTGCATTTTCCTTTCATTCCACTGTCTATCTGGTTTGTGCTATCCATTTCACATATGTCCCTTACCTTCCTGGGTGGGGGATGGAATACTTTCAGTTTGCATTCAGGAGCCTTGTAAGGATGGTGACTCAGGCCTGTCTATCTTTAAGAGTACCCCTGGAACAGAGACAGTGAAAGTCCCAGCTCCAGGGATAATTGCAGGCAGCTGCTCCTTTACTGCAGATCGGCTCATCGTGACACCCAGCCGCGGCAGTTCACTCGCTCTCCACTACCTTCTCCTGTGCGCGCCACACAAGCTACCAGCATCACGCCTAGTGCATGCGCGCACCCCTACTCTTGAAAGGGCAGCACGTGTACCTGCAATGATGCCCCCAGCCAATAGCTAGGAGGCATCTTGTATAAAAGGCACCCTCCCCAATAGGGTGAGGTGCCTAAAGCTGCTTTGATGGTACCTAAACCGTTTCTCTAGACCTGTGTGTCTGAATGAGAACCTATCCACAAAGTTCATTGGCAGACTGTCTGTCAGTCTCCGAATCCTGTCTGTCTGTGACTCCGATCGCGTGACCCCCATCAAGTGTACCAGACCTCTGAGGTTGGCAGCTGTCAGGGGACTGTGTAGGAATGGTATCTGGTGGCTATCTTCAGCTCAAGCCTGACTTCACATCTGGAGCTCCAGTGAACAATAGGTAGCCACTTAACTATCCCCTCCTAGGCAATCCCGACCTCGTGGCACAGTGGGTCCACAAACCACGTGCACCACCACCGAGCGTGACAGTTTGCTCAGACCATGAATCCTGCTGATCCCAAGACCCCTCAGGCATCGGAGTTGTACCAAGAACTGATCCATCATTGGGATCAACAAATAAAAATTTTGTCTTATCTACGGACTAAGACGATGGCTGCTTTTTCCGCTCCAGCCCAAGTTGCAGAACCTAGCCGAGTCTTCTCTGCCTACAACCTATGCTCCTGGAGCTAATCTTTGTTTATCAGCTACACCACTATTCAGCGGAGACCCTAACAGTGCCACGGATGCCTGAATCAGTGCACCTTGCGCTATGAACTTTTGGCCCATCAGTTTCTGCATGATCTGGCTAAAGCGGAATTCCTGATGTTCCACCTTGCAGGAAAGGTCCTAGCATGACTCAACCTCTTGAGGGAGAGAGGGAGCTCTGTGACCACGGATCTACCAGCCTTCCAGGTGGCCTTTCAAAATGTCTTTGATGAGCCTGGTCATGCAGCCTCGACTCAATCTTCCTGTCTCAAGCTGTGTCATAAAAGATATCTGGTCCCTATACATCCAGCTCAGCCACCAGTGTTGCCGTCTTCCCCTCCACGCGATTGTGCTAATGACCTTTTCCCAGGAACCTCCCCGCTTCAAGAAAGTAACCTGAGTAAGACCAATTAAGATTGTTTTCCAATAATTTTTATTAAGGTATTTCAAATTTAACAAACATAGGAAAAAAGGGTATGGGAAATGGGATACAGAAGGAAAGGAAAGGGAAAAGAAAATACAATAGGAAACTCAATGAGTGATCATTTATAGCCATTACTTCATAAGCATCTTAAAGCTAAAAGCTAAGAATATAACTAAAACTTAACATCTGAAGTCTAAAATCTAAAATAAACAGAAGAAAAGAAAAATAAGATCCTATCTGGATTCATCAGTGACAACAAAACTAGTTTTTTGTAAGAAAAGTTTTATTCCATACTTCCCACTTTTTATTATATTTGTCCAAGAAGTTATTATGTAGAGCAAAGCGTCTTTCTAATGCGCTATGTATCAGAAGATTGTGAAAAATATCTTCGAATTTTGGTATATCGTTATTTTTCCAGTGTGCTGCTATTGAGTTTTTAACTACTAGTAAAATATGTACTATCATTAATGTATCTGAAAAGTCTAAATTTTCTAGATCTAATAAAAGAAGAGCCATACTAGGGGAAATAACCAATTTCCTTCCCAAAAAGGTGTTTATATGAACAGATACTTCCTTCCATAGACTCTTAACATTAGGGCATTCCCAAAATATGTGATATATGTTTCCCACCATTCCACACTCTCTCCAACATAAGTTGGAGTTACCTGGATTTATAAAATTCAGCCTCGAAGGGGTATAATACCATCTCGCAAACATTTTGTAGTAAGACTCTTGTAGTGTCATTGAGATTGTTGCTGTGTAAGAAAACTTCAAGGCATCTTGCCATTGTTCCAGTGTGGGTGTAATGTTTAAGGCTACTTTCACACATCCGGTGTGTGGGGTCCGGCGGCGTGCGGTGAAAAGCCGGGCCGCCGGATCCGGCCTGCAGCCGTGACACCGGATGTGTGTGCGGCGTCTGATACGGCTCGGACGTGATTTAAAGGAGCCGCAGCAGGAGGTGGACAGAGACAGCCGCTGAGAGAGACAGCTGCTGAAAGGGAGGTGAGGGGAGGGTAGGAGAGGAGAGGGGAGGGGAGAGGAGAGGGGAGGGGAGAGGAGAGGGGGTTGGAGAGAGAGAGAGAGACATGTGGGGTTAACACTCAGTGTCCAGGCGAGAGAATATCTCTCTCTTGCCGGGCACTTGTGGGGTTAACCCCACAGAGAGATCTCTCTCTCTCACCCAGACACTGTGAGTGTTAACCCCACAAGTGCCCGGCGAGAGAGATCTCTCACAAGTGTCTGGGTGACAGAGAGAGATCTCTCTCTCTCTCTCACTGGGCACTTGTGGGGTTAACATTCACAGAGTCCGGGCATGCGCTGTGGAAAAAGCCGGTCCGGCGCTGAGAAAAAACGTTGCAGAGAACGTTTTTTCCAGACGCCGGACCGGCTGTTTTTGCCGGATCTGGCAAAAACCGGATACGCCGCATAGGCATCAGGCGCGATGCGGCGATAATGAAACTCTATGGGGAAAAAACCGGATCCGGTGGCAACAGGCGCCGGATCCGGTTTTTACACTTTTCGCCGCATCGCGCCTGATGCACAAAAACTGATGTGTGAAAGTAGCCTAATTCTGACTCCCATCGTTTCATATATGCGCTCTTTAGTATAAACGTGTCTTTATTGAAAATTTTATATATGTTCTTTAAGCTCCAAACGTTCTTTTTCTCTATGTTTCCCAAGTATAAAGATATAATGTCCAAATTTAGTGGCTTAATTTGGGAGAATTTTTTAATGTAGCTTTTTAGAATGGTGAAAAAGAGAAATTCTGAGGAGGGAAGATTAAATTTTGTTTTAATCTCACTAAAGGAAAGGAAGGTACCATTGTATATATCTACTATTTTTTTAATATTACATGTAGTCCAAATTTCTGGAATAGTACACTTGTAAAAGATAGATATTAAGTTTAGTGGAAAATTACACATTTGTCTCACTTTGTTCCAATTTCTCCCTGGTCTAATAAAATTTTTCCAAGCCAAGAGTATGGCTTGGAATATGGGATGAGAAGGCAAACTTGGTCGGGAACCCAATACATTAGCAAAGAAAATATTGTGGAATATGTCATTTTTACTTTGACTTTCTTCCAAGGCGATCCACGCAGGTGTTGTATTACGACTAAACCAATAAAAGCTAGCTTTAATCAGTAAGGCTTGATAATAAGCTGTTACATTCGGTAGCCCCAGACCTCCATTTTTTTTACTTTTATAAAGGATGTTCGACGCAATTCTTGGTTTTTTGCCATCCCAAACAAAGGAGTTTATTAATTTTTGAATTTTTGACAATTGCGCTGAAGGAATGTATACTGGAAGGATCCTAAACAAATACAATATCTTAGGTAAAACAAATGACTTAACAGACAATATTTTCCCGAACAAGGATAAACCAATACGTTTAAAATTTACAAAATCTGTGGTGATATTGTGAATTAAGTTGTTAAGATTAATTGAGATAGCTGAATGTAATTTGTTTGTCAGCTTCATCCCCAAATATCCAACTTCCTCCTCCTTGCACGAAAATTTTGAGAGAGTTCCTAAACGTTCCACTTCTTGAGGATTTAAGTTAAAGGGTAAAATCTTTGATTTTGAATGATTTATTTTAAAATAAGATATAATTGAGAATAGCTTTAAATCTGATGACAATGCTGTGATAGAAATCTCTGGGTTTAAGAGTGTCAGCACTATATCGTCCGCAAACAGACTGATTTTAAATGTGCGTTGAGGAGTTTCAAGGCCAAAGATGTTAGGATTAGATCTGATTTTTTCTGCCAGGGGTTCTATTGCCAAAACAAATAAAAGTGGAGAAAGGGGACACCCCTGCCTTGTACCATTTGAAATAGGAAATGACTTTGATAAATGATTATTCGTGTATACTTTTGCACAAGACTCTGAATACAAGGCCATAACTGAAGAAGTGAAGTGATCATTAAATCCAAATTTCAATAATGCTTTCTTTAGATACGCCCAATCTAGCCTATCAAAGGCTTTTTCAGCGTCTAGCATAACTAGAACTGAAGGATCTGTAGAAAATTTAGTAGCGGTAATTATATTCATGATCCTTCTAGTCCCGTCAGCAGCTTGACGACCTTCTACAAAGCCAATTTGATCGTCTTTTATTAAAAAAGGTAGAACCTTTTTAAGTCTTTCAGCCCATATTTTTGAGTACAGCTTTGCATCCCCATTAATGAGTGATATTGGTCTGTAGCTCTGAACCTTGTCAGGGTCTCCCTTCTCCTTAGGTATCATAACAATCAGACCAATTAAGATTGAACCAGAGAAGGTATCTTCTGTTTCCAGGTGGTCACTGGATGAGAACATAAAGGCAGAGGCATTTTCCGATTCTCTAATATCTACAAATTTAAAGGCCTGGTGAAGTGATTCATTGGGGACAGATATCACAAGAGGTGTCTGGTCCCTATATATCCAGCTTGGCCGCCAGTGTTGCCATCCCCCCAGGCAATGGTGCCAATGACTGTTCCCAGGAACCTCCTTGCTTCAAGGATGTAGAGGTAGAAGGTATCTTCTGGTTCCAAGTGGTCGCTGGATGAGATATTCAAGGCAAAGGCATATTCTGAGTTTCTATTGTCTACCAACCAGGAGGAAGAATCCCAGTCCATCTTTGCTTCTTCCAAGGGCATAGCTAGTCTTGCCGGACTAAAGCTACTTTCACATTAGCGTTTTTTAGCGCTGCGCTGTGTGCGCAATAGAAACACATGCAAAAAACACATCATGCATTTTGCATGTGTTTGCATTTTTTAGTCGCATGCATTTTAACCAGTTTCTAGCCATGTTAACTCTTAAAACGAATGTGATTTCAAATGCTGGCATGCGCGTGACCATGCGCTCGCCTGCGTTCCCATAGACTGTAATGTGTTATTTTGTCGCATTCCATGCGCAGGCGTGCGCATGCGTTTTTTTTACGCCGTTGGACGCCTAGGCGCACACTGCAAAAAACACATGCGCACGTAAACGCATACGAACGCATGCAAACGCTAGACCATGCGCCCTCCATGTTAAACATAGGGGCGCATGGCGCATGAAAGAATCTGGCTCCATCTTCTCTGCAAGGAGTCCTCGTGGGCCTGAATAAGAGGGGGCATAAAGTGGGGTGTAATGTAATATCCATTGCCGGCATGGTTCCCCTAATCTCCGCATGTGGGGAAGCAGACATACTCACTGCCACCGGCTGCTACAACATTTTTGTGCTCCTCTCCCTACTTCTTTTGTGCACGCCATTCACTGCTCTTAAAGGGGAAGTGCACCTATACAAAGCTGCCCTCAGCCAATAGTTGGGAGGCAACTTGTGTAAAAGGCACCCTCCCCGGTAGGGAGATGCATGAACAACCCCTATAGTTTATTAGTGGTATTGTAGGTGCAACTGTATGTTGCCAAGTCACCCATCCTTAGTCTAATATAGTAATTTCCTTATTCACTATTGTCCCTGTAGTCTTGTACAGTTTATTTTGGACCCTAAAGCAGCTTTGTCGGTACCTGAACCGATTCCTGAGACCTGTATGTGAACCCACTCCCGTGTCCCCGTCCAGCATATTCGACTCCTGGAATTGGCACCGGGGACTGCCTAGGAGTAGCTACTATGAAAAGGAGGATGAATGAACTCATGGAGATCAACATCCGACACTGCGGAGACACCATCACGTGTTTCTCAACGCAGTGATTCTAGAGCACTGCCCCCATCCCTTATGGGAAATATGTAAAACATGCAAAACAGAAGCCGCGGAGACACCATCACATGTTTCTCAACGCAAGCAATGACCAGCCAGGTCTTTGTCCGGGAAGGAACAACCACGGGAAGGGCAGTCTCCAATGAAGGAAACCACCTATGCCAAAACATGGTATCCATCCACATACAGCTGTTTCGGGGTATTGCCCCTCATCAGTGTGGAGTAGGAAACTGGCTGGTAGGAGCAATGCCTAGTAAAAAGACTATGAAAAGGAGGATGAATGAACTCATGGAGATCAACATCCGACACTGCGGAGACACCATCACGTGTTTCTCAACGCAGTGATTTTAGAGCACTGCCCCCATCCCTTATGGGAAATATGTAAAACATGCAAAACAGAAGCCGCGGAGACACCATCACATGTTTCTCAACGCAAGCAATGACCAGCCAGGTCTTTGTCCGGGAAGGAACAACCACGGGAAGGGCAGTCTCCAATGAAGGAAACCACCTATGCCAAAACATGGCATCCATCCACATACAGCTGTTTCGGGGTATTGCCCCTCATCAGTGTGGAGTAGGAAACTGGCTGGTAGGAGCAATGCCTAGTAAAAAGACTATGAAAAGGAGGATGAATGAACTCATGGAGATCAACAACCGACACTGCGGAGACACCATCACGTGTTTCTCAACGCAGTGATTCTAGAGCACTGCCCCCATCCCTTATGGGAAATATGTAAAACATGCAAAACAGAAGCCGCGGAGACACCATCACATGTTTCTCAACGCAAGCAATGACCAGCCAGGTCTTTGTCCGGGAAGGAACAACCACGGGAAGGGCAGTCTCCAATGAAGGAAACCACCTATGCCAAAACATGGTATCCATCCACATACAGCTGTTTCGGGGTATTGCCCCTCATCAGTGTGGAGTAGGAAACTGGCTGGTAGGAGCAATGCCTAGTAAAAAGACTATGAAAAGGAGGATGAATGAACTCATGGAGATCAACATCCGACACTGCGGAGACACCATCACGTTTTTCTCAACGCAGTGATTCTAGAGCACTGCCCCCATCCCTTATGGGAAATATGTAAAACATGCAAAACAAAAGCCGCGGAGACACCATCACATGTTTCTCAACGCAAGCAATGACCAGCCAGGTCTTTGTCCGGGAAGGAACAACCACGGGAAGGGCAGTCTCCAATGAAGGAAACCACCTATGCCAAAACATGGTATCCATCCACATACAGCTGTTTCGGGGTATTGCCCCTCATCAGTGTGGAGTAGGAAACTGGCTGGTAGGAGCAATGCCTAGTAAAAAGACTATGAAAAGGAGGATGAATGAACTCATGGAGATCAACATCCGACACTGCGGAGACACCATCACGTGTTTCTCAACGCAGTGATTCTAGAGCACTGCCCCCATCCCTTATGGGAAATATGTAAAACATGCAAAACAGAAGCCGCGGAGACACCATCACATGTTTCTCAACGCAAGCAATGACCAGCCAGGTCTTTGTCCGGGAAGGAACAACCACGGGAAGGGCAGTCTCCAATGAAGGAAACCACCTATGCCAAAACATGGTATCCATCCACATACAGCTGTTTCGGGGTATTGCCCCTCATCAGTGTGGAGTAGGAAACTGGCTGGTAGGAGCAATGCCTAGTAAAAAGAGTAGTTACTGGCAGCTACAGTAGCTCAAGCCTGATTCCACCATCAGGAGCTCCAGTGAAAACAAGGTAGCCGCTTAGCAAAGCCCCTCTAAGGCAAGCCCGGCCCCATGGCACAGTGGGTTCACAAATCATGTGCGTCACCGGAGAGCATGACAGTAAATGGTTGTTTTTTTATTTATTTCTAAAAGGTTAAAAGTTTTTTTTTATTATGAACAACTTTCATCCTTTCATCGCTCACACTTTCATCCCCGAACTTCGCATCTGTTGGCTGCTTCTAAAATCCCCAACTTTGGACATGGGCAGTGTGACCTCAAGCCTCTGTAATTTAGGCAGTGGTCCACATTCACAATTTCTCATTACTCAAAAGCAGTCTTGGGATCCAAGGTTCTAAGAGTTAAAAATGAAGATTGATAATGGATCTCAGTCACGCCTCAGCCAATGTGCTGTCGGCGGATGGGGCAGAACTGGTTCATACTTTGCACATATCTTTTTGAGTAGTCCTTTGGATATGTGGGAAAATAAATTTGAAAAGATGAGTATCACTATATGCTGGAAACTTTGCCCACGCAATAGGGTGCCTACAATCACCCAATCATACATTTGAGACTAGAAGCTGTGGGTCGGCACTGGTGTCACTCCCTCTGCTAGATGCAAGCAGAGAGCTGGATCTGCACTCACATCTGACACGGCATCTATCACCCAATGATCGAGGACATCTTTATTGGGTGGCGATGCAAGACACTTGTGAGTAACTGCAGTGCTGCCTCCTGTGACATCCTGTTACAGGAGGGGTGATGAACGCTGCAGTGAGTGAGTGCAGCTCCAGCTTCCTGTGATGTCACATTTGAGACTCCTCTCAAACGAAATGTCACAAGAAGTACAATGAAAAAATAACATTGAGGGAATGGCAGGAGAGTTAGAAGTGAAGGGAATAAGGCAAATTGCAAAACTGATTAGGATTTAAGGACAGATAATTAGAAAACACATTTTAGCATTTTTAGCAATACATTTTTAGCAAACATGAAGTCTGAGGAAAGAAAAATGTTTAATTGACAAGAAGATCAGAGAGTAATCTTCAAAATAGGGCTCATTCAGACACTTGTTTTTAACCAGTGTTTTTTAATCAGAGTTTCATATGAATTTCATCAGAGTGTCATCAGAGTTTGGTTCAAGTTTCATCAGTTTTTGTTGGAAGAGAAAAAAAATGTTTCTCCAACCTCTCCAATTAATCAGTTTGTGAAAAACGGACAGCACATGGATGGCATTCTAGTGCTGTCTGATTTTTCTTTGCTGACCATGACTTGCAAAGGTGATTTTGATCCAGCACTATCGGAAATACCTCTGTAATTTTGCACACATTTTGGTTATTTTGGTCAGACAAAAATTGGATATGTGAAGAGCAGCATAGGTTATTATTTGTGCAAGTAACAGTATATTGGAGAAAAACTCAGATAATACTCATACGTGAAAAATGGACGTCTGAATGAGTCCTTATCTGGCTCGGAGTCTTCTATTCTATGTTAAAATATGGTACAGTAGGGTTACACTCTACCGTTCAAAAGTTTAGGGTCACTTAGAAATTTCCTTATTTTTGAAAGAAAAGCACAGTTTTTCCAATGAAGCTAACAATGAATGATTCAGAAATACTCTATATACATTGTTAATGTGGTAAATGACTATTCTAGCTGCAAATGTCTGGTTTGTAATGTACTATCTTCATAGCTGTATAGAGGCCCATTTCCACCAACCATCACTCCAGTGTTCTTATGGTATTTTGTGTTTGCTATCTGTGTAAGAAGGCTAATGGATGGTTAGAATACCTTTGAAAACCCTTGTGCAAGTATGTTAGCACAGCTGAAAACAGTTTGGCTGATTAGAGAAGCTATAAATCTGACCTTCCATTGAGCTAGTTGAGAATCTGGAGCATTACATTTGTTGGTTCCATTAAACTCTCAAAATGGCCAGAAAAAAAGAACTTTCAAGTGAAACTCAACAGTCTATTCTTGTTCTTAGAAATGAAGGCTATTCCATGCAAGAAATTGCAAAGAAACTGAAGATTTCCTACAAAGGTTTGTGCTAATCCCTTCACAGGAGAGCACAAACAGGCTCTAACCAGATTAGAAAGAGAAGTGGGAGGCCCCGCTTCACCACTAAGCAACAAGACAAGTATATTATAGTCTGTAGTTTGAGAAATCGACGCCTCACAGGTCCTCAACTGGCAGCTTCATTAAATAGTACATGCAAAACGCCAGTGTCAACATCTACAGTGAAGAGGTGATTCCGGGATGCTGGCCTTCAGGGCAGAGTGGCAAAGAAAAAGCCATATCTGAGACTGGCTAATAAAAGGAAAAGATTAATATGGGCAAAAGAACACAGAAATTGGACAGAGGAAGATTGGAAAAAAGTATTATGGACAGACGAATCCAAGTTTGAGGTGTTTGGATCACACAGAAGAACCATTTGTGAAATGGAGAACAACTGAAAAGATGCTGGAATAGTGCCTGATGCCATCTGTCTAGCATGGTGGAGGTAATGTGATGGTCTGGGGTTGCTTTGGTGCTGGTAAATTGGGAGATTTGTACAAGGTAAAAGGGATTTTGAATAAGGAAGGCTATCACTCCATTTTGCAACGCCATACCATACCCTGTGGACAGCGCTTGATTGGAGCCAATTTCATCCTACAACAGGACAATGACCCAAAGCACACCTCCAAATTATGGAAGAACTATTTAGGGAAGAAGCAGGCAGCTGGTATTCTATCTGTAATGGAGTGGCCAGCGCAGTCACCAGATCTCAACCCCATTGAGCTGTTGTAGGAGCAGCTTGACCGTATGGTACGCAAAAAGTGCCCATCAAGCCAAACCAACTTGTGGGAGGGTCTCAGGAAGCATGGGGTGAAATTTCTCCAGATTACCTCAGCAAATTAACTGCTAGAATGCCAAAGGTCTGCAATGCTGGAATTGATGGAAAGGGAGCATTCTTTGACAAAAGCAAAGTTTGAAGGAGAAAATTATTATTTCAAATAAAATCTTTTTTCAAACCTTGTCAATGTCTGGACTAGATTTTCATTTGGCAACTCATTTGATTAATAAAAGTATGAGTTTTCATGGAAAACACAATTGTCTGGGTGACCCCAAAATTTTGAACGGTAGTGTAAGTTATTCTAATTATCATCAGAAAGAGCTAGCTTTTTTTCTACAGCGTGGGCAAATTATTAACAAAATCACTGAAAAATAATTCTGGTTGTGGCCAGCTATACCCAAATTTGCACTGTGAAAGCAAAGTTACTTTCATGATAATTATCTTTAACACCAGGGTAAATTAAATTCAATCTAGACTCTTACATCATTAAAACAACATTAAATTTAAATTCCCATAATTTTGTGGGCCAAATTGTGGTTCCTGAAATAGCGGTTTCTTGTAGTCTTATTATAGACATAGTTGTGAGAGAGTAAGCGCCACGTTTGTTTAGTGTCTGCCTTCAAGCTTATTAAAAACCCTGTAAACAGTAATTAGAGCTTGATTATTTCTTGCTAACTTATTTGGTAATTAATATAATTAACTAATTAATGCCGCATTAGGGCCAGGTGACTTGTAGATGACATTTTAAGATTTGTAACTTATAAAATTAATATATCTGCCTGTGAATGAAGGAGACAAAATTAAATGTTTTTAATGCTACACACAATGCACAAGGGCACACACATTGCATTATGTTCCAACACAATTTTTTCTGGGTGTGTGGTGTTTACCTTCAGACAAACATTACAATAGAGCTGTGATATAATCACGGGCTATCCAATAATACTGAGATGACTCATAAACTTCATTTGATTTTAGTGTTATTTATATGAGGTTTTATGTATTTTATATAGATAAAAACCTGATTTAAATAAAACTAAAGCCAAATAGAATGGATGAATTTTCATGCTTTCTTTGGTGTATGTTGGCCGCATATTTTGATTACACATTTCCTTTAAGATGCAGTAAATAGGGGGTTGCTACTCACAGATTTTTAATAAGTTTTAGTTCAGACGAGCAGCTTTTTGCCTTCATAGATTTTATTGCCTCTAATGAATATTCTGCTACATCCCTACTTGAACTTGCTCTAGTGACATCCACTTTTGTCAGCAGGTATCGCCTTATTCACTCAGAGGAAGGCACTATTGATGCAGAGGACATCATGATCAATATCACTGGATGGCACAGGCACAGTTCGGCAAGTGACACTGGTGTGGCTGGGATCTGTAGTGTCGTCTATCCTTGACGTCACTGTGTGTGCTTTCCAGTAGATCAACAGAAATAATCAGCTTTCTATGGTGTCAATTGGAGCAAAACGGCACCCTACTTAGACTCCCAACATACTGATGGAAGTTGTCAGTTTTTGCACTCAGTTTACTCCATATACTCTGATGCTAGTCTTCTGTTGTACTCATCTTGTTCTTGACCCTGCTTGCGATCCTGACTAAATCTGCCTTTATAATCACCCTTGACCTGACTTTCTTCTTTTTACTTTACTTTTTACTCATCTCCGGAACTCTGACCCTGGTTATTCCTCAAATTATGGCATTGTCTACTGATTCTATTCCTGGTTCTGTCTCTTTTGTTACCAATTCAACTACTTTGATTATCCTACCCTCAGGCTTGCTTCTCAGGCCAGCTGGTGTTTGTGGATGCAACCTAGGTGGCCTCGTTGTAAGTCAAAAATCCCTGTATCGGTTTTAAGGGGTGGAGGCTGGAATTTAACTGGGATCTTTAAAAGGAATAGCTAGCACCAAGTCTCTCTAAGGCAATTGTAACAATTCCACACTTAGTGCTGAGTTGTCTGTGCATGAATTGACAACTCAGTTGTACAATCTGGTGCAGGGGAGTGCTGAGCTGTCTAAGTTTTCACTGACAGATCGACCAACCATTTTGAGACCAGGAGCTGCTAACCTCTTGACAGGTGCTCTGAGTTCCCATTATTGCTTAGCTATTTAACTGTGCTGGAAGTCCAAGATAGGTGTCAGCCGTAGCTTAAACTAAGTGTGGTAGATTTACTTTGTGCCTTGAATTTTGCTTATTGATCTATCAATGCCTGACCTTGGACCATGTTCTGATAATCCGTCTGCTTAACCCCTTTGCTCTGATCGGCTATCTCCCTGGTGTTTTGACCTGTGACCATTACCTGACTACAACTTTATCTCTTCCCTTTGTTTATGATCTACTCACCTGGCTATTGCCCTCTGATGCCTCGATTAAGGCCCCGTCACACATGATGATTTACCAGCAATCCTGACAACGATATCAATGTGTCAGGATCGCTGGTAAGCGCTATGTGATTGCTGGTGAGCTGTCAAACACACAGCTTCACCAGCGATTAGCACAGCGATGCAGAGCGCGCGGCATCGCTGTGTTCTGTTAGTTACCAGCGCACTGATGCAGGCAGCTGGTAACTAACGTACACATTGGGTATCAAAGGGATGTGCGTCCCTTGGATACCCGATGTGTACATTAGTTACCAGCTGATCGCTGGGCTCCCGCCGGTCACACTCAGCGATGCGTGCTGGCCAGTGAGAGCCCAGCAACCAAAGAAATGTCCTGGGCTTTCCTGCAGCGATCAGCGATACCGGCAGGGGGCCAGTCGCTGATCGCTGTCACACACAGCGATCTCGCTGGTGAGATCGCTGTTGTGTCACAAAACTTGTGACTCAGCAGCGATCTCGCTAGCGAGATCGCTATGTGTGACTGGGCCTTTATCCTGACTCACAGTTTGTCCTTGAGACTCAGCAACACAGTAACCTTTTTGAGCAGACAGTATTAGACAGATTTTACATATTCATAAGCAGCTATTTTAAGATATATAGAGTGTAATAATGAAGACCATGGTGTGTGAGTGATGAGTAGTGTTTATTCTTTATGGTTTGGTCTGCGGATGAGATTGCAACATGATTGTGAGAGGGAAATTTGATTGTTATATTTCATTTTTGGGATTTATTCTAATTAAAAAATATATAATATATATATATATATATATATATACACACACACACACAGTGGGGAAAATAAGTATTTGATACACTACTAATTTTGCAAGTGTTCCCACCTACAAAGAATGGAGAGGTCTGTAAGAGAGAATTGCAAAAAAAATCCAGAAAATCACATTGTGTGATTTTTACATAATTAATTTGCATTTTATTGCATGAAATAAGTGTTTGATATGATATAAAAACAGAACTTAATATTTGGTACAGAAAGCTTTGTACAGAGTTCAGACGTTTCTTGGTGCTCTTGACCCAGTTTGCACACAATGCAGCAGGGATTTTCTTCAACTCCAAAGATATTCTATTGGGTTCAGGTCTGGAGACTGGCTAGGCCACTTCAAGACCTTGAAATGCTTCTTACTGAACCACTCCTTAATTGCCCTGGCTGTGTGTTTTGTGTCATTGTCATGCTGGAAGACCCAGCCACTGCCCATCTTCAATGCTCTTACTGAGGGAAGGAGTTTGTTGGCAAAATCTTGCAATACATGACCCCATCCATCTTTCCTTCAATATGTGCCGTTATCCTGTCCCCTTTGCAGAAAAGCACCCCCAAAGTATGATGTTTCCCCCACCATGCTTCACAGTTGGGGTGTTGTTCTTGGTGTTGTACTCATCCTTATCCTCATTGTGACGAGCGTCAGCTTACGCTGAGTCGTTCTTCTTTGAATGAGTGGACCCTCTGGGCCATGGCACCCACCCACCTAGGGTGAACTGACCTAGTGAGGAACCACCCCCTATACCGGGAGTGTCAGGGGCAAGACCAAGGGGCTGAGCCACCACGGCTGCTGGACCAGACGGCCGGCTCAGGAAGCAAGACAAGACGAGACATTAGTTCAAGTAAACTCCATTCAGGAACACTTCAGGGTACAACAGGTGCAAAGGTGAACACACAAAGAACACAAAGCAAGATGTGTGCAAGGGCATGCCGAGGTCCAAGGCATGAGGAACTCTTCAAGGTAAAACAGGTGCAAAACATGAACACACAGAATCCATATAACAAGGTGCATGCCAGGGCACGCCAAAGTCCGAGGCAGGGTGTGAGGAATCGGACTCTGGAAGACTGGCAAGGGCTGACAGGGTCCAGGCATCAGAGTGTAGAGATCTGGCTCCAGACCTCCGGCAGTAGTCAGCTGGCTTCAGGAATCCGGCAGACAAACTAGGAGACAAAACAGGGTGCATGCAAGGAGACACGCCAGGATCAGATTCACAGAACGGAGACCTGCGCATGCCGAGGGGCATGCCAGGGACGGGTACAAGGACGGAGGCCTGCGCATGCGAGGGCATGCCAGGGACGGGTTCAATGGCATCGGGATCCAGGATGCTGACATCGACCGACAGGGTCCAGGAATCAGGCTACGGACATCAGCTCCGGACATCAGGTCGCAGTCATCTAGGTCCGGAACTCTGGCAGCGGTCGGCAGGTTATGGAATCCGGCAGGCAAACTAGGGTTCAGAGCAGAGCAAAAGAGGCAAAAGGCTTTGTGCAAGAGTAGCACGAAAAGGCACAGTGCGAGAACCAGCGTGCGTACAAGGGAGCACAGAAACCACGGCTGGGGCACCGGCAGGTGGTAACGACGGTGGCATAAGCACGACTAGAGGTGGCACCGCTACGGCTCATGCAGCCGGTAACCACTATAGCACTGGACGGGGGCACGGCTGAGGCACACAGGCGAGCACGGCTAGAGGTGGCATGGCTGAGGCACACCAGGCAGGCACAGGCAACCAGGCACGTGCACAGAGGCACGGAGCCACAAGGCAGGGCTAGGCAGAGATACAGGACAGAGACGCGTGCAGACAGCATGGCAAAGCCTAGTGCGAAAAGTGCAAGAGCGCACAAAGTATCAGAGAAAAGGCATAGAGTAGTAGACAGGACCTTGCGCATGCAAAGGACATGCCAGGGGCAAAGTACAAGGTGAGGCCAGCGCGTACCGAGGGGCATGCCAGGGATGGAGCATAGAACGGAGACCTGCATGTGTAGACAGACATGTCAGGGACAGGGACAGAGTCTAGCAGCAGAGCATAGGCCGAAGCCCAGAGCCGGGCCAAGGGAGAACCTAGGGACTAGACAGGGTACAGAGCGGAGGCCTGCACATGTAGGAAGACACGCCAGGGACAGGGTACAGAATGGGCATAACAAGAAGACATAGCGAGGACAAACAGAGCACGGAAGACAACGCGAGACAAAGCACAAGACAAGAGACGGAATACAAGCACGGAGCGTGTGCAGAGACGCACGACAGAGCAGAGTGTAAGGGCACAGAATAGAAGGAGCAACCCCACAGACCAAGCAGAGAAGCAACACAATACTCAGGCCCTGAGCATAGGAAGGGGAGGTCTGATATAGGGCATAGCACCACCACTTCCGGGTCAGGACCAGGGAAGAGCTTCCAGTTCATATCCTGTAGGATCACAGAACGCAGTCACATGATCAGGATTCCAGACATGCAGGGATGATTGCAGAGCCGGACAGTGCAGGATCCTAGGAAAGGTCACATGATCAGGGTTTCAGACATGCAGAAGCGATTGCAGAACCGGACAGTGCAGGATCCTAGGAAAGGTCACATGATCAGGGTTTCAGACATGCAGAGACGAATGCAGAACCAGCCTATGCTGGAACATAGGAAGGACACATGATCAGGGATTCTAGACATGACGAGATGATCACAGAAGGCAGAGCAGAAACGCAGGCATCCTGCAGCTCAACAGACATGAGGTGAGTGTGCATACTGCTCTAGGGAACATGCAGGATAGCAGACATGAGATGCACGTGCACAACACTCCAGGGTTCTTGAGGCAAAACAGACATGGCGGACAAGACAGACATGGCAAGCATGACACTCATCTGACCACATGACCTCACATTGCTCCTCTGGATAATCCAGATAGTCATTGGCAAGCTTAAAACAGGCCTGGATATGTGCTGGTTGGAGCAGCGGGACCTTGCTTGCCCTGCAGGATTCTAATTCATGAAGCAGTAGTGTATTACTAATGGTAATGTTTGAGACTGTGGTCCAAGCTCTCTTTAGGTTATTGACCAGGTCCTCTTGTGTAGTTCTGGGCTAATTACTGTCCTTTCTCAGAATCATCCTTACCAAATGAGGCGAGATCTTGCATGGAGCCCCAGACCACGGAAGATTGACCATCATCTTGTGTTTCTTCCATTTTCTAATAATTGAGCCAACAATTCTTGCCTTCTCACCAAGCTGCTTGACTATTGTCCCATCCTTGTAGTTATTTCATACAATGTGATCTTTACTATCGGTTTGCGTGATGTCAGCTGTCTCAGTGGGTGGATTACTTTCAACATCAGTAAACTGTTTAGTTCTAAGTACAGTAATTTCTTGGGGTGGCTCGTAGACCACAGGGTGATTACTATCTTTTTTCCATATGATAATGAGCAAGCTGAAATGTGTAGCAGCATTATAAAGGTATTTTCCCATTCATAAAAATTTCCTTATAGATTATTAATTAGATATGATGCCATTACCAACAATCCATAATAAACAGGGCATATTTTCCAGTCCTTAAAGGGATTGTCTAAAGTTCCTAAAGGGAACACGCCACCATAAAAATGCAGCCTAATCTGCAGGCATCATGTTATAGAGTAGTGGGAGCGAAGAGGATGGATATGTAGTTTCGAAAGAAAAGATTCAGTAAAACCTATGTATTAATAATCTAATTCTTTGCTCTTTCTGGGATTTTTGATAAAGTGAGCGGTTCTATCAATGACTGACAGCTATCTCTATATGCACTGGTATACAAACTGGACCTAAGATAAAAGCAAAATGAGAAAATAGCCTGTAATAAGTAAATAAATAGTAATTGTACATGTAAATAATATAAGGTACTTATTTAACATTGTTTTAATAAAAAAAGCAAAAGCCATCCCAGCCCAACAAGGTGTACCCCAATTGGGATAGTACCTAACACTTGTAGTTCACCTCACTATGTGTCAGCTGACGTAAAAGTAGAAAACGGCAAAATAGGACCAGGGTAACGACTATTCAGAACACTTGACTGTGGAAAAGCCATATAAAGAAGATGAACAGCCCAAAATAGGGAACCACGCCCTTTGGTTATAAAAAGTATAAAAGACTAAACCAAAACAACAAAAAAATTGAGCACATGTTGGCATAAGTGCAATGCATAGGTGTGCATTGACACTTAACAAGCAGAACCTAAGGTAAAAACATTATGATCAAATACCCTGTATTAAGTAAACAAATAAATAGTAATAGCAAATAACAGAGGATACTTACCATTGTTTTGAGAAAGAAAACAAAGCAAAGAAAACTGTCAGTCACTGATAGGACCACCCACTGGACTGAAAATCCCAGAAAGCACAGAGGGTTCAATGATGAAAACACAGATAATACTGAATGTTTTATTACAAAACTATATATCAATCTTCTCCTCTCCTCTTGCTCTATAACATACTGCCTGCAGATTGGACTGAATTTCTTGGTGACAGGTTCCCTTTTAGTGTATAGCTCCTTACCTAGGTTACTGGCAACCCTGAGTATCAGAGTGGCTGGTTAGCTAGGAAGAAGCGTATGCTGCTAATAGAGTTCTGCTTTAGAACCTGCTGCATAACTGGAGTTTAGGAGCCTAAGTTCCCCTGCGCTTCCCCATGCAACCCTGCTAGCAGCCTGGGAAATCACTCATGGCATGACCGAGCTGCTGATCCAAACTGTGAATCTATTGTAGTTCATCACCTCTGCAACTAGGAAGCAAGGGAGGTATAGCAGAGGTGTGTTCCTGGAGAAACAACTTTAGAAAAGCCCTTTAATTACAGTATTTAATGACTGCGTCATCTAGAGGTATTGTAATTTATATTATTGAAATTTTCACAGTAAATTCTTCCGGATGCTCAAATATCACATTTCTTACACATTATTCTTTTCAGATGTAGATGTATATGACTCTTTTTTTCTGATATTTTTTTCCAATTTGTCAGTCAATTTTTCATTGTTTGATGTTTGGTATCAAAAGTAAAGGATGAGGTTGAGACTTCTAGAGTATCTATCATAATGAGAAATTAGCCTCAACGCTGCTACCAAGGATTCCGTTTCTAAAAAGACAAAAAATACCTATTTTTATCTAGTGGAAATGGAAAAAATGATTAGTCAAAGCTGATTCTAAAATATGCTACTCACTTTAATGTAGTAAAGTAGGAATTGCAAAGAAAATTACAGCATTGATATACATTTTTTTATGGTTACCATTAAAAATAAGGAAACAATATGCAAGAGAAAAACACATCTTTTTAGGACAACCTACAAATTTTTTTTTACAAATGCTCCAAATTCTAAATATAGAGGAGTAACTTAAAACCCTTGAGCACAGTTGAAAACTTTTAAGAGGGACCCACCTATCATGTGTCATTTATAATAATCGTGTTTTTTGTGACACACAGGCCATTAGGGAACCTAAACACATAGCTTCCAACTATCCCAAATTCAACAGGATTTTCCCGATTTCAGGGGGAAGTATCGTTGTCCTGGAACATCAGGACTTTGTTCCAACTTAAACTCACTTTCTCCATGTAGTGTCTTCTCTTTGCGTTTTCATCCATACATGGCTCCTCCCTTCATGGGTGAGGAGTTGGAGGAGGAGGCATCTTTCTGCACTGCACACACCATTTATTAAATTAACATATCTCTTCTTTCCCTGTGATCTGGTCTCCCGGGAGTTGAACCCAAAACCTGTATCTTTGCAGGCAGCAGCTAAATTTATGTGCCACAACTTGCTCTGATAGAGATGTGAATGTTTTCTATTCTTCAAACTGCAGTGCAGGCTCTAAACCCACAGGAAGATGATACTACTACATAAAGCTGCATCTGCATATAGCAGTGTATTTCTATGCCTCTGTATTCTAGAGAGAAAATAAAAGTCCATGTTTTTTCTATAAAATTACTGAACTACAACAAAAAATAATTACAAATATGTCATTTTTAATGTGCTTTTATATAAAATAATAAACAGCACAAATCAGCAAATAACACAGACATACTTCATATCCCTGTAATCATAACAACCTGCACAAACAGGGTGACTCACCCACACTGCGGGAGGGCCCGGGGTCCGATACTGCAGGGGAAGTTCAGGCAGACAGGACCTGTGATGCTGAAGGTAGTAAAAAGTACAAGGACCTACGATCATGTGACCGCAGGGGCGGGGCTTAGCGTCCTACTACTGGAGATGATGTAATATACTTACTACAGGGATACTGTAGTAGAGGAGAGGGAAACTCAGGTCAGACAAGCAGAGGTCATACACGCAGAGGGCGGCGCGGTCGAGTAGAGAGTAGTCATAACGTAAGCAATGAGTCATACACGGAGATAGCTGAACAGTACAAGAGGAACAATCAGAGAATAGTCAGGTCACAGGCAGTGAGTCATACACAGAGAGGGTAGCGCAGTACAAGAGGAACAGGCAGAACTCGTAACAGGGACGGAAGCGGATCAAAACCAAGCAAGCAAGCAACAAGTTATCAGACACAAGGCACACATACGCAAGGGGTCAACTAACTCAGTCGAGGGCAGGTGTATAACTGACACCAGACCTAGGTCGAGTGGTCACTAAATAGCCGCCCTCTGCCAGAGAGAGGCAGAAACAATTAACCCCTGTCTGACCAGGATGGGCCAAAGACAAAACCCCGTCCTAGATCATGACATCTTGTAGTTCATCACCTTGCTATCATGTGTCATGGTCCTCAAATTAGATGGGGGGGAGAGCAAGTTCAAACTTAGTGAAATGTTTGGCTCATGTTTAATCAAGTCACAAGTAAAAAAAATATTCTTAGACTTGCCTATCATCACTGTATTTGTAAGGAATAAGCTTTCCATTTATTTCTATTCAGATGTTAAAAATGACCCAGATGGTGAAAGAAAATGCAAATTTTGAAAATGTCCAAAAATTCAACACTTTCTCCACTACTATAATGTGGAATAATCTAATTGTCAAATGCAAGGTTTTGATTCTCTAATTCTTTTTTGACGAAAAAAAGAGCAAAAATGAAACATTTATACACCTATTTGCTACATTAGGTGTTAGACATTCAAGTAATTATCCCAAATGCGAGAAAGTCTCTTGAAGTATATATATTTTTGAATAAGAGACAGCGATGGGAATATTCTCCATATTCAACAACCCCTCTTATATTCAATGCATGCATTCTTTTTTTGCTTTGGGTGGTGGTGGGGGATTTTTAAGACGCATAGAAATAGTCGAAAATACAACATATAATTTCAAAAATATTCTGTATTTTAACTTTCTAAAATGAGATAATTACATTTTGTTTGAGTTCTGGATAATACCCCTGTGCTGCAAAAAGCCTGGAAAACCTTTTAGAGGCTTTTTATCATTCCACGCTTTTTCTGTGTGAGGCTAATTTGCTACTATTTGTGCAGACTTTAACTAGATGAGAAAAGGGAAAGAATATGTTGTCAGCATTATTAAAAAGATTGATGATTAGTCACACACTTGAAGGCGAGTTTCCTGCCAGGCTCTGCTTCTCTCATTAGTCAGACGGAGAGCCGGTAGAGGTCCTGCTGCCAAGACGCTGAGCGATAGCTTTTAAGATAGGACAACCTACGTACTAGAGTGTTCTATCACACCTTCTCTCAGAGAGGCCATTTACCTGCAAGTGGCTCGCCAGAAGCTTGGAGATCTGTTTATTTTCTTCAAATTAAGAATTATGTGTGTTCGACATTTCTATTCCATTCTCTGCTTTCTCTATCAATTATTGTTTTAAGTCTTTAAAAAACCTCTCATTTTTAGGTTTTTGACAAAATGTCTCTCCCATTAAAATATTCATACATATTCCTGTGGCACTATTTGAATAGAGTTGTGCACAAGGTAAAATGTCCCTTTTTTAAACAAATTTTGGTAAATTTATTTTCTTGACTGGCTGATCTTAATACAGTTGATTGTCGAGAAAATGGTGGCTAGATGGCTCAAGTGGGTAAGCTGGAGGTTTCATGTGGCCCATATTTTATTGTGTGAGCAGCAAGCAAAGCTGGTTAGATGCTTTCACCCACTGTGATGGAGGCTAAGAACTTATGCAGATGTCAGTGCAAATCGGTCCATTATCCAACCGCAATGTATCGATAGAAATATGATCCACTGCCATTCTCAATCTGTGACCAGTCCATGCATTGCAGTTTAAAATAGGACCAATTCTGCACAGACGTCTGCATGCGCCCTAAGGCTGTCAAGTGATCTGGATACATGTGCTCTCTGTTTGTCAAGCTCAAGGGTAGACTACATGCCAACATAGACTTAAGACAGATCTTGTTGGCTAATATTCTGTAACATCTTGTTTTCTCTTCTTGGTAATGATGCACTTTTTGACTATTTCTGTGAAAGAATTAATATCTTAAATGAAAGTTGTTGAACCTTTAGTAAAAAATAATCAGACGAGCCATCCAAAATTATCTGAAATAGGGCACTTACTTGCCCAAGAGCTTCTCACCTCCTCTGTACCCTATGATATAAGAGACATAGTTTGTAAATGTGCTGTATAATATCTATTCTACAGTGACTGTGACATGGACAGTCCAGCTAATTGGAAGGCGATTCCAGCATCTAAACAGGAAAGGGTTCTTTACAGTTAGGGCAGTCAGACTGTGGAATGCCCTACCAAAGGAGGTAGCAATGGCAGACACTATAACAGCTTTTAAAAAAAGGACTGGACAATTTTCTTGACACACATAACATTGCGGGTTATAGCTAAATTAGTGATGAAATGCACAATTGGTGGAGAAAGGTTGAACTTGATGGACCCAGGTGTTTTTTCAACCTACGTAACTATGTATGTAACAGCAAAGAACATTCGATGTTTGGTTTCCAAATTGGCCAGTGCCTTCCTGGTTGTGTGATATGGTCCAGAATTGATGGCGATGATTCTGTGTGAGTCCCACAGCAAAAAAAACTATTAGGGAAGGAATTTTTCCGACTTTCTACAGCGCTCCGCATGATGAGATACAGATAATGCACCGATCTCAGAGACTGAGGCAGCGTCAGTAAAAGGGAGTACACTAGGTGTACTGACTACAAATTGGAAATGTATAGTCAAATTTAGAATGCGGTGTAGAGCGATGCTTTATAGAGATCATAATAAAAACAAAGTTTTGATTGGTGGGCTATCTGAATGCTTGTGTAACTCTTTAGAACTCTAGAAGACGGGATCAAGGTTTCTTACAATTTCTTTGCAGTTCAGGAAATTTCCAGCTTCATTCCAGTGCTAGCGCTCCACTAATCAGGAAGTCACATCCTAGCTATATGACATCACTTCTAATTGCAGGAATGCCCCTTTAAAGAAGCACTCTCATTAAAGTTTTTATCCTATTAATATATTGCAGTCATCACTGTGCACTTACAATTGCTCATTTTGCCTTTCTACCCAGATACTTTTTCTCTTTTCCATTAGGTCTATGACAACACATGATTAAAAACTGACTAGCTGAATCCTTCTAAGCTCCATGTAGAAACAGGAAATATATTTTCCCTGCATGAGTCATCACTGCAAAAGTCCCTGGCAGGGGGGAAGAGGAGCAGCTAGGTCAAGAGTTGAAGAAGGGAATGATAAATGCAGGGAAAAGAGACTTCCTGTTTCTACATAGATATCAAAATATCAAAAGATATCAAAAGAAATATCCAATCGATCATTTTAATATTTTATGCATAAATATGCACATAAAATGGGATGCCCTCACACCCAGGGCTGTGGGGTGCTCGGTACCGGGCCCGATGAGCTTCAATGGGAGATGTCACAGCAGCGGCGACCCGGTCCATGGCCCTGGGCGCCCATTATAAAAGGGGGTTGTTTCAGTGTGCTTGTGGTAGTGAAAGTTTATAAGTGATTCATGACGCCACCTGTGGTGTTCGGCAATGGAGATATAAGCCGACGCTGCAGACAGATCCTCAGGGACAGATGGTGTGGTGCAGCAATGATGTTATAGCCCTCCACAGGCAGGTCTGTAGTCCCAGGGCAGTGTAGGTGAAGTGACACGTAGATGGTGTAGTTTCAGGCACAGAAGATGCAGCAGTGCAGGATAGGTTGGCGCAGGAATAAGTGGAGGACACCAGGGCATGTAGTTCCAAAGCTTTACTCACTGTCTGTTGTACAAACAGGTGCCTGCCTCCGTGCCGTGTCCTCCGGGTCAGATGGAATACTCCTTTCCAACACTCCGCCAACATGTGTCTTTCTGAACGTCTCCTCTTATAGCGCCTTTAAGTGAAGTACTCCTAGTACTGAGTTACACTGGAGTTCCTCCTGTCCAATGTTCTTATGAACTCTACTTGTACGGCAGACAGCTGTAGCCTGTTTCGGGGACTCCATGCTACTAAGTTCAGGCTCATTATCCAGTTGCTGTTGTGCCCCCAAGTCTTGTGTGAGAATAAAGTGGTCACTACTTCTATTCCTCCGGTGTCTGCTGCAGGACCATTAGTATCCATACAGCCTCGGGGACCGGGCCCCGGCCTTGCGCTTAGAACTTCTAGGAAGGGTTCTCTTCTAACCCACGTCCTCTGTTCCCTTTTACTCCTCACGCTCCGTACTAATCTTTCCTTCTATGGTGAATCAGGCTTTCAGGCTATGTTGCTCTCTCTCTTCCTCTCCCGTGCCAGCAGACCCAGGTCACTGGGATCTGCAGCAGCACTTCCATCCATCCAGCCCTCTCTCCGGGGATCTTCTTCTCTCCAGCTCTCTAACCAACTGAACTCTAAAACTCAACTCTTCCCACTCTTGTAATGTAAACTAACTCCACCTACCTCCCAGCACGTTTCGTGTTCCAAGCAGGGAGCCACCAATGGGTGCTTTGCTATACTCCAAGCAGGGAGCCGCCGAAGGTTTGTTACACTACTTTGTGGTGTGGGGTGCAGGTGCTGGAGCGTGGTCAGGAGTCTCCACCTTACCTGGATGGTGGGGCACCACACCTCAGGAGGAGGTGCAGTACCTCTGTGGTGACTGAACCTCAGGGGCGCCACATAAGTATAGTAGTAACTCTATATAATATACACATAAGGAGAACACTGAGTCAATGCTTTAAAATTAAAACCAGAAATTTTATTTGAAAATGGCACAAACAATTAAAATTGAAGCACGAAACGGCCGTTGTCAGCCTTTGTGCACTCCTTTTGTCACTCCCCCGACCTGACATGTTATTTATATGTCAATAAATTGGTGATTGAATTATCTCGATGAGTGCGATTATTCCTCTGCTTTGATTCAAGGATTGATTACTACGAAGTCTGGCACCCGGGATCCTCAGCTGTTGGTCTTCTGTTTTCCGCACATCACCAGTGATTTCAAGGTAACAGCGGTGCTGTCCGCACTTTCGCTTTTGGGATTTATCAAACAATTAAAATGCATAGAAAATGGGCAAAAAATAAGGATGAGGGCAGAGCAGTGGCAATTAACCCAGAAACGAAGCGGCCGGCAGCACTAGCTGAAAAAAACGAGGGATAGTAAAAGACGTATGAGAGAGTAATATTCGTGGTATCTCAAATATACGCATCCAAGGTAAGGATTGTATCATGTGCCCGATTAGAATATTTGCAGCATGAGTAGTGTGTGCATCAAAAATAGTATAAGTCTGTGGGAGTGGATCTCCTAGCAGATCATGCACTATAATAATATAATATATGTTCAAGGAAAATAGATCTCCAAATAGTTGCCTGCTCTGTGGCCACAGTGTAACAGGGTACCACACCTATCTGGCAAGATGATACGCTCAATGCACAGTATTTTACGGTAGAGTGCTCGCCCAAATATGCATGCGTATATGTAAAATCAGGCACCTGAAATGAGGGTTGGTAATGTAAGTAGCAAAGAATATGTATTAGTAGTTACCCATGGCTATCATCAAAGTGCGCCGGACCTGCTTTCCCCAACGCACGTTTCGCTTCTGGGCTTCATCTTCAGGGGACTGTTTCTACATAGAGCAGAGAAAAGAGAAGAGCAATTGCAAGTATACAGTGCTACATAATATGATGATTGCAATACATTAAGAGGATAAAAACGTTATTAAGAGAAGAAGGAAGAGGAGTGATTCTTTAAGTATTTTACCAAAATAAATGTATATTTAGCAACTATTCCAAGTATAATTGTATTGATCTAATTTTAGCCACATTTGTACGTGAGAACTTGGCTTTCATTTAATGTTCATTTCAGTCTTGCTGGCGTTTTTTTTTTAACCGATATCAATGGCGTAACTTTCAAAGATGTTTAAAGCAAATAAAATATCAAATCACCGTGATTTAGTTTTCCAAACTGTAAGATTTTAACTTTATTTGTACTTACCGTAATCTTCTTTCGTGGAATAGCTTAAAAAAGTGCATAAACAATCAAAATGTCAAATCTTTTAGGCGGGCTTCAAACATCTGACATTCATGGTTTGACTACGCACTACAATGTTAGGACCATGGGTCTTCTGACCTGAAATCAACAGTTTCATACATCATTTCATATTTTCTATGTCTAGGAGCCTTTTGAGTTTGGGTCAGGAGATCCACTGCATTGACTGGGGATGTCAGATGTGTGACATCTGCTTTGGAGTTAGAACAAGTTTTCCTAATCATGTAGTTTGGCTTTTGTGCATGTTCTGTCTCCGACATTTCATTCATGATCTTTGACTGTCTGCTTGTTTATATTTACAATGGTTTACTGGAGAATATATAGAATGTTCAGTTTTCCATAGATTCTATTGCTTTCATTGTTTCTGGCTCCCTCTAGTGATCAGAGTCATAACTGCAGTGTTATTTTACTTTCACTTTTGATGCTCCTACTTTTCCCTCGTTGCAGTGCATTCTGGTAAGCTTTTGCAGTGCATTCTGGTAAGGTTGCAATGCATGCTGGTAGCCTTTTGCAAACGATTATAGCTAGTTCAGCCTCCATTTCTCTCCAGTTCTCCATTTTCCTTCAGCCTGCATTCAGGAAGCATCTAATTTCTCTTCTCCTCTTGTGATAGCATCGCTGGTATGTAGTCATGTTTCCTGTCCCATATTAGCCTGCTTAGTTAGTTCTCTCCTGGTTAGCTATTAGTGCAGATGTTGATTCATGATGTACCATGTATAATATGTATTCCTGCTGAACCAAGTATTGTTTGTATGCATATATGTTTGTATTGTAGTTTCACCGCATATCAATATACCAACACGTTCAAAAAAGCACAGATTCAACTACAGTCTCCTTATTGGACCTGGTATAGTGGTTCAGCTGCCTGTGTAAGCTGCAATGATGTCTGTCTCATTCAGTGAGGATAGAACAGTACACCTACCCTTTCTGGATAACTGTATCAATTGACTTGGTGAGATGGACCATGACCAACAGGCGACAAGAACAGGATCAACATTCCTCGGGAAGCCACTTTGATACAGCGTACCTGTAGACTTCCTGGTTATCACTGGTTGAATCCAGCCCATTTATATGTTCACTTTTGCAATTGCTATAGTTCTGCATTTTCTTACTTGAACAGTCATTTCTGGTGTAATTATCTTGAAATTTAGAAGCAACACACATGCCAGGAATTAGCTTCTGATTAAGTATGCAAATGTGCTCTTTAATTAGCCTGTTTAATCATGTCACTAATTAAATGCATGAAATGATACAGCTAAATTGCATGCTTGTTGGAGAGCAGGGTTTGAAGGCAAGGTGGGTGAGTGATAATTAATAAAGATTACAAAACAATCACAGCTTAGTGCCCAGTAATCACCTTTAATATGTATTCTAATTGGATTTTGGATCAATCTTGTTAATCCGGACATATGTAAAATAACACATGGTGTATGGCCTAAATGCCAGAAGTGCATTTCCAACTCATGGTGGTTCAGTGTTTTGCATGGATATGTTGCAGTACTGGAGTCCTGGGTTCATTATTGTTATCAAATTTGGAATGACTTTTGAATTAATTTTGTGCACTCTTTGTTTGTGGTGGGTACTTCTCTGTCCTACATTCCCGCAAAAAAGATGAAAAAAAATCTATGTTAATTTGGAATTTACAATGTAAGCCATAGTCAGAAGATGGACCACAATGAGTGATGACATTTTTACTACTGTGGAATATGTTGGTGCCATAAGTACATACATTGCTAGATCTGGTTTTCCTACAGCTCTAGAGTAGTATTGTCCAAATACTTGTAGAAACAACTTCTAGTATCTTTCAAAGACTTCAGACTTATGAATATGGCATGAATACTGAATAAGGAGTTGTATAGAGCCTCTCAGCCAACTTGCACATCCGCAAGGGCTCATCACATTTCATCCATAGAGATACTTTTCTATAGCGCAAATGTGCTTGGTTGTATGAGGAACTTCCATAGCAATGGAGAGAGGCAGCGTGTTGCAGCTGTTTTTGTTCTGAACCAAAGTCAGATATGCCGGATCGTCAGTGAGGCCGAATTAAGAGATTAGGCCCTCAAAATAACGAGCGCTCGGGAAAAAAAGAATGCACACTTGTTGTGAGCAAGACAATTTCTGTTCACACAGGAATGCTGTCTCTTATACCATTTATAGCAATGTAACTCAATGCAACTCATGTAGCCCGCCATGTTACCCAGGTCACGATGACCTTATTTACCATGTACCCAAAACATGTTTTTGCAGAATCTTAAAAACATTGATAAGAAGTATAAAATCCCTGACTATGAAATTATAAGGCTTGGTAATATAAAACAATATCTAGAACTGAGAAGAAAAACATTAACCCTTCTATATCAATTTCCCCTTTTGCAAATGGTATAATCTTTTTGACAAGGTCAGTTGGTGTCCACAAAGGAGCTACTGTCTCATGAGTCTAGTACCCATAAGGGGGCTTCCTACCTGCTTCGCCCATCCACCCTCAGTGTGTACACTCACATCCTCGGTCAGCAGTGGTTATCTGGAGTCTATGATACACTATGGAAGGTTCAGCCTTAGATTATTTTTTTTCATGCATACATTATTCAATAGCTTGGGTAATACATATATCAGCGCTTTTTAGGCTACATAGAGCAATAAGTAAAACCTTTAAAATCTCCATGCAAGTCTGCACTATGCCCCCATCAGAAGTCTGTTAGGTATTCTTATATTTTTTTATCAGGTAATTTTTTATTAAACATTTTCAAAAACTGAAAAAACAGGTAATCACATACAGGATAATTCCCAAATAGTGTATTACATAAATACAGTAGAACCCCACAAAAATCCCTCCCATCTTACCCTCACCCTCACCCGACAATAAACTCTCTTCTCTCCCGATGCATTTGGTCTCTCACAGCCAGAGTTTTCCGGTTATATCCTCCTCAATGCTCTCATCCATGTTAATCTAAAAGGAGCCAACCCGGGTGTTTCTAACCAAGGCGCCCACATATCCTCCCATTTCTTTATTGTTCTTCTCTTTTGGTACACATATTTCTCCATATTTACTGTATATTATTATTAACTGTATCAGTAACTTCCGTGATTGTGGGTACAAAAGATCCCTTCCAGTGAGCCGCCACTCTCTTACGAGCCTGAAATAATATTCGTGAGACTGCTAGCTGGTGTCCCTCCGAGAGAGGTAATCTTATATTTAACTGAAACCAAGGATTAGTGACCCATCCGCCTATAGTCAATGAGGCAGGTCACAGGTCACATCTTTTCCTCAAAACTCAGATTGAGTCCAGGTTTCATTGTGTATGCAGTGTGGTGTTAATACCTTCCGTGGCTCTTGAGGTAAGACTAGGTAAGGCATAGTCCTTGTAGATAGTGGGCTGTGTGCACAGATCCAACAGACCTTTGGCTTTTCTCCTTCCATGTCCTTTCCTTGAGAAAGTTGCACATGAAACGTGCATCAGGATAGTGCTGGCAGAGCCCCACCAAGTCTCCTCTCTTCCCCCTTCACTATGGGTAAGCATTACAACTTATAAACCCATCTCTTGTTTCATCCTATGTCCATTGGGTCTTTATTATACATTATGACTGGGTGTATAGGTTTAGTTTATATGTTATACTGCTTGATATTTTGGATTGGCCTGGTGGATCTCTGTCTGGAAATCCTCCTTATTTTCACTTTTTCTTATACTGTTTGATAATTATTTTTAATTAGTGATGGGCAAGTAGCATCGATGCTCGGGTGATCTCCCAGTATTTTGGCGTGCTCTGAGATTTAGTTTTCAGCGTCTCAGCAGCATGATTTGCGACTTATAGACAGGCTGAATACATGTGGGAATTCCCTAACATACAGGCATTCCATACGTGCATTCAAATTGTCTAGCAGTCACAAATCATGTAGCTGAGGCGATGAAAACTAAATCTCCGAGCATGCCAAAATACTCGGAGACCACCCGAGCATGCTCGGGGAGACCCGAGCAACAATTACACGCGCTCATCACTATTTTTAATGAATTTTTTCTAATATTTTTTTTCATTTCACTAGTGATTTATGGTTACTCCAGTTTTTTCTTTGTTGTGTGTGGGCTCTGTGCACAGATCCAACAGTCCTTTGGCTTTTCCCCTTCGATGTCCTTATATGAAAAGCATCATCTTGAATAAGTTTGTTATACCAGTCCATATTTAAAAGTTTATCCAGTGTCTCTATAGGGTGCAATAATCCTGATACTCCCAGCAAGGTGATTAGTAGAACCCTCATTCTGCTGGTGAAGTGACCTTTTTGCAGTGACTGTCGTGGACCCAGTTGGGCTTTCCCTTAAGTTTCACTGAGGTGGATGTGGTCAACTGGACTTGGAATGTACCATGAAATCGAGGATCTAGGCTCCTTCTCACGTGTCTGTATGATTACCCAATCACCTGGATTCAGCTGATGAATGTCTGTACTTGCATTAGGATCTGGAATGGATGAAAACACCATGTTTGTGCACCACATTCAGTCTTTTCTGAAGGCCTAGACATACGCTGTCATAGAACCGTGTTGCATTTGTAGCACCGGTGGGAAGTACAGACCCATCTTTGGGGCACTACCAAAAAGGACTTCAAAATGATACAAGCCTGTCTTTCTATTTGGAGTGTGTCTGACTGAAAAGAGTGCAAGAGACAAACCCTCTACCCAGATCTTTACTGTGTACGCCATGGCCTTTTGAATTTTTAGTTTAAGTGTCCTACTTAATCTTTCTACTTTCACACTACTTTGTGGATGGCATTGTGTATGAAATGCTTGCTATATTTCCAGGGCCTGCATAATTTTTTTTCTTTATTTCTGAGTGAAGTGTGTACCCCTGTCATTTTCTATGGTTTCTGGGACACCGTATCTGCAGATCTGTTCTTTCACCAGTTTGTCTGCAGTCGTTTTAGCATTAGCACATTTTACCGGATATGATTCTGGTCAAACAGAGAAGAGATCTTCACATACTAGGACATATTCATACACTTCTTCCTTGGGTAGTTGTACAGTTGTGGCCAAAAGTATTGACACCCCTGCAATTCTGTCAGATAATACTCAGTTTCTTCCTGAAAATGATTGCAAACACAAATTCTTTGGTATTATCTTCATTTAATTTGTCTTAAATGAAAAAACACAAAAGAGAATGAAGCAAAAAACAAAACATTGATCATTTCACACAAAACTCCAAAAATGTGCCAGACAAAAGTATTGGCACCCTCAGCCTAATACTTGGTTGCACAACCTTTAGCCAAAATAACTGCGACCAACCGCTTCCGGTAACTATCAATGAGTTTCTTACAATGCTCTGCTGGCATTTTAGACCATTCTTCTTTGGCAAACTGCTCCAGGTCCCTAATATTTGAAGGGTGCCTTCTCCAAACTGCCATTTTTAGATCTCTCCACAGGTGTTCTATGGGATTCAGGTCTGGACTCATTGCTGGCCACCTTAGAAGTCTCCAGTGCTTTCTCTCAAACCATTTTCTAGTGCTTTTTGAAGTGTGTTTTGGGTCATTGTCTTGCTGGAAGACCCATAACGTCTGAGGGAGACCCAGCTTTCTCACACTGGGCCCTACATTATACTGCAAAATTTGTTGGTAGTTTTCAGACTTCATAATTCCATGCACATGGTCAAGCAGTCTAGTGCCAGAGGCAGCAAAGCAACCCCAAAACATCAGGGAACCTCCGCCATGTTTGACTGTAGGGACCATGTTCTTTTCTTTGAATGCCTCTTTTTTTCTCTTGTAAACTCTATGTTGATGCCTTTGCCCAAAAAGCTCTACTTTTGTCTCATCTGACCAGAAGACATTCTTCCAAAATGTTTTAGGCTTTTTCAGGTAAGTTTTGGCAAACTCCAGCCTGGCTTTTTTATGTCTCGAGGTAAGAAGTGGGGTCTTCCTGGGTCTCCTACCATACAGTCCCTTTTCATTCAGACGCCGACGGATAGTACGGGTTGACACTGTTGTACCCTCGGACTGCAGGGCAGCTTGAACTTGTTTGGATGCTAGTCGAGGTTCTTTATCCAACATCTTCACAATCTTGCATTGAAATCTCTTGTCAATTTTTCTTTTCTGTCCACATCTAGGGAGGTTAGCCACAGTGCCATGGGCTTTAAACTTCTTGATGACACTGCGCACGGTAGACACAGGAACATTCAGGTCTTTGGAGATGGACTTGTAGCCTTGAGATTGCTCATGCTTCCTCACAATTTGGTTTCTCAAGTCCTCAGACAGTTCTTTGGTCTTTCTTTTCTCCATGCACAATGTGGTACACACAAGGACACAGGACAGAGGTTGAGTCAACTTTAATCCATGTCAACTGGCTGCAAGTGTGATTTAGTTATTGCCAACACCTGTTAGGTGCCACAGGTAAGTTACAGGTGCTGTTAATTACACAAATTAGAGAAGCATCACATGATTTTTCGATCAGTGCCAATACTTTTGTCCACCCTCTTTTTTATGTTTGGTGTGGAATTATATCCAGTTTGGCTTTAGGGCAATTATTTTTGTGTTTTTTCATTTAAGACAAATTAAATGAAGATAATAATACCAAAGAATTTGGGTTTGCAATCATTTTCAGGAAGAAACTGAGCATTATCTGGCAGAATTGCAGGGGTGTCAATACTTTTGGCCACAACTGTATGTATTCAATCTGCAGTCTCTGAAAAGGGTAGAGAGTAGAGATGAGTGAACCTTTCAAGGTTCGGTTTGGTTTGATTCTGTTAGGCCTTGGGTTCCTGTCGCTGCACAGCAGGAATCCCGAGCCTTGCATTCAGCAGTCTCCCATTCCTCTCCGGTCGCAGAGGAGGCTGCTCAGCAGACTCGTCGATCCTGGCGCTCTGCTCAGTTCAGCTCTGTGGGTTTGGTTGCTGCTGCCACCTCTGGTCCAGCTATAGCAACGCATGCTGGTCAGCAGTGAGCTACTCCAGGGACCAAGTCCTCCTTTCGGTCCACTGAGCATGCCCGTAGGACGATCTCTCACTGGAGTTCGGAGGTCACATGCTCAGGTCCTTCTCCAGCTCAGATTGGACCATCAGAAAGGTCAGGAAGGTCCCGGATAGACGCTGCTATAAAAGGTTCGCATGGCCGCTCGGCCATGCGCTAATATAGACAAAGATTAGACCATGTGGAGTGAGTTTTGTATGCATGTATGAATGTCTCTGGTGAATGATTCATTAAGAAACCCCTACCCTTGGTATGCCTGTGTTGTGCAGCCTAGCCTGTTAAGTGCCCAGGTCTAGGTGTAGGTAGAGGCAGAGTCAGAGACTGGAATCAGTGTCCACCGGTGGCTCTACACGCCACGGTGCACATGCTCGACACTCCACCATAGTCAGCGTCTATAGTGGTGTCCGCAGGTGCAACGCCACATGCTCAGAAAGTCTAGAGGGACTCTGACCCCATGTCCTTGGGGCAGAGTTCTGTGACCGCATTCTGTGCGCCCCCTTGCCAAGCTCTGTGAGTTCAAACAGACTCCGGATTTAAGTTCCGCGGTACTGTGGCTCTGTGACGTAACAGAGTCCACTCCTGTTCACTCCGGGGGACGTTAACCCGCGTGTGACCTTTTGTATACTGCTATATACATCCGCCATCACTAAGCAGCAGCTTACCACCTCTGCAGGGTGGACCCCGGGCTGCGAACGCACCTTACTATCATTTTATTATTTGGTGCGTTCCGCCAGCCCTAACAGATTCACAAACGTTTAGACACTCATGGAACATGTTTGCTGAACGGTTCGACAAACATATTTGAACCCCATTAGATTAAATGGGAGGCCAAATGTATACACATCACCTTAAAGCAAACCTGACAGCAGTTTTGGCCGATATAAGATGCGGCCACTGCCTTTCAGGGCTTAGCTACAGCATTCTATAATGCTGTAGATAAGCCCATGGTCCGACCCGAATGATAAGAAAAATAAGTTTTATTATAGTCACCCAGGGGGGCGGTCTGGTCTGATGGGTGTCAAGGGTCCCGACGGCACTTCCCATCTTCTTGGGATGCCGCCCTCCTGTTGCTTCATCGCTACTCGGCATCGCGCTCCTGCGCAGGCTTAATTATCTGTCCTGTTGAGGGCAGAGTAAAGTACTGCAGTGTGCAGGCAATGGGCCTCTATGACTTTTCCTAGCACCTGCACACTGCAGTACTTTACGCTGTCCTCAACAGGGCAGACAAGTATGCTTGTGCAGGAACGCGATTCCAGGGAGCGATGAAGCAACAGGAGGGTGGCATCGCAAGAAGGTGTTAGGCACTGGACCCAGACCTGAAGCACCCATCGTACTGGACCGCCCGGTTTTACTATGTCGTGTAGTAGAAAACAGTAAAAAAAAATTACAAGTGTGGTGAAATTGTTTTTTGCTTGGCTTCTTTACTAGGTTTACTATTTGCTAACAATGACCTGCCATTATGATTCTCCAGGTCATTATGAGTTCATAGACACCAGACATGTCTAGGTTCTGTTTTATCTAATTCGTGAAAAAAAATTCCAAACTTTGTTAAAAAAAAAAAAAAAAATGGCCTCAAAAGGGAAAAAGGGAAGGAGAAGTCAGCTCAATCTCTGTTGAAGTGTGAATGTTCTTCCACGCACGGAGCCACCTTGATCAGAGGCGTTTGTCCATTGCAAAGATGAGAGCGAAGATATTCTCCAGCATGAAATTTCAGCAATGCATATACTGAAAATGGGGTCCCTGGTGGTCCAAAACCAACGTGTTTCGACCATTCAGGTCTTATTCATGGCATTTTCCGATACCTGTAGCGTCTCCATTTTTCGTGATCTTAGGTTGGATGAGAGCTTATTTTTTACGTGCCAAGCTGTTGTTTTTTACGATACCATTTTGGTGCAGATATGATCTTTTGATCGCCCGTTATTGCATTTTAATGTGACCAAAACAAGCGATCAGGTTAATCCTTTTTTTGATTGATAGATTGGGCGATTTTGATCTTGACAATACAAAATATGTGTATGTTTGATTTTTTTATTGTTTTATTTTGAATGGGGCGAAAGGGGGGTGATTTGAACTTTTGGAGCCGCTGCCGCTTCTGTTATTAAGTAATAAGCGGCCGCGGCTCTCTGATGTGTCATTGAAAGGGCCGGGCGGCACGCTGCGGTGCAACTGCCTGGTCTATTCTGCACAGAGATTCTGCACATCAGCAGCCAAATAGCAGGATCTCTAAAAGAGCCTGAAGATCCACCTCTTCCGACAAGCCTATAACCTGCAGTAACCACCGATCGACCAAACCGCTGCACGACCAGCTCTACCCTCGCCTAATGTATTATCACCCATCCCTTGAAGATTGTGAGCCCTCGCGGGCAGGGTCCTCTCTCCTCCTGTACCAGTTATGACTTGTATTGTTTAAGATTATTGTACTTGTTTTTATGTATACCGCTCCTCACATGTAAAGCGCCATGGAATAAATGGCGCTAGAACAATAAATAATAATAATAATAATAATAATAATAATCTCACTGCAGCACTGCTAACCTGATAGTGTAACAGGCTGGCAGCGCTGCGGTTAGCTCCACCCAGGGCCAGCGTTAGGGGCAAGCAGCTGCCTAGGGCCCCGCTCCCCCAGGGGCCCCTAGTTGTGGCACATCATTCAGCCGCTATGGGGCCACTGTGAGACAGGGGGGCCTATCTGCCCCCAGAGTGTCAGTGTGGGCATGAGGAGAAGGTGAGGAGAGTGTGTGTTTTTTTTTTTTTATTCAACAGTGACTGTGGGGCTATTCTGGGGGGGGAGGCTGTGCTGTATACCATGGTGCTTTGCTAGGGGGGGCTGTGCTGTATACCATGGTGCTGTGCTGGGGGTGTGTGCTGTATACCATGTGGGGCTGTGCTGTATACCTTGTGGGGCTGTGCTGGGGAAGGGGGTGGCTGTGCTGTATACCATGTGGAGCTATGCTGTATACAATGGTGCAGTGCAGTATACCATTTGGGGCTGTGTTATATACTATGTAGGCTGTGTTATATACTATGCGGCTGTGGTATATACTATGTGGCTGTGTTATATACCATGGGGGGTACATTATATTCTATGGGGGAGGCTGTGTTATATAATATGGAGGGGCTATATTATATTCTATGGGGAAGTGGGCTGTATTATATTCTATTCGGGGTTACATTATAATCTATGGGGGGCTGTATTATTTTTATTATATTCTATGGGGGGTGATTGCATCATATTTTATGAGGGGGCTACATTACACTATATGAGGAGGCTACATTGTATTCTATGGGGGGGCTAGATTATATTGTATGGGGGCTTCATTATACTTTATGAGGGGGCTACATTATATTCTATTGGGGCTGCATTATACTATATGAGGAGGGCTACATTGTATTCTATGGAGGGGCTGCCATATATTCTATGGAGGGGCTGCATTATATTCTATGGAGGGGTTACATTATATTCTGTGGGGTGGCTGCATTATGCTCTAAGGGGTGGCTGCATTATACTATAAGAGGGGGGCTGCTTTATATTCTATGGTGGGTTACATTATATTGTTTGGGGTGGCTGCATTATGCTCTATGGGGTGGCTGCATTATATTATATGTGGGCTGCATTATACTGTATCAAGGACTATGGGGAATATATTATACTATGTGAAGAACTATGGGGTGAATTATACTATGGGAAATGAATTTTACTACATGGATGACTGGTGGTGTATTATACTATATTATGGAGCACTAAGAGGAATGTATAATACTATATGGAGGACTGAGAAGTTTATTATTCTACATGGAGGACTGAGTGTATTATTCTACATGGAGGGCTATGAGGAGTGTATTATACTATATGGAGGACTATGGGGAGTGTATTATACTATATGGAGGACTGAGGAGTGTATTATACTATATGAAGCACTATGAGGAGTGTATTATATTATATGGAGGACTATGGGGCACATTATATTATATGGAGGACTATGGGGTGTAAACTGTAGAAGTGCTGCTGATAACATGACTGTATGGGGACAGATTGGGCCATTAGTGATAGTTCTGTCCCCATCATTCTTTCTCAGACAGTGGAAAGAGGCCGGGAAACAAGTGTTAAACGACATAAATATTGTTGATCACACTCGTTTAACGGCCTGAACTCAGAGCATGTAACTACAACCGAAATACTTCTGTGTGATGTGCAATATGTTAGCATTTGAGGCCCCATTTTAAACTTTACCTAGGGCCCCACTTTGCGTAAAACCAGCCCTGGCTTCACCCCAGGAGGCAGATGCGCCCTGATTGGTTCACGCTGGCCCTGTGTCCTAGTGAGCAGCTGCAGATTAGGTTGTGCCAGGATTCAGGAGGACCCAAGAGCCCAAGACAGTGCCTGACCTGGACGGTCACTATTACGGACGGAGACGGACATTTTCAGAAATGTAAGGGCCAAGGGCTGATGACTGATGTGGAACAAAATGTTTTTTTTTTTAAATAAATTAAAAGGCTTGGACTGGAAGATGTTACTGTGGGAGTGAGCTGAATTAGGGTATAGGGGGTGGTGCTGTAGGGGCCTTCGTATTCCATTTTTCATCCTTATCTTAGATTATATGCAATGCAATCATCTTATCTAAGGCCGGGGTCACACTAGTGTATGCCATGCGATGCAAGAGCATGGTATGTGATATGGTAATGACTCTCGGCTAGTGCTCTGCTGTGAGTGGGAGCCGAGTGTCATGCACCTGTGCTTCGAGCTTCTCGCAGAGGATCTGAGCACAGCTGAGGAGGAGGCGGAGAAACTAATTTCTCTATCTCCTCGGCGTATATTGCACAGCACTCGGATGATATCCAAGTGATGTGCATTGTCTCACTCACACCTATAGACATATATGGGTGCGAATGAGCCGAGACTCGGCCGAGTCTCTGTGACAATTGCAGAAAAAAAGCGCTGATGGGAGCCACCCCATAGATGAATACTGGTCCGAGTGCTATGTGATGTTTTATCACATAGCACTCGTCCGTATTCATCGCTAGTGCGACTTCAGCTTAATAGTTGTTGTCTGGGGAGGGTGGAGGTTGTGGGCTTATTATATTTACAGCTTAGGTCTTATAATAAGCCCCAGCCTGTTAGGGCTCATGCTCACATGCGAGAAACTCACACGATTCTCATGCGAGCCTCTCACATCAACACCCAACACTGCCGCCGACACTGGGACCGGAGCGTGTGGCTGCATAGAAATACATGTAGCTGCACACTCCATTCTGAGTGCCGGCGGCAGTGTTGGGTGTTGATGTGAGAGACTCGCATTATTCTCGTGCGAGTTTCTCGCATGTGTGACCCCGGTCATAGGGACACATACCGCATCAGCGGCTCAGTATTGGGCTATGAGCAGGATGAGGAGATTGTGCAAGTTGGGAATAGATGGGGACGGTGCTGAAAATATGAGAAGTCAAATGTGTCTTTGTTGTAATCTCTGCAGCCGCGTTGTGGCGATCTGTGCCTGGTTTAAAGACTGGAAAAGTAAATGACTCCATTAGAAAGAGGATCACCTGTAAGTTTCTATAACTGCACTGTAAACGCCGATATGATCTTTAGGCTGGGGTCACACTTACGAGAAACTCGCACAATTCTCATGCGAGTCTCTCGCATCAACACCTCGCACTGCCACGGCACTCGGACCGGAGCGTGCGGCTGCATAGAAATACATGCAACCGCACGCTCCGATCCGAGTGCCGGCAGCAGTGTTGGGTGTTGACGCGAGAGACTCAAACTAGAATCATGCCCACAAGTGTTTAAAACCAACATAATTACTCAGGTTAGGGGGCCCACTCAGAGGTGTTTCGCCCCCCCAGGCTGAACCCTTAGCTACGCCTCTGGTGGTTTGAGTAAGCTGTGGTGTGTCTGAAATTGCTCAAAAACAGCTGAAATGTGGAGAGGTGGTGGCACCACAGAATTAGTACAAAAGATTTGTATGCTGAAATGTGGACTGGTGGCTGAACCACACAATTAGCACAAAGGATTTATACGTTGAAGTGGCAACTTGTGGCTGCACTACAGACTTAGCACTCCAAATTTATGTGCTGGAAGATTGATTTGACACTGGACCCTATCTATCTGAACTAGCTGAAAATAACCGGCATATCTAACTATCTGACTACTTGCAGCAGCCTCACTATGCTGTTACTTACAATCACAAAATGTCACCGAACCCACAGGCCTGCTTTTTTTCATGGAGAGGGACATGTGACTTTGGTAGCCAATGACACAAGCCATTGTGTCTGGGTGTTGTAGATTATTTCTGCTCTCTGATTGGCTGCCAGAATCCACACACATTAAGTTAATAAAAAAGTAAAAAAAAAAAAAAAAAGAAGAAGAAAAGAATAACAGTCCGCCGCTCCTCTGGCTCTCCCCACCCCCTCCCCTCATCAAACATGTGTCACAATCCATGTTTGGATTGTGGCAGATCTGGCTCACATATAACCATTTTTTTCTTTAAGCCTCTGGCTTAATGTTAGTTTTGCCACCGGTGTCCGCCGAGATTATTACAACCTTAGAGGCTGCTAATGGGTTTTTGCCCCCGGTGGCCGCTGGGGTTATTGCAACCTCGGTTGCTGCCAATGGGTTGCCCCCGGTGGCCGCTGGGGTTACAACATGTGTAAATTATCCAGCAGGTGTTAACCCTCCCCTCCTTCCTATAAAAAGGTGTCAGGTGCTCTGAATCACTGTTGGTGATATTGTTCATTCCACAACCAACCTTGGAGTAGAGAGGAGCTATTGGGAGCAGTGCTTTGCAGCTCATCCAGATCTTTGGTGTATCAGCTGTTCAGGTGGAAGCTGTATCCGGGTGCCATACTCTGTTGCTTGGAGCAATTGCAGCAGAGCAAAGCTAAGTTGTGTTTTTTCCCTGTTTGTTGTTTTCCCTAATGTTATATTAGCACAGCGGTGGGACCAGTGTCCGCACTAACCAGTTCCCTAGTAAGGGATAGGTGCAGGGCTAGTGAGAGTTTCAGGTATCCTGGTCGGCGACAGGTGAAGAGCCTGTATAGGGAACGTTAGGAGTGTTCAGGGACTCTGCCTCAGGGGAGGGCAGGAGGTCTCCACGTCCCCGTTCACTATTGTAGGGCCCACCGTTGTAACTGTGTCCTCGGTGTTCCCTTGTGTGTCTTGTTGTTTCAGTTACCGACCTGCGGGTCGCGTCACACAGGACGAGTCTACGCGACATTATGTCCCTCCCCCAGCTCATCATACAGCACCACTATCCTAGCCAAAGTCCTAAGGAAACCATTAGTGTAAACTCGATCAGTTTGGCCGAATTTTGCCAAATTTGAAGAAAATGCTCGGGAATCCGATCACGAAACCAAATGTGCAACTATTGTGCCGAACGTCGTGTTTTGTGTTTTCCAAACAAGTTCGCTCATCTCTAGTGGTAAGGTGAGTTAGAAATAAAACAAAAATTTTGACATATTTTTTTATGCTCTGGAATTCAAGATTTCAGACGGGGGGAGACAGGTGCTCAGACGAGTGAACCTGTCAATCAGGGAAATTTGGACGGCAGTGGGCAGGGAAAGACAGGAAGAGAACAGTGAACTTTAAGTGCAGGTCTGAATCCAATGCAATTGCACCTCAGTTACATAATAATTGAAAAAGGGATTACTTTAGAATGTAAGCAAGGATTACAAAAGAAAGGTATAGATTTATGTCTGATTTAGGGCTTGTGCAGATGACTGTAAAAATAATATGAGAGCTAGCTTTCAAAACAACAGATAGCACTTGTCCGATTTTTACAGTCATGTTATTTTACGGGGCCATGCAAGTGGCCGATTTTTAACTCAGATCGAGTCAGTCCGAGGAAAGAAATCTCAGCATGTCAGAGTTACAGTACATCCGATTATTGAATCGCATTCGGCCATTAATGTCTATGGGTCAGAGGAAAAAAATCGGACCACAATGGGATGACTTCCAAATGCAGTCCGATTTTCACTGAATGGAGAACTTTTTTTATTCTTCATCTAAGTAAATTGAATTACACTCTGATCAAACTCTGATCAGAGTCTGTGAATGTGATTAGCATAATTGGACCGATTTTCTTCTATGTCTAGAAAATTGGTCGTGTGACCCCGAGTCTAACAGTGGCCTACCAAAGATGTGTTTAGCTTGTGGTACAAAAGCCTGCTGACAGGTTCCCATTAAAGACCTAAGTATTCTCCTATTCATTAGGGTATTTTCCACAGGAAGCAGAAATAACAATACCATTAAAGCCACTTTAAAGATCAAATAAAAAGAAATGCATGCAAGGTCCCTTTAAATGACCCCAGAGTTATACATGTATTTACTCATCCATTTATGGAAAATGAGTAAAAATAGCAACTTCCTGCAACCTCAAGGACAAATAAAAGTTTTATAGATACAGGTGGCAGAAACCGTGACGTGTCACCACTAGCGATGGTACTTAATAGATGCACTATGCAATGTGTCTGTTGTAGTCAAGACAGCCAGTGTTTCCCTTCGGAGCCTCTGTAAACAGGCATGTGCTTCCCTTTCCTCCGCTGTCACACACGCCGTCACATCTCGCTGCACACGCACCTTGCACATTCCATTCAGCTTCTTCCTGTTCTAACTGACAATAAAAGCACCAGACTGCTAAATCGTCTGATCGCTTCCTCTATTTACAGAGGACTCACAAAAAAGGAATATGATTCTTAGTGTATTGACTTCCAGAATAAAAATAGCCAAGAACATTTGGGATGTTTACAGCATAACAGATACAATTAGAACTGTGTAGAATCAAAGTATCGTGTGCCGCCATTGTACAGAATAGATATATTCCTATTATGTACAGATGGGAGCATTGAGTTGCCATTTGTGCAGAATGATGACTGTCAGCTTCAGTCTAAGCTCATAATTCTGGATAGAACTTGTCTGTATCCATTTGCACCTTTACGTATGTAAGGGATGTCTAAAGCCATGATATACGTGCCTTTTATTTATGTATATTTAATGTTGATGAATGTCCACCGTATAATTCTCTGCATGCTTTGCTATTATCATATTTATGTAGGGCAAGCGTAGTTCCCTAGTAGGCGCACTAGATGGGGCTATAACTATGCTTAGAATGTAAATAGTTAACGTAGGAGGGGCTAACTGTGGTTAAGCCAGGGAGCATCTGGAATTTTAGTCAGTTGGGCTTAGTTGCCCTGACAGGGCAGGTAGCCCCGTAATGTTTAAGGACAGGAGCCCAGCCGTTCAGGGCCTGAGGGCCACAGATGACAGCAGTGCAGAGCATTGCAGTACCAAGCACTACACTGCAGATGGTAGTGAGACAGTTGGCAGCAGTACGGCAGCACAGATTGCTCATTATGAGGCAGCTTGCTACATGAGCAGATGTCCTTTTGTCTGGGGCAAAACAGACAGGGGAACTCCCAAAGATGGTGAAGCTGGACAGGGAGGATGCTGTGATGCTGACCGGGACGGGATGACCCAGGAATGTTCGGGAAGGTGACAGTCAGAAACTAGGGAAAGTGTAGAAAGCAAATTGTGTGTTACCTGATGTCAATGCTGTAACTGAAGAGAACGAACTGAGAATACAAAAGAGTAAAGTTTCTTGTTTAAAGTTGGAATTGGACTGTGTCTTTGTTTTTGCCAAAAGAGTTGGAAAAAATGTGCAGCCACCTGGGGAAGGCCCTGAAGATGAGAAGAATGGAGCAACAGGTATGCTGACAGAGAACTGTCATGTCTATGTGAGAGAAGACCAGGGCGTGCCTGAGCCGTTTACCTCAGGCTCGACTACCGCCCTGGTTAACCTTTACACGTAGATGACACTAAGAAAAGGAACTTACTAATTTAATGCCCTTCACATGAACTCAAGTAAGGAACTTATACAGTGCCTTGCGAAAGTATTTGGCCCCCTGGAACTTTTCAACCTTTTCCCACATATCATGCTTCAAACATAAAGATACCAAATGTAAATTTTTAGTGAAGAATCAACAACAAGTGGGACACAATTGTGAAGTTGAACGAAACTTATTGGTTATTTTAAATTTTTGTGGAAATTCAAAAACTGAAAAGTGGGGCGTGCAATATTATTCGACCCCTTTAACTTAATACTTTGTTGGGCCACCTTTTGCTGCAATTACAGCTGTAAGTCACTTGGGGTATGTCTCTATCAGTTTTGTACATCAAGAGACTGAAATTCTTGCCCATTCTTCCTTGGCAAACAGCTCGAGCTCAGTGAGGTTTGATGGAGATCGTTTGTGAACAGCAGTTTTCAGCTCTTTCCACAGATTCTCGATTGGATTCAGGTCTGGACTTTGACTTGGCCATTCTAACACCTGGATACCTTTATTTGTGAACCATTCCATTGTAGATTTTGCTTTATGTTTGGGATCATTGTCTTGTTGGAAGACAAATCTCCGTCCCAGTCTCAGGTCTTTTGCAGACTCCAACAGGTTTTCTTCAAGAATGGTCCTGTATTTGGCTCCATCCATCTTCCCATCAATTTTAACCATCTTCCCTGTCCCTGTTGAAGAAAAGCAGCCACAAACCATGATGCCGCCACCACCATGTTTGACAGTGGGGATGGTGTGTTCAGGGTGATGAGCTGTGTTGCCTTTACGCCAAACTTATCGTTTGGCATTGTTGCCAAAAAGTTCGATTTTGTTTTTATCTGACCAGAGCAACTTCTTCCACATGTTTGGTGTGTCTCCCAGGTGGCTTGTTGCAAACTTTAAACAACACTTTTTATGGATATCTTTGAGAAATGGCTTTCTTCTTGCCACTCTTCCATAAAGGCCAGATTTGTGAGGTGTACAACTGATTATTGTCCTATGGACAGACTGTCCCACCTCAGCTGTAGATCTCTGCAGTTCATCCAGAATGATCCTGGGCCTCTTGGCTGCATCTCTGATCAGTCTTCTCCTTGTTTGAGATAAAAGTTTAGAGGGACGCCTGGGTCTTGGTAGATTTGCAGTGGTATGATACTCCTTCCATTTCAATGTGATCACTTGCACAGTTCTCCTTGGGATGTTTAAAGTTTTGGAAATCATTTTGTATCCAAATCCGGCTTTGAACTTCTTCACAACAGTATCACGGACCTGCCTGTTGTGTTCTTGGTCTTCATAATTCTCTCTGTGCTTCGAACAGAACCCTGAGACTATCACAGAGCAGGTGCATTTATACAGAGACTTGATTACAGACAGGTGGTTTATATTTATCATCATTAGTCATTTAGGACAACATTGGATCATTCAGAGATCCACAATGAACTTCTGGAGTGAGTTTGCTGCATTGAAAGTAAAGGGGCCGAATAATATTGCATGCCCCACTTTTCAGTTTTTGAATTTCCACAAAAAATTAAAATAACCAATAAATTTCCTTCAACTTCACAATTGTGTTCCACTTGTTGTTGATTCTTCACAAAAAATTTACATTTGGTATCTTTATCTTTGAAGCATGATATGCGGGAAAAGGTTGAAAAGTTCCAGGGGGCCGAATACTTTTGCAAGGCATTGTATAATTCAGAAATATTGATCAATATGATGTTGAGTTAATATGTACTAAAGGAGATTATAATAAATATGTATCACCTATCCATGGCATGGGTGATGAATGTCTGATCACTGTAGGCCACACTGTTACCCTCCAGTCCTGACTCCATGCCTTGAGCAGTCTCTCTCCACTCCTCTGCATGTCGAGTTACTATAAGACTAGACGCTCATCTTTGAGCTTACCTTCTCTGGTATCATATTGTTAGGCTCACTAGTAGTGTTGAGCATTCCGATACTGCAAATATTGGGTATCGGCCGATATTCGCTGTATCGGAATTCCAATACCGAGTACCGATATTTTTACAATATCGAATACCGGAATCGGAAGTTCCCATAATGCAATGAGCCAGTGTTGTGGCTGTGATTGGCTGCTGAAATGATGTCATCATGATGCGCGGTCTGTGCGCATCATGATGCGCGGTCTGTGCGGACCTGCCGGGGGTCTGTGCGGCCTGCCGGGGGTCTGTGCGGGCCTGCTGGGGGTCTGTACGGGCCTGCCGGGGGTCTGTACGGGCCTGCCGGCGGTCTGTATGGGCCTGCCGGGGCTCTATGCGGGCTGCTGGGGGTCTGTGCGGGCGGCCGGGGGTCTGTGCGGGCCTGCCGGGGATCTGTACGGGCCTACCGGGGGTCTGTGCGAGCTGCCGGGGGTCTGTGCGGGTGGCCAGGGGGTCTGTGCGGGCCTGCCGGGGATCTGTACGGGCCTGCCGGGGGTCTGTGCGGGCCTGCCGGGGGTCTGTGCGGGCTGCCGGGGGTCTGTACGGGCCTGCCGGCAGTCTGTATGGGCCTGCAGGGGCTCTATGCGGGCTGCTGGGGGTCTGTGCGAGCGACCGGGGGTCTGTGCGGGCCTGCCGGGGATCTGTACGGGCCTACCGGGGGTCTGTGTGAGCTGCCGGGGGTCTGTGCGGGCGGCCAGGGGGTCTGTGCGGCCCTGCCGGGGATCTGTACGGGCCTGCCGGGGGTCTGTGCGGGCCTGCCGGGGGTTATGTGTGTGTGCAGGCGTCGTCCGATGGGACTACAAGTCCCATCGGGCTATGCCTGCTACAATGACAGTGATTGACACATTAGCCAATGATGGGACAGTAGTAGTCCCATCATATGGCTAATGTGTTGAATGTAAAAAAAAAAAAAAAATACATACTACATACATTCTACATATATACTACATTCATACAACATACATACATACTACATACATACTTCATATATACTACATTCATACAACATACATACATACTGTACATACATACTACATATATACTACATTCATACAGCATACATACATACTACATACTACATACCTACTACATATATACTACATTCATACAACATACATACATACTACATACATACTTCCTATATACTACATTCATACAACATACATACATACATACTGTACATACATACTACATATATACTACATTCATACAGCATACATACATACTACATACATACTACATATATGCTACATTCATACAACATACATACATACTACATATATTCTACATTCATACAGCATACATACATACTATATACTACATATATACTACATTCTTACAGCATACATACATACATACTACATACATACTACATATATACTACATTCATACAACATACATACATACTACATACATACTACATATATACTACATTCATACAGCATACATACATACTACATACCTACTACATATATACTACATTCATACAACATACATACTACATACATACTTCCTATATACTACATTCATACAACATACATACATACTGTACATACATACTACATATATACTACATTCATACAGCATACATACATACTACATACATACTACATATAAACTACATTCATACAGCATACATACATACTACATACCTACTACATATATACTACATTCATACAACATACATACTACATACATACTTCCTATATACTACATTCATACAACATACATACATACTGTACATACATACTACATACTGTATATACTACATTCATACAGCATACATACATACTACATACATACTACATATATGCTACATTCATACAACATACATACATACTACATATATACTACATTCATACAGCATACATACATACATACTATGTACTACATACATACTACATATATACTACATTCTTACAGCATACATACATACATACTACATACATACTACATATATGCTACATTCATGCAACATACTTACATACTTCATACTACATGCATACTTCATATATACTACATTCATACAACATACATACATACTACATATATACTACATTCATGCAACATACATACATACTACATACTACATACATACTACATATATACTACATTCATACAACATACATACTACATACTACATACATACTTCATATATACTACATTCATACAACATACATACTACATTCATACAGCATACATACAACATACATCCTACATACATACTACATACAATACATACATATAGACATACAGTACATATAACATAGATTACATACTCACCATCACTTGTCACTTTGATCCCTGAAGCCAGTGTCATCTCACTGTAAAAAATATTAAAATAATAACTCTTGATGAACTCTTTATGCATCAAATGGCCAAGTTCTCCAAAAAATATGACATAGTTGTCATGGGAGATTTCAACCATCCAGACATTTGTTGGGAATCTCTCTCAGGCAAAACTAACAGGTCAAGGAAATTCTTATCCTCTCTTGCTGACAACTTTATCTTCCAAAAGGTAAAGGAGAAAACAAGGGGAACTGCTACCTTGGATCTAATCCTTATAAACAGGGAGGAAATGGTTGAGGAGGTAAAAGTGGCTGGCACCCTAGGAGGTAGCGACCATGCTATTTTAGAATTTTGGATAACTAGAGGCGGAAGACCTGTGAAGACTCAGACGTCAAGGTTAGATTTCAGAAAGGCAGATTTTAAGGGACTCAGAAAGAGAATTGGAGGGATCCAATGGCTGGATATCCTTAAAGACAAAAATGTCCAGGAAGGATGGGAAATCTTGAAAAATGAAATTCTCAAAGCACAGTTGTTAACAATTCCGAAAAGAGGGAAGAATAGGAAGCACTTAAGGAAACCAGGATGGATGAACACAGAACTTAAGCACATGCTAAAAAGGAAGAAAAAAATGTTTGTAAAATGGAAAGAAGGAGGCATATCTAAAGAAGAATATAATGCTGTCTGCAGAACCTGCAGGGCACAAATCAGATTACCTAAAGCTGAAAATGAATTGAGGCTTGCAAGAGATGTCAAAAGCAATAATAAAGGATTTTGGGGATATGTCAAAAGTAAAAGAAAAGTCAAAGATGCTATAGGATTTTTACAGGATGAAAATGATGAAATGGTAAGACAGGATGTTGAGAAGGCTGAACTTTTAAATTCCTATTTTGCATCTGTTTTCTCTCAGAAAGGAAATGTAACATCAACTGTTATTCACTGTCCTATTAAGGGAATAGAAGAATCCAGGATATCTATAAACAGAAAGATAGTGAGGAAGCACTTAGCTAACCTAAATGAATTCAAGTCTCCAGGTCCAGATGAATTACACCCCAGAGTACTGAAGGAAATAGCAGAAGAAATTTTTGAACCCCTCTCCATAATCTTTGAAAATTCTTGGAGAACAGGAGAAGTGCCAGAAGACTGGAGAAGAGCAAATGTTGTTCCTATCTTCAAAAAGGGGAAGAAGGTGGACCCAGGCAACTATAGGCCGGTGAGTCTGACTTCTATACCAGGAAAGATCTTTGAACAAATTATTAAACAACATGTATGTCAATACCTGGATAAGAATGAAGTGATTAAACAGAGTCAGCATGGGTTTGTAACTAATAAGTCATGTCAGACTAATTTAATTTCCTTCTATGACGGTATTACTAATTGGGTGGATCAAGGAAATGCTGTAGATATAGTATATCTTGACTTCAGCAAAGCATTTGACAAAGTCTCTCATACAATCCTTATTGAAAAAATGACTAAGTATGGAATGGACAAGGCAACTCATAAGTGGCTTAGTGATCGGACCCAAAAAGTGGTCGTAAATGGCTGCACATCCAGTTGGGAAAATGTCTCAAGTGGGGTACCACAGGGCTCTGTCCTGGGCCCTGTATTGTTCAACATCTTTATCAACTATTTAGATGAAGGAATTGAGGGTAAACTGATTAAATTTGCTGATGACACAAAGCTAGGAGGGATAGCTAATACTAGAGAAGAGAGAGAGAGGATTCAAAAAGATTTAAATAAACTGGAGAAGTGGGCAGCAACTAACAGAATGGTTTTTAACAGGGAGAAATGCAAAGTACTACATCTGGGCAATAAAAATGAAAAAAGCATATATAGAATGGGAGGAATAGGGCTAAGTGACAGCACATGTGAAAAAGACTTGGGTATACTAATAGATCACAGACTGAATATGAGTCAACAGTGTGATGCAGCAGCAAAAAAGGCAAATGCAATTCTAGGATGTATTAACAGAAGCATACAGTCTAGATCACGTGAAGTAATTATTTCCCTCTACTCCTCTTTGGTCAGACCTCATCTGGAATATTGTGTCCAATTTTGGGCACCACATTTTAAAAAAGACATCAACAAACTGGAGCAAGTTCAGAAAAGAGCGACCAGAATGGTGACCGGTCTGCAAACCCTGTCTTATGAGGAAAGGTTGCAGGATTTGGGAATGTTTAGTTTGCAAAAGAGAAGACTGAGAGGAGACTTAATAGCTGTCTACAAATATCTAAAGGGCTGTCACATTGTAGAAGGATCAACTTTATTCTCATTTGCACAAGGAAAGACTAGAAGCAATGGGATGAAGCTGAATGGGAGGAGACACAGATTAGATATTAGAAAAAACTTTTTGACAGTTAGAGTGATCAATGAGTGGAACAGGCTGCCACGAGAAGTGGTGTGTTCTCCTTCAATGGAAGTCTTCAAACAGAGGCTGGACAGACATCTAACTGGGATGATTTAGCAAATCCTGCTTTGAGCAGGGGGTTGGACCAGATGGCCCAGGAGGTCCCTTCCAACTCTACGATTCTATGATTCTATGATTCTATGATTCTATGAATAAACAACTGATATACTCCCTGATCCACAGAAATCCACGAGTGTCCCACAACGATCTCCTGTAGTGCATCACTGAGAGGTTACTATAGTTCACTGGTCTCACTTTATGGCAAAAGCTGCGTGGGAACTTTCTCACACAGCAATGCTAAAAGTGAGACTAAGGACTATTTTTTTTACAGTGACAGAGGAATACAGTGCGGAAGGATACCTAGCTCTCTTCATTGTATTCCTGGGGCCCCTAGAGAGCGGTCGCATCAGCTGTTGCTGCTGTTCTCCACGGGAGATCGTCGTGGGACACTCGTGGATTTCTGCAGATCAGGAAGTATATTGTTTGTTTGTTATTTTAATATTTTTTACAGATGACACTTGCTTCGGGGATCAAAGTGACAAGTGATGGTGAGTATGTACTCTATGTTGTATGTACTGTATGTCTATATGTATGTATTGTATGAATATATGAATGTATTGTATGTAGTATGTATGTTGTATGTCTGTAGCATGTTTTATGTATGTTGTATGTATGTAGTATGTACTATGTATGTATGTTGTATGAATGTAGAATGTATGTAGTATGTATGTATGTATGTATGTTGTATGAAGGTAGTATGTATGTAGTATGAATGTAGTATACTGTATATGTAGCATGTATGTATGTTGTATGAATGTAGTATATATGTAGTATGTATGTTGTATGTATGTTGTGTGAATGTAGTATATATGTCGTATGTATGTAGTATGTATGTATGTTGTATGAATGTAGCATATATGAAGTATGTATGTAGTATGCATGTATGTTGTATGAATGTAGTATGTATGTAGTATGTATGTTGTATGTATGTATGTTGTATGAGTGTAGTATATATGTAGTATGTATGTATGTTGTGTGAATGTAGCATATATGTAGTATGTATGTAGTATGTATGTTGTATGAATGTAGTATATATGTAGAATGTATGTAGTATGTATGTAGTATGTATGTTGTAAGAATGTAGTATATATGAAGTATGTATGTAGTATGTATGTATGTTGTATGAATGTAGTATGTATGTAGTATGTAGTATGTATGTTGTATGAATGTAGTATATATGAAGTATGTATGTAGTATGTATGTATGTATGTTGTATGAATGTAGTATATATGTAGTATGTATGTAGTATGTATGTAGTTTGTGACAAACTCAGGTTGGCTACAACTCAATCAAATCTGCAGTTCCCCTACCAACTCTGCATTGAACTAATGCAAACTCATTCTGCTATTTCGCTGAATTATTCCAGACCCCTTCTTTCCTCCTTATTGCATTACTACAGTGTGGAAGAGTCTTAATACAGCATGTGTCAGGACGCATTATACACTACCTAAAGAGACAGACAAGTACATCACTTTGAGTATTGATGTTGGAGTTAAAAGTGTTGTCTGGAACTATAAAATTGATTGCCTATCCATAAAATTAGAAAAGTAAGGGCTTGACCTCTGAAGACCAATTGATCAGAGCGAATATCCCAGCAATGAAAGAGAGAAAGAGAGAATAGGACGAGCTGCAGAATTTGACAGTTACTTGACGATTAGCTGTGCCTATGTAAAAAATGAACAAAAAAAGTTGCACTCTATCATGCTAAAGCATGTCACGATGAACTATATGAAATATGAATAGTAATACTGCTTCTGTATACTAGGAAAAAATGAGATGCTTAGCATGTAATTTGGCCAATTCATGCATGCCCATCAACCAACAACACAGTGGTCTCAAAACTGCTGGGTCCTAATGTGTCTAGTGTGAATACCTCTCAGACTGAAGTTAATCTATAATTATCCAGCACATCTTCTTGATTTGTAAAAAAACATTTTTCTTTAGCTAGTCCCACATGGGACTAACTATCCCTTTCAGTCTTGATCCCTAATAGAAGAATATTTAGAATTGAGAGTCCTCAGTGGTTGATACCTTTTAATGGCTAACTGAAAAGATGGTAACACATTGCAAGCTTTCCAGACTACTCAGGTCTCTTCATCAGGCTAGACTAATAAAATATCTGAAGAATCACATATTTATACACAAAACAGCACAGAAATAACACAATAGATAAGACAAATGATGTGAAGCAGAATTGTCATTATGGGAGAGGGATAGACATAAATGTTGGAACAGTTAATTGATGTAAAAAGAGATAAATCAATGCGACACAGTCATTCCTGCACTGAGAGTGTCAAAGGTTGTCATAAATTTACACTCCCAGACTCTTCTTCTCTGAGACTTGAAGTTACCTTTAAATACAAGTAATTTAATGTCCATCATGCTATGACCGGGGATACAAAAATGTTTTGCCATAGGTAGATCCATTCTTTTTTCACTTATTGTGTGACGATGAGAATTCATCCTTGTTCTCAGTTTTTGCCCTGTTTCCCCACATACAGACCCCCAGTTGGACATTTAGTACAAATGATTAGGTACACCACATTAGATGTGATGCAGCTGAAGTACCTCAGATCTTGTAGTCCTGATGTGAGTTGGGGGATCTTTATCTTGTCCGTGGTAATTATAAATGGACAGGTTTTACTTTTTTTCTGGTTGCAAGGAAAGGTTCCTGCAGCTGTTGGGGAGGACAGGGAGCTTCTGACAATGATGCTTCTTAAATTTGGGGGCTGCCTAAAACACATGCAATAGTCATGATGAACACATCAGACTATATGAAGGAAGCAAACAGACAACTTATGGACACACACTACTACAGAAAATTGGAGTCAGATCCTACACAGGACTATTACAAGGAACTAAACAAGTTGGTATCTTGTCTGCCTGATGAACCATAAGAGGCAATGACCTGATACCAGAAGGTCCAAGAATAGTGACATTCTACATGCTTCCCAAAATCCACAAATCTGGAACTCCAAGGAGGCCGATTATTTCATGTGTGGGCCCCTTACTGAGCAGGTATCTGGATGGGTAGAGGGTGTTCTTAAACCCCTGGTAAAGGATACACTCAGCTACATTCAGGACACAACTGACCTATTGAATAAACTAGCAGCAATAGGTCCTCTACCAGAAGGAACCATCCTGGCCACCATGGATGTGGAATCTTTGTACTCTAATATCCCACACCAGGATGGATTAAATGCCTGCAAAGTCTTCATGGAAAACACCAGGAATTATGCAAATTTTTGTGGTGAAACTCACAAAATTTTTCCTCACCCACAATTACTTTGAATTTGACAACAAGATCTATCTACAGTACACTGGCACATGGCTCCACAGTATGCAAATTCTTTCATGGCCAAGCTTGAAAGCGACTTTTTGTCCTCATGATCCATCAGGCCTCTGGCCTACTATCGCTATATTGATGATATTTTAATCATGGACGGAGTCTGAGCAACAGCGAAAGACGTTCCACGAACAGTTTAATCAATTTCATTCCACCATCAGCTTAACACTCAACTACTCCAGCGCTGAAATTAACTTTTTAGACACCATCATTAAGCTAAAGAACAATGAAATAGAGACATCCCTGTATCAGAAGCCAATCAACCTTCCAACATACCTTAAATGGGACAGATTCCATCCAAAACACATAAAAAATCTATTGTCTACAGCCAAGATTTCAGAAACAATTGTATATGTTCCAACCCCATGGATAGAGACAAACACCTTCGTCGCCTCAGAAAGACCTTTTTGAATCAGGGCTACCATCCAAGAACAATTGAAAACCAAATTACAAAAGCCACCAGAATATCAAGAAATCACCTGCTACATTACAAAGCTAAAGATGAAAATAACTGGGTGCCTCTAGTGATCACCTACAATCCAAATCTGGCGGTGCTAAGGAGAGCTGCACGGAAATTACAACCTGTACTACAGAAAGATGCCCGATTACAATCCATATTTCCAGACCACCCACTGCTGTGTTTTAGGCAGCCCCCAAATCTAAGAAGCATCATTGACAGAAGCTCCCTGTCCTCTCCAACAGCTGCAGGAACCTTTCCTTGCAACCAGAAAACATTTAAAACCTGTCCATTTATAATTACCACGGACAAGATAAAGATCCCCAACTCACTTCAGGACTACAAGATCCCAGGTACTTTCAGCTGCATTACATCTAATGTGGTGTACCTAATCATTTGTACTAAATGTCCAACTGGGGGTCTGCATGTGGGGTAGACATGGCAAAAATTGAAAACAAGGATGAATTCTCATCATCACACATTAAGAGGAAAAACAATGGCTCTACCTGTGGCAAAACATTGTTGTATCCCTGGTCATAGCATGATGGACATTAAATTACTTGTATTAAAAGGTATCTTCAAGTCTCAGAGGGACAGAAGAGTCTGGGATAGTGTTGAGCATTCCGATACCGCAAGTATCGGGTATCGGCCGATACTTGCTGTATCGGAATTCCGATACCGACTTCCGATATTTTTTCAATATCGGAATTTGGCATCGGAATCGGAAGTTCAAAGTTGATTGACAGACTGACGTCATCATGATGCGCGGTGTGTGCGCATCATGATGCGCCGTCATTTCGGGCCTTCCGGGGGTCTCTGCCGGCCTGCCGGGGGGCTGTGCCGGCCTGCCGGGGGGCTGTGTGGACTGCCCGGGGTCTGTACCGGCCTGCCGGGGGGCTGTGCCAGCCTGCCGGTGGTCTGTGCACCCTGTGGGGGTCTGTACCGGCCTGCCGGGGGGCTGTGCCGGCCTGCCGGTGGTCTGTGCACCCTGTGGGGGTCTGTACCGGCCTGCCGGGGGGCTGTGCCGGCCTGCCGGTGGTCTGTGCACCCTGTGGGGGTCTGTACCGGCCTGCCGGGGGGCTGTGCCGGCCTGCCGGGGGGCTGTGCTGATGTCCGGGGGTCTGTGCAAGCATCGTCCGATGGGACTACAAGTCCCATCGGGCGATGCCTGCTACCATGACAGTGATTGACACATTAGCCAATGATGGGACAGTAGTAGTCCCATCATCCGGCTAATGTGTTAAATGTTAAAAAAAAAAAAAAAAAATACTACATACATACTACATGCATGCTACATACATACTACATGCTACATACATACTACATATATACTACATACATACTACATACATGCTACATACATACTACATGCATGCTACATACATACTACATGCTACATACATACTACATGCATGCTACATACATACTACATGCTACATACATACTACATATATACTACATACATACTACATATACTACATACATACTACATACATGCTACATACATGATACATGCTACATACATACTACATACATACTACATACATACTACATGCATGCTACATACATACTACATGCATGCTACATACATACTACATGCATGCTACATGCATGCTACATACATACTACATGCTACATACATACCACATACATACTACATACATACTACATACTACATATATACTACATGCATGATACATACATACTACATGCTACATACATACCACATACATACTACATACATGCTACATACTACATACATACTACATACATACTACATGCATGCTACATACATACTACATGCATGCTACATACATACTACATGCCACATACATACCACATACATACTACATACATACTACATGCTACATACATACTACATATATACTACATGCATGCTACATACATACTACATGCTACATACATACCACATACATACTACATACATGCTACATACATACTACATATATACTACATGCATGCTACATACATACTACATATATACTACATGCATGCTACATACATACTACATGCTACATGCATGCTACATACATACTACATACATACTACATGCTACATACATACCACATATATACTACATACATACAATACATTCATACAATACATACATAGACATACAGTACATATAACATAGAGTAACATACTTACCAATACTTGTCACATTGTTCCCCGAAGCCATTGTCTTTTCCGGAATAAATATTAACATAACAAACCACAAAAATACTCACCCACGATCCGAAGCAGTCCACGAGTGTGTCCCACGACGATCTTGGGTAGAGAACTGCAGCATCAGCTGTTGCTGCCGTTCTCTACGGGCTGCAGGAATCCAATGACGGAAGGTAGGTATCCTTCCGCACTGTATTCCTCCGCCACTTAAAAAAAAAAAAGTCCCTAGTCTCACTTTATGCCATTGCTGCGTGGGAAATTCCCACACAGCAATGGCATAAAGTGAGACTAGGGACTTTTTTTTTTTTAAGTGGCGGAGGAATACAGTGCGGAAGGATACCTACCTTCCGTCATTGGATTCCTGCAGCCCGTAGAGAACGGCAGCAACAGCTGATGCTGCAGTTCTCTACCCAAGATCGTCGTGGGACACACTCGTGGACTGCTTCGGATCGTGGGTGAGTATTTTTGTGGTTTGTTATGTTAATATTTATTCCGGAAAAGACAATGGCTTCGGGGAACAATGTGACAAGTATTGGTAAGTATGTTACTCTATGTTATATGTACTGTATGTCTATGTATGTATTGTATGAATGTATTGTATGTATGTAGTATATATGTGGTATGTATGTAGCATGTAGTATGTATGTAGTATGTATGTAGCATGCATGTAGCATGCAGTATGTATGTAGCATGCATGTAGTATATATGTAGTATGTATGTAGCATGCATGTAGCATGCAGTATGTATGTAGCATGCATGTAGTATATATGTAGTATGTATGTGGTATGTATGTAGCATGTAGTATGTATGTAGCATGCATGTAGTATGTATGTAGCATGCATGTAGTATATATGTAGTATGTATGTAGCATGTAGTATGTAGCATGCATGTAGTATATATGTAGTATGTATGTAGCATGTAGTATGTATGTAGCATGCATGTAGTATATATGTAGTATGTATGTAGCATGTAGTATGTATGTAGCATGCATGTAGTATGTATGTAGCATGCATGTAGTATGTATATGGTATGTATGTAGCATGTAGTATGTATGCAGCATGCATGTAGTATATATGTGTTATGTATGTGGTATGTATGTAGCATGCATGTAGCATGCATGTAGTATGTATGTAGTATGTATGTAGTATATATGTAGTATGTATGTAGCATGTAGTATGTATGTAGCATGCATGTAGTATATATGTAGTATGTATGTAGCATGTAGTATGTATGTAGCATGCATGTAGTATATATGTAGTATGTAGCATGTAGTATGTATGTAGCATGCATGTAGTATATATGTAGTATGTAGCATGTAGTATGTATGTAGCATGCATGTAGTATGTATGTAGTATATATGTGGTATGTATGTAGCATGCAGTATGTATGTAGCATGCATGTAGTATATATGTAGTATGTATGTAGCATGTAGTATGTATGTAGCATGCATGTAGTATATATGTAGTATGTATGTAGCATGTAGTATGTATGTAGCATGCATGTAGTATATATGTAGTATGTAGCATGTAGTATGTATGTAGCATGCATGTAGTATATATGTAGTATGTAGCATGTAGCATGCATGTAGTATGTATGTAGTATATATGTGGTATGTATGTAGCATGCAGTATGTATGTAGCATGCATGTAGTATATATGTAGTATGTATGTTGCATGTAGTATTTATGTAGTATGAATGTAGCATGTATGTAGTATGTAGTATGAATGTAGCATGTATGTAGTATGCATGTTGTATGTATGTAGCATGTAATTTTTTTTTTTTTTTTTTTACATTTAACACATTAGCCGGATGATGGGACTACTACTGTCCCATCATTGGCTAATGTGTCAATCACTGTCATGGTAGCAGGCATCGCCCGATGGGACTTGTAGTCCCATCGGACGATGCCTGCACAGACCCCCGGAGCCTGCACAGACCACCGGCAGGCCGGCACAGACCACCGGCAGGCCGGCACAGCCCCCCCGGCAGGCCGGCACAGCCCCCGGCAGGCCGGCACAGCCCCCCGGCAGGCCGGCACAGCCCCCCGGAGCCTGCACAGACCACCGGCAGGCCGGCACAGACCACCGGAGCCTGCACAGACCCCCTGGCAGGCCGGCACAGCCCCCCGAAAGGCCCGTACAGACCCCAGAGAGGCTGTACAAGGGCAGGAAAGGGTTTTTCTTATTCCGATACCGGAAGTCCCATAGACTTGAATGGGACTTCCGGTATCGGAATCGGCGATACCGATACTTTTTTTAAAGATCGGCCGATACCATCCGATACGATACTTTGAAGTATCGGACGGTATCGCTCAACTCTAGTCTGGGAGAATAAATTTATGACAACCTTTGAGACACTCAGTGCAGGAATGAATGTGTCGCATGGATTTATCTCTTTTTACATCTATTAAGGAATTTGCTCTTCAGACCTTCTGGGGTCATCACACAACACAGAACCAGACCCCAATCAGAGGGCAATAAAACTTTCACACTCCTTGTCTATGAACTGTTCCAACATTGATGTTTATCTCTCTCCCGTAATGACAATTCTGCTTCAAATCATTTGTCTTATCTATTGCATTATTTCTGTGCTGTTTTGTGTATAAATGTTATTCTTCAGATGTTGTATTAGTCTATGCCTGATGAAGAGACCTGAGTAGTCTCGAAAGCTTGCAATGTGTTACCATCTTTTCAGTTAGCCATTAAAAGGTATCAACCACTGAGGACTCTCAATTCTAAATATTCTTCTATCTACTGGCTAACATGGTACAAAGATATATATTGATACCTAATGACGTTTTTAAGAGAATTTGAATAAAGAAATTTTTTTTTTACAAATCAAGAAGACGTGCTGGATAATTATGGATTTACTTTGCATGCAGGCTTGAATGCAATTCCCTGCACCTTCGTGGATAACTGCACCTGCTGTTGACAATTTAAGGGTGAGCTGATAAACTTTTCTTTTTCTCTGTAAGACTGAAGTCTGAATTCCTGGGTAGCTGTGAATACCTCTCTTCCAAGTCTGATTTTATGTGTAGGTAGTACCCTGTTTCAATTAAAATCCACTACATGCTGAAGGGCGGAGTGCTCGGTCAGAAAGCTAATATACAATGACAAAAACACTGACTGGCATTTCCAAGCCAATGTGAACAGGTGCAAACTAGGAGCAGCTACCTCCATGTACAATAAACAAAAAAAGTTGCACTCTGTAATGCTAAAGCATGTCAATGTGAAATAAATGAAATATGAATAGCAATACTGCTTCTGGATACTAGGAGAAAATGAGACGCTTAGCACATAATTTTGACAATTCATCATGCCCATCAACCAACGACAAGGTGGTATCAAAACTGCTGGGTCCTAATGTGTCTAGTGTGAATACCTCTTTAAGAATGAAGTCTGAATTCCTGGGTAGATGTGACTACCTCTCTTCAACAGCTAACATGTGCCCGCAATAGGTGCAGGTGGAATTGCGATCCACCCTTGCCTATTAACTAGTTAAATCCTGCTGTCAAACGCTGAAAGTGGGATTTAACCAGCGCTTCCGGACAGAAAAACGCGCATCGCCGACCCCCATCACGTGATCGGGGGTCAGCGATGCATTGCCATAACAACCTGAGGTCTCCTAGAGAACTCTATGGTTGTTGATGAGGCATTGCTATGAGCACCACCCGGTGGTCGGCGCTCATAGCAATGCTGTAATTCTGCTACATATAGGCGATCTGCTCATCGCCTGTATGTAGCAGAGATGATCAAGTAATGCTTCTAGCCTCCCATGGAGGCTATTGAAGCATACCAAAATTTAAAAAAAAAAGTTTTAAAAAATATGAAAAAAATAAAAAAAATTAAAGTTTAAATCTCTCCCCTTTCGCCCCATTCAAAATAAAACAATTAAAAAAAAAAATCACAGATACACATATTTGGTATCGCCACGTTCATAATCGCCTGATCTATCAAGAAATAAAAGGATTAAACCCATCGCTAAACGGCATAGCGGGAAAAAATCGAAACACCAGAATTACGTTTTTTTGGTCGCCGCAACACTGTATTAAAATGCAATAACGGGTGATCAAAAGATCGTATCTGCACATAAATGGTATCCTTAAAAACACCAGCTCGGTGCGCAAAAAATAAGCCCTCATCCAACCCCAGATCACAAAAAGACGAGATACTACGGGTATCGGAAAATGGCGCACTTTTTTTTTTAGCAAACTTTGGAATTTTTTTTCACCAATTAGATATAAAAGAATCTAGACATGTTTGGTGTCTATGAACTCATAATGACCTGGAGAATCATAATGGCAGGTCACTTTTAGCATTTAGTGAACCTAGCAAAAAGCCAAACAAAAAACAAGTATGGGATTGCACTTTTTTTTGCAGTTTCACCGCACTTGGAATTTTTTTTTCCCATTTTTGAGTACACTACATGCTAAAACCAATGATGTCGTTCAAAAGTACAACTCGTCCCGCAAAAAATAAGCCTCACACGGCCATATTGACCTAAAAATAAAAAAGTTATGGCTCTGGGAATAAGGGGAGAAAAAAAACGAAAACGTAAAAACGAAAATACCTCCGGGGCTTAAGGGGTTAAAGGACTTTATTCTGGATGTGTGCTTTTTTATACAGTATAACTATGAGGTAAGAATAAACCTCATAAAGAATTTTTTTTGGCATGAAACATTAATGTATTGGATTCATGCACTATTACTGATAACTCTCATTACCCAAATCTTGTATTCCCAGGATGATTATTTGAATTCCATTTGTTCACCTCAATTGTTAATAATTGTTATATATGTTACTGATTTTTTAAAAAAAATCTAATAAGTAATGGTTTTATTGCTACCAGTGAAATCAGTACTCCAATTTTTTTAAGTATGCATGTAAGTACCATGGAGATTAAAATGCATAAGAGCTCTAGACACAAAGCAGTAGAATAATTTTAATTTGCCACACACATCCATTTTTTATTTAGGATGCTTTAATGCATCCTAAAAATTTGTAGCCAAGGTGGAAACACTGTAGATGCATGGAACTCAGAATTAAATTGTTGGCATATCATAGTTACTTTGGATGGAATATAAGATCCACAGAGTCTTTACACCAATCCAGTCCATTCAGAGCCATGCAACGAGATAAAAAAATATTAAGGTGCAATAAACAATACAAACTGAGCTTATAAAGCTGTATATCCATCATTTATTATCTGAAATTGTATAGATGATAATCGATAACTGTGCTGTTAGTAAACGGCAGAAAATATTCTGAAATATTTAACCACCCACCACAGATCGTCTAGAGACCAAGTGAAAAATTTGTCACTTTGCACAGTTTGTAAATGAAACAAGATTATTTTCACAGTAGTTTACATTTGGCGTCTTTCTTCAGTTTCTCTTGCTCTCCCTATATATATTCCTCAACACTGAAATTGCAAAACTAATAAGTAAAATTCATGGCATTATGGAAATCACAGGATGGATAGGCATGTTAATGATAGCCAAATGATTAAAAAAAGGAAACAGAATTTGCAAAACGTCCCGATTTATTCTGCATCGATTATGAGCGCGACGCTGCTATCAATGTAGTGATTAATGTTTGTCTTAGGATTCTGCCATGCTGAATGCACTTCGGCATGCAACTTGAGGCTTGTTCTGATTGGAGGCAGGATTGCTTTTCCCAAATGAGTTAGTGATGTGCTTATTAAGAACTGTAAATCTTAATCTATAGGAGCTGAGACATCCATGGCTAATTTTCTTCTTGCAGAGTCAGCAGACTGCTAAGAAATCTGCTGGTGGCAACGTTCAAAAGATCTCCCAAACAGGAAATGACCGAAAGTACAACTTGCCACCAACATGACCAGAGTTTTCAGGCACTGTTGAACATCCTCTATCAACAGCAAATGTGGCATCACCTACTACAGAGCTGTCAGAAGAATAAGAACATTTTTCCCCAAAAGATATCTTAGCTGCTCGCAATCTGTGCTATGCATCACCGAGGCTAACACCTGCTTCACTGATGACATTACCTTCTCACCACCCTTGTCTGGTTCCCAAGTCTTGACCACCACAAAATCATCATCATAATAATTATTGTCATTCCTCATTCAGCTAATAGTTGCCTCTGTTAGGGAAATGTCCTGAGCTCCTTGCCCCCTGACTGATTCCCTCCTCAAAATTTGCCCTGGCATACAGAGCTATTACCAGGGCAACTACTTCTACCAACAAGGTTTGCAGACCTAGCAGCACAGCTAGGCATTAGAATTGTGTCCTTTATTTTCCCCATTTTATCTGATTTCAAAGGCTAACTGTTCATTTCTTTAAAATTAATCGATAGGAAGAAGTTTTTCTGATGCAGTATCTTCCTTACCTCCAGGGCCCTGTGGGTTACAGCATTAAGGGACAGAACAAAAACAGTTGTCATTGACAAAATTTAAATTCTGCCATGTACAAAATTAAGTGTTATGGTGGCTGAGGGGGGAATGAGCAACACACTGACTGCTAATGGTGTCTCTGTCAGATGCTATATCATCCTTCTGTAACTGAGACAAGTGATGTGACATACATTCCTTTACACCTTCCGCTTCCTCCTCACTGATATACCTGCCAACGTCAAAGGAGATCAAGTGTGACTTGCATTTTGTACTACTGCTGAGGCAGTTGCTGCCAGCAATGCTGGTGGTGCTACTGCTAGTGACTACTAACACTATAATACCTACCTGGAAATGCTTGGCTATACAACCAGCAAGAACAACAGAAGTATGTGCCCCCTTTGGAAAAGAAGACTGGAGACAAAGATCATGGTGACATGAAGGGAAGTCAGCCATCTAACAGACATACAGAAGGGTGCAAAGATCAAGAATAAGACCAAGCTGGACAAGTGTAAGCAGGTTCCGGGATGCAGTGACGGACAGGAGGCAGAGCAAGGGTTAACAGTTTTACTTATCTAATACTGCATGCAGGGAGGCAAATGGTTAAAGGGAGGACAAAAACAGTTCAGATGCAAGAAAGATGTGAAGTCAATGAAAACAAGAGAAAAGATAGTGGCAGTTCCTGTTAGATCAACTTAGCCTGTCAGTCGTCTTCCAGGCCGTGGCAATTACTGAGCAGGCAATGATGCCAACAATGGCTGGCATGGGGTTGTTCCTGTGGGGTCCTGTAGTAACGATGGTCCGTCTTATGGCAGCAGCGGTTGGTGTCCGGTAGCTTCCGCTGAGCCCCTATTCCATATGCTGCTGTGGCTAACAATGGTGCAGGCCACAGTACTGTACAAGCCCAACATGGCTAGGCAAATATACGCTGGCAAAATATACACTGGCATAAATGTCTGTCCTGTACTCGGTCCCTCTAATGTGACACGTGCGCTGTACTCATGGGCCCGAGGCATTTGGCACCTTGCTCTCTGTAGTCACTGGCACCCTGTCTCTCTTTAGTGCCTGGTGTTGGCGGGGAAATTAACGGGTGCTTGCCTGCGCAATGACAGTGCTCCCAGGATGGAGCAATCCTCTCTCTGGCTGCTGCTGAGCGCACGGCTCCCCTCAATGCAGCGGTCCCTCTGCAGATGGCGGGGGACCCTCTCAATGCGGCCTGTCATGGTGCCGGTACTCTGTCGGGGGACATGACGCGCCACTCACATGATTGCGCGCTGCCCCGGGTTGGCCCCAAGCTTTTCGCTGCTGCGTGCGCTCTTTTATAGAACCCAGCCTCCCCGGGTCAAGAGGTTGATCTGGCTTCTTATTTCTTCCCCCAGGCAACAGGGGATCCAGCCTCGACAGTTCTGGCCCTGGCAAGCAGGTACCCACTGTGCGGTCCTCTTCCTTACACAAGTACAAAGGCCTGATCCCAACTGAAGCCCTAGAGACTGCTAAACAAAAGCTCGCAGCACTCGCTGCAAGACTAGGGAGATACACTAGAGAAGCTGAGGCCAAGAAGATAAATACCCTGTTCTCCAAAGAACCATCCAAGGTGTACTCCCAACTACAGAGTAACAGCACAAAGGCAGCAACTTCACCAATAATGGAGACTGAACAATACTGGAGGAACATATGGGAGAAGGAAAAAATGCACAACACCAGTGCAATGTGGCTGCAAGATCTGAGAATCAAGCACAGCAACCACCTAGAGCAAAAACCAGTCACCATTACTGAAGCAGACATCCAACAGCGGGTCAAGAACATGAAGAGCTGGACAGCACCTGGCCCAGACATGATCCACACCAACTGGCTAAAGAAATTAACAGCGATACATGAACGCATGGCAAAGCAGATGAACCAACTGCTAGAAGCAGGCCACCGTACAGTTTCGTAACACAAGGAAGAACAGTGCTGATTATGAAGGATCCTCACAATAGAACAGCTCCATCCAATTACCGCCCAATAACGTGCCTTACAGCAACATGGAAATTCCCATCAGGTATCATAGCCACCAAGCTACAGAATCATATGAACCAGTACATGAATCCAGCTCAGAAAGGCATTGGGACCAACACCAGAGGCTCTAAGCACCAGCTTCTAGTAGATAGAGCAGTCGCTCAAGACTCAAGATCCAGACAGACCAATCTCAGCACAGCCTGGATCGACTACAGGAAAGCCTATGACTCAATGCCACACACATGGATTTATGAATGCTTGGCACTCTACAATGTAAACAGGAAATTAAGAACTGTCCTCAAACTCAATAGTGCTATGGAGAACAACACTGGAAGTCAACTCAAGACAACTAACACAAGTAACCATCAAATGCGGCATATACCAAGGTGATGCATTGTCCCCATTGCTGTTCTACATAGGCTTTAACCCCCACAGTACCAGGTAATTACAGAGTCTGGCTATGGATACAAGTTCAAGAGTGGAAACACCATCAGCCACCTCCTCTACATGGATGACATCAAGCTGTATGCAAAATACGAACGAGACATCAATTCACTGATCCACCTGACAAGGATCTAGAGTGAAAACATCGGGATGTCCTTCAGACTAGATAAGTTTGGCCGGTAGGTAATAAAGAGAGGCAAGGTAGTCAAGACTGATAGAGTGGAATTACCAGCAGGGCACAAAGCAGATGTAGGGGCATGCTACAACTACCTCGGCATCCCATAGGGATACGGTAACCATGATGAAGAGGCAAGGAAAGCAGCAACATCCAAATACCATCAAAGGGTAAGACAGGTCCTGAAGAGCCAAATCAATGGGAAGAATAAAATCCACTGCATCAATACATATGCCCTGCCAGTTATCAGATACCCTGCTGGCATAGTGTGCTGGCCAAAAGAAGATATGGATGCTGCAGATGTGAAGACACGAAAGCTCCTCCCAATACATGGAGGTCTCCACTCTAAGTGTTGTGAATTCTCTCTCTGGCTTCCCTCTGGTGATTACTGAAGGTAGTGGAGCTGGTCAGATTGACAGAGGGGTTGCGAGTTCTCTTTCTGGACTCCCTCTGGTGGTTACTGGAGGTAGTGGAGCTGATCTGATTGACAGAGGCTTGCTACCTGAATAATGAGGAATACGATTGGAGATCTGGGGTTTCTGATTGGGATTTGAGACAGCTGACTCCCTCTATCCATGCTGGTGATTTCCTTCCTGTTCCTTCTGAGGTCTGATGTCTCCTGCTCTTTCCCTGCATGTTCAGCTAAGTGGTTCATTTGTTATTGTTTGCATTTGATCTGGTTTTGTTTATATCTGCTTTGTGCGGGTCAGCCAGAGCCGGCTAGGGCTGTGCTGAATCACCGCCTGTATGTTACTGTATGTGCCAGTTTGTTTTGTCTCCTGTTATATTGATCTCTTTTTGCTTCGCTTTCAGAACATACCAGAGTGATGATATAGTGGGGGCAAAGTCGTGCGACTTCAGTGTTTTTGTGCATCAGACGTGTTGGACTTTTTGCAGGGCTTTTTGCGTGATTGCAGACATTGTCTTTCCTTTCCTGTCCTGTCTAGTCAGGGTGGGCCCCATCGTTTGCTCAGTCTATTTTTCTTCCTGCGTTTGTGTTTTCATCTTGTCTCACCGATAATATATATTTGGGGGCTATCTATTCCTTTAGGGTCTGCTCTGGCGCAGTTTAGAGTTCCCCTTTCTTGCTTTAGGCTTAGTTAGCTCTCCGGCTGTGCCGAGGCGTCTAGGATCATCGTAGGCATGCTCCACGGCTACTGTTAGTTGTGTGGACAGGATCAGGGGTCTGCATCCGCTTAGTTACCAACCTCTCTGGTTTTCTCTGGCTTAGCTTGGGCCTGCTATCCTCCTCGGTGCCCATTCATAACACCTATGTTTAGCAAAGATTGTATACCAACAGAAAGGAGGTTGGTCGAGGCTTGATAAGCATCCAAGCCACCATCACTGATGAAACAAGGAGTATCCAAGAATACATCAGAAATATGGCACCAAAAGATGAGATGCTGAGAGAAAGCCTAAGGCAGCAACAACAACAGATCTAAAATGAAGAACAGGAACCTGAAGCGCCATGGCAAGACAAGCCGCTGCAAGGGATGTACCACTATTGAAGCTCAAGAACCTGCAGTCAAATGCAGTGTTGAGGCTGAATACCCAGCAGTGGAGAATTGCAATACTGAAGCTGAAGAACCTGCAGTCAATTGCAGTGTTGAGGCTGAATACCCAGCAGTGGAGAATTGCAATATTGAAGGTGAAGAACCTGCTGTCAATTGCAGTGTTGAGCCTGAAGAACTAGTTGGCAGTGGAGAATTGCTATATTGAAGCTGAAGAACCTGCAGTCTATTGCAGTGTTGAGGCTGAAGACCTGGCAGTGGAGAATTGCAGTATTGAAGCTGAAGAACCTGCAGTCTATTGCAGTGTTGAGGCTGAAGACCCGGCAGTGGAGAATTGCAATATTGAAGCTGAAGAACCTGTAGTCTATTGCAGTGTTGAGGCTGAAGACCCGTCTGTGGAGAATTGCAGTGTTTATGCTGAAGAACCTGCAGTAGAGAATTTCAATGTTGAAGTTGAAGAAACTGCAGTGGAGAATTGCATTGTTGAAGCTGAACAACATGCAGTGGAGAACTGCATTGCTGAGGCTGATGAATCTACAATGGGGAATTGCAATGTTGATGCTTTCCTGATGGTGTTTGAAAGTGTTGTCGAGAAGGAGAAACACCTGCCAGAGCAGTGGGCACAGGTAGTGGCGCCATACTTGATGGGGGAACGGAGATTCTGGCACACTTGGGGGTAAGAATGACTCTCAGGGCCTAGCGGGGTCACCATTGGGCGTATCACACGGGACAAACCACCGTGCTCCCAAATGTTTGACCTGTTGCACCTGGTCCAGAAGTGGCTGCAGCCAGAGTCCTCTAAGTATTCACAGATGATAGAATGGGTGGTGATGGACCAGTTTGTGCACTCCCTGCCGAGGCCCATACAGACTTGGGTTGCCCAGGGTGATCTCCGGAATGCCAATGAACTGGTCAGACTGGTCGAGAGAGGGATGGAAGGTTCCGTGGGAAAGCAGCCCACTCCTCACTGGGGGTCCCAACAGGGGACGGAGGCCCAAAAGGGTGTGGGTCTCCCATACTGTTTGCCTATGCAGTGAATGCTTGAGCTGGCCCAAATTTGGACACACCCCAATACCCCTTGGAAGAGACGTGGAGGGCCTCATAAAACAATTTTCCCATTATTAGGAAGTGGGTCTCCCATACTGTTTGCCTACGCAGTGAATGCAAGGGCTGCCAAAAAGTTGGGTGCACCCCAAAACCTCTTTGAGGAGACGTGGAAAAGGGCCTCATAAAAAATGTTCCCATTAGAAAGGAGTGGGTCTCCTGTACTTGTAATGCCCATGCACTAAATGTATACTAAGTGTATGGGCTGACAAACATTTACCCTGGGGGGTATACATGAACATACTGTATAACTATATATTTTTTTGGTACAAGCATCATAAACACCCTTTAAAAAAAAATATGTGGGTGTTTCATCATGGACCATGGTCACCCTGGTGATCTGGTTGTGTAGGATGAGGATGAGGAGAAGGAGGAGGACAATAGCAATTAGGCAAAACAGGAAGCTTATACCCATGTGTGGGTGTGAAGAGGTTCACGGGAATAAACCTCCCAAAAATAGACACTGGATTTCAGCTTGTTACGCTGCTATCATTCGGTGGTGTAGAGAAGTCTGACCTTTTTATAAGAGTCAGCCTGTCAGCATTTTCAGTTGTCAGGTGGATGGGCTAATTCAGCTATAATTCCACCAGCGGCACTAAAAACCCGCTCTAGCAAAATGCTAGCGGCAGGGCAGGCCAGGACTTCCAAGACGTAGAGAGCCAGTTCATGCTACGTGTCCAGCTTGGAGACCCAATAATTATAAGGCACAGAGGAATCATGGAGGACATTGGTACCGTCAGCAAGCTACTCCCTCAGCATCTTCCAAAACTTTTCACTCCTTGTGAGAGTACCCCGCGCCTCAGGGCCAATGCGATGGGAGAGTCTGCGAAAACTATCCCAGAACTTTGCCAGTGTTCCCCTGCCTCTGCTGGATTGGAGTTGTGTCTCTCTTGGCTGTACTCTCTTTGGTTGTCCAACGAACTGTGACCTCTGCCGCCAGTGTTTTCAGATCGGAATTTTTTTAATAATTCTGCAACAAGGGCCCTCTAGTACTGCCCCATTTTAAATACAACAAAATGACCACAGATAGTTACGTTACTAGGGTCAAAGAAGAAGTGGTCTCAAAATATTTTTTGTTAAAAATGTAAATTTTATTTGATAATCACATTTAAAACATAAGAAAGGTGCAGAAAAGGATGAGAATGGAGGGACCAGAAAATGTAAATAAATTTTGCAACAGGTAATTATTATAACAACCTCCAATTGCATTCATTGGACACTATTCTATAAGAAAATTCTATCACAACATTAGGACATTATTGTTTATTTCCTGCCCCATTTTAGTAGACATGTCTGCCTCTGGAGAAAGAGATAGAAAGTTCTCCTTGTTGCGTGGGTATAGAAGTGTCACCAACCAGTAATGACTGTCACCTACAATTTTGAGAACGCGAGGGTCATGGAAAAGGCAGTATAACATAAACTCAACCATGTGTGCCAGACTGCTAACAGGCAAGACTTCCATGTCCTCACCAAAAGGACGACTGACCATGCTCTCCTCCTCCTACTCCTCCACCCTGTACTCAGGCCATCCACGTTGAACAGATGGTATGACAGTTGTGCTTGTAGTACCGTCTACAACTCATGAAAATAGCTCTTGTTCCTCCTCCTCCTCTTCTTCATTGTCACCCAATCCACGTTGGGATGAGATGAGGCTGGGCTGTGTGTAATCACCCTGTATGGTTCCTTGCTCCATCTCCTAATGCTCCTCCTGCAATACATCCTCTTTGTTTGTGAGCAGAGAGCATTTCAGAACACAGAAAAGCGGGATGGTGATGCTAATTATGGGATCATCGCCACTCACCATCTTGGTGGAGTCCTCAAAGTTTTGGAGGTTGGTACATATGTCTGACATCTATGTCCACTCCTGAGGTGTTATGTGTGGAGTCTGAACTGAATACCGACGGCCTTGTTGTCAGGCCAGGCATGGTACATGTGTGAGCTCGCCTCGCCTCAGAGCCGCCACCAAGTTCCGTCCATTGTCACACACGACCATGTCTGGCTGTAGGCTAAACGGAGTCAGCCACTGATCTGCCTGCTCTTTCAGAGCTGTCCACAACTCTTCAGCATTGTGCGGTTTGTCACCTAAGCGCATTAGCTTCAGCAGAGCTTGTTGCTGCTTGGCTGAGGCAGTGCTGCAGTGCTTTTACTTTGTGACTGATTTGGTCATTTTGGAGATGGAGGCTGAAGAGGAGGAGAAGGTGCAGGAGCTGTAGACTGTGGGGGCAACCCAGATTGGCGTAGGACCCACAATCCTCGGCATCAGGAGGATGTGTTCCATCCCAAGGTCCCACTGGATACCGGCTTCCACTATGTTAACCCAGTGTGTCGTCAGCGAGATATATCATCCCTGCCCACAAGCACTTGTCCACGTGTCTGTGGTTAGGTGCACTTTCCCAGTAACTGCATTGTTGAGGGCACGGCTAATGTTGTGGGACATGTGCTTGTGCAATGCGGGTACAGTACACCGGGAGAAATAGCGGCGGCTGGGGACCAAGTACGGCCACCATCAGGTTGCAGAAAACTTCTGTCTCCACGAGCCTAAAAGGCAACATTTCGAGCGCAAGCAGTTGAGAAATGTGTAAAATTAGTAGTGTGGCCTGTGGGGCGTTGGCTGCATATTTACACTTACATTCCAAGGACTAGGGTATGGACAACTGAACACTGTGCTGGGACAAGGACATGAACGTGCTTGCTGATGGTGCTAGTTGAGTGTGTGCAACGACAGGTGCAGGGCAGGAGGCATCTTCGCATGTGCCAATGATAGGGGATTGGCTTGCACACACAACAGTGGAAGAAGCATTGATGTCTCCCGCAAACACTGTTCCTGGTCCCTGGGGTTCGGCCCACAAAGTCGGGTGCTTTGCTGCCAAGTGCCTGATCTTGCTTGTGGTGGTCAGGCTGGTAGTTTTGCTTCCCCTGCTGATGCTGGCCTGGCAGATTGTACAAATGGCCTTTTTGGGGTTATCGGCAGAGTCTTTAACAAACAACCAGGCTGTGGCAACTGGCAACTTCCGTTGTGTTGATGTTACGGGGAAAGGTTGCCCGCCTTCAGTCTGCGGCCACCACACTGCTTATTCTTGCCTGTTGGGGTGCTATGCCTCTCTTCTCCACCCTTGTGTGCTGCTGTCCTCGTTCTGCATGTTCTCCTGCCAGCTTGGATCAGTTACTATATCATCCATCACCTAGTCCTCCACTTCTGCACCCTGATCCTCCTCCTGACTTTCTAGCAATTGTGTCTCATCATCATCCACCTCTTGTGACACTTTCCCACCGTCGCCTTCGTGTGACCGTGGCTGCTCACATACTTGGGCATCGCTACATGTGATCTCCTCTTTCCCCGCTTCAAGTGGACCGGGCGAGAGGCCCAAATCTATAAATGGAAAAGTGAACAGCTCTTTGGAGTGTCCAAGTGTGGGATCAGTTGTCTCTGGGCTCTCGGCATGGTGGGAGTGTGGTAATTGCAGGTACGCAGGATGCAGTGACGAGTCGCGAGACAATTTGGTGCTTTCTATAATAACGTTTATAAGACTAGAGGGAACTTTCCTTAGTCACGGCTTGATCACCAAAATGGGTAACACGGGTTGCCCTCGCAGGGGCTCTAAAACAAGCAAACACAAACGGGTAGAACACGACTACTTCCGGCAATAGCCGGTCACTATAGGACTGTGGTATGGCCGACTACGGGTCCGTAAATATATAGTCAACTTAGCCGTCCAGACGTCCCTCGCCGTTCGGGATGGTGGTCTTTCGGCGTAGTAGTCACTTGGCCTAGTTGCTGAGGCGTTGGCGAAGTCTTTGCGCGCTCCGGCACGCTGATGACACTGGAGCCCCACTGGCCCCGGCGGAGTCCTTGGATGGATGGGCCGCAGCCCCCGGACTGGGGCAAGCAGCAGCGATGTAGGGTGGCGAATCATAGACTACCTGCGCAGCTAACGGCTGCAACAGGGAGTCCGCGGCCAGCAGAGGCTCGGCACCTGCTGCGGACCGGAGCGGGACAGTGGTGGCCGGCGGCACTGTACTTGCTGCGGCCACTGGTGAGAGCAGGGCGGCTGCGGATGGTGGTGAACATGCCACTGCCGCGGGCTGGAGCGAGATGGCAGCGGCCGCGGGTGACCGCTGGAGAGAGATGGCAGCGGCCGCAGGCGACCGCGGGTAGGCTGCAGCCGTGGGCTGGAGCGGGGCAGTAAATCTCGGATGATCGCCCTGGCGCCGTCCCTCTGGAGTCCTCAGTCGGCGTCTTCCCTGGCACTGGTAGGTCGCTCTATCTTGCAGTCGCTCCCACAGTCTCCTGCTGCCTCTGTCCCGGTCTGCTGACTCATAATCCCGGGGATTCCCCACCTCCTTTATATGGCTCCCTCCTCCAGCCCATCTGTCTGTCACAACGGTCCGTCCTCGAACTCTGTCCCCCGGGGACAGTTTCCCCCGGAACCCAGATGACGACTCCCTTGGTTCCGGCCCGGACCCTCGACGGGGGCCGTTCCTCCCACAGGAGGAAGGAGGATCAGGGTGAGTAATATGTGGTCCAGACTCACAGCTACTCAGACTTGACCGTGTGGAAGACAGGGTGGTGGTGGTGGTGGCAGCAAAGTGACTGGAAGCATTATCCGCTATCCAACCAACAACCTTTTGACACTGCTCTGGGTTCAATAGTGGTGTGCTGCTGTGGTCTCCTAGTAATTGGGACAGGAAGGTTGGGCAAGAAGATGTGGGTGTTTGTTGTGGCACAATTTCAGCTTGGCCTTGGCCTTGGCCTCTGCATGCACCATCACCATCACTTCCACCTCTCTGTCCCTTGCCACGCTCCTTGCCCATTTTAAATGGAGTACAATATTTTCAAAGTTCACTACAAATGGCTGAATTTTAAGCAAACTTGTAGGTTATCCATGTAAGGGAAAACCCCAGTTTAAAATATCTGGCCTGTAGGTAACAATTTTTTTTCAGCAAACTGGTGTCAATAACTTGCCTGAGACACTGCAACAAAATTTAAATTAATACCTGAAATGGCACAATTTTGAGTGCACTGATATGTGATCCATCTGGCGGACAAACCCCAATGTAAAATATCTAGCCTGTAAGTAAATATTTTTTGTCTTATCTAAGACCAACAAAATTTAACAATAAGCCAGAAATGGCAGAATTTTCAACTCACTGAGATATGACCCATGTGACGGCCAAACCCGTGTTTAAAATAGCTTGATTTTTACTCTGTAATATAGAAAAGATCTGGCTGTATTCTGCAGTGCCAACTGTTGTGAGTTCATTTTCCCCTTCACCATTGAGGTCTGATGAACTCCCTCTTCTGGTGAAGGAAGGTAGTGAGGCTGATTACAAAGCACCTGAGCAGAATGATGATGACTGGGTGACTGGAATTGCCGACTGGATAAAAGGCAGCCGACGCCCTTCTGCCTTGCGGGTGATTTCTCTGAGGGATTCTAGGAGACCAGTCTGATTCTTGCTCCTCAAAAGCTAAGTTTTCTGCTCTGCTTTTTGCATTTGTGTTTTGGTTTTGTTTTGCCTTGTTTTTCTGGATTTCTGCCTTCCCCTGCTGGGTGAGCTGAATTCCTTTTTGCTCTGTCTTCAGAAAATACCTGAGTACTGATATAGTCTTTTTGAAGCCTAGCGTCTTCAGGGCTTTTTTCCCTATCATTCTGTTGGCTCTTGTTTTGAGAGGGTTTTGGCGGATTGCAGACAGCAGCTTTTCTATTCTGTCCTATTTAGTTAGCTTGGGCCCCATCATTTGCTCAGCCTATCTTTCTATCTGTGTGAGTGTTTTTTCATCTTGCTTCACCGTCATTATATGTTGGGGGCTGCCTATTGCTTTGGGGTCTGCTCTGGGGCAGTTTAGATTTCCCTTTCTGTCTTTAGGCTATGTAGTTCTCCGGCTGTGATCGAGGGGTCTAGGGCACCGTAGGAACCCCCACAGCTACTGCTAGTTGTTGTTGTTAGGTTCAGGGGTCTGCAATCCGATAGCTGCCAACTTCTCTGGTTTTCTGGACTTAGCTAGTATTTCTGTTTTTGCCTCCTACGGTGACTCATTCATAACAGCCAACAGGCAAATGGAGCAGAAAAATGGTGTGCTCTGGATTGCTTTTAAAGAAAATAATCAGAAATAAGATTCCAAAAAAAAAATATACCTGGCCCGTGATATCTGGGACTATGTATATAAATATCTGTAATAGGCAGCAGCAGACAGTCCTGGAATGGACCCTTTTGCTACTTGCAGTGAAGTCTGCCATATACACTGCCTGCCTAGCACTAATATCTATATACCGACATACACTGCCTGCCTGAATAGCACTGATATCTATATACCCACATAAACTGCCTGCCTGCCTAGCACTGATATGTATATACACATTGATTAGTCCTCAGAAGGACTGTTGGTTGAGATGGATTTGTGTATTACAGATGGTATACCCACACTAACTAATAATATTGCAAATCTCTCCCTAACTCAGCAGAAACTCCCTACACTATGTGATTCCGGAGCTGGCAGTGATGAGTAGGGCAGCGTCCAGTCTACTATAGACCTGATGACACTGCGGCCAGCCAATCACTGTAATACCACAACAAAGATGGCTGCGGCATTACAGTGTGTGGCAGACAATCCCTGCATGTTGATTGGCTCTATTGGCTCTAAAGAGAGCTAAACATGCAGAGCGGGGACCCAAACTCCCACTGAGCAACCCTGGAAATACTCGGCAAGCTCCGAGCATCGCGAGCACTGCAGTGCTCGGGAGAGCACCGAGTGGTGATGAGCGTGCTCACTCATCACTACTAAATACCAGATCCATAGGAGCAGAAATATACCACACAAGAAAAGACCCAAGGTGCAGACTATGCAAAGAAACCTCAGAAACCGTCCAACACATAGTAGCATGATGCAAAATGCAAGCAGGAACAGAGTATACTGAACACCACAACCAAGTAGCGTGAATTGTATGCAGGAACATGTGCACAACTAATGGGCTAAGTCCAGGTGGGAGACCCCAGAGAAAGTGGTGGAGAATGAAAGGGCTAAAATCCTGTGGGACGTCAAGATCCAGACGGATAAGCAGGTGTTGGCTAACCAACCAGACATTGTGATAGTAGACAAGGATCAAAAAACAGCAATGATAATAGATGTGGCAGTGCCAAGTGAGAGCAACATCAGAAAGAAAGAATATGAGAAGCTGGAAAAATACTCAGGCCTCAAAAGAAAACTGGAGAAGGTGTGGAAGGTGAAGACAACAGTGATTCCAGTGGTGCAGTGAAAAAAACCCCACAATGCTGAGAACAACTAAGATCTTGCGCAGGACCCCCAAACTCCCAGGCCTCTGGCAGAGGACCCGAGAATGAGAAAGGACAAAAAACTCACCCCTTTGGGGAGGTGAGAAGGAAGTTTTTATATATGTACAGTGCCTTGAAAAAGTATTCATACCTCGTAAGCATTTCCACATTTTGTTACGTTACACCCACAAATATAAATATTTTGGGATTTTATGTGAAATACCAACACATCGTGAATTTATATATAAAAAAATCCTTCTGTAGGTTTATTGGAGTCAGCTATTTAGCCTTCTCTTTTTAAAGCATTTTATATGACATAATTGCATGAGTGTTGTCATGACTGTAACTACTTGGTAGGAATATTACATTGTGAATGTTCGGGAATAATAAACTGACTTATTGACAGTGGCAACTAACTGGAGAGAGAAGACGTGCATAAGAGAATACATGGCATATACAGTGGGTACGGAAAGTATTCAGACCCCTTTAAATTTTTCACTCTATGTTTCATTGCAGCCATTTGGTAAATTCAAAAAAGTTCATTTTTTTCCTCATTAATGTACACCCTGCACCCCATCTTGACTGAAAAAAAAACAAAAATGTAGAAATTTTTGCAAATTTAATAAAAAAGAAAAACTGAATTATCACATGGTCATAAGTATCCAGACCCTTTGCTCAGTATTGAGTAGACGCACCTTTTGAGCTAGTACAGCCATGAGTCTTCTTGGGAATGATGCAACAAGTTTCTCACACCTGGATTTGGGGATCCTCTGCCATTCCTCCTTGCAGATCCTATCCAGTTCCGTCAGCTTGGATGGTGAACGTTGGTGGACAGCCATTCTCAGGTCTCTCCAGAGATGCTCTCCAGAGGTTTTCATCCAGGATGTCTCTGTACTTGGCCGAATTCATGCTTCCTTCCATTGCAACCAGTCATCCTGTCCCTGCAGCTGAAAAATACCCCCATGTTTCATTGTTGGGATTGTATTGGGCAGGTGATGAGCAGAAAGTCTGGGGGTACAAGCTCATGATGACCTTTGACACTCTCAGTGCAGAAATGAATGTGTCACATGGATTTATGTCTTTTTACATCAATTAAAGATTTTGCTCTTAAGACCTTGTGGGGGCATAACAACACATTACCAGACCCCAATCAGAGGGCAATAAAATTTTTACTCCTTATTTACGAACTGGTCCAATATTTATAGACATAACTGTCTATCACTTCCCCATAATGATAATTCTGCTTCAGGTCACTTGTCTTATATATTGCATTTTTTCTGTGCTGTGTTGTGCATAAATATGTAATTCTTCAGATTTCGTATTAGTCTATGCCTGATGAAGAGACCTGAGTAGTCTCGAAAGCTTGCAATGTGTTATCATCTTTTCAGTTAGCCATTAAAAGGTATCAACCACTGAGGACTCTCAATTCTGAATATTTTGCTATCTACTGGCTAACACGGTACAAAGATATACATCTTTCCTGAGCAAAGAGTCTGAACACTTATGACCATGTGATATTTCAGTTTTTGTTTTTAATAAATTTGCAAAAATTTCTACATTTCTTTTTTTTCAGTCAAGATGGGGTGCAGAGTGTACATTAATGAGAAAAAAGTGAACTTTTTTTAATTTACCAAATGGCTGCAAAGAAACAAAGAGTGAAAAAATTAAAGGGGTCTGAATACTTTCTGTACCCACTGTATATATCAATACCATCTAAGTGCTTGCTGAGAGATATCTTAATTGACTTCTTATATCATTTTGGGATTTTTCGAGAAAGCACTAATATTAAATTTTATATATAAACTACTTCAATTGGAATTGTCAGTGAATTGGTCAGTAAGGGGGCTATCAGGTTAATATCTGGCTGTTTAGATTGCTTCTTTCTCTCAGTCCTGACTGGGTTAGTTTTCTATTTAAACTCCTGAACCTCTGAATCTCACTGCCAGATAAAAGTTTATCTACTCTAGTTCAATCCTGTGCTTTTAACTCCTGCTTAGCTTGTTGGTATCTCTTGAATAACACACCAAACCAGTGATTGATCAAATAATCAAATATATAAGGAGGAAGACCGGGCTGCGGGTACCTGCGTTGAGCTAGGTCTGGAACTGTCTGGGCTGCGTCCCATGTTGCCCGGGGGGAAGGAATAGGAGACCAGACAAACCCCACGACCTGGAAAGAGGGGGCATGTTAAGAGGGAGGACAGAGCAGAAAGAGCACGAAGCAGCCAGCAGTTTCCTGCTGTCAGGGAGAGTGCAGGGCAGGGAGAAGTGTGCGCTCTGTTTTGAGCAGCAGCGCTGTGACGTATTTCGGCCGAGATCTCCTGAGCAGTCCAGTGGGACAGTGAGTGTGGGAAGTGCCGTGTGCCCGGCTAAACATAAGATCGCGTGCATGCTGAGAAGCGTGGGCGGGTTACAGGACATTGAAGTGCAATTTCCTTTGCTGGCTAGCACGCATCACTCCACAGTTGGTATTGAGACTTCTGTAGCTTTCCCTTTTTGATTGCGCGGGCTTGTGCGATAGAGGCTCAGCGGGTAAAACTGGAGACCGCCCTCTGCCACCAGAAGACGGATCGCTAACCTTGAACCTCATCTGAGGACCCTACACCAGCCGTTGTCGGTACTACTACCCCCATCAGACTGTGGACTAAGGACCCTACCTGGAGCTGCGAAACTGTTGCATGGAACTTAGACTGTTGCACTCATTTTGCTTGTTTCATTTAACCCCTGTTGTTCCAATAACTCTTTGCCACTTCTTATTAACTCCCTGCGAGGAGATTACTTTAACCTTTGCTGTTAAAAGAATAAATAGTATTGTTATACCATACTGCTCTGCAATCCCTGCGTACTGCCGCTCAGCACCTGCTTACAAATAAAATGCATAATCTTTATTTCATACAGCGTGGACTAAAACAAACAATTTAAAAAAACAATGAGTAGACAATGAATTAAAAAAAAAATATGATGGAAGTGGAGGGTCACACCATATAAATAACCACAATGTAAACACCTGTACATAACAAATAATCGGCACAGGGCTGCCATTAGGAATTTCAGGGCCCCATACTGTAAAAATTTTTGGGCCCCCTTGAGACTCCGTCCAGGCTCCACCCCAGCCCAGCCTCCACCCCTCAAATCTTCCAGAGTCCCACCGCCGACTCTTGGAAAAACTCCACTTCTGTACCACATCCTCACCAATCACACATTAACATTTCCCAGATCATACATATAGCCAGCAGCTTTTGTTCTGGCCAAAAGAATTGCCGCCACAACAACAAGGTAAACTCTTTTGGCCGAGGTCTACTGTACTGTAACCTATTAATCATTTGTTAAAATACCCAATACTCTTTTTAGGTATATTTTTCTTTTTCTTTAAGGAAATGAGTCACATACATTTTTTTTAAATAATTGAAACCAGATTGTGACTTTTTTTTTATAATCTGTATTTCTGATTGCAGATTATTGTATTGTTTTCTGTACATGTATGAAGCTGTCGGTGGAAATCGATCTGCGCTCGGACCGCAGTGCATGGAAGGGCTGCGGGTCTCCTGACTAGAGCTCTGCAGCCTCACAGCATGTATGAGGATGCAGGCCAGGAGATCGGCGCCCAGTCCATGCACCGCAGTGCGAGTGTAGAACAATTTCCCAAATAAAGATGTTTCCCAATCATATATACCCACTTTTTATTTTTCTATCAATATGGCCATGTGAGGGCTTGTTTTTTGCAGAACGAGTTGTACTTTTGAATGACATGACTGACTTTATCAAATAGTGTACAGGAAAATGGGAAAAAAATTCAAAGTGCGGTGAAATTGAAAAAAAAAGTGGAATTCTAGAATTTTTTGGGTCGTTTCGGCAGCCTCCCATCTCCACACGACAGCATCCTCCCATCTCTACACGTCAGCAGCCTCCCATCTCCTCTCCTCAGCAGCCTCCCATCTCCACACATCAGCAGCCTCCCATCTCCTCTTCTCAGCAGCCTCCCATCTCCTCTCCTCAGCAGCCTCCCATCTCCTCTCCTCAGCAGCCTCCCATCTCCTCTCCTCAGCAGCCTCCCATCTCCACACATCAGCAGCCTCCCATCTCCTCTTCTCAGCAGCCTCCCATCTCCTCTCCTCAGCAGCCTCCCATCTCCTCTCCTCAGCAGCCTCCCATCTCCTCTCCTCAGCAGCCTCCCATCTCCTCACCTCAGCAGCCTCCCATCTCCTCACCTCAGCAGCCTCCCATCTCCTCACCTCAGCAGCCTCCCATCTCTTCAGCAGCCTCCCATCTCCTCAGCAGCCTCCCATCTCCTCAGCAGCCTCCCATCTCCTCATGTCAGCAGCCTCCCATCTCCACACGTCAGCAGCCTCCCATCTCCACACGTCAGCAGCCTCCCATCTCCTCACCTCAGCAGCCTCCCATCTCCACACGTCAGCAGCCTCCCATCTCCTCACGTCAGCAGCCTCCCATCTCCACACCTCAGTAGCCTCCCATCTCCTCACCTCAGCAGCCTCCCATCTCCTCACCTCAGCAGCCTCCCATCTCCACACCTCAGCAGCCTCCCATCTCCACACCTCAGCAGCCTCCCATCTCCACACCTCAGCAGCCTCCCATCTCCACACCTCAGCAGCCTCCCATCTCCTCACCTCAGCAGCCTCCCATCTCCTCTCCTCAGCAGCCTCCCATCTCCTCACCTCAGCAGCCTCCCATCTTCTCTCCTCAGCAGCCTCCCATCTCCTCTCCTCAGCAGCCTCCCATCTCCTCTCCTCAGCAGCCTCCCATCTCCTCACCTCAGCAGCCTCCCATCTCCTCACCTAAGCAGCCTCCCATCTTCTCTCCTCAGCAGCCTCCCATCTTCTCTCCTCAGCAGCCTCCCATCTCCTCACCTCAGCAGCCTCCCATCTCCTCACCTTAGCAGCCTCCCATCTCCTCTCCTCAGCAGCCTCCCATCTCCTCTCCTCAGCAGCCTCCCATCTCCTCACCTCAGCAGCCTCCCATCTCCTCACCTCAGCAGCCTCCCATCTCCACACCTCAGCATCCTCCATCTCCACACCTCAGCAGCCTCCATCTCCTCACCTCAGCAGCCTCCCATCTCCTCACCTCAGCAGCCTCCCATCTTCTCTCCTCAGCAGCCTCCCATCTTCTCTCCTCAGCAGCCTCCCATCTCCTCACCTCAGCAGCCTCCCATCTCCTCACCTCAGCAGCCTCCCATCTCCTCTCCTCAGCAGCCTCCCATCTCCTCACCTCAGAAGCCTCCCATCTCCACACCTCAGCAGCCTCCCATCTCCTCACCTCAGCAGCCTCCCATCTCCTCTCCTCAGCAGCCTCCCATCTCCTCTCCTCAGCAGCCTCCCATCTCCACACCTCAGCAGCCTCCATCTCCACACCTCAGCAGCCTCCCATCTCCACACCTCAGCAGCCTCCCATCTCCTCTCCTCAGCAGCCTCCCATCTCCTCACCTCAGCAGCCTCCCATCTCCTCTTCTCAGCAGCCTCCATCTCCTCACCTCAGCAGCCTCCCATCTCCTCTCCTCAGCAGCCTCCCATCTCCACACCTCAGCAGCCTCCCATCTCCTCTCCTCAGCAGCCTCCCATCTCCACACCTCAGCAGATTCCCAACTTCTCACTCACATCAGCAGATTGCCATCTCCTCACCTCACTCCCCTCTGCAACTTCCTGCAAGTCCTCACACACTGCCCGCCTCCTCTACCGATTTCAGCATCTTCTGTCTCCCAGAAACGTTACATGTTGCTGCTCTGCTCGAGATTGAAGAAGAGCGCGCAGTGTGTCACCTGACCAGGATCCGGACCATGATGCACTTGGTCCTGCTGCTGCTTTAACCCCTTAACGACCGCCGATACGCCTTTTAACGGCGGTAGTTAAGGGTACTAAAACCACAGCGCCGTTAATTCACGGCGCTGTGATTTAAGTGAATAGCGCCCCCCAGTGTCGGATTTTCTCCGGGGTCTCGGCTGCCAGGGGTAGCCGAGAACCCAGAGAACATGAATCGGTCGGTTTTTACCGACCCCCGCTTTTGCGATCGCCGTTATTAACCCTATAACGGCGACCGCTAAAAAAAAAAGCCGCGATTTTACATTTAATTTCTCTCTCCTCTGATGTGATCGCACATCAGAGAGAGAAATAGGGTCCCCGATCCCCCCCGGTACCTCTCCGTGGCCCTCCGTCCCCTCCCGGTGGTCCCACGTCCCTCCGGCATCCTCCGATGGGCGCCGCCATCTTGAAAATGGCGGGCGCATGCGCAGTACGCCCGCCGGGAATCTGCCGGCTCCGGCTGGCAGATTCCATTCATTATTTTGATCACTATGATAAACGATCATAGTGATCAAAATAAAAAAAATAGTACATAACCCCCCCGTTTATCACTCCCTTATATAGGCCAATATAATGAAATAAAGAAAATATTTTTTTTTTCAGTTTTCCATTAGGGTTAGGGTTAGGGTTGGGCTAGGGTTAGGGTTAGGGTAGGGTTAGGGCTAGGGTTAAGGTTAGGGTTGGGCTAGGGTTAGGGTTAGGGTTGGGCTAGGGTTAGGGTTGGGCTAGGGTTAGGGTTGGGCTAGGGTTATGGTTGGGCTAGGGTTAGGGTTAGGGCTAGGGTTAGGGTTAGGCTAGGGTTAGGGTTGGGCTAGGATTAGGGTTGTGCTAGGGTTAGGGCTCAGGTCACGGCTAAGGTTAGAATTAGGGTTAGGGCGAACTAGGATTAGGGTTAGAATTAGGATTAGGGATTAGGGTTGGGATTAGGGTTAGGGTTGGGATTAGGGTTAGGGGTGTGTTGGGGTTAGGGTTGGAGCAAGAATTGAGGGGTTTCCACTATTTACCAACTTTGGGGGTCTAAAAATTGGGGTTTAAAAAATCACTTTTGTGGAAATAAAAAAGACTTTTAATTTTCACGGCTCTGCGTTTATAAACTTTTGTGAAGCGCTTGGGGGTTCAAAGTGCTCACCACACATCTAGATAAGTTCCTTAGGGGGTCTAATTTCCAAAATGGGGTCACTTGTGGGGGGTTTCCACTGTTTAGGCCCATCAGGGGCTCTGCAAGCGCAACATGATGCCCGCAGATCATTCCATCAAAGTCTGCATTCCAAAATGGCACTCCTTCCCTTCCGATCTCTCCCATGCGCCCAAACAGTGGTTCCCCCCCACATATGAGGTATCGGCGTACTCAGGACAAATCGCATAACAACTGTGCGGGTATGATTTCTCCTGTTACCCTTGTAAAAATAAAAATTTGGGGGCGAAAAGATCATTTTTGTGGAAAAAAATGGATTTTTTATTTTCACGGCTCTACGTTATAAACTTCTGTGAAGCACTTGAAGGTTCAAAGTGCTCACCACACATCTAGATAAGTTCCTTAATGGGTCTAGTTTCCAAAATGGGGTCACTTGTTGGGGGTTTCCACTGTTTAGGCCCATCAGGGGCTCTGCAAGCGCAACATGATGCCCGCAGACCATTCCATCAAAGTCTGCATTCCAAAATGGCACTCCTTCCCTTCTGAGCTCTCCCATGCGCCCAAACAGTGGTTTCCCCCCACATATGGGGTATCGGCGTACTCAGGACAAATCGCATAACTTCTGTGCGGGTATGATTTCTCCTGTTACCCTTGTAAAAATAAAAATTTGGGGGCGAAAAGATCATTTTTGTGGAAAAAAAATGGATTTTTTATTTTCACGGCTCTACGTTATAAACTTCTGTGAAGCACTTGAAGGTTCAAAGTGCTCACCACACATCTAGATAAGTTCCTTAATGGGTCTAGTTTCCAAAATAAGGTCACTTGTTGGGGGTTTCCACTGTTTAGGCCCATCAGGGGCTCTGCAAGCGCAACATGATGCCCGCAGACCATTCCATCAAAGTCTGCATTCCAAAATGGCACTCCTTCCCTTCTGAGCTCTCCCATGCGCCCAAACAGTGGTTCCCCCCACATATGGGGTATCGGCGTACTCAGAACAAATCGCATAACAACTGTGTGGGTATGATTTCTCCTGTTACCCTTGTAAAAAATAAAAATTTGGGGGCGAAAAGATCATTTTTGTGGAAAAAAATAGATTTCTTATTTTCACGGCCCTACGTTATAAACTTCTGTGAAGCCCTTGGGGGTTCAAAGTGCTCACCACACATCTAGATAAGTTCCTTAATGGGTCTAGTTTCCAAAATGGGGTCACTTGTTGGAGGTTTCCAATGTTTAGGCACATTAAGGGCTCTCCGAACGCAACATGGCATCCGATCTCAATTCCAGCCAATTCTGGGTTGAAAAAGTCAAACGGCGCTCCATCCCTTGCGAGCTCTGCCGTGTGCTGAAAAAGTGGTTAACACCCACATATAGGGTATCGGCGTATTCAGGATAAATTGTACAACAAAGTTTGTGGTTGATTTTCTCTTTTAACACTTGTGAAAATAAAAAAAATTGGTTCTGAAGTAAATTTTTTGCAAAAAAAAGTTAAATGTTAATTTTTTCCTTCCACATTGCTTTAGTTCCTGTGAAGCACTTAAAGGGTTAATAAACTTCTTGAATGTGGTTTTGAGCACCTTGAGGGGTCTAGTGTTTATAATGGTGCCACTTTTGGGTATTTTCTGTCATGTACACCCCTCAAAATGACTTTAAATATGATGTGGTCCCTAAAAAAAATGGTTTTGTAAATTTTGTTGTAAAAATGAGAAATCGCTGGTCAACTTTTAACCCTTATAACTTCCTAACAAAAAAAAATTTTACTTCCAAAATTGTGCTGATGTAAAGTAGACATGTGGTAAATGTTATTTATTAAGAAATTTGTGTGACACATCTCTCTGATTTAAGGGCATAAAAATTTAAAGTTTTAAAATTGCAAAATTTTCAAAATTTTCACCATATTTCCGTTTTTTTCATAAATAAACACAAGACTTATCGAAGAAATTTTACCACTAACATGAAGTACAATATGTCACGAAAAAACAGTCTTAGAATCAGTGGGATCCATTAAAGCGTTCCAGAGTTATAACCTTATAAAGGGACAGTGGTCAGAATTGTAAAAATTGGCCTGGTCATTAAGCTGCAAACTGGCTCTGTCGCTAAGGGGTTAAAGGTACAGCACTGATCTCTGGCCACTGCATTTACTAACAACACTGTAGGTGTATCTTTAAATCACCGCGGTGTTGTTATATATCTGGCTTGCAGCGGCCATGAACTATTGCACCTGTATCCCAAACAGCAGTATCAAGAGAGGAGGGCCCGGTCTGCCAGCGTATCCGGGCCCCTCTTTTTGCTACTGTTCATGGGGCCCCATACAGTAGTAAGGGCAGTAATGCCCTGATGGTGGCCCTGAATCAGCAAGGTATTAAATGTACATATAATTCTCACTACGCCACATTGAAGTACACGATTGTAATAAAGACCATGGTTGACAGTAAAGTGCAAAGTTATCTTAGTACAAAATGTAGACAGGCAATGGAAACTTGATATTTAATGCAAAAAATGGTAAGGTGCAAGTACCCATAAATTAATAAATAAAATAATAATAATAAAATATCAACTCATCATAAAGTCAATAAAATGCATGGTATAAAAATATTAAATAAAATAACTAGAGAAGATGTTATTGTCTAACAGTCGCTTCCAATTGGATTGATAATAGAAATGTCAGAGTTTAAATGATGTTGTGTGAATAAAGATAAGAGGCAAAACAAAGCTAATACCTCCAAGAATGCTGCAGGTCCTCCACTTCACCCTCCAAAGCACATTTCACCAACTCTTACTCAGGGAATAGGTTTTCCTGTTGTCTGACCGAGGCCTGTTTGACTGCCCTCCTGGTTCTGACCTGGCTGGCTACCAGACTATTCCTGCCAGGGCACACCATCAGCAAGCAGCTGACTCCATGGCCCCAACCCAGGTGCTCCTTTGTAAGTCCAGATCCTTGTACAGGAGTTAATGGGGTTTTAAGGTCTTTTGAGAAAAGTCTGCAGTCACTATATGAACACACATTGTTAGGATTCTCCACTATTCAGAATTATCCACCCACATAAAGTGACAGCCTCTTTAAAGGGTAAAGGCCAGGGCATCTCCTGCAGTCTGATAAACTGAGTGGCTTGCTATAAGTATGGCCATGGCAGCAATATTTAGAGCTACCAGATGACCAATGACAGAGCCTTGTAGCAAAGGGAACGTGTCATCATAAAAAGACCTAATATCTGAATATTTTTTTTTATATTTTTAAAAGGGAATCGGTCAGCCTCAGCAGTTTTTTGCTGTTTAGGCTGAAAGCAGCGTGATGTAAGGGCAGAGAATCCAATTTCAGGCATATGTCACTTGCTCAGCAGTTTCAATACAATCAGTGTTTTATCTGTAGGACATTATCACTAGATGACTGCATATTGCATATAAGCCAGTCTATCAAATCTGTATAACCCCACCATTCCCACTAATTGGTAGCTTGCTAACACTGTACAATGCACACAGGAAGCTGCCAATCAATTGTGTGTTATTGGGGTTATACACAGCTCAGCAATCATAGCACCGCTACAGAGAAAACAGATTCTATCAAAACTGCACCTAGCAATCCAGTAAGTACGAAATCACTGGAATCAAAGTCTCTGTCTCTACATCATGCTATTCTCAGATCCCATAGCAAAAATCTGCTAACAGATTCCCTTTAAAAATTATTGGTAATGTTTTATTTTTATCCAGATCACAATCTATATGAAAAAAATAGCATTTTTTGCAGTAGCTACTGGGGCTATTTTATAGGTTAATTTCCTATTGTTTCAGGAAATGTACATTGGTATCAATAGACTGGCTCAGACCCTATCTTTTGTATGGAAGCATCTAACGAGAGTGTGCAGTGGTCATTGTCATGGGAGGGAGAGCAAGGGAGCTGTGACATCTCCTGTTGTAATTAGTGGATTCTCAGCTGTGTATAGAGGTCTTACCTGTCACTGTAATCCTCATAAAGAGCCTCCAGAGAATATTTCCGAAAAGGCAAAAAAAGTAGGCATCTAAAATAGGTTTAAAGGCAGCTGTAAAAATTGCAAGGTTACTAATTTTATTTTTTTAAAATTTTGATATGAAAAAAAGTCAAAATTATATATATGTGATTTCAAGGGGGGAATGTTTTTCCTTGCGTATGTCATGATCCAAGGTGGATCTGACAAGTAAATAGACAAAGTGAACTTTTTTTCCTTTGGCTTGTTGCCAAAGTGGGTTGATTGCCCCTGGTGGCCATTAGAATTATTACACGTGGTGTCGTTCATTCTAAGTTGCCCCGGTGGTGGTGAGCGGTAGTGCACTTTAGTTTCTTTGGTTTAATGTGCACGTAATTATAAATCAGGTGTGAGGCTCTATAAAAGAGAGTCAGGTGTGTTCAATCACTGTTGGTGATATTGTGAGTTTGTCATTTGGGAAGCAAGCCTGGGTGATGAAGGAGCTGAACAAGAGTCCTGGACAGCCCAGCCAGAGGGATTGAGTCAGCTATGGAGTCTGCAGGGAGTGCTGGCATGGATGGGTGGTGTTCTACGATGTGGTCTGCAAGAAGGGCTGGCATGGCGTGGTGGAGTCGCAGTTTATGGTGTCAGCAGGAAGTGCTTGCATGGTTTGGTGGAGTGGCAACTTTGGTGAGAGTTGCACTCAGCATGCTGGACTTGGTTGCTGAAAACTGGACTCAAGCATGCTGGACTTATTGGCAGAAAAGTTGGACTCAAGCATGCTGAACTTTTTGGCAGAAGCTGGACTCATCTTTGGGACTCTGTTTACTGGGCAGCTGCAACTGGTGGTGGACTCTGCTCCAAGGCTGCACTATGGTGATGGATCCGGGAATGGTGATGGATCCGGGTGGAGGAGAAGATGCACGCAGGTGGTGGGCTCTGTTGCTAAGAGCGTATGCAACAGAGCAAAGCTAAGTGGTGTTTCCCCTGTATTGTCATTTTTCCTCTTGTGTGTTTAGTGCAGTGGTGGGATTAGTTTCCGCACCCACCAATTCCCTAGTGAGGGTTTAGGTGCAGGGCGAGTCAGGGTTTGAGGTACGCGTGCGTCGCCCGGTGCGGAACCGGCATAGGGAACGTTAGGAGTGCAGGGACACTGGCTCAGGGGAGTACAGGAGGGCTCCACGTCCCTATTCCCTATTGCAGGGCCCACCATTGTTATTGTTACCCAGGTTTCCCCTTTATTATTTAAATTTGCCTTACTGGAGGCGGGGTTTCCAGATTATTGTATAAATACGTGTAATACCTAAATTCGCCAGTTGGAGGCGGTGTATCCAGCTGCACGTCTTATTATTTAAATTCGCCCCACTAGAGGCGGTGTATCCAGGGTCACGTGTGTCATATGGGTTCACCTTGCGGTACTCGCTGCATCCAGACAGCGTAGAGTGCCAATCCAGAATAAGTAAATTAATAGGCTATGCAATGCTCCTCTGGGAATTTAAATCTGCAAATAGCCTCTTCAGAAGGAAGAGGACATTATCTTTGGTGCCACCTATCCTACAAGTCATTATTGACCCTTTAATAAGCCTTGTCACGTGACTTAGGATAAGGAGCAAAACCAGAAACTTAATTTGCTGACACGTGTTTCGGGGTATTGCCCCTTCTCAATGCAAAGCAGGAAATCTGATTTGGCTATAAAAACCTGATTTAAACCATAGGTTCTTTTCTGATGACACGTTCCCTTTAAATACTATGATTTCTACAGCCTGAATACTTTCAGTAACGTGTTCATGTAACGTGCCATGTACCTGGCAAATTTTAGATTGATGCTTTGTTTGGGAAATCAAAAAGCTGGAGAGCTGATTCTTTGTCATTGTATAGTCTGATGGGAGATATAACAATATATTGTGAACTAAGTCATTCTGCAATCTGTGTACAAAATTGGTCTGTGATACAGAAAATAAAATTGAATCTATTGTCCAGCTCTTTTATGTCAGTTTGCAGGACATGGCATGTAAAATTGACCAGCCCACGCTAGCACTTAGAACTCTTGTTCTGAAACAATTAGATGGGAGCAGAGCGCAAGTGCTATATAACTGGTAGCAGAAAGTGACGCTATGGAGCTTTAAAAATCCATTTGCCAATGGTGGGTGGGAAGTGACCGGCCTCACACTGCTAAAATATAATAAAACTACACAATAGTTTTTGGACTTGTTTCGTTATGTCTTCTCATTGAACAATGGTTAAGAACAAAGAACATACTTGGAAATGTATTTTTTCCTCTGGTAGTTTCATTTTTCATTATTAATTTTCTAAAACTTTGAATCGAAGCTTGATGCTAGGAACAGAATTTTACTTTAAAGGGGGCATCTCGTCCACAATCTATGTATCTCTTTATATGTTAATAAATCTGTCATGTGTCCAAATATATCATTCATAAACCCCAGTTGAAATAAAAAGGGGGATGAAGAGAATCATTAAAAATTAACTTTAATTAGAAAAATAAATGCAAAATACAAAAATATTCTAAAAAAGGAGTGTACCTCACATAGAAGACGTTCCAGGCTGCCATAAAATGACACTCTATAGTAGAATGGTAAGTACGGTATATAAATAGTAGGGATTAACTCAATCACTGACACATCAGATAAATTACCATAGCATGTGAATTATAACAAGGCAAAAATAATAGGCTTTATAAGGCAATAAATAAAGTGCCTAGTGATTAATATATTGCAATGCCCAAAATCGATATATTCCTATCATGTTCAACACATTTCCCAAAAGGAAAGATTAAAGTATTTAGTACAGCCTGACCCATAGAATGCATGTAAACAAGTGAATAGAGGTGGTAGGTCCAGGTTTGTAAACCAATGATATGTGCAGTAATGACTACTAGCAAAGAGGGGAACAAAGGACCTCAAGCCATGATACATGGAAATGACATGCCCATGAATAATAACAACAAGAGTGTATAATGAATCTAGATACATATTTTGCCTATTGGTATGTAGTAATAACAGCAGGTCCGGACTTGTGACCCAACAATGTTAAGGTAATAACTACTAGTGAGGAGAGGGGAGACAAGTGACCATAGACCGCATTAAATACAGTGCCCACAAAGTATAAGAAACACATTCACCTTGGAGTCAGGATTCTGGAGGAGCACCTTCTCACCCCGATGCGCGTTTCGCCACTAGCTTCTTCCAAGGACGTGGCTATGTGAGGAGCGGTGATCTATTTATGTGAGTGCACAGTGAGAGTGGATGACATACCCAATGGAGATGATGGCTTGTTGACGCATGTGGCTGATGCCACACCCCCGGTACTGCGTAACTTCCTGGAATATGCTAGGTGACACACTGGCATGGAACAGAAGCGATCACTTCTCAAGCATTTCCAGAAGCTTTCCAGGGTCCAGAAATACAGCGCATGCGTACTGCCAGCCTGGACACGGTGAGATGCATAGTGCAGCCACATAAAGAGAAGAGCAACCCACAATGATATCCATGGGAAAACCCAATATTAGAATAAAATGCCGAAGTGCAAATAGCGATTATGGAACATGAGATCTAATTACTTCAGTAAATAACCATATACTGTATATATTAGACATAAATGGGAAAATGAGATTGCATATTTATGTGCCTAATAAAATGATGTGTATGATAATAAAGTGACTCCGTGCTATGCAAACACTACAAATGATATGAAGGATATGTGAAATTGCATCTTTGTGTGTCTGATGAAATGATATAGTGACAATAAAGTGACAGGTGCAATGTAAGCTCAACATATGATAAAAACCATGTTATAAGGGGAATTTTAAAAGAGCAGCATACCTTAATAAATAACTAACTACATGAATACCCCATGATAATACTAGCATTCAAATGAAGCGTGGTGAGATAAATAAATACCCAAATAAAAATTGCCATTGGCAGGTGATGCTAAATATAATGGAAAAGCGCATTAAATGAACTATCTCCTATAGTGATACTAGGGAGATATATTGAAAAGGGGACCATTCCCAGGTGAAGCGTTGAATTGGAATGCGTAAAAATATTTATTGCAAATGAGTACACCGAAAAATAATAATGGAAGGAGAAGAAAAATGTGTTGAACCCCTGTAAGGGGGTAAAAAAAACAATGGGATAGATGCATTGTATCACATGCAGAAAAAGAAAAGGGACAACGTGACTATAAAGAGAAATCCATGCTATAATAAACAGAAAAAACAGAAATAAAACCATAATCACAAAACGCAGGCCGACTCATGTTCATTGAGGGTTCATCCTATACTTGAAAATATCCAGGTAAGTGCTGCAAACTGTAGATTGTTAAATGTTGATAACCGTCCGCTCCATATAAGGGTCCACCATCAGAAAAAGCTGCCATATGATTAGATTACAAAGAATAATATAAAAAAAAAGACATCAATATCAAATATCATAAATATAATATAATATAAAACCAAGTTAAAGCCAAAACCCAGAGATTAAGCAAAAAAGATCCCCAACCTCTAAAAATACATGATACCCGATTATAGATACACCGCAAAACCCAAACTCTCATTGAGACCTTGTGGACTTAAAGTGAACAGTCTATAAATCCACTTGCTTTCCAGTTGGGCTAGGATTCTTGCTGTGTCACTGCCTCTGAGACCAAGGTTAACTTGGTCAATCCCTTTGATTTTCAAACCTTTTGGTTACAGCCATGGTAATTCTTGAAATGTCAGGGGAGGGTCTTTAGAAGGGAGATATCTTGTACTGAAAGGGTGTTTTCAATATCCTGGACATGCTCCTTGACCCTAATCTTGAGCTCACATTTTGTTAGACCCACATAGATTTTACCACGTGGGCATTCAGCATGATAAATAATGGCTTTGGAGGAACATGTGAGATGTTTTCTGATCTCAAATGTGTGACCCATCATGGTTTTTAAAGGAGGTGGTTTTCACTAGATTAAGACATGCTTTGCAACTTTCACAGGGAAAAAAACGTTTTATGCCCTCATTCCTCCTGGAAGAGAATATTTTAGGGTCATAAAGGCTGTGCACTAGGGTGAGCGCAAAAAATCGATGTCGGAATTTTGTCCGTCTGGACCCCACAAAACGATTCCCCTTTCCAGATATTGAGATAGCCAAAATTTGAGCTTGATCAAACGACGTTAACCCGTGCCGCTCGTCGCTCAAAGTTTGAAAAAATCCAAATTGAGGTATTTTAAGATTTAGGTATTTTGCATAGTCTGTTAGACTATAAAGAATGTGACAACAACATTGCAGAAATAGCCCTGACCAAATTTTCGAACCATTTGTGGTATTTGAATGCAGAGTTGGTGGGATTATCGTTTTTTGATCCCACCATTACAGACAATGAAAAGTTGTGAATGGCTAATAAATTGCTCAGTAGCACAGATGAACCATCAGAGCACGCTAGGGTTGTAAATCCAAAAGTTAGGAAAGAAAAATTAAAAGAGGTAGGAAGTAACCGACTTTAACGACCTTCTGACAAAAGATGAAGAACAAAAGCAATATGTCCTGCAAGTTGTAAGCAAATGCCAAGCATTATATTCTGACGTTTCAAAAACTACTTTAACAAAAGCTCTAGAATAGATTAGATAACTATGTAAAATTATCAACTCATTTAGGTTAGCGTGCTCTGATGGTTCATCTGTGCTACTGAGCAATTTATTAGCCATTAACAACTTTTTATTGTCTGTAATGGTGGGATCAAAAAACGATAATCCCACCAACTCTGCATTCAAATACCACAAATGGTTCGAAAATTTGGTCAGGGCTATTTCTGCAATGTTGTTGTCACATTCTTTATAGTCTAACAGACTATGCAAAATACCTAAATCTTAAAATACCTCAATTTGGATTTTTTCAAACTTTGAGCGACGAGCGGCACGGGTTAAAGTCGTTTGATCGAGCTCAAATTTTGGCTATCTCAATATCTGGAAAGGGGAATCGTTTTGTGGGGTCCAGATTAACAAGATTCTGACATTTTTTCCCCCCCATATGAGATCCGGTCACCCTACTGTGCACTAACTGATCTCTCAAGTTGAAGGATCGCCTAGCCACACAGGAGGGAGATACATGTAAAATTTGTTTCAAGATTGGATCCATGTGAAGAATTTTCCAATGTTTTTTAACAATCAACGTCAGTTCATGCCATTTGGTACAAAAAGTGGAGATAAACCTGACTTGTCCCATATCCTTCTCCTGATTCTTGATATTATTACCATAAAGGAGTTCATTTCTATCGGTCTTAGCGGCTCTTCTGTAGCCCTTTCTGATCATCCTATTGCTGTATCCACGTTGTTGGAATGTACGGACAAGATCAGTGGATTATTGTTGAAAAGTATGATTATCCGAACAGATCCGTTTTGCTGTAAGGAATTGCCCAATAGGAATACCCCATATCATGGATCATGGATGAGAAGAGTCTGCCATCAGGCTGGTCATTAAGAATATAGGGGTTACCACACTGTTTTTTTAAATTATTTATATAATTTTAAGAAATGGCATTGGCTCCTCCCCATTTTCGACAACCAGCCAAGGTAAAGCTGATAACTGTGGGCTGGTATTCTCAGGCTGGTAAAGGGCCATGGCTTTTGCCCCTCCAGCCTAAAACCTGCAACCGGCAGCTGCTCCAGAAAAGGCACATCTATTAGATGATCAAATTCTGGTGCTTTGCTCAAATCTTCCCACTTGCCTAGTGGCAATAGCAATAAGGGTTCTTATTTGTTGGTTGATGTCACCTTTGCATTGTTCGATGACATCAAGCCCACGGCTTAGTAATGGAGAGGAGTCTAAAAGACACCTATCCATTACTAGTCCTGTAATTATATTGTGAATAAACACACAGCCAGAATTAAGTCCTTTAATTGAAAGAATTACAGACTCCTTTATTGTATCTAAATTAAGCCATGCTCATGTTATCACCAATTCCACTGAGGCCATGGTCTCCTGTAATAAAACAAAAATAAAAAATAACCATATCCCTCACCTGTCCATCATTCTGTCCCATGCTGTAATCCATGTCTGAGGATAAACAGTTTTCAACATGGGCAGTTTTCAAGATGTGACCGTCCAGGCTGAGAACCACTGAGGAATGAGCTGCTGTGGGTGCAGCATCAGTGGCTAGCGGTGACATCATCAAGGTTACCGCCGGTCACTAAGGCTGCATTTTTATCCGGGCCCCTGAACTGCAGTGACCTCAGTGAGATGACCGCTAGCACAGTGAGAAAAAGTCTCACTGACGTCAGCACAAGTGCCGTTACAGCATTTCCAACAGTGCTCCCACTGATGTCAGTGAATTTAGCTGAGTTCATTGGCTGTGAACTCCCACAACCTTTTTGACTGCACTGTGGGCATGAAAACTTTATCACACTCACGGTGACGTCAGTCAGGTCATAGGAGTTCACCACGAGATACTGAGTAGCGGTAGCACACACTGCCCATTGTCTCTGCTGGATGTCAGGCTGTATAGCTGCATCATGTACCAATGCAGCTTGCCATCAAGCTATAGCAGAGCTACACCCATAACTGGACAAATGGATTATTATCTTCTCAGCGAACAGGTAAAGAATATTATAGTTTATTATTTTAATTCTGTTACAGGAGACATTGGCTTTCTGTGGACTGGGTCATGCCACAAGTATGATTTAATTAGATTCATTAAAGGAGTCTGTCATTCTTTCAATTAAAGGACTTTAATCTGGCTGCGTGTTTATTTACAATATATCTATAGGATTAGTAATTGAATAGGCATCTTATAGACGCCTCTGTCATGATCCAGGACGATGTTTTGTCTTTGTCCCGTCCTGGTCAGATAGAGGTTAATTGTTTCTGCCTCTCTCTGGCAGAGGGCGGCTATTTAGTTGCCATTTGACCTAGGTCTGGTGTCAGTTATACTCCTGCCGTCGGCTGAGTTAGTTGACCCCCTTGCGTGCCTTGTGCCTGATACCTTGCTGCTTGTTTGGTTTTGACCCGGTCAGTCTTTTCGTTGTGAGTTTGTCTACTGTCTTGGTACTGTATTTGCCCGTTCTGGTTTACTGATCTCTTGCAATGTCCTGACTATCTGTTCTGTCTATTCCTTTGGTACTGTTGTGCTATCTCGTGTTTTGACCCCGGCCTGACCTGGTTTACGTCTCTGCATTTGCCCCTTGGTACTTTGTCCTGTAATTACCCTTCTTGGAGTTTTCTTTCTGCTCCTAGCTCTCTGAGTTTAGGCCACGCCCCCAGCAGTCAGGTGCTTGGCAATCTCTCTCTGCTCCTGCTTCCTTTGAGAGACCTGTGGCCTGTTCCACCCCCAGCAATCACATGCTTCAAGTCCTGTTTGTCTGAAGCACGCATCTTCATCGCTGCTGCCCCACTCCACAGGTATCTTTGAGTACAGTCTGTCTTACTCAGGACACATGCACTGGCTCAGTGTGCAGTGCGGTGTTCATGACAGCCTCTATATTACTAAGCCATGGACTTGATGTCACCGGACATTACAAAAGTAAAATCAACCCCAGAAATATGAACCCCACTTGCCACTACTACAGGGCAAGTGGGAAGAGCCAGGTAAAGCACCCGAATTGGTGCATCTATAAAATGCGCCTTTTCTGGGTGGTTGTGTGGGGAGGAGGACTCCCAGACAGTGAAAGGACAGGTACCCAGGGGACCGCCATCAGGGTTCCTGAGGGAACAAAACTGGGAAGACAGTAAAAGGAAAGACTTGACTGAAGTTGTCAGGGAAACAGGGGGCGGGGCAAGTTTAAAAGGAGCAGGGGGCGCGCTGAAGTGGCAGTTGACAGAGAGCAGGACAACAGACAGGATGCCGTGTGAGACAGAGAGGACCAAGGGAGCAGATGGTGTGTTGTGGACCGACAGAGGCCTGTGGAAGGAAAGCTGCGGACTCACTGACTAGTGACACGTGAGAGACTTGCACCGGCAGCCGCTCCCCGCATATGGTCACATACAGCCACTCCCGCTGCTTCCTACCCTGTTGTGACAAGGCGGCTACCTCAGGTGACCGCTGCGACGACAGACCATTTCTTTGCAGCGGTCAGGACACTGCCCCCCTGCATTCTCTCACAGCTGTGGCCCTGTCATCAACGGCCCCGGGGGCGCCACCTCGCTACAGGCGGCAGTAGAGGCCCCCGTCTGGTTTGCTAAGGGACCCTGAGCAGAAGTTGGTGAACGGTTATATTTAGAGACTGCGTCATAACTCCGCGGTGAGACGAGAGCCGCAAGGAGACGCCTGTTGCCCCCCATCGGCACCATTTCTTCAGGGCCTGTTGCGCCCCCCCGGCATCGTTTCTTCAGGGCCTGTTGCACCCCACTGGCATTGTTTCTTCAGGGCCTGTTGCGCCCCACCGGCATTGTTTCTTCAGGGCCTGTTGCGCCCAACCGGCATCATCTCTTCAGGGCCTGTCGAGCCCAGTTCCTTCCCGGAATATCGAGGCGTCAAGGCAGCCGCATCAGCGACCTCTATGCGGCCACGCTTGTGATCCTAACAGACCCCCTGGAAGGATGAGTACAATATAGGAGATAAGGACCCGTAGTTTGGTCATACGTGGCCAATAGCACCCGGGCAAACTGCATTAGCCGCATTTATATTAGAAAGTGTTGTTAGGATTGTTGAGTCCCTGCATGGACTGATTATTGTTAACCCCTTTGGTTTGCTCAAGATAGCCCCAGCGGCTATAGTTTATAAAAGTTTATTCCACAAAACACACTCAGTCTCGTGTCTTGTCACTGCATCCTGCGAACCTGCTAGAACCCTACAGTTGCAGGCTGCTATATTTAGGCTGAGGGAGCAATATCCATGACCTCTTACCAGCCTGAGAATACCAGCCTCCAGCTGTCTGATTTAGCTTGGCTGATTGTCAGAAATGGAGGATAAATACATTATTTATTTAAACAATTAAAAAACATGGCATGGGAACTTCTCTATTCTCAAAAACCAGCTTCGCTAATGCTGACAACTGAGGGTTGCAACCTGCAGCTGTGAGTTTTGCCTGGCTGGTTATCAAAAATAGAAGGGAACTCCACATCTTTTTATATTTATTTATTTATTTAAAGCTCAGGTGGCAGCTAATGAATACTCCCATCAGCAGACACCTGCTCTCACTGTTAACAGTTGAATACAACTCTCAATATTATCCCCTGCTAGCGCTGATCGCAGTGCATGCAGTGGACAGTGATGTGGGCTGTCTTCTTCAGCACCCGGCACCGGAAGCAGTGTCATATGAAAGAGCCGTTAGTGAACTTAGGCCGACTTTTGCCGATTTTTAGGAAAAAAGTTCGGGAATCCGAACATGAATCCAAATGTGCTGTGCTCATGCCGAATTTGAGATTGGCGAACGTTTTCTGAAACAAGTTCGCTCATCTCTACTCACTAGTCCCACATATATATAATTAAGCTAGTAGTGCCTTTAAGTAGTTATTCTTTTTTACTTGAATATTTATGATATGCTTCCTCTCAAGTTAGTTCATGTGATCACATGGTGGCAAACCAAAAAGGACAATGCTTTATTTTCTGGGACGTGGATAACCATGTCAGTCAATAGAAGTTCCTGTATGATGCAACTGATTGCTTGTCACACACTTAAATGTAGGGCATCTCTGATACTCCATTAGTATAGACAAAGAAATAAGCAAACTGTTACCCAAGCAGACAGAGATAGTGCGGTCTCTAGCTGGTGAAGTGATGCTGTGCTTCTGCAACATCGGATTTATAGCAGAGCATAGAGAGAAAAATGCAATATGAGAGTGAAGAATAAAGATTGATTCTGAAGCAAAGAAAACCAGAGGAGGTAAATACACTATATAAAAGAAGTCCAAAGCATGACAGACAACCAGGCACAAGGTGAAGTTGGAGAGGGAAAAAATAGAAATACTACGTGAATTTCTTTCACTTCCCAGCATGCATTTAGCCTGCTTTCATCCAATGCATTAGTGGTCCTTAACTGAAAGCCACCTCTCTGTTATGCCCGTATCCAGTATGACAGATAGCGAAGCAGGAGGGAGAAAAATGAAGACCCAGTCCTACTTTGTATAATCTGTATCGCTGCTACTAAAGACACCTGATAGCAGGCAATGAAATGCAAGTTAGACGGATAGTAGATACCTACTAACAATAACAATTTGAAGTGCTTTTTTTAGGTTATGACATTCTTTTTAAATATAGTAATTTGTAGATTATTTATCACATTATTGTATTAAAACTACAGTATGGATGTATGGAATCTTCTGCTGTTAAACATCTGAGTCGCAGTTTAATGTAGAGAACTTTAAATTTAATTCATACTGATATTATTATTATATGGTATAGATTTATCTAGCATGTGTCAACCCTCGATGACATGAGAAAGTGCCAACAAAAAACTGGAAGAGCTGGAGATAGTCTTAACAATACAATGTACATATCTCCTACATAGTGATGCATTGATCTCTTCGTGACTTCCACATTTTGCACGTTTTCTTCTGCCTCAATCTCCCGCTGGCCAGCATGCATCGCTGTGTTTGACAGGGACAACGACGAACGACCTCAATACTACAGGTCTGAGAGACAGGGTCCCAACGACCGTCGTATCGTTCCGTATCGTTGCTGCGTCGCTGGTGAGATCTGACTGTTTGATATCTGACCAGCGACTCTACCAGGTTGATCGTTGTTGGGATTGCTGGTGCGTCGCCAAGTGTGACGGTACCCTAAGAAGTTTTTAATCAGTCTTGAAAAATTTGAAAGGCTAAAGAAATTATTGAAAACCTACAAAAAGAATATGCAAGGCTCAACATATCAAGAGAACATATATATTTTATTTAGATTGCATTAAACAGTATTAAAAGCAGTATATGAGACATACAAGGTATGGACATTAAATGTACTATAGATTGGTGGGCAAAACCATCATCAGCCCATAACATATATAGGGCAGATCAAGAAAAAAGGTTAATTGAATAGAGATTAGTATATGATCTCCTCATTAAAGACGGATACTCAAGGCAATGCATAAGCCCAAAATAGTAAATGCAAAGAATACAGTTATAAATATTCAAAAGAGCAATAAATAAAAGTAAAACAATGGTGTCAATTACTAGTAAAGACTCATAGTGGTGTTAGAAAAACCTCACCAATGAAGGAAAATGCTACTGACGTGTGTTTCACATCAAGTTTCATCAAGGGGAGTAAAAGCAAACACTGTTCAATTGTTTCTATAGAGAAGATGACTGGAAAGTCCTGAAAAATAATTTCAGGACATCTGATAGAATATGGCTCCACATAAAAAGACACTAAGCTAGAAGTGACTTTGGATTGCTTGGTGTTAAGGGCCCGTTACACATAGCGATATTGCTAGCAATATCGCTATAACGTCACTGGTTTTGTGACACAGCAGCGATATTGTGATACTTACCTCTGACCGGCTCCCTCGCTGGTTATCACTGATTGCGTGAGAATGTCCTGGGCCGTTTCTTGTCATCAGCTTCCTGCTGTGGCGACGAGCGGCGCGTGGACGCGGGCAGGAGGATGTCTTCATCGCCGCGTCTGACAGGTAAGTTAGCGACCGCTGACCACTGCTATTTCGCTGCTGAGATCTGCCTGTGTGGCAGCTCACTAGCGACCACTTAGTGATGCACCAGCGAACCTGACCGGGTCATATCGTTGTCGGGATCGCTGGTGCATCGCTAAGTGTAACTGTACCTTTACTCATCTCCCCTAGATCCCGCTTTATCTGTCCTCCTTAACTGATTTTCTATGCTTATCTGCATATCTGGATGCCACTCCATTGACATCATTCTGTTAGGTTATTTAAACTGACACAAGCGGCAGGACACTGCCTGAGTTTTCAGGTAATTGGTTTCCTACCATTATTTAGTGTTAGGAAATCCTTCTACAGTACATTAGCCAATGCTGCAGCAAGTCTGCTACTCCAGTCATCGTTGTTCCACAACTGCTGATCAGTAGAGTTGAGCGACTTTTGGTTTTTTAGGGTCGAGTTTCGTTTCGTGAAACCCGACTTTTCCAAAAGTCGGGTCGAGCAAGATCGGCCGACTATAGGGAAAAGTCGGGGTCGTCCCAAAACACGAAACCCAATGTAAGTCAATGGGGAATAAAAGTCGGCAGTGAGAGGACAGGAAACAGACCTACAGTGCTCATTTGAATGCCAAAAGCATCAATTCTTCTTACTTAAGCTTGTCAACCTTAATTAACTTCATAATACTAGTTACGCACTGAAAAATGCACGCTCAGTACCTCAGCAGGACAAAAAAAAAAATTGGGATTGCTTTTAAAAAAGCAGTTTGCAGAACAGTGGGTAAACAGCAATGCAGCCGTCAGGAAGCCTTAGAAGGCAGCCTAACAACCAACACCGCTGATCCAGCAAAATATAGCCTCCCCTTGCACTGCACACACAGTGACTGGTGTGTTGTACAGGCAAAATCGCTAGCAGCAGAAGCAGTTTTTGGTGTCTTCTTACCTGCCTAACGCTCTCCCTACAAAATCAGCAGCAGCAGCTCTCCCTATTCTGAGATCAGCATGAGGAACATGGCGGTCGGCGTGCACGCCCTTTCATACACCCTGTGACGCCCACCAAAGCAAGCCAATCACTTGCATGCCCTTCTGAAAGATGGTGGTGACCCTTGCCTATGTCATCACGTTGCCCACAGTGTCCGTGGATCCTGATTGGCTGAAAAAGAGCGCAAAACAAACTTTTGAAACGCGACTTTGGCACGTAAGTCGCCGAACTCGTGGCCGACCTCATCCTTTGCCAAAAGTCGGCGACTTTTGAAATTTTTCGACCCGTTTCGCTCAACTCTACTGATCAGCTATTGCTTTTACAACATTGATATATCAGTCATTGTTTTTCCATCTACTGTAATTTTTTTAACACTGTTTCATTTGCCACTGCTGCTACAACTCTGCTGTGCTGTTCATTGCTGAGCCAGTTGTGCTACCTCAGTTATCAATACTCCAGTTCTGCTTTATTGGACATCGCTGGTCCAGCTCTACTTTATTCCATGCGTTTCCAGTTCTGCTACATCGGTCACCCCAGTCCTAGCTCATTTACTCAGTCAAGTAATTGCTGTTCCAGGTCTGTTCCCCCCAATTTGGACTCTCTTCTACAGCTCTCTACATTTTTGACACTATATAACCCCCACTCAACCCTCCAGCTGAAAGGACACCTATTTGTGATGCATAAGAATTTCTCATCTAGACCGGGGGCTTGGAGGTTCCACCTTACTAGTTGAGACATAACACTTAACATTTGTGTTTGGAACTTAACTATAAAAACACATCCATGATTTACAACCTGCTGAAACAGCAAATTTAGGCAACAAACAAGTACCACAAACCATGGAGGATGCTAAGCAATGAGAAGCTGCAGGAGTTGTTTTTGTTTCCTAGATACAAGCATATTACCCATCTTTAGATCCTATCATTTTAGGCATAGTGGAAAAATGTGATATTTGTTGAGACAGGAAACTGGTTCCTGAGTCACAGAAAAGCTGGCTCAGTCTATTGCACTTTTATAGCACTGATTACTAATGAGCTGATAATGATCAGATCATGCCACAAAGAATTCAAGCTGAGGGGACCATTCACTAGACTCTGTATCAAAACAAGTTGAACAATACATGGAAAAGATAATAAGCTTTCCAACCGGTACCTAAAATTAATTTATGTTATTCAGTCTACTGGTTAAATAAATATGACTATGTTTAGAGAATATTTTTAATAATTTAATCACAGTGCAGTAACTCATTAGGAGAGTGTTAAAATTGCATTTTGATCAACAACTTTCAATTCACAACAGCACGAAAACATGAGCAAAGCAAAAATACTGAAGCAGAATCATTAGACTATCATCAACATATTATCCAGAATAAATATAAAAAAGAAATATGCACTCTACTGAATTTTAGAGAAGTCTACATTCTGCTATTTCCTCTGGATCTCTTCTACAATTTATTGACCACCAGAATAGTGACAATGTAGACTGCGCATCAGATACAGCGAAGCTGTGAGCAAGAAAAAGCAGCCAACACCAAACTTGCCAGAGGAACTTTTACTGATGAATTTAGATAAAATACTTTTCCAACATAAAGAAGAAAGTGAACGCACACACACCCAGCCAAGACTGACCAGGACCACTGTGTCGCACAACTCCGTAGGCCTGGAAGCAGTAAGTATAATGCTATAATTTACCTAATTGTGCACCCACATAGTGCGGTTGACAAGTGTGCACCTCTAGAACAATCAAATGAATGTCAGTGATGTCAGCTGGTCACTTTCAGCCTGGTGGTAAAAGGAAGACTACAATTGTAAATGAATATATTATATAATGTATATTATATAATATTATACAAGAAATATAGTCGATCTCACTGTTAGGCCAGTTTCACACAAGCGTATAAAAAATCGTTTCATCTAGGAAAGTGGGACACACAACAACAGCTACTGCTCATTTACAGTTTCCTATGTTACAGAATTGGAATGCACCCGTAAAAATCGGATTCTATACTGTGGCTCTGAATGGCATCTGATTTTTTTCACGCACCCATAGACTTGAATGGGTCCAACTTACGGAATTAGGTCCAATTTACAGAAGAAACTAGCGCATACTGCGGGGTTTTTACATGCAGATTCGGTCAGTGAAAAAGATTGCTCATCTGCACTGTCCCATTGGATAACATTGGTCTTAGTGCTGTCCTTTCTATTTCACGGACAGCGATCACACTGGAAATATGGTTGTGTGCATGAGCTCTTAGTCTGAAGGTCTTACAGGACAGCAAGTAAGGATAAGGGGAAGGTGGCTCATCTGAAACACACAAAGAACATTTGTTCATTTATTTTCTCAGTTTTAGTTGTTTAAATGTGAAACAAAATTAGAACAAAGTAAGAGATGAGGTTAAGTTATTGATTGGTAGAATAATTTCATATTACGAAAAAAGTGTGTAATCTTGTAAATTTCCAGTCTAGTGTCTAGAGTCTAGTGTGACAATGTGACAATTGTAAAGGGCCCGTTACACATAGCGATATCACTAGCAATATTGCTGTAACGTCACTGGTTTTGTGACGCAGCAGCGATATCGCTACATGTGATACTTACCTCCGACCGGCTCCCCTGCTGATTATCGCTGATCGCGCGAGAACGTCCTGGACCATTTCTCGTCGGGTGCTTCCTGCTGGGCATCCTGTGGCGCCGACGAGCGCGGGCGGGAGGACGTCAGGAGCGCCGTGTCTGACAGGTAAGTAACGACCCCCGACCGCTGCTATGTCGCTGGTAAGATCTGCCTGATTGGCAGCTCACGAGCGACCACTTAGCGATGCACCAGCGATCCATATCGCTGTCGGGATCGCTGGTGCATCGCTAAGTGTAACGGTACCCTAAGATGTTTAAAACAGGCTGTCAGGCTAAGTTCACACAACAGTATTTTCAGTTCAAGTACGAAACTGATATCTCACGGACAGCACTAGGACCAATGTTCTTCCATTGGGCTGTTCAGATTATTTCCTTTATGGACTGAATCTACACGTGAAAAAAAATTGCAGCATGCAATAGCTTCTTCCATATGTCGGATGAGACTATTACAGTCTATGGACAAGTAAAACAAAATCGGATCCCATTTGGATCATTCATGTTGCATTTTTATAGATACATTGCAATTATTTACCTAGGAAACTGTATTTGATGATGTACATTGATGTATTAAAATAGATTCTACATGCATGTCACATGGATGTAAAACAAGGAATACAGATAGCACCAACATTAGAATATCGATGAAGATCCTTTGCTTTTTCTTTATGAAGCTAGGCGATTTTTAAAATGCTTGTGTGAACGTAAACTGTATAAAATACCGACAGTTGGGATAATAAACTGTACTGCATAGGTCGTACAGTGTATTATCAAAAGATCACATTTTCAAGACCTTATATCAGACTAGTAACTGTAAAAAAAACGTTTTTAAGTATTGCAAAAAAAATTAAAAATATAATAACCTAGAATAACAGTTTTAACTAGATGGGCATTTCCTGAAGGAAATACATGGTGCTTGAACAGCGCTGCCAGCTTTACAGCAGTGTATCAGGTGTCGACTGTAAGAAAGTAAAGTTAGAATATGAATGTTGTGTATAGCCACTTTGGCACATTTGGCACCTCAGTAGCCACTTTGGCCACTTGGTAGCCACTTAGGCACATTCGGCACCTCTATAGCCACTTTGGCCACTTGGTAGCCACTTTGGCCACATGGTAGCCACTTTGGCCACTTGGTAGCCACTTTGGCACATTCGGCCCCTCAGTAGCCACATTGGCCACTTGGTAGCCACTTTGGCACATTTGGCACCTCAGTAGCCACTTTAGCCACTTTGTAGCCACTTTGACCACTTGGTTGCCACTTTGGCACATTCGGCACCTCGGTAGCCACTTTGGCCACTTGGTAGCCACTTTGGCACATTCATCACTTCAGTAGCCACTTTGACCACTTGGTAATCACTTTGGCACATTCTGCCCCCCGGTAGCCACTTTGGCCACTTGGTAGCCACTTTGGCACATTCAGCACCTTGGTAGCCACTTCGGCCACTTGGTAGCCACTTTGGCCACTTGGTAGCCACTTTGGCACATTCAGCACCTCAATAGTCACTTTGGCCACTTGGTAGCTACTTGGGCTACTTGGTAGCCACTTTGGCACATTCGGCACCTCAGTAGCCACTTTGGCCACTTGGTAGCCACTTTGGCACATTTGGCACCTCAGTAGCCACTTTAGCCACTTTGTAGCCACTTTGACCACTTGGTTGCCACTTTGGCACATTCGGCACCTCGGTAGCCACTTTGGCCACTTGGTAGCCACTTTGGCACATTCATCACTTCAGTAGCCATTTTGGCCACTTGGTAATCACTTTGGCACATTCGGCCCCTCGGTAGCCACTTTGGCCACTTGGTAGCCACTTTGACCACTTGGTAGCCACTTTGGCACATTCAGCACCTTGGTAGCCACTTCGGCGACTTGGTAGCCACTCTGGCACATTCGGCACCTTGGTAGCCACTTTGGCCACTTGGTAGCCACTTTGGCACATTTGGCACCTCGGTAGCCACTTTGGCCACTTGGTAGCCACTTTGGCACATTCAGCACCTCAATAGTCACTTTGGCCACTTGGTAGCTACTTTGGCTACTTGGTAGCCACTTTGGCACATTCGGCACCTCAGTAGCCACTTTGGCCACTTGGCAGCCACTTTGGCACATTCATCCCCTTGGTAGCCACTTTGGCCACTTGGTAGCCACTTTGGCACATTCCGCACCTCAGTAGCCACTTTGGCCACTTTGTAGCCACTTTGGCTACTTGGTAGTCACTTTGGCATACATTCATCACCTCGGTAGCCACTTTGGCCACTTTGTAGCCACTTTGGCCACTTGGTAGCCACTTTGGCACATTCATCACCTCGGTAGCCACTTTGGCCACTTGGTAGCCACTTTGGCCACTTGGTAGTCACTTTGGCACATTCGGCACCTCGGTAGCCATTTTGGCCACTTGGTAGACACTTCGGCCACTTGGTAGCCACTTTGGCACATTCATCCCTTCGGTAGCCACTTTGGCACATTTGGAACCTCAGTAGCCACTTTGGCCACTTTGTAGCCACTTTGGCCACTTGGTAGTCACTTTGGCCACTTGGTAGTCACTTTGGCACATTCATCACCTCGGTAGCCACTTTGGCCACTTGGTAGTCACTTTGGCCACTTGGTAGCCACTTTGGCACATTCATCACCTCGGTAGCCACTTTGGCCACTTGGTAGCCACTTTGGCACATTCGGCACCTCGGTAGCCACTTTGTAGCCACTTTGGCCACTTGGTAGCCACTTTGGCACATTCGGCACCTCGGTAGCCACTTTGGCCACTTGGTAGCCACTTTGGCACATTCATCCCCTCGGTAGCCACTTTGGCCACTTGGTAGTCACTTTGGCACATTTGGCACCTCAGTAGCCACTTTGGCCACTTGGTAGCCACTTTGGCCACTTGGTAGTCACTTTGGCACATTCGGCACCTCGGTAGCCATTTTGGCCACTTGGTAGACATTTCGGCCACTTGGTAGTCACTTTGGCACATTCATCCCCTCTGTAGCCACTTTGGCCACTTGGTAGCCACTTTGGCACATTCGGCACCTCAGTAGCCACTTTGGCCACTTTGTAGCCACTTTGGCCACTTGGTAGTCACTTTGGCCACTTGATAGTCACTTTGGCACATTCATCACCTCGGTAGCCACTTTGGCCACTTGGTAGTCACTTTGGCCACTTGGTAGCCACTTTGGCACATTCATCACCTCGGTAGCCACTTTGGCCACTTGGTAGCCACTTTGGCACATTTGGCACCTCGGTAGCCACTTTGTAGCCACTTTGGCCACTTGGTAGCCACTTTGGCACATTCGGCACCTCGGTAGCCACTTTGGCCACTTTGTAGCCACTTTGGCCACTTGGTAGCCACTTTGGCACATTCGGCACCTTGGTAACCACTTTGGCCACTTAGTAGCCACTTTAGCCATGTTGACACATGCTGCCACTTTGCCTCGGGGGCCACTTTGCCGCTCTGGGCCCCTCAGGGGCCACTTTGGCACACTGGGCTTCTAAAGCCACTTTGGCGTCCGACTGCAGTGATGATGAACATTGGCACTCCAGCTGTTGGAGAACTACAACTCCCAGCATGCCTCAACTGCTGCCTCAGCTGGTGCAGGTTGCAAGGGCATGCTGGGATTTGTAGTTTTACAACAGCTGGAGTGCCAAGGTTACCCATCACTGGGTGGGGCTTTTCAGAAGCCATTGGCGCACTGTGCCTTTAAGACCTTGAATCAGCGATCTGTCAGCTTCTATTAGCTAATACGGGTCATGTGTGGAAGCTGCATTTGCATAGCTGCCATCTTTGTAAGGTCACTACACCTGCGCTGTGGCTTCAATCCATGTCAGTTGGGGGTCATGGAAAGCTCGCCATTAATTCCTATGGGAACATTTTTGCTTAAAATGCGATTTTTTTTTAAAACTACAAATTGGATCGACTCCAAAAATACATAGCACACCTGTCCCCACCTGAACGGGGTCTCTGCACCAAGCGGTTCGGGCCACATTAATTGCAGAAACGCGGAGAAGTAGTAGAATAATAACTAGATGTGTATTTCCTGAAGGAAGTACAGATAGTGCTTTGAAATGGTACCTGGGCTGCCCCTTTAAAAGAGTGGCCTGTGGGGCCCCTCAGGATCTGATTCAGTGGCCTGGGCTCCTCAGGGCTTGAATTGGTGGACGGGATCCCTCAGGGTCCGGTTTTGCGGCCGAGGCCCCTCAGGGTCCAATTTTGTGGGTGGGGCCCCTTAGGGTCTGATTTTGTGGGCGGAGCCCCTCTGGGTCCAATTTGGTGGGCGGGGCCCATCAGGGTCCGATTTGGTGGGTGCGGCCACTCTGGGTCCGATTTGTCTGCGCGGGGCCCCTCAGGGTCCGATTTGGTGGACGAGGCCCCATAGAGTCTGATTTCGTGGGAGGGGCCACTCTGTGTCTGATTTGGTGGGCGGGGCCACTCTGGGTCCGATTTGGTGGGCGGGGCCATTCTGGGTATGAATTTTTGGGCGGGGCCCCTCAGGGTCCGATTTTGTGGCCGGGGCCCCTCAGGGTCCAATTTGGTGGCTGGGGCCCCTCTGGGTCCGATTTGGTGGGCGGGGTCACTCTGGGTCTGATTTGGTGGGCGGGGCCCCAATCAGCTGGGGTCAATCAGCCTCCAATTTGGAGCCTGGGGTCACTCAGCTTTTGATTTGTCAGTGGCCTGGGCTCCTCAGGGCTTGAATTGGTGGATGGGATCCCTCAGGGTCCGATTTTGTGGCCGGGGCCCCTCAGGGTCCAATTTTGTGGGTGGGGCCCCTCAGGGTCTGATTTGGTGGGCGGGGCCACTCTGGGTCCAATTTGGTGGGCGGGGCCCATCAGGGTCCGATTTGGTGGGTGGGGCCCCTCAGGGACTGATTTGGTGGGCGGGTCACTCTGGGTTCGATTTGGTGGGCGGGGCCACTCTGGGTCCGATTTGGTCGACGGGGCGACTCTGGGTCTAATTTGGTGGGCGGGGCCCCTCAGGGTCCGATTTGTTGGGCGTGGCCACTCTGGGTCTGATTTGGTGGGCGAGGTCACTCTAGGTCCGATTTGGTGGGCGGGGCCCCAATCAGCTGGGGTCAATCAGCCTCCGATTTGGAGCCTGGGGTCACTCAGCTTTCGATTTGTCATGCCAGCCCTTTAAGACTCATTTTGGTGTGCCAGCCCTTTAAGAATCACTTTGGTGCGTAGGCCCTCATGGTCCGATTTTGTGGCCGGGGCCCCTCAGGGTCCAATTTAGTGGGTGGGGCCCCTCTGGGTCCGATTTGGTGGGCGGGTTCACTCTGGGTCCGATTTGGTGGGCGGGGCCCCAATCAGCTGGGGTCAATCAGCCTCCAATTTGGAGCCTGGGGTCACTCAGCTTTTGATTTGTCGTGCCGGCCCTTTAAGACTCATTTTGGTGTGCCAGCCCTTTAAGAATCACTTTGGCGCGTCGACCCTTTAAGAGCCAGTTTGGCGCACTGGGCTTCTAAATCCACTTTGGCGCACATAGTCTCTCAGGGGCATGCGTCATGTGATGACGCTAGATTTGCATTTGTGCTTGGGTTTCACTTTAAGAGCTGATATTATCTGGCAGAAACTCTGTCCTGCTGGGGTCATGTAAAGTTCGTAGGCATTGGCATAGTAACTGGGTCTGCCTGCGCATATCAATGAGCTTAACTGCCGCAACTGGTCCTCAAATTTGAATCGCCTCACGACTGCCCCATGTATTCCTATGGCAAAATTTTCCCATTGAAATGCATTGAAACAATGCATTCCAATGACAGGAACATTTTTTCAAACGCAAATTGCGCAAAAACTACAAATCCGATCGACACGAAAAATACTTAGCACACCACTCGTGGACGCTGGCTTCGAAACGACGCCTCAACAGCGTCTGTGTGTGTAGCGGTTCGGGCCGCATTAACTGCAGAAATCAACTGAATAATAACAAGAAGTGGATGTGTATTTCCTGAAGGAAGTACAGATAGTGCTTTGAAATGGTGCCCGGGCTGCCCCTTAAAGAGAGACTTGCCTGCTGCCCCTGCAAGACTTTCAACTCAGGATCCGCTTTAACTGTGGGTGCCTCTCAGGGGCCACTTTGGTCTGTGGGGCCCCTCAGTGTCTGATTTGGTGGGTGGGGCCCCTCAGGATCTGATTCGGTGGCCTGGGCTCCTCAGGGCTTGAATTGGTGGACGGGATCCCTCAGGGTCCGATTTTGTGGCCAGGGCCCCTCAGGGTCCAATTTTGTGGGTGGGGCCCCTCAGGGTCTGATTTGGTGGGCGGGCCACTCTGGGTCCAATTTGGTGGACAGGGCCCATCAGGGTCCGATTTGGTGGGCGGGGCCCCTCAGGGTCTGATTTGGTGGGCGGGGCCACTCTGGGTCCGATTTGGTCGGCGGGGCCACTCTGGGTCTGATTTGGTGGGCGGGGCCCCTCAGGGTCCGATTTGGTGGGCGGGGCCACTCTGGGTCTGATTTGGTGGGCGGGGCCCCAATCAGCCGGGGTCAATCAGCCTCCGATTTGGAGCCTGGGGTCACTTAGCTTTCGATTTGTCGCGCCGGCCCTTTAAGACTCATTTTGGTGCGCCAGCCCTTTAAGAATCACTTTGGTGCGTCGGCCCTTTAAGAGCCAGTTTGGCGCACTGGGCTTCTAAATCCACTTTGGCGCACATTCTCTCTCAGGGGCATGCGTCATGTGATGAAGCTAGATTTGCATTTGTGCTTGGGTTTCACTTTAAGAGCTGATATTATCTGGCAGAAACTCTGTCCTGCTGGGGTCATGTAAAGTTCGTAGGCGTTGGCATAGTAACTGGGTCTGCCTGCGCATATCAATGAGCTTAACTACCATTTGAATCGCCTCACGACTGCCCCATGTATTCCTATAGCAAAATTTTCCCATTGAAATGCATTGAGACAATGCATTCCAATGGTGGGAAAAAAAAATTCAAACGCAAATTGCGCAAAAACTACAGATCCGATCAACACGAAAAATACTTAGCACACCACTCGTGGACGCTGGCTTCGAAACGACGCCCCGACGGAGTCTGTGCGTGTAGCGGTTCGGGCCGCATTAATTGTGGAAATCAACTGAATAAGAAGAAGAAGTTAGCAGCGTTCTGATTACATGATAGTGCTTTCTTCAAATATAATATAATTATATATAATATAAATATAAGGAATTGGATTACAATATGGTGCTTGAACCTAGAGGTTCAAGCACCATAATAATCAAAATGGTTTGTGAAAAAAACAACTCTCTACCAAATTTAGTATCGCTTCATTCATACTACATATACTATAAAACTATATTATTATTCATTCCATTTTATCAACAGTTAAAAAAATGAAAATGTGTGTCATAATTGCTGTTTTTGTTCTTCTTGATTTATGTAAAATATAATAAGAAAGGAATCACCACGTTATATGTATTTCAAAATGATACCAATAAAAGCTACTGCTTGTTACACAAAAACAACTCTTTTACAGTTGTGTAGACAAAAAAAATTAAAATTTAAAGGGATTTTTCTTTATAAAAAGTAGTAAAACATGAAAAAAGTATAGATTGAGTTGCATTAAATTTATATCAATGCGTAGTACCAAAAACAAATTAAAAAGCACTGAAAATGTTTTATGTGCCCACAAATGATAGCAGTAACAAAAAGCTCTCATGTGGCTCCATCCGTGGAAAAATTCGAAAGTCTTTGGTATCAAAATATGAAAAAGATTGCTTTTGAAATAAGATTTTTTTCAGAAAGTAATTGTAACAAAACGTAAAAAAACACATATTTGGTATTGTCATAATCGTATTGACCCACAGAATAAAGATATCATATTAGTTAGCTTTTCAGAAACAAAACACCTAATGTATGTCTCTAGGCTTTGATTTATACGTTCGAGACAGATGCACTCCTAGGTAAGAATAAAGAGCCCTCCAAAATTTAGACACAAATTGGGTCCCCCGATCTGAGACCACATCAGAGGGAATCATGTGAAGCTTCACGATCTCACTGATAAATACCTGGGCCAAGGTTTTGGCAACTGGAAGAGCCAGTAGCAAAATGAAGTGTGCCATTTTGCTAAACCTATCTATCATCACGAAAATCACTGTCTTTCCAGTAGATGAAGGAAGGTCGGTAATAAAATCCATAGTCAAATGCGTTCATGGTCTATCAGGAACAACCAATGGTAGAAGAGACCTGGACAGACAAGTATTCGGGGTCTTAGAAAGCGCACAAATATTGCAGGTAGACACAAAATCAATATCGTCTTGATGCAACATAGGCCACCAAAAAAGACAAGAGAGGAAGTCCAAAGTTGCTTTGCTAAAAGAGTGATCTGCAAGAACTGAGTGATGATGTTCTCCTAAAATTTTAAGATGCAAATGTAGTGGTACAAATAATTTCCCTGAAGGTCAGTAAGCAGGAGCATCCCACTGAGCCTTCAATACCTCACCCTCAAGATCTGAAGATACGGTTGAAATAACCACTCCTTCTTGAAGGATAGGAACAGAGTCCTCAGTGCTACCTCCCCCAGTGAAACTTCAGGATAATATCCTGCTCTCAAAATAAAAGAAACACTAAAAGTTGGATGTGTTCCCTTTATTTTTGAGCAGTATACATTAGCCTTGAAATTTTTATAACCAGGTGACAAAGAACTTAGACCTGGTGAAGAATAAAGACGACCTAGATTGTCGGAGAGAAATGTTTAGCAGATTCTAGATATAACACATTTTTATTATCAGTAATCACTATGACTGAGTGAGCTGCTCCCTCCAGGAAATGATGCCACTTCTCAAAAACCAACTTGATAGCCAAAAGTTCCCTATTGCCAATGTCATAGTTTCTTTCGGCTGGAGATAGTTTTTTAGAGAAAAACGCGCATTGGCGCCACTTATTAGGAAGCGACCCCTGAGATAACATGGCCCCATCCCCCACCTCAGATGCATCAACCTCAATAATAAATGGTTGTAAAACATTAGGCTGAATGAGTACAGAAGCCAAGGCAAAACATTTCTTTAACGAAACAAATACCTGATAGGCAAGGTCAGACCAATTGGAAAAATCTATGCTCTTTTTGGTCATATCACTAAGTGGTTTGACAGTTGATTAGAAGTTGTGGATAAACTTACTATAATAATGAGCAAATCCAATTTCAACCCTGCACAGTTTCTCATGGTCCATCTGGAACCCAAAGATGACACCAGGTATCCTAAAAGCGACACCTCCTGTACAGCGAACATGCATTTTTCTAGTTTAGGATAGAGTCTGTTATCTTGTAAAATCTGTAATACTTGCCTGACGTGTACCTGATGAGAAAGCATCTTGAGCATTATTCAAACCAAATGGCATGATGAGATTTTCATAATGCCCCTCAGAAGTGTCTAAGGAAGTTTTCCTTTCTTCCCCAGCTCTGAGTCAAATCAGATTATAGGCCCTGCTAAGGCCTCTTTCACACATCAGTTTTTTGCCTTCAGGCGCGATCCGGCTTTTTTTGGAAAAAACGGATCCGGCAAAATGCAATGCCGGATCCGGTTTTTCCCCATTGACTTGCATTAGCGCCGGATCGTGCCGGATGGCAATGCGTTTCATCCGTTTTTTGCCGGATCCGGCAACTTGTCTCATTCCGGCGTCTTGAAAAAACGTCTACTGTAACGTTTTTTGTCTCCGGCGAAAAAGCCGGAAGCGCCGGATCCGGCGCTTCCAGCTTTTTGCTACAATGAAAGTCTATGGGCGCCGGAATGCGCCGGATCCAGAAAAAGACGGATCCAGCAACCGGATCCGTTTTTTTTAAGTCTGCGCATGCTCAGATCCAATTGGCCAGCCTCCAGGAACAGAGACGGATCCAGCAAAAAAACGGATCCGTTTCTACAGTTCTCCAAAATTTATGCCGGATCCGTTTTTTCTAAAAAAAGCCGGATCATGCCTGACGGCAAAAAACTGATGTGTGAAAGTAGCCTAAGGTCCAACTTGGAGAACCATTTTGCACCAACAATCTGAATAAACAAGTCAGGAATGAGCGGCAGGGTATAAGGGTCTCGGATGTTAATCTGATTTAACTCCCGAAAGTCTAAACTAGGATGCAGACCCCTCGTCTTTTTTCTTGACAAAGAAATAGCCCTGCTGCCAGGGGAGAATAGAAGGGTCTGATATGTCCCTTAGCAATACTTTCAGAAATATCATCTTTCATAACCCGCCTTCCAGAGCCAGAAAGATTATATAACCTGGTTTTAGGTAGTTTTGCTCTCTTTGTGGGATGATAATCTATCGTTCTATCCGAGGCAAAGCTACAGAAAAAACATGCTGAAAAGCTATAATATGTAAACACTTGAAGCAGTTATAAGAGGCAGATCATATCTGTATAAATTAGAGGTAAAAAAGTAAGGTGCTGTAGTGCAAAATATGTGCATACCATATAAAACCTCCAAATAATCACATATGCAAAATGCTAAATATGTACTGCCTCTACAGAAAGTGCATGAATGCCATAATAAACAATAGTAGAAATAGCAAGCTGTAAGTATATAGGATAGTAAGCAGCTGATCCCAAATGATGAAAAATGACAGTAGCACCCGAATAGGAAATGTCAGATAGGAACAGCCGGGGCCCTGTTCTCCACATACCCAATGTCGCTTCGCCTAAGCTTCTTCTGGGGGCCGGCTGACTCTTATCAAAATGAACAAAGGCTGCATTGGGCCAGACTTCTGTACACCACCGGATGACAGCAGCGGAACATAAACTCAAATCCAGTGTTTTTTTTTATCTGGTCTATATGCATGCACCCCTTCCCACCCAAACATGGGTATATGCTTCAGGATTTCAGCATTTTTGTGTTGCCCTCCTTTTCCTCCACTACCGTATCAACAGGATGATCACGCTAACATTGCTATAAATTTTTAAAGGGTGTTTATGATGCCCTCATTAACAATTATTAGAGGCATACCTTGAACAATCTTTTATATATTTATACCCCCGGGGTAAATGTTTTTCAGCCTATAGCCACTTCTTAATAATAGGAAAAAAATGTTTCCACTGCATCTCTTCAAAGGGGTATTGGAGTGCCTCCTTCTAGTTTTTGGCATCCCTTGCATACGCTTTACCAGTATAGGAGAGACCCACTCTTTAGTAATGGGAAAAATGCTTTTCTGTGGATGCACCTTCTAGTTAAGGGAAAAATGTTTAACTCAAAAGAGCCGATGGGTTCTATTAGTATATGATCCAGTGCCTTGTTTTGGGCTGTCAGGTGGTGGTTACATAGGGAGTTCTCACACTGTATACAGGATTTCATAGATGGGACAGGAGAGTTTGTACAGTAAGTATAGACGATCCTGGCATCCTCCATATCAGGCTGAGTAGATGCGAAGCGCTCCACTATATTCCCCAGGAGGGTTGATGAAATAACAGTCCTTGATGCTGCTACATTAAACTAATCTCTTTTTTCAGGGCTAATTCAAATAGATTCTATTATATCATAATAATACTGCCCTTATCTGCAATTCGTGTAGGGTGAGGTGTGGCAGCCGCTGTAGCTATAGTTTATGACAGGCACTTAGCCGGTTATTATTGGTTATAAACTGTAAACCTTGCTGCTGTTTTTTTTCCATGCAGTCATGACCGATTCATGATATTTACGGTCATCTGTACTCAGAAATTCATCAAAGCTGGCAGTGTTACTTGCGTTACACCAGTTTCTTGCTGCCACGTACAAGAAAAAAAAACTCAGGGCCGAATCAAATCCTTTCTATATTGTACAGTAATACCGCTCTTATCTGCAATTTGTCAATGGTGAGGTGTGGCAGTAGGTATAGCATATGACAGGCATCTAGTCAGGGATTATGGCCATATAAATTCTATGCTCTCTTTGTCTGATTCATATTTTTACAGTGTTCTTTACTCAGAAATTCATCAAAGCAGGCAAATTTAAATGATTTAATGTGTCCATTCGCAGTTTTTCTGTAGCATTTACATGTAAGAGGTAGTGGTGGGAGACTTTATGCTACTGGAGCTGGAATTACCATTTCTGAATTCTCCAGTGCTTTGTGTCCATCTATTTTTGGGTGGTTTTTGAAGTATGTTTGGGGTCATTGTCCTGCTAGAAGACCCATGACATGCTACAATGCAAACCCAGCTTTCTGACCCCGGACACTAAACTGCAACCCACAATCCTTTGGGAATCTTCATATTTCAAGGCACCCAGGCAGCAAAATGACCCTAAAATATCTTTGAACCTCCATCATATTTCACTGTAACTACTGTGTTCTTTTATATTGTGGGCCTCGTTCCATTTACACTAAACAGTAGAATTATGTGCTTCACCGAAAAACTCTATCTTGGTCTCATCTGTCCACAAGACACCTGCTAGCCCTCTAACAAAAGAAAGGGCTGCCTGATGGCCCTCTACAAATAGTGATGGCCAGCTTATGGCCCTGCGAAAAAAAATAAAAAATACTTTCAATTTGACAGATCACGTGTCGCACACCACATTTTTTACAGTCAAATCCATTTTGAGTGCAGTTTTGTCACGGGGGCTTAGTTCAACTAAGGCTGAAATACCCGGGGCCCATGTGGTGTCCCTTTTACTAGGGGAAACCCTGTCTGACCCTCAACCCAGGGTTTTTGCTGAAGGTGCAAATGCCTGAGCCTCCGACCTTTCCTTATCTCCTGCTCAGCCCTGCACTTAACCCTCCACCCTCCACCCAGTGAGGAGTCACACCACCAAAGCTCCCACACAAATAATGACAGACAGGGAGAACTTAAACTGCACTGCGCCGCACACACACACAGGAATATACAGTAATGTGAACAGGGCACAACTAAACACAAATATGGGAAGGAGAAAGGATAACGACGGATCATACAACACCAGATATGAATCTCTCTCTCTTGAACACCTCCACTCCAGACCGGAACCACTTGGTATGAAACACAAGCTATAATCGGCGACGCCCATATGCCAGTAAGACTATTTAAAGACCGTGGGCGTGACTAACCTTCCAACCTGGTCTCCAGCAGGATTAACCCCCGAGAGCCTGAAGATCAAGCCGGCGCCACTGAGGCTATAGTGGCTGGAGGTGGAACTACCTCTGCCTGCCGGACGCTGTGGTGTGAACAGCGTCCGACATGACAGTACCCCGTCTTCTACGAGGGACCCCAGGGCCCTCAAGACTCATAGGACCCGGCTTGTCCGGATGACGACGGTGAAAAGAACTGACCAGCCGATCCGCATGTATGTCTGAGGCTGGAACCCAAGACCTCTCCTCCGGACCATACCCCCGCCAGTGCACCAAATACTGAAGAGTACGGCGTACTACTCGAGAGTCCACTACCTTGGCGACCTCGAACTCTAAATCGCCATCCACCATGACTGGAGGTGGCATCGGCGTCGTGTCCACCAAGCCTACCACCTTTTTCAATAAAGCCCTGTGAAAAACGTTATGTATTCTGTACACCGCAGGAAGTTCCAACCGATAAGCCACTGGGTTAATGATGGCAGAAATCCTAAAAGGCCCAATAAACCTTGGACCCAGTTTTAAAGATGGGATTTTGAGTTTTATGTTCTTCGTAGCTAACCACACCCATTCACCCACACACAGGTCCGGACCTGGCACGCGTCTACTGTCAGCCACCCGTTTGTACCTGGCACTCATGCTCAACAAACGCTGTTTCACCCGCCTCCAGACTGATGACAATTGGGCTCCTAGCTGATCCTCCTCCGGGACACCCCCGGAGTCACCCTGACGTAAGGTACAAAACTGAGGATGTTGACCGTACACACAAAAGAATGGAGACTCTCCTGATGACTCTTGGCGGTGATTATTTAACGCGAATTCGGCCAGAGGAAGGAAAGTAGACCACTCCTCCTGGTTGTCGGACACAAAGCATCGTAAATACTGTTCTAGATTTTGGTTCATGCGCTCAGTTTGTCCATTAGACTGTGGATGAAACGCCGATGAATGTGACAACTTGATCCCCAACCTTGAGCAAAAAGCTTTCCAAAACCTCGCCACAAATTGCGTACCCCTATCAGATACTATGTCAGACGGTACTCCGTGGAGTCTGACCACCTCCTTCACAAATACCTGAGCCAACGTCTTAGCATTGGGCAAAGAAGACAACGCCACAAAATGCGCCATCTTTGAAAAACGGTCAACCACCACCAGGATGACCGTGTTCCCTGCCGAGGCTGGCAAGTCAGTGATAAAATCCATGGAGATTTCTGTCCATGGCCTATTGGGTACCCCCAGAGGCTGCAGCGTGCCATCAGGACGGGTTCGGGGTGACTTAGCCCTAGCGCACGTGATGCAAGCTGCCACGTACGAGACCACGTCCTGCCGGATTTTGGGCCACCAGAAACGACGCGATACCAGCTCTAAGGTGCCCTTCACCCCTGGGTGACCAGCCAGTACCGAATCGTGGTGTTCCTTCAACACCTTAAGCCGAAGATGCAGGGGTACAAATGATTTGTTGGCGGGAAGACCTGGTGGTACCTCCTCTTGGGCCTCGGCAATCTCCGCCTCTACCTCAGTCGTGAGAGCCGAGACCACTACCCCTTTCTGGAGGATGGGTACCGGCTCTTCCCGAGGTTCTCCCCCCGGAAAACACCTAGACAAAGCATCCGCCTTGGTGTTTTTAGCCCCGGGATGGTACGTCACCAGAAAATTGAAACGAGTAAAAAACAATGCCCAGCGAGCCTGCCTAGGAGACAGACGCTTGGCCGACTCCAGGTAGAGCAGATTCTTATGGTCAGTGATAACTGTGACCTGGTGAGCCGCCCCCTCCAAGAAGTGTCGCCATTCCTCAAAAGCCAGTTTGATGGCCAACAACTCCCTGTTGCCGATATCATAATTCCGTTCGGCCGGCGACAGCTTCTTGGAGAAGTAGGCGCATGGATGCATCTCGCTCAAGGACGAGCCTTGAGACAGTACTGCCACCACTCCCACCTCCGACGCATCAACCTCTACCACAAAAGGTTTAGTCACGTCTGGTTGCACCAGAATGGGGGCTGAAGCAAAACTATTCTTCAGACGCTCAAATGCACGTATAGCCACCTCAGGCCAGTTCGCCAGATCGGCACCCTTTTTTGTCATGTCCGTGAGCGGTTTGGCGACAGTCGAAAAGTGTTTTATAAATTTCCTATAATAATTCGCAAACCCAAGGAACCGCTGGAGTGCTTTCAGACTCTCCGGCCTCTCCCATTGCAGCACCGCTTGCACCTTAGCGGTGTCCATTTTAAAACCGGCTGCGGACACAATATATCCCAAAAAGGGCAACTCCTGGACAAAAAATAAACATTTTTCCAGCTTAGCATAGAGCTGGTTCTCCCGGAGCAACTGTAACACCTGCCTAACATGCTCCAAATGAGTGTCCCGATCGCTAGAATAAATGAGGATATCATCCAGGTATACAATCACAAATCTCCCCAGGACATGAGCAAATACATCATTAATAAAATGTTGGAAAACGGCAGGCGCGGTGGTCAACCCAAACGGCATAACCAGACTCTCAAAATGACCCTCAGGAGTGTTAAACGCCGTCTTCCACTCATCCCCCTGATGGACCCTTATGAGGTTATACGCCCCCCTGAGGTCCAGCTTGGAAAACCATTTCGCCCCCGCTACCTGGTTGAACAAATCCGGGATCAACGGCATTGGGTAGGGATCACGGATAGTAATCTGGTTTAACTCTCGGAAATCCAGACACGGGCGTAACCCCCCATCTTTCTTCTTAATGAAGAAAAACCCCGCGGCTACAGGCGAGGACGAAGGCCGGATGTGACCTTTGCTCAGACTCTCCGCGATGTAGTTTTTCAGAGCCTGTCTCTCAGGACCAGAAATATTAAACATCCTGGCCTTAGGTAATTTGGCCCCGGGTTTTAACCTAATCGCACAGTCATAGGCTCTATGTGGAGGCAGTTCTGAGCAACCCTTCTCAGAGAAAACATCCGCGAAATCCTGCAAAGCCTCCGGCAGGCTGGGCGTCACGGCGGACACACATGTGGCCAAGCAATTGTCTTGGCAGAAACCACTCCTGCACCTCTGTTTTCCCCCAGAGGTAGCGTCTCCTGTGCCCCCTGACGAAAACGGCGATCAATACGTATCACCAAACTCATGGCAGACTCCAATGATGCCGGAGTCTCATACATCAGGAGGGCTTGTTTCACCCTCCCTGATACCCCATGAATAAACTGGCTCCGCAGTGCTGGGTCATTCCACTGTGTGTCTACAGCCCAGCGGCGAAATTCCAAACAATAGTCTTCTGCCAAGCGCTCCCCCTGGCGGAGGGTGCGGATTTTAGATTCCGCTAGAGCCAGTCGGTCAGGGTCATCGTAAATGAGCCCGAGGGCAGAAAAAACATTATCGACCGAATGAAATGTAGCAGAGTCAGCTGGTAAGGAAAATGCCCATGCTTGGGGGTCACCACTCAATAATGACAACACCAGCCCTACTCGCTGGGCCTCATTACCTGAGGATATTGGCCGCATGCGGAAGTATAATTTGCAGGCCTCCCGAAATACGACAAATTTGCTGCGATCGCCTGAAAATCGTTCTGGCAGCGGAAACTTCGGCTCTGCACCGATACCTGCAGATGCCGTTTGCACCTTTGCTACTACCAGGCCCTGCTGCTGAACTGCCCCTTTCAACTCGGAGACCTGTATGGACAGCGCCGCCAACTGGCGGGTTATGGAATCTAATGGATCCATGGACTCCTGAAAAAATGTGGGCCGATTATAATGTCACGGGGGCTTAGTTCAACTAAGGCTGAAATACCCGGGGCCCCTGTGGTGTCCCTTTTACTAGGGGAAACCCTGTCTGACCCTCAACCCAGGGTTTTTGCTGAAGGTGCAAATGCCTGAGCCTCCGACCTTTCCTTATCTCCTGCTCAGCCCTGCACTTAACCCTCCACCCTCCACCCAGTGAGGAGTCACACCACCAAAGCTCCCACACAAATAATGACAGACAGGGAGAACTTAAACTGCACTGCGCCGCACACACACACAGGAATATACAGTAATGTGAACAGGGCACAACTAAACACAAATATGGGAAGGAGAAAGGATAACGACGGATCATACGACACCAGATATGAATCTCTCTCTCTTGAACACCTCCACTCCAGACCGGAACCACTTGGTATGAAACACAAGCTATAATCGGCGACGCCCATATGCCAGTAAGACTATTTAAAGACCGTGGGCGTGACTAACCTTCCAACCTGGTCTCCAGCAGGATTAACCCCCGAGAGCCTGAAGATCAAGCCGGCGCCACTGAGGCTATAGTGGCTGGAGGTGGAACTACCTCTGCCTGCCGGACGCTGTGGTGTGAACAGCGTCCGACATGACAAGTTTTGTATGTCTTATTGTCAGTCCCTGAAAGTGGCGTAATATTCAGACAACATTGATTTTAGCACTAAACTGGAATTCAGATATTCTTCCAGGAATCTTCCCATGCTGTTCCCATGCCATTTCAGCATTGTTTACATCTTTTTCAGCAATTTTTAGACCCGCCGCTGGAAAAATGCTTGAGTTTCCTATTGACTTCCATGATTCTCATTACTCGGGTCAAGCACCTGTGCATTACGATTTGCTTGACTCAAGTAACGAGTACCCGAGCATTTTATTGCTCTCTCATCCCTACAAAAGACTGCTTAATGGTGAAAGATCTATTGTTTGGTGCATTAGCCCCAGTTACAGGGGAAATTCAACCTTTCAAATTTACGTGTCCCACTGGAATTGTAAAAATCCTTAGGGTACCGTTACTCTTAGCGATGCACCAGCGATCCCGACAACAATATGGATCGCTGGTACATCGCTAATTGGTCGCTAGTGAGCTGCCACACAGTCAGATCTCACTAGCGACATCGCAGGGGTCGGGGGTCGCTACTTACCTGTCAGACGCGGCGATCCTGATGTCCTCCCGCCCGCGTCCACGCGTCGCTCGTCGGCGCCACAGGAAGCCCAGCAGGTAGCCGCCGCCGAGAAATGATCCAGGACCTTCTCGCGCGATCAGCGATAATCAGCGGGGGAGCGGGTCGGAGATAAGTATCAGACATAGCGATATCGCTAGCAATATCGCTATAACGTCACAAAAACCAGTTATGTTACAGCGATATTGCTAGCGATATCGCTATGTGTAATGGGGGCTTTACATTTGACCAGATTCTTACAGGCCTTACAAAAGCCACATGGAAAAAATCCCCGAAGTGTACCAGAGATTGTGCCACTATTGTTTTGATGACTCTCTGAAATATAGTGGCTTTGTACCAAAACATCATAGAGATTTTTGGACCTCCTTGCCGTAATCAAAGGCTTGGGTGGAATCACATTTTTCAAAATAGGATCTGTTTCAAGGACATTCCAATGCTTACGGAGAATATGGACAAGGTCATCCCACTGGCCATTATATGAATTGATAAATCTAGGTTGTTCTATCTTTCTATTACTCTCATTACTCAAAGATTTTTTTAATAAAATAACATATTCCTAGATGATCCTTTGGCCCGGTTGTAGCCATTTCGTATAACTCTATGGCTATACCCTCTCTCTCGAAATCTCTAGTAGAGATCCTTTGCCTGCTTTTGAAAATTCTCCTCAGTGGAACATATTCTCCTAATTCTCAAATGCTGTCCTGTAGGAATGCCTCGTATTGTAGTATTAGGATGTGATGAATCGGCATGTAAGATGGTATTAATTGCCGTAGGCTTCCTATACACATCCCTGGTCAGCATTCCAAATTCATTAGCCTGGATATTGACATCGAGAAAATTTACCTGGCGGCCATACGTATATGTCAATTTTATATTCAAATTATTATCGTTAAGCTCCTCCATCAAGCACTGAAGTTCATCACTGGTTCCCTCCCAGACAAACTACACGTCGTCTATATAGCGAATCCAGTGATGGAGCTCCCATAACCCAAGGAGCAAGTTTGCACACGATGGGGCGCAAGTGGCCCCCATCGGTGTTCCCTGGGTTTGGAGGTAGATTCGATTATCTAATATATAAAGCTCAAAGTGTGTATGTATGTGTGTATGTATGTGTGTGTGTATGTGTGTGTGTATGTGTGTATGTCCGGGATAGGCATCCGCACCGTCGCAGCTACAGCCACAAAATTTGGCACAGTCACACGTCTGGACCCCGAGAGCGTCCTAAGCTATGTTGTGAGGCGAAATTTTAACCCCGCGTGTTCCAATTCACCAAATAATTTTGCCCCATCTACATACTGGGGGAAAAAGTGTGTGCGCGTCAAGCCCCGCCCCTCATTATGATGTCACAATGCCCCTATTTGCATACTGGGGAAGCAGTGTGTGCGTATCAAGCCCCGCCCCTCATTATGATGTCACAATGGTTGCCATGGCGACGCTGATGTCATCATAGGTTGCAAGCCCTGCCGCCGCTCATTATGATGTCATAATGGTTGACTATGGAATGGAGGATGTGTGATGAGTATATGGGCACCGGACTATGGGATGGAGGATATGTATGATGGGTATATGGGCACTGGACTATGGGATGGAGGATGTGTGATGGGTATATGGGCACGGGACTATGGGATGGCGGATATGTATGATGGGTATATGGGCATGGGACTATGAGATGAAGGATGTGTGATGGGTATATGGGCACTGAACTATGGGATGGAGGATATGTATGATGGGTATATGGGAACGAGACTATGGGATGGAGGATGTGTGATGGGTATATGGGCACTGGACTATGGGATGGAGGATATGGATGACAGGTATATGGGCACGGGACTATGGGATGGCGGATATGTATATGGGCACGGGACTAGGGGATGGAGGATGTGTGATGGGTATATGGGCACTTGACTATGGGATGGAGGATATGTTTGACGGGTATATGGGCACGGGACTATGGGATGGTGGATATGTATATGGGCACGGGACTATGGGATGGAGGATATGTGATGGGTATATGGGCACTGGACTATGGGATGGAGGATATGTATGACGGGTATATGGGCACGGGACTATGAGATGGCGGATATGTATGATGGGTATATGGGCACGGGACTATGGGATGGAGGATATGTATGATGGATATATGGGCATGAGACTATGAGATGAAGGATGTGTGATGGGTATATGGGCACTCGACTATGGGATGGTGAATATGTATGATGGGTATATGGGCATGGGACTATGGGATGGAGAATATGTATGATGGGTATATGGGCATGGGACTATGGGATGGAGAATATGTATGATGGGTATATGGGCATGGGACTATGGGAAGGAGGATGTGTGATGGGTATATGGGCACTCGACTATGGGATGGAGGATATGTATGATGGGTATATGGGCACGGGCCTATGGGATCGTGGATATGTATGATGGGTATATAGGCACGGGACTATGGGATGGAGGATAATTTATAATTTGCTATAACTAACCACAGTTAGTTACTATGCCCGGGCAGCGCCGGGCTCTTCAGCTAGTTGAAAATAAAGCAATTATCCTTTAAAATAAATTCCAATAACTCAACAATGAGGTCGGTCAGGGATCTGTCCAGATTGCTCGATCGGAGGAACCAAACTGCCGCTCTAATGCCATCTGTGTGTCTAATTGATGTATAAAGACTCTCGATGTCGGCTTTCACCATGACCATATCATCCCGAAGCACTAGGCCATCAAAGTGTCCCAAAGCCGCTGTCGTATCCCTAATATATGATGGCAAGGTAAAAGCCAATGGTTTTAGATAGAAATCTATCAATTGACATACAATTTCACAAGGTCCCCCAATCCCCGAAACAATTGGACGTCCTGGGGGTCAACCGTATTTTTGTGGACCTTGGGGACCAAGTAAAACGTGGGTAACCGAGGTTTTGTGGAAACAATTGCCTCCATCATTTTTTTAGGGATAGCATTGTTATCATAAGCGCTAGTAACAATGGCAATCAATTCCCCATTAAATTTTCGCAAAGGATTGTATGTTAATTTTTGGTAGCAACTCCTGTCAGAAAGCAATTTCATGGCCTATTTTTCATATATCGTTTTAGGCCATATGACCAAATTCCCGCCTTTGTCCGCTGGTTCAAAGTAGACATCAGACCATGATTGCAATTCTTTTACTGCTGACATAATTTCATTATCAAATTGAGTTTTTCGATAATTACCCATTTTTTCAATGTAACTGGTAACTAATTTGACAAAAATGTCAATAGTCGGACAGCAGTTCAAACTAGGAAATGTTTTAGATTTTGCAAATAAATGTGTAGGGAAATTGCTTACCATTGCAGAGCTGTCTCCCTCAGCCAGGGACTCAAGGATGGCCAATGCTTCTTTTTCCTCCTTGGTGTTAAAAACCACGGGATCACCACTAGGTCTCTCATGGAACCGTTTCAACAAGAGTTTTCTTGCGAACAAATGTGTGTTTTTCATTGCCGTGAATGTATCTAGAGGGGCATTAGGTGAAAAAGTCAGTCCCTTTTCCAGAACTTTTAATTGTACCTCTCTTAGACAGTGTGTTGACAAGTTCAATACCTTAGGTTGCTCGCCTTTTCTGCGACCTTGGTTGAAAAAGTCCTTAGGGTTCCCATTACCCCCAAATCTGGTTTTAACCATCCTTTGGTTATTTGTCTCCATTTCTGAGCCCGTGGAAATTTTACTAACTTGTTAGGAAAGTGATGCACTAGATGCTTTGCGGGTAAGAGATCTTTGTTGTTTTTCAAATTTATATTGCCACCGATAGACTTTCTTATTTTCATAGTCATTAGCATCTCTCAGATATTTTTTCATTTTATTATCACTAATATCCTTCTCCCATTTACTCATATTTCCATCCAGATCCTTCAAAAAAGGATCAACCAGGTCTGGCTGAAATTTTTGACATAATTGTATTTGGATGTCATTTATTTGTACATCAATGTCCTCAAGTAGCCTGGTATTTTTGTCATTGATAATCTGCATAAGTGAGAGAGAACAATGTGTGACAGCCTTTTCCCATTTTTTAGTCAAATTATCATCATCAAGAGAAAAAGTCGGGTATAATTGAATGCGTAAGGCTCTTGGTATAATTGTAAATTTAAGATAATTATCAATAGAGGCCTTTGTCCACCATAATCTGATTTTTTGTGAACAAGATTTTTGAATTTTTTTGAAAATTCTTTAGAATCAGAATTGGTAACATTAGAATTAAAAGTAGCGCCTTGTTTAAATATATCAGAGGCTTTATTTTGCCAAGACATTTCTCTAGCCTTCAGATCCATAACGTATATGCAAGGGTTAAATCTGTAGAAAAACAGAAGCACATCAATGTTTAACACAAAAACCCATAGAATAACAATAGCACAACTCATGAATTTAATCCACCACAAGCAAGAAAAATGAGTATACCATGCCAGTAAAATCAATCTTATTTTATTTTATTTCATAATTCAATATTTAAAAGATAATATGCAAAAACACAGTATCAAGGCTGCTACAAGTTAACATAGGAGTGAACAACGACAGAAGCCTGACCTACTCAATATGCAGATTAGTACTCATTATATTACACAGACATCACCACAACCTATATTAACCATATAATGGTATTGTAGTACAAAAGCTGCAATTGTAGTAACTGATAGTGGGTGCTGGGTTTAAAAGACAAAGTCTACTTATAGCACTTACATGTTAATGTGGTCGGTTAGTGCGGTCCTCCAAAAGCGCCCCAACGCGCGTTTCGTCCCTTCGTCAGGAGGCGAACGCTGTGAGGAGGGGGTATGTGTCTTATATACATGTGGCGATAATTACCGATCTGATGCCGCTGTGCCGTTGTGTATCCGGGTCATGTAGGGTGCATCTCCGGTACATAGCGCGTGTGCGCCGCTGACATGCACCACCTATCAGATGCCATGATCTGTGGCCGTGGAATGCAAACACGCCATGGGCCGTCATGGTGACGGTGCATGCGCCCTGCCTCCAGTGCCCACTCGTCATAGCATCAGTGGAGCTGGCAGCGCTGCACGCATTATACCGGAAATGCAAGTGATATGGGAGAAATAGTGTTTAAGCATCAACTATAGTGAATAGGTTAAAATAGCAAATAGATATGTACACATGTGAGCATGTAAGTACTCAATTATGTATAAAGTGAAGGACTAATACAGTGCTCCCTATAGTAGGGAAAGTGCATAGTGCATAATACAAAAAAAAAAAAAACTTTCTCAAAATTACTGCCTAAAGCGACAGCCCATAGTAGTACTGTATATGGTGAAAAAAACTATTACATATATATTATATTGTACATAAGCAGACAGTATATGATAAAAGTGCACTAGTGTTACTGATTATTATGAATAGTGAACCACATAATTCATACAAAAATATTAAATAAATACAAAGTAATAAAATTATTTGCATATATATATATGTTAATGATTACAAATATAGCATGTGTCCCCACATACATATGTGCATATTTAGAAACATATCAAAAAACATACTCCCAGATCATCAAATAACCCCAGAGAAATAGAATATTTGACCTATTATGATATGATAGAAAAATCCAAAAAATGGAAAAAGGAAAATCCTAATAGGACCGTAATTCCTTGGAGTTTAACGTCAATGTCCTCATAATTCTGAATTCCTATAGGATAAAGTCGATTCCCATCATAACTCATCCACCAGATTGGCAAAGAAAACACCACAGTATAAACAAGTTTTTATAATGGCCAGTGGGATGACCTTGTCCATATTCTCCGTAAACATTGGAATGTCCTTGAAACAGATCCTATTTTGAAAAATGTGATTCCAAAAAGTGTTGTTTTTTTTTGTATTATGCATTACGCACTTTCCCTATTATAGGGAGCACTGTACTAGTCCTTCACTTTATACATAATTGAGTACTTACATGCTCACATATGTACATATCTATTTGCTATTTTAAGCTATTCACTATAGTTGGTGCTCCCATATCACTTGCATTTCTGGTATGACGCGTGCAGCGCTGCCAGCTCCACTGATGCTATGACGAGCGGGCACTGGAGGCAGGGCGCATGCGCCGTCACCATGACGGCCCATGGCGTGTTTGCATTCCACGGCCGCAGATCATGGCATCTGATAGGTGGTGCATGTCAGCGGCGCACGCGCACTATGTACTGGAGATGCACCCTACATGACCCGGATACACAACGGCACAGCAGCATCAGATCGATAATTATCGCCACATGTATATAAGACACATACCCCCTCCTTACAGCGTTCGCCTCCTGATGAAGCGACGAAACGCGCGTTGGGGCGCTGTTGGAGGACCGCACTAGCCGACCACATTAATATGTAAATGCTATAAATAGACTTTGTCTTTTAAACCCAACACCCACTATCAGTTACTACAATTGCAGCTTTTGTACTACAATACCATTATATGGTTAATATAGGTTGTGGTAATGTCTGTGTAATATAATGAGTTCTAATATGCATATTGAGTAGGTCAGGCTTCTGTCATTGTTCACTCCTTTGTTAACCTGTAGCAGCCTTGATACTGTGTTTTTGCTTATTATCTTTTAAATATTGAATTATGAAATAAAATAAAATAAGATTGACTTTACTGGCATGGTATACTCATTTTTCTTGTTTGTGGTGGATTAAATTCATGAGTTGTGCTATTGTTATTCTATGGGTTTTTGTGTTATACTCCTGCCTTGATAGCAGAGTTGACTGGGTTTTCTAGGAAGCAGCAGTTTTTGCTCACATGTCAGCGCTATCCTAATTTGTGTACCCAGCGCTAATTTGGCAATGTGGATGCAGTGGTCAGGAAGACAAAGATTGTAATAATCCATCTTTGCTTTGCTCTGTGAGAAGTCCGGCTGTGTCTGACAGTAGCAAATAGTTTATTCTGCATTGATGTTTTAGAACATCAGTGAAGATTAAAGTGCAGATTGCCCAAACATTTAAACCCTATCAGCGGTTCGAAACTGGTTAAGTCTTAGCCGACAAATAATTATTTTGTTTGCTACTAGTGTTGAGCATTCCGATACCGCAAGTATCGGGTATCGGCCGATACTTGCTGTATCGGAATTCCGATACCGACTTCCGATATTTTTTCAATATCGGAATTCAGCATCGGAATCGGAAGTTCAAAGTTGATTGACAGACTGACGTCATCATGATGCGCGGTGTGTGCGCATCATGATGCGCCGTCATTTCGGGCCTTCCGGGGGTCTCTGCCGGCCTGCCGGGGGGCTGTGCCGGCCTGCCGGGGGGCTGTGTGGACTGCCCGGGGTCTGTACCGGCCTGCCGGGGGGCTGTGCCGGCCTGCCGGTGGTCTGTGCACCCTGTGGGGGTCTGTACCGGCCTGCCGGGGGGCTGTGCCGGCCTGCCGGTGGTCTGTGCACCCTGTGGGGGTCTGTACCGGCCTGCCGGGGGGCTGTGCCGGCCTGCCGGTGGTCTGTGCACCCTGTGGGGGTCTGTACCGGCATGCCGGGGGGCTGTGCCGGCCTGCCGGGGGGCTGTGCTGATGTCCGGGGGTCTGTGCAAGCATCGTCCGATGGGACTACAAGTCCCATCGGGCGATGCCTGCTACCATGACAGTGATTGACACATTAGCCAATGATGGGACAGTAGTAGTCCCATCATCCGGCTAATGTGTTAAATGTTAAAAAAAAAAAAAAAAAATACTACATACATACTACATGCATGCTACATACATACTACATGCTACATACATACTACATACATACTACATACATGCTACATACATACTGCATGCTACATACATACTACATACATACTACATGCATGCTACATACATACTACATGCATGCTACATACATACTACATGCATGCTACATGCATGCTACATACATACTACATGCTACATACATACCACATACATACTACATATATGCTACATGCATGCTACATACATACTACATGCTACATACATACTACATACATACTACATACATGCTACATACATACTGCATGCTACATACATACTACATACATACTACATGCATGCTACATACATACTACATGCATGCTACATACATACTACATGCATGCTACATACATACTACATGCATGCTACATGCATGCTACATACATACTACATGCTACATACATACCACATACATACTACATACATACTACATATATACTACATGCATGCTACATACATACTACATGCATGCTACATACATACTGCATGCTACATGCATGCTACATACATACTACATACATACTACATGCTACATACATACCACATATATACTACATACATACAATACATTCATACAATACATACATAGACATACAGTACATATAACATAGAGTAACATACTTACCAATACTTGTCACATTGTTCCCCGAAGCCATTGTCTTTTCCGGAATAAATATTAACATAACAAACCACAAAAATACTCACCCACGATCCGAAGCAGTCCACGAGTGTGTCCCACGACGATCTTGGGTAGAGAACTGCAGCATCAGATGATGCTGCCGTTCTCTACGGGCTGCAGGAATCCAATGACGGAAGGTAGGTATCCTTCCGCACTGTATTCCTCCGCCACTTAAAAAAAAAAAAAAGTCCCTAGTCTCACTTTATGCCATTGCTGCGTGGGAAATTCCCACACAGCAATGGCATAAAGTGAGACTAGGGACTTTTTTTTTTTTTAAGTGGCGGAGGAATACAGTGCGGAAGGATACCTACCTTCCGTCATTGGATTCCTGCAGCCCGTAGAGAACGGCAGCATCAGCTGATGCTGCAGTTCTCTACCCAAGATCGTCGTGGGACACACTCGTGGACTGCTTCGGATCGTGGGTGAGTATTTTTGTGGTTTGTTATGTTAATATTTATTCCGGAAAAGACAATGGCTTCGGGGAACAATGTGACAAGTATTGGTAAGTATGTTACTCTATGTTATATGTACTGTATGTCTATGTATGTATTGTATGAATGTATTGTATGTATGTAGTATATATGTGGTATGTATGTAGCATGTAGTATGTATGTAGTATGTATGTAGCATGCATGTAGCATGCAGTATGTATGCAGCATGCATGTAGTATATATGTAGTATGTATGTAGCATGCATGTAGTATATATGTATGTATGTAGCATGTATGTGGTATGTATGTAGCATGTAGTATGTATGTAGCATGCATGTAGTATATATGTAGTATGTATGTAGTATGTATGTAGTATGTATGTGGTATGTATGTAGCATGTAGTATGTATGTAGCATGCATGTAGTATGTATGTAGCATGCATGTAGTATATATGTAGTATGTATGTAGTATGTATGTGGTATGTATGTAGCATGTAGTATGTATGTAGCATGCATGTAGTATATATGTAGTATGTATGTAGCATGCAGTATGTATGTAGCATGCATGTAGTATATATGTAGTATGTATGTAGCATGTAGTATGTATGTAGCATGCATGTAGTATATATGTAGTATGTATGTAGCATGTAGTATGTATGTAGCATGCATGTAGTATATATGTAGTATGTATGTAGCATGCAGTATATATGTAGCATGCATGTAGTATATATGTAGTATGTATGTAGCATGTAGTATGTATGTAGCATGCATGTAGTATGTATGTAGCATGTAGTATGTATGTAGCATGCATGTAGTATATATGTAGTATGTATGTAGTATATATGTAGTATGTATGTTGCATGTAGTATTTATGTAGTATGAATGGAGCATGTATGTTGTATGTAGTATGAATGTAGCATGTATGTAGTATGCATGTTGTATGTATGTAGCATGTAATTTTTTTTTTTTTTTTTTTTTTTTTTACATTTAACACATTAGCCGGATGATGGGACTACTACTGTCCCATCATTGGCTAATGTGTCAATCACTGTCATGGTAGCAGGCATCGCCCGATGGGACTTGTAGTCCCATCGGACGATGCCTGCACAGACCCCCGAAGCCTGCACAGACCACCGGCAGGCCGGCACAGCCCCCCGGCAGGCCGGCACAGCCCCCCCGGAGCCTGCACAGACCACCGGCAGGCCGGCACAGCCCCCCGGCAGGCCGGCACAGCCCCCCGGAGCCTGCACAGCCCCCCGGCAGGCCGGCACAGCCCCCCGGCAGGCCGGCACAGCCCACCGGAGCCTGCACAGACCACCGGCAGGCCGGCACAGCCCCCCGGCAGGCCGGCACAGACCACCGGAGCCTGCACAGACCCCCTGGCAGGCCGGCACAGCCCCCCGAAAGGCCCGTACAGACCCCAGAGAGGCTGTACAAGGGCAGGAAAGGGTTTTTCTTATTCCGATACCGGAAGTCCCATAGACTTGAATGGGACTTCCGGTATCGGAATCGGCGATACCGATACTTTTTTTAAAGATCGGCCGATACCATCCGATACGATACTTTGAAGTATCGGACGGTATCGCTCAACTCTATTTGCTACTGTTCACTCTCATGAACTAAAGTCTAATATCAGTGGCAAAAGGTAAATCTGAGGGAGGGATTTTTACAGCATTAGGCTGGTTTCACACTTGCGTTTTTTGCGCTGTATTTTAGTGCTAAAAAACGCATGCGTTTTTTCCCCCTATATTTTGCATGGGATGCGCTTATGTGCGCATACACATGCGTTTGCATGCGTTTTTCCGCGCATGCTTTTTTTGGGGTGTGCGCTCGGGCGCACAAAATGCATCCTGTTGCATTTTTTCGGCGTCTGACTTGCCTCAAAAAAACACATGCGCGCAATGCATTTTTTTTTACAGCAAGACACCCATTATAAGTCTATGGGTGCGCATATGTGCGCATTGGCATGCTCATGTATGCGTTTTTTTGCGCATGCGTTTTTTTGTTGACCATTAGTTAGACAATGGAATTTAGGGGTTTGGGTTAGAGTTAGGGTTAGTTAAGGGGGTTTAGGGTTAGGGTTAGGGTTTGGGTTAAGGTTAGTATGGTTTGGTTAAGGGTTAGGGTTTAGGGATAGTTAGGGTTTAGGGTTAGGGTTAGGGTTTGGGTAGGGTTTGGTTAAGGATTAGGGTTAGTATGGTTTGGTTAAGGGTTAGGGTTAGGGTCAGGGTATGGTTTGGTTAAGGGTTAGGGTTAGGGTCAGGGTTAGGGTTAGGGTTAGTAAAGTCATGGTTTGAGTTAGTGTGAGGGGCCAAATAATGTTGGAAAAAAACGCAAACGCAGTAAAAACGCACTAAAAACGCATAAAAACGCATAAAAACGCTGCGTTTTTTTCATGCATGCTCATAAAAATGCTTGAAAAAAACGCAGCATTTGTATGCGTTTGTATGTGTTTTTTCTATGCGTTTTTTTGCGGGAAAAACGCGCTGCAAAACAAAGCAAGTGTGAAAGTAGCCTTACTTCTTGGAGATGGCAAAAATTATCAATAATGACATTTCACTGTCAATTGACTTCCATTAATTTAAGCTGCCAAAAAGCATGTGCTCCATGCTGTACTATCTAAACTATACAGAGTGCTTTCAGGAAAGTTTTTTTAAGTAAAATATTTATTGGGAGAACACAGTTATAATACAATTCCTTTAAGTTCTCTTTTTATTATCATTTATAAATATTTCTTGAGTGTTTAAAGCAAATGATTATTGTTCATCCAATTAATACAGTATATCTATGCATATTCTATGGTATTTCTATGGCTGGCTCAATTCTCTTACTTGGACACTATTGGAATAACAATCTATACTACAGATGGTTTTCAGAAACTCCATTTGCATGTCTATTAGTGGGTCAAGCTAAAAAATATTTATTCCTATGTTTAAAATCTATGAAGCAATTAGCGTGCAAATGAGTGCCAAATGTGACCGACGTTATTATTTTAGACATTTTTTAATCCAGTCTCTTGTTGGCTTTTACATTATTTTGGTTAAAGGTTAATAGCTAACAGTCTCTTTTGACCCACAAACTCTAAATCAAACAATGACAAAACTAAATCTAATTATTAGATTTTATATGATAGTAATTTTTTCCTGTATCATTGCCAAGCACCCTTCCAATTTGGCAAAACATATATTAGGAAAATTGTCTGTATTTATAACAAGAATAATCTGTACCAGTTAGTGAAATCATCAGTTTGAATGTCTGTGCAATCATTTTGCGTATTTAACTTCATTTATGAGCCTTGTCATCAGAGATTTGACTTTATTTCCATCCTGTGTTTTTACAATGTTATCAGTGATGTAGTCTCTTCAGTAGAATGATAAATTACATCATTTTTTATGTATGGAAATTCTGTAATAAAAAAATCACTTGCTATGACAGTTACAATAAACATCATAGAATATTGTCTGCGTTTTAACTTCCCATTTTGTGGCTCTCCAGCTGTTACAAAACTACAATTGATATCAGGAGTTTCAAAGCAGCTGCAAAGCCACAGAATGAAGACTACTGGCCCAGGCCCATGGCAGCTGGGAAGGAAGTTACCTAGATATTCTGCAGATTATTTTCTTACTTCTGCTATTCTGCAATTTATGGAATGAAATTAGTAACAGTAAGCCCCATCACTTAGCAGAAGACCATTATTACATTATTGTGTAAGCCAGGCATTTCCAAACCAGAATTCCACAGAACCCTTCAGTAGGTTAAGATAGGTCCTTCTTGCAGCAAGAGAGCTATTGAAAGCTTGAAGGATTTTTGAATTCCCTACTGTTAAATGACAAATTTTAGTGGGGTACACACAGACATGCACGTACACAGGTCCCCAGATCTACGTCCTTCTAAAGAACCTAATAACTGTAAGATAAAATATTGTTACACTCCAGGAAAAGACATCCTGGCCTCTCTTGAACCCCTCGACTGAGTTCGCCATCACCACCTCCTCAGGCAAGGAATTCCAGATTCTCACTGCCCTAACAGTAAAGAATCCTCTTCTATGTTGGTAGAAAAACCTTCTCTCCTCCAGACACTGATAATGCCCCCTTGTGACCGTCACCTTCCTTGGTATAAACAGATCCTCGGACAGATATTTGTATTGTCCTCTTATATACTTATACATGGTTATTAGATCGCCCATCAGTCGTCTTTTTTCTAGACTAAATAATCCAAATTTTGCTATTCTCTCTGGGTATTGTAGTTCCCCCATCCCCTTTATTAATTTTGTTGCCCTCCTTTGTACTCGCTCTAGTTCCATTATATTCCTCCTGAGCACCGTTGCCCAAAACTGTACACAGTACTCCATGTTCAGGCCAACCAGGGATTTGTACAGAGGCAGTATAATGCTCTCATCATGTGTATCCAGACCTCTTAATGCTCCCCATGATCCTGTTTGCCTTGGCAGCCGCTGCCTGGCTCTGGCTGCTCCAAGTAAGTTTATCATTAACTAGAATCACCAAGTCCTTCTCCATGTCAGATTTCCCCAGTGGTTTCCCATTCAGTGTGTAATGGTGATATTGATTCCTTCTTCCCATGTGTATAACCTTACATTTATCATTGTTAAACTGCATCTGCCACCTTTCGGCCCAAGTTTCCAACTTATCCAGATCCATCAGTAGCAAAATACTATCTTCTCTTGTATTGACTGCTTTACAAAGTTTTGCATCATCTGCAAATATCAATATTCTACCAGATCGTTAATAAATATGTTGAAGAGAATAGGTCCCAACACCGACCCCTGTGGTACCCCACTGGTCACAGCGACCCAGTTAGAGAATATACCATTTATAACCACCCTCTGCTTTCTATCACTAAGCCAGTAACTTACCCATTTACACACATTTTCCCCCAGACTCCGCATTCTCAATTTGTGTACCAACCTCTTGGGTGGCACGGTATCAAACACTTTGGAAAAATCAAGATATACCACATCCAATGACTCACCTTGGTCCAATGTATAGCTTCTCTTCATAAAAACTGATTAGATTGGTTTGACAGGAGCGATTCCTCATAAACCCATGCTGATATGGCGTTAAACAGTTATTCTCATTGAGATAATCCAGAATAACATCCCTCAGAAACCCTTCAAATATTTTACCAACAATAGAGGTTAGACTTACTGGCCTATAATTTTCAGGTTCACTTTTAGAGCCCTTTTTGAATATTGGTACCACATTTGCTATGCGCCAGTCCTGTGGAACAGACCCCGTCACTATAGAGTCACTAAATATAAGAAATAATGGTTTGTGTATTACATTACTTAGTTCTCTTAGTACTCGTGGGTGTATGCCATCTGGACCCGGAGATTTATCTATTTTAATCTTATTTAGCCAGTTTCACACATCTTCTTGGGTGATTGGTGACCCTTAATATAGGGTTTTCTTTGTCTCTCAGCATTTCACCTAGCATTTCATTTTCCACCGTGAATACCGTGGAGAAGGTGTTTAATATATTAGCTTTTTCCTCGTCATCTACAACCATACTTTCCTCACAATTTTGTAAGGGGCTTAGGCCTCTTTCACACATCAGGTTTTCGCCGTCAGGCGCGATCCGGCGCTTTTGACAGAAACCGGATCCGGCGAAATGCAATGCCAGATCCGGTTTCCCCCCCATTGACTTGCACTTGGCCATGCGTTTCATCCGGTTTTCGCCGGATCCAGCAATGTGTCGCGATCCGGCGTCTGGAAAAAACGGCTACTGTAACGTTTTTTGTCTCCGGCGTAAAAGCCGGACACGCCGGATCCGGCGCGTCCAGCTTTTTCACACAATGAAAGCCTATGAGCGCCGCAATGCGCCGGATCCGGTGGCCGGATCCGTTTTTTTTGGTCTGAGCATGCTCAGTAGCTCTGCCCACAAGACATATATAAAAGCAAGACAGTGGGACCCACAGCCACACCCAACATGCCACCCAAGAAAGCAACCAAGCGCAGCAGGAGAAGGCAGGAGACCACTGCAGCACCATCAGCACCACCACCACCCCAAATGGAGCAGCAAATGGAACATGCTGAGGAGGGGAGGCCAGCAGCAGATGAGAGACGGTAATTATCAAATCACCCATTCCTCCAAACTAGGGCTATTGAATATCAAGATATTCATTGGCCCATTGTTTCTCTTTATTCAACAGCCGCCCAATAGATGCAGCAGCAGCAGCAATGGCAGCAGGTGGAACACCACCCACAGGCATGGAGTGTGGCCACCAGGAAGACAGCACATCATCTTCTGGGAGCCCTCCCTCGCATCGTCAGCGTTTGACGGTAAGTTATTATTTCCAAAATCCATCATCTCTGTAATATATGTCTATTCATTGCCTTTTATTTCAAAACAGGATTCACAAGATGAAGAGGAGCTCCCAGAAGAAGAAGGAAGGGGTGGACAGACACCTGGAGTGGGCTCACAATTGGTAAGTTTTTTGCATCAAACGCAGAAACACAACATCACACTACACACAACACATAGAAAACAATGTTCTGCAGACCACACACAGCAAACAAATGCCTACATCCAAAGACATAACATTTTTTGTTTTCTTCTCTAGTCTTCCCAATCTGGTGCTCGGCCAAGAGGTCCTCGCAGTGCCTCCCAGGGTCGTCGGCGACAGCAACGCGGCGGTCACCAGCGTGTAAGTATAAATATTTTTGCTTTGTTTTTTTGCACTTTTTATTTCATTTCTGTTGTGGAGGCTAATTATGTTATTTTTGTCTTTTTCTTTAACAGCCTTCACAGCGTGCTCCCGACTCTGACGGTGAGGATGGAGGACTCGATGTGGACCACCTCATCGATCTCGTCAGAGAAAGGGAGCCGCTCTGGAATATGGCTGACCGCCGCCACGCTGACCTTATCGTTACCCGACGACTCTGGGAGGAAATCTGTTCGCTCCTTGTGGGCCGCTGGGAGGACCTCGATGTTCGGGCCCAGATTAAAGAGCGTAAGTATATACAGTACCGGTTGCTTGATGTAAACCAGTGTTTCCCGAACTCCAGTCCTCGTGGTCCCCACGGATCATGTGTTCAGGATTTCTATTTACTATGGAAATCCTGAAAACATGACCCCTGGGGACCATGAGGACTGGAGTTTGGGAAACACTGATGTTGTATACTAACCACTTTGTCCTTTCTCGTTTCAGGGAACAGAATTGTGAATCGGTGGCGGTCTGTGAGGGATCATTTCAAGAAGGAGTTCAATAAAGAGATGTGGGCCCCGAGTGGATCTGGAGGACGCAGGAGCAAGTACAAGTACGCAGAAGCCCTGTCGTTCCTCCGGGAAACAATGGTCACTAGAAGGTAAATATTACACACCACATGTGAAAAAAAATGTTAGATGTAAATTTTTTTTTTCAGCCAGGGCCATACCATGTCAGTATTTTAATTGTTTTTTTTTCTCTTTATTCCACAGCACGGTGAGCAGCACTCGGGAGCCTGCACGATTGGACCCTTCTGAGGCGATCCCTGAGGAGACCGGCACCGAGGGACACTTCGACCGCCCCGGTACATCTGCACCTTCCCAGCCTTCCCACACATTCGACCCATCTGTCCCATCCACCAGCACAGGAGCATCGTGGCCGCCTACATTACATGAAGCTGCTGGTGAGGAGATCGCTTTCCCTTTACCCCACCCTTCTGCCCCTGCCACCTCTAGTACACCTGCGGGTACTGGGCGGCAGCGGCAGAGGGGTCAGGAAAAGACTTATGCGCCAGAGTTCTTGCATCTGAATGCATCTTTCCAGAGCTGTCTAAAAGTCTTGTCAGAGCAAATCTCCGCAGGCTATCAGCAGATCAACTCCAGCATTCTGGAGGTGAAGACACTTCTGCAAACCATGCATTCAGAAGCAAGATCTTCGCCAAACCACACCTTTTTCAGGTCTGTTGTGGAGCGCATGGAAACGCTCTCTCCTGCCCAGCAGATGCATGTAATGCATTCATGCCACGCTGCTCTCCAGCAAGTTACCTCCCAACCTCCTCCTCCCACCACAGTAGTTCCTCCACCTGCACCCCCTCCAGCCACTTTCCATCCTCCCCCTCCTATTACATCTACACCCCCTCCAGCCACTTTCCATCCTCCCCCTCCTATTACATCTACACCCCCTCCAGCCACTTTCCATCCTCCCCCTCCTATTACATACCATCCACCTCCCCAGCACCATCCACCTCCCCAGCACCAGCAACCTCCCCAGCACCAGCAACCTCCCCAGCACCAGCAACCTCCCCAGCACCAGCAACCTCCCCAGTACCAGCAACCTCCCCAGTACCAGCAACCTCCCCAGTACCAGCAACCTCCCCAGTACCTGCAAACTCCCCAGTACCAGCAACCTCCCCAGTACCAGACATCTCCCCACTTCCAGCAACCTGCCCCGTACCAGACATCTCCCCACTTCCAGCAACCTGCCCCGTACCAGACATCTCCCCACTTCCAGCAACCTGCCCCGTACCAGACATCTCCCCACTTCCAGCAACCTGCCCCGTACCAAACTCCTTCCCCATACAACTTGCCATCAACATCATCTGCTCCTACAGTCCCTGCCCAACCCTCCACTCCACCACCCACCACCTCTTCTGCTTCCCACATGTCCACCCATTCTGTAGTTTTTTCCACACCTTCACCTCTAACTGTTCCTTCCCCACCACGATCCCAGTCCTCTCTCCACACTCCCAGTGTCGAAGTGTCCCGCAACCCCTCCAGCAGTATTTCCACCACACACTACACAGATTTATAATGTGTGTATTTAAATAAAAATGACCAGTTTTATGGTTTCAAAGCTTTATTAAACAAGTTTATTAAAATTTTAAAAAAGTTTACTAAAAAAAACATTTTTCAATAAAAGTTAAATTATTTTACACTGGTTGTCTGTCATTTCTTTCTGCGGCGAAAAAGGTTAAATACAGGGTATTTAAAAGGTGAAATGGTATTCAAAACTAGGTATATAACTGTGGGTAAATTTTAGCTTTTTGCCACAGTTGTGTTCCTGGTTGTGTTTGAAGCAAAGTATTTCACCTAAAAAGTTGTGTTTATTGTTGGAGATTTCCTAACAATGTACACAACTTTTGTTAAAAGGTGAAATACTTTGCATAAAACACAACCAGGTACACACCAGTGGCCTAAAGCTAAAAATAGTAAGACCATGACAAGATAGCCAACTTTGGTTGGCAAAGGTATATACTGTTGGTCCAGAAGGTACACAAGTTTGGTTAGGGCACAAATCTTTCACACTCTGTCATCCTGCCAGTGTACTCTGCCTTGAGGTGACATAAAGTATATTGCAAAATTGTCCCTCATTACTGAAACCGTCACAGAACTTCTAGTGGTAATGTCATGGTAATCTTGCAAGGTGGTTTCTTCAGAGGTGTCCTCAATGGAAATGGGTTCCTTGCAGATAACAAAATTGTGGAGTACCACGCACGCTTTGATCACCTCGTCCACAGTTTCTGTCTTGAGGTTGATCGCAGTCAATAGGACCCGCCATTTGGCTGTCAGAATACCAAAGGTACATTCAACCATTCTTCTTGCTCTTGTGAGGCGGTAATTAAAAATGCGTTTTGGTCTTGTCAATCCTCTGCTAGAGTACGGTTTCAAAAGGTGTTCTGACAGCTGGAAGGCTTCATCCCCTACACAGACAAATGGCATAGGTGGACCAGATGTTTGCGGCAGCGGTCTAGGTGGTGGGAACTGGAAGGTGTTTCCATACAGTTTACGCCCCATGGCAGACAGTTTGAAAACTTGAGAGTCATTGGAGCGGCCATAGGCCCCAATATCAACCGCAATAAATTTGTATTCCGCGTCAGCGATGGCCATGAGGACAATTGAAAAATATTTCTTGTAATTGAAATATTCCGATCCCGATCCAGCTGGCTTTACAATGCGGATATGTTTCCCGTCCACAGCGCCCAAGCAGTTGGGAAACTGACATATCTGTTGAAACTTGTCAGCAATTTCAATCCACCTCTCTGTTGTGGGCTCTGGTAAAAACTCTTCAGCTAAGGAGTCCCACAGTGCACGGCATGTGTACTTCACAATTCCAGATATGGTGGAAATCCCGAGTCTGTACTGGAAATGCAGTGACGAAAGGGATTCTCCAGTTGCAAGAAATCTGTGGGGAATTAAAAAACAATAAATTAGTTTTAAATCACAGCATTACATACCAAAACTGACCTATAACACTTGGAGATACAAACTACCACCAACAAGATTGCAGTGAAATTGTGCTCTGATGCGAGCATATCCAATAAATGTGGCTTACCTTAAAGTCACCATCAGACGCTCTGTGGGTGAAACAGAGAAGCGGCAATAGGTGTCCGCTTTTCTTATGAGGTGTGCAATGCGCTCCACCAAGTAATCAAAATTCTCCATTTTCATCCTAACATATCCAAAAAATTTATCCGGGTTTCGTCGAAGGTCCATGCAGAGTGTAGAATAGACCCCACGCGTCATTCTCTTGGCTGTGATGGGGTGGATCCACAAACGTCGTCTACGATGCCTGATGCGCTGCTGTCTCGCTCTCTCCTTCTCCAGAACAATCACCCTCAAACGATTCGCCTCCGCTATAAAATCCGCCAAATTCTTCAAAATATTTCCAATGACAACATCCATCTTCGCCAGTAACTTGCTCTTCTCTCCAACCTGCACTTTCTCCTCTACAACCTGTCAAAGAAGGGCTGTAGGAACATGCTATATATAGTTTTCCAGTAGCCAATCCCGTTCGGAAGGCCACAAGGGTCAATTTTAAAAACCGGATCCGGCGTAATCCGTCGAAAAACGGATAGAAAAACGGATGAACCGGATGAGACGGATCCGGTTTTGTCTGTCAAGAAAAAGACGGATCCGGCAGAAAACCGGATCCGTCACATCCGGTTTTAAGAAACATTTGCCGGATCCGGCGTTCCGGCACGACGCCGGATCGTGCCTGACGCCGAAAACCTGATGTGTGAAAGTAGCCTTACACTTTCACTTATGATTCTTTTACTATTGATATAGTTGAAGAACAGTTTGGGAATAGTTTTACTCTCCTTAGCAATGTGCTTCTCTGTTTCCTTTTTGGCAGCTTTGTTTAGTTTTTTAGATAATGTATTTTTCTCTCTATAGTTTTTTTTAGAGCTTCAACGGTGCCATCCTGCTTTAGTAGTTTAAATGCTTTTTTTACTGTTAATTGCCCCTCTTTCTTCTTTGTTTAGCCACATTGGGTTTTAAAATGCAGCAAACAAATACAATAAAATGCAGCAAACAAATACAATAAAATGCAGCAAACAAGTGCAGCAAAACTGGCGGTTTGACTACTGTAGTTTTACTGCCAAAAGAGCAGGTTTTGGCTTCAGAAACAAAACGCTGCAAAAATGCTGCATGTGGACAGAGCCTTAAGGAGAATTATGATCAGCCAATTGGTTCGGCCTTCCACAACAGTCCCAGTTTCTTATGTGGCCCCTTTGAAAAATTAATTTCCCACCCCTGCACTCGATGACTCTTGGCTGGGCAACATTTGGCAGGGTCTGGCAACTGGAGAGAGGAGTGACCACTTCAGCTTTTTGCACTTCATTTTCTGTGCTATGTAGGTTTTACCTCAGAGTACAGTAGGAGAAATAACACAGGACATTACCTTTCTACCACTAAAGCAAAAGGGAAAAGTATTGGTGAGTTTACGGCACTAGTTTAAAATTAACGCTCTTAAAGTTCCTTAGTCCGATAATGATCGATGGCAAATTTGTCTACAAATAAGCAGCAAAACTTCAGATAAAACAGTACCCATGGCACACAAACTAGCTTAAAAATGTACTCATACTGTACTGCATTTGTTATCCAATACAAAAGAAATGCCAAGTAAAAAAAAAAAAAAATAATGTTGCCACCAGAATACATGCAACTTCTAAACAGTCTAAATTGCAAACTTTATACATCTGCATCTCTCCTTTTTAGTGATTGTTCATATCTGGAGGTTTTTGTTTTGCTGTTCTATATATATATTTAATATATATTTTTTGACATTTTTACAAAAACACAAAGAAAATGTGGCAAAAACTGTGACAAAACCATCACTGGTGCCATTATTGGTGAATAGTAGAGGTGAACGGATAAGGCAAGATTTAAATTTGCCTGCTTCTGTGGTGTTTAACAAGAAAATAATGAAATGCACGTGCGATCATTATATAATATTCCTTATGTAAAATAGGGAGCAGGTCAGTGAGGGATCAGTGACCGGTTAGAAGCCATACACATGAAAACCTACTCAGCGTACCACATGAAGACCCCCATACAGTTCGCCCAGGAGCACGAGCATATCATTAACTGAAAACTGCAAATAAAGATTAAACAACAACCACAAGACGGATTTCATCAACAAAGATATCATTTTAATCAGTATAATGGCGCCAACCTGACACTACACAGTCCTGTAGACAGATTCCCTTTATAGAGGACCTGTCACCGGGTTCAAAGTATCACGTTTTTGCTGTTATTTTATTCTTGCTATTCTGCTACTTGTTTTTTTCTTTATTTTAAATCCATCTTATGGTTCCTGAGATATGGACTTTTTCATCTAATATTAATTTTTCTGGTCTTTTCCAAGGGTTTGGGGTTCAAAGGGTAATAACGAAGAGCAGCCTAAAAATACTCCACAGAGGATCCTGTGAGCCATACCCCACCATAAAAATTAGCACCAAATAAATAGGCCCATATGTCTTGAACTCTAGGGCAAATAAAAAATAATGAATACTCAGGTGAGCATCAGGAATAAAATAAGACAAACTATCCACTTTTGACTAGGTGTTATGACCCCTTTAAGTAAACTATTTGTACTCAACTGTGAAGAGCATGGAAGCTGCTGAGATACATCTGGATCATTGTGATAATGTGCGTGTGTATTTCATAAGGCATGAGGCTGTTACTGCATATGTAGTGTTCAGTCTATATTAGTAAATTACTCACTCATTATGTATAATCTTCCTCGTCTCAGGAGTATCAGAAAAGCCAGATATTTTTAACATGCTTGATTAATCACAAGTGTGTCATTCAGATGGTAAGTAATTTCAACAGGCACTTCTGTGATTAACTGCAAATATGCAGAAACTCGGCTCCGAAGCTCAGGACATAGAGCTGTATTTTAATGGAAATCAGACTAATGACAGCAAAATGACTGATTGCCTGTTATGTCCTCCTTGTCATGTCCAGGAAAATATAGCCAGTTGGTTCTGGTGCCTGAATAAACTGAGCAGTTCCGAAGACATATACTGTATTTTACACTACAATACCAGTATGTTATGGTTTTATTCCACAGGGTGATCCGTCTAGACAAACATTAGTAAGAATCCCGATCATCAACTAGCGATCACAAGTAAAATGCCTCTTCATTGGTTATTCAGAAAATTGATCCAGCACTAAGGAAATTACCTGGTATAAACGGGGAATGCACTGCTGACATTATGGAAACTGAACGAAGTCCCGAAGATCCTTATAATGCTCATGCGTTAATATAGATTTTACATCGATTCTCCCCCGCAGCAATCCCAAAAAGTGAATTCCCTTTTCTAATTTGGGCAGCCTGTCAGAGAAAGCTAAGTTTAGAGCTTGGCTATTACTGGAAGTCAATGAATTAAGCAGAGACGTGTTTGCTCGACTACTACTCCATTTAGATGGGACTGTGCAGAGCCCCATACTCAAGATCTCTGGGTCCCTCAAGGATCAGTAAGATATCTCTTATCCTATGGATAGGGGATAATGTTCTGTTGTGCGAAACCCCTTTAATCGTATTAAGGCTTGTTAACCTCTGTAGAGTTTGCACATATTGACTCATACCTGTCATTTCCCGTGACTTTTTAGAATAAGCTGTCATGTGAGGAATAACACTAATTCTGATCATTTCCTAACTTGTTTCGGGCATTTTTCATCAGTTTTCCCCTTTGCAGTTTTTATCTCTGGTTTTCTCGGAAGGGAGGTAAGAAAATTTCTAAAACAATCCACAGGGAGGAGATTGGAACAAAACAAAATCCTCTAAATTGCATGCTCGCAAATGCCAGAAGCCTGACAAACAAGATGGAAGAACTAGAAGCAGAAATATCTACAGGTAACTATGACATAGTGGGAATAACCGAGACATGGTTAGATGAAAGCTATGACTGGGCATTTAACTTACAGGGTTTTTAACAATAAGCATCATACCAAAACTTGATCACCACATCAACAATAGTACAAAAAAACCGGGCAACTCCCAATGCTTATCAAACCTACAACGACCAATATGAGTTCAAATGCCCAAAAAAAGGATTTAGGATTATACCCAAACACTAATCACACAAAAGTGTGCAAAACGATAAATATTTTATTGACAGACAAATTACATATAAAATCAAGTAAGTAGATTCAAATGAGTAAATAATTATATGGTGGTAGACTTGAAGGCAGGACTACCAAGTACATAGCAAATAGCAATTAGCACTACGTAGCAGACATGAATTGTTGCATATATACATCAGAAAGAGACTGGGAGCTAAAAAAAAGGGGTAGATCATAAGATACAGAAATTATTGCCAGACCATGGTCAAACAACACACGGATAAAGTGCCTAGTAAAATACTACCAATATTATTGGAAAAGACGGTTGCCTGCAGCCAGAGGGTCAGCGGATTGTGTAAATCTTACTAACTAAATAGCTACCCACTGGTCCCAACCAATCAAACTAATATATAAAGTATTGCCAATAGTGCATATATAAGGATGGTCCTTATCCATGTGGGAACTCGATCAGTCCTGCCTGAGCCCCGACGTGTTTCACTCTGCAGGCTTCTTCGGGGGGTTACAGTCTGTTTACAAAGGATTGTAAAAATATCGGCGAGGAGAAGGGGTTTGTCTTTATGTAAAGCCTTGTCTAAAGTCCACTTTAAGGGAGGATATTAGCGAAGGGAATGAGGATGTCGAGTCTATATGGGTCGAAATACATGGAGGGAAAAATAGCAACAAAATTCTTATTGGCGTCTGTTACAATCCACCAAATATAACAGAAATCATGTAACGTCTACTAAGGCAGATAGATGAAGCTGCAACCCATAATAAGGTCCTTATTATGGGGGACTTTAACTACCCGGATATTAACTGGGAAACAGAGATCTGCGAAACTCAAAAAGGCAACAGGTTTCTGCTAATAACCAAGGAAAATTATCTTTCACAATTGGTTCAGAATCAAACCAGAGGAGCAGCACTTTTACACCTAATACTATCTAACAGACCTCACAGAATAACAAATCTGCAGGTCGTCGGGCATCTAGGAAATAGCGACCACAACATTGTACAGTTTCACTTGTCTTTCACTAGGGGGACTTGTCAAGGAGTCACAAAAACCCTGAACTTTAGGAAGGCAAAGTTTGATAGCTTAGAGATGCCCTTAATCTGGTTGACTGGGACAATGTCCTCAGAAATAAGAATACTGATAATAAATGGGAAATGTTTAAGAACATCCTAACTAGGTGTTAGGCGTCGGATTTTTGTCGCTTTACAGCGAGAATCCCGAGCCTTACTTCCAGCGGTCTCCCATTCCTCTCCAGGTCGCAGAGGAGGTTGCTCAGCAAACTCGTCGGTCCTGGCGCTCTGCCCAGACCATCTCCGTGGGTTTGCTTGCTGCTGCCACCTCTGGCACAGCTCTGGCAATACATGCTGCTCAACAGCGACATTCTCCAGGGACTAAGTCCCCATGTAGGGCCACTGAGCATGCCCGTGGAGTGATCTCCCATTGGAGATCGAAGGTCACGTGCTCAGGTCCTGCTCCTGTTTGGATTGGCCCATCCGAGAAGCCAGGAAGGTCCCGGACGCTCGCGGCTATAAAAGGTTCGCATGCAGGGTCGGACTGAGGTGCCTAGGGCCCACCAGTGGAATTGACTCCAGGGGCCCACCCTATGGCTACCATAAACGGTTTTATTATTTGTTCATTTTTTGGCCTGTCACTAAAACGTGTACCTTTTAGCAAACTATACAGTGTGCAAAAGAGAACTGAATAGTGCACTGCACTATATCAAAGTGTTTCTTGTTTAGCAACTGGTTTATTGTAGTTGATAATGAAATTTGTTATTTATTTCAGTAGTAGTTTTTGGACACGAGGACATTCCTTGACCTAGGTAGACCACCTAGCCCCTCAGCCAATTTGCAGGGAACCTGTCAGGTCCCCGTGCCCTCAGAACCACCACAGTTGTGTCTGCATGTATAAACACCGTGCCTAACAATCCCTGTATTACATTACATACATAAACTGATTTGTAGGAAAAAGATTTATAAAGTCCATTTATCATACATACATGAGGGCTTTGACTAGTCTGTCTGCACTCCCGATCATGCAGTGCACCCTCTCTGAAGAACCATACATCCAATGTCGGAGGATCAATGCAGTGAGGGGAAGAAGCCACGCATGCGCGAGATAAGTATAGCGCTAGCGATGATGCCGGCGCTTGTAAGTCATGTCATCTAAGTGTGCTGATTAGTCTGGGGACACTAAGGGTATGTCTCCACGTTCCGTTTTGGCAGCGCTTTGGATACAGCTCCGCCCAAAGCGCTGCCAGCTTTTGTACGCAAGGTGATTCCGCATGTGTTCATTGAACTATGCTGAATCACCGCATCCTATACATTAGACTTGCTATAAACACGCGCCAGAGGAGGCCAGAGTCAACGGCACAGGATGTCCAGCAGGCCCATGTACAGGGCCGGACTGGGACAAAAAAAAATGTCCTGCCACACAAACCCCACCAGCCCACATACTACCACACTCCCCACCCCGATCAGTGGATTTCGCTACACATTATCATGCCTTTCACCAGTCTCCTGAAGTAGTTATTTGAAGAGTCCCATGTGAATGGTGCCGCACTACGTGTGATTGACCACAGCTCCATTACATGGTGCTCTACAGAGAGCTGGTTCTCAGGATCGTGGTGGTCCCAGCGGTCAGATCCTCAGCGATTGGAGAGGTGTCCCCTTTCCAGAGAAGAGGGGATTATTTTTATTTGCCCTTCAGAACTTAGAAAAAAAATTATAAACAAATTATTTACCCATGACTCATGTTGCATCCAAAGATCACATTCCTAACTGACCTCAATGCACCAGAACGTAAGTAAATGTGATCACTGGTTGCTGGTGCAAAAAATAAATACCATTTGTGTTTTTTCCACTTGTGTGCCATGGTCCAGAAAACTTGCTGGATGCAAAGCAGCTACATTCACTTACTTTGTAGTGCATTGTAGCCGCAGCATAATGTGATTATTGGCCTCACTCTTAATTATGGACAAAGTTAATGAGTAGCCCCAGCAAAATCTGACCTCTGTGGAGTATAAGTGCTGCAATACAATTCAGATACAGCATATTACTAAGGCCTCGCTCACATGGCCGGAGTAATCAGACAAAGAAATAGACATGATGCGGCCTGGAGAGTCGCGCCGCATGTCCGTCTCCGCAGAGAAGCCGCTGGCATTTGTGGACGCACAGTGGGCATAACATAGTAACATAGTTATTAAGGTTGAAGGGAGACTTTAAGTCCATCTAGTTCAACCCATATCCTATCCTAACTTGCCCTAACATGTTGATCCAGAGGAAGGCAAAAAAACCCATGTGGCAAACAGTAAGCTTCACATTGGGGAAAAAAATTCCTTCCCGACTCCACATACAGCAATCAGACTAGCCCTGGATCAACGCAATATTAAGGAAACTAGTGTATATACCCTGTAATATTATACTTTTCAAGAAAGGCATCCAGTCCCTTCTTAAATTTTAGTAGGGAATCACTCATTACAACATCATATGGCAGAGAGTTCCATAGTCTCACTGCTCTTACAGTAAAGAATCCGCGTCTGTGAGTATACTTAAACCTTCTTTCCTCCAGACGTAGATGCCCCCTTGTCCCCATCACAGGTCTAAGAGTAAAAAGATCATTAGAAAGGTCTTTGTACTGTCCCCGCATATATTTATACATTGTAATAAGATTACCCCTAAGCCTTTGATTCTCCAAACTAAATAACCCCAAGTGTAATAACCTATCTTGGTATTTCCGATCCCTTAGTTCCCTAATAACCTTGGTCGCTCTTCTCTGCACCCGCTCCAGTTCAGCTATGTCTTTCTTATACACCGGAGACCAGAACTGTACGCTGTAATCTAAGTGTGGTCGCACTAGTGACTTATATAGAGGAAAAATTATGTTCTTCTCATGAGCATCTATGCCTCTTTTAATGCATCCCATTATTTTATTTGCCTTTGCAGCAGCTGCCTGACACTGGCCACTAAATGTGAGTTTGTTGTCCACCCATACACCCAGGTCTTTTTCAGTGACTGTTTTGCCCTGTGTTTTACAATTAAGCACATAATTATACATCTTGTTCATTCTACCCAAGTGCATGACCTTACATTTATCCCCATTAAAGCTCATTTGCCATTTATCAACCCAAGCTTCTAGTTTACATAAATCCTCCTGTAATATAAAATTGTCCTCCTCTGTATTGATTACCCTGCAGAGTTTAGTGTCATCTGCAAATATTGAAATTCTACTCTCTATGCCCCCTACAAGGTCATTAATAAATATGTTAAAAAGAAGCGGGCCCAATACTGACCCCTGTGGTACCCCACTGCTAACCGTGACCCAGTCCGAGTGTGCTCCATTAATAACCACCCTTTGTTTCCTATCCCTGAGCCAGCTCTTAACCCACCTACACATATTTTCCCCTATCCCCATTGCTCTCATTTTATGTATCAACCTTTTGTGTTTCACCGTATCAAAAGCTTTTGAAAAGTCCATGTACACCACGTCCACTGCATTCCCTTGGTCCAGTCCGGAACTTACCTCTTCATACCTCTTTTTGGAAGTGCATTGAGCAGCAAGGTGGTGTGCTGGTAAAAGGGGAAAAAAAAAACTCTTTTAAATATTCTGCCTGAGCGAGTGTGAACGAGCTGAGTGTGACCTGAGTGTAAGTGCGAACTGTGGTAAGTGTGTGACTTGAGATTCAGTGACTTTGGATTCAGGGAGTTTCCAAGGGAGGTCTTACTGAATTGCTGTTTTATTAATACTTTTTTTTTATTTGATTTATTTTTGCTTATCTTATTGTCTGGTGCAATCCCCATTAGGATGTGCTCCACTATTGCCAATGCCATCCAGTGCACGTCTTGCCGCATGTATGAAATCCTTGAACAGCCGGTCGAGGGTGCATACTGCTGTGCAAGATGTGAGCACGTTGTGCATTTGGAAGCCCAGATACTGGATCTAAATGTGCAGCTGGCAACACTGAGATCCATAGACAAAGGAGTCTTCTGCTCACTGAGCAGACACTCAATGGGATAGATGAGGGGGGGATGCTAGGTTGGAGCTGCAGGACAATGAAGCAGCTAGCTGGGTGACAGTTAGAAGGCGGGGTAGAGGGAAGAGCACCAGGGAGGCTAGTCCTGATCTGGCACAACCCAATAAGTTTGCTAAGTTGGCAGATGAGGGAAGTGTTAGTGCAGGAGTAGCACTGCTGCAGCAAGGCATGTCCTCTGAAAGCCGGAGGAGTGTCTGCTCCAGTAAGGGGGGAAATAGGAGAGCAGGGCAGGCCAGACAGGTTTTGGTAGTGGGAGACTCAATTATTAGGGGAACAGATAGGACAATCTGTCACAAAGACAGGGATCGTCGAACGGTGTGCTGCCTACCTGGCGCTCGAGTCCGACACATCGCTGATCGGGTTGACAGATTACTGGGAGGGGCTGGTGTGGATCCAGCGGTCATGGTGCACATTGGCACAAATGACAAAGTTAGAGGTAGGTGGAAGGTCCTTAAAGATGATTTCAGGGAATTAGGCTGTAAGCTTAAAGCAAGGACCTCCAAGGTGGTATTCTCGGAAATACTTCCTGTATCACGTGCCACACCAGAGAGGCAACGGGCGATTAGGGAGGTTAATAAGTGGCTCAGGAATTGGTGTAGGAAGGAGGGGTTTGGGTTCCTGCAGAACTGGGCCGACTTCTCAGTTGGCTACAGGTTCTACGCTAGGGACGGGCTGCACCTCAATGGGGAGGGTGCAGCTGTGCTGGGGGAGAAAATGGCGAGAAGGTTGGAGGAGTGTTTAAACTAGGGACGGGGGGGGAAGTATTCCTTTTATAGGAGGGGAAGACAGTGCAGATAGAGACCTGGGCACAAATAATGACATTGGGGGTGGGGGTGGCATGGGGGGTGTGGTTAGAACAGTTAATAATTTAAGAAAGAATAGAGGTACAGAGAGATACATAAAGTGCATGTATACTAATGCCAGAAGCCTCGCCAACAAAATGGAGGAATTGGAGTTAATGTTGTTGGAACATAATTATGACATGGGGATATCTGAGACATGGCTGGACGAGAGCCACGACTGGGCGGTTAATTTACAGGGCTATAGTCTGTTCAGAAATGACCGAACAAATAAGCGAGGGGGAGGTGTGTGTTTATATGTAAAATCATCCTTAAAACCCATGCTTCGTGATAATATATATGAATCTAATGAAAATGTAGAGTCCCTGTGGGTAGAGATAAGGGGAGGGGGGAAAAATAATAAATTACTGATAGGGGTTTGTTATAAGTCTCCAAAAATAATGGAAGCAACAGAGAATATCCTCATAAAGCAAATAGATGAAGCTGCGACTCAAGGAGAAGTCATTATTGTGGGGGAATTCAACTACCCTGAAATACATTGGGAACCGAAACCTGCAGTTCCAGCAAAGGTAATAGGTTTTTGACAACTATGAAAGACAATTACCTTTCACAACTGGTTCAGGACCCAACAAGAGGGGAGGCACTGCAAGACCTAATATTAACCAACAGGCCAGACCGCATATCATATGTAAGGGTTGAGGGTCACTTGGGTTATAGTGATCAAAAAATAATAAATTTTCATGTATCCTTTAATAAGATGTGTAGTAGAGGGGTTACAAGGACACTAAACTTCAGGAAGGCAAATTTCCAATGGATGAGAGATGATCTTGGTGCAATTAACTGGGACGATATCCTGAGACATAAAAATACACAAAAAAAATGGGAGACGTTTATTAGCATCCTGAATAGGACCTGTGCACAATATATACCATATGGGAATAAACATGCTAGAAATAGGAGGAAACCACTATGGCTAAATAGAGCTGTAAGGGGCGCAATAAGAGATAAAAATAAAGCATTTAGAGAATTAAAGCAAGTAGGTAGTGATGAGGCATTAAATAAATACAGAAGATTAAATAAATTCTGTAAAAAGCAAATCAAGACAGCAAAGATTGAGACAGAGAGGCTCATTGCCAGAGAAAGTAAAAATAATCCCAAAATATTCTTTAACTACATAAATAATAAGAAGCTAAAAAATGATAGTGTTGGTCCCCTTAAAAATAGTCTGGGTGAAATGGTGGATGAGGATGAGGAAAAAGCCAATATGCTAAATGACTTTTTTTCAACAGTATTTACACAAGAAAATCCCATGATGGATAACGTGATCAGGGATAAAAATTCTCCGTTAAATGTCACCTGCTTAACCCAGCAGGAAGTACGGCGGCGTCTAAAAATCACTAAAATTGACAAATCCCTGGGCCCGGATGGGATATACCCCCGAGTACTGCAGGAATTAAGCACAGTCATAGATAGACCATTATTTTTAATCTTTAAAGATTCCATAATAACAGGGTCTGTACCACAGGACTGGCGTATAGCAAATGTGGTGCCAATATTCAAAAAGGGGACAAAAACTGAACTTGGGAATTATAGGCCAGTAAGTTTAACCTCAACTGTGGGTAAAATCCTGGAGGGTTTTCTAAGAGATACTATACTGGAGTATCTGGAGAAGAATAACCTTATGACCCAATATCAACATGGGTTTACAAGGGACCGTTCCTGTCAGACTAATCTGATAAGCTTTTATGAAGAGGTAAGTTCCGGATTGGACCAAGGGAATGCAGTGGACCTGGTGTACATGGACTTTTCAAAAGCTTTTGATACGGTGCCACACAAAAGGTTGATACATAAAATGAGGACACCATGCAGAGGTGGTACACTGCTGCTAAGTAATGGCGGAAGAATTAAGCAGTGTGAAACCAGTCACATGTGGGTTACGTCACCCAATGTGAACAGGGGCGAACTCTGTTAATGCACAGAGCCGCACAACTCCTGAACGTAGATGCTGGAGCCTGTTAAGCTAGAATCATAGAATCATAGAATCGTAGAGTTGGAAGGGACCTCCTGGGCCATCTGGTCCCACCCCCTGCTCAAAGCAGGATTCGCTAAATCATCCCAGTCAGATGTCTGTCCAGCCTCTGTTTATAGAATCATAGAATCGTGTAGGTGTTTGAGGGACTGCGTACAGGTCGCTACCTCTGAGGTTCCCACAGATCTCTCCTCGCTTCCCAAACCATACCAGCAGTATGCAGACGTTTTCTCCAAGAAGGCGGCGGAGACCCTTCTGCCGCACCGCCCTTACGACTGTCCTATTGACCTCTTGCCCGGTGCTGAGCCTCCCCGGGGTCGAGTCTACCCCCTATCTCTCCCAGAGACAGAAGCCATGTCTCAGTAGATCAGGGAGAATCTGGCAAGAGGATTCATTAGGAAGTCGGTGTCTCCGGCGGGAGCGGGATTCTTCTTTGTCCAAAAGAAGAATGGAGAATTACGTCCATGCATCGATTACCAGGCACTCACGTTGCACAAGCACCATGCACGCTCATCCCACCAGCACCAGGCATGCACGTTGCCCAAGCACCATGCATGCTCGTCCAACCAGCAGCAGGCACGCACGTCACACAAGCACCATGCACGCTCATACCACCAGCACCAGGCACGCACGTTGCACAAGCACCATGCATGCTCGTCCCACCAGCACCAGGCACGCATGTCGCACAAGCACCATGCACGCTCATACCAGGAGCACCAGGCACGCACTTCGCACAAGCACCATGCACACTCATACCACCAGCACTAGGCACACATGTCGCACAAGCACCATGCACGCTCATAGCACCAGGCACACACATCCAGCAGCTCACATGAAACAAGTGCAGTGTACACAAATATATCGTGCAGAATATACACAGCACACATTCTACACATGACATTAAAGCCACATTATAACTTACCTTATGGATCCTGTCTCCATTCCACCAAGCTGCATCCTGCACTTAGAGTTAATAGTGAGCCCTAAATGGGAAGCTCCGCCCCCAATGCCGCTAAGCCCTGCCCCAGGTCTTCAAATTTAAAGAAGTTATAACTCTGCTTCTTAAACTTTATGCCACATATGGTCATTATGCAGCCGCTCTGCGCCTGAAGCCTCCTCACTGCTCACAGAAAAAGAGCAGTCTGCAGAGCCTCCTGTATCAATCAGGCTGCACACTGCATTAGAAGAGGATCCAAAGAGTGAAGCAGCCTAGCTCCACCTTCACAGGGTGTCCTGGTGTGCCGGAGAAGGAAGCCGTGCTGAATGAGGGAGCTGTCAGGGAATGATGATGTCTCTCTCAGAAGGGGCAGGGCCTACCGGGGGATTCACCGGTACCCCGCCAGGCCAGACCGACCCTGTTCGCATGGCCGCTCGGCCATGCGTTAGGATAGACTGTATTTACAGATCATGTGGAGTGAGTGATGCATGCACGTATGAATGTCTCTGGTGAATGACTCATTAAGAAACCCCTACCCTTGGTACGCATGTGTTGTGCAGCCTAGCCTGCTAGCGCCCAGGCTTAAGCATAGGTAGGTCAGAGGTTGAGTCAGGCATCAGTCCTCACCAGGGACTTGGCACGCCTCAGTGCACTGCTCCATAGCCAGCGTCTATAGAGGCACTCGCTGCAGCGTCGCCGAGTGCTCAGTGGGCCTAGAAGGACTCTAACCCTCTGTCCTTGGGGTAGAGTTCTGTGGCCGTATACTGTGCTGTTGTGAGTTCATTTTCCCCTTCGTCACTGAGGTCTGGTGAACTCCCTATTCTGGTAAAGGAAGGTAATGAGCGTGATTATCAGGCACCTGAGCCTAATGAGGATGACTGGCTGAGTGGAGTCAGGGACTGGATATAAGGCTGCCGACGCCCTTCTGCCCTGCGGGTGATTTCTCTGTGGACTTCTCGGACACCAGTCTGATTCCTGCTCCTCTAAAGCTAAGTTTTCTGCTTTGCCTGTTAGCATTTGTGTTTTGTTTTTGTTTTCCTTGCTTTTCTGGATTCTGCCATTCCCTGCTGGGGTGAGCTGAGTCTCCTTTTGCCTGTTGCTCTGTCTTCAGAATATTCCTGAGTACTGACATAGCTTTTTCGAAGCCTAGCGTCTTCAGGGCCTTTTTTACTGTCAGTCTGTTGGCTCTTATTTTCATAGGGTTTTTCACGGATTGCAGACAGCAGTCTTCCAGTCCTTTCCTATCTAGTTAGCTTGGGCCCCGTCTTTGCTTAGTCTATCTTTCTGTCTGTGTTAGTGTTTTCATCTTGCTTCACCGTCATTATATGTTGGGGGCTGCCTATTGCTTTGGGGTCTGTTTAGATTTCCCCTTTCTTTCTTTAGGCCTATTTAATTCTCCGGCTGTGATCGAGGGGTCTAGGGCATCGTAGGAACCCCCCACGGCTACTGTTAGTTGTTGTGGATAGGATCAGGGGTCTGCAATCCGATAGTTGCCAACCTCTCTGGTTTTCTGGACTTAGCTAGCATTTCTGTTTTTGCCTCCTACGGTGACTCAATCATAACAGAATCACCCACCGTACCGCGGATCCTAGGGTACTCAATAGCAGGAAGGAATTGTGTTTAAAAAAAAAAAAAAAAAAGTGTGTGTATATTCTTTCCTCTATATCTCTGAGGCCGTAAGGGGAATTTTTTTTTTTTTCTCTCAATGGAGATAAAGCAATTGTCTGATCGTGTGGAGCAGCTCGCTGCGGAAGTGCGGGGAATTTCCGCCTACCTTGCTCGTTCGCATGCTGTTGAACCAAAGATCCCTACACCTGATGTATTTTTTGGGGATCGATCTAACTTTTTGAGTTTCAAAAATAATTGTAAATTATTTTTTGCCTTGAAGCCTAACTCGTCAGGGAGCTCCGCGCAGCAGGTTAAAATTGTCATCTCTTTGCTGCGTGGCGATCCCCAGGATTGGGCGTTTTCTTTGAAACCAGATGATCCTATTCTGACTAATGTGAACGCATTCTTTCAAGCCTTGGGGTTGTTGTATGATGAACCTAATGCTATTGATCAGGCTGAAAAGACCCTGTTGGCAGTGAACCAGGGTCGAGATTCTGCAGAGTTGTACTGTCAAAAGTTCCGAAAGTGGGCGGTCCTTACTGCCTGGAATGATAATGCCTTGGCTGCTCTCTTTCGGAAGGGTTTGTCAGAAGCCGTAAAAGATACTATGGTGGGATTTCCTGTTCCCCCTGGTCTGGACGATTCTATGTCATTAGCCATTCAGGTTGATCGGCATTTACGTGAACGCAGGATTGCACGAGAGGTGTTGCCACCGGTTGAACAGACGTCTGAACCTATGCAATGTGATAGAGTTTTGTCTAAGGCGCAACGTCAGGAGTTCAGAAGGCGTAATAAGCTGTGTTTTTTCTGTGGAGATGCCTCGCATATTATTTCTGTTTGTCCTAAACGAGAGAAACGCTTTGCACACACGTTTTCTGTTGGTGGTGATCAACCTAATTTTCTTCTGGCAATTACTCTGATCTGCTCCCTGTCCACATTTTCCGCCAAGGCTTTTGTGGATTCGGGAGCAGCTCTAAACCTAATGGACTTGGATTTTGCTAAACGTTGTGGATTTCCGATGACACCTCTGCAGACGCCTATCCCTTTGAGGGGGATTGATGCTACTCCTTTGGCTAAAAATAAACCTCAGTTTTGGACCCAAGTGGTCATGCGTGTCGCCCCAGACCATCAAGAAAATTGCAGATTTTTGGTGTTGCATGGTCTGCATGATGCTGTTGTTCTGGGGTTTCCCTGGTTGCAAATTCATAATCCAGTTTTGGATTGGAAATCTGTGTCTGTGGTGAGTTGGGGTTGTCGGTGTGCCTTTAGTGAGGCTCCGGTTTTTTCCACCTCTCCTCAGTCGCATGATGTTCCTGACTATTTGGCGGACTTTTATGATGTATTTAGTGAGAATGAGTCTGTGTCCTTGCCTCCTCATAGGAGTTATGACTGTGCAATTGAACTAAGCCCGGGGTGTAAATTTCCCAAGGGTCGGCTCTTCAATTTATCTGTACCCGAGCACAAGGCTATGCGGTCCTATATTAAGGAGGCGTTGGAGAAGGGTCATATTAGACCATCCTCTTCACCCTTAGGTGCCGTTTTTTTTTTTGTGGCCAAAAAGGATGGTTCTTTAAGGCCTTGTATTGATTATCATGCCCTCAATAAAATTACTATTAAATATCAGTATCCGTTACCCCTGATTTCGGATCTATTCTCTAGAGTTAGAGGTGCTTGCTGGTTTACCAAGCTTGACCTCAGGGGGGCGTATAATCTTATCCGCATTAAGCAGGGGGATGAATGGAAGACGGCGTTTAATACTCCGGAGGGACATTTTGAGTACCTGGTGATGCCTTTTGGGCTCACTAATGCCCCTTCTGTCTTCCAGTGCTTCATGAACGATATTTTCCGAGACTTTGTCGATAAATTTTTGATTATCTATCTGGATGATATTTTGATCTTCTCCAAGGATTGGGATTCTCATGTGGAACATATTCGGACTGTGTTCCGGATCTTGAGGGAGAATTCCCTGTATGTCAAAGGCTCGAAATGCCTTTTTGGAGTACAGAGGATTTCATTTTTGGGATTTATTTTGTCTCCGTCAACTATTGAAATGGACCCGGCCAAGGTACAGGCCATTTATGATTGGGTTCAGCCCACTTCTTTGAAGGCCCTCCAGAAGTTTTGGGGTTTTGCTAACATTATCCTAGCGCCAGGGTCTGGCTAATAATGGCAGACGAACAACGACTGCATAGATACATCCAGCAGCTGGAGGGTAGGTTGGCAGCACTAGAGCGTTCCACCTCAGTTGCGGATGTTACTTCGGTCGCTGTTCAAGCAGCTATAGAGGCTGTCACCCGTGTCTCCATGGCTAGCCCTGCCCCGACCTTGTCTTGCCTCCCGCTGCCCGAAAAGTTCTCGGGTGATAGTGCTTCATACAGGGGTTTTGTCAGTTAGTGCTCCATTCACCTGGAGTTGCTGGCCACACTGTCAGGATCCTGTCAGCACCGGCGTGCAGCCTCCGCTGAGCAGGGACTCACCCGCACTGTAGGGGGGCCCGGGGTCAGGTACAGCCGGAAAGTACAGATACACAGGACCTGTGGACGCTGAAGTTTAGCAAGCAATCACAGGACCTATGGTCATGTGACTGCAAGGGGGCGGGGCATAGCATCCTGCTTTCAGAGATGGCAGGATACTATACAGAAATACTTAGAGTCAGGCAAAATGGAGGTCATACACAGAGATATCAGTAAAGTATGAGGGATGAGACAGAACGGATAGTCTTGGCCAAGCAGAAGTCAAAACCAAACAGACATAGAAGGTACCAAGCAGAATCCAAAGCAATATCCAGAGAACAGACCGAGTCGTACACAGAGAATCAAGCAACCAGAACACAGCATAAACACATTCAGGGGTCACCACACAATGCCAAGGGTGAAAGTATAACTGACGGGGATGGGAGCATCCTGAGGCTATAAGAAGCCTCTCCCAGAACCAGGGAGAGGCCACAATCATAGCCCCAGGTGTGCAGGTAAGCCTGCACTGGGATCACAACCTTTAACCCCAGAAATGCCAGTCATCAGCACCGGTTCCAGACATTAACCCCACATGTGCGAGTCAAACCCGCACTGAGATCATGACAAACACGATTTCCCTCTGAGCAGGCCAAGGTGGGATTTATCATCTCCCTTCTGTCGGGCAGGGCTTTGGAGTGGGCCACCCCGCTGTGGGAGCGTGGGGATCCCCTGGTACAGAGTGCCACCCATTTTCTGGTCACTTTGAAACAGGTGTTCGTGGGGCCTAGGGTCACGCACGACACCGCACTTCAGTTGCTGGCCCTAACCCAGGTTTCGTCTCTGGTCAGTCAGTATGCCATCCTCTTCAGAACTCTGGCCTCAGAGCTTGAGTGGCCAGATAAGGTTCTCATACCTATTTTCTGGAGAGGCCTGGCTGATCATGTCAAAGATGCCCTGGCCACCAGGGAGGTGCCCACCACCTTGGAGGAGCTCATTATAGTCTCCACCCAAATTAATATTCGCTTCACTGAGCGAGGGCTGGAGCGCTCCAAGTCCCGCCAACGTATCCAACGTAAACATTGGGTTTCTAAGAGCCACGCAGCTCTTAGAAACCCGATGTTTACCTTGGAAGCCAGAATCACTCTGGTATCCAACGTAAACAGCTGGTTTATAAGAGCAGCGTGGCTCTTAGAAACCCGTTGTTTACGTTGGATACCAGCGTGACGCTGGTTTCCAAGGTAAACAACGGGTTTCTAAGAGCCGCGTGGCTCTTAGAAACCCGATGTTTACGTTGGATACCAGCTTGCTCGCTGGTCCTGATTGCTGGAGGGGTTGTCTAACGATGTCCCAGTGATCCCATCATGTCGGATCGTTGGTGGGATCGCTGGGACATCGTTATGTGTAACGGGGCCTTAACTCTCCAACGCATGAAGACGGAAACTCCCTCGACTTGGTCTTCTCCCGGTTTTGCTCAGTGGATGATTTCACCAACTCCCCTCTCCCGCTCTATGACCACAACCTTCTATCATTCTCTATCAAGAACTGCCATCCCACCCAGGTCACCCCCACTTTCCACACTTTTAGAAACATACAGGCCATTAACACCCAGAATCTTATGAAAAACTTGCAATCATCATTGGCCCCCATGTCCTCCCTCTCATGTCCTGATTCTGCACTGAAGCATTACAATGAAACACTTCAAAGTGCCCTGGATGAAATTGCACCTCCTATACATAGATCAACTAGGCACAGACGGCGACAACTGTGGCACTCTGAAAACACGTTGCTTACAACGGTGCTCCAGGTGCCCCGAACGTCTGTGGAGAGAATCCAATCTACCCGAAGATTTCATCCATTATAAGTTTATGCTTAAAACATAGAACACTGCCCTTCACCTCTCAAAACAAACCTATTTCAACACCCTCATCACCTCACTGTCCAATAACCCGAAACGTCTCTTTGACACTTTTTATTTCCTACTTAACCCAAGAGTGCAGGCCCCAACCATGGATCTCCATGCTGACTATCTGGCTAATTATTTCAAAGAAAAAATTGACCATATCAGACAGGAAATTATCTCCCAATCCCCTTGAGTATCTGGGTGCTCGGATATGCTCGGCACTTGCCGAACATTGGTTGGTGCTTGGATTTGAAGCTCGAATTCGCACCTGGCATGTTTGGCGCCTGTTACACAGGAAGTAAGGATACAGTGATTGCCTGCGAGTCACGATTATGTCGTAGCCATCTTGGTAGTGACATTACTGTGATTGGCTGGCCATATTACCTAGTCTGAGGTATAAAAAGACAGGTGCCAACATGCTCGGCTCACTGACACCATTGCACACCTCAGGGATAGTTCTGATTGGAGGGAGCAAGCAGTTATCCAGGCCTGTGTGTGCACAGTTTAAATAATCAGAGACCTCTAGTGTTGATACTGGTGCTGAACCATCATACTAACAGTTCTTCCTAGGGCTGATATTGTTTGCTGATTCCATCATTTACATTCTGCATTTAGCCTAGAGACCGTTGCAGGAACAGGGAGAGTTGCAGGATACAGCCTCTAGGCAGGGCTTAGGGCTTTGCAGTCCGTTGCTAAATATATAGCTGCTGCACGTGACCACATTCTTTTTTTATGGGGTGAAAAAATACCATATTGTCATCCATAGATTATTATGTGCTTTGTGTTACATTACTTTGGTATGAAACACTCAAAAAAGGGTTCAAAAATACTTCTGGATTCAATTAGTCATCCATACAGTATTACATGCTTTGTGTTACATTTCAGTGGTATATAACGCTCCAAAAAAGCTATCAAAAATGTTTCTTGAATCAATTAAAATCCATAGAGTATTATGTGCTTTGTGTTACATTTTGGTGGTAGATAATACTCCAAATAAGCGTTCAATTTTTTCTAGATTGAAGTAATTATCCATAGAGTATTACGTGCTTTGTGTTACATTTCAGTGGAATATAACACTCCAAAAAAGCGTTACATTTTTTTCTGAATTGAATTGCATTTGGTATCCAAAAGTATTACATGCTTTGTGTTACATTACTGTGGTAAATAACGCTCTAAAAATGTTTTACATTTTTGTGTCTGGACTGAAGTAGTAATCCATACAGTGTTACGTGCTTAGTGGGTGACAAGGCGACAAAGATGGCAGAATCCCACGAGACTCCTGAGGGATCAACTGGAGGAATTACAGAGCCAGACCAAGCTCGTGAGACATCAGAGGTGGCAGGAGCCTGTGATCTGGAACTGGCCGCTTTCCCAGAACCACCAAGGCCCGAACCCAAGACGCAGCCTTCATCTCTGGGGTTCTTGCCAAATGCGGATGGGACAGCCAGGATTCGGAGCCTAGGCTGGTTGGAAGATAGAAGGATGTGTCAGGACCAGGTCTGGAGACATGCTAGCTAGTAGCCACATGGTACCGAAAGTTAGGGGAGATCGTTATGTGTAACCAACAGTGGAGATGGAGGTCCATAAAAGAGTTTGGGACCCGTCATCACATCTTGTTCAGCCAGCAGGCAGTAAAGACAGAACAATCGCCTCAAAGGCTGCAAGAACTGATGGCTTTAACAAGGTTCACGTTCCTCAAAATGGAGGGTCAACATTGCTGGTATGCGGTGGGTGTGATCTGAGAAGGAAGGGAGCAGGATGAACCCTTCTTGTAAAATGAATGGGCCTGGGAAAGGCTCTTCGAGGCAGCTTGAGACAGGGCTTCCACCCTTGAGAGATCGGACTGTCCTTGCGGTTTCTCACCTCTTATGAGGGAGCAAGTAATGGTGCAGGTGACACAGGGGGCACTTGACCCTTTTCTACATGTCGGGGACTCCGAAGCTGGGTCACTTAGAGCCCAGGCACCTGGGAATTGGGCTACAAGAATCAGGTGGAGGCAGTTCCCCAGTCTCCTGAGGAAGGAGAAGAAGAAGTGGACGCCTGAAGAGGACTACTGTGTTACCCTCCTTATCATTTTCCCCTGACTTTGTACTTTGTGCAAAGCCTTTAAGTGTAGGAGTACATAAACTACACTTTCAAAATATTTGAATGAGGCATGCCAGTTGTTGCCTTCAATGGTCTGTGAATTACTGGATGACCCTCCATTTAATTTTTTCTGGCTTTGCACTGTGTCCAGAGCGTTTGACTGTAGGAGAACCACAACTACACTTTGTTCACAATATGTGAATGCGGTACTCCAGTTGATGCCTTCAAGGGTGTATGGATGACCCTGCTTGTAATTTTTAACAGGCTTTGCACTGTGTGCAGAGCTTTTATGAGTGTAGGAGTACCACAACTGCACTTTGTACACAATATTTGAATGAGACACTACAGTTGGTGCCTTTAAGGATATATGGATGACCCTGCTTGTATTTTTTGCAGGCTTTGCACTTAGTACATAGTATTTATGAGTCCATAATGTGTACAAGACCCTCCTTTATGTCTAATACAGAGTGTATCTGAGTCCCTCTTGCATCTAATTTTTGGCAGTTCTTGCTTCCTTTATAAATTAAGCTAAAATGTCCAATTTTTTAAATTAAAAAATACAAATTGAATAAAATTAATAAAAAATTAACTTTTGGTTAACTTAAATTATTACTTTTTTTAATCATTTTTACATTTTGCCTTATATGCAAGTCATTATACATGAAAAAATGTTTTATTGTCAGTCCTTAAAGTGAAGTACAAGTGTGACACCATTGTTCTCACCTGCGATCTGAGAGTCAGAGATGCTTCCAGGGTCTTCCCCATGATGTTCTCCTTCCATTCAGCACTTTTTCCATCCACTTCAACATTTTCACTGCCCCCTAGATCTCCTTGCAGGGTCTGACGGAAAAATGGTTGGATTTCCCGTTGACTCCCATTATACTCGTTGCTCGAAACGAGCAGGCGAACATTAGGAATTGCTTGGTTCGAGCAAAGAGCATTCGAACATTTTAGTGCTCATTCATCCCTAAAGCTTACATTTCTGTCTAAGTTGGATACAACCTTTGTTTAAAAAAGGATTGAAAGTCTTGACGTCTTTTGAATTTTTGGTATCTGCTAACAAAACTATTACAAAAAATGTACTAATAAAAATGCATAATATGTTTGTACAATGTAGCCTGCATATGGGCAACCATGAATCAGCATGGATTTTTTTATATTCTATGGACAAAAGTATGACTTACACCCATGGAGTATGATATTCTTATTATGGCTTATTAACTACATCAGAACAATGAAGCCAATACTATTTTAATTATGGACCCTTAAAAGTAAGACCTTGACAATTTTTGAAACATAGGTCAAAGGTCCCATATGGACGGCAATTTTTTAAACTAAAAAAATTGGTTAATTAAAATATGAACTGTATAATAAGTAAACATGAAAGCTGGAATTGTAAAAAAATATAGATATCTGGTATATATATATATATATATATATATTACATTTTTATGTATTTCTTCATAATAGGTCATCAGCACTGAAAACTTAAGACATGTCATTTACCATTAATATTTCAGTAAGCGCCATGTTGCCCTTTGGGAAGCTAATGAGGCTGACTTCTGTCACCTCTGAAAGTCTCTCCTGCCACCGTTGTATACTTTCTCCCCTCTAGGCGTTCCATAGAAACATTCAACAGTTCACAATTTGACAGTTATTTTTTTTATATGTAATTAGTTCTCGGAAACATTTATTTCTAGAGTTTATTAGTTCAGAAAATGTGAAATAAATATAAAATATATATAACATGATTAACTTGTTTATTTAGAAAAAAGTTTTGCTGACCCACTTAATAAAAAAGTTATAAGAAATACAGGAGCTTCTCACAAAATAAGAATATCATCAAAAAGTTAATTTATTTCTGTTCTTCAATACAAAAAGTGTTACAAACAGATTGATCTATTTTTAAAGTGTTTATTTCTGTTAACATTGATGATTATGGCTTACAACCAATGATAACCCGAAGGTCATTATCTCAGTAAATTAGAATAATTAACAAAAAACACTGGCAAAGGTTTCCTAAGTATTTAAAAAGGTCTCTTATCCAAGCACATTAATGGAAAGTTGAGTGAAAGGAAAAAACTGTGGTAGAAAAAGGTGCACAAGCAACCAGGATAACCGCGGCCTTGAAAGAATTGTTAAGAACAGGCCATTCAAAAATTTGGGGGAGATTCACAAGGAGTGGACTGCTGCTGGAGGACATGGGCTACAAGTGTTGCATTCCTTGTGTCAAGCCACTCATGACCAATAGACAACGCCAGAAGTATCTTACCTGGGCCAAGGAGAAAAAGAACTGGACTGTTGCTCAGTGGCCCAAGGTGTTGTCTTCAGATGAAAGTAAATTTTGCATTTCATTTAGAAATCAAGGTCCCAGAGTCTGAAGGAAGAATGGAGAAGCACACAATCCAAGTTACTTGAGGTCCAGTGTGAAGTTTCCACAATCAGTGATGGTTTTGGGAGCCATATCATCTGCTGGTGTAGGTCCACTGTTTCATCAAAACCAAAGTCAGCGCAGAAGTCTACCAGGAAATTTTAGAGCACTTCATGCTTCCCTCTGCCGACAAGCTTTTTGGAGATGGAAATTTCATTCTCCAGCAGGACTTGGCACCTGTCCACACTGCCAAAAGTACCAATACCTGGTTTACAAACAACAGTATCACTGTGCTTGATTGGCCAGAAAACTCGCCTGACCTTAAATCCATAGAGAATCTATGGGGTATTGTCAAGAGGAAGATGAGACACCAGACCTAACAATGCAGACGAGCTGGAGGCTGATATAAGAGCAACTTGGGCTTCCATAACACCTAAGCGGTGCCACACGCTGATCACCTCCATGCCACGCCACATTGTCTTTTTATACATATATATATATATATATATATATATAAATTGTCAAAAAATTATTAAAATTATTCCAAAATACTCTTAAAGAGTTTTTTTCTTAGTGGAGAACACATATAGAATTTCACTAATTATGTGTGGCTTGCTGCTTGAAAAAATATATGTGCTTTTGTTTTTCTTCTTTTTCTATATGTGTATATGTATATATTTTGTCATGTCTTTCGAGTAGTATGTTAATGAAAAAAAACTTTCTTTTCCCACATATATGTGTATAATTGCATGATTGAATACTGGTACTTAGATGTTTTTAATTGTTTTTAAGGTATTTCATGTCATTATGGCAGCAGCTGTGGAGGGAGGAGCAAAATAGTGAAGGGTATATACATCTTTTCGTCACATCCTTCCACATACTGACCCGTGGAAGCGCTAATAGACGCGAAACGGCCGTCGTCCGTGCGTGCTCACTCTCTCCTACAGCCTCCCGGCCATGAAGTTTAAATTGTGTGCCAATAAAAGCGGACTTTCTATTTGGATCGGTGAGTGCTATGGTCCTTTTTATACTTAGGCCTACGATAGGGACAAGGGGGCATCCTTTACGTCTAAATGAAAGAAGGTTTAATCATAATCACAGATGCAGATTCTTTACTGTAAGAACAGTGAGACTATGGAACTCTCCGCCACATGATGTTGTAATGGTTGATTCACTACTAAAATTCATAAAGGGCCTGGATGCCTTTCTTCAGAAATATAATATTGCAGGTTATGGACATTTAAATTCTGTGATGGTTCATAGATCCAGGGAACTAGTCTGATTGTAATATGTGAAGACAGGACTAGAGATGAGCGAATTTCTTTGGAAAATGTTCGCCAAACATAAATTAGGCACGAATATGGCACATTCAGATTCGTGATCGGAAACCCAAGCAAAATTTTATAAAATCGGTAACATTCAGTAAAAGTGCAGGAAAATATTTGCGTTGCCACAAAAATATTTTCAGCACTTTAGCAACGATAATGGTGGTGTATCATGAGCGTTTGGCACCTGTTTGGTGAGGGGAGGGCGTTTGCCAAGCTCAGAGGCACGGCGTTATTGTAAGCACAGCACAGCAGTCATTTTTTTTACCCTAACTTTATGTGTGCACATTGCAGCTAGCCAATCAGGGAAAAGAAAAACGCCCACAATGTCCGGACACAACGGCTTGTGTCATTGACTGCTGAAATCACATGTCCCTCTGCATATAAATAGCAGACATCTTGTTTTAGCACCATTCTGACACTGATACAGCGCAGAGAGGCTGGTCCTGACGCTGCCACTATTACTAGCAAGATTTCAGCTATTTAGTTAGGTGGTTGTATATCAGTCAGATACAGTAGTGTAGCTAGATAGTATACAGTGCGCCTGTAAAATTTACATTACAGATTTTTTTGTTTTTTGGGGCGGCATTACTGAGGTTCTCAGACAAAGCCGGCAGGGCACATGTCCTACATGTGTGTTGTGCACTGCTTCTATAGCGCTCCATGCATGAGTATAGCATTCTAAATAATATTATTTCAGTAGATAAATGTGAAAAAGCCTGCTGTATCCCACATTTTAGCTAGTTAGATAGGTAGTTGTATATCAGTCAGATATTGTAGGTAGCTAGTGTCCAATGTGGCTGTTAAATTTACCTTCTAGCATTATTTTTTATTTTTTGGCCATACTGAGGACCACAAACAAATCCAGCAGGGCACATGTTGTGCACTGCTTCTATTGTGATCCATGCACGAGTATAGCATTCTAATTTGCATGTAGCTAGTGAAAAATATTAACCCCCTTTACCCCCCAAGGGTGATTTGCATGTTAATGACAAGTCCAATTTTTACAATTCTGACCACTGTCCCTTTATGGAATGCTTCCATGGATCCCGGTGATTCTGACAATATTTTCTTATGTCATATTGTACTTCATGATAGTGGTAAAATTTCTACAATATGACTTGCGTTTATTTGTGAAAAAAATTGGAAATTTGGCAAAAATGTTGAAAATTTCACAATTTTTCAACTTTGAATTTTCATGTCCTTAAATCACAGAGATATGTCACACAAAATACTTAATAATTAACATTTCCCACATGTTTACTTTACATAAGCACAATTTTTGAACACAATTTTGTTTTGTTAGGACGTTATAAGAGTTAAAAGTTAAACAGCGATTTCTCATTTTTACAACATCATTTTTTTTAGTGACCACATCACATTTGAAGTCACTTTGAGGGGTCTATATGATAGAAAATTCCCAAAAGTGACACAATTATAAAAATTACAACCCTGAACATGCTCAAAACCACATTCAAGAAGTTTATTAACCCTTCAGGTGCTTCACAGGAATTTTTGGAATGTTTAAAAAAAATGAACTTTCAACTTTTTTTCACAAAACATTTACTTCAGATCCAATTTTTTCATTTTACCAAGGGTAACAGGAGAAATTGGACCCCAAAAGTTGTTGTACAATTTGTCCTGAGTACGCTGATATCCCATATATGCAGGTAAACATCTGTTTGTGCGCATGGCAGAGCTCGGAAGGGAAGGAGCGCTGTTTGACTTTTCAATGCAAAATTGGCTGGAATTGCCATTGGGTGCCATGTCGCGTTTGGAGAGCCCCTGATGCACCTAAACAGTGGAAACCCCCCTGAAGTGACACCATTTTGGAAAGTAGATCCCCTAAGGAACTTATCTAGATGTGTGGTGAGCACTTTGAACCCCTAAGTACTTCACAGAAGTTCATAGCATACAGCCATAAAAATAAAAAATCATATTTTTTACAAAAATCATATTTTTGCCCCCAATTTTTTATTTTCCCAAGAGTAACTGAAAAAATTGGATCACAAAAGTTGTTGTGAATTTTTCCTGTGTACGCTGATATCCCATATATACAGGTAAACCACTGTTTGGGAGCATGATCTTTTCGCCCCCAATTTTTTATTTTTACAAGGGTAACAGGAGAAATTGGACCCCAATAGTTGTTTTCCAATTTGTCTTGAGTACGCCGATACCCTATATGTGGGGGGCAAATCACTGTGCGCACAGCAGAGCTCGGAAGGGAAGGAACACCGTTTGACTTGAAAAATTGCTTGTAGCATCTAGTGTGTTATAGAGGCCTGATCCTTGGTTAAAAAAAAATACTCCTCTGTTTTTAACATCCTACCATAAGGGACCTGAGTTTAAAAATAATTAGTAGCATCTAGTGTGTTATAGAGGCCTGATCCATAGGCCACAATTTCTTCTGTTATTAACATCATACAGTCAGCGACTTGACTTGAAAAATAGTTTGTAGCATCTAGTGTGCTATAGAGGCTTGATCCTTGGTCCAAAAAAATCTTTTTTCTGTGACTAACACAATGCAGCACACCATATTTGAACTTTGAATTTACTATTGCTGAAATTCAGCTGTTTGCAAAGGTGGTGCAGAGTTTTAAAAATAATTTTTGGTTGTTAATACTTTGCTACTATCACACTATCTGAGCAACATGACTGGGAAAAAGCGAGGCTGTCATGGAAGGGGAATTAGACTTGGTGTTCAAGGTGTACGTGGGGTAGGTGGTAAGTTTGTGATAGCAATAGTGAAGTAACGTCACGTCCTATGCAAAGACACCTGACAACTTATGTTACTGGACAGACTACACCACTACCTTTCTTTGGCAGCCGCACAGCGGTACGCCTTGTCAATGATGCCCAGAAAGAGCATGTACTCAAGTGGATGGCAAGTGCAGATTCAAGAGGCCTCTCCTCTCCTTCCTCCACCTCAACATCACACCCAATACAGTCCACAGATGTGGCACACAAATTCCGCTTGCTTCCTCCCGCATCTCAACTATCCAAACATTCAACTGCCTGTACGGAACCACAGATGGGAGAGCCAGAAGAGCTGTTCACACATTCTATGCCAGGTTCATCAGAAGAGTACTCAAAAGCTTTGCAGAGTCAAGAGGAAGAAATCTGCACCGATACCCAAAATTTTTTTAGCTTGGATCTGGGACAGGAAGAAGTACAGTCCGAAGAGCAACCTGGCCCTCGTCATCAGACGTTAACCCCTGGGGGAGAGGTGATCCTGATGAGAATCAGATATCTAAGGCTCCCATGGACTGTACTGTGCTGTCAGGACAAGAAGAGGAGGAGGATGACTCCAATGGTGAGTAATGTGATAACACAGAGGATGATGATGAGGTATTAGATCCCAATTGGCGTGAACATAGAGGCACACAGCTGAGTAGGTCATCTGAGGAGGAAGATGAGGAGGTTACATTGCGCCGTCTGTCACAGACACGTAGTGATGTAGCCACGACGAGCGATGCATCCTCAGCCACAACTGTGCCTCTGACCAGCAGCGTCCGCGGGTCTGCAGCTCGCAGGGGTGGCAAGGGTTGCCTAGCCTGGGCCCTTTTTGACACTGTAAAGGAAGAGCCAACTCACGTAATCTGCCAGGTTTGCAAAAAAAAAACTGAGTCAAGGTAAAAACTGCAATAATTTGACTACTATATGTATGAACCTTCACATGCGCAATCAACATGCTTTAGTGTAGGAATCCCATTGTGCAAAAATGCGGCCCAGAGGACATCAACCACCATCAGCCGCCCCATCAATCACATCTGCTGCTGCTTCCTCCTCCTCTGTTATCGTGCCAATTATTGAGATGCAGGTCTTTGACAGAACCTCTGGTTCTTTACCTGATCGAGTCATGCTGACTGAGAGGCCGCCTTCAGCTGTAACGGAAGCCGACATGCCTGCTATTTTTGACCGATCTCAGAAAACAATTACACCACAAGTTTCTCAATCCACAGTAACATCTCCTCCTGCACCTCTCTCATGGTCCAGCAGTTTGTCCGGTTCACCGTACTCAGCCCTCTGACAGCACTGCAACCAGCCCACAGTTCTGCAGTTGTGGTCACAGGAAAGATTGTTTCCTCCTACGCATGACAAAGCTAAGAGTTTGAACTCCACCATCTCCAATTTCTTGGCCATAGAAATGCTGCCTTTCTGCCTGGTGGATACTGATGGTTTTTGAAAGCTGATGGCCTTCACAGTCCCCTAGTACCAATTACCCAGTTGCCATTACTTTTCTAAGAAAGCTGTGCCTGTGTTACACCAGCATGTAGCAGACAACATCACCCATTCCTTGACAAAATTTCTGTTTGCCAGGGTGCATTTAACCACATAACCACAGACACTTGGAAGAGTAAGCATGGCCAAGGGCACTGGGTGACTCTGTTTGCTGTTGGGACATTTGCTGCTCCACAAGTCTGGGAGTTCCCAAGGCTTGCAGGCCAAACCTCTACATGTAACTCTTCCTCCACTGCTTCTGCACCCTCTATCTCCTCTAGGGCCTCCACCTGTGCCCTCAACTTTTGCCTTCACGAGACACGTGTTCCAACAGTGCATAGCAAACCCCCACCATCTCAGTATGACGCAGCAAGGGCTCACCGCAATCAAGCAGTCTTAAAATTCATATGCCTTGGCGATTGCAGTCATACAGCTGAAGAGTTTTGGACAGCTCTCCAGGCTGAATTTGATCAGTGGCTGTCTCCATTGAACCTGCATCCAGGGAAGGCCGTGTTTGATAATGGTGCGAACCGGGTGGCAACCCTATGGCGAGGCAAGCTCACACAAGTGCCTTGCATGGTTTATGTCCTCAACCTGGTGTTACAGCGTTTTCTCAGCCACTATCCTGGCCTGGGTGACCTGCTACAGAAAGCACGTAAGTTGTGTGCTCATATCCACCATTTGCACCCCTCCGCTCATTGACTTGCATCGATACAGAGGTCTTTGTCCATGCCATTTAACAGGTTGATATGCAATGTGCCAACATGGTGGAATTCCATTCTGCACATGATGTAGCGACTGTGGCAGCAGCAACGAGCCCTGATGCAGTATGCCATGTTGTATAGCCTGGGCCAACGCAGTACTGAGGTGGCGCATATCATGTTTACAGAGTGGGCACAGATTAAGGACCTCTGCATCCTTCTGCACAGTTTTGAAATGGTTACTAAGATGGTTAGCGCTGACAACACTCTCATTAGCATCACTATTCCGGTCATTTATATGCTAGAGCAGACTTTGAATAGCCTGCGAGAGGAGATGGTGGTCCCAGAAGAAGAGGAGGAAGCAGAGGAGGCTATGGAAGGGATAATATTGTCTCAAAGTTCAAGACTGTTGTCACACAGGCGGGTGCAAAGGGAGGGTGGATTACTGCAATCGAGGGGCCTGGTGATGATTACAGACAAACTGTTATCGAAGGTGCAAGATCCGAGGACCAAATGGAGGAGGAAGAGGGGATGGGCGAGCAACTGTCAGATGAAGAGGATAATCCTCCTGTCTGTTTTTAAGGGTGGGCAGGAGAGGACAGAGGAAACGAGCCTCATTGTTACCCAACCACAAACACAGCATGAGCTCGGACCTCATGGAAGAGCCCAACATATGAGTGCTTCTTGCTGTACTATCTGCAACATGATCCCCGTATAGTAATGATTAGGAATAATGCTGACTACTGGGTTGCCAATTTATTAAATTCAAGTTATAAAACCAAATTTTGCCAGATGATTCCCACCCTAGAAAGGGACCCGCGAATGCTGGAGTATTGAACCACGCTTTTATAGAACCTTAAGAGAGATTTTCCCCAAGACAGCAGTGAAGCACACAGTTCGCATCGCAGCTGTAGACTTACAACCTTCGGCCTGACAATTCTTCAATGCCAAAACATTAGCAGTAGCAGCAGCAGCAGTGGTAGAAGTGGAAGAAGCTATTTCTGTGAGTCCTTTGACACTTTTTTTAGACCAACTCGTGCACAAGCACAGCAGAGTCCAAGTCTTACACGTGGTGAACGAATGGAGAGGAAAGTGCAGGAGTATCTAGAACTAAATATCAATACCATTCCGGAGGGTTTGGATCCTTTCACAGTTTGGTCTTCCAAAATGGATGAGTGGCCTAAGCTCACCTTACTTGCCTTGGAGATTTTATTGTGCCCGGCAGCCAGGATTCTCTCAGAACGTGTCTTCAGCGCTGTTGGTGGTGTCCTGATGTATAAGCGCATACGGTTGTCCCCTGAAAGTGTTGACCGCCTAACTTTCATTAAGATGAACAAGTCATGGATCTCCAATGACTTTTGCACCCCAATCACAGACTGTACAGACTAGGTGATATTGCATTTTTAGTGTGATGCATTAATGTCACGTAACTGCACTCTATTATATCTTTAGTGTCGCTTCTGTGGCTGCTGCTGCTGATGTTAACACAAATTTGTGGAAATGTGAACAGTCATGGTTGGTCTACATCTGCTGTGTTAGCTATAGTGGAGGACGTGTCTGACCCAGTTATACTATTTCTATTCTCGTGAAAGTTATTCCACTTCGGTGATGTCAGGCCCTCATTTTTCAAAATGTGAATACTACAAGTTGGGTGTCCATCTGCTGGATTGGGTGTAGCGAAAGACCTGTCAGTCCCTATTCTACTATTTCTACTGTGTTGACATTGATGCCACTTTGCCAATAATTTTCGGAAATGTGAACAGTCATGGCTGAGTGTCCATCTGCTGTATTGGGTGTAGTAAAAGACCTGTTGGTCCCTATGCTACTATTTCTACTGTGGTGAAATCGATGCCAGTTCTATAGTGCAAGGCCCTCATTTCTTTAAATGTGAACACTCCTTGTTGGGTGTCTGTCTTCTGCATTTTATGTAGTAGAAGAACTGTCGGTCCCTACTCTTCTATTTCTACTGTGTTGAAATTGATGCCACTTAGGTGGTTTCTGCCAATATTTTTTGGAAATGTGAACACTCATGGTTGAGTGTCCATCTGCTGGATTGGGTGTAGAGAAAGACCTGTTGGTCCCTATTGGACTATTTCTACTATGGTGAAATTGATGCCACTTCTGTGGTGTAAGGCCCTCATTTCTTTAAATGTGAACACTCCTTGTAGGGTGTCCATGTGCTGTATTGGGTGTAGTGAAAGACCTGTCGGTCCCTAGTCTACTATTTCTACTGTGGTGAAATTGATGCCATATCTGTGGTGTAAGGCCCTAATTTCTTTAAATGTGAACACTCCTTGTTGGGTGTCCATCTGCTGGATTGGGTGTAGTGAAAGATCTGTCGGTCCCTATTCTACTATTTCTACTGTGGTGAAATTGATGCCACTTTGGTGGTGTCTGCCAATAATTTTGGGAAATGTGAACACTCCTGGTTAGGTCTCCTTCATACATGTTTCCTGTAGCAGTAGGCCTCCAAGACCGTCAGGCCTCCATTTCCTTGTACTCAACTACCTGTGTTACTATCCTTAAATTTGTCTGACAATGGTAGTCTAGAAAACTGATATTTGGGCCACCTGAGTGTGGCTCAGCATGAAAGCAGGTAGAGGTGTTGAATGTGATGCCAGGGCTCCCAGCATAGGGGCCTTACACCGATCCTTCACCCACCTCATCTTACGGTGACATTCATTGGAAAGCTGTAAATGCTGTCCCAGACTCTGATACCTCATGCCTGGCTGATTGCTGCAGTTCCATGCTGCAATTTTTACTGTGTGTGAATTGAGGCCACTTTCCTGGTGTCTGTCCCTCATTTGATGTGTTTTGGCAGCATCTGAGGCTGTTCTAAGGTGTTGTGCATGCATTTGTTTTTGCCTTTCATTGACGTGAATGGTGTTCAGTAATGCTCGGTGAATATTCGACTAATTAATCGGTGAATATTGCAAATTTGATGAACGTAATCGGAATCGAAAATTGAAATATTTGTTCATCTCTACACAGGACAAAATTTCTCCCCTAATATGCGGCGATTAGCATCTGCCTCATGTGTTTTTCAACAACCTCTGAACTTGTTAGGCTATATGTTCAACTTGATGGACTTATGATTTATTTTATCCTTTGAAACTATGAAGCTTAAATCTACAACTACAATTTAAAATAAAAATACTTTGAAACGTCTTGATGTTCTAACTTTTCTCATTTATTTGGATTACTACCGCTATGAGTTAGTAAGCACCATGGACTCCTAGCATTCAGGTTTTTAAAACGTTTGATGCATCATTCTCTTTGATGATCTATTCTCTTTAATATATTTGAGATCTTTCCCAGATTTAAGATGCAGACAGGATGGTGTCATGATTCTTGTACACGGACCTAACATTACTATTTTGTAAGTGCTTAGAAAAAGAATGAAATTTCTACACTTAAAGGATACAATGGAATGTGCGAGCACAATTAAATTGTGAATCAAGAATTAATCACCCCTCTCTGATGTCACATAGGAATGCTGAACAATGAGACACTCTGGTATTTATTGGTGTGAGGGGGTATCATTGAGCATTTTAATATCCTTTGGTTAACAGTGTGTAAAAGAAACAAAGGGAAACTTAAATTACAAAACTGGAAAATTAAAATATGCGATGGCTAAGAGTCCTGTAGCTGACATCAAGAGTAGTGATGGGCGAACACTAAAATGCTTGGTTGCTTGTTGCTCTTGTCCAACAAATTGGAATACTCGGGTACTCAGACAGAACAATGAGCCCAATGTAAGTCTATGGGAGACCCGAGCATTTTTACCGCGATCCCCCCTGGGGGTCCTTTAAAGTTCTAAAAATGTCTGAAAATGATGGAAACACTGCTCAAATGACACGGGGACCTCATGGGGATTGACCCTGGAAGCATTCCTGACTCCTAATTCACAGCTTCAAACAACGTTGTCTGCGTTTCATGACATTTTTACCAGTGCACCAAAAAGCATACCAAAACGAAACCAAAACAGATTTTGCTGGGAAATATGTTAAGGTACATCCTTTCCAGGTTAATGACTTGTATATAAGGCAAAATAATTAACCCCAGACCAAAATGTTCCTCCCCCAATTGGACTATGTTCAGATGCAGCATTTTTAAAGCGTTTTTCTACTTTAACATTGCTTTCAACCAATACAAATGCATTCACTAGGAAATGTCATTGTAACATTTAACAACCCTAGCTGGTTTGTGACACATAAGCAGACACATCTTGTTTCATTTATGAAGGATTGACTCTTAAAGTCACAGAGCCTACTTTTACAGGGGCATCAGGCGGCATTAATCTTCTTAAAGGGCCATTATTAATCAGTGGGTCTCCTAAACTGTTATTGGCTATGCAGTGAGAGGATGGGCTGCCAAGAATTACAATGCACCACAATACCCTTTTCACGAGAGGTACAGGAGGGCTTCCTGAAAAAATGTTGCATTGATTGCAAGGCCTGGCCTGCCCCAAAGTTACATGCACCCCAATAAGCTTTTCAAGCCACATACTGGATGTCCACCAGAAAATCCACTTCACATTATTCATTTCGTAATCCCAAACTATTTTCTTATGCATTGTCTGCAAGGCCTGCCCTGCTGCCAAGTTATCTGCACCCCAATATGCCTTTGAAACCACATACTGGATGGGCACAGGAAAATCCACTTCACATTATTTATTTTGTACTCCCATTCTGTTTTCTTATGCATAGACTGCAAGGCCTGCCCTGCTACCAAGTCAATGCACCCCAATAACCCCAATCCCCCCTTGGAAGAAACATGTATGAGGGCCTCTTAACAAAAAATGTCCCATTAAAAAGGAGCAGGTCTCCTAGACTTGGAATGCCCATACACTAAGTGTGTTGGCTGTCAAACATTTTCCCCTGTGGGGTACACCTCAACCATTTTCACAACAGGTAGTTTACTCCCAGAAAAAATACCCACCCTTGTTCTGAAGTCGACCCTGGCTGTAGCAGCACGGAACACGTTAACCCTTTTGATCTAGTGGCAGTGGATGATGAGACTTGGAGGAAGGCCTGATTCACTAATTGGCCCAATTTCTCAGAGCGGGTCTCATAGACTTGGAATGCCACACTTAGTGTATGAGCTGGCAAATATTTCCTCTGTGGGGTACACCTTAACCTTTGGCAGAACAAGTATTTGATGCAAAGCCTAAACACCCACCCTTGTTACTAATTCGACCCTGGCTATAGTTGCATGGAACACGTTAACGCTGGTGATCTAGTGGCGACAGATGATGAGACGTGGAGGAAAGCCTGATTAAAAACTATGCCCAATGTAAAGTTGCGGGTCTCCTAGACATGGAATGCTCATACATAAAGTGTATGGGCTGGTAAACATTTGCCCCTGGGTGTAGATATCAACATAGTGTTTCCTTTTTTTAGGTGTGGGGCATCATAATCACTGTGCAAAACTGTAACATGGTTTCATACACAGTTGCTCCTGTGAAGGTGCAGGTTTTTAGTAAAAATATGGCAGACGAATGGTTGGATGAAGTGATCTGCAAAAGTGGCATGGTGATGACAGGAATGGGAAAGTACATGATGAATAACAGCAGTGGCTATGGGAGGTATGAGAGCCATGATACAGCCAACAATGATTGGTCGTTTAGCCACCATAAATTACCATAAACGGTTTCATGCCCGTCATAAGATCTGTATACCAGATGCGCGTCTGAGACTCGGACTAAAAAATGCCCGTCCAAAATATGTTGCCAAAGACGCACGTGTCTGTTTAAAGGGTAAAGTGCAACATGTTCGTGAGATGCTGAATTAGAGAAAGCAGGTCAGTGTTGCATGAAAACGAAACAAACTGATGTGTGCTCATGAAAAACTAAGTTTAAAGAGGAGTGCACAGTCAGTAACTATAAACACACCCGTGCAACAAATTCTTCATCTTCACCCATACACATTAACAAAAATATACAAATGTCACAGTCTAAAATTAATTGTCCGAGTGTAACCAACACTGTTAAAGGAATGCCACAAAACGTAAATAGCCACAACCCTTTGAAAAATTTGATTTCCTCTTTACAACAGATGGATGATGATGGTATTGATGATGACTTAGACATTTTACACATCCACACCAAGAAGATGAACATCACAGCTGCAAAAAATGTTCCAAAAAGGCAGTGAATGTCTTGAAAATAATTTTCTCTAGGTCAAAGTTTACCTCTTACTAAAGTGGTACCGAATGAGGCATACACAGCTCTCTGGTGTACTCAGCGTGAGATGCTTGACAGACGACGTATTCTGATTTGTCAATGTCCACTTTTTGAAAGCAAGCAGAAAAGAAGGATGATTTAGGTCAGTAAGGAGGTGATGTCAGGTACAGACAGGTAGATCTGCGTGTCATCGGCGTAGTGATGATATTGCAAACTGTGCCATTACATCAGCTGACCCAAGCCAAAGGTGTCAATGGAGAAAAATAGGGGTCCTAGAACAGAGCCTTGGGGAACAACGAAAGACAGGTGTCGAGGTGAGGAGGTGGCGTAGTAGAGGGAGACAATGAATGTCCCCCTACCAGTCTTCTTGTTTTTTAAAGACTTTGCCAATAACACCTGTGATAAAACACTCCGGGATCGCCTTTGCTGGGGTCAAAGGTCACGTGCATTCAACATGAAACTCAGGCGCAGAGCCGGGATCTGGGTATAACTGACCCTGAGTCAGGTTTATTAACGGTGAAAGCAATGCATAAAGGAAATCAAACATAAAACAAATCCTTGCCTGTCCGGCACTAACTAAACAAGGTACAACCTAACTACCAACTGGCGGGCTTCTCCCTTCCAGCCAAACCACAGCAGCAGTGGGCACTGCTTTCACTCACGTGTGTCTCTCACACAGACAGGCTCTCTGTGTTCCCAGGCTGAGACACTCACACAACCACCTGGCAACCTTTTATATCCGCCTCCCATTATTCATTAGTCACCAGGTGAGATACTGACCAGACTAGGCCACATAGGAAAGGTAACTGGGCGAGATATACCTGCCCTCATCCACTATTCCCACATGATTCTCACATATCCCCCCCTCTGCTCAGACCACTCTGGTCGAGCAATGACACCCGCCAAACAGTGCACTCGGGACAGGGCATCTGCATTCCCCATCTGTACCCCTGGGCGGTGCTCCACCGTAAAAGTGTAGGCCTGCAGGGCAAGGAACCACCGGGTCACCCACCTATTCCGTTCCTTGTGCAAGTGCATCCACTTGAGAGGGGCATGGTCAGTGATCAGTCTGAACTTTCTGCCCACCAGGTAATATTTGAGGGCCTCTAGAGCCCACTTAATGGCTAGGCACTCTTTTTCTACTACCGCATACTTTTGCTCATCTTTATTCAGCTTCCTGCTGAGATAGAGGACTGTGTGTTCTACTCCGTCCCTAACTTGTGACAGTACGGCCCCGATACCGGTATCAGAGGCATCCGTTTGTACCACAAACTCGATGCGGAAGTCCGGAGTCACCAGTACGGGTTGAGAGCAAAGTGCCCGTTTTAGGCTATGGAAGGCTTCTTCAGCCACTAAATTCCATTTAATCATGATGGAGTCTTTCCCTTTGGTAAGATCCATCAGGGGGTAGCGATGGCTGCAAAATTGGGTATGAACCGGCGATAATAGCCGGCGATCCCCAGGAAGGCTTGCACCTGCTTCTTGTTGACAGGTTGCGGCCAGTCCTGAATCGCTTGAATCTTATCAACCTGGGGTTTAACAACACCCCTCCCAATTACATACCCCAAATACCGGGCTTCTTCTAGCCCGATGTGACATTTCTTGGGGTTCGCGGTTAGACCTGCCTCCCACAGGTCGTCAATCACAGCTTGTACTTTCTGGAGATGAGTCTCCCAGTCCAAGCTGTGAATGACAATGTCATCCAAATAGGCCGAAGCGTACTGCCTATGCGGCCTCAGGACTCGATCCATCTGTCTCTGGAAGGTCGCCGGTGCTCCGTGCAGTCCAAATGGCATATACACATACTGAAATAGACCTTCCGCGTAGCAAATGCCGTCTTTTCTCTGGCAGCCTCCGCCAGAGGGATCTGCCAATACCCCTTTGTTAGGTCTAGGGTCGTAATATACCGGGCTTTTCCTAACCGATCTATTAACTCGTCGACCCGGGGCATAGGGTAGGCATCAAATTTTAAGAACGCATTCAGTTTCCTGAAGTCATTGCAGAACCGGATTGTGCCGTCCGGTTTAGGAATTAACACAATCGGGCTGGACCAAGCACTGTGCGACTCCTCAATGACTCCTAACTCTAACCTTGCCTTTACTTCTCGGGAAACGGCTTCACGGCGCGCTTCCGGAATTCTGTAGGGTTTCACATGAACTGTGACACCAGGTTCCGTTATGATGTCATGTTTCATTAGTGTAGTCTGCCCGGGTTTTTCTGAGAAAAACTTTTGGTTGTGAAGTAGAAACTGCCTGACCTCAGTCTTTTGCCGCTCCGACAGTCTCTGCAACCCGTACCTCCAGTATGGTATGCGAGCAGACGGGACGGGCCAGCTCCGCTGACAAGGCCGACCGATCTTTCCAGGGTTTTATCAGATTTACATGATAAATCTGTTCAGGTTTCCGTTTACCTGCCTGGTATACTTTGTAGTTTACTTCACCAACTCTTTCCTTAATCTCAAAGGGGCCCTGCCACTTTGCTAGGAACTTACTGTCCACCGTGGGGACCAGGATCAACACCCTATCTCCGGGTGCAAACCTACAGATCTTGGCGCCCCTATCATAGATTCTTTTTTGGGTTCCCTGAGCCTGCATCATGTGTTAGAATCATAGAATCATAGAATCATAGAGTTGGAAGGGACCTCCTGGGCCATCTGGTCCAACCCCCTGCTCAAAGCAGGATTCGCTAAATCATCCCAGTCAGATGTCTGTCCAGCCTCTGTTTGAAGACTTCCATTGAAGGAGAACTCACCACTTCTCGTGGCAGCCTGTTCCACTCATTGATCACTCTAACTGTCAAAAAGTTTTTTCTAATATCTAATCTGTGTCTCTTCCCATTCAGTTTCATCCCATTGCTTCTAGTCTTTCCTTGTGCAAATGAGAATAAAGTTGATCCTTCTACAATGTGACAGCCCATTAGATATTTGTAGACAGCTATTAAGTCTCCTCTCAGTCTTCTCTTTTGCAAACTAAACATTCCCAAATCCTGCAACCTTTCCTCATAAGACAGGGTTTGCAGACCGGTCACCATTCTGGTCGCTCTTTTCTGAACTTGCTCCAGTTTGTTGATGTCTTTTTTAAAATGTGGTGCCCAAAACTGGACACAATATTCCAGATGAGGTCTGACCAAAGAGGAGTAGAGGGAAATAATGACTTCACGTGATCTAGACTGTATGCTTCTGTTAATACATCCTAGAATTGCATTTGCCTTTTTTGCTGCTGCATCACACTGTTGACTCATATTCAGTCTGTGATCTATTAGTATACCCAAGTCTTTTTCACATGTGCTGTCACTTAGCCCTATTCCTCCCATTCTATATATGCTTTTTCATTTTTATTGCCCAGATGTAGTACTTTGCATTTCTCCCTGTTAAAAACCATTCTGTTAGTTGCTGCCCACTTCTCCAGTTTATTTAAATCTTTTTGAATCCTCTCTCTCTCCTCTCTAGTATTAGCTATCCCTCCTAGCTTTGTGTCATCAGCAAATTTAATCAGTTTACCCTCAATTCCTTCATCTAAATCATTGATAAAGATGTTGAACAATACAGGGCCCAGGACAGAGCCCTGTGGTACCCCACTTGAGACATTCTTCCAACTGGATGTGCAGCCATTTACGACCACTCTTTGGGTCCGATCACTAAGCCAGTTATGAATCCACCTAACAGTTGCCTTGTCCATTCCATACTTAGTCATTTTTTCAATAAGGATTGTATGAGAGACTTTGTCAAATGCTTTGCTTAAGTCAAGATATACTATATCTACAGCATTTCCTTGATCCACCCAATCAGTGATACCGTCATAGAAGGAAATTAAGTTAGTCTGACATGACTTATCAGTTACAAACCCATGCTGACTCTGTTTAATCACTTCATTCTTATCCAGGTATTGACATACATGTTGTTTAATAATTTGTTCAAAGATCTTTCCTGGTATAGAAGTCAGACTCACCGGCCTATAGTTGCCTGGGTCCACCTTCTTCCCCTTTTTGAAGATAGGAACAACATTTGCTCTTCTCCAGTCTTCTGGCACTTCTCCTGTTCTCCAAGAATTTTCAAAGATTATGGAGAGGGGTTCAAAAATTTCTTCTGCTATCTCCTTCAGTACTCTGGGGTGTAATTCATCTGGACCTGGAGACTTGAATTCATTTAGGTTAGCTAAGTGTTTCCTCACTATCTTTCTGTTTATAGATATCCTGGATTCTTCTATTCCCTTAATAGGACAGTGAATAACAGTTGATGTTGCATTTCCTTTCTGAGAGAAAACAGATGCAAAATAGGAATTTAAAAGTTCAGCCTTCTCAACATCCTGTCTTACCATTTCATCATTTTCATCCTGTAAAAATACTATAGCATCTTTGACTTTTCTTTTACTTTTGACATATCCCCAAAATCCTTTATTTTTGCTTTTGACATCTCTTGCAAGCCTCAGTTCATTTTCAGCTTTAGATAATCTGATTTGTGCCCTGCAGGTTCTGCAGACAGCATTATATTCTTCTTTAGATATGCCTCCCTCTATCCATTTTATAAACATTTTTTTCTTCCTTTTTAGCATGTGCTTAAGTTCTGTGTTCATCCATCCTGGTTTCCTTAAATGCTTCCTATTCTTCCCTCTTTTCGGAATTGTTAACAACTGTGCATTGAGAATTTCATTTTTCAAGATTTCCCATCCTTCCTGGACATTTTTGTCTTTAAGGATATCCAGCCATTGGATCCCTCCAATTCTCTTTCTGAATCCCTTAAAATCTGCCTTTCTGAAATCTAACCTTGACGTCTGAGTCTTCACAGGTCTTCCACCTCTAGTTATCCAAAATTCTAAAATAGCATGGTCGCTACCTCCTAGGGTCCCAGCCACTTTTACCTCCTCAACCATTTCCTCCCTGTTTATAAGGATTAGATCCAAGGTAGCAGTTCCCCTTGTTTTCTCCCTTACCTTTTGGAAGATAAAGTTGTCAGCAACAGAGGATAAGAATTTCCTTGACCTGTTAGTTTTGCCTGAGAGAGATTCCCAACAAATGTTCTTTGACGATAGGCATAACAGCCGCAATACGGTCCTGCATTTGGGATACGTGATCTATCACCGTTTTAAACGGAGTGACCTGACCCTCCCAGGATTTTTTGGTGACGTCTAACAGTCCGCGAGGACGTCGGGCGTACAATAACTCGAACGGCGAGAACCCTGTGGAAGACTGGGGCACTTCCCTGATGGCAAAAAGCAAATACGGAAGTAAATAGTCCCAGTTCTTCCCATCCTTGTCTTTCGCCTTTCTCAGCATCTGCTTCAGAGTTTTATTGAACCGTTCAACCAACCCGTCTGTTTGAGTGTGATACACGGATGTGCGTAACGGTTCGATTTGTAACAACCGGCAGAGCTCCTTCATTACCCTGGAGGTAAAGGGAGTCCCCTGGTCGGTGAGTATCTGTTTTGGTATACCGACCCGACTAAACACATGCACCAGTTCCTTGGCAATCGTCTTGGTTGCCGTGTTACGCAAAGGGATGGCCTCCGGGTAACGAGTGGCATAATCCAAGATGACCAGGATATGTTGGTGTCCACGTGCAGACCGTGGAAGGGGCCCAGCTAAATCCATCCCAATCCTCTCAAACGGGACCTCAATAATAGGTAGGGGTACCAAAGGGCTACAGAACCGGGGCTTAGGCGCCGAGGCTTGGCAGTCAGGACAAGACTCACAATATACACGAATATTGTGATGCATGCCTGGCCAAACAAAACAGTGTAATATCCTTTCGGTGGTTTTCTAGACACCCAGGTGACCTCCCATCACATGTCCGTGGGCCAGGTCCAGCACCTGCCGCCGGTAGGGTTTGGGCACGACTAATAGTTGCACCGTGTCTTCCCCCTTTTTCTCTATCTGATATAGTAAATCATTCTCCAGGACCATGTAAGGATATGCCAGCCTAGAGCCAGGTTCTATGGGTACCCCATTTATCACTTTTACATTTGTCCTAGCCTGAGAAAGGGTAGGATCCTTTATTTGCTCGCTTTGGAAGTCATCTTTCTGAACTTCCAAATCCGGCAAATGGGGAGGTGGACGGCTGTCGGCCTCCTCCTCTTCCCTGGTCTCCTCCGTATCACCCGCCATCACTGAAAACGGGAACTGCAGGTCATTTCCAGCAGACTCTTCCCCCGAGTCTTCCTGGGAGACCTCTTCCAGGGGTTCGGGACCCACACACGCCTTGGGAGAAGAATCATGTACACTATTACCCGAGGGCATCAACTGATTCTCCCACAATTGCCAGAAGTGGGGAAAAACCCGGCCCAAGATAACATCATGCAATAACGCAGGGACGAGTCCCACTTTATGCTGCACAGACCCATAGGAAGTAGTAATGCATATGACCGTGGTGAGGTACGAACAGGTGTCTCCATGCACACACGTTACAGAAAATTTGTCTGATGGTCCAGTCGGGGCTGACACCAGACTGGCCTTCACCAGAGTCACCACACTTCCCAAGTCTAACAATGCCACCACATTTTTGCCATGAACAGTTAAATCACACAAGTGTTTTTCCACATCCTTTTGACCGGCATTCACACTCACTACCCGTGCAACCATAGACATGCGGTTTTTAGAGTCTGTGACGTCGCACTGCATGGGTTCAGTAGTGACCGGACAATTCGCAGCAATGTGGCCCATCTCTTGGCAGCGGAAACACCTAACGGGCCCCTTGCTTAGACCATAGTTTGTTACTTTCGGCCTCGCATTGCGGGCAGTCCCGGTTTCCTCCCCCACTGTCTTAGGGATTTTTCCTTCTCCCCTACTCCCTGGAACAGTCTTACCGGTTCCACGTGGAGATGATGAAGAACGAGGAGGGATAGCGTCGTCTCGGAGTCCTTCCGCCACGGAGTAACGTTCTACCAGATCCACCAATTGATCTGCCGTCGTAGGATTTCCATGGCTTACCCACTTCCTCAGGGCTGGCGGTAGAGCTCTCAGGTATTTGTCCATGACGACTCTCTGGATTATCTCTGGCGCTGTCAGCACCTCGGGTTGTAGCCACTTCTTCGTCACGTGGATCAGGTCGAAAATCTGTGACAACCGTGGTTTATCCTGCTGATAAGTCCATTGATGCACTCTCTGTGCACGGACAGCGGTCGTCACTCCCAGCCGGGCCAAGATCTCGGCTTTCAGTTTGTCAAAGTCCTGCGCAGCTTCAGGCTCTAAGTCATAATAAGACTTTTGGGCCTCACTGGAAAGAAACGGGGCAATCAGGCCGGCCCATCGTGCCTTCGGCCATTTTTCTCGCACCGCCGTCCGTTCAAACGTGGTCAGCTATTCCTCGACGTCATCTTCGGTCGTCATATTCTGCCAGTACCGACTCACGTGAATCACTCTCGACTCTGCTTCCAGGTTAACCTCAGGTAAGCTTGCCAGGCGCTGCGCCACCTGCTGGAGAAGCGAACGATCGGTAGCTGCCATGTCCACCAACTCCTTCAGCTGGGCCATCATCACCCGATTATCTTCTTGCTGGACGGCGGTGGACTGTACCAACGCTTTCTCCACGTCCTCCATGCTCATGCTTGCAACGTGATGCCTGCGTTCTCCACCACAATGTGATAAAGCACTCCGGGATCGCCTTTGCTGGGGTCAAAGGTCACGTGCGTTCAGCATGAAACTCAGACGCAGAGCCGGGATCTGGGTATAACTGACCCTGGGTCAGGTTTATTAACGGTGAAAGCAATGCATAAAGGAAATCAAACATAAAACAAATCCTTGCCTGTCCGGCACTAACTAAACAAGGTACAACCTAACTACCAACTGGCGGGCTTCTCCCATCCAGCCAAACCACAGTTGCAGTGGGCACTGCTTTCACTCACGTGTGTCTCTCACACAGACAGGCTCTCTGTGTTCCCAGGCTGAGACACTCACACAACCACCTGGCAACCTTTTATATCCGCCTCCCATTATTCATTAGTCACCAGGTGAGATACTGACCAGACTAGGCCACATAGGAAAGGTATCTGGGTGAGATATACCTGCCCTCATCCACTATTCCCACATGATTCTCACACACCAAAAAGGACATTTGCACCACCAGCCATGGCCGCATCTGCAGAGTGTCACGTGGACCCGTCCTGTGTGACACCACCCGCAGGCCGGTAACTAAAACAACAAGACATGGGGGAAGGGGAAACAATTACAACGGTTGACCCTGCGATAGGGTACAGGGACATGGAGACCTCCTGCACTCCCCTGAGTCAGTGTCCCTCACACTCCTAACGTTCCCTATACAGGCTCCTCACCTGTCGCTGAGCCATAACCTGTCACCCTAGCACACCCTACACCTATCCCTTGCTAGGGAGCTGGGTGGTGCAGGCACTGGCCCCACCGCTGTACTAATACACACCAGGGAAAAATACAAACAGGGAAACACCACTTAGTTTGCTCTGTTGCTATTGCTCCCAGCAACAGAGTCCACCACCAGAATGCAGCTTTTCTCCAGAATAGCTGATACTTCTCAAAGCTTTGTTAGAGCTGCAAGGAACACCTCTCTGTAATTCCTTCCTTCACCAGACTTTACACCAGAGCTCCCCTGAGCTGCTCTCTGTAGTTCCTTCCTTCAACAGCCTTGATTGGAAATGAGCAATATCACCAACACCTGCTCATAGACCATGTGACCCTATGTAGGAAAAGGGAATGGTCAAATGATCAGGGGCCAAAATCTGCTATAATCCCAGTGACCACCGGGGGCATATGGCAAAGCAAAGAAAACATCAAGTGAAATGACCCTAACGGCCAGGGGGGGCAAAACTAGAACTGAAACCACCAGCTTAAGGAAAAAAAAAGGTTACTAGTGCTTTTATCTGTCATAATCCAACATGGATCATGACAGTACCCTCCCTTAATGAGGGGCCTCCAGACCCTCAAGACCGCTCCTCATCAGGGAACCACCTACAGCGGGGACACCCAGGTCCAGAGTTCACCCCAGCAACTACCTGCACTTCAGGTTTATGACAAATGAGCACCGCTGGTATTGGCAAAGTATGTTCCGGAGGCACCACCCATCTCCAAAGTGCCGATCTGGGGAACGAGAGGTGTTTTGGCAAGTATGTGGGTAACTCCAGCTGGTAAGTCTCCGGGCCCGTTTATCTGTCATAATCCAGCATGGATCATGACACAGTGGTAGTAAAACTACCAGCCTTACCACCACCAGCATAATCAGGCACATGGCAGCAAAGCAACAGACTTTGTTGGTTGAACACCATATAAAGTCCACCTAACCACAAACATGTGGAGAAGTGCTTGTGGTCAGGGATGATACATCTCACTGAGGGTATACCAGGTTAATATAGTGGAATCCGGGACACACTCAGACCTTGGTATGGTGGCTGTCCTTACAAACACAGAGTATTGGGTGCCCTACGACAATCTGGATTGCCCCACAGTGTACAGCTCCTGCACCACCTCCTCCTCCTTCGCCTCCTTTTCAGCCTCAAGCTCCAAAAGGTAGCACATGAGTCACAAGCTTGAAGCACTGCAGCACTGCCTATTCAAAGCAGGAACAGGCTGTGCTGAAGCTAATATGCTTCTGTGACAAACCCCAAAATGTTGAAGAGTTGTGGACAGCTCTGAAAGTGCAGGCAGATCGGTGGCTGAGATGGCTGAACCCACAGCCAGGCATGGTTGTGTGTGAAAATGGCTGGAACCTGGTGGCTGCTCTGTGGAGAGGCGAGCTCACACACGTGCCATGCCTGGCTCATGGGCTTAACCAAATTGGTAAACGTTTTTTGAAAAGCGACATGGAGCCCACAGATCTGCTCGGAAAAGTGCAACGCTCGAAATATCCATTTTAAAAAGTCAGCTACAGCTTCATCCGCCCTTGCCGTGATTCAGGAACGCTTGCTGCTTCTGGCTCACCGACTCGTGTATGATGCCCCCAGGCCTTGGAACTCTACATTGCAGATGTAGGAAAGGATTTCTGAGCAGAAGAGGGCAGTTTGTGACTAATCTACCAGCATCAACAAGGTTGTCGGTATTCAGATCTGTCTTCACACATAACATCTGAGGTGTGGACATGGATGTCTGACATGTGTACCATCCTCCAAAACTTTGAGGTATCCACCAAGAGAGTGAGCGTCAATGAAACCATAATTAACATCTCCATCCTGTTTATATGTTCTAATTAGAATATTGAGAGTTATTATAGAGCGAAAACATATTTACAGTTTAACAGTTTCAAACACAACAGTCTTAAATAACAACGATAACAATAATCCAATAATTAAACCCAAATAAAACTACCCTGCTCGTGACAGCTTACAATCTACACTAAGTAACAACGATAACAATAATTTAACCCAAAGAAAACAATCCTGCTAGTGACAATTTACAACCTAAAATGAAGTGGGGGAGATAAAAAAATATAGGGGTGTATTTACATGAAGGTATTTACAATGATTTTTGTACTATGAACTTACTGAGGTTCGTTGCAAGTGTTGTAGGCTTGAGGGCAAGGAGGAGGAGCACTGCATGGTCAGTCGTCCCCTTGGTGATGACACGGAAGTCTTGCCTGTTAGCAGTCTGGGACGCATTGGGCTGACTTTATGTTACACTGCCTTTCCTGTGACCCTCGCCCTCTTAAAATTTTGGATGACAGACAAGCAATACTGATTTGTGACACTTCTAGACCCATGGTAATCTGAGAGCTTGATATCTCTTAGTCCTGAGGCAGACAGGTGTACTAAAATGTTGCAGTATTAGAGGGCCCTTATAGCGGAATTATTAATTAAATTACTATCTCAAACACTGGCGGCAGAGGACACAGTTTGTTGGCCAACCAAGGAGTACAGGTGAGAGAGACACAACTCCAATACAGCAGAGACAGTGGAACAATGGCAAAGTTCTTGTAGAGTTTTAACAGACCCTGTCATCACCCTGACACAGAGGCGCAGGGTACTGTCACAAGGAATGCAATATTTTGGAAGATGCTGAGGGAGTACCTTGCTGACCGTACCAAAGTTCTCTGTCATTCCTCTGTGCCTTATAAATATTGGTTATCCAAGCTGGTCATGTGGCATGAACTGGCTCTCTCTACTGCGCACATGCGCTGTACTTATGGTCAAGGAGCGCACGGCGCCTCGCTCTCTGGTGGTTACTGGGCAAACGGCACCTTGCTAAATGGCAGTACCGTTTTTAATGGTGGGAGACTATGGTAACAGTCCTTTGCAGTGCCACTGCTTCTAAGGATGGAGCACATTACTCAGCCTCCAATGCGCTGCTTGTCCACGCTAAAATTCATTGCTGTCTTGCCCTCTTTCTGTTAAGCTGACTCCCTGCCTCCAGGTCACCAGGTCTGTCTGTCTGCTGCATTTTGCTGCAGCATCAGCGCTTCGGGTGCATATTGCACTGCCCCCCTTGCTGCTCACATGGTCACAGCTGGGGACTCACTCCTCTTTTTTTTCCCTCAGCTTGTTCCCTGTAAAAACACAAGCCCTCATTCTGTGTAATGGGGCCTGTCCGTTCCCAGGTAAACGGGATGCAGCCAAAACAGGTCCAGAACCAGCGCAGTACAGGTACTCGCGGACCGGTCATCCTGACTCCGTACATATCTGTCAAATCAGTTCTTTAATGCAAGCAGCATAGAGGGCATGAACTTCCAAATTTCAAGAGACAATTCTACAGTACATCCACAACTGTTTCAATTTGAAGGGCTTTGTGGCTCATATCATTCCACAAGATGACACTAGTCTGATACTTTCCGGTGGAAAAAAATTTCACCACTGATAGGTTGTGTATGTTTAGAATTATGTAACATCATTGGTGTGATTAATTATTCATACCTATTAGCTTCACAATATATTCATCTTTTTCTTCAAAGCTTTTGAATATAATGTGTTGTAAGAGTTAAAGGAAATTGTTGAATTGTGTTTTACCTCAAATGTGAAACTACTTGTCAATTGTCATCTTTACTATTTCTCCATTCTGTGCGTGGCTAACCACCTAATTGTTATTGAGTTTCTTTGGCAAGAAAACAACAGCTACACCAATACCACGTACTTGTCCAATTAATTCATCACGCTGCTGAAGTAGAGGTGAGATTAGGGACCTACATAACATCTGGGGACTGTAGTCAACATGACACTCTGCCAACACCCACAGGGGTATAGCTACCAATTTGACATAGCTTGTGCCCAGCTGAACAGAGTTGTCATAAAAAAAAATCCTTCAATAACATGTTTGATGGATTGTCTCTAGGAAACACCCATATAGTATTATTAGAATTATTTAGTTATTTATATAGCATCATTAATTTCATGGTGCTGTACATAACAAAGGGTTACATACTAAGGAATAAATATTGTATAAACAAAAAAAATTAAAATGACTGACTGTTACAGAGGGGAGAGGACCTTGTCATTGCGGACTTTCATTCTGTGGGAGAATGGAAAAGAGACAGAAGGTTGGGGGTGAGGCAAATCGGGTGGTGGAGAGGTGGCAGCTCGTGTGTTGGAGTAGAAGTCACATCTTCGACCACCACGCTCTCCAATTGACATCTCTTGAAATGCAGCTGAAATGTCAAAATCTCTATCTTCAGTTCTAGACAATGCATGGGCTCCTTTTAAACGTCAGAGGCCAACCAGCTAAGTATTAGTAGGTGAGGGCTTGTCAGAATCCTGCCCAGGAACACCAGGCTACTGTTGTTGCGAGTCCTGTCCCCGTGAACTTCCACATAATCTTGCTCTGGCTCTTCCAGGCATGGTTTCATCACGAAGATTTAGCCTTTGTAATACAGAGACAGAGTACAACAGCGCCTAAGCGTTCACCCTCTGCTACTCAGACTTTCTATCTGCACAGTGACTGCCTCTAGGCTAAAGATGATACGGTGGTAGTAGTTGGAGCATTTTACACAGTCATGAAGCTGCCATAACAACTTTAAACCAAATTCTTTTTACTGACATCCCCCACTGTAAAATGGGGTCTGTTTTTGAAAAAAAAGCAACAGCGTGCTGTAAATAACTGGAGTAACAGACAAGAAAATACTGGAATACCGGCCTAAAATCCCCAAATTTTAATCACCCGGACGTATGAGACATGTCACAGATATACCAAACTGTAAAATTTATATATATCTTTTTATTGGAAGCAAAAGAGTGCTGGATATAACGAGTGTGACAGACTGGCAAAAAAGGGAATTTAGACCAAAAATGCCTCAATTTTTGAGACACGGATGTATGAAGCATGTCACAGATATACCCCAAGGTAAAATGTGGGCTGTTTTTTTAAAATAATGCAGCATATTGCTGTATCTAAGTCCAGTAACACCATGACCAAAAAAGAAAACAGCCGTAAACTGTCCAAACTTTGAGCATGCACAGATATGAGCTGGCTCGGAGATACCACTACGACAATTTTTTTTCGGGGGGTAAATACAGCTGTATATAAGTCCAGTGGCACCCTGGACAAAAAAGAAATCAGCCGTAAACTGGCAAAACTTTGAGCACGCACAGAAATTAGCTGGCACGCAGATTCCACAATGAAAAATGTGTGGCCTGTATTTTTTTAATTTTTGTGGCTAAATAGTGCTATATATAAGTACAGTGCCAGGCAGCAAAAAAAAAATGAATTTAGGGCTAAAAAGACCAAAATTTTAGCAGACGGATGGATGAGGCGTGTCACAGATATGCCACACTGTCAAATATGTGGCCTGTCTGTATTTTTTGGGGTTCAGCAAAATAGTGTCAAGAAATTGTGTAAGACGCTCAAAAAAAACCCTCAACCGTACCACATAAAAAATAAATATTTCTCTGCACACTCAAAAGGGACCCCTTTAAAATTGCTGGATTTTCACGCTGTGCTAGGAAAAGGATCTGGCTGTATTGTGCACTGTCAAAAAGCAAATGGAGGAAATAAAAAGGGCTCTGGATTGCTTGCAATAAAAAAAAGCTCTATTAGCCCTGGCCAAAAAAATTTTCAAAGCCAATTACACCTGGGGCTAGGTATATATGGCCAATATATCCCACAGGTAGCAGCACCAGAACACAGGACCCTCTTAATGTATGCAATGATATGTGTTCTGCCCATTCTGTACAGTTAGATATTTTTGGGTGCTGTTCCAGCTGTCGCCAGTAGGTGTCATAAGTTGCCCTTCTCTTTCTTATTTATGTGTTTGGCATTTTCTGTCCCTCTAATGGTTAATTGTTCAGAACCTCCCCTTTTTCCTGTCCAGGTTTTGCAGCATGTAACAATTCCTGTCAAACTCCTGAGTAGCCCACATATGTTTAGCTCAGCTCTCTGCAAAACATTTGCTTATAACATGCGGATTCCGGTAAGGATAATGCAATTATGAGTTATGCATCTGTGTTAGTAGCCATAATACAGCCCCCCATGATGTTTGCAATGCATGTTCAGCTTCTGTAATGCTATTTCACTGCGTGATTAGTTATATGCATCCTCTGGATATGCATCCTCTTGTCAGTGAGTGCAAAGCTGGCAGCCATTAGTTGTGTTAGATAGCTTTCTCTTTTGCTGCTGTGTATGTTATATTGCTCAGCTCTTATATAATGCATGATAACAGCATCCTGTATCATTGTTACTGTTGTGATAATACCTTGTATTGCTGTATATTACCTACCAGTACTGACATGCTGCATTATATCTGTCTTTAATAGTTTTTACCTGAATCATCCACATTGTGTTCAGCAATCTCTGATAACTATGTTCAACATCTCCTGATCTCATCTACTACTGTGTTCTACTATACCATCTGTTATCATCTCTGTTATGAGTTCATTTTCCCCTTCACCATTGAGGTCTGATGAACTCCCTCTTCTGGTGAAGGAAGGTAGTGAGGCTGATTACCAATCACCTGAGCTGGGAGAGGATGACTGGGCGACGGGGATCTCTGACTGGATATAAGGCAGCCGACGCCCTTCCTCCTCACTGGTCATTTCTCTGTGGAATTCTAGGAGACCAGTCTGATTCCTGCTCCTCAAAAGCTAAGCTTTCTGCTTTGCCTTTTTGCATTTGTGTTTTGGTTTTAGTTTGCCTTGCTTTTCTGGATTCTGCCATTCCTGCTGGGGTGAGCTGAATTCCTTTTTTGTCGGTTGCTCTGTCTTCAGAGAATACCTGAGTACTGACATAGTCTTTTTGAAGCCTAGCGTCTTCAGGGCCTTTTTCCCTGTCAGTCTGTTGGCTCTTATTTTCATAGGGTTTTTCGCAGATTGCAGACAGCAGCTTTCCTATCCTGTCCTATCTAGTTAGCTTGGGCCCCATCATTTGCTCAGTCTATATTTCTATCTGTGTTAGTGTTTTTTCTTCTTGTTTCACCGTCATTATATGTTGGGGGCTGCCTATTGCTTTGGGGTCTGCTCTGGGGCAGTTTAGATTTCCCTTTCTGTCTTTAAGCTAGGCAGTTCTCTGGCTGTGATCGAGGGGTCTAGGGCATCGTAGGAACCCCCCACGGCTACTGCTAGTTGTTGTTGATAGGTTCAGGGGTCTGCAATCCGATAGCTGCCAACTTCTCTGGTTTTCTGGACTTAGCTAGCATTTCTGTTTTTGCCTCCTATGGTGACTCATTCATAACACATCTCCCATTGTTGTCCATATCATCCGAATAAATAATAGACTTAAGCACCCATACAGTCTTGTTTCTGGGAGTGGATGTACACCGAGTACAGTGATACTTGGACGAGTATCGAGTAGTGGTGAACACGTTCGCTCATCACTAATCAAGAGCAAAAAAGCCCAAAGTTATGTTGGTAGGAGCTCTTCCACTCTAGGATATGTGGAGTCTGCAAGCATTAGGACCCTCAAGAATTTGGTTGCATACATGTGTCATTAGGTGATTCCTATGCTTAAAGGGGTTAATCACTACACTGACAATGTCTTCTTAATCCCCATGTTTACCCCTAGTAAAATAATAACACTTATACTCACCTCTGATGTTGGTGCCATTATAGTGATGTCAGTACTGGCTCTCCCAGGGATTGTATGACAATGTGATGTCAAGTAATCCCTGCAGTCAATCGGTGCTGGTTTCACTTCCCCTCCTTCAAACAAAGGACGTAACAGGATCCCTTTAAATATATTCACATTTGCTTTGTGTCCATGTTCGGGACTCGGTCCTGCTCTGCCCTTTTTCACACTGGCGTCACTTTGACACATAGTGAGGTTTCAGTAGTGGAGGTTAGGACCATCATGAATTTGGGTACACCTTGACTTGGTGGGATGGCTTTTACGCTTTGTTTTCCATCAAAAACTGTGTTTTAGTGCCCAATGTTTGTAAGCACTATTGCTTTTACTTATTTACTTACAGCATGGTATATGGTTATTTTGTTTCCGTCTTAGGCTACTTTCACATTTCCATTCTTTTAATTCAAACCGGATCTGGTAGAAGCCACAGCCCACCGGATCATCTGTTTAGGCTGGAGATGGTGCAGGAGAGGGAGAGGGAGAGAGAGTCTTCGGGTATGTGCTCTGCAAAAAAGCGCTCCGGCGCTGTCAAAAAACGTTGCAGGGAACGTTTTTGCAGATGCCGGACAGGCATTTTTTGCCGTATCCGGCAAAAGCCGGATACACCGCATGGCCATCAGGCGCAATGCGGCGATAATGCAAGTCTACGGGATTTGGTGGCAACCGGCGCCGGATCCGGTTTTTACATTTTTCGCCGCATCGCGCCTGATGCTTAAAAACGGAAATGTGAAAGTAGCCTTAGGATTTGTCTATTATACATACAGTATATACCATGTTCTGTGGATATGCTACCAATTTCAAAATGGGAATAATCCTTTAAGGCCACGTTCACACTTAAAGCCTTTGATGAGTATTTTTATTTAGTATTTGAAAGCCAAAATCAGGAGAGGGACAATCAGAGGAAAAGTGTAAGAAACATGTCACCACTTCTGTATTTCTCACCCACTCCTGGTTTTGGTTTACAAATATTGGTGTAAAATACTGACCAAATACTCTACGTGTGAACATAGATGGCCTAAGGCTAGTTTCACATTAGCGTTTTTTTGCGCAGCGCATCGGGCGCATAAAAAACGCAAAGAAAAACGCAAAACAAACGCGCGTTTTTTTAACGTCATGCGCACGCTGATGTGTAAAAAAAACGCAGCGTTGTTTGCGTTTTACATGCGTTTTTTGCATGCGTTGGCGTTTTTTATGTGCATGCGTTTTTAAGTGTGACGTTTTTTCCATTGTCTAGAGAACATTCTAGACTTGTTTAACTCAAAAACGCATGCGCAAAAAAACGCAAGCGTGCGCAAGACCATACGCACGCATGCGTTCCCATAGGCTCCAATGTGGTGTTTTTGCGCATTCCGTGCGCAAGCGTGCGCATGCGTTTTTTTGACGAGACAGGGCGGAACCAAAAATGCAACATGTTGCGTCTGGCGCGCCTGGCGCAAAAGACAAAAAAACGCATGCGCACGAAAACGCAAGTATGCGCAAGACCATGCGCACGTCATGTTAAGTATAGGTGCGCAGTGCGCATGCGCACGGGTGCGCACGATGCGCTGCGCACAAAAGCGCTAATGTGAAACCAGCCTAAAACAGTAAAATGTACAGGTTGCCAGTTGAATTGAGACTCATTCTCTAACAAAAAAGCTTCTTGAGCTTCAGAGTGTGGATGCATTTTGTAACCCCCTTTTATGGATACTAAACAGAATTGTTGCAATTTAGATGTAGACAATCTCACCCTAAGTTATCTTCAATTTCTTATAAATAATTAATAAACATTTTAACTTTTTTAATATCTGACAAATATAATATATAGTGTACATACACAATATATACAGTCAGGGGAGTACATAGAAATCATGGGGCCCAATAGCAGAAGTTCTAGTTGGGCCCCTCCCCCAACAAAAGAGGTCACAGAAGACATCTCACAACTTTTAGGCTGTGTGCCCACGTAGCGATTTTTAAGCGTTTTTGCCGCGATTTTCGGCGTGAAAACGTTTAAAAATTGTGTACAGAATGCCCCCCATGCATTCCTATGGCATTCCGCACATGCTGTGCTAATGCTGCGCTTTTTTCCGCGGCGGAATCACATAGCGGAAAAAATCGCAGCATGGTCATTCTTTTGTGCGGAATCGCAAAGAATTGCCGCGATTCAGCACCCTTAAGAATGCATGAGAATCGCTTACTTCCCGCATGTGGCTATGCCCACCATGCGCGAAGTTAAGCGTCTCATGTGCGGTTGGTACCCACGGTGTGGAGGAGAGGAGACTGTCCTCCAGGCCCTGGGTACCATACCCCTGTAAAAAAAAGAAAAAAAAATCGGGGTATATTTACCTTCCGGCGTCACGCGCTGCATTCCCGGGCCTCAGCGTTCCCAGTAATGCCTTGCGGCAAGGTCCCGTGATGACGTAGTCTCGCGTGACTCTAGCGGCCTCGCGAGATCGCTATAGCAACGCGAGACCAACGTTATCACAGGTCTCGCAAGGCATTACTGGAAACGCTAAGCCCTTGTTGGTTCAAAGTTCTCACCACATATCTAGATAAGTTCCTTGGGGGGTCTAGTTTCCAAAATGGGGTCACTTGTGGGGGGTGTCCACTGTTTAGGTACATCAGGGGCTCTCCAAATGTGACATGGCGTCTGATCTGAATTCTAGCCAATTTTGCATTGAAAAAGTCAAACGGCGCTCCTTCCCTTCTGAGCTCTTCCATGCACCGAAACAGTGGTTCCCCCCCACGTATCAGGTATCAGCGTACTCAGGACAATCTGCACAATAACTTTTGCAGTCCAACTTCTCCTGTTACCCTTGGTAAAATAAAAAAAATTGAACCTGAAGTATTTTTTTCGTGAAAAAAAGTTAAATGTTCATTTTTTTTTAAATATTCAAAAAATTCCTGTGAAGCACCTGAAGGGTTAATAAACTTATTGAATATGGTTTTGAGCATCTTAAAGGGTGCAGTTTTTAGAATGGTGTCACTTTTGTGTATTTTCTATCATATAGACCCCTCAAAGTGGCTTCAAATGTGATGTGGTCCGTAAAAATAAAATGGTGTTGCAAACATGAGAAATCGCTGGTCAATTTTAACACTTATAACTTCCTAAGAAAAAAAATGTGGGTTCCAAAATTGTGCTGATGTTAAGTAAACATGTGGGAAATGTTACTTATTAAGTTTTTTGTATGCCGTATCTTTGTGATTTAAGGGCATGAAAATTCAAAGTTGGAAAATTGCGAAATTTTCAACATTTTTGCCAAATTTCCATTTTTTTCACATATAAACACAAGTTATATGAATGAAATTTTACCACTAGCATGAAGTACAATATGTCACGAGAAAATATTGTCAGAATCACCAGGATCCATGGAAGCATTCCAGAGTTATTACCTCATAAAGGGACAGTGGTCAGAATAGTAAAAATTGGCCCGGTCATGAACGTGCAAACCACCCTTGGGGGTTAAGGGGTTAAATACAAAAATGTACAGGGAGGATGGGAAATCTTGAAAAATGAAATTCTCAAAACACAGTTCCCAAAAGAGGGTATAATACGAAGCATTTAAGGAAACCAGGATGGATGAACACAGAACTTAAGCACATGATAAAAAGGAAGAAAGAAATGTTTATAAAATGGAAAGAGGGAGGCATATTTAAAGAAGAATATAATGCTGTCTGCAGAACTTGCAGAGCACAAATCAGATTATCTAAAGCTGACAATGAATTGAGGCTTGCAAGAAACGTCAAAAGCAATAATAAAGGATTTTGGGGATATGTCAAAAGTAAAAGAAAAGTCAAAGATACTATAGGATTTTTACAGGATGATAATGATGAAATGGTAAGCCAGGATGTTGAGAAGGCCGAACTTTTAAATTCCTATATTGCATCTGTTTTCTCTCAGAAAGGAAATATAACATAAACTGTTCTTCACTGTCCTATTAAGGAAATAGAAGAATCCAGGATATCTATAAACAGAAAGATAGTGACAAAAAAATAAGCTAATCTAAATGAATTCAAGTCTCCAGGGCCAGATGAATTACACCCCAGAGTGCTGAAGGAGATAGCAGAAGACATTTTTGAACCCCTCTCCATAATCTTTGAAAATTCTTGGAGAACAGGAGAAGTCCCAGAAGACAGGAGAAGAGCAAATGTTGTTCCTATCTTCAAAAAGGGGAAGAAGGTGGACCCAGGCAACTATAGGCCAGTGAGTCTGACTTCTATACCGGGAAAGATCTTTGAACAAATTATTAAACAACATGTATGTCAGTACCTAGATAAGAATGAATTGATTAAACAGAGTCAGCATGGGTTTGTAACTAATAAGTCATGTCAGACTAACTTAATTTCCTTCTATGACTGAATCCCTGATTGGGTGGATCAGGGAAATGCTGTAGATATAGTATATCTTGACTTCAGCAAAGCATTTGACAAAGTATCTCACACAATCCTTATTGAAAAAATGACTAAGTATGGAATGGACAAGGCAACTGTTAGGTGGATTCATAACTGGCTTAGTGATCGGACCCAAAGAGTGGTCAAAAATGGCTGCACATCCAGTTGGAAGAATGTCTCAAGAGGGGTACCACAGGGCTCTGTCCTGGGCCCTGTATTGTTCAACATCTTTATCAACGATTTAGATGAAGGAATTGAGGGTAAACTGATTAAATTTGCTGATGAAACAAAGCTAAGAGGGATAGCTAATACTAGGGAAGAGAGGATTCAAAAAGATTTAAATAAACTGGAGCAGTGGGCAGCAACTAACTGGTTTTTAGAGGGAAAAATGCAAAGTACTACATCTGGGCAATAAAAATGAAAAAAGCATATGAAGAATGGGAGGAATAGGGCTAAGCAACAGCACATGTGAAAAAGACTTGGGTATACTAATAGATCACAGACTGAATATGAGTCAACAGTGTGATGCAGCAGCAAAAAAGGCAAATGCAATTCAAGGATGTATTAACAGAAGCATACAGTCTAGATCACGTGAAGTCATTATTGCCCTCTACTCCTTTTTGGTCAGACCTCATCTGGAATACTGTGTCCGGGTTTGGGCGCCACATTTAAAAAAAGACATCAACAAACTGGAGCAAGTTCAGAAAAGAACGACCAGAATGGGGACCGGTCTGCAAACACTGCCTTATGAGGAAAGGTTGCAGGATTTGGGAATGTTTAGCTTGCATAAGAGAAGACTGAGAAGAGACTTAATAGCTGTCTACAAATATCTCAAGGGCTGTCACATTGTAGAAGGATCATCTTTATTCTCATTTGCACAAGGAAAGACTGGAAGCAATGGGATGAAACTGAATGGGAAGAGACACAGATTAGATATTAGAAAAAACTTTTTGACGGTTAGAGTGATCAATGAGTGGAACAGACTGCCACGAGAGGTGGTGAGTTCTCCTTCAATAGAAGTCTTCAAACAGAGGCTGGACAGACATCTGTCTGTGATGATTTAGCGAATCCTGCTTGGAGCAGGGGGTTGGACCAGATTGCCTAGGAGGTGCATTCCAACTCTACGACTCTGATTCTATGATTGTGTGTGGCCTCCACATGCCTGTATGACCTCCCCACTTTACAATGCCTGGGTATGCTCCTGATGAGGCGGCGGATAGTCTTCTGAGGGATCTCCTCCCAGACCTGGACTAAAGCATCCGCCAACTCCTGGACAGTCTGTGGTGCAGCGTGACATTGGTGGATGGAGCGAGACATGACGTCCCAGATGTGGTCAATCGGATTCCGGTCTGGGGAACGCGTGGTCCAGTCCATAGCTTCAGTGCCTTCATCTTGCAGGAACTGCTGACACACTCCAGCCACATGAGGTCTGGCATTGTCCTGTATGAGGATGAACCCAGGGCCAATCAAACCAGCATATAGTTTCACAAGGGATCTGAGGATCTCATCTCAGTACTTAATGGCAGTCAGACTACCTCTGGTGAGCACATGGAGGGATGTGCAGCCCTCCAAAGAAATGCCACCCCACACCATTACTGACCCACTGCCAAACTGGTCATGCTGAAAGATGTTGCAGGCAGCAGATCGCTCTCAACAGCGTCTCCAGACTCTGTCACTAGAGTTGAGCGAAACGGGTCGGTCATATTCAAAAGTCGGCGACTTTCGCTGAAGTCGGGTTTCACGAAACGAAACCCGACCATAGCGTGAGGTCGGCCACGAGGTCGGCGACCAGAGCGCAAAAGTCGAGTTTCAAAAGATGCTTCCAGCGCCCTTTTTCAGCCAATGATGGAGGACGCACACTGTGGGCAATGCGATGACATAGGCATCGGTCATCACCATCTTTGAGAAGGGCATGCAAGTGATTGGCTTGCTTTGTGTGGCGTCACAGGGGCTATAAAAGGGTGTGAACGCTGACTGCCATCTTACTTATGCCGATTTCAGCACAGGGAGAGCTGCCGCTGATTCTGCAGGGAGAGCGTTAGGCAGGGAAGAAGAACCAAAAAACTGCTTCTGCTGTTAGCGATTTCCACTTACAACACAACACTTTGTGTGCAGTGACAGGGGAGGCTCTATTTTTGTGCATCAGCTCTGTTGGTTATTAGGCTACCTTATAAGGCTCCCTGGTAGCTGCATTGCTGTTTGCACACTGCTGTGCAAACTTCTTTTTTAAAAGCAAAAATACTTTCTTCCTCTTTTCTGCACAGTTACCAAGCATTCAATATTCCACCCTTTTGTGTGTGCACTGTGCAGCAGTCCTGCTTATTAGGCTGCCTGCGTCCATACTTGGACTGAGAGCATCATTGTCAGCATCCTCAAATCTCTAGTGAGATCCAAATTCTCACTAATACTGTATACACCCTCCACCTTGTCATACACCATCCAATTTCAGTCTGTTACATTGAGGCGTAATCTCTACTGGGTCTGAGACAATAGTTCAGCGTCCTCAAATCTCTAGTGAGATCCAAATTCTCACCAATACTACATACACCCTCCACCTTGTCATACACCATCCAATTTCAGCCTGTTACATTGAGGTGTAATCTCTACTGGGCCTGAGACAATAGTTCAGTGTCCTCAAATCTATAGTGAGATTCAAATTCTCACCAATCCTATAGAAACCTTACACCTTGTCATACGCCATCCAATTTCAGCCTGTTACATTGAGGTTTAATCTCTACTGGGCCTGAGACAATAGTTCAACATCCTCCAATCTATAGTGAGATTCAAATTCTCACCAATCCTATAGACACCTTACACCTTGTCATACTCCATCCAATTTCAGCCTGTTACATTGAGGTGTAATCTCTACTTGGCCTGAGACAATAGTTCAGTGTCCTCAAATCTATAGTGAGATTCAAATTCTCACCAATCCTATAGACACCTTAGACCATGTCATACGCCATCCAATTTCAGCCTGTTACATTGAGGTTTAATCTCTACTGGGCCTGAGACAATAGTTCAGCGTCCTCCAATCTGTAGTGAGATTCAAATTCTCACCAATCCTATAGACACCTTACACCTTGTCATACTCCATCCAATTTCAGTCTGTTACATTGAAGTGTAATCTCTACTTGGTCTGAGACAATAGTTCAGCGTCCTCAAATCTATAGTGAGATTCAAATTCTCACCAATCCTATAGACACCCTATACCTTGTATTACACCATCCAATTTCAGTCTGTTTCATTGAGGTGTAATCTCGACTGGGCCTGAGACAATAGTTCAGCATCCTCAAATCTATAGTGAGATTCAAAATCTCACCAATAGTAGATACACCTTCTACCTTGTTTTACAGTACCATATAGCTGGTGGTATTTTGGGTACATTTTCACAAAAATGAGCAAGTATGATGGAAGACGCCATGGAAGTGGGCGGGGGTTGCCAACTGGTCCCGATGGTGGTGGTGGTGGTGTTGCATCTGTTGGTAGTGGGAAAAGCACAATAGCACCTAAGGCAGGAGGTGTTGAGCCTGCATCATCGTCTGGCTCCACAAGGCCTTGAAGGCTCTCTTTTCTGGGAGTAGGTAAACCACTTTCAAAGCCAGAGCTTCAGGAACAAGTTTTGGCTTACATTGCTGACACAGCCTCCAGTCTCTCACCTCCTCTTCTGAAGTTTCAAATAATAAAAGCACTGAGTCATCATTGGAGGCTCCTGGTCAGGAACACCACCTTTCCTTGTGTCCTTCACCCCTACCAAAAGTGAAGGATGTGGCAGGCCACACTACCGATTACTCCATGGAGCTCTTTTCACATACCATGCCTGGGTTATCAAGCCAAATCGTGAATTCCCCAGTCCAAGATTAATCTGACATGGAGTGTGGGTGGCCAGCCAGGGCAGTGGGGTTAAGCGGTACCAGGCCGGTGCTCAGAGGGATGTGTCACGTTGGCAGTGATGACCCGTTCCGTGGCCCTGGGCGTCCATGCAAAGGGGTGAATAACGTTTATAGGTGAATGATACGTGACGCCACCTGTGGTTTCTGATCAGATTGACCTGCCCTGCAGTGTCGCTTCTCTGGGACAGATGTTGTGGTGCAGCTAAGATGTAGAAGCCCTGCACAGGTAGAGCCATAGTCGCAGGGCAGATGAAAGAGTTGGTAGATGGTGTGCAGTGCAGGATGTAGCAGAGCCGTGCGCCAGGTGCAGGAGAAAGATGACAGACATAGTCGTGCAGTTCCTTTACCTGTACTTGGTAAGTGCCGTCCAGGACCCAGAGTACAGATGGAGAAGGAGTTGGTCAGCCTGGAAGCAAATTTGGAATTCTCTCTCTGCAGATAGGTAGTGTGGCCTCTGTTCTAGCGCTTATCTGAGGTACTCGCAGTACTGAGTTCACTGAAGTTCCCCCTGTTGACTCTTTTTTGGAGCTTTCTCATATGGCAGGCAGCCATAGCCTTTTCCTTCTGGCTCACACACGTCGCTGCTGGGGCCTCCGATCCTTAGTTGGGAACAGAGCATTTACAGCTGCTACTTCCTCCGGTTTCTGCTGCAGGACCGTCAGTGTCCCTACAAACTCGGAGACCGGAATCCCGACCATGCGCTCCAGCTAGGAGTGACCCTTAACTCTGCTCATCCTCCAGATCCCCTTCTCACGTCCACACACTTCCCCTTCCCTTCACAGACAGCCCTAACTTCCCTCCTCCCAACCACAGAGAGCAGCTCCTCAGCAGTCAGGTTCAGAGGTCTCCCTGCTGGCCTGGAGTGGGAAATGTGTTGTGTGTTGGTTTAACTGCTAGAGAGATCCTTCGTTGCTCCCAAGCATGACATCACACACCCTAGGAGGAAGGTAATGCCACTGTGGCGACCGTACTCCTGGGGGCGCCACAAGTGCACTGATGCCCAGCCACTGCTAGATGATTCTGCTGGTACATTGACCCAGACCACTACATTCCCCTCGCACTCTACACAGCCAGAATCTGACCCTGATGAAACTCAGGTTCCCCTTCCCGCATACTATACCACCTTACACGGTGACAAAGAGGAAGGTGCAGATGAAAGTGCAGGTTCCTTGAGCAGGTGGGGGGGCATACTCATGGGCGACGCACTGGCACAGGGCCCCTCATAGTACGCAAAAGTGTCTCTGCCGGTGGGAGGGTCCACCCACCGTCAGACACACCGCCTTACTATGAGGGGCCCTGTGCCAGTGCCGTCACCAACAAGTGGGCCCCCCTGCTTGCTCAGGATCACAGCACTTGCAAAGTTGAAATACTTACCTCTCCCTGCTCCACCGCCATGACGTCTTCCGCGTTTCCTGACAGTGCCATCTCGTCAGAGAGCGCGATGACATCACGTCTGTACGCCCTCTGCCTAAACAATCCAAGTGCAGTGAGATGGAAGATGGGGACGACGAGGAGTCCAGACTAGTACAGGGATTCCCTAGTTAGGAGACTTATTTAATTGTTTTCAATGTTGGGACAGCTATTTTTGGGGAGCACTATACTCTGGAGAATGATATATGAGGCCCACCATAGACTGGAGCATTCTAAAAGTGGACATCAAACACTGGAGCAGCATTTACAGGGCCCATTATGCACTGGAGCATTAGAAATGGGGCCCATTATATATGGAGCATTATTTGGGCCCATATCACAGTGGAGCTTCATCCATGGGACCAACATATACTGTAGCATTATGTGGAGCTGATCATATACTGTTTCAAACATTATGTGGGACCAATGATTCTGTATGGAGAAATATATGGGCCTCATTACTCTGTATGGCGCACTATGCAGTGGCCATAATACTGTATGGAGTAATATACAGTCCGTTTTTGGAGCTATTGGAGAATTTAAGATGGATATCAGTCATGAAATGTAAGAAGTTAAGTATTTTTCATTATACTATACCGCTATTTCTCTGCTGTATCAGAGGATCATGAATTGTGGCATGTGTTAAAGGAGCCCAGTGACACTCTTTGGCCCAGGGCCCACGAAAATCTGGAGCCAGCCCTACCCCCCCCACAACTTTAGCCAAATAACCCCCAGTTTTCAATGCCTAACTATTATTATAAAGTAAATTAAGGTTGACAAGCTTAAGTAATAAGAATTGATGTTTTTGGCATTAAAATGGGCACTGTAGGTTTGTTTCCTGTCCTACACTCCCTGCCGACCTTGGTTCCCCATTGACTTGCATTGTGTTTCGTGTTTCAGTCGGCCTTCGACTTTTCTCGATAATCGGCCGATTTCGTTCGACCCGACTTTTGAGAAAGTCGGGTTTCATGAAACCCGACTCAACCCGTAAAAAGGGAAACCTTCTATGGCAAAAGCTGTGTGGGAACTTTATCACACAGCAATGCCAAAAGTGAGACTAGGGACTATTTTTTTACAGTGGCGGAGGAATACAGTGCGGAAGGATACCTACCTCCCGTCACTGGATTCCTGGAGCCCTGTAGAGAGTGGTCGCATCAGCTGATGTTGCTGTTCTCCACGGGAAATCGGCGTGGGACCCTCGTGGATTTCTGCGGATCAGGGAGTATATGGCTTGTTTGTTATTTTCATATTTTTTCATAGATGACACTGGCTTCGGGGATCAAAGTGACAAGTGATGGTGAGTATGTACTCTATGTTATATGTACTGTATGTCTATGTATGCATTGTATGAATGGATTGTATGCAGTATGTATGTAGTATGTATGCAGTATGTAGTATGTATGTGTGTTGTATGTCTGTAGCATGTAGTATGTATGTAGTATGTACTATGTATGTATGTTGTATGAATGTAGTATATATGAAGCATGTATGAATTATGTAGTATGTATGTATGTTGTATGAATGTAGTATATATGTAGCATTTATGTAGTATGTAGTATGTATGTATGTTGTATGAATGTGGTAAATATATAGAGTATGTATGTATGTTGTATGAATGTAGTATACATGTAGTATGTATGTGGTATGTAGTATGTATGTATGTTGTATGAATGTAGTATATATGTAGCATGTATGTATGTTGTATGAATGTAGTATATATGTAGTATGTATGTAGTATGTATGTATGCTGTATGAATGTAGTATATATGTAGCATGTATGTAGTATATATGTATGTTGTATGAATGTAGTATATATGTAGCATGTATGTAGTATATATGTATGTTGTATGAATGTAGTATATATGTAGCATGTATTTAGTGTGTAGTATATATGTATGTTGTATGAATGTAGTATATATGAAGTATGTATGTAGTATATATGTATGCTGTATGAATGTAGTATATATGAAGTATGTATGTGAACAAAAAGGAAATCCAGCAAGAACTCAGCAAACCAGGATTGGAGTAAAATGGTGCTTTTCTTTATTTCTTCAATAAGGTTGAAAAACGACCCACAAGGATCAGGAACCAGAGTACATGGCAGAAATAAACGCAAATGGGACTACGCGTTTCGGCGACCTATCCGCCTTCTTCACGGTCCAAAAGTATGTATGTAGTATGTATGTATGTAGTATGAATGTAGTATATATGTAGTATGTATGTAGTATATATGTATGCTGTATGAATGTAGTATATATGAAGTATGTATGTAGTATGTATGTATGTTGTATGAATGTAGTATATATGTAGCATGTATGTAGTATGTATGTATGCTGTATGAATGTAGTATATATGTAGTATGTTTTTTTTTTTTTTTACATTCAACACATTAGCCGGATGATGGGACTACTACTGTCCCATCATTGGCTAATGTGTCAATCGCTGTCATTGTAGCAGGCATCACCCAATGGGACTTGTAGTCCCATCGGACGATGCCTGCACACACAGAAGACCCCCGGCAAGCCCACACAGACCACCGGCAGGCAGTCCTTGAGGAAGGAATCCGAGATTCTGAAATGCGTAGGATTAGCAATCTAGCCCCCTGAGTGCTCTGTAGTGCTCCTTAGCCTGTCACGTGATTAATCACGTGTCTGTGACGCAGAGGCGTATCTAGGCTTCCTGGCACCTGGGGCAAGAATTTGGTTCGGCGCCCCCCCCCACAGCAAGTACATATGCGACTTGCACTCTAAGCCATGTACCCACGAGCTGCTCTCTCTAATGCTCTCAATGTTCAGTAAAAAACTGAAAGCAGGAAGAGAAGCTCGTTGTCAAGTATGAATATCACATATGAGTGAAGTGTCCGTGTGATGACTACTGGAACCTGCAGAGCTGAATCCTGACATTGCAACTTCTGAATTCTCACAACGAATGCACTGCACACTTTTAGGATTCTCACATGCCGATGTACAGTCATGTCAGCACAAGTATGTGATTTATATACTTCTGGCCACATTCCGACTAGACGTGCCCGGCCTCGCTCTGTTCATTCTCATTGAGTGAGGCCACACATGTCTAGTCAGCATGTGATCACATGAATGTAAATTACCGGCATGAGAGAATCCTGACAGCGTTCAGTGCGCACTATGAGAATTCAGAAGTCTGCAGTCACATAGAATGACAGCAGACTCAGCACAAACCTGGACAGCCCCTTTAATGTTCCTAACAAATAAAAACATGAGCATAAGTCAGCATCGCAAATAATATTTACATCCAGGTACCTTATAGATGACGTCTCTGCAGTCGTTCTCCTTTTCTTCTTCTTGTCCAAACCCCATGATGAGTTTTCTCATCCACAGCGGCCTCTGCAGACTTCCATCTTCTCCGGTCTTCTGCAGAAAATCTCCACACGACGCCCTTAAAGATAGAAGTGTCATTATAATGCCCCTAAATACAAATATCTGCAATATTCTATCACCTCACACTATTCCCCTCCTTCCTCATACTGTCTCCTCTATCATCCCACTTGTTCACCATACTGTCTCCTCTTATATTTACCCCCTCACTCTCTATACTGTCTGCTCACACATACCCCTGACTCCCCATACTGTGTCCTCATACATTAACCCGTTCGCTCCCCATACTGTCTGCACCCAACCCCCATAGTTTCCTCATACATACTGTGTCCTCAAATCTCCCCACACACATTAAATCCCCCCATCCCCACTCCAAATCCCTCACACACATTAAATAACCCCCCATCCACACTCCGAATCCCCCACACATTAAATAACCCCCCATCCCCACTCCCAAATCCCCCCCACACATTATGTACCCCCACTCCAAATCCCCCACACATTAAATAACCCCCATCCCCACTCCCAAATCCCCCCCACACATTAAATAACCCCCATCCCCACTCCCAAATCCCCCCCACACATTATGTACCCCCCACTCCAAATCCCCCACATATTAACCCCATCCCTACTCATTAACCCCCCCAAACAATAACCCCCATCCCCACTCATTAATTCCATCCCCACTCATTAACACCCCGTCCATACTCCCAAATCCCCCCCACACATTATGTACCCCCCCACTCCAAATCCCCCACACATTAACCCCCATCCCCACTCATTAACCCCCCACACATTAATTCCATCCCCACTCATTAACCCCCCACACATTAACCTCCATCCCCACTCATTAACCCCATCCCCACTCTTTACCCCCCACACAGTAACCCCCATCCCCGCTTATTAACTCCACTACACATTAACCCCATCCCCACTCATTAACCCCCCCACTCATTAATCCCCATCCCCACATTAACCTCATCTCCACTCATTAACCCCCATCGCCGGTGGTTTCTTCAGCTCCACATTGGAGCACACTTACCACCAGCGCTGAGCGTTCACTGTGGGCGCCGGGGAGTGACGTCAGCAGCGTGATCACATGACATGTCACGCTGCTGACAACGCTCTGGCCCGGCGGTCAGAGCTGCAATTGTTCAGGCGTCTATACAGACGCCAGTACAATTGCTCCCTGGGAGCCAGCACGTGCACCTTCTCTGCGCCAGCTGTAAGCTTGACAGCTGACACAGAGAACCGCCGACTCACAGGCCGGGGGGCGGCAGAACGCAGCCGCCAGGGGGGACACTGCGGACCGCTGCATTAGGCGGCCCAGACTGCGCCCCCTGCCGGCTGCGCCCGGGGCAACTGCCCCGGCTGCCCCCCCCTAGATACGCCCCTGCTGTGACGTCACGCAAGGTCCTGCAGCATCTTTGCACCTTGCAGGCTTTCCTAACCTGACCTCTGTACTCTATGCAGACGGCTGTTACAGATCCACAGATAGACAATAGTCACCGGCCGGGACTACGTCTTCTTTCAACACCTTGCTCACCTTTGATCCAAGATTGTTAATTTTATCTCACTGTGGAATTTTCATGAGAAGGACCTTCTGACTCCCTGTCTGCTAAACACCGTTCTTGGAATTCCAGCGCCATTATGCCAGTGCCTGCCTGAAAGGTAACACATCCTTTATCTCAGTCTAGTTTGAGACATTAGTCTTGGCATATAAAAACTGGTTTGGTGGAATTTAACCCTTAGTTATATACTACAGTGCGAGTTTTTATAGCTTTGCTTTTTATGGTTTATTATATTGGACAAATCGAGTGGTTTTGTCCTTAAAACTTGCTGCTTGTGTGTGATATATGTGTAAAGCGTAGCGCCGATTGTTTTTACTATTGATTTTTTAGTATGTATGTATGCTGTATGAATGTAGTATATATGTAGTATGTATGTAGCATGTTTTTTTTTTTTTCTTTTTTACATTCAACACATTAGCCGGATGATGGGACTACTACTGTCCCATCTTTGGCTAATGTGTCAATCGCTGTCATTGTAGCAGGCATCACCCGATGGGACTTGTAGTCCCATCGGACGATGCCTGCACACACACAAGACCCCCGGCAGGCCCGCACAGACCACCAGCAGCCGGCACAGGCCCCCGGCAGCCGGCACAGGCCCCCGAGAGGCCCGTACAGACCACCGGCACAGGCCCCCGGCAGCCGGCACAGACCACCGACAGCCGGCACAGGCCCCCGAGAGGCCCGTACAGACCACCAGCAGCCGGCACAGGCCCCCGACAGGCCTGTACAGACCACCGGCAGCCGGCACAGGCCCCCGACAGCCGGCACAGGCCCCCGAGAGGCCCGTACAGACCACTGGCAGCCGGCACAGGCCCCCGAAAGGCCTGTACAGACCACTGGCAGCCGGCACAGGCCCCCGAGAGGCCCGTACAGACCACCGGCAGCCGGCACAGGCCCCCGACAGGCCTGTACAGACCCCCGAAAGGCCCGTACAGACCCCCAACAGTCGGCACAGACCCCCCGCAGTCGGCACAGACTGCGCATCATCACAGCCACAACAGTGGCTCATTGCATTATGGTGACTTTCGATTCCGGTATCCGATATTGAAAAAATATCGGTACTCAGTATCGGAGTTCTGATACAGCGAATATCGGCCGATAATAATAATAATAATCTTTATTTTTATATAGCGCTAACATATTCCGCAGCGCTTTACAATTTGCACACATTTTTCATCACTGTCCCCGATGGGGCTCACAATCTAAATTCCCTATCAGTATGTCTTTGGAGTGTGGGAGGAAACCGGAGTACCCGGAGGAAACCCACGCAAACACGGGGAGAACATACAAACTCCTTACCCGATACTTGCGGTATCGGAATGCTCAACACTACTTATTACTTAAGCTTGTCAACCTTAATTTACTTTATAATAGTTAGGCATTGAAAACTGGGGGTTATTTGGCTAAAGTTGTGGGGGGGGTAGGGCTGGCTCCAGATTTTCGTGGGCCCTGGGCCAAAGAGTGTCACTGGGCTCTTTTAACACATGCCACAATTCATGATCCTCTGATATGGCAGAGAAATAGTGGTATATTACAATGAAAAATACTTCACTTCTTACATCTCATAACTGATATCCATTTTAAATTCTTCAATAGCTCCAAAAACAGACAGTATATTACTCCATACAGTATTATGGCCACCGCATAGTGCGCTATACAGAGAAATGAGGCAAATATATTTCTCCATACAGAATCTTTGGTCCCATATAATGTTTGAAACAGTATATAATGAGCTCCACATAATGCTACAGTATATGTTGGTCCCCATGGATGAAGCTCCACTGTGTTATGGGCCCAAATAATGCTCCATATATAATGGGCCCCATTTCTAATGCTCCAGTGCATCATGGGCCCTTTAAATGCTGCTCCAGTGTCTGATGTCCACCTTTGGAATGCTCCAGTGTATGGTGGGCCTCATATATAATTCTCCAGAGTATAGTGCTCCCCAAAAATAGCTGTCCCAACATTGAAAACAATTAAATGAGTCTCCTCGCTAGGGAATCCCTGTACTAGTCTGGACTCGTCATCCCCATCTTCCATCTCACTGCACTTGGACTGTTTAGGCAGAGGGCGTACAGACGTGATGTCATCGCGCTCTCTGATCAGAATGTCACTGTCAGGAAACACGGAAGACGTCACAGCGGTGGAGCAGGGAGAGGTATTTCAACTTTGCAAGTGCTGTGATCCTGAGCAAGCAGGGGGGGCCCACTCGTTGGCGACGGCACTGGCACAGGGCCCCTCATAGCACAGCGGTATGTCTGACGGCGGGTGGGCCCTGACGGCGGGTGGGCCCTGATGGCGGGTGGGCCCTCCCACCGGCAGAGACACTTTTGCGTACTATGAGTGGCCCTGTGCCAGTGCCGTTGCCCATGAGTATGCCCCCCCACCTGCTCAAGGAACCTGCACTTTCATCTGCACCTTCCTCTTTGTCACCGTGTAAGGTGGTATAGTATGCGGGAAGGGGAACCTGAGTTTATCAGGGTCAGATTCTGGCTGTGTAGAGTGCGAGGGGATTGTAGTGGTCTGGGTCAATGTACCAGCAGAATCATCTAGCAGTGGCTGGGCATCAGTGCACTTGTGGCGCCCCCAGGAGTACGGTCGCCACAGTGGCATTACCTTCCTCATAGGGAATGTGATGTCATGCTTGGGAGCAACGAAGGATTTCTCTAGCAGTTAAACCAACACACAACACATTTCCCACTCCAGGCCAGCAGGGAGACCTCTGAACCTGACTGCTGAGGAGCTGCTCTCTGTGGTCGGGAGGAGGGAAGTTAGGGCTGTCTGTGAAGGGAAGGGGAAGTGTGTGGACGTGAGAAGGGGATCTGGAGGATGAGCAGAGTTAAGGCTCACTCCTAGCTGGAGCACATGGTCGGGATTCCAGGCTCCGAGTTTGTAGGGACACTGACGGTCTTGCAGCAGAAACCGGAGGAAGTAGCAGCTGTAAATGCTCTGTTCCCAACTAAGGCACGGAGGCCCCAGCAGCGACGTGTGTGAGCCAGAAGGAAAAGGCTATGGCTGCCTGCCATACGAGAAAGTTCCAAAAGAGAGTCAACAGGGGGATCTTCAGTGAACTCAGTACTGCGAGTACCTCAGATAAGCACTAGAACGGAGGCCACACTACCTATCTGCAGAGAGAGAGTTCCAAATTTGCTTCCAGGCTGACCAACTCCTTTTCCATCTGTACTCTGGGTCCTGGACGGCACTTACCAAGTACAGGTAAATGAACTGCACGACTGTGCCTGTCATCTTTCTCCTGCGCCTGGCACATGGCTCTGCTACATCCTGCACTGCACACCATCTACCAACTCTTTCATCTGCCCTGCGACTACGGCCCTACCTGTGCAGGGCTTCTACATCTTAGCTGCACCACAACATCTGTCCCAGAGAAGCAACACTGCAGCACAGGTCAATGTGATCAGAAGCCTCAGGTGGCGTCACGTATCATTCACCTATAAATGTTATTCACCCCTTTGCATGGATGCCCAGGGCCACAGAACGAGTCATCACCACCAACGTGACACAACCCTCTGAAACACCGGCCCGGTACCGATTAACCCCACTGCCCTGGCTGGCCACCCACACTCCATGTCAGATTCATCTTGGACTGGGGAATTCACGATTTGACTTGATAACCCAGGCATGGTATGATAGAAAGAGCTATATGGACTAATGTTAAGTGTGGCCTGCTGCATCATTCAATTTTGGTGGGGGTGAAGGACACAAGGAAGGGGTTCTTCCTGACCAGGAGCCAGCACTTGACGACTCAGTGCTTGCATTTTTTGAAACTTCAGAAGAGGAGGGTATATTTGCTGGAGTCTGTTTCGGCAATGTAAGCCAAAACCAGTTTCTGATGCTCCGGCTTTAAAAGCGATTAACCTACTCCCAGAAAAGGTAGCCTTCCAGGCATTCCGGAGCCAGACCATGACGCAGGCTCAACACCTCCTGCCTTAGCTGCTATTGTGCTTTTGCCACTACCAGCAGATGCACCACCACCATCATCACCAGCTGGCCCCCCCACGCCCACGTCTGCAGCCTCTTCCACCAAACTTCAAAATGTTACAGAACATGAACCCAAAATAACATCATATATATGTTACTGTATCAGAAGCGTACAGCTCTATACATTCAAAGGATGATTGTCAATCTCCCTATATATACCATCAGTCACACAGAGATGCTCACAGGCTCAGTATGGCTTAGACAAGAATATAAAAAGTAGAAAAAGTGTACAGTATCATCAGATAGCTGGTATATATAGTATAGTTTAAACATTCTAAATCTCTGTACGTATTTCAGGAGGCAGACACAGACGCTTTCAGGCTCTGTATGGATTACAACACAATATAAAAAGCCATAAAACGGTAATGGATCTGAAGAATACAGCTGTACACAGTGTAGGGGTCATTGTTGTCAATCTCAGTATTTATTTTCACAGTCAGAAAATAACTCTCACTTGGTCAGTTTGGATTAGACCAGAATATTAAAAGCAGTAAATGGGTAATGTATCGCAAGCGTAGAGCTGTATACACTAGTGTTGGGGTAATTTTTAAATGTACATCTAAACTGCAGGAGTAATCCACAGACTCACACGCTCAGGATGGATCACACCACAATATAACAAGAAGATCCGCAAGAAATAATCACACATATGGGACAATGTTCCAGGTGTCAATGATACACTTAGAGTGGTGGGAAGTGGAGGACTTCCTGGGAGAAAGGGCACAGTATCACCAGATACCAGGTATATATAGCATAGTTTAAACATTAAAAATGTACATCTATATATTCAGGAGTAGTGTTGAGCCACCCCGCTGGTGTTCCAGTTTATTTTGGTTCGTCGAACACGAGGCAAGTTTGTTGAATGTTTGTTGAACGTTCGACGAACAACGTCGAACACCATTGAAAACAATGGCAGGCAAACACAAACACATGCAAACACATAGAAAACAATTGCAAAACACCTTAAGAGGTGTCCCAAAGCAGACAAAATCCTCAGAATACAAAAATAACATATGGGAAAACGGCAACTACATATAGAAAAGAGGTGGAGGAGTAAAAGGAGGAGGAGGAGACGCAGATATAGGCATGTCATGCCCTTACGAAGCCAAGAAAGGCTGGAATAAAAATGTAAAATACCAGAAAACAGTAAAAATCTGAAATCGAACACAATCATATAGCGTTGGACTTCCCACCATAAATTAGGCCAACTGCTGATCGGACGGCGTTATTCCCACGAACCTCCGAACAGCGTCCATGAAGGCAAAGTGTTTGGTTTCTGGGGGCAGTATGGTTGCAAAGCTGAACCTTTAAGGAATGTCCAGAAGGGCACCACCAGGACTGGAGCCTGCGGCTTAATTCGACTCCACCCAGGAAACCTCAACCATGCCAGCTACAGATAAGATTGACAGATTGCAAGCTTTGTTGATTCTGTGGGTGGTGGTGGATGTCCGTTTTTAGTTGTGCTAGCGATTTGTCAGCTTAATTCCGTTAACGAACGAGACTCCGGCATGCCCCCGCGGTACACGTCAAGTTTACTAGAGGGACACGCGAGGCTCTGGCACGCGAGATCGATCAATAACAGGTCTGTCATGCCCTTATATGTCCGGGGCTGTATGCGCGCTACACTGAAAGGTCCAGCGTGTGTCGCTTACAGGTGCAGATAACCCGCTGAACCCCGTTAGTGATGGGGATCTGGGATTATAATTCTTCCCCGCGAATGAGGATTTCCCAGTAAGTGCAGGTCAACCGGAATTAGGCCTAACCGGCATTCCAGAAAAAATGAAAAAATTAAGTGTCCTTACCACAGGTGCTGTAGCTTGCTTAACAGCTGGGCTCCTATGCTGAGCAGCAGACAGTGCTACAAGGCCCAAAAGGATTTTCTGGACAAGATGCGGTAAAAAATTAGAAACACACACGGTGTAGCTCCTTGACAGATGTACTACACCGCTTGCTACCACACACCGCTACTATGCCATGAAACAGTCTATTAACATTGAAAACCAATATTGATCTGAAAATGAAGTTATGCTTTTGGTGAACGAACCGTTCTCGAATGGAACCTCGAACAGCCGGATTTTAAGCAAAGTGGTCGAGTTCGACGAACGGCTCGAACACCACCCAAAACAGCTGGAATTTTAACTTGGCAAACAGGTCGACTCGAACACCGCTCATCTCTAATCAGGAGGCAGACTCAGACGTTCTCAGGCCCAGTATGGATTCGACAAGATTGTAGAAAGTTGAGAAAGGGTACAGTATCACCCGATAACAGGTATATATGTAGCATAGTTTACACATGAAAAACCTATGTCTATATATCAGGAGGCAGACTCAGAGGGTCTCAGGCCCAGTATGGATTTGACGTGATTGTACAAAGTTGAGAAAGGGTACAGTATCACCGGATAACAAGTATATATAGCATAGTTTAAAATTAAAAACCTATGTCTATATATCAGGAGGCAGACTCAGACGGTCTCAGGCCCAGAAAGGATTCAACGTGATTGTAGAAAGTTGAGAAAGGGTACAGTATCACTGGATAGCATGTATATATAGCATAGTTTAAACATTAAAAATTTGTGTGTATATTTCCGGAGTCCGACAAAGACACTCACAGCCTCAGTATGGACTAGACAAGAATCTAAAAAGTAGAAAAAGGGTTATGTATTCGAAGCATACACCAGTATACACTGTTGGGGTATTTTTCAATCTTCATATATATTTCAGTCTCAGTAAGACAGTCCAGACTCTCTGCAAGAGGAAATGAGATGGATACAAGTACAGACGGAAAGTCGAGTGATTGCAGAAATTTTAGAATTACTAATCACGGTAAAAACTCCCGGGAGAATTCTCAGAGGCGATGCTGACCCTCAATTACTTTGTCTGTGGAGACAGCGAAAACAGTTCTTGTGAAGAAAGGTTTGCTGTATCGCAGTACCGTGGAACCCATCACCGTTACTCATCTCCATCAAATTGTGATCACAGGGACAGATGGAGACATTGTCCTCACTGCCTATCATGATCTGTCAGGTAACTTTGGAGTGCAAAAGACACAAGCCACAGGCCGTAGGCGATTCTATTGGATTGGCATGAGAGGACACATTTAAAAATGTGGGCAGGAATGTCACACGTCTGTGAGTCGGAAAACCGTGAAAGCTGATGATAAACCACCACTGCATCTCATTGTGAGATGACGTCCATAACAAATGGAAGCCATTGATCATCTGAAGATAGAGCCCAGCAGGACAGGGCATAGCTACGTCTTAACCATCATCTATCATTTCACCAAATATGTATTGGCAGTCCCAGTGAAGTATTTAACAGGCCAGACTACACAGTGGTGGAGCAGGGATAGGTAAGTATTGCAAGTGCTGGTGCCCTGAGCAAGCAGGGGGGGACCACTTGTGGGTGGCAGTACTGGCACAGGGCCCCTCATAGTACGCCGGTGTGTCTGACGGCGGGTGTGCATCCCTACCGTCAGAGATACTTGATTCTACTATGAGGGACCTTGTGCCAGTGCCGTTGCCAAAGAGTGTGCCCACCCACTTGCCCAGGGCAATGGCACTCGCACGGGTGCACACGCCAGGTGGTGACCCCGGCCCTGTGGGGGAGGCAGCCCAGTTAGGGAGGTGGAAAAAATGGCATATGTTGATGTTGGACATTTAGCAGCTGCAAATGGAGTAATTGGAGAAGTCCGCGGAAGAGGAGGACAAAAGCAAGCCATTTTTCTGGCAACCTACGTGTCAGCAGGGGAGGGTGGGACAAAATCCTTTGAAACCCATGCATGGTTCATTTTAATGAAGGTTAGATTATCAACATTTTGGGTCGACAGACAGGTCCTTTTTTCTATCAGGATTGATCCAGCAGCACTGAAGACTCGTTCAGATAACACACTAGCAGAAGGGCAAGCGAGCTCCTGTAAGGCATATTGTGCCAATTCAGGCCAGGTGTCAAGTTTACTGGCCCAATAGTCAAAGGGGAATGACCGGTGAGGGAGAACATCGATATGGGAGGAGAAGTAGTTTGTTACCATAGTTAACAACTGCTGTCTCATGTCACTTTCGATCGATGCAGTATTACCAGTCGTGTGAGCGGTACTTGAAAAATCAGTCCAGAACATGGTCATGAAACACCTGTGTCCAACGCCACTTCGGCTGTGTGCACCATGAACACCTCTTCCATGTTGCCCCCTACGACTCGTTGGAAAAACATCACCGCCGCTGTGTGCTGGGAATGCCTCAAACAAACGGTTTACCAGAGTTGCTTGTTTGTTAGCCAATATTAGCTCTAGGTTCTCCTGTGGCATGATGTTTTGGAATTTGCCTTTATAGCGTGGATTCAGGATGCTGGCCAAGCAGTAGTCCTTATCGTTCATCATTTTGGCAATGTGGGGGTCCCTTTTTAGGATCTGCAAGGCATAATCACACATGTGGGCCAATGTTCCAGGTGTCAATGATGCACTGCGAGTGCTGGGTGGAGGAGCACTTTCTGGCAAATCAACATCCCTCTAGTCACGCACAAACCCTGTACCTGACCTTGCCACGCCAACATTTTTTCTTGCCCCCTGAGAAGCATCCTCCTCCCCAAAATAATCATCCCCATCATCCTCCTCCTCCTCCTCTTCTTCCTCCACCTCGTCCATGAGACTTCCCTGACCAGACAATGGCTGACTGTCATCAAGGCTTCCCTCCTCCTCTTCCTCCTCGGCTGTAGATGCCTGCTCCTTAATGTGCGTCAAAGTTTGCATGAGCAGACGCATAAGTGGGATGCTCATGCTTAGGATGGCGTCATCTGCGCTTACCAGCCGTGTGCATTCCTCAAAACAGTGAAGGACTTTACAGAGGTCTTTCAGCTTCGACCACTGCACACCAGACAACTCCATGTCTGCCTGCAAACTGCCTGCCCGTGTATCCTCCAACAAATGAATTACAGCCTGCTTCTGTTCGCACAGCCTCTGAACCATGTGCAGGGTGGAGTTCCACCTTGTTGCATCGTTGATAATTAGGCGGTGCTTGGGAAGGTGGAGCAATCGCTGCAGCTTCTACATACGACTGGAGTGTATGGGCGACCGGCAGATGTGCGAGCACAGTCTTAGCACCTTATGGAGCAGGGGTGTTAACTCCAGATAATTATTGAGGAAGCACTGCACCACCAGGTTCAAGGTGTGAGCCAGGCAAGGCATGTGTCTGAGTTTTTAAAGGGCTATGGCTGCCACAAAATTACGGCCGTTATCACTAACTACCTTGCCTGCCTCAAGATATAGACTGCCCAGCCATGACTCAGTTTGTCGCTGCAAGTAGTCGGCCAGTACCTCAGCGGTGTGTCTGTTGTCGCCCAAACACATCATCTTCAACACGGCCTGCTGACGCTTACCACTAGCTGTTCGATAGTGGGACACCTTGTGTGCAACACTGGCAGCTGCGGATGGAGTGCTCGTGCGACTGCGCTCTGTGGACGAGCTTTAGCTTCTGGAGAAAGAGGAGGATCGAATGCCTACAGCCAACTGTTTCCAGTATCGTGGGTTAGGCAGCACTGTCCCACCGCCACTGTTCCCTTTGGACCCTGCATCCACCACATTAACCCAGTGCGCAGTGATGGACACGTAACGGCCCTGGCCATGCCTACTGGACCATGCATCTGTTGTGAGGTGCACCTTTCCACTCACTGATTGCTTGAGTGCATGGACAATGTGGTCTTTCACATGCACGTGGAGGGCTGGGATGGCTTTTCGCGAAAAGAAGTGCTGACTGGGTGGGTCATAGCATGGTACTGCGTAGGCCATGAGCTCGCAGAAAGCTATGCTTTCAACCAACCGGTAGGGCATAATCTCTAACGAAATTAGTTTGGCAATGTGGGCATTCAAAGCCAGTGTACGCGGATGAAAGGATGAGTACTTTTCTTGTCCTACTCAGAGTCTCTGGTAGGGTGAGCTGTTCTTGAGAGCTGCATATGGTGGAGCTAGTGGTGGACATGGTGGACTGAGAGAGGGTTGATGATGGTGATGGTGTTGGTGGTGTTGCTGATGGCCTAGATTCAGTCTTTGGTAGCAATAACATTGTGATTCCATGACTGCTTTGCCCTTGCGACGACACCTCGACATTTGCTGCTGGTGGTGTGCTAACCGGTGGGCTTACAGTGGGGGAAGCGATGTAGCGTTGCTGACTACCTTCATTCAGAGCAGGTGCACATGTGGTATGTGAGGTTTGGTAGTCCATCCACGCTTGCAAGTGCATGGTGGTTAAATGTCTAAGCATGCAACTGGTATTCAAATTTCTCAGATTTTTCCCTCGGCTAAAGGTCTTTACAGATAACTTTTGCCTGATCATTAGGATTTTGTTCAAAAAAGTGCCACACTGCATTCTTCCTACTATGGAAGACATTTTGAGACCTTGCACGCTGGCTAATTTGACCGTCTGGCCAAGCTGTCCTGCAACTCTTTTGGTTTTTGTAACACGTTTTTGGACTGCTACGGTCATGCCAGATAACAGCTGTTGCGATGTTGCCTGCTGTGGATCCTCCTCCTCCTATTCTGAACTTTTGGCAGTGGCACTCTCTTCCCAAAATGGATGCCAATCTGGGTCAACAACTGGGTCATCCATCACCTCCTCTTCAAATTCATGTGCACCTTCCTCTGTGTCACCATGTAAGGTGCTATAGTATGCGGGAAGGGGCACCTGATTTTCATCAGGGTCTGATTCTGCCTCAGTACACTGCGAGGACAATGTAGTGCTCTGAGTGAATGTACCAGCAGAAAAATCTAGCAGTGGTTGTGCATCAGTGCACTCCATGTCAGATTCATCTTGGACTGGGGAATTCATGATTTGACTTGCTAACATGCTAATATGCTGACTTGCTAACATGCATGGTATGTGAAAAGAGCTCCATGGAGTAATCGGTAGTGTGGCCTGCCACATCCTTCACTTTGGTAGGGGTGAAGGACACAAGGAAAGGTGCTTTTATTTTTTGAAACTTCAGAAGAGGAGGCAAGAGAGCTGGAGGCTGTGTCAGCAATGTAAGCCAAAATTTGTTCCTGAAGCTCCAGCTTTAAAAGTGGTTTACCTACTCCCATAAAAGAGAGCCTTCAAGGCCTTGTGGAGCCAGATGATGATGCAGGCTCAACACCTCCTGCCTTAGGTGCTATTGTGCTTTTGCCACTACCAACAGATGCAACACCACCACCACGACCACCACCATCGGGACCAGCTGGCAACCCCCGCCCACTTCCATGATGTCTTCCACCATACTTCCTCATTTTTGTGAAAATGTACCCAAAATACGACAAGCTATATGGTACTGTAAAACAGGGTAGAAGGTGTATCTACTATTGGTGAGAATTTGAATCTCACTATAGATTTGAGGACGCTGAACTATTGTCTCAGGCCCAGTAGAGATTACACCCCAATGTAACAGGCTGAAATTGGATGGTGTATGACAAGGTGGAGGGTGTCTATAGGATTGGTGAGAATTTGAATCTCACTAGAGATTTGAGTACGCTGAACTATTGTCTCAGGCCCAGGAGAGATTACACCTCAATGATAACAGGCTGAAATTGGATGGTGTATGACAAGGTGGAGTGTTGTGAGTTCATTCTCTGGTTCACCAGTTGTGAGTTCTCCTTCCAGACTCCCTCTGGTGGTAACAGGAGGTAGTGAGGCTAATTTGATCGGTGGAGATCTGCCACCTGAGAATGAGGATGATGATTGGACCTCAGGAGTCTCAGATTGGATTTAAGACAGCTGACGCCCTATTCAGTTGCTGTTGATTCCTTCTGGCTTGTCAGCTCTTGGTTTTCAGCTCCGTTCCAGTCATCTAAAGCTGAGTTTTTCTGCTAATGTTCACGCTTGATTTTGTTGGTCTATTCAGTTTTTTGTGTGGTCAGCCAGCAACGACTGGGGGCTGTGCTGAATTTCCACTCTTATTTATCAGTATTTTGCCAATTTGCTTTTTGTCCCTTACTATTTTGGTCTCTTTTTGCTCTGTCTCAGAATATTTCAGAGTGCTGATATAGTGGGAGAAGTCTAGTGACTTCAGGGTTAATTTTGCTATCAGAAGTGTTGGACATTATTTTTGTAGGGTTTTTTGCAGGTTGCAGACAGTGTCTTTCCTTTCCTTTCCTTTCTAGTTAGTTTGGGCCCCATCGTTTGCTCAGCCTATTTTCCTGCCTGTGTTTGTGCCTTCATCTTGTTTCACCGTCAATACATGTGTGGGGGCTATCTATTCCTTGGGGTCTGCTCTGGGGCAGTTAGTTTTCCCCTTTTCATGCTTCAGGCTTATTTAGTCCTCTGGCTGTGACGAAGCGTCTGGGAACATCGTAGGTACTCTCCACGGCTGCTGCTAGTTGTGTGGTAGGATCAGGGATCTGCAATCTGCATAGTTACCAACCTCTCTGGTTTTCTGTGACTTAGCTTGTTTTGCTTTTTTCTCCTCGGTAACCCATTCATAACAGAATCACCAGCCATACCGCAGATTCTAGTGTAGTCAAAAGCAGGAAAAAGTTGTTAAAAAAAAATTGTCAGAATTTTTTTTTTTTATATTTTTTCCTCTTTTTTCTCTGGGGCCGTACGAGGATTTTTTTTTCTTTTTCCTAATGGAGATTAAGCAATTGTCTGATCGCGTGGAGCAGCTGGCTGCTGAAGTGCAGGGAATTTCCACCTACCTCATTCAGTCACATGCTGCTGAACCTAAGATCCCTACTCCTGATGTGTTTTCTGGGGATTGGTCTAAATTTCTGAATTTTAAGAATAATTGTAAATTATTTCTGGCCTTGAAGCCTAACTCATCAGGGAGCTCGATGCAGCAGGTTAAAATTGTCATCTCCTTGCTGCGCGGCAATCCCCAGGATTGGGCTTTTTCTCTGATGCCTGAAAATCCTATTCTGACTAATGTAGAGGCATTTTTTCAAGCCTTGGGGTTATTGTATGATGAACCTAATGCTGTTGATCAAGCTGAGAGAACCCTTTTGGCATTAAACCAGGATCAGGATTCTGCAGAGTTATACAGTCAAAAATTCCAAAAGTGGGCGGTCCTTACTACATGGAATGATAGTGCATTGGCAGCTCTCTTTCGGAAGGGTTTATCAGAGACCGTAAAAGTATGTTATGGTGGGATTTCCTGTTCCCTCTGGTCTGGATGATTCTATGTCATTAGCCATTCAAGTTGATCGGCGTTTATGTGAACGAAAAAGTACACGGGAGGCGCTGCCACCTTTTGAACAAACGTCTGAACCTATGCAATGTGATGGGGTTCTGTCTAGGGCGCAACGTCAGGAGTTTAGAAGGCGTAATAAGCTGTGTTTTTTCTGTGGAGATGTCTCTCATACTATTTCTGTCTGCCAAAAACGAGAGAAACGTTTTGCACACACATTTGCTGTGGGCAGTATACAACCTAAGTTTCTTTTGGCAATTACTTTGATCTGCTCCTTATCCACGTTTTCCACGAAGGCTTTTGTGGATTCAGGAGCAGCGTTGAATCTGATGGATTTGGACTTTGGTAAATGTTGTGGTTTTTCCATGACGACTCTGCGGACGCCTATTCCTTTGAGGGGTATTGATGCTACTCCTTTGGCGGAGAATAAACCTCAGTTTTGGACCCAGATGACAATGCGATTTGCCCCAGACCACCAAGAAAATTGTAAATTTTTGGTGCTGCATAATTTGCATGATACTATTGTTCTGGGTTTTGCTTGGTTGCAAACTCATAATCCAGTTTTGGATTGGAAATCTGGGTCTGTGGTGAGTTAGGGTTGTCAGTGTGTTCTCAGGGACGCTCCTGTTTTTTCCACCTCTCCTCAGTCTCATGATATTCCTGATTATCTAGCCGATTTTTCTGATGTATTTAGTGAGAGCAAGTCTGCATCTTTGCCTCCTCATAGGAGTTATGACTGTGCAATTGAGTTGATGCCTGGGTGTAAATTTCCCAAGGGTCGGCTTTTCAACTTATCAGTACCCGAACATGATGCTATGTGATCCTATATTAAGGAGTCATTGGAGAAAGGTCATGTTAGACCATCCTCGTCACCTTTAGGTGCTGGGTTTTTTTTGTGGCCAAGAAAGATGGTTCATTAAGACCGTGTATTGATTATCGTTCCTTTAACAAGATGATGGTTAAATATCAGTACCCGTTACCTCTGATGTCTGATTTATTCTCCAGAGGTAAGAGTGCCTGCTGGTTTACTAAGCTTGACCTCAGGGGGCGTATAATCTTATTCGCATCAAGCACGGGGATGAATGGAAGACGGCGTTTAATACTCCGGAGGGACATTTTCAGTACCTGGTGATGCCTTTCGGGCTCACTAATGCCCCTTCTGTCTTCCAGTCCTTTATGAATGATATTTTCTGTGACTTTGTGGATAAGTTTTTGATCATCTATCTGGATGATATTTTGATCTTTTCTAGCGATTGGGATTCACATGTGGAACACGTCCGGACTGTGTTCCGGATTTTGAGGGAGAATTCCCTGTTTGTTAAGGGATCGAAATGCCTATTTGGTGTACAGAGGATTTCATTTTTGGGATTTATCTCCATCGACTATTGAAATGGACCCGGCCAAGGTACAGACCATTTATGATGGGTTCAGCCTACTTCTTTGAAGCCCCTCCAGAAGTTTTTGGGTTTTGCTAATTTCTATTGTAAATTTATAGGTAATTTTTCTGGTATTGTCAAACCACTGACTGATCTGACCAAGAAGGGCGCTGATGTGCTGAATTGGTCTCCTGAGGCTATCTCAGCATTTCAGGAGCTTAAGCAGAGATTTACTTCAGCTCCAGTTTTACGGCAACTTGATGTCTCACTTCAATTTCAGGTGGAGGTAGATGCTTCTGAGATTGGTGCAGGAGCTTTTTTGTCCCAAAAAGACCCTGTGATTTTAAGATGAATCCCTGTGCCTTCTTTTCTCGAAAGTTCTCCCCATCTGAACGCAACTATGACGTGGGGAATCGGGAATTGTTGGCCATGAAGTGGGCATTTGAGGAGTGGAGACATTGGTTGGAGGGAGCTAGACATCAAGTTGTGATCCTCACCGATCACAAGAATTTGATTTATCTGGAGTCGGCCAAACGCTTGAATCCTAGACAGGCTAGATGGGCCTTGTTTTTCACGCGTTTTAATTTTGTGGTCTCTTTTATTCTGGGCACTAAGAATGTTAAGGCAGACGCCCTTTCTAGGAGTTTCTTTGCCGATTCTCTTAGTGTGACCGAGCCTACTACCATCCTAGGTGAGGGGGTAGTTCTTTCTGCCATTTCGCCCGATTTGAGACGCGCCCTGGAGGAATTTCAGGAGGGTAAACCTGAGCGTTGCCCTATGAGAAAATTGTATGTTCCTGACCAGTGGAGAAAGAGAGTGATGTCTGAAATTCATTGCTCCGCATTGGCTGGTCATCCAGGTATTTTTGGTACCAGAGATTTGGTGAGTTGGTCCTTTTGGTGGCCTGCCTTATCTCGTGACGTCAGGAATTTTGTACAGACCTGTGTGACTTGTTCTCAGTCTAAACCCTGTTCTCGTTCTAGTGGGTTGCTGATGCCCTTGCCAGTGCCCAAGAGGCCATGGACCCATATCTCAATGGATTTTATTTCTGACCTTCCTGTCTCTCAGAGAATGACTGTTATCTGGGTGATTTGTGATAGATTTTCGAAGATGGTTCATCTTGTACCACTCCCAAAGTTGCCATCTTCCGCTGATTTGGTGCCCTTGTTTTTACAGCAGGTGGTTCGGTTACATGGGATTCCTGAGAACATTGTGTCCGACAGAGGAGTCCAGTTTGTTTCCAGGTTCTGGAAAGCCTTTTGTTCCAATCTGGGAATTCAGTTATCATTCTTCTCGGCGTTTCATCCCCAGACCAATGGACAGACTGAGAGAACAAACCAGACCTTGGAGTCTTATTTGAGATGTTTTATATCTGCAGATCAAGATGATTGGGTCTCATTTTTGCTCTTGGCAGAATTCGCACTGAACAATAGAGCTAGTTCTGACACTTTGATGTCACCCTTTTTCTGTAATTTTGGGTTTCATCCTCGATTCTCTTCAGGGAAAGTGGAATCTTCGTCCTGCCCAGGTGTGGACACTGTGGTTAGGAGAATGCAGCAGATATGGGACCAAGTGGTGGATAAGTTGTCATTCTCTCAGGAAAAGGCCCAGCGATTTTCCAACCGGCATAGGACCATTGGTCCCCGGTTTAAAGTGGGTGATATGGTTTGGTTGTCATCTAAGAATATTCCTATGAAGGTTGCGTCTCCTAAATTTAAGCCAAGATTTATTGGTCCTTATAAGATTTTGGAAATTCTTTATCCTGTTTCGTTTCGATTGGCTCTTCCAGTTACGTTCAAGATCCATAATGTATTTCACAAATCTCTGTTGAGATTTGGAATGTGGCAATATGAGGTAGAGAAAATATTGGATTCTCATTTGGTTAGACGGAGACTCCAGTATTTGGTCAAATGGAAGGGTTATGGTCAGGAGAATAATTCTTGGGTCTCTGCCTCCGATATTCATGCCAATAGATTGGTTCGTGCTTTTCACCGGGCCCATCCTGATCGGCCTGGTGGTGTGGATGAGGGTTCGGTGACCCCTCCTCAAGGGGGGTACTGTTGTGAGTTCATTCTCTGGTTCACCAGTTGTGAGTTCTCCTTCCAGACTCCCTCTGGTGGTAACAGGAGGTAGTGAGGCTGATTTGATCGGTGGAGATCTGCCACCTGAGAATGAGGATGACGATTGGACCTCAGGAGTCTCAGATTGGATTTAAGACAGCCGACGCCCTATTCAGTTGCTGGTGATTCCTTCTGGCTTGTCAGCTCTTGGTTTTCAGCTCTGTTCCAGTCATCTAAAGCTAAGTTTTTCTGCTAATGTTCACACTTGATTTTGTTGGTCTATTCAGCTTTTTGTGTGGTCAGCCAGCCCCGGCTGGGGGCTGTGCTGAATTTCCACTCTAATTTATCAGTATTTTGCCAATTTGCTTTTTGTCCCTTACTATTTTGGTCTCTTTTTGCTCTGTCTCAGAATATTTCAGAGTGCTGATATAGTGGGAGAAGTTAATTTTGCTATCAGAAGTGTTGGACATTATTTTTGTTGGTTTTTTTGCAGGTTGCAGACAGTGTCTTTCCTTTCCTTTCTAACTAGTTTGGGCCCCATCGTTTGCTCAGCCTATTTTCCTGCCTGTGTTTGTGCCTTCATCTTGTTTCACCGTCAATACATGTGTGGGGGCTATCTATTCCTTTGGGGTCTGCTCTGGGGCAGTTAGTTTTCCCCTTTTCATGCTTCAGGCTTATTTAGTCCTCCGGCTGTGACGAAGCGTCTAGGAACATCGTAGGTACGCTCCATGGCTGCTGCTAGTTGTGTGGTAGGATCAGGGATCTGCAATCTGCCTAGTTACCAACCTCTCTGGTTTTCTTTGACTTAGCTTGTTTTGCTTTTTTCTCCTCGGTGACCCATTCATAACAGTGGAGGGTGTCTATAGTGTTGGTGAGAATTTGAATCTCACTATAGATTTGAGGATGCTGAACTATTGTTTCAGGCCCAGTAGAGATTACACCTCAATGTAACAGGCTGAAATTGGATGGTGTATGACAAGGTGGAGGGTGTCGATAGGATTGGTGAGAATTTGAATCTCACTATAGATTTGAGGACTCTGAACTATTGTCTCAGGTCCAGGAGAGATTACACCTCAATGTAACAGGCTAAAATTGGATGGTGTATGACAAGGTGGAGGGTGTCTATAGGATTGGTGAGAATTTGAATCTCACTAGAGATTTGAGGACGCTGAACTATTGTCTCAGGCCCAGTAGAGATTACACCTCAATGTAACAGGCTGAAATTGGATGGTGTATGACAAGGTGGAGGGTGTATATAGGATTGGTGAGAATTTGAATCTCACTATAGATTTGAGGACGTTGAACTATTGTCTCAGGCCCAGAAGAGATTACACCTCAATGTAACAGGCTGAAATTGGATGGTGTATGACAAGGTGGAGGGTGTCTATAGGATTGGTGAGAATTTGGCTTCCACCTTTCTCACACCCCCCGCCCCAGCAGCAAACATGGTGGAGGAGTTGGTTTTCTCCTGTCAGATACCTGCTCCTTCACCCCAATCCCACTGCCACCCTCTGTTACCCTCCCTTCCTTTGAGGTGCACTCTGTGCGCATCTACTCCCCCTCCAACCTCCAACTGGCTGTCATCTACCGCCCCCCAGGGCCAGCCACCACCTTCTTTGACCACTTCACCACCTGGTTACTTCATTTCCTTTCTGCGGACATCCCTACTATCATCATGGGCGACTTCAACATCCCCATTGACACTTCCCTCTCAGCTGCCACTAAACTTCTATCTCTCACTTCCTCCTTCGGCCTCACTCAATGGTCTTCTACAGCCACCCACAAAGATGGTCACACACTGGACCTCATCTTCACCCGCCTCTGCTCCCTATCTAACCTCTCTAACTCACCTCTTCCTCTCTCTGACCACAACCTGCTCACATTCTCTTCCCTCTTCACTCCATGTCTACAATCCCCACCCCACAAACTTTCACACCCTCGCAGGAATCTTAAACACCTTGACCTACACTCATTCTCCGAATCCCTCCTCCCTCTTACAGATATAAGTTCCTTACACAATGCGGATGACGCTGCCGCTCTATATAACACCACAATAGCTGTAGCTTTGGAATCCGCTGACCCACTTACACATACCAAAACTCGCAAAATCAACAGACAGCCCTGGCACACCAGCCTGACCAAAGAGCTGAGGCGAGCTTCCAGGGCTGCTGAGCGCAGATGGAAAAGATCCCACTCCAACGAGCATTTCATCGCATTCAAACAGTCCCTCACTACTTTCAAGACCACACTCGCCACAGCTAAACAAACCTACTTCTCATCTCTCATATCCTCCCTGTCTCACAACCCTAAACAGTTATTCAACACCTTCAATTCTCTCCTCCGCCCCCCAGCACCTCCTCCCTCCCCACTCATCTCAGCTGAAGACTTTGCCTCATTTTTCAAGCAGAAAATTGATAACATCAGGGACAGTTTTGGTCAACAACCCCCAGAGCCCTTCCTCCCGACTTCCCAACCCTCCACCTTCAAAACCAACTTCTCCACCATTACAGAAGATCGACTCTCCACTCTACTCTCAAGATCACATCTCACCACCTGTGCACTCGACCCGATCCCATCCCACTTCATCCCAAACCTCACCACAGTCTTCATCCCAACCCTAACCCATCTCTTCAACCTATCACTAACAACTGGTGTTTTCCCCTCAAGCTTTAAACATGCCTCCATCACACCTATCCTCAAAAAGCCCTCTCTTGACCCATCCTCTGTATCTAGCTATCGCCCTATATCACTTCTCCCATACGCCTCCAAGCTACTGGAACAACACGTCTACCTTGAACTGTCCTCCCATCTCTCTTCTTGCTCCCTCTTCGACGGCTTACAATCTGGCTTCCGGTCACACCACTCCACTGAAACTGCCCTTACTAAGGTCACCAATGACCTCTTAACTGCCAAGAGCAAGCGACACTACTCTGTCCTCCTCCTCCTGGACCTGTCGGCTGCCTTTGACACAGTGGACCATTCCCTATTATTACAGACCCTCTCATCCCTCGGCATCACAGACTTGGCCCTCTCCTGGATCTCATCATACCTAACAGACCGGACATTCAGCGTCTCCCACTCACACACCACCTCCTCACCTCGCCCCCTATCTGTCGGAGTCCCACAAGGTTCAGTCCTAGGGCCCCTGCTGTTCTCTATTTACACCTTTGGCCTGGGACAGCTCATAGAATCTCATGGCTTTCAGTATCATCTTTATGCTGATGACACACAGATCTACATCTCTGGACCAGATATCACCTCCCTACTAACCAGAATCCCTCAATGTCTGTCCACTATTTCATCCTTCTTCTCCACTAGATATCTGAAACTCAACATGGACAAAACAGAATTCATCATCTTTCCCCCATCTCACGTGACCCCCCCTACGAACCTATCAATTACAGTAAATGACTGCCCACTCTCCCCAGTCCCACAAGCTCGCTGCCTCGGAGTAATCCTTGATGCTGATCTCTCCTTCAAACCACATATCCAAACCCTTTCCACTTCCTGCCGACTTCAACTCAAAAATATTTCACGCATCCGTTCATTCCTCACCCAAGAATCTGCAAAAACCCTAGTCCATGCCCTCATCATCTCTCGCCTTGACTACTGCAGCCTCATGCTCTGCGGCCTCCCCTCAAACACTCTCGCACCCCTCCAATCTATTCTAAACTCTGCTGCCCGACTAATCCACCTGTCCCCCCGCTATTCCCCAGCTTCTCCCCTCTGTCAATCCCTTCACTGGCTCCCAATTGCCCAGAGACTCCATTACAAAACCCTAACCATGACATACAAAGCCATCCACAACTTGTCTCCTCCATACATCTGTGACCTCGTCTCCCGGTACTTTCCTGCACGCAACCTCCGATCCTCACAAGATCTCCTTCTCTACTCCCCTATTATCTCCTCTTCCCACAATCGCATACAAGATTTCTCTCGCGCATCACCCCTACTCTGGAACTCTCTACCACAACATATCAGACTCTCACCTACCATCGAAACCTTCAAAAAGAGCCTGAAGACCCACCTCTTCCGACAAGCCTATAACCTGCAGTAACCACCGATCGATCAAACCGCTGCACGACCAGCTCTACCCTCGCCTACTGTATTATCACCCATCCCTTGAAGATTGTGAGCCCTCGCGGGCAGGGTCCTCTCTCCTCCTGTACCAGTTATGACTTGTATTGTTTAAGATTATTGTACTTGTTTTTATGTATACCCCCCTCACATGTAAAGCGCCATGGAATAAATGGCGCTATAACAATAAATAATAATAATAATAATTTGAATCTCACTATAGATTTGAGGACGCTGAACTATTGTCTCAGGCCCAGTAGAGATTACACCTCAATTTAACAGGCTAAAATTGGATGGTGTATGACAAGTTGGAGGGTGTCTATAGGATTGGTGAGAATTTGGATCTCACTAGAGATTTGAGGATGCTGACAATGATGCTCTCAGTCCAAGTATGGATGCAGGCAGCCTAATAATCAGGACTGCTACACACACAAAAGGGTGGAAAAATGAAAGCTTGGTAACTGTGCAGAAAAGAGGAAGAAAAGTATTTTTGCTTTTAAAAAAGCAGTTTGCACAGCAGTGTGCAAACAGCAATGCAGCTATCAGGGAGCCTTATAAGGCAGCCTAATAACCAACAGAGCTGATGCACAAAAATAGAGCCTCCCCTGTCACTGCACACAAAGTGCTGTGCTGTAAGTGGAAATCGCTAATAGCAGAAGCAGTTTTTTGGTTCTTCCCTGCCTAACACTCTCCCTTATTCTGAATCAGCAGCCAGCAACCTCTCCCTAATGCTAAGATCGGCAGAAATAAGATGGCGGTCGGCGTTCACGCCCTTTTATAGCCCCTGTGACACCACACCAAGCCAGCCAATCACTTGCATGCCCTTCTCAAAGATGGTGGTGACCGATGCCTATGTCATCACGTTGCCCACAGTGTGCATCCTCTATCATTGGCTGAAAAAGGGCGCTGGAAGCATCTTTTGGAACGCGATTTTGGCGCTCTGGTCGCCGACCTCGTGGCCGACCTCATGCTATGGACGGGTTTCATTTCATGAAACCTGACTTCAGCGAAAGTCGTCGACTTTTGAATATGACCACCCGTTTCGCTCAACTCTAGTACTGAGATGTGGTCTGTGGTCCCCACCTGCAGAACCACTCCTATATTGAGTGTGTCTTGATAATTGCCAATAATTTCCATCTGTTTTCTATTCCATTTGCACAACAGCATGTGAAATTGATTGTCAATCAGTGTTGCTTCCTAAGTGGACAGTTTGATTTCACAGAAGTTTGATTTACTTGGAGTTATATTCTGTTGTTTAAGTGTTCCCTTTACTTTTTTGAGCAGTGTATAATGCACTCCCCATAGTCCTTCATATAAAATAATACACTCCATAGTCATTCATATAGTATTATGGCTACTCCAATGTACTGATAGATTTTAAAAAAATAACAATACTCACCTTTTCTATTCGTTCCCCTGATGCTTCGGTCTTTTCAGCAAGCATTCTGAAGTGCCGCACATCTCAGCGGGTGCAATTTTGTGATGTCATAGCACCCACTATGCTAAGATGTCAGATCTCAGACGCAGAGGAAGAATGATGGAGGAGGAATTGACAGCTGACAATCCCTCTTTCATTATTACTTTCAATTTTAGGATGCCGATACAGTTGAACATGCGATGATGGGCAAGGAAAGGTGCCAGTGCTGGCCATAGGACCCTCCTGGCTCACGTCACTATATACAGTATGTACTGAGAGCAACACTTATAGAAGCTTTAATGACGTCTCATTCTAAATCCATAACAACATTTATATGGAGTTGTTTTCCCCTTTGCAGCTTTAAGAGTTTCCACTTAATATAAGCAGATCTATTCGTGGAGGATATAATCTATTGTACAGTGGTGTACAATACCTGGGCCAGGTCACAGATTAGCAGTTGCCAATGGAGCGAAGTTTGCAACCCTGATGCACCTATTACTTTGCCAGGAAGAAAAACATGATCAGCCACTATACAGAACATGTATCCAGTAGTCCAGGGTCCAGTGGATGCTGCTATACAGAGTGGTAGCACCTAGCATTATGCTTGGTGATGTAAGGTTTGCATGCAGCTCCACAGCCATGGAAAACCGTTCTAACAATGATTGCAATGATGCTTTAGCACTCAGTGACACCGCTCTTTAACTCCTTTCATACCTTGGGTTTTTCCGTTTCTGAGTTTTCTTTTTTTGCTCCCCTGCTTCCCAGAGCCATAACTTTTTTATTTTTCCACCAATATGGCCATGTGAGGTCTTGGTTTTTTTTTTTTTTGAATGGGTTGTACTTTTGAACAACACCATTGGTTTTACCATATAATGTACTGGAAAATGCGAAAAAAATGCAATGAAATTACAAAAAAGGGCAATTTTTTAGGATTCTTTTTACCATGTTCACTAAAAGCTAAAAGTGACCTGCCAATATGATTTTCCAGGGCATTACGAGTTTGTATATGCCAAGCATGTATAGGTTCTTTTTTATTTAAGTGGTGAAAAAAATCCAAAATAGTCATTTTTCGAGACCCGTAGTGTCTCCATTTTTTGTGATCTGGGGATAGTTCTGGGCTCATTTTTTGCGTGCCGGGCTGGTTTTTTTATTGATACCATTTTGATGTAGATACAATATTTTGATCGCCCGTTATTGATATTTAATGCAATGTTGAGGTAACCAAAAAGACATATTCCGGGCGTTTTGATTTTTTTTTCTCGTTACGCCATTGGACTATTTATTTTATATTCATTGAACGGGCGATACTAAATACAGCGGTACCAAATATGTGTATTTTTTTAATTATTTTATTTTGAATGGGGCCAATGGGGGGAGTGATTACAATTTTTATATTTTTTTAATATTTTTAAAAACATTTTTTTTTACTGGCTTCAATAGATTCAGTGGGAGACTTGAAGCTGCGATCATCTCCTGTGCTACACATAGCAAGGCTGTGCGCAGCTAAAATGCTCATCTGGTATAAGCACCGGCCACTAGGTGACATAGCAGTTTGTTGACGACAACTACAGGAGTCTTCTGCAGACCCCGGGTTGTCATGCCAACCCATTGTGACACGGGTGCCGATGGGTGGGTCTTATGACGTGCTTCTGGTGCAATCATGTTAAATACTGCTGTCAGAGATTCCACTGACGGCTGTAAGGGGCACATGTCAGCATGTCGGAAAAGTTGCGGGCTCATTGCTGGAGCCTGAATCTAACAGAAGGAGGCAACCTTAGACATACCTACATGTCCAAGGTTGTAAAGGGGTTAACATTACATGGTCTGTCGCTTTGTGGCTGATTTGCTGCGGTTCCTTCCAGTTTTCAAAAATTCCATTCATAGTTCATCGTGGAATATTTAGGTGGGAAAAATGTAATGAACTGACTCTTTACCCCAGTGACGTGTATTACTGGACTGCGTTGGTATCAGTGAGCTCTTTAGAATGTCCCATTCATTCACTCATGTTGGTAAAAGCAGACTGCATGGCAAGGGGCTGGATTCTTTACACAGGGAGCAATGGGACTGAATGAAAAATTTGAATTCAATGATTTACACTTGTGTCTGAAAACTTGTGGCGGTAGAGTGAGTTTTGCTTTAGACTTTTCAACTTTTTGCAATTTTTCCATTAAGTATTACTCTTTATATTTTACAACTGTCAATGGAGTGCAGAAAATCAAATTAGTAATAAAAAAAATGAAAACTAGAGAAAAAAAATCCAAGGTTGATTTCTTGAATATTAGGTGATGTGTGAAGTGTACATTTTCCATGGAGCACTTCTGATTCACAGCAAGCAAATAGAGCAGCTGTTTTAAATATTAACAAGTGCTGGCAGCTGAAGATTTCTCAGTAAGCGCGCTGTGTTTTATCTTTGGGTAAGCACGGCTTGATGGTTGCCTAGTAGTTCTGTTTTGTTCATTAAGACCCAGTGATAGATTCATTTCGAATTGTTGCCAGCGATACAGGAGCTCAGGTGCTGAATAAAAATGGCAGGTGGCTAAAGCTGACTTAACAGCAATTAAATGTACAAATCTTTGATTAGTCCCCCGAGAATGGAGTCATTAGCAACACTGAATGGACCAGCTTGCTTTCCCGTGCCTCATTAGCTTCAGTGCTCGTGTCACTTCACCATGCAAAAAATACATATATAAATTGAGGGAACACTCCCTCTCAGTACAACAGGGGCAGAGGGGGACCTGGAGTCAGTGTTATAGGACTTAACCACATAGGTCATCATCATGGCTTCTTTACATGGTCATTGCCATAATTATAGGATTTTCTCTATTATAAAAGCTAAAAAATATAAAGGTGCAAAAACCAAACTAATTGGACATAAATAAAAATGTACTTTTATTGAATAGGAATTAAAAAGCCTAAATATATCCAACAGACACAGAGATGTAATGGCGGATGAATTGTGTATGGGGAAAAATGCATATATCCCCCCAAAAAAGGGTAATGATACTGAGTGTGCAGATATGTGCAAGATCAGATATGCATAAATAGTAAGTCAATCTGAACTGGAGCACCAAGGAAAAAAAACAATAATGCCCCGATAAGAGTCAGAAAAAATTCAAACAGTAATAGCAGCAAGAAACAAACTGCTGACCAACCAAACAGAAAAGATGCGTGTTTCACAAATACTTAAATCGGGAGTGCTTCATTTGCACCTTGCTGCTATTATTGCGTCCACTTTTTCTGACTCTAAGGGCTTGTCCACATGTCCAGTATTTGGTCAGTATTTTACATTAGTATTTATAATCCAAAATCAGGAGTGGGTGAGAAATGCAGAAGTGGTGACGTGTTTCTATCATACTTTTTCTCTGATTGTTCCACTCCTTGTTTTGGCTTACAAATACTGATGGAAAATACTGATCAAATACTGAATGTGTAAGGCTAGTTTCACGCTTGCGTTGGGTAGAGCTGCGGAGGGTGACGTACTTCCTCCGTTAAGCCCCACCCACTGCAGCACCTCTTCCATTCAGCTCTGCCTACGTCTGCATGCGATGCCAGTGATGAGGTCACAGCAGCTCAAGCTCAGTGATTCTCACAGTAATCTGCTATGAAGACACTGAGCTTGAACTGCGGCGACCTCTTCACTGGCATTTTCCCATGGTCCAGAGGTCATCGCAGTTCAGGCTGTAAGGGAGCGCAGACTCAGTGACATCGGTGCTAGTCACTGAAGCTCCACTTCCAGCATCTCCTCATTCACCAGTGTTTTTTCAGCACAGGCAGTCGAATCTGATCACCGTTCAGGTTGGAAAATGTATATCCCCAGATATGGATTACGGCGTGGGGCACAACGACAGACAGGTATGGTATATTGTTGCTTTTTAATTTATTTTTATTACCGGAGATCGAGGGCTTCACATGGATTAGGTGTGGTTGTAAGTATGGGTTAATTAAGAATAATAAAGGAGTCAAATTACAATTTGACTATGGGGTTAGTAAAAGGTGACATCAACCCCACAACTATTACCCCTTGCCACCACTACAGGGCAAGTGGGCATAGTGACAGAATTGGTGCATCTTAGAGATGCACCTTTTCTGGGGCGGATGAGAGCTGATGTTTTTAGTCAGGGAGGGGAAAATATCCATGGCGCCTTCCTAGTCTATAAACATCAGCCCCCCAGTCGTCGGCTTTCTCTCTGCTGGTTTGCGTGGGAGCCAATGCCATTTTTTCCCCCAAAATAAGGTTTTATTAATTAAATACATGTCCAGTAACTTGCACGCACACTGTACTAATTGCATTTGTCAAAGGCTTCTGTGGGCCGAAACTCGCGTCGGGGAGGGCTCACTGCTGTCTACCATTCCCGGCCATCTACCAGGTATAATTATGGAGATTACCGTTCTGATTTGCATATGCCTGTATTCCAACACTAGCTGTGTTTGTTTAGGCCACTTGGGAATGTGCAATATTGTGGGATTACATAGGGCCTTTCTCATAGGAATTGAAAAGAAAAGTATTGAGTGAGGAAAAGAAGGGCTCAATTCTGGCTTTACTAGCAGAGGGATACAGTGAGTGTCATGTTGCCTCCATCCTTAAAATTTCTAAGACGGCAGTCCATTACAACAAGGTCATGCAGCAGACATTGGGGACAACAAAGCTGCAGACCGGCAGAGGGAGAAAACGACTCTCCACTGACCGGGATGACCGTCATCTTATTTGAATGTCACTCAGGATGACATCAAGTGACCTACAAAAGGAATGGCAAATGGCAGTTGGGGTGAAGTGCACAGCAAGAACAGTTCGGAACAAGCTCCTAAAGACAGGGCTCGAGTCATGTAAAGCTAGAAAAAAGTCTTACATCAATGAGAAGCAAAGGAGAGCTAGGCTGAAGTTTGCCAAAGACCATAAGGATTGGATCATAGAGGACTGAAGTAAGGTAATCTCTGATGAGTCTAATTTTCAGCTTTGCCTAACAACTGGTCATCTAATGGTTAGATGGAGACCTGGAGAGGCGTACAAGTCATAGTGTCTTGCACCCACTGTGAAATTTGGTGGAGGATCGGTGATGACCTGAGGATGCTTCAGCAAGGCTGGAAATGGGCAGGTTAATCTTTCCGAATGACGTATGAATCAAGCCACATACAAGATTATCCTGGAAAAACAGTTGATTCAATCTGCTCAGGCAATGTTCCCAAACTCTGAGGACTGGTTTTTCCAGCTGGACAATGCGCCACGCCACACAGCTAGTTCAATCAATGTGTGGATGAAGGACCACCACATCAAATCCCTGTCATGGCCAGCCCAATCTCCAGACCTGAACCACACTGAACACCTCTGGAATATAATCAAGAGGAAGATGGATAGTCACAAGCCATCAAACAAAGAAGAGCTGCTTAAATGTTTGTACCAGGAGTGGCATAAGGTCACCTAAAAGCAGTGTGACAGACTGGTGGAAAACATGCCAAGACGCATGAAAGCTGTCATTAAAAATCATGGTTATTCCACAAAATCTTGATTTCTGAACTCTTCCTGAGTATTGCTGTTTCTAAATGATTATGAACTTGTTTTCTTAGCATTATTTGAGGTCTGCAAGCACTGCATTTTTTGTTATCTTATGTCCATTTCTCATTTTTTGAAAATAAAAACAAAATTTAGTGCTTGGAAACTCGAAGACATGTAGTCAGTAGTTTATAGAATAAAAGAGCAATTTACATTCTACTCAAAAATATACTTATAAAGAGAAAATTCAGACAAACTGAACATTTTGCAGTGGTCTCTTAATGTTTGCCAGAGCTGTATATATCTATATATATATATACGCCTTATCATGTCTGTCTGTAACCGAAATCCGGCTGCACTGATTGGTCATGGCCGCCAGGCCCCCGCCAATCAGCAACAGGCGCAGTCCGCAATTAGCAGGACGCACGCCACCGCTACCGTGCCGCGGGGCATCTCCGGGCGCACGGGCGTCAGTGGCGACGCAGCCGGAGATGCCCGGCGCTAGCCAGTACCCAGGGTCCGGAGAAGAGACTTCTTCGGACCCTCGGTACCATAAACGTGTCAAAAATAGAATTAAAATAAAAAATAGTGATCTACTCACCTTCCGACGGCCCCCAGAATCTGTCCCTCCTCTTCACGCTGCCGGCATATTCCGTTCCCAGTACTGCTTTGCGTGAAATACCGCTGATGACGTCGCTCTCTCGCGAGAGGACGTTAGCTGCGGTCTTTAGCGCAAAGCAGTGCTGGGAATGGAAGACACCGGCAGCGTGGAGAGGAGGGACAGATTCCGGGGGCCGTCGGATGGTAAGTATATCACATTTTTTATTTTAATCTGCCGCTGGCCATATTCTAGAGTACCCGATGCTTTAGAATCGGGCCAGCAGCTAGTATATTATATTATATATATACACTCACTGGCCACTTTATTAGGTACACCATGCTAGTAAGGGGTTGGACCCCCTTTTGCCTTCAGAACTGCCTCAATTCTTCGTGGCAGAGATTCAACAAGGTGCTGGAAGCATTCCTCAGAGATTTTGGACCATATTGACATGATGGCATCACACAGTTGGCGCAGATTTGTCGGCTGCACATCCCTGATGCGAATCTCCCGTTCCACCACATCCCAAAGATGCTCTATTGGATTGAGATCTGGTGACTGAGGAGGCCATTTGAGTACAGTAAACTCATTGTCATGTTCAAGAAACCAATCTGAGATGATTCGAGCTTTATGACATGGCGCATTATCCTGCTGAAAGTAGCCATCAGATGTTGGGTACATTGTGGTCATAAAGGGATGGACATGGTCAGCAACAATACTCAGGTAGGCTGTGGCGTTGCAACGATGCTCAATTGGTACCAAGGGGCCCAAAGAGTGCCCAGAAAAAATTCCCCACACCATGACACCACCACCACCAGCCTGAACCGTTGATACAAGGCAGGATGGATCCATGCTTTCATGTTGTTTACGCCAAATTCTGACCCTACCATCCGAATGTCGCAGCAGAAATCGAGACTCATCAGACCAGGCAACGTTTTTCCAATCTTCTACTGTCCAATTTCGATGAGCTTGTGCAAATTGTAGCCTCAGTTTCCTGTTCTTAGCGGAGAGGAGTGGTACCCAGTGTGGTCTTCTGCTGCCGTAGCCCATCTGCCTCAAAGTTCGACGCACTGTGCGTTCAGAGATGCTCTTCTGCCTACCTTGGTTGTAACGGGTGGCAATTTGAGTCACTGTTGCCTTTCTATCAGCTCGAACCAGTCTGCCCATTCTACTCTGACCTCTGGCATCAACATGGCATTTCCGGCCACAGAACTGCCGCTCACTGGATTTTTTTTCTTTTTCGGACCATTCTCTGTAAACCCTAGAGATGGTTGTGCGTGAAAATCCCAGTAGATCAGCAGTTTCTGAAATTCTCAGACCAGCCCTTCTGGCACCAACAATCATGCCACGTTCAAAGGCACTCAAATCACCTTTCTTCCCCATACTGATGCTCGGTTTGAACTGCAGGAGATTGTCTTGACCATGTCTACATGCCTAAATGCACTGAGTTGCCGCCATGTGATTGGCTGATTAGAAATTAAGTCTTAACACACAGTTGGACAGGTGTACCTAATAAAGTGGCCAGTGAGTGTATATACACACACACACACACACACACTGTATGTCACTGATATATACAGCTCTGGCAAAAGTTAAGAGACAACTGTCAAATGTTCAGCTTGTCGGATTTTTCTCTGTGTAGGTATATTTTTGAGTAAAATGTAAATTGTTCTTTTAGTCTACTAACTTCTGACAACGTGTCTCCGAATTTCCAAGCAATAAAATTTGTTGTTTTTTTTTCTGAATAGGAGAAATGGTCAAAATTAAAAAAAAACAGTGCTTTCAGACCTCAAATAATGCAAAGAAAGCAAGTAAGTTAATAATCATTTAGAAGCAACAACACTAATGTTCTTTGTTTGATGGCTTGTGACTATCCATAATCCTCTTGATTACATTCCAGAGGTTTTCAATGGGTTTCAGGTCTGGAGAATGAGCTGTCCATGACAGGGTTTCGATGTGATGGTCTCTTAATTTTTGCCAGAGCTGTATATATATATATATATATATATATATATATATATATATATACAGTACAGACCAAAAGTTTGGACACACGTTCTCATTAAAAGAGTTTTCTTTATTTTCATGACTATGAAAATTGTAGATTCACTCTGAAGGCATCAAAACTATGAATTAACACGTGGAATTATATAATTAACAAAAAAGTGTGAAACAACTGAAAATATGGCTTATATTCTAGGTTCTTCAAAGTAGCCACCTTTTGCTTTGATTACTGCTTTGCACACTCTTGGCATTCTTTTGATGAGCTTCAAGAGGTAGTCAACGGAAATGGTTTTCACTTCAAAGGTGTGCCCTGTCAGGTTTAATAAGTGGGATTTCTTGCCTTATAAATGGGGTTGGGACCATCAGTTGTGTTGTGCAGAAGTCTTGTGGATACACAGATGATAGTCCTACTGAAGAGACTGTTAGAATTTGTATTATGGCAAGAAAAAAGCAGCTAAGTAAAGAAAAACAAGTGGCCATCATTACGTTAAGAAATGAAGGTCAGTCAGTCCTAAAAATTGGGAAAACTTTGAAAGAAACTGGCTCACATGAGGACAGCACCAGGAAAGGAACCAAGAGTCACCTCTGCTGCGGAGGATAAGTTCATCCTAGTCACCAGCCTCAGAAATTGCAGGTTAACAGCAGCTCAGATTAGAGACCAGGTCAATGCCACACAGAGTTCTAGCAGCAGACACATCTCTACAACAACTGTTAAGAGGAGACTTTGTGCAGCAGGCCTTTATGGTAAAATAGCTGCTAGGAAACCACTGCTAAGGACAGGCAACAAGCAGAAGAGACTTGTTTGTGCTAAAGAACACAAGGAATGGACATTAGACCAGTGGAAATCTGTGCTTTGGTCTGATGAGTCCAAATTTGAAATATTTGGTTCCAACCACCGTGTCTTTGTGTGACGCAGAAAAGGTGAACTTATGGACTCTACATGCCTGGTTCCCACCGTGAAGCATGGAAGAGGAGGTGTGATGGTGTAGGGGTGCTTTGTTGGTGACACTGTTGGGGATTTATTCAAAATTGTAGGCATACTGAACCAGCATGGCTACCACAGCATCTTGCAGCGGCATGAATGTCATCCGCTCAATGCCGACTTTTATTCCCCATTGACTTGCATTGGGGTCAGGTTTCAGACGAAACTCCGACTTTTTTTGCCCTAGTCAGACCAGTTTCATCTGACTCAAATTTTGTTTTAGTTGGGTTTCACGAAACCCGATCCAACCAAAGTCGCTCAACTCTAGTCACCAGTCCTGTCCACCTATGTCAATTTGGGCAAAGAAAGGGTGGGACGTAGGCGAAATGGGCGTGGTTACGAAAGCCAGTCAAATCCGTAATAAGTTAGGCCACTTAGGTTTCATAGTTTACTCCAGAAATGTGCCTCAGCCCCGTTACGCCGGGTATTAGACGCACCTGATTCATTTAGCATCGCATGACGCTGAATGAATCAGGGCAGTGTGATCCAGCAAGCCCTTAAGACTTGCGTGCGCTACACCAGTCTTATTGAATCGTCCCCAGAGTGGAGTAGGAGCTCATAGATTTCCTTTTTGGGCTCACACACCACTCCGTACACATGCTCAGGTAGAGGCTCGGCACTTAAACGTGATAAGCTGTGTGTTTCAGAGTCGCTTTTTCAGCAATCGGTGTGGGTTTCAGGACCCAGACCACAAATAAATTGCAGAACCTAGATAGGACCTATCATTTAGAATGTCAAACTTGCCCACAAAAAATAAAATAGATTTTAGAGAACTGATTTGCATTTACCCAAAAGCAAAAAAAAAATATTTGAGATCTGATTTTTGAACAGCCATTTTGACGATAAAAAAGCACCTAGATTGGATGCCATAGGCAACACCTTTACTTTTACTTTGCTTCAGTTTTGAAAAATTTCCCATAATGTGGAAGATTTATGAAGCTAAAACCACCAGAATTCTGATACATTTTATGCCAAAAACCTGTCTTTCATGGCATATGCTATATATTAGGCCTCTTTCACACATCAGGTTTTCGCCGTCAGGCGCGATCCGGCGCTTTTGACAGAAACCGGATCCGGCGAAATGCAATGCCGGATCCGGTTTCCCCCCCATTGACTTGCATTTGCGCCGGATCGCGCCGGATGGCCATGCGTTTCATCCGGTTTTCGCCGGATCCGGCAATGTGTCGCGATCCGGCGTCTGGAAAAAACGGCTACTGTAACGTTTTTTTGTCTCCGGCGAAAAAGCCGGACACGCCGGATCCGGCGCGTCCGGCTTTTTCACACAATGAAAGCCTATGAGCGCCGCAATGCGCCTGATCCGGCGAAAGCTGGATCCGGTGGCCGGATCCGGTATTTTGGTCTGAGCATGCTCAGTAGCTCTGCCCACAAGACATATATAAAAGCAAGACAGTGGGACCCACAGCCACACCCAACATGCCACCCAAGAAAGCAACCAAGCGCAGCAGGAGAAGGCAGGAGACCACTGCAGCACCATCAGCACCACCACCACCCCAAATGGAGCAGCAAATGGAACATGCTGAGGAGGGGAGGCCAGCAGCAGATGAGAGACGGTAATTATCAAATCCCCCATTCCTCCAAACTAGGGCTATTGAATATCAAGATATTCATTGGCCCTTTGTTTCTCTTTATTCAACAGCCGCCCAATAGATGCAGCAGCAGCAGCAATGGCAGCAGCTGGAACACCACCCACAGGCATGGAGTGTGGCCACCAGGAAGACAGCACATCATCTTCTGGGAGCCCTCCCTCGCATCGTCAGCGTTTGACGGTAAGTTTTTATTTCCAAAATCCATCATCTCTGTAATATATGTCTATTCATTGCCTTTTATTTCAAAACAGGATTCACATGATGAAGAGGAGCTCCCAGAAGAAGAAGGAAGGGGTGGACAGACACTTGGAGTGGGCTCACAATTGGTAAGTTTTTTGCATCAAACGCAGAAACACAACATCACACTACACACAACACATAGAAAACAATGTTCTGCAGACCACACACAGCAAACAAATGCCTACATCCAAAGACATAACATTTTTTGTTTTCTTCTCTAGTCTTCCCAATCTGGTGCTCGGCCAAGAGGTCCTCGCAGTGCCTCCCAGGGTCGTCGGCGACAGCAGCGACTCTGACGGTGAGGATGGAGGACTCGATGTGGACCACCTCATCGATCTCGTCAGAGAAAGGGAGCCGCTCTGGAATATGGCTGACCGCCGCCACGCTGACCTTATCGTTACCCGACGACTCTGGGAGGAAATCTGTTCGCTCCTTGTGGGCCGCTGGGAGGACCTCGATGTTCGGGCCCAGATTAAAGAGCGTAAGTATATACAGTACCGGTTGCTTGATGTAAACCAGTGTTTCCCGAACTCCAGTCCTCGTGGTCCCCACGGATCATGTGTTCAGGATTTCTATTTACTATGGAAATCCTGAAAACATGACCCCTGGGGACCATGAGGACTGGAGTTTGGGAAACACTGATGTTGTATACTAACCACTCCTTTCTTGTTTCAGGGAATAGAATTGTGAATCGGTGGCGGTCTGTGAGGGATCGTTTCAAGAAGGAGTTCAATAAAGAGATGCGGGCCCCGAGTGGATCTGGAGGACGCAGGAGCAAGTACAAGTACGCACAAGCCCTGTCGTTCCTCCGGGAAACAATGGTCACTAGAAGGTAAATATTACACACCACATGTGAAAAAAATGTTAGATGTAACTTTTTTTTTTCAGCCAGGGCCATACCATGTCAGTATTTTAATTGTTTTTTTTTCTCTTTATTCCACAGCACGGTGAGCAGCACTCGGGAGCCTGCACGATTGGACCCTTCTGAGGCGATCCCTGAGGAGACCGGCACCGAGGGACACTTCGACCGCCCCGGTACATCTGCACCTTCCCAGCCTTCCCACACATTCGACCCATCTGTCCCATCCACCAGCACAGGAGCATCGTGGCCGCCTACATTACATGAAGCTGCTGGTGAGGAGATCGCTTTCCCTTTACCCCACCCTTCTGCCCCTGCCACCTCTAGTACACCTGCGGGTACTGGGCGGCAGCGGCAGAGGGGTCAGGAAAAGAGTTATGCGCCAGGGTTCTTGCATCTGAATGCATCTTTCCAGAACTGTCTAAAAGTCTTGTCAGAGCAAATCTCCACAGGCTTTCAGCAGATCAACTCCAGCATTCTGGAGGTGAAGACACTTCTGCAAACCATGCATTCAGAAGCAAGATCTTCGCCAAACCACACCTTTTTCAGGTCTGTTGTGGAGCGCATGGCAACACTATCTCCTACCCAGCAGATGCATGTAATGCATTCGTGCCACGGTGCTCTACAGCAGGTTGCCTTCCAACCTCCACCTCCCACCACTGTAGTTCCTCCACCTGCACCCCCTCCAGCCACTTTCCATCCTCCCCCTCCTATTACATCTGCACCCCCTCCAGCCACTTTCCATCCTCCCCCTCCTATTACATCTGCACCCCCTCCAGCCACTTTCCATCCTCCCCCTCCTATTACATACCAGCAACCTCACCAGTACCAGCAACCTTCCCAGTACCAGCAACCTCCCCAGTACCAGACATCTCCCCACTTCCAGCAACCTGCCCCATACCAAACTCCTTCCCCGTACCAAACTCCTTCCCCGTACCAAACTCCTTCCCCATACAACTTTCCATCAACATCATCTGCTCCTACAGTCCCTGCCCAACCCTCCACTCCACCGCCCACCACCTCTTCTGCCTCCCACATGTCCACCCATTCTGTAGCTTTTTCCACACCATCACCTCTAACTGTTCCTTCCCCACCACGATCCCAGTCCTCTCTCCACACTCCCATTGTCGAAGTGTCCCGCAGCCCCTCCAGCAGTATTTCCACCCCACACTACACCGAGTTATAATGTTTTTTTTGTAATAAAAATGCCCATTTGGTTGGTTTCAAACCTTTATTAAAAAAGTTTTTTTAACTTTAAAAACAGTTTACACAAAAAAAAATATTTTAAATAAAAGTTAAATTATTGTTTACACTGGTTGTCTGTCATTTCTTTCTGCGGCGAAATATGTTTAAAAAAAAGGTTAAATACAGGGTATTTAAAAGGTAAAAAGGTATTCAAAACCAGGTATATAACTGTGGGTAAATTTTGGCTTTTTGCCACAGTTGTGTTCCTGGTTGTGTTTGAAGCAAAGTATTTCACCTGAAAAGTTGTGTTTATTGTTGGTGATTTCCTAACAATGTACACAACTTTTGTTAAAAGGTGAAATACTTTGCATAAAACACAACCAGGTACACACCTGTGGCCTAAAGCTAAAAATAGTAAGACCATGACAAGATAGCCAACTTTGGTTGGCAAAGGTATATACTGTTGGTCCAGAATGTACACAAGTTTGGTTAGGGCACAAATCTTTCACACTCTGTCATCCTGCCAGTGTACTCTGCCTTGAGGTGACATAAAGTATAGTGCAAAATTGTCCCTCATTACTGAAACCGTCACAGAACTTCTAGTGGTAATATTTCCAATGACAACATCCATCTTCGCCAGTAACTTGCTCTTCTCTCCAACCTGCACTTTCTCCTCTACAACCTGTCAAAGAAGGGCTGTAAGAACATGCTATATATAGTTTTCCAGTAGCCAATCCCGTTCGGAAGGCCACAAGGGTCAATTTTAAAAACCAGATCCGGCGTAATCCGTCGAAAAACGGATAGAAAAACGGATGAACCGGATGAGACGGATCCGGTTTTGTCTGTCAAGAACAAGACGGATCCGGCAGAAAACCGGATCCGGCACATCAGGTTTTACAAAACATTTGCCGGATCCGGCATTCCGGCACGACGCCGGATCGCGCCTGACGCCGAAAACCTGATGTGTGAAAGTAGCCTTATGTGTTTTTTTCGACACTTTCTATGCCTTTGCGTGAGAAAGAGTTGCGACCTAATTAAGAAGCGGCATGATTTAATGGTCCATCACACACAGCGAGATCACTAGAGAGATAGCTGATTTTGTGACGCATCAGTGATCTTGCTAGCGATCTCGCTGTGTGTGGCATGCATCAGCGACCGGCCCCCCCGCCGAGTATCGCTGATCGTGCAGGAATGTCCTGGGCCATTTTTTGCATCGCGTGTGGCAGCAGGAGACCAACGATCAGCGAGCTCCCTGCGCTGTAAGCAGACGCTGGGAGCTGGTATCCAAGGTAAATATCGGGTAACTAAGCGCGAGCGGTCGTGATCGCTGGTCCTGATCGCTGGTGTGTCTGCCTGTTTGGCAGCTCACCGGCAATCATGTAGCGATGCACCAGCGATCCTGACCAGGTCGTATCGTTGTCGGGATCGCAGGTGCATCGTTTGGTGTGATGGGACCCTTAGCTGGAAATATACATGGGCCTTAGCCACGCATTTTTGACACAAAGTAAACCAACTAAACAACAGAGTAAACTTAGACTAGACAGTGTAAAAATACAACATATGTATCAAGCGGTATTAACCACAGTGATAAATAAGGTGTATTTTAAGGCTTTATGGTCTAAGTTTGCATTGTCTAAGAATTAGGCGATATTGTTATAAATAACCCCATGTGATTAATTTGGTTTTCTTTTCTTTTTTTTAAATTAAATCAGTAATAAAAATGTCTAAAAGCATGCAAATATTTAGGCTGGGTTCACACGTAGTGGAACTCTCGTGGAAATTACCGTGAGAATTCCGGAATTCCATTCCGCGGGAAAATCGCATTTTAAATTCCCACGATTTTCCCGCCAAAAAACTAGCATTTTGCAAGCGTAATTAGCTTGCAGAATTGCTAGCATTTTCCAAGCGATCTGGAGCATCTCTTGGAGAACTGATTGACAGGTTGGTCACACTCGTCAAACATAGTGTTTGACGAGTGTGACCAACTTATTACTATTGAGGCCGCCTATGCGGCGTCAATAGTAAAAGATAGAATGTAAAAAATAATATTAAAAATAATATATTGTTATTCTCACATTCTGACGTCCCACACAGCCTTCTCGCCTCTCTCCACGCTCCCGGTCCCAGTAAGCCTTTGCAACAATTACCGCGATGACGTCTGTTCTCGCGGGATCGTGACGTCTCGCGGTCATTCGCGATGACATCGCGCGAATGACCACGAGACTTCACAATCCCACGAGAACGGACGTCATCACTCGCAAAGGCTTACTGGGACCGGGAGCGTGGAGAGAGGCGGGAAGGCTGCGCGGGACATCGGAAGGTGAGAATAACAATATTTTTTATTTTAAATTCTATTTTTTACAGGGATATGGTACCCAAAGTCCGGAGGACAGTCTCCGCTCCTCCGGACCGTGGGTACCACCCGCAAATGTTCTGCTTACTTTTCGCATGGTGTGCACAGCCACATGCAGAAAGTAAGCAGAACAATGCATTCCTATGGGTGCGAGATCGCCGCGATTCCGCGAAATTAATGAGCTTGCTGCGTTTTTTTACCGCGAAGTGATTCCGCCGCGGTGAAAACCGCAGCATTAGCACAGCATTGCGGAATCCCATAGGAATGCATGGGATGCTTATTTTTCATGGCAAAATCGCGCGGTTAAAACCGCCACGGAAACGCGAAAAAAGCGCCACGTGTGAACTCAGCCTTAGGCTGTGTTCACACACAGCGCTTTTTTTGCGGTTTTTCCCACGGATTTGCCAAAAAATCCGCGGGAAAAACGCGAAAAAGAAGCTTCCGATTCATATCTATGCATTTTGCACTTTTTGTGCACATTGATGCGTTTTTTACCACGAAAAAACTGCATCGCGGTAAAAAAACACAGCATGCTCATTAATTTTGCATTTTTTCCCGCATTTCTGGCTTTTTCCATGTGTCTAGAAACCGCGAGGGAAAAAAACGTGCAAAAACGTGTGGAAAACACGCAGAAAAAAGCGTGCAGTTTCTGGGAAGGGAGTCCTGTTTTTCAGCAGAAAATTTCTGCTATGTGTGCACTTAGCCTTAGGCTGAGTTCACACGTGGCGTTTTTTTCTCGTTTCAGCGTCGGTTTTTACCGCGCTATTTTGCTGTGAAAACGCGAAAAATAAGCATCCCATGCATTCCTATGGGATTCCGCAATGCTGTGCTAATGCTGCGGTTTTTACCACGGCGGAATTGCTTCGCGGTAAAAAACGCAGCATGCTCATTAATTTCGCGGAATCGCGGCGATCCCGCACAAATAGGAATGCATTGTTCTGCTTACTTTCCACATGTGGCTGTGCACACCATGCGAAAAGTAAGCAGAATATTTGCGGATGGTACCCACGGTCCGGAGGACAGGAGACTGTCCTCCGGGCTTTGGGTACCATATCCCTGTAAAAAATAGAATTTAAAATAAAAAAAATTGTTATTCTCACCTTCCGATGTCCCGCACAGCCTTCCCGCCTCTCTCCACGCTCCCGATCCCAGTAAGCCTTTGCGAGCGATGACGTCCGTTCTCGCGGGATCGCGAAGTCTCGCGGTCATTCGCGCGACATCATCGCGAATGACCGCAAGACGTCGCGATCCCGCGAGAACGGACGTCATCGCTGTAATTGTCGCAAAGGCTTACTGGGACCGGGAGCGTGGAGAGAGGCGGGAAGGCTGCGCGGGACGTCGGAAGGTGAGAATAACAATATTTTTTTTATTATTATTATTATTTACATTCTATCTTTTACTATTGATGCCGCATAGGCGGCCTCAATAGAGAAAAGTTGGTCACACTCATCAAACACTATGTTTGACGAGTGTGACCAACCTGTCAATCAGTTCTCCAAGCGATGCTACAGATCGCTTGGAAAACGCTAGCAATTCTGCAAGCTAATTACGCTTGCAAAATGCTAGTTTTTCCACGGGAAAATCGCGGGAATTTAAAATGCGATTTTCCCGCGGAATGGAATTCCGGAATTCTGGCGGTAATTTCCGCAAGAGTTCCGCTACGTGTGAACCCAGCCTTATAGTTTACTTATTACATGACAGTGCTACATATGTCTCCTGTTAACCTCTCATTAGAAAAAACTAGACACGTCAGCCATCGCTTAAAAGAGGAGGCTGCTATCCTCCATGTCCTCTGTCTTCAACTCACCAATTACTCACCCATGAATCATGACAATATTCCATATGCAAATCCTTTCCTCTTTGTATCACTCCTTACTAATGACTTCCTAATGTTATTATGTGCGTGTTACCAGCAGACCACACAATCTAGCTATCTAGCACATTAGAGCCATGGAGTAAATGATGTCTCCCAGTAAATGGCTGTTCATTCATATTCAATCATGAAAGCATTCCTCCCTCCCACGATTTTTTACATTCACTTTTTTTCATAAAATCACAGAGCTGCAAAGCATTTTATATTTCAAAAACTTTCTTGAAATGCAGCAGCTCAGCGATATTCAGACATATAAGTGTTATCGCCGCCTCCGTTTAACTTGTGCTGTTTATGACAGATGAAGACCCTTTGACCATAAAGCCAGGGCCCTCTGCGCCGGGAAACACTTTTATCTTCCCTCCTGCCAATGGTATTTGAAAAAGACGTGCAGCATGTATAAAGTGCAGTCTATTAGACCCGGCACCATCGAAAATGCTCTTATTTCTTTCATGACTTCTTTCTTTTGCTAAAATCTTCGACTTCTGAAAGAAAGGGGAAACATTTAATAGCTTTGCATTTCAAAGCACTTGTCAGAAGCAATGCACGTTTTAAAGTACACAATCGGCATTTTACATCATCTGCAGATTTTCTCTGTAATTTACTGCTCCATCACCGTTACGGAATAACCTACTTCCCAACAAGCCATGATCAAATGAAACCAGCATAGAAGATTATACCAGCACGCAGGAGACAGAAATGATTAGACCCTCGATATCGAAGTGCCAAGGTCAAAATTGTCAAATATGACTGATTATATTTTCTAATGGTTTTGCTCTGCCTATTAAAGAGCACTCAAGGATTGTGAGTCTCCTGTGATCGTAGCAGGCAGAGCCCTGCGCTCATAGCGGGGATGTGTTCTCTAATCTTAGGCGCCAGAAACAAAGGCTAACCACTTGTAATTGAGATTAAATTGATTTCAGGTGGCTGCAGAGAAAAGCAATTTCTATAGCAGATTAACCTTTTAATTAAAGTAAATTAAGTATATAAACAGGTATATGCATTGTGCTGGAGCAGAAAATCAGATTTCATTGAGGCTGAGACATTTTGTCTTGTACTTTCAAGGAGAAATAGTTTGAAATCAAAGATCCATTAATTTTATTTTTCATCAAGGCATCGTGCACCTATAATTTTCTTAATCAATTTGTGATTTTCAAATATAATTACTAATTTGGTATCTGATATCTAATTATTTGTACCTATTTATATATCTCATGTCTATCTATCTATCTCATATCTACCTATCTATCAATCATCTATCCATATATTATCTTCCTTTCTATCAATCATCTATCCATATATTATCTATCTACCTTTCTACCTATCTACCTACAGTTGTGGCCAAAAGTATTGACACCCCTGCAATTCTGTCAGATAATACTCTGTTTCTTCCTGAAAATGATTGCAAACACAAATTCTTTGGTATTATTATCTTATTTAATTTGTCTTAAATGAAAAAATGCAAAAGAGAATGAAGCAAAAAGCAAAACATTGATCATTTCACACAAAACTCCAAAAATGGGCCAGACAAAAGTATTGGCACCCTCAGCCTAATACTTGGTTGCACAACATTTAGCCAAAATAACTGCGACAAACCGCTTCCGGTAACCATCAATGAGTTTCTTACAATGCTCTGCTGGAATTTTAGACCATTCTTCTTTGGCAAACTGCTCCAGGTCCCTGATATTTGAAGGGTGCCTTCTCCAAACTGCCATTTTTAGATCTCTCCACAGGTGTTCTATGGGATTCAGTTCTGGACTCATTGCTGGCCACCTTAGAAGTCTCCAGTGCTTTCTCTCAAACCATTTTCTAGTGCTTTTTGAAGTGTTTTGGGTCATTGTCCTGCTGGAAGACCCATGACCTCTTAGGGAGACCCAGCTTTCTCACACTGGGCCCTACATTATGCTGCAAAATTTGTTGGTAGTCTTCAGACTTCATAATGCCATGCACACGGTCAAGCAGTCCAGTGCCAGAGGCAGCAAAGCAACCCCAAAACATCAGGGAACCTCTACCATGTTTGACTGTAGGGACCGTGTTCTTTTCTTTGAATGCCTCTTTTCTCCTGTAAACTCTATGCTGATACCTTTGCCCAAAAAGCTCTACTTTTGTCTCATCTGACCAGAGAACATTCTTCCAAAATGTTTTAGGCTTTTTCAGGTAAGTTTTGGCAAACTCCAGCCTGGCTTTTTTGTGTCTCGGGATAAGAAGTGGGGTCTTCCTGGCTCTCCTACCATACAGTCCCTTTTCATTCAGACGCCGACGGATAGTACGGGTTGACACTGTTGTACCCTCGGACTGCAGGGCAGCTTGAACTTGTTTGGTTGTTAGTCGAGGTTCTTTATCCAACATCCGCACAATCTTGCGTTGAAATCTCTTGTCAATTTTTCTTTTCCGTCCACATCTAGGGAAGTTAGCCACAGTGCCATGGGCTTTAAACTTTTTGATGACACTGCACACGGTAGACACAGGAATATTCATGTCTTTGGAGATGGACTTGTAGCCTTGAGATTGCTCATGCTTCCTCACAATTTGGTTTCTCAACTCCTCAGACAGTTCTTTGGTCTTCTTTCTTTTCTCCATGCTCAATGTTGTACACACAAGGACACAGGACAGATGTTGAGTCAACTTTAATCCATGTCAACTGGCTGCAAGAGTGATTTAGTTATTGCCAACACCTGTTAGGTGCCACAGGTAAGTTACAGGTGCCGTTAATTACACAAATTAGAGAAGCATCACATGATTTTTCGAACAGTGCCAATACTTTTGTCCACCCTCTTTTTTATGTTTGGTGTGGAATTATATCCAATTTGGTTTAGGACAATTCTTTTTTTGCTTTTTCATTTAAGACAAATTGAATGATGATAATAATACCAAAGAATTTGTGTTTGCAATCATTTTCAGGAAGAAACTGAGTATTATCTGACAGAATTGCAGGGGTGTCAATACTTTTGGCCACAACTGTACTAATCTATCATCTATCAACAGAAAAATAAAAGCAGCACTTTTCATGCATAAATGGGTGCAAAGGCTCCAGAGGGATCACTAAAACCTCGTACAGAAATCCAAAAATGGGTGGCATCGCTCCAAAGTCAGATAGTAAGAAATGGATTTTATCTATCTACAGTTAGGTGCAGACATATTTGGACATTTGACCGAGTCTCCGTGATTTGGTCTCTGCATGCCACTATTTTTTACTTAAAATGAAACAAATGAGATGTAATTGAAGTGTTCACTTTTAGGTTTAATTAAAGGATTGACTAAAAATATCCTGTAAAACATTTATGAATTGCAGCCATTTTTCTCCAAAGCCTCCTCATTTCAGGGGCTCAAAATTAATTAGACAAATTATTTTTTCCATAAACAAAATGTTCATTTTTAATTCTTTGTAGTAGATAATCATTTTCAGGCAATGACTGCCTGAAGTCTGGAAGTCAAGTGCTGGATTTTCTACTTTGTGATGCTTTGCCAGGCCTTTACTACCAGCTGATTCAGTTGTTGCTTGTTTGTGGGTCTCTTGCCTTAAGTTTTCTCTTAAGCATGTGAAATGCTGCTCGATGGAGTTGAGATCTGATGATTGACTTGGCCATTGCAGAATATTCCACTTTTTGCCTTAAACCTCTGAGTTGCTTTTGCAGTAGGATTTGGGTCATGGGCCATCTGTACTGTGTAGCTCCGTCCAATCAACCTTGCTGCATTTGGTTGAATCTGAGCATAAGGTACAGCCCTGTATACTTCAGAATCCAACCGGCTGCTTCTGTCTTCAGTCACATCGCCATCTGAAGCCATGCCATTACACTGCCTCACCATGTTTTACAGAGAATATGATGCATTATGGATCTTGAGTCATTCCAAGCCTTTGCCATGTTTTCTTCTTCCCATTATTCTGGAGCAGGTTGATCTTAGTTTCATTTGTCCAAAGAATGATTTTCCAGAACTGAGCTGGCTTCTTTTGATGTTTTTTTGGTGTACAATAATAAATTATATTGTGGTACCGTGTTAGCCAGAAAAATCGATGTGAATATGATACCTTTATTGGCTAACCAGAAAATAATATGTTTGCAAGCTTTCAGAGCATAGTGGCTCCTTCAGGCAAGATAACAAATGTATTAATAAGAAAAAGCACATTTAAGGGATATTACAGTAAGATATTTGTTCATTAGGTGGGAGGTGTGATGCCTCCTAAAGATGAGTCAAAGAAATTGAATTAGCATTTTCTTATAAATGGAGAGGCAGTGGGAATGATGTTCTTCGTTGTCTGAAGTCCTTCTGGTGGAAGTGTGAACTGTGTCCATGTAGTGAGTCATAAATCCAGGTGTTATATTGAGTCCTACTGTCAAAGTGTTGAACATCCTTATAAGTTTAAATTCCCAAATTTTTCTCTCTCTGTCATCCTTAAAATGACCTTTTAGTATTTCAGCATCGGCCTTGGCTGGATTTGTAATATTTCATCAAATTTCATTGATGAAATATTACAATCGCTCTGATTGGCAGTTTCACTTTTAACAGCCAATCAGTGCGATCGTAGGCACGTGGAGGCTAAGCCACATCCCCTGTGGTTAACTCTAAGGTGTCCTCTGTGTGTGGGTCGGGTGACCTTTCAGTGACCCCGGTTACCCGACCCACAGGGGGGGCAATCAATTCATGACGCCACATAGACGTCATGGGTCGTTTTGGCACAACTTTTCATGACGCCTACATGGCGTCAAAGGTCGGGAAGGGGTTAATAAAGTGTAACAGCCATCCCAATGTGATAAGGTTTTCCCCATCGGGACAGTCATATCTCTAGTATTAAGACCTTACCTTGTGTCAGCTGAAATCAAGATAGATGGTGATAGAGCAGGGCCCTTCCCCTGACCATGGGAAGCTTTATAGATAATTGACTAAACTATTCTTCCTAATTTACAGTATTTATGTATTGTATGCTCGTTGATCTCTAGTCTTTAAATAGTTTAATATTTTTAGATTATTTTTAGCATATGTATTCTCATCATTGTACATGTTCCCGTGTTTTTGACACAAGTGCACTATTACTTTACTGTTCTCTTACATAAGGTTTATTGATCCAGGACCTTGATGTTTGATTCTGGAAGTGGTCCATCATACTGAAATGTGACCAACATTAGCTTAGTTTTAAATTGTTTTAGCACATAACAGTATCTAATTCTAATTAATAATAAAAATTATATGTTATATAATAAGTTTGCCTCAGCTCTTTTGATTGTTGTTTTCCTGCATTTTCTAGACCCGTGATACCCAGACTGTGGTTCTCCAACTGAGTCAAAGATGGCGTGGCGGCCAGATGTGAGCAGTTGTGGAACGCACTACAAAGCTCCTACAACTGTGCAGTGGTCACAGCCGGGTACTACAAATCCACTCTTATTTGAATAAATAGGAATGTAAATTAAGTACTCCACTGCAACAACTATAGAGTCGACAAAGCTTTTTTGCTCTACAACTGATCAAATCACATCACCTAGGCCTGAACAACCCCGTTAAATAATGTGTCCTGTAGTGTTCTGCTGTTCTTGGAAAATTTGGAATATTTCTCTATTCCCTTACAGATAACATCTGGCTTCAGTGGATTTTTTTTGCTAGTAAATTTTGGCAAGACCTCCTGGAAAAATGCTATGAAATATGTAATATTGATACAAAAAAAAACACTGAATCTTTTGACAATTAGCTGATCACAAAGTGTTCCCCCACTTGGACTATTTTCTTGTGAGGGAAACCTGTTATAAGGTGTTCAGCTTTAATTCATTGTCACTAGGGCAGAAATTAACCATTACATGGTGTCCTTTCTTATCAATGGTTTATCCATGTAATGCAGGACAGGACAGTTTTTCTATAGAGTAAAACATAATCTTTATAGCTACAATGCACTATTGCACAATGGTACCAACCTATAATTGTGGCAACGGTAGAAGGGCAAAGTAAGTATTAATGGCCATAGCTAAAAACGCATATTTTTATCACAAAAAAAAAGTTTTCTTGCTCTGTAACACACTACCTGCAGAAAAGACAGCTTGTTCAATGTGACATATTTTAGGGATATTTTGGGAGTATGTCAAAAGCAAAAGCAAAGTCAAAGATTCTATAGGATTTTTACAGGATAAAAAGGGTGAAGTGGTCAAAAATGATGTTGAGAAGGCCGAACTTTTAAATTCTTATTTTGCATCTGTATTCTCTAAGAAAGCAATTGTAACATCAACTGATCCTCACAGTGCCATCAAAGTAATAAAAGAATCCACACTATCTATACACAGAGAGATGGTGAGGGAACACTTAGCTAATTTAAATGAATTTAAATCTCCTAGTCCAGATGAATTACATCTTAGGATGCTGACAGAGTTATCAGAGGAAATTGCAGAACCACTAGCCAGAATCTTTGAAAAATCCTGGAGAACAGAAGTCCCAGAAGATTATAAATGCACACATGGCTTCAGGTCACAGGTGCAGGACCAAAGGCAGAAGGAACTGCGTCTGTCTAGACCTACCGTGTGTGCGGCGTCGCTACTGCGGGCACCAAAGAGAGCTGCAACTGCAGCGCAGGACACAGCCGCGAGACGATAGTGCCCATGAGGAGTAGCACAATCGGACGCTAGTGTAGAGGCGCGGTGTGCACAGTGGCCTAAGGCTTGCCACTGACTGGCGCTGACTGCTGAACTAATTCCCTATCCACATGTGTAATATCAGAGGGAAGGAGTTTCAAATGAGTCAGTCACCAGAATCATACATCCGTCACACATCTAGCAAGTAATGTCTATACTAGCGAATGGCCAAATGGCCAGGCGGTCCTTTTATAGCCGTGCGCTGCCGGGACCTTCCAGATCTCTGAGATGGACCAACCAGATCAGGGGAAGGACCTGAGCATGTGACTCCCGCGCTCCAATTGGAGATTGTCTCATGAGCATGCTCAGTGGAGCGGCAGCGGGACTGTCATGATCTGAAGTGATCTGACAGTTTTAAATCACTGGGTGAACTTTTTTTACTTTGGAAAGTTCCAAGGTGTCTTGACTGTCCCCGGTGGTGGTTTTGATATTGCACTTTAGGTTTTGTGCACTTAATCATGTATCAGGTGTGACACCCTATAAAGGTGTGCTCAGGGGGTTCACTCACTGCCTGTGATATTGTGAGTTTGTGTTCACTTTGATTTGGAGAGCCTGGATGAAGGATGGAGCTGGTGAGGAGTCCTGCGCAGCTTAGCCAGGGGGGATGTGTTTCAGCTATGGTGTCTGGACGAAGGGCTGGCATGGCGTGGTGGAGTCGCAGTGATGGTGTCAGCGGGAAGTGTCTGCATGGGCTGGTGGAGTGGCGACTATGGAGAGTGGCACTCACCATGTGGGACTTGGCCGCTGAGCTGGACTCAAGCATGCTTGATTTTGTGGCAGAAGCTGAACACTTCCTTGGGACTCTGGTACTAAGCAGCTGCAACTGGTGTTGGACTCTGCTCCAAGGCTGCACTAAGGTGAAGGGTCCTGTTATGGTGATGGATCCGGGTGGAGGAGAAGACGCACGCAGGTGGTGGGCTCTGTTGCTAGGAGCGCACGCAACAGAGCAAAGCTAAGTGGTGTTTCCCCTGTATTGTCTCTTTCCTCATGTGTGTTATTAGTGCAGTGGTGGGATTAGTCTCCGCACCGACCCATTCCCTAGTGAGGGTTTAGGGTCAGGGTGAGCAAGGGCGTTGAGGTACGCGTGCGGCGCCCGGTGCGAAACCGGCATAGGGAACGTTAGGAGTGCAGGGACACTGGCTCAGGGGAGCTTAGGAGGTCTCCATTTTCCCATTCCCTATCGCAGGGCCCACCATTGTTATAGTTTCCCAGGTTCCCCCTTTATTATTTGATTACTGTATATATAACGTGTAATACCCAAATTCGCCAGGTGGAGGCGGCGTATCCACCTGCACGTTTTATTATTTAAATGCGCCCCACTGGAGGCGGTGTATCCAGGGTCACGTGTGTCATATGGGTTCGCCTTGCGGAAACATCTGCGTCCTGACACACGTGATCATGACAGGGACTTAGCCTCAGGAGTGACTTGCTGCAAAGCAGTATGTGAGGCTCTGTACTCCTGTTGTATAGCTACAGGAATCTGATGCCTAACAGAAAGTGATTGATTAACAAGGAACTGAGATTGAGACTCATGTGTCAGGCAGACAAACAGTTAAAAGTGATGATTAGTGTTGAGCATTCCGATACCGCAAGTATCGGGTATCGGCCGATACTTGCTGTATCGGAATTCCGATACCGACTTCCGATATTTTTTCAATATCGGAATTCGGCATCGGAATCGGAAGTTCAAAGTTGATTGACAGCCTGACATCATCATGATTCGCGGTGTGTGCGCATCATGATGCGCCGTCATTTCGGGCCTTCCGGGGGTCTCTGCCGGCCTGCCGGGGGGCTGTGTGGACTGCCCGGGGTCGGTACCGGCCTGCCGGGGGGGCTGTGCCGGCCTGCCGGTGGTCTGTGCACCCTGTGGGGCTCTGTACCGGCCTGCCGGGGGGCTGTGCCGGCCTGCCGGTGGTCTGTGCACCCTGTGGGGGTCTGTACCGGCCTGCCGGGGGTCTGTGCCGGCCTGCCGGTGGTCTGTGCACCCTGTGGGGGTCTGTGCCGGCCTGCCGGGGGGCTGTGCTGATGTCCGGGGGTCTGTGCAAGCATCGTCCGATGGGACTACAAGTCCCATCTGGCGATGCCTGCTACCATGACAGTGATTGACACATTAGCCAATGATGGGACAGTAGTAGTCCCATCATCCGGCTAATGTGTTAAATGTTAAAAAAAAAAAAAAATACTACATACATACTACATATATACTACATGCATGCTACATACATACTACATGCTACATACATACTACATATATACTACATGCATGCTACATACATGCTACATACATACTACATATATACTACATACATACTACATACATGCTACATACATACTGCATGCTACATACATACTACATACATACTACATACATACTACATACATACTACATGCATGCTACATACATACTACATGCATGCTACATACATACTACATGCATGCTACATGCATGCTACATACATACTACATGCTACATACATACCACATACATACTACATACATGCTACATGCTACATACATACTACATACATACTACATACATACTACATGCATGCTACATACATACTACATACATACTACATGCATGCTACATACATACTACATGCATGCTACATACATACTACATGCATGCTACATGCATGCTACATACATACTACATGCTACATACATACCACATACATACTACATACATGCTACATGCTACATACATACTACATACATACTACATATATACTACATGCATGCTACATACATACTACATACATACTACATGCATGCTACATACATACTACATGCATGCTACATACATACTACATGCATGCTACATGCATGCTACATACATACTACATGCTACATACATACCACGTACATACTACATACATGCTACATGCTACATACATACTACATACATACTACATACATACTACATGCATGCTACATACATACTACATACATACTACATGCATGCTACATACATACTACATGCATGCTACATACATACTACATGCATGCTACATGCATGCTACATACATACTACATACATGCTACATACATACTACATGCATGCTACATACATACTACATACATACTACATGCATGCTACATACATACTACATGCATGCTACATACATACTACATGCATGCTACATGCATGCTACATACATACTACATGCTACATACATACCACATACATACTACATACATACTACATGCTACATACATACTACATATATACTACATGCATGCTACATACATACTACATGCTACATACATACCACATACATACTACATACATACTACATACATACTACATACATACTACATACATACTACATGCTACATACATACCACATATATACTACATACATACAATACATCCATACAATACATACATAGACATACAGTACATATAACATAGAGTGACATACTTACCAATACTTGTCACATTGTTCCCCGAAGCCATTGTCTTTTCCGGAATAAATATTAACATAACAAACCACAAAAATACTCACCCACGATCCGAAGCAGTCCACGAGTGTGTCCCACGACGATCTTGGGTAGAGAACTGCAGCATCAGATGATGCTGCCGTTCTCTACGGGCTGCAGGAATCCAATGACGGAAGGTAGGTATCCTTCCGCACTGTATTCCTCCGCCACTTAAAAAAAAAAAAAAGTCCCTAGTCTCACTTTATGCCATTGCTGCGTGGGAATTTCCCACACAGCAATGGCATAAAGTGAGACTAGGGACTTTTTTTTTTAAGTGGCGGAGGAATACAGTGCGGAAGGATACCTACCTTCCGTCATTGGATTCCTGCAGCCCGTAGAGAACGGCAGCAACAGCTGATGCTGCAGTTCTCTACCCAAGATCGTCGTGGGACACACTCGTGGACTGCTTCGGATCGTGGGTGAGTATTTTTGTGGTTTGTTATGTTAATATTTATTCTGGAAAAGACAATGGCTTCGGGGAACAATGTGACAAGTATTGGTAAGTATGTTACTCTATGTTATATGTACTGTATGTCTATGTATGTATTGTATGAATGTATTGTATGTATGTAGTATATATGTGGTATGTATGTAGCATGTAGTATGTATGTAGTATGCATGTAGCATGCAGTATGTATGTAGCATGCATGTAGTATATATGTAGTATGTATGTAGCATGTAGCATGTATGTAGTATGTATGTGGTATGTATGTAGCATGTAGTATGTATGTAGCATGCATGTAGTATATATGTAGTATGTATGTAGCATGTAGTATGTATGTAGTATGTATGTGGTATGTATGTAGCATGTAGTATGTATGTAGCATGCATGTAGTATGTATGTAGTATGTATGTAGTATGTATGTAGCATGCATGTAGTATGTATGTAGTATGTATGTAGTATGTATGTGGTATGTATGTAGCATGTAGTATGTATGTAGCATGTATGTAGCATGCATGTAGCATGCATGTAGTATGTATGTAGTATGTATGTAGTATGTATGTAGCATGTAGTATGTATGTAGCATGTAGTATGTATGTAGCATGCATGTAGTATGTATGTAGTATTTTTTTTTTTTTTTTTTTTTTTTACATTTAACACATTAGCCGGATGATGGGACTACTACTGTCCCATCATTGGCTAATGTGTCAATCACTGTCATGGTAGCAGGCATCGCCCGATGGGACTTGTAGTCCCATCGGACGATGCCTGCACAGACCCCCGAAGCCTGCACAGCCCCCCGGCAGGCCGGCACAGCCCCCCGGCAGGCCCGCACAGCCCACCGGAGCCTGCACAGACCACCGGCAGGCCGGCACAGCCCCCCGGCAGGCCGGCACAGACCACCGGAGCCTGCACAGACCCCCTGGCAGGCCGGCACAGCCCCCCGAAAGGCCCGTACAGACCCCAGAGAGGCTGTACAAGGCAAAAACAGGGTTTTTCTTATTCCGATACCGGAAGTCCCATAGACTTGAATGGGACTTCCGGTATCGGAATCGGCGATACCGATACTTTTTTTAAAGATCGGCCGATCCATTCCGATCCGATACTTTGAAGTATCGGACGGTATCGCTCAACTCTAGTGATGATATGAAACAAGAGGTCTCCCTGCTAGATGATAAGGTCCCTCCCCAAGGATATCAAACCTCCCCTCCCAACTGTAAGCACTGTGCCCCTTAACCCCAGGGCACCAATATATCCTGGACTACCAAAACGCAGTGCGCCCCCACCCTATAATCCTGCCAGGTGCATTTGTGCTGTATGCGGAGTTATGAATCCTCAGTGGAGAGAGGTCTGTTACAATTGTCGATCAAGGAGACCGGGAGTCGCAGCCCCCAGCTTTCCCTTGTTAAACACTGCCGGTACCTATTATCAGCCACCGCCACCAGCCTCAGTCCCTGCTATGTCTAGTATTGCTAGTGGTTATGAGTATCCACCCACCAAGCCATACACAGAGGAGATAGAAGATTTCCAGGAAATGTATTCCGATGTTATTCCTGGACCCCACCGTCATGATGTGCTCTTTAGGATAGGGACAGGGGATCTCACAAAGCAACACGTTGGGGCCATAGTAAATGCCGCAAATAATCAACTCCGCCATGCTGGAGGACTGGCCGCAAAAATTTCACAGAAAGGCAGACCCATGATACAGGAAGAATCTGATTCATATATACAAACGTATGGCCAGGTAGAAACAGGACAGGTCGCAGCAACCAGAGCAGGACAGCTGCCGTGTCAATATGTAATACATGCAGTGGTACCACGATATGACCCTACCAACATTCCTAGGTCCCAACAATTGCTTACTGAGGCTGTTCAGAGCGCAATCCTGTATGCCTCCTCTGTCCCCCCCGGTACGATGCCTCAATGTACAGTGGCCATTCTATTAATCTCTGCCGGTAACTTTCAATATCCCGGGAAGGATGACGCCATGGTCATAGTATCAGCAATAGAGCAGTGTATACAGGAAAACCCCATAAAATTGGAGGAGGTCCGATTTGTCCTCGACAGCTGCCTAACGGCCCATCAGGCAATACAATCTCTAACTGTAACAGAGCCTCCTGCCCCGCTTCTGCAGCAGATGCCTCTTGTGCCCGTACTGCCGCCACCTCCACCTGCCCCCGAGTCAGTAATATCCGAATTTGAAGAAGATAATGTGGAAACTACTCCTGACAGGCCAAAGTATACTCCCTTCACCCCATCCCAAATAGACACCCTTTGCAATCAATTACCCGATCCAGAGACTTCCCCCATGGCATTCTACAGGCAAATGGCAGCAAATCGAGAGATTTATTCCACTCCCCGAATAGATCTATTACACATACTTCGAGAAAAACCTGGGGAGGGGTATTTTCTAATTATTGAGGGTGGCATAATGTATAATGTGAGCCTGGATGGGGGAACCTATGAGAGTGGTGTTGATTTCTGCAATGCTTTAAAGGTTTGGGCACAAGATAGACTAGCGGATCAAGCTACCTCTCTCACAGATGTCACTCAGGACAAGGGGAGACTGCCGAGAAGTTCTATGGGCGTCTTATGGTAGTATTTAAACATCTGGGATTCTCACTGTATAATAAAGCCCATACACACCTTTTTGTGGCAGCTTTGATGTCCGGCCTTAAACCTTAATTGCAAGAGGCGATAATGTCTGTTAGACCTGATGTCGAGAATTCCACTTTGGATTATGCATTAAAAGTAGTATAAAGTTTTCAGAAGAATCTAGCTCGCTCTGTATCAGCAGGGAAACAGAAAAATAAGCCAGCAGTCACAGCTGTCCCAGCATCCCCTACTGCCCCCACTGCAGCTGCAGGCACATAGCTCTTCCTTATCAGTGGCAAACAAACTCAGCTCCCGCGCTCCAACCATACACAAATTCAGCTCCCTACTCCAATATCTCTCCCAAACCTATGACTGGGAACCTTACTCCCCAGATCCTCCGTGCCAATTCTCATCTGCAATGCTGGCGCTGTGGCCGACTCGGTCACTTTCAGACAGATTGTCATACCCCTGTTGTTTTAATCGGAGTAGATGGCAGACCCAATAAACATACTCTTACAAAACCCATCCCTGTGGGACCCTTCCCCGAGGCTACTGCTCAGTTCGTAATCTCTCCCACATGTCCAGTAAATTTACTGGGGGCAGATTTATTATCACAGTTCCGCTCCAGAATAACCAGTTTGCAAAAAATATGAGCGAGTGTCTCTTGCCCTGGCAGTTAAATCACCCCCAGGCCACGCTGCTTCAGTATGTGGATGATCTTTTGTGGTGTGCACGGACGGAGCAGGAAGCCATTGCTGCCACTGTTAGCCTCCTCAAGCATCTGGCAGCACTGAACTGTCGGGTTTCAGCCTCAAAACTTCAGTTCTGCCTTGGTCAAGTGATATTCTTGGGTCACTGTCTCCTTCAGGGTGTCAGACACCTCACAGAAGAAAGAAAAATAGCTATCAGCTCCCTTGCTTTCCCAAAAGATGAAACTGAACTCCAGCGTTTTCTTGGACTATGCACTTATTGTCGTCAGTGAATTCCGGATGCATCACGCATAATGCAACCCCTTTACAATGCCTTGAAAGATGGCATAATGAACTATGAGGAAAGATCACCGGTTTGTATGGAAAGCCTCCATCGCGCTTTCTCTGAGTTAAATGGCTCACTGCCTCTGCCCCTGCCTTGGGCATCCCGGACTATACTCGATTGTTCCATTTGTATGTGTCTGAGAATGAAGGACACGCAGCAGGGGTACTTATAAAATCACATGGCAATAGGCAACGACCAGTGGGCTATTATTCGGCCCGCCTCGACCCAGTGGCCCGAGCATCACCAAGTTGCATGAGGGCAGTTCATGCCACTCACTCGCTGCTTGACAAGACTGCAGACATAATTCTTGGACATGAAACACATATTTTTGCCCCACATGACATTGCAGCAATACTGACACTTCAGCAACCAAGACATTTGACTGTGCACCGACACTTACGGCTGCAGTGCTCACTTCTTTTGCCTGACTATGTCAAGTTGCATCGCTGTACTACAATCAACCTCGCTACTTTACTACCGGTCCCCAAGAAAGATGGCAGTGATGAGGATTATCTCCAACATGATTGTTCCCAACTTCTGATTGAAGAAACAGCTACTCCACCAAATGTCAGTGAGAATCCTTCCAAATCCTGATCTGGTGTTATACACGGATGGTTCACGATATGCTGATGAGATTGGTAGATTCCACACCGGATACGCTGTTACCACAGAGAACACAGTAGTGCACGCAGCTGTGCTCCTGCCCTCACAGTCAGCATAAGAAGCAGAACTCCAGGCTCTGTCTACTGCATGTACTTTGGCCAAGAACAGACGGGATAATATATACACGGACTCACGGTATGCATTTGGTATTGCTCATGATTTTGGGGCTCTATGGGCCTATTACTACTGCCGGAACCCCAGTGAAAAATGCTGAAGCTGTTAAAACTCTCATGGATTCGATCAAATTACCTACTCAGGTGGCTGTTATCAAAGTTATGGTGCACGGTCCTAGGAACAGTCCACAGACTGTTGGCAACACATTTGCGGATATGCAAGCGAAAGCTGCCGCTCTTTTACCCGTTGAACCAACCATACCAACTATGGTGACCACACGCTCTCAGCGTAAACAGTTACAAGAAGCATTGACCCTACAAGAACCTGATGATCTACAACAGACTGAAGTTTTCTGTTGGACCCCGTGAGACCGCTTAATGATGATGCAGAGAATGTCTCCAAAGGAAGAGGTGAAGCAATGGAAGACTGATGGGGCACGTATGGATAGTGGTCTCTGGAAAAAGGATCAACTTGTGTGACTCCCTAAGTTGATGTACCCTGCTATTGCCACATGGGCCTACACATCGAGGAAAAAAAATCAGGCCCTCGCACTGGTGCAAAAATTCTACTGGGCCCCAGGAAGTTCCACAGTTTTGACAGCGCTCAACCGTGCCTGTAATATCTGTCAGACTTGCAATCCCGGTCAACTTCAACATGTACCCCCGAAGCATCTTGCTAAAAAGTACAAAGTAGTGAGGTGCTTCTCTAACAATAAACCATGGATCAGCCCCGGAATAAAGGCTCTTCTCAAAGAGAAGAAGTTGGCCTTCAGATCATGTGACAAGGGCAGGCTGAGAGAGGTGCAGAAAGATCTGAAGAATCTAATCAGGCAGGGAAAGGCTAATTATAAGAGAAAGATTGAACTGAAATTGTCACAGAAAAGGATTCATGAAGTCTGGGAGGGTCTAAAGTCTATATCTGGGCATAGACAGACAGTCTCCAGGATGGTTGTAAATAAAGAGAGGCTTAATGAACTTAATCTATTCTTTAACAGATTTAATCACACTCTGGCTGCTCCTGCCCCTGCATACCATTCACACCTCTCTGCTACAATAACCTCACCCCCTGCTGCAACTTGTCAACTGAGCCAGGGTCTGTTCTTCACAAGTAACCAGGTTGCGAAAGAACTGGATAAGATCAAAGTTTTGAAGGCTGCAGGTCCTGATGGCATCAGTGCAAGGCTAATCAAAACCTGCGGGCACCAGCTGAGTGAGATCATTACATATCTGTTCAATATGAGCCTGAGAATAGGTATAGTACCACAACTGTGGAAATTATCGTGTGTGGTACCAGTTCCGAAGAAACCTTATCCGAAAGACCTTAATGACTATAGACCTGTAGCATTGACATCACACCTGATGAAGGTACTAGAGAGATTTGATCTCCCACGTCTCCGTCCTCTAGTGAGCTCGGATATGGACCCTCTCCAGTTTGCCTACAGGCCGGGCATTGGTGTGGATGATGCCATTATCCACCTTCTAGATAGGACTCTCTCTCACCTGGAGAAACCTGGGAACACTGTGAGAATAATGTTCTTCGATTTCTCTAGTGCTTTTAATACCATACAGCCAGGTCTACTGAGAGACAACCTGGGCCTTGTTGGCGTGGACCTCCAACTCTCCACCTGGATCCTTAACTACCTCACAAACCAACCTCAGTTTGAAAAGGTTCGGGACAGTGTGTCAGACACGGTGATCTGCAATACAGGGGCACCTCAAGGTACAGTTCTTGCCCCTTTTCTCTTCACACTGTACACTGCGGATTTTAAGTGCAACTCATCTAGCTGCTAATTGCAGAAGTATTCTGATGACTCTGCAATAGTAGGCCTCATCACAGGAGGAGATGAAAGAGAGTACAGAGATACTAACCATGCTTTTGTGGAGTGGTGTCAGAGGAACCACCTTAGGATTAATTCCGGGAAGACCAAGGAATTGGTGGTGGACTTTCGCAAGGGAAAAAATCCACCAGTAGTGGTGAACATTCAGGGAAATGACATTGAGATAGTCGACACCTATAAGTACCTTGGTGTGATCCTCAATAATAAGCTTAACTGGGCCCATCACTTGGATGCAGTGTACAGGAAGGGCCACAGTAGGCTTTATCTGCTCAGAAGGCTGAGAGCCTTCGGAGTTAGGCGGGCACTCCTTGCATCCTTCTTCAACTCTGTTGTGGCATCAGTCATCTTCTTTGGTGTGGCGTGCTGGGGTAGTGGCATAACCAGGGACAGGAATAGGCTGGACAAACTGATTAGAAGGGCCAGCTCTATCCTGGGATGCCCCCTTGATCCAGTTCAGGAAGTAGGCGACAGGAGGATACTGGCCAAGGTGAGCTACATGGTGCAGAATGATTCCCATCCCATGCATGAGACCGTGACAAAGATGCGCAGTACTGTCAGTAACCGGCTACTTCATCCTAAATGTGAGAGGGAGCACTATCAAAAGTCCTTCCTTCCTGCTGCAGTTAGGCTGTATAACCAGCACTGTCCAAAACGGAGAACGACCCAAACAGTGAACTGATAGATCCAAAGTTGAGATAGTCCGGTTATATCTTTTTTTTCGTATATGTACCTACCTACTGTCAATGTAATGCCTTTATGCATCTGTATCTGTACTTGTTCCTGCCTTGCTGCTGTAATGCTCTGAATTTCCCCATGGTGGGACGATTAAAGGATTATCTTATCTTATCTTAAGCTCGACTATCCTTTCCAAAGGCTCCAGGTGGACCATATCACGTTATCTAAGTCTGGAAGTTATGAATACTGTTTGTTTGTTGTTGACATGTTCTCCAGTTGGCCGGAAGCATTCCCTGTTACCAGCATGACTGCAAAAACCACAGCGAAGAAACTGGCGATGGAAGTCATATGCAGGTATGGGGTTCCAGAAGGTGTTGAAAGTGATCAAGGTCCAGCCTTTTCTTCTCATGTGTACCAAGAAGTTCTGACAATGCTTGGATCCACTGTAGCCCTCCATACCACCCACAATCCAGTGGGAAAATTGAGAGGCTGAGCGGCACACTGAAGGGACAATTGACCAAAATGATGCAGGAGACTACGGCTCCATGGCCAGAGCTCCTACCCATTGTACTATACCACATTCGTACTACCCCTATTGCAAAACATGGCCTGTCCCCATATGAGCTATTGTTTGGTGCTAGGCCCCCAGTTGCAAATTTCCAGCCTTAGCAGTTATCAGAAGAAACTGACCCTGCTGTTCAATATGTTATTCAGCTTAGTAAAAATCTTGCTATCATCCATGCTCTAGTTTCTTCTTCTCTTCCAGATTCAGCAGAAACCGACACCTGTCATAACCTGAAGCCTGGTGATTTTGTAGTCGTGAAAAGGCATGTCAGGAAGCACAGACTAGAACCCTTGTATGACGGTCCCTATCAAGTCCTCCTCATCACCCAGCAAGCTGATAGCAAATAAAGGGGCATAATGTTTTGGTTTTTCGTATTTTCCATATTACTATTGGTAACCGCATGGGACAATTCACCCCGTTTTTCAGGGAGACCACATATAGACAGATGAGTGTGGCCAATAAAGTGGTCAATTCTATTTTCATTTACCCAATGATTACACAAATATGGAATAAATTGGTTAGGGCCACAGACTATCTAGATGATCAAATTTGGGATATATTCGACATACTTAATACTACTGTTGCTGTCCAAAATCAACTTATTATAGTCACTAATCAACATACTATAGTACTGGACTACTTAATAGCAGCACAAGGTGGTATGTGTCACGTTATTGGATTCAATTGCTGTCATTATATAGATCCTAATAGTACTATGAAGTTAAAGTTAAAGGTAGAAGATATTCAAAGACTCAGAGGTCAATATGATAAAGACAATGATCGTAATAAGGACAGTTGGTAGTCAGACACCTTCTCCTTTCTCAATCCAGCCAATTGGTTTAAGGGAATTGGGGGCTGGATAGCTGGGATCTTACAAAGTTTGTTGCACATTGCTGCCTGTATCCTTGTTGTATATGTGATACTAAAGCTTGTTCTTTGGTGTATTTCTGTTTGTATTAGGAAATTCTGCACTAGTACAGCTAATGATGATACCAAAGGCGTCGTCGTCCCTGCTCTTCTCTACACCGATCTCAAAAGGTTATTTGATGAAGATTTTGAAGCCAAGCGCATGGCTATCTACAAAAGATCTCCACCACCATCATCAAAAATTGTTATTCATAAATTGTGGTATACAGGGGGATGGGTGCGCTGCACCAGCCATGACTGATAACACGGCATCAGCCATGTGAAGACCAGTACACCTCAAGCTTATGGCTTGGGATAGCACCTCTAATACTGCATATTAGTTAACAAAATTTATCTAGGGGGGATTGTGAAGTACAGTATTCAGATGTAAGGGACATCTTGTTCTCCAGACTCCATTTTTGTGCTTGCGACACCATTTTGTTGTTTACGAGTTACATTTTGTAACTTAACTAGATGAAAGTTCACGGTTGTTACGAAACCAGACTGTTCCAGCTTGAACAAGATATGAGACCCTGAAGAATATGCTATTTTTCTATTTTCTACGTCATGCAGCTAGGGACATATTCCGATTTTCTTGCAAAACTATTGGCTTATAAAGTAAATGTATAACGACGATGTTATTGGTAGCTATGTACTTTGCATAATTAAGCAAAATACTATAAAAAGAGGTGACAAAATAAATGGGCTTAGTGATCTGCCTTGATCCTCCCATACAGAGACACATCTCCATGTGGTCATTCCCCGTTGCTAGCAATATCCTGTGAATTAATTTGGAAATCACTTGGTCAACCGTGAAGGGTTAATTTAGCCCTCCCTCAACACTATGATGACCCCAACGTTTTTCAAATACAGTATTATGCCTCCACAGCACCTCACACATAGTATGATGCCATCAAAGTCCCAAGTCATAGACTCATGCCACCACAGTTCCCCCAACACACTGTATTATGCACAGACAGTCCTTCCCACACACAGAATGATGCCCTCACAGTCCCTCCATACACACTTTATTTTGCCTCCATGGTTTCTCCCACACACAGTATGATGCCTTCACAATTCCAAACCATGTTATGATGTCCCGAAAGTCCCTACAAACACACAGTAGTATGCCCTTAAACCTTCCTATGCAAAATGATGTTCAAATAGACCCAAACACAAAGTATCACGTTTCCACAATTCCTCCCATACATTATGATGACTCCTAGTACATTCTTCACACAGTATAATGACTTAATAGCCCCACCTCACAAACTATGTTGCCCTACAGCCACACACATGCAGTATATGGTCCTCAGTCTCCCACACAGTATGATGCCTCCACAGTCCCCCCGCATAGTATGATTTATTCACAGTCCCCTGCACATCATAGATGATGCCCCCAAAGACCCCTTAACACACAGTAGGATCCCCTCAGTCCTCTCCCACAGTATGATGCACTTAGAGTCCCCTAACCCACATTATTATACTCCCATAGTCCACCACACATACAGTATGATTCCTCCAAAGTCCACACACTCACAGTATGATGCCCCCACACAAACATCATGTTTACCAGTCCACTGCTACTTGGACTGGTCACTAATGCAAGCCATGCCTTAAGACCTGTCAAGACCTACAAGCTATGTGACCTAAAAGTCATTGCAGAACCTTCAAATAGAATGGTGACATGAGCACCTGTCAGCTCCTTGCTCTACCATTATATGTGTTCTGAGGACAGAGACGCAGTTGGGACTGCTGGATAGCTCCCCAAATTCTGGACTGTCCCACTAAATCTGGGACAGTTGGGAGGTATGTGTACATAAATATAAATAGCAGTGATCCCAATATAAACTCTAAATATTATATAATATACTAAAGGCCAGGTTGTATAATATTACAACTTGGTGGCTGCTCAATTGAGAGAAATGTATATATCAATGGAACCCAGAGAATGAGACACACAAAAAAAATCAAGGATATTTTTGGCATGAAAGCAAACAGTCTAAACCCAAGAAATAAAAATAGCTGCATAAATTGTCAGGTGTAATATTGCTTGTGCTGTGTATGAGACAGCATGCATTTCTTCTGCTGAGTAGCTATAATTAATTGCTATTAGGAAGTGTAATGATTGCAGATATCAGAGTATACAGCACACAGCGGAACATACATTAGTTTGATTCATTTTAGCTTTACTACCTGCACAGCATGTATCATTCCCTTGTCACTTAACTTATCTAGCAGTGTTTACAGGCATTTAAATTAATGTATAAAGTGTTTGCTAGCAGGGTAAGTAGAGTAAATGGTAAGCTCAATGACCATCAAGCTGTGAGAGCTTTAGTAACTACGGATCCCCATGTTTTATTTAGCACCTAATCCTTCGCTATGGCAAGTTGTTTTAATCCCAAAGTTCCATAAAGTCATTGCTTTCAATGGACTTTAATGTAGCAAACTGTAATGCAGTTGGATCACCCTTCAGTTGGGTTTCTTGCACTCATGCTAGGCTGCTTTTGGCTGTAAAACTCTTTTTTTTTTCCATTGTACCGTAAAAGCAATAAACCAGAAATACATTGCTTAGCTAAATGCACCCAGTGCTGGAATGGGGTTCTACCTTTTATCTTTAAAGGGCTATCCTCTTTCAGTTAATATTTGTTCCATATAAAAAAACACTTTACTCCCAATCCCGGGTCTATTGGACTGAATGCCCCACTCAGAGTCACTAATCTCACTGGCAATAGCCAATACCAGACACCAGGAGCAGTAGGGGAGACCCACTGGTGAATACAGGGAAGTTGAGTACAGTGCTTTGTTTTTTTTATACCAAAGTGCCCCCGGGGACAACCCTTATAACTCCTTAGCTGGAAAAATCCATGTTGACTCCCGATGAAGCATTTTTGAAACGCGTGTCGGGTGTTCGGAGGGTGAACTCCTTTGTTATTGATCACTTACATTCATTACTAGTGATATCTGCAGTGGGTTATTTATATATTGGCATTTTTGTATGGACACAAACATACCTATATATTTGTTCTCTTTCTCTTTATTACTCTTAAAGGGAATTTGCCACCCAATCTAAGAGCAGCATAATGTAGAGATAGAGACGCTGATTCCAGCAATGTGTCACTTATTGGGCCGATTGCTGGTTTAGTTAAAATCAGTATTACAACTACATTATTACTCCAAGGATCAAAAAATAAACTTTAACATCCAAAATCCCCATAAAAATTCATGTTTGAAATTGATATATATTACAAGAATTCCCCTCTTAAACAGACAAATAATAATAATAATAATAATAATAATAATAATAAATTTTATTTCTATAGCGCCGACATATTCAGCAACACTTTACATTTCGGAGGGGATTTGTATAGACAATAAACATTACAGAATAACAATAATCACATAAATTATAACAAATAGCGAGAGGAATGAGGGCCCTGCTTGCAAGCTTACAGTCTATGAGGAAAGAGGTAGACACGAAAGGTGGGTGGTAACAGTTGCCCTGATTGTATGGACCAGCCATAATGTTAAGTGTGTATCAGTACAGACACAGATGGCTTATGGATGCATAAAGCATGTGGGAGCATGATGCGGGGAACCTGGTTATGGTAAAACTTTTGGCTGTGCCACACAGGGATAGATTAGGTTAAAATGTTGAGGCAATAGGCCAGTCTGAATAAATGTGTTTTCAGGGCACACTTAAAATTGTGGGGATTGGGGACTAATCGTATTGACCTGGGAAGTGCATTCCAAAGAATTGGCGCAGCACGTGTAAAGTCTTGAAGACGGGAGTGGGAGGTTCTGATTATTGAGGATGCTAACCTCAGGTCATCAGCAGAACGGAGGGCGCGGGTAGGGTGGTATACTGAAACAAGGGAGCAGATGTAGGGTGGTGCTGAGCCATGGAGGGCTTTGTGGGTGAGGGTAATAAGTTTATACTGAATTCTGGAGTGGATGGGTAGCCAGTGTAATGACTGGCACAAGGTAGAGGTATCAGTGTAATGATTGGTGAGGAATATGATCCTGGCTGCAGCATTCAAGACAGATTGGAGAGGAGAGAGTTTGGTAAGAGGGAGACCGATTAGAAGAGAGTTACAATAGTCGAGACGAGAATGAATAAGAGAAACAGTAAGTTTTTGCAGACTCAAAAGTAAGAAAAGGTCGAATTCTAGAAATGCTTTTGAGGTGCAGATGACAAGAGCAAGCCAGTGATCGAATGTGGGGGGCAAAGGAAAGCTCGGAATCAAGTATGACCCCAAGACAGCGGGCATGTTGCTGGGGAGTAATAGTGGAGCCACACACAGAAATGGCAATGTCGGGTATAGGTACATTAGTAGAGGGAGGAAACACAAGGAGTTCAGTCTTTGACAGGTTCAGTTTCAGATATAGTGAGGACATGATGTTAGACACAGCGTTTAGACAATCGCCGGCGTGATGTCAGGAGAAGAAGCGAATAATTGGGTGTCATCAGCATAGAGATGGCACTGGAAACCAAATCCACTGATTGTTTGACCAACAGGGGCAGTGTAAAAGGAGAAGAGGAGGGGGCCTAGGACTGATCCTTGAGGAACCGGCAAAAGATACAGTAAAGGAGCCGTCAGAGAGATAGGAGGAGAACCAGGAGAGAACGGTGTCCTTGAGGCCAATGGAATGGAGCATAGTGAGGAGGAGCTGATGATCCACAGTGTCAAATGCTGCAGAGAGATCCAAAAGAATTAGCATGGAGTAATGACCATTAGATTTAGCTGTTAGTAGATCATTAGAGGCTTTAGTGAGGGCAGTTTCAGTAGAGTGTAAGGAGCGGAAGCCGGATTGGAGAGGGTCGAGAAGAGAGTTATCAGAGAGATAGCGGATAAGACGGGAGTGGACCAGGCGTTCTAGTTTAGAGATGAAGGGAAGATTAGAGACAGGTCTATAGTTAGCGGCACAGTTTTGGTCAAGGGATGGTTTTTTTAAGTAGTGGATGTATGATGGCATGCTTTAATGAGGAGGGAAAGATGCCAGAAGAGAGAGAGAGGTTAAATATTTTAGTTAGGTGAGTGGTGACAGCAGGGGAAAGGGACTGGAGGAGATGTGACGGAAATGGGTCACTGATGCAAGTGGTTGGGCGAGAAGATGCAAGGAGCCTGCTTATAGACATAAATAGATAGACATAACAAATAAATAAATACACACACACACATATATATATATATATATATATATATATATATACACACACACACAGTGAGTACAGAAAGTATTCAGACTCCTTTAAATTTTTCATTTTTTGTTTCATTACAGCCATTCGGTAAATTCAAAAAAGTTAATTTTCTTCTCATTAATGTACACTCTGCATCCCATCTTGACTGAAAAAAAACAGAAATGTAGAAATTTTTGCATATTTATTAAAAAAGAAAAACTGAAATATCACATGTTCAAAAGTATTCAGACCCTTTGCTCAGTGTTGAGTAGACGCACCCTTTCTAGCAAGTACAGCCATGAGTCTTCTTGTCTTCTTGGGAAAGATGCAACAAGTTTTTCACACCTGGATTTGGGGATCCTCTGCCATTCTTCCTTGCAGATCCTCAACAGTTCTGTCAGGATGGATGGTGAATGTTGGTGGACAGCCCTTTTCAGGTCTCTCCAGAGATGCTCATTTGGGTTTAGGTCAGGGCTCTGGCTGGGCCAGTCAAGAATGGTCACAGAGTTGTTCTGAAGCCACTCCTTTGTTATTTTAGCTGTGTGCTTAGGGTCATTGTCTTGTTGGAAGGTGAACCTTTGGCCAAGTCTGAGGTCCAGAGCAATCTGGAAGAGGTTTTCATCAAGGATATCTCTGTACTTGACAGCATTCATGTTTCCTTCAATTGCAACTAGTCGTCCGGTCACCGCGCTGAAAAACACCCCCATAACATAATTCTGCCACCACCATGTTTCACTGTTGGGATTGTATTGGGCAGGTGATGAGCAGTGCCTGTTTTTCTCGACACTTGAAATTATCACCAAAAGTTCTATCTTCGTCTCATCAGACCAGAGAATCTTATTTCTCATAGTCCTTCATGTGTTTATTTAGCAAACTCTATGTGGGCTTTCATATGTCTGGCACTGAGGAGAGGCTTCCGTTGGGCCACTCTGCCTGACCGGTGGAAGGCTGCAGTGATTGTTGACTTTGTGGAACTTTCTCCCATCTCCCTACTGCATCTGTTGAGCTCAGCCACAGTGAACTTGGGGTTCTTCTTTATATCTCTCACCAAGGCTCTTCTCCCACGATTGATCAGTTTGGCTGGACGGCCAGGTCTAGGAAGATTTCTGGTGGCCCCAAACTTCTTTCATTTAAGGATTATGGAGGCCACTGTGCTCTCAGGAACCTTGAGTACTGCAGAAATTCTTTTGTAACCTTGGCCAGATCTGTGCCTTACCACAATTCTGTCTCTGAGCTCCTTGGCCAGTTCCTTTGACTTCATGATTATGATTTGGTCTGACATGCACTGTGAGGTCTTATATAGACAGGTGTGTGCCTTTATAAATCAAGTCCTATCAGTTTAAATAAACACAGCTGGACTCCAATGAAGGAGCAGAACCATCTCAAGGAGGATCATAAGGAAATGGAAGCATGTGAGTGTCTGAGCAAAGGGTCTGAATACTTATGACCATGTGATATTTCAGTTTTCTTTTTTAATAAATTTGCAAAAAATTCTACATTTCTGTTTTTTTCAGTCAAGATGGGGTGCAGAGTGTACATTAATGAGAAAAAATGAACTTTTTGAATTTACCAAATGGCTGCAAGGAAACCAAGAGTGAAAAATGTAAAGGGGTCTGAATAGACAACAGTTTACAATTATGTATTACTACAAAAGAGAACGAAAGGCTTCATAGATTTTAAACACCTTAGTAAAACTGCTTCACATGATCTAGGCCTTGGTGTCTCTTTTTAGCATGTGACTATAACAAATCACAGGTTCACCTTTCCAGATATCTTATGTCCTTCTCCCGTCAACTGTTCTTGGGTCAAACTTTGCTTTTAGGTCACACACATGCTACAAAAAGAACCAAAATTTGATGACAGAATCTCTTTAAAATGGACAAACGTGTCTATGTAAGGCTAGTTTCACACTAGCGTTACAGGGCGCAGCGCACGACCAGCATACCCAATGCTAAATATAGGGTGCGCTGATCTCATGCAGCGCCATGCGATCAGAGGAGGAGCTGACCGGAGGAGGCACAGCCGGTGGCGGAGCTTAGCGGCGGCCGTGCGCTGCGCCCTGTAACGCTAGTGTGAACTAAGCCTTACAGTGTGTTTAAAGCACCACTCCAGAGGTTTTTTTTTCTATTTCAATGCTGGAGTGGTGCCACTAATGTCAATTCCCTGTCCCTAGTAAAATATTTACCAGCCGCCATCTGGAACTTTTCCCGACGCAGCTCTGGTCTTGATCCACAACTTCTGACTGACTTTATGTCAGAGCTAACTATCACAAGTTCTTAATGTATATTTATGAGGGCGTCATTCTGGCTCTCCTAGACACATTAAATTGTGACTTCCTGATCACTCCTACAAACACTGCAGCAATCCGGTAGGTCACAATATGCTGAAGACCACCCGGTGTGGTGCCGACAATAGATGAAGACAGAGGTAAGTATTAGATTAGTGGCACCACTGCAGTGATGCCAGAAAAAGCAAATTGGAGTGGTTCTTTAACCCCTTTCTGCCATGTGACCTACTATCCCATCCAAGTGCCCTGGGACTTAATTCCCAGAGACAGGATAGTATATCACAGAGTGAGCGCCGCTGATCGCGGCCGGGTGTCAGCTGATTATCACAGCTGATACCCGGCACTATGTGTCAGAGGCGGTCACGGATGGACCGCCCCGACACATTAACCCCTTGCACACCGCGATCAAACACGATCATGGTGTACCGGGGGTTAAAGGGAAGCATCGGCAGGGAGGGGGCTCCCTCCGTGCTTTCTTGAGCCCCCACAGCAGCGCAATGTGCAGCGCTGCTGCGGAGGGCTCCTTCCCTGCAGGTTCCCGGATCCAAGATGGCGACAGGGACCTTCAGGGGCCTGCAGGGAGCTGGCTTCCTCAGTGCCTGCAAAGCGCAGGTGTCACGATCCAATTCTTGGAGCCGTGTCAGCTTCTGGATTAACGCATCTAAACCTTTTTTTTTTTCTTCAAGCCTTTGGCTTAAGGTTAGTTTTGCCCCCCGGTGGCCACGGGTGTTATTGCATCCTAATAGTTGCTTTGCTTTACCTTTTGCCCCGGTGGCCACAAGTGTCATTGCACTTGATGTTTTCTTTGCTTTGCCTTTTGCAACGGTGGTCACTAGGGTTATAGCAGCTTTTGGCCCCTGATCATTTGACCATTCCCTTTTCCTATTTAGGGTCCCATGGTCTATGAGCAGGTGTTGGTGATAGCATCTTTTTGGGATTCCATCCACGGTGAAGGGAGCAGCTGGCTGAGGTGTGAAGCCACTGCAGAAACCTGGTGAAGTTAGCAGCTGGCTTGAAGGTTGGAGCCACTGCTAAAACTGGTGTTGAACTCTGTCTGCCTGGTGTACGCAGCAGAGTGAGATGGTGAAGGTGGCAGCTGGCTCTGAGGTGTCGAGCCACTGCGAAAAGTTAATCCGGTGAGCACTCTGCTGCCTGGTGCTGCAGCAGAGCAAGATAAGTGTTGTTGGTGTTTCCCCTGTTTGCATTTTTCCCTGGTGTGTATTAGTACAGCAGTGGGGCCAGTGCCTGCACCACCCAGCTCCCTAGCAAGGGATAGGTGTAGGGTGTGCTAGGGTGACAGGTATTCGGCTCGACGACAGGTGAGGAGCCTGTATAGGGAACGTTAGGAGTGTGAGGGACGCTGACTCGGGAGTGCAGGAGGTCTCCACGTCCCCATTCCCTATCGCAGGGCCCACCGTTGTAACTGTTTTCCCTTCCCCCGTGTCTTTTTGTTTCAGTTAACCAGTCTGCGGGTCGTGTCACACAGGACAGTTAATTAATTGAAAACATTTTTGCACTCAACTTTTGCGATATGTGAAGAATTTTATTTGCAGTCACAAGTATTAGATGTTTCGGCTATGACAATAAGCCTTCATCAGTACAGTGCAAATTTGACAAAATATATACATGCAAACAAATCAGACACTACTCGTAGTACAGAAATACAAGAATTTTTTTTTTTTTAAATCAATAGTAATCCAAAGAAAGAAACTAAAATCAGTGCACAAGTGATTAGGGAGGACGGATTGAAGGTATTGGAGGGAGGGATTTAAAAAAAAAAGAGGCAAAGGAAAAAGAAAAAAATATCTAGGATAAGACAAGAATGTGCGAGTACAAGTTGCCGTTGTAGTCATAAGTGAAAGAACGTATTTAAGATCAATCTGGGCTAGGTCTATATAACTCACTTGAATGAAGCACCACTCATAAGAAAAACATGGGCCAAAATGTCCACAAAAGATCTGAAAAATATTCAGGATTGAGAGTCCTCAGTAGTTGATACCTTTTAATGGCTAACTGAAAAGATGGTAACACATTGCAAGCTTTCGAGACTACTCAGGTCTCTTCATCAGGCTAGACTAATACAAAATCTGAAGTCACATATTTCTGCACAATACAGCCTAGAAAAAATGCAATAGATAAGACAAGTGACGTGAAGCAGAACTATCAATATGGGAGAGGGAGAAACATAAATATAAACATTGGACCAGTTCATAGATAAGGAGTCCGGATGTTTTATGGTCCTCTGATTGGGGTCTAGTTCTGTGTTGTGATGCCCCCACACGGTTTTAAAAGGAAATTCCTTAATTGATGTAAAAAGACATAAATCCATGCGACACATTCATTCCAGCACTGAGAGTGTCAAAGGTCGTCATAAATTTGTACTCCCAAACTCGTCTCTCTCTCTGAGAATTGAAGTTACCTTTCAATACCAGCAATTTCATATCCACGCTGCTGTGATCAGGGATACAGAAATGTTTTGCCACAGGTAGATCCATTCTTTTTTCTCTTATTGTGTGACGATGAGCATTCATCCTTGTTCTAAGCTTTTGCCCTGTCTCCCCCACATACAGACCCCCAGTTGGACATTTAGTACAAATAATTAAGTACACCACATTAGATGTAATGCAGCTGAAAGTACCTGCAATCTTGTAGTCCTGATGTGAGTTGGGGATCTTTATCTTGTCCGTGGTCATTACAAATGGACAGGTTTTACATTTTTTCTGGTTGCAAGGAAAGGTTCCTGCAGCTGTTGGAGAGGACAGGGAGCTTCTGACAATGATGCTTCTTAAATTTGGGGGCTGCCTAAAACACAGCAGTGGGGGGTCTGGAAAAATGGATTTCAATCGTGCATCTTTTTGTAGTAAAGGTTGTAATTTCCATGCAGCTCCCCTTAGCACCTCCAGATTTGGGTTGTAGGTGACTACTAGAGGCACTCGGTTATTTTCTTCTTTAGCTTTGTAATTTAGCAGGTGATTCCTTGACAATCTGGTGGCTCTTGTAATTTGGTTTTCAATTGTTCTTGGATGGTAACCCTGATTCAAAAAGGTCTTTTTGAGGCGACCAAGGTGTTTGTCTCTATCCATGGGGTTGGAACATATACGATTGTATCTGATGGCTTGGCTATAGATAATAGAGTTCTTTATGTGTTTTGGATGGAAACTGTCCCATTTAAGGTATGTTGGACGGTCGATTGGCTTCTGATACAGGGATGTCTCTATTTCATTGTTTTTTAGCTTAATGATGGTGTCCAAAAAATTAATCTCAGTACTGGAGTAGTTGAGTGTTAAATTGATGGTGGGATGAAATTGATTAAACTGTTCGTGGAACGTCTTTAGCTGTTGCTCAGACTCCGTCCAGATGATTAAAATATCATCAATGAAACGGTAGTAGGCCAGGGGCCTGATGGGGCATGAGGACAAAAAGTCACTTTCAAGCTTTGCCATGAAAAGATTTGCATACTGTGGAGCCATTTTACTTCCCATAGCTGTGCCAGTCTCCTGTAGATAGATCCTGTTGTCAAATTCAAAGTAATTGTGGGTGAGGATGAATTTTATAAGTTTCACCACAGCATCAACATCAGTCCCTGTGTTTTCCATGAAGAATTTGCAGGCATTTAAACCATCTTGGTGTGGGATATTAGAGTACAAAGATTCCACATCCATGGTGGCCAGGATGGTTCCTTCTGGTAGAGGACCTATTGCTGCTAGTTTACTCAATAGGTCAGTTGTGTCCTGAATGTAGCTGGATGTATCCTTCACCAGTGGTTTAAGAATACCCTCTACCCATCCAGATACCTGCTCAGTGAGGGTGCCCACACATGAAATAATTGGTCTTCCTGGATTTCCAGATTTGTGGATTTTGGGAAGCATGTAGAATGTCCCTATTCTTGGAGTCTCTGGTATCAGGTCATCGCCAGCTCTTAAGGACTGGTCAGAGGACTCTCTCAATCCTGAATATTTTTCTATCTACTGGCTAACACGGTACAAAGATATACATCTTTCCTGTATCACAAAAGATCTGGAGATCTAAATACAAATAATGTGTCATTAGGCATAGGAACCGATTTAATGAATGTCTTCTGGGTTCAATAAATGCTAAACTGACCTGGGCAGAAAATTAGAAGGATGAACATCAGTATAACATCCTCAGTATATGTGTATTATAAAGTGGAATCCCTTGGAAGGTCTAATGGAGGAAAAAAAAACCCCATAAGTGTTGATTTATGATCTGCCAGAAAGAACATGATGTTGAGACTTACCAATCTCACACATGGGATTAACATATTTATATCAGCTATTGGAAGGTGACAGCTTTGGTAGTGTGTGGATAGCGGTCTGTAAGGTAAAAGTAACACGGGGTTAATACCACTGTAACATGTATAAATGTGTGAATGAGCCAGCTTACTGTTGGTGGGTGGTGGCGCTGTGTGGCCTGGACGAACGCAGTATCCACCGCTAGTGCCGCAGGTGTTAGTGGCCAGCGTTGCTGTGGTCTAAATAGACAGTGGGTGGGACTATCGCCCAGATTGATAGGACAGCATCACAGGAAGTGACGCTGGAGCACGCGTCATCTTCCTGTGAGTCTGTGTAACCTGGCAACCCATGGGAGGGGTTGTCTGTCTGTGATGTCAGGCAGTGGCGGCGCTTTGTAGCGTCATCACCCTATGAGCCTGTGCAATGGAGCTGCACATGGGAGGCATTGTTTATGTCTGACGTCTAATGGGGGCGGTGTCAAAAAGTGTCTTTGTTTTGTCAACGTTGTATATTCTTGTATATATCTTAAAACACCTAAGACGCTGCCCTGCGTCAAAGTAGAAGTGCCCATGTTATTGCTAATCAGATGCCATCCTATAAATAAAGTATATACTCATAAAAAAGGGGGGGTTTCAGAAAAATTATAAAAAAGAAAAATTGAAAAAATGAAAAAATATAAGGAATTATTAATAGACAAAAATATTCGAAAATATTCGAAAAAATATATCAGAACAGAGGGAGGCGGGAAGGGAGAGTCCGAGGGGTAAAAAAGAGACCAAGAGTGACATTTGCATGACGATCAATATAAACGGCTCTGTGAAGATAAGACAATATATTAGAATCATATTGTATAGATCACATGTTTAATTTTCTGCCCAGGTCAGTTTAGCATTTATTGAACCCAGAAGACATTCATTAAATCGGTTCCTATGTCTAATGACACATTATTTGTATTTAGATCTCCAGATCTTTTGTGGACATTTTGGCCAATATTTTTCTTATGAGTGGTGCTTCATTCAAGTGAGTTATATTGACCTAGCCCAGATTGATCTTAAATGAGTTCTTTCACTTATGACTACAACAGCAACTTATACTCGCACATTCTTATCTTATCCTAGATATTCAATGATTCTTTGAACATGAGCAGTCTTTGTAGGTCTTCCTTTTTTTTCTTTTTCCTTTGCCTTTTTTCTTGTATTTCTGTACTACAAGTAGTGTCTGATTTGTTTGCATGTATATATTTTGTCAAATTTGCAGTGTACTGATGAAGGCTTATTGTCATAGCCGAAACATCTAATACTTGTGACTGCAAATAAAATTCTTCACATATCGCAAAAGTTGAGTGCCAAAAATTTTTTCAATTACTTATTCTGGTGTGGGAACCTTCTATTTTGTGCACCTACTCAGTATTGCCACGATATATTTAACACAGGACAGTTACACGTGCCAGTTTTGTTGACTTAGCTACCGACCTGCGGGTCGTGTCACACAGGACGGGTCCTCGTGACATTATCACCAACCTTACATTTTCTCTGGTGAGCCATGGGCCTAGTACAGTCCAGTGAGCAATTGCTGCTGGTTCTCACTGAGGAGAGTGAGGAGCTGCATGGTGTGCTGGAGCAGCAGCAGCACTTATCAGGGTCTGGGGCCTCCCCTCTGGCTCAACCAGAACCACAATGTGTGGCTTTGGCAAATATGCCCCCTAGTGTCCCTGCTGGGGAGCGGGACTTGCTCATACATGCGGACGCACCCAGGCAGGTGGGAGGAGTTGGTGCCCCCATGGTGCTGTCTGGGGTTCCCCGAGGTGAAGGGGTACGTCCCGGTAGTGAGCAGACTGGTGATTTAGTCTGCGGGGCTCATGCCGAAAATTCTCTAACATCGAAGAAGCCACCCACTCCTGGTCGTGTGGAGGAAGACGGCCAGGAAGAGTATATTTCCTTCTTCCTTCCCTTCCCAATTGCGGCTCTGGCAGATATGCCCCCTGGAGTCACTGCTGGGGAGCGGGACTTGCTCATACAGGCGGATGCACCCAGGCAGGTGGGAGGAGTTGGTGTCCCCATGGTGCTGTCTGGGGTTCCCCGAGGTGAAGGGGTACATCCCTGTAGTGAGCACACTGGTGATATGGTCTGCGGGGCTCATGCCGAAAATTGTTTACCATCTAAGAAGCCGCCCCCTCCTGGTCGTGTGGAGGAAGATGACCAAGGAGTGTATATTTCCTCCATATCCCCGTCCCCTTCTCCTCCAGTGGTGGCGGCAGGGGTGCTGCCAGGGAGTAGGGGTAAGTCGCAACCCTCACCACTGAGTCGGAGTCCTCTTAGGAGGGGGGGGCAGAGAGGAGAGGTTGCCTCTGAGCCTTGTGGGGATCCTTTGTTATACCCAGGCCCAGCTCATTCCCCAGGTCAGCGCTCTGGAGATTTGTGGTGCCTCCAGAGTATACGTCTTTGCCTCCATCTACCCTCTCTTGCCATGACCCGGAGTGTCAGATGATGGTTGAAGTGAACTCTCACGGAACAAGGCGTCCGCACTGTAAGTGGTATGCAGTGTAATACGGTGTTGAGGGTCCAGAGGCCCCCTCATTGAAGGAGGGTACTGTCACGATCCAATTCTTGGAGCCGTGTCAGCTTCTGGATTAACCCCTTCATGACCAAGCCTATTTTGACCTTAATGACCAGGCCATTTTTTGGAATTCTGACCAGTGTCCCTTTATGAGGTAATAACTCAGGAACGTTTCAACGGATCCTAGCAATTCTGAGAATGTTTTTCGTGACATATTGGGCTTCATGTTAGTGGTAAATTAAGGCTGATAAGTTTTGCGTTTATTTGTGAAAAAAATGGAAATTTGGCGAAAATTTTGAAAATTTCGCAATTTTTAAATTTTTAATTTTTATTCTGTTAAACCAGAGAGGTATGTGACACAAAATAGTTACTAAATAATATTTCCCACATGTCTACTTTACATTAGCACAATTTTGGAAACAACCTTTTTTTGTTAGGGAGTTATAAGGGTTAAAAGTTGACAAGCGATTTCTCATTTTTACAACAAAATTTAAAAAACCATGTTTTTTTAGGGACCACCTCACATTTGAAGTCACTTTGAGGGGTCTATATGGCAGAAAATACCCAAAAGAGACACCATTCTAAAAACTGCACTCCTCAAGCTACTCAAAACTACATTCAAGAAGATTATTAACCCTTCAGGTGCTTCACAGGAACTAAAGCAACGTGGAAGGAAAAAATTGACGTTTTAATTTTTCCAACAAAAATTTTCTTTTAGCATCAATTTTTTCATTTTCACGTGCGTAACAGGATAAAATGGATCAAAAAATTTGTTGGGCAATTTCTCCTGAGTACATCGATACCTCATATGTGGTCATAAACCACTGTTTGGGCACACGGCAGGGCTCAGAAGGGAAGGAGCGCCATTTGACTTTTTGAATGGAAAATATGCTGGAATATTTAGCGTTTGCCATGTCGCGTTTGGAGAGCCCCTGTGTGCCGAAACATTGGAGCACCCCCACAAGTGACCCCATTTTGGAAACTAGACCCTCCAAGGAATTTATATAGATGCATAATGAGCAATTTGAACCCCCAGGTGCTTCACAAATTGATCTGTAAAAAAAAGTACTTTTTTCACAAAAATGTTCTTTTAACCTCAGTTTTTTCATTTTCACATGGGCAACAGGATAAAATGGATCCTAAAATTTGTTGGGCAATTTCTCCTGAGTGCACCGATACCTCATATGTGGTCATAAACCACTGTTTGTGCGCGCGGCAATGCTCAGAAGGGAAGGAGCGCCATTTGACTTTTTGAATGGAAAATATGCTGGAATATTTAGCGGTTGCCATGTCGCGTTTGGAGAGTCCCTGTGTGCCTAAACATTGGCGCTCCCCCACAAATGACCCCATTTTGGAAACTAGACCCTCCAAGGAACTTGTCTAGATGCATAATGAGCAATTTGAACCCCCAGGTGCTTCACAAATTGATCCGTAAAAAAAAAAAGTACTTTTTTTCACAAATATGTTCTTTTAGCCTAAGTTTTTTCATTTTCACATGGGCAACAGGATAAAATGGATCCTAAAATTTGTTGATCAATTTCTCCTGAGTGCACCGATACCTCATATATGGTCATAAACCACTGTTTGGGCGCACGGCAGGGCCCGGAAGGGAAGGAGTGCCATTTGACTTTTTGAATGGAAAATTAGCTCCAATCGTTAGCGGACACCATGTCGTGTTTGGAGAGCCCCTGTGTGCCTAAACATTGGAGCTCCCCCACAAGTGACCCCATTTTGGAAACTAGACCCCCTAAGGATGTGTGGTGAGCACTCTGAACCCCCAAGTGCTTCACAGAAGTTTATAACGCAGAACAGTGAAAATAAAAAATATTTTTTTCCCTCAAAAAATAATTTTTAGCCCACTATTTTTTTATTTTCACAAGGGTAAAAGGATAAATTGGACCCCAGATGTTGTTGTCCAGTTTGTCATGAGTATGCTGGTACCCCATATGTGGGGGGGTGACCACTGTTTAGGCACACGTTGGGGCTCGGAAGGGAAGTAGTGACGTTTTGAAATGTCGACTTGATGGAATGGTCTGTGGGCATCATGTTACATTTGCAAAGCCCCTGATGTACCTAAACAGTGGAAACCCCCAACAAGTGACCCCATTTTGGAAACTAGACCACCCAAGGAACTAATCTAGATGCATGGTGAGCACGTTGAACCACCAAGTGCTTCACAGAAGTTTATAATGCAGAGCCGTGAAAATAAAAAACAATTTTATCTCCGCAAAAATTATTTTTTTAGCCCCCAATTGCCCAAGGGTAGCAGGAGAAATTAGACCCCCAAAGTTCTTGTGCAATTTTTCCTGAGTACACTGATACCCCATATGTGAGGGAAAACCACTGTTTGGGCACACGTCGGGGCTCGGAATGGAAGCAGCACTGTTCGACTTTTTGATCGCAAAATTGGCTGGAATAACTGGTGGCGCCATGTCGTGTTTGGAGACCCCCTGATGTGCCTAAACAGTGGAAACCCCTAAATTCTATCTCAAACCCTAACCCCAACACATCCCTAACCCTAATCCCAACCCTAATCATAATCCCAACACACCCCTAACCCTAATACCAACTCTAACCCTAATCACAAACCTAACCCTATTGCCAACCCCAACCCACCCCTAACCCTAGCCCTAACCCCAGCCCTAGCCCTAACCCTAGCCCTAACCCTAGCCCTATTTCTAACCCTAACCTTATTTCTAACCCTAATTGAAAAATAAAAATATTTTATTATTTGTCCCTATGGGGGGGTGATAAGGGGTGATTTACTTTTATTTATTTTGATCACTGTGAGAGTTTATCACAGTGATTAAAATAAAAAAAATGAATCTGCCGCCGGGAAATGGCGGCGGGCGCACTGCGCATGCACCCACCGATTTCCAAGATGGTGGCGCCCATGGACCAGGATGGCAGGATGGCGGGACACCAGGATGGCCAGGGGGGGTTAGTGAGTATCATGGGGGGATCGGAAGGTGGGGGGAGCGGAGGGAAGGGGGAGGGGGGCAGATTGTGACAGCGGCGGCCGATCGCCGCCATCAGTCGGTGGCGGCACCCGATTGGCGCCGTCAGTCGCCGGGGGGGTTAACTTAGCATCTCCAGCCATGTCCGATGCTATTTCAGCATCGGCCATGGCTGGATTGTAATATTTCATCAATTTTCATTGATGAAATATTACTATCGCTCTGATTGGCTGTTTCACTTTTAACAGCCAATCAGAGCGATCGTAGCCACGTGGGGGCGAAGCCACGCCCCCTGTGGTGAAGAACAAAGCCCCCTGTATCTGTGGGTTGGGTAACCTTTCAGTGACCCCAGTCACCCAGCCCGCAGGGGGGCTTTAAAGTCATGACGCCACATAGGCGTCACTGGTCAGATTGGCACCAGTTTTCATGACGCCTATGTGGCATCATTGGTCGGGAAGGGGTTAACGCATGTAAACTTTTTTTTTCCTTCAAGCCTTTGGCTTAAGGTTAGTTTTGCCCGCGGTGGCCACGGGTGTCATTGCATCCTAATAGTTGCTTTGCTTTACCTTTTGCCCCGGTGGCTACAAGTGTCATTGCACTTGATGTTTTCTTTGCTTTGCCTTTTGCAACGGTGGTCACTGGGGTTATAGCAGCTTTTGGCCCCTGATCATCTGACCATTCCCTTTTCCTATATAGGGTCCTATGGTCTATGAGAAGGTGTTGGTGATAGCGTCTTTTTGGGATTCCATCCACAGTGAAGGGAGCAGCTGGCTGAGGTATGAAGCCACTGCAGAAACCTGGTGAAGTTAGCAGCTGGCTTGAAGGTTGGAGCCACTGCTGAAACTGGTGTTGAACTCTGTCTGCCCGGTGTACACAGCAGAGTGAGATGGTGAAGGTGGCAACTGGCTCTGAGGTGTCGAGCCACTGCGAAAAGTTAATCCAGTGAGCACTCTGCTGCCTGGTGCTGCAGCAGAGCAAGATAAGTGTTTTTGGTGTTTCCCCTGTTTGTATTTTTCCCTGGTGTGTATTAGTACAGCAGTGGGGCCAGTGCCTGCACCACCCAGCTCCCTAGCAAGGGATAGGTGTAGGGTGTTCTAGGGTGACAGGTATCCGGCTCGGCGACAGGTGAGGAGCCTGCATAGGGAACGTTAGGAGTGTGAGGGACACTGACTCAGGGGAGTGCAGGAGGTCTCCACGTCCCCGATCCCTATCGCAGGGCCCACTGTTGTAACTGCTTTCCCTTCCCCCGTGTCTTTTTGTTTCAGTTAACCGGTCTGCAGGTCATGTCACACAGGACGGGTCCTCATGACAGCAGGCATGAGGAAGTCTGCTTCAATGACTGTGACAGATTGCTGATCTGTCACAGCAATCTGTGATGTGACAGATCAGCAATCTGTCACAAGACAGTGATGTCCCCCCTGGGACAATGTAAAAAAGTAAAAAAAAAAGTGTAAAAATAATTTTTAAAAAATCGCTAAATAAATTAAAAAAAAATATTCCCTAATAAATTAATTTCTTGGAAATAAAAAAAAACAATAAAAGTACACATATTTGGTATCGCCGCGTCCATAACGACCCGCCCTATAAAACTGTCCCATTAGTTAATCCCTTTAGCGAACCCCTTGAAAAATAAAAATAAAAACGAAGCAAAAAATAATGATTTATTATCATACCGCCGTACAAAAAGTGCAATAACGCGCGATCAGAAAGACGCATTTTAAAAACTTTCCATGGTACCGCTGAAAACGTCATCTTGTCCCGCAAAAAACAAGCCATCATACAGCATCATCAGCGAAAAAATAAAAAAGTTATAGCTCTCAGAATAAAGCGATGCAAAAATAATTACTTTTTATATAAAATTGTTTTCATTGCATAAAAGCACCAAAACATAAAAAAGACATAATTGAGGTATCGCTGTAACCGTACTGACCCGAAGAATAAAACCACCTTATCAATTTTACCGCACTTGGAACGGTGTAAACGCACCCCCCAAAAGAATTTCATGAAATGCTGGTTTTTGTTCATTCTGCGTCCCAAATATCGGAATAAAAAGCGATCAAAAGATGTCACATGCCCGAAAATGATACCAATAAAAACGTCAACTCGTCCCGCAAAAAATAAGACCTCACATGACTCGGTGGGTCAAAATATGGAAAAATTATTGCTCTCAATATGTGGTGATGCAAAAACTATTTTTACAATAAAAAGCGTCTTTTAGCCTGTGACAGCAGCCAAATATAAAAACTGCCATAAATATTAAATCAAACCCCCCGTTATCACCCCCTTAGTTAGGGAAAAATAATAAAATTAAAAAAATGTATTTCCATTTTCCCATTAGGGCTAGGGTTAGGGCTAGGGTTAGGACTAGGGCTAGGGCTAGAGTTAGGGCTGAGATTAGGGTTAGGGGTGAGTTTGGGTTAGGGTTGGGCTTAGAATTGGGGGGTTTCCACTGTTTCGGCACATCAGGTGCTCTCCAAACGCAACATGGCGTCTGATCTCAATTGCAGCCAATTCTACATTGAAAAAGTCAAATGGTGCCCCTTCCCTTCCAAGCTCTGCCATGCGCCCAGAGTTTTACCCCCACATATCGGGTATCAGGCTACTCAGGACAAATTGGACAACAACTTTTTGGGTCCAATTTCTCCTGTTACCCTTAGGAAAATAAAAAATTGGGGGCAAAAATATCATTTTTGTGGAAAAAAAATTATTTTTTATTTTCACGCCTGGGCATTATAAAATTCTCTGAAGCACTTGGGGGTTCAAAGTGCTCACCACACATCTAGATAAGTTCCATGGGGGGTTTAGTTTCCAAAATGGGGTCACTTGTGGGGAGTTTCAATAGTTTAGGCACATCAGAGGCTCTCCAAATGCACATGACACCCACAGACCATTCCATCAAAGTCTGCATTCCAAAACGTCACTACTTCCCTTCCGAGCCCCGACGTGTGCCCATACAGTAGTTTTCTCCCACATATGAGGTATCAGCGTACTCAGGACAAATTGGACAACAACTTTTGTGGTCCAATTTCTCCTGGTACCCTTGGGAAAATAAAAAAATTGGGGCCTAAATGATCATGCTTGTGGAAAAAATACGATTTTTTTATTTTCACGCCCGGGCATTATAGTCTTCTGTGAAGCCCTTGGGGGTTCAAAGTTCTCACCACACATCTATATAAGTTCCTTGAGGGGTCTAGTTTCCAAAATGGTGTCATTTGTGGGGGGTTCCACTGTTTTGGTACATCAGGGGCTTTCCAAATGCAACATGGTGTCCTATCTCAATTCCAGCCAAAAAAGTCAAATGGCGCTGCTTTCCTTCTGAGCTCTGCCATGCGCCCAAATAGTCATTTACACCCACATATGGGGTATTAGCATACTCAGGACAAATTGCACAATAACTTTTAGGGTCCTGTTACCCTTGGGAAAATAAAAATTGGGGGTGAAAAGTTTTTTTTGTGGAAAAAATATGATTTTTTAATTGTACCGCTGTACGTTATAAACTTCTGTGAAGCCCTTGTTGGTTCAAAGTTCTCACCACATATCTAGATAAGTTCCTTGGGGGGTCTAGTTTCCAAAATGGGGTCACTTGTGTGGGGTTTCCACTGTTTAGGTACATCAGGGGCTCTCCAAACGTGACATGGCGTCCGATCTGAATTCCAGCCAATTTTGCATTGAAAAAGTCAAATGGCGCTCCTTCTGAGCTCTGCCATGCGCCGAAACAGTGGTCCCCCCCCGACATATCAGGTATCAGCGTACTCAGGACAAATTGCACAATAACTTTTGCAGTCCAATTTCTCCTTTTACCCTTGGTAAAATAAAAAAAATTGAACCTGAATTATTTTTTCTTGTGAAAAAAATTTAAATGTTCATTTTTTTTTAAATATTCAAAAAATTCCTGTGAAGCACCTGAAGGGTTAATAAACTTCTTGAATGTGGTTTTGAGCAGTTTTTAGAATGGTGTCACTCTTGGGTATTTCCTATCATATAGACCCCTCAAAGTGGCTTCAAATGTGATGTGGTCCGTAAAAATAAAATGGTGTTGCAAAGATGAGAAATCGCTGGTCAACTTTTAACCCTTATAACTTCCTAAAAAAAAAAAAAAAAAAATTGGGTTCCAAAATTGTGCTGATGTAAAGTAAACATGTGGGAAATGTTACTTTTTATGTGTTTTGTGTGCCGTATCTCTGTGATTTAAGGGCAAAAAAATTCAAAGTTGGAAAATTGCGAAATTTTCAAAAATTTCGCCAAATTTCCGTTTTTTTCACAAATAAATGCAAGCTATTTGAATGAAATGTTACCACTAACATGAAGTACTATATGTCACGAGAAAACAATGTCAGAATCACCGGGATCCATGGAAGCGTTTCAGAGTTATTACCTCATAAAGGAACAGTGGTCAGAATTGTAAAAATTGGCCCGGTCATGAACATGCCAACCACCCTTGGGGGTTAAGGGGTTAAAGAAAAAATTACTATATATTATATACTGTGAATAGCACTGAATACTGGAGTTATAAAAATAAATTCAGGGCTGGCCTGGCCATTTGGCAACTCTGGCAAATGCCAGACGGACCTGTCTGGTCATGGGCTGTCTTGTCTGCTACATTGTTAGCAGAATCTGTGTTCTCAAGATACCCATACTGGTAACAGTTGTGACGGAGCAGAAAGTCGCTGACTCCATCACTTACCCCAGCAGGCCACGGGTATCATTAGAAATATTGGCCTTGTAGTAATATATTCCCATCTGGTGCTTGGGGACAGGTTCAGCATGGGCCTGTGTGACTTCAAATGCCAGGGCTGAATTTCAGCACCAGTCCATACCTACCGGTCCTTAACCATGATATTTAAAGTTCAGTAAAAAAAAATATATATAATATATATATATATATATATATATATATATATTTGAAGAAACAAGCAGTATAACATTATTTGGTTGTCGAACTGAAACTTTAAAATGTATTCCCTGCATATTGACTAGGCACAAAAAGGCTTAAAAATATGTAGAAAAACTGTAAACACATAATAAGCAGGAATATTTTATGCTTAATTTATTAAATTGCTTTCTGTGCACTGTAAGTGACTCCAATGAGTAATCTGCCGAGGAGGCAACAGATGTCATTTCTCATTTCACCAACACTGTAATAATAAGGGAACATTTCAGATTCCTGCCAGCTTCAAGTAACCACAACTACTTATTGCAGGATTGTAAAACTTTCTTTAGCAAAATAATTACAAAGAGCAGCAGAATTAGATTTTCTACCCATCCGTTTCACTGTGAAGAGTGAATGTGGGTTTTCTGGAATACAATTTGGATAATAATATGTGACATGTGGAATTAAAATTATTTTTGGAAACAGGCTAAATGACAAAATGCTGGACTTTCTCCTGAATTTTGTATATTTATTATTTTATTTATTATTTGCACAATTTGTCATCTGGATATTTATAATAATAAACCAAATGTTTCAAAAATGTAAAAAAGTAATAAAAAAAATCAGAAAGGCTGTTTTTGCAACTTCAGAATTCCATCATTTAAGAGCTTTTTGTTTTGCACTGATAAATAATCAGAGACAATATGCAGAATTTTTAATTCTTTGCTAATGAATAGTTCCCATTTAATATGTATTTAATACTCTCCATACTTTATATGTGCTTTTTTTCTCTTGTGTTATAGAATATACCCAGTGACCAATTTGCTGGTGGATGAAAATATAAAAGGTAAACACAACTTACTGTAATGTATTATGTCTTAAAAAGTGTCTCATGTTGTCTTTGTCATGATCCAGGACGGGGTTTCGCTTTGGCCCTTCCTGGTCTGACTGGGGGTTAATTATTCCGCCTCTCCCTGGCAGAGGGCGGCTATTTAATGCTCACTGGACCTAGGTCCGGTGTCAGTTATACTCCTGCCCTCGACTGAGTTATTTGATTTTGTGCGTACGTGTGCCTTGTGCCTGATATCTTGCTTGCTTGTTCGGTTTTGATTTGGTTCTGTCCCTGTTACAAGTTCTGCCTGTCCCTCTTGTACTGCTCTACCTCTCATGTATGACTTTCTGCTTGTGACCCGACTTCTCTCTGCTCGTCCCCTTGGTACCGCGTTGCCCTCTTGTGTATGACCTTTGGCTTTGTCTGACCTCCTGTCTATTTACCCCTTCTGTACCTCGCTGTCCGTACTGTGAACGACCTCCGTTTTGCCTGACTCTGAGTTTTCTGTCTTCTGTGAAAGCAGGACGCTAAGCCCCGCCCCCTTGCAGTCACATGACCATAGGTCCCGTGCCGGCTTGCTAAACTGCATCACTAAGGTCCTGTGCACCTATACTTTCTGGCTATTCTGGTCCCCAGGGGTCCCTACAGAGCGGTTGAGTCACTGCTCAGCGGAGGCTGTATGCCGGCGCTGTCAGGATCCTGATAGTCTTTAGTCTATATCGCTCCTTTGTGCGATATACAGTGCTAAGCAAAACTGAGTACACCCCTTTGAAAAGTAAGATTTTAATCAATATCTCTCTGAACAAAAGAGCAATGTCCAAAATTTTCAAAAGACTGAGTTTCATAGAACATTATTTTAACCTATGACATAAAAGTGAGGTTAATAAATTAATTCTCATTGCAAAAACTTCAGTTTTACTCAAATTAAGTGATGCAAAAATGAGTACTTCCCACACTAATTAAAAAAAACTACATCTAGTATTTTGTATGACCTCCATGATTTTTAAAGACAGCACCAAGTCTTCGAGGCTTGGAATGAACAATTTGGTGACATATTGCAATATCTATCTTTTTCCATTCTTCAAGAACAACCTCTTTTAGAGCCTGGATACTTGACGGAGTGTGATGCTCAACTTGTCATTTCCCATAGATGTTTTTCCACTGCGTACAGATCTGGAGTCATTTTCACCCTGTTCTTCAGAAATGCAACAGTGGCCTTAGATGTGTTTGGGATTATTGTCTTGTTGGAAAAGTGCTATCATAAACTTTGGTAGCCATTAGTTCCAAAAACATCTATCTTGGTCTCATCACTCCAGAGTATAGAGTCCCAGTAGTCTTCATATTTTCCAGCATTGGCCCAGCCAAACTGTAGATGGAATTTTGAGTGCATGGGCTTTAGAAGAAGTTTCCTTTGTGGACAACACACAGGAATGCCATATTCCACTGTAGTGTATGCCACATTGTGATATGGGACCCCCCTTTTTGGCTTTCTACTTCTTTAGCTAACTGCAGTGAACTTTTATGTTTGTATCACTTTTACTACATGGCACTGGCACTCACAGCACTGGCAAGAGATCTTGGAAGAGAAAACAGATCACTGAGACAAAAGTGACCTTTCACTCAGACGCAGAAGTCAGAAGACGGGTGGCGAATAGGAAGAGATACGTGAGAGCTGCAAGTGCACTGTTCCACTTTCGACAGCATACAATTTCAACAACAGATTTCTCTAAAATGGCAAAATGGATTTCTACAAGCAAGGTAAGAATAATCATTAAAGCTCTTGCATATACATGCCATTAGTTTGGAATAGAACATCAGCATGTTCTCTTTAATTTTCCAAATTATGTTTAATAAATATAATTTAAAATGAACAATTGTCAAGTAATGGAGGTGATATTACAGGTATACTAAATATCCTAACTCTTAAACTGCCTGTAATTAACAATATATGCCATACATAAATGTCAATTCTATACTGAGATTAGACCCTATTTAAAATCAGTTTACTTGAACTCAGCGAAACTGCCATGCCTGTATTTTCCATAAGGCATGCCAGCATCTTCTCAAATCAGAGCAGCATCATATGCATGGAATGCAAGTTTTAATCATGCTGTATCTCTAATTGACGAATAAGTAGTTTTTCTGAACATTTCCATCATTGGTGAAGTCAGGGACTGAAATTCAGCCCTGGCATTTGAAATCACACAGGCCCATGGTGTTCCCGCCCTCAAACACTCAACATCTTGACTTTACTGATTTTCCAGGAACCTCCACCTTCTACCACCTCTACGCAAATCACAACTTGTGATATCTTACAATAATTCCCCTGTACGTCCTTTAATAATGCCCCCCTTTGACCTCTTGTAATAATGACCCTGTACCTCCCTATAATAATAAAATATCCCCTGTGCTTTTTTATATTAATAGCAATGACTCTTTGCTTCCCCTAATGATAATGATCCCCCCATTGGGCCTCCTTGTAATAATAATTCTAAATGCCTCTATATTGTAATAATGCTCCTGATCAGAGACGTATATAAATAAAAGACGCCCCCTATAAAAAGTCCTATCATGTAATAGTAAAAGAAGGGCGTATCTCCCAACATTTTAAGAAATGTAGAAGGAAGTGTATTGCAGCACTTACACAGTTATTTTGCTCCTACTGAAGCCCCTGAGTGGTCTCACTCGCTATTATACCCCATTCATGATCCCCGTAGAATATTATGCCTCCAGTGTGATGACCCCACACAGTATGATTTTCCCACAAACTTTACACAAAGTATGATGCCCCACAGCACACCACACAGTAAGATTGTCACCACAGCATTATACAGTATGATATCCACCACAGCCCCCAATATACAGTATGAGAGGCCCCACAGACTCCACACAGCTGTCATGGGAAGCCTAGGTAACTTTAGGCTGAAACCCCGGGGCCCCTGCGGTGTCCCTCAGACTAGGGGAAACCCTGTCTGTCCCTCAACCCAGGGTTTACACTGAAGGTGTGCCTGCCTGGGCCTCTACCCTGTCCTTGTCTCCTGTCCAGCCCTAAGCTGAACCCACCACCCTCCACCCAGTGAGGAGACCAAACACCAGACCCCACAAATAAGTATGGACAGGGATAACGGAAATGCACCACACCGCGTACAACCAGGGGAATACAGTAATGTGCAAGGGCAACCAAATAATACAACACAGGGAGGCAAAATGGCAACAATGGAATATACTACACCAGCAACCGTATGCTCCTTAGACCACCACTCCAGACCGGTATCGCTTAGCACAAGGCAAGAGCTATAGTCGGCGACGCCCATAGTCACAAGGGCAATTTAAAGACAGAGGGTGTGGCTAAGCCCTCAGCCAGAATGACAACCTGGTTAACCCAATCCAAGCCGGATCAGAAGACCAACCAGCGCCGCTGAGAACCATGTGGTAGGATGGGGTATTACCGCTGTCTGCCGGACACCCTGGTGCGAACAGTGTCCGACATGACAGTACCCCGCCTTCTACGAGGGACCCCAGGAACCTCACAATGTTGAGGACCCGGCTTGTCCGGATGGCGGCGATGAAACACTGTAATTAGTCGGTCCGCATGTATGTCCGAGGCCGGCACCCAAGTCCTCTCCTCAGGACCATAGCCACGCCAGTGGACCAGGTACTGTAGAGTGCGACGCACTACCCGAGAGTCAACCACCTTGGACACCTCAAACTCCAACGTGCCATCCACCAAGACGGGAGGTGGTGGCATGGGAGAAACATCAACAGCACCCACGACTTTCTTAAGTAACGCCTTGTGAAACACATTATGTATCTTGTATACGGCAGGTAACTCTAAACGAAATGCCACAGGGTTGATAATTGCGGAGATCCTAAATGGACCAATGAACCTGGGCCCCAACTTAAGCGATGGTATTTTGAGTTTGATGTTCCTTGTAGACAACCACACCCAATCACCCACACACAGGTCCGGACCAGGCACACGTCTACCGTCAGCCACATGTTTATACCTAGAACCTACATTCAGCAAGCGCTGCTTTACTCTCCTCCAAACGGATGACAATTGTGCTCCCAACTGGTCCTCCTCATGGACGCCCGCAGAGCTCCCTTGGCGTAAGGTACAGAATTGGGGATGTTGACCATAAACACAAAAGAAAGGAGATTGCCCAGACGATTCCTGATAATGATTGTTTATCGCGAATTCAGCCATAGGAAGAAACGCCGACCACTCTTCCTGATTGTCAGACACAAAACAGCGTAAGTATTGTTCCAGGTTTTGGTTCATACGCTCAGTCTGCCCATTCGACTGAGGATGGAAAGCCGATGAATGAGACAATTTAATCCCTAGGCGTGAACAAAAAGCTCTCCAAAATTTTGCCACAAATTGTGTACCTCTATCAGATACAATGTCAGACGGGACACCATGAAGTCTGACCATCTCACGAATAAATACCTGAGCAAGGGTCTTCGCATTGGGCAAAGATGGCAAAGCAACGAAATGCGACATTTTAGAGAACCGATCAACTATTACCAGAATGACCGTGTTCCCAGCCGAGGAGGGAAAATCCGTAATGAAATCCATGGAAATCTCAGTCCATGGCTTACTGGGCACAAGGAGAGGATGCAATGTGCCAGCAGGACGGGAGCGTGGTGTCTTGGCCCGTGCGCACGTGGTACAGGCTGACACATATGAGGCCACGTCCTGCCGGATTTTGGGCCACCAAAAACGACGTGATACAAGTTCCAGAGTGCCCTTAACTCCTGGGTGACCCGCCAGGACAGTATCGTGATGTTCCCCTAACACTTTTAAGCGTAGGTGTAGTGGCACAAACGATTTATTAGGAGGCAGATCCGGTGGTACCTCCTCCTGAGCATCAGCAATCTCTGCCTCAACCTCTGTCGTGAGAGCCGAGACCACAAAACCCTTTTGGAGGATAGGCACTGGATCCCCACGTGGCTCTCCACCCGGAAAACATCTGGACAAGGCGTCCGCCTTAGTATTCTTAGAACCTGGTCGGTATGTCACAAAAAAATTGAACCAGGTGAAGAATAACGCCCAGCGAGCCTGTCTGGGGGACAGGCGTTTAGCAGACTCTAAATAAAGCAGATTCTTATGGTCTGTTATAACAGTAATCTGATGGACAGCCCCCTCCAAGAAGTGTCGCCATTCCTCAAATGCCAACTTGATGGCCAACAATTCCCTGTTACCAATATCGTAATTACGCTCGGCCGGCGACAGTTTCTTGGAGAAGTAGGCACACGGATGCAATTCGCCCAAGGATGGACCCTGAGACAGTACCGCCCCCACTCCAACCTCAGATGCATCCACCTCCACGGTAAATGGTAGGGAGACATCAGGCTGAACCAGGATGGGAGCTGAAGCAAAACTGTTTTTGAGGAATTCAAACGCGCGCACAGCAGCCTCAGACCAGTCAGAAAAATTGGTACCTTTTTTAGTCATGTCGGTGAGCGGCTTAGCAATCATAGAAAAATTCTTAATAAATTTCCTATAATAGTTGGAAAAGCCCAGGAATCGCTGAAGCGCCTTGAGATTATCAGGCCGATCCCACTGCAGCACCGCTTGCACCTTAGCGGTGTCCATTTTAAACTCTGAGGCGGAAATTACATAACCCAAAAAAGGTAATTCTTGGACGACAAATACACATTTCTCAAGCTTGGCATAGAGCTTGTTTTCCCTGAGCAACTGCAACACCTGCCTAACATGCTCTATGTGTGCATCACGGTCACGTGAGTAAATAAGAATGTCATCAAGGTATATAATAACAAATTTCCCCAAGAGATGAGAAAAGACATCATTTATGAAATGTTGAAATACTGCTGACGCGCCCGTCAACCCAAATGGCATCACCAAATTCTCAAAATGACCCTCAGGGGTATTAAATGCTGTCTTCCATTCATCCCCTTGACGGACTCTTATGAGATTGTACGCCCCCCTGAGGTCAAGCTTGGAAAACCATTTGGCACCAGACACCTGGTTGAACAAATCGGGTATCAGTGGCATCGGGTAGGGGTCACGAACCGTAATCTGGTTAGGTTCCCTGAAATCCAGACACGGGCGTAATCCGCCATCTTTCTTCTTGACAAAGAAGAACCCCGCCGCCAATGGAGATGATGAAGGCCTGATGTGCCCTTTGCTTAGACTTTCTGCAATGTATTCTTTGAGAGCTTGCCTCTCAGGACTTGAGATATTAAACATCCTGGCTTTTGGTAACTTGGCCCCCCGGTTTTAACCTAATAGCACAGTCATAGGGTCGGTGCAGTGGCAGCTCTGAACAACCTCTTTCAGAAAATACATCAGCACAGTCCAGCAGTGGCTCCGGGATGCTGGGAGTCACAGCAGAGATACACGTGGCCAGACAACTCTCCTGGCAGTATCTGCTCCACTGAATTATGTCCTGGGTTTTCCAATCAATCACCGGATTGTGCATAGACAACCATGGAAACCCCAGAACTACCTGAGCAGGTAAATTACTGAGCACCTTACATGTTACCCGCTCAGAGTGTAGGAACCCAATGTGGAGTTTTACATCAGCCACAAACTCTTTAATCTCCCCTTGTGAGAGAGGGGAGGCCTTGATGGTAACCACCCGGATAGGATTAGGCAGTGTCTCCACCTTAAATCCCGCAGTACGCGCAAACTTTTCATCAATGAGATTAGCGGCTGAACCACTATCTACAAATACAGTAATCAACAGCTCTTGGCCCCCAATAACTACCTTGGCAGGGAGCATACACTGGGAGACCACCACGGAGGATATGCAAAGGCTCAGACTAGACTCCTCCAAACCCTCTGAGCCTAGCAGTTTTCCGCCGGCATGTCTTTCTTAGGTACCCGGGGGCAAGCATTAATAAAATATAATAAAATATCCTTTTTTGCCACAAAAAAACAGACCCCTTGCTTTCTGGGCAAGGGACATTTATGCTTGTTATTATGTGTATGTGATATACCAGCGATCTGCATAGGTTCCATGGATTCACCTGAGGCGACCTCACCAGAGACTGCCCCTCCCCCCACAGGCAATGTCTCCTGCGACCTCTGACGAAAACGGCGATCAATGCGTACTACAAGCACCATAGCAGCCTCCAGAGAAGCGGGAGTCTCATACATTAGCAGAGCTTGTTTAACCCTTTCAGAAACCCCATGCAAAAATTGACTCCTTAGTGCAGGGTCATTCCATTGCGTGTCCACAGCCCAGCGACGAAATTCCGTACAATAATCCTCAGCCAGTCGCTCACCCTGGAGTAGAGAGCGTATTTTAGACTCTGCTAACGCCAGTCTGTCAGGATCGTCATAGATTAAACCCAGAGCAGAAAAAAAAGGTCTACGGACTGAAATGCAGTTGAATCAGAAGGTAGTGAAAACGCCCATGCTTGTGGATCACCACTCAGCAAGGAAACTACCAAGCCCACACGCTGAGCCTCATTTCCTGAGGAGAGTGGACGCATACGAAAATACAATTTGCAAGATTCACGAAATACAACAAACTTACAGCGATCACCAGAAAATCGTTCAGGAAGAGGCAACTTGGGTTCAGCTGCCCTGACTGCTGCCTCAGTTTGCACAGCAGGAACTGAGAGGCCTTGATGCTGGACCGCCCCCCTCAGTTCAGTGACCTGTATGGACAGAGCCTCCAGCTGCTTGGTTATGAAGACTATAGGATCCATGGTAAATAATTCCTTTTTTTTTTTCTTCTTCTTTTTGGGCCGACTATAATGTCATGGGAAGCCTAGGTAACTTTAGGCTGAAACCCCGGGGCCCCTGCGGTGTCCCTCAGACTAGGGGAAACCCTGTCTGTCCCTCAACCCAGGGTTTACACTGAAGGTGTGCCTGCCTGTGCCTCCACCCTGTCCTTGTCTCCTGTCCAGTCCTAAGCTGAACCCACCACCCTCCACCCAGTGAGGAGACCAAACACCAGACCCCACAAATAAGTATGGACAGGGATAACGGAAATGCACCACACCGCGTACAACCAGGGGAATACAGTAATGTGCAAGGGCAACCAAATAATACAACACAGGGAGGTAAAATGGCAACAATGGAATATACTACACCAGCAACCGTATGCTCCTTAGACCACCACTCCAGACCGGTATCGCTTAGCACAAGGCAAGAGCTATAGTCGGCGATGCCCATAGTCACACAGGGCAATTTAAAGACAGAGGGCGTGGCTAAGCCCTCAGCCAGAATGACAACCTGGTTAACCTAATCCAAGCCGGATCAGAAGACCAACCAGCGCCGCTGAGAACCATGTGGTAGGATGGGGTATTACCGCTGTCTGTCGGACACCCTGGTGCGAACAGTGTCCGACATGACAACATCATGATGTCCACCACAGGCCCTATATAAAGTCTGATGTCCACCAAAGTCCCCCAGACAGTATTAGGACCCCGCAGCCCATATACAGTATGATTTACCCAATAACCATCGCATACAGTATGATGTCACCACAGTCCCCAACATAGTATAATGTATCCCATAGACCTCCAGAAGGTCCACCACAACCACCCTACACAGTAAGCTGGCCTTCCCCACAGCCACCCCACACAGTATGATAGAGCTGTCATACACTATTGAGATCCCCCATAGGCAAAATGCTATATGATGGTCCCCCACAGCCCCCTATATAATATAATGGTCCCATCACAGCACCCTGTATAGCAGTGTTCCCAAACTCCGGAGTTGGGGAACACTGCTGAATAGTATGATGGTCCACCTTACAGTCCCCATATATACTGTTCAAAGAAATAAAGGGAACACAAACAGCCTGTTGCAAATGGAATAGTGTTCCCTTTATTTTTTTTGAGCAGTATAGTATGATGGGCCCTCTAACATCCCCTATTTAGTATGATGGTCTCCCAAAACGCCCATATAGTATGATGGTACACCTCACAGCTCATCTCTATATAGAAAACTGAATGTGTTTGTGTGTGATTAAATCCAAAATGAGTTAAAAAGATGTCAAACTTTATTATAACAAATATGCACATTAAATATCCTTAGCAAAATTGCACATAAATAATTGACACCAAAAGCCAGGAGGGAAGCGGAGATAACACACGACTCACTGCACCAAAAACTACACCACACTCTATAGGAAGCCCAGATAACATGTAAAGATAGCGTCACTGCCCATATTCATGATAATTACAACCATAATAGGTATACAAGGACAGAGATCCCGCCGGGCTAGCTAATCATAATGAGGGGCAGTAGCGGTAAACAGTTCCACAAAAAACATAATCACACCATAACGGCAGAAAGTAGAGTGAAGGGAAAGCTTACCTAATGGCGCCCGGGTACCCCCGACTGTGGGACAATCCTCGACGTGCATTTGGCGCTACCAAAGAGCGCTTTCTCAAGGAGATGCAGCTTAATCAGGCAAAGTACCTTTTGTATCTATGGTAATGGTCAGATGTCTAAACATGTGACACAGGTAAACCAGTCAGAGTGGCCATAGTGGCGCATGCGCTGCGCCACCGCCAGGTCCTCCAACATGCAGACAAGCGCACAGCACTGGAGCGCACGCGCGGCGGCAATTAGCCACAGCACCCACACCACAGGCTCAAAGGGTGCCGACTCTATGGGGAGGACACATGGGGGGCACATACCGCATGCGCACAGCCACTATGTGAGAGTGGCGATGTAAACAAAGGTCATGGTGTATATAAATGTACAATTGCATATGTGAAAAGTTAAAAACACAAACAAATCAAACGCAATAAAAGCCCTATTGTCCAGTACAGAATAGCAGCATGGATCGGAAAATAATTACATATTTATATAGCTCACAAATATAAATCCCCCTCTATGCCCATATTAGTAATTACCAGGTCATCAAAACACCTCTCATAGGTAGGGGAAGGGAGGGGGGGGAGAAGAATTTATTTAAAATCATATAGATGAGTCCAAATCAAAATAAAATCTTCATAAGGATCCGGTTCTGTTGCCACTACGTGGCTGGAAGAAAGAGGGGCAGTAACGATTCCATTCATCCAAAACAGCCAGCAATAACAAAAAACTAGAAATAGAAAAATATAAGTGATTAAAAACAGATAAGAGACCCACAGTCATGGGGAAATATATACAATGGTGGATATGGCAAAAAACGAAACGACTATAAAAAGGAGGCGAAGCTCAGAGATTCGTTAAGACCTTTCGTGGTTACCGTGTCTAGAGTGACAATCCACTTTGTCTCTCTTTGGGCCAAGATTTTCTTATAATTTCCGGCTCTAATCCCTAAGTGAACGCAATCTATCCCTCTCACCATAAATGTCTGTGGATCACAGTTATGTGCCAACTTAAAGTGACGAGGGATCATTTTTAAGGAAGAAAAATCGGCCACTGTCTCCCCCGCCAGAATGTCACGCACATGCTCACGAACACTCACACGTAGTTCTCTTGAGGTTAGGCCAACGTACATCATGGAACACCCGCATACAGCGTAGTAAACGGCATTAGTGCTACATGATATACGTTGGGTTACCTGAAATTCTCTTTATCTATCAGAGTTATGGAACGTAGAGCAACGCGAAACATTCTGGCAGGCAAGACAGTGGCCGCACGGGACAGAGCCGTCTACAGGGCCCTTAGTGCCACAAATGGATTAGTTGGTACAGGAACATAATGACTCCTAACAAGGAGATCTTTTAAATTTTTGGACCTCCTTGAGGTCATCAAAGGATGGTCTCCAATGGCCTGATTTAATGAAGGTTCAGAGCTCAATACAGCCCAATGCTTGGTGAGAATTTCCCTCATATGGTCCCACTCATGGTTATAGGTCGAAATTAAACGAATAGGGCCAAACTTATGGGAGGTTCCACCGTTCCCCCCATCCCTTCTGCTGGAGTCCGCACGGAAATACAATAAATCCCTACGTGCCGTTCTCCTTGCCCTGTCATAGCCCCTCCCTATACACCTGTTGCTATACCCACGATCCTGGAAACGTGTCCTCAGTTCGCAGGCCCGATTTTCAAATCTATCAACCATGGAGCAGATCCGCCTCATCGTTAAGAATTGCCCGACCGGGACGGCCCTGATGGTGGAAAAGTTGTGCGCAGATTTGGCGTGTAATAAAGAATTTACCGATGTCGGCTTTCTATATACATCAGTCTGAATACGACGGTCATGATCCACCTCCAGGGTGACATCCAGAAAGTCGATAGACTTAAGATCATATTTAAAAGTAAGCCTGATGTTAAAGTTGTTCACATTAAGCCACGCCATAAACTCCCCGAGCTGCTGCACTGTCCCATTCCAAAAGAACAGCACATCATCGATATAGCGGTGCCGGCTCAGCACATGGGAGGCGGCTGGTGCGCCTCCGTCACCAAAAATGAATCTCTCCCACGAACCGAGGAAAAGATTAGCATACGAAGGCGCACAGGCCGCGCCCATGCCCGTGCCGCACCGCTGAAGATAAAATTGATCCTAAAAGAAGATCCACAAGGACGCTGTCGACCCTCCTGGTCATCCGATCATGTCTGACATAGAGAGTCTCTGTGACCCGGTTTGTAAATTCTTAGATTACTATCTGAAACCTTTGGTCGAATTATTACCTTCCTATGTCAAAGACATGATGGACGTCCTTACACGGGTCGAAGGCGTCTTTGTGGATACTCACACCCTCCTTGTCACGGCCGATGTTGAATCCCTATACACCTGTATCAGTCATGCCAGGGTGTGGATGCGGTCCGCCTTTTCCTGGGGATGTCCGACTTGGACGGTCCGTTGTGCGATTTGATCCTCGAGCTGCTGCGCTTTGTCCTTACTCAAAATTTTTTTGTTTTTAATGATCAGTTTTATCTTCAGCGGTGCGGGAAATCGGGACTGTCCCGCTGGGAGGTATGAATGCTCCCCACCATACATCTTGTACATGTATGGCTCCGCATACATCCTACACACACTGTTCCGCTTTTTATGCCTCGTACACACGGCTTCGTACTGTACACCTCGCAAACACACGGCTCCACTCAGTACACACACGGTAAACCTTGTACACCTTGTATGCACGTGGCCACGCTCTGTAAACCTTGTACACAAATGGCTCCACTCCGTAAACCTTATACACATGCAGTTCCGCTCCATACACCTCACACACACGCGGCACCGCTCCATACACCTCGTACACGTGCGGCTCCGCTCCATACAACTCACACACTCGCGGCTCTGCTCCGTACACCTCGCACACATGGCTCTGCTACATCCACACTGTAAACCCTCCCTGACCCCACACATAAACTTCACCTCATCCAGGACAATGAGAACCAGCACAGACAGCAGAGTCCTGCAAAAACCAAGGGCTGATACTGGGTACTGGGGTAACATTATACTGTGTATGGGGGGATGGCGGTACTGGGGGAACAATATACTGTGTGGGGGATGGCAGTACTGTGGGAATATTATACTGTGTGGGGGGGTGATGGTAGTGGGGAACATTATACTGCGTGTGGGGATGGCGGTACTGGGGGAACATTATACTGTGTATGGGGGGGGATGGCGGTACTGGGGGAACATTATACTGTGTGGGGGATGGCAGTACTGTGGGAATATTATACTGTGTGGGGGGGTGACGGTAGTGGGGATCATTATACTGCGTGTGGGGATGGCGGTACTGGGGGAACATTATACTGTGTATGGGGGGATGGCGGTACTGGGGGAACATTATACTGTGTGGGGGATGGCAGTACTGTGGGAATATTATACTGTGTGGGGGGGTGATGGTAGTGGGGAACATTATACTGCGTGTGGGGATGGCGGTACTGGGGGAACATTATACTGTGTATGGGGGGGATGGCGGTACTGGGGGAACATTATACTGTGTGGGGGATGGCAGTACTGTGGGAATATTATACTGTGTGGGGGGGTGACGGTAGTGGGGATCATTATACTGCGTGTGGGGATGGCGGTACTGGGGGAACATTATACTGTGTATGGGGGGATGGCGGTACTGGGGGAACATTATACTGTGTGGGGGATGGCAGTACTGTGGGAATATTATACTGTGTGGGGGGGTGACGGTAGTGGGGATCATTATACTGCGTGTGGGGACAGGTAAGGGACATTGCAATATGTGTTTCCTTACTTCCTGTTTGCATACTTGGTCATATGTATCTATCAGAGGAAAAGGAACAAAATGCTATGATTCTTAGAAAGTGACAACAAAAAAGCACCAAGATAGTCTCAGCTCTGAAAAGGTTACTGCCCCCTGTGCCCAGTAATGGGGAATCTCCAGCACCTACCTCCACCCACAGAGCCGCACTCCACATAGAGAATAATGGAGCCTCCGGCACCGACCTCCACCCGCACTCCACATAGAGAATAATGGAGCCTCCTGCACCGACCTCCACCCGCAGAGCTGCACTCCACATAGAGAATAATGGGGCCTCCAGCACCGACCTCCACCCGCACTCCACATAGAGAATAATGGAGCCTCCAGCACCGACCTCCACCCGCAGAGCCGCACTCCACATAGAGAATAATGGAGCCTCCAGCACCGACCTCCACCCGCAGAGCCACACTCCACATAGAGAATAATGGGGCCTCCAGCACCGACCTCCACCCGCAGAGCCGCACTCCACATAGAGAATAATGGAGCCTCCTGCACCGACCTCCACCCGCAGAGCTGCACTCCACATAGAGAATAATGGGGCCTCCAGCACCTACCTCCACCTGCAGAGCCACACTCCACATAGAGAATAATGGAGCCTCCACCTGCAGAGCCACACTCCACATAGAGAATAATGGGGCCTCCAGCACCGACCTCCACCCGCAGAGCCGCACTCCACATAGAGAATAATGGAGCCTCCTGCACCGACCTCCACCCGCAGAGCCGCACTCCACATAGAGAATAATGGGGCCTCCAGCACCGACCTCCACCCGCAGAGCCGCACTCCACATAGAGAATAATGGAGCCTCCAGCACCGACCTCCACCCGCAGAGCCGCACTCCACATAGAGAATAATGGAGCCTCCACCCGCAGAGCTGCACTCCACATAGAGAATAATGGGGCCTCCAGCACTGACCTCCACCCGCAGAGCCGCACTCCACATAGAGCATAATGGAGCCTCCAGCACCGACCTCCACCCGCAGAGCCACACTCCACATAGAGAATAATGGAGCCTCCCACCTGCAGAGCCACACTCCACATATATGGCTGCTCTGTGCGCACAGGACCTGTGATGAGGTCACAGGAGGGGAGGAATCAGGGGTCACATGATCAGGGGGCCCTTACTACTTCCCTCCTGTGACCATCAATTACAGCCTCTTGCACGACCGGCCGCAGCACCAGCGTGTAGACTCAGAGGCTAAATTGTAGGTGCTGCAGGTAGAGAAGTGCATAATGCCGCCCCCTGCTGCCTGCCGCTTCAGTAAGTCGCTCAACTTGGCTCATTATAGCTGCGGGCCTGGTGAGGGTGACGCTATCTTTACATGTTATCTGGGCTTCCTATAGAGTGTGGTGTAGTTTTTGGTGCAGTGGGTCGTGTGTTATCTCCGCTTCCCTTCCCTCCTGGCTTTTGGTGTCAATTATTTATGTGCAATTTTGCTATGGATATTTAATGTGCATATTTGTTATAATAAAGTTTGATATCTTTTTAACTCATTTTGGATTCAATCACTCTTTGCTTCTCCGTGTATATATATATATATATATATGTATATACTTATGGAGTGGAACTACTTACTATTATGGCGGGTTATTATCACAAGTTACCGCCATTAATGTCGTGGAAAGTATTGGGCTTTATTGTGTTACTGTGTGTGTGTATCACCAACCAATCACGAAACATCTTTCATTTCACCAGAGCTGTGTAAAAGAAGATGAGCTGTGATTGGTTGCTACGATCAACAGTTTTCCTTGCAACCAACCACTAAGCATCTTTCATTTCACCAGAGCTGTTTTGGTTGCTATGAGCAGCAGTTTTCTCTCTCCAGAAAACACCTCAGCAGACACTGACATGGTGGGAGAAATCTAGCTTTCCCGGAAATATAAGCTCCCAGCCATTGCCTGCCCCCCAAAAAGGAGCAGAGAGCACAGGACAGAAATGAATCTCCCCTTCCGTGCACATATACACATCACACATCCTCCATCCCATAGGCACATCTTCCCTCTTAAAGGGATCATTGGTATGGAAGTCAGGGCAAATCCATCCAGCACTTTGGTACTGGCTCCAGGCCTCTCTTAAAGAGATCTCCAGTATGGAAGTTAGGGCAAATCCCTCAGCGCTCTGATTCTGACCCCAGGGTTCTATTAAAGGGATCATTGGTATGGAAGTTAGGGCAATTTCATTCAGCATTCTGGTCCTGACCCCGGGCTCTCTTAAAGGGATCCCCAGTATGGAAGTCAGGGCAATTGGCTTCAAATGCTCTGGTACTGACCCCAGGCTTTCTTAAAGGGATATCCTGTATGGAAGTTAGGGCAAATCCCTCAATGCTCTGAATCTGACCCCAGGATTCTATTAAAGGGATCATTGGTATGCAAGTCAGGGCAAATCCACTCAGCGCTCTCGTTCTGATCCCAGGCCTCTCTTAAAGGGATCACCGGTATGGAAGTTAGGGCAATTCCACTCAGCGCTCTGGTTCTGACCCCAGGCCTCTCTTAAAATGATCCCCAGTATGGAAGTGAGGGCAGATCCACTCTGCGCTTTGGTACTGACCCCAGGCCTCTCTTAAAGGGATCTCCGGTATGGTAGTTAGAGTAAATCCCCCAGCGCTCCGATTCTCACCCCAGGCTTCTATTAAAGGGATCATTGGTATGGAAGTTAGGGCAGATCCACTCAGCGCTCTGGTTCTGACCCCAGGCCCCTCTTAAAGGGATCTCCGTTATGGAAGTTAGGGTAAATCCCTCAGTGCTCTGCTTCTGACCCCAGGCTGATGGGATGATGTGGGATATTAGGGGCAGTTGTCTGGTGGCTCTGCCTGACCTGACGATGTGGGATATTAGGGGTAGTAGTCCGGTAGCTCTGGCTGACGGGATGATGTGGGATATTATAGTGAATGTATATAATCATCATAATTTGTTATAACTAACCCTAGTTAGTTACTATGCCCAGGCAGCGCCGGGCTCTTCAGCTAGTTATATATAATGATGGTACACCTCACAGTTCCTATATAGTATAATGGAACCATCAACAATCCCACATATATGTTTCATAGCCCCCTACATAGTATAATGGCCCACATCACAGCCCCCTATATAGTATGATGGTCCACCTCAAAGCCCCCATATAGTATGATGGTCCCTCCAACAGCCTCTATATAGCATGATGGTCCCCTTAAGAACACTTCCTATCTAGTATGATGGTACAGCCCACAGCTCCTTATATATTATGATGGTACACCTCACAGCTTCTATGTAGTATGATGATTCACCTCATAGCTCCCTATATAATATGATGATCCACCTCACATTCTCCCAACTTACTATGGTGGTCCACCCCACAGCCCCTTATATACTATGATGGTCCAACTCACAATGCCCTATATAGTCTGATGGTCCCCCAAAACCACCCCAAGATTAAAAAAATCCCTATAATTGTCACGTGCCCCATCTTGAGTGACACGGCCAGCAGGCCGGTAACTGATACAACAGGACGCGGCACGTGTAATTGTCCTATGTGACGCGGCCCACAGGTCGGTAACCAATACAATAAGACATGGGAATAGGGAAAACCTGGGTAACAATAACAATGCTTGCCCTGCGATAGGGAATGGGGACGTGGAGACCTCCTGCACTCCCCTGAGTTAGTGTCTCTACACTCCTAACGTTCCCAAGGCCGGTTCCACACCGGGTGCCGCTCAGGATACCTTTTAACCCTATCTCGCCCTGCACCTAAACCCTCACTAGGGAATTGGTCGGTGCGGAAACTAATCCCACCACTGCACTAAACACACATAAGGAAAAGTAACAAAACAGGGGAAACACCACTTAGCTTTGCTCTGTTGCTTATGCTCCCAGCAACAGAGCCCACCACCTGCGTGCATCTTTTCCTCCGACCGGGTCCAACATCATAGTGGAACCTTGGAGCAACCAGAGTCCACCACCTCCATGCAGCTGTCCAGAGACAAAGTCCAGCAAATGAGTCCAGATTTTCTGCCATTGAGTCCAGCATTTTGAGTCCAGCTTTCCAGCAACCAAGTCCAGCATCATGAGTGCAGCTCTACACAATAGCTGCCACTCCACCAAGCCATGCAGGCACTCCTTGCTGACACCATCACTGCGACTCCACCAATCCATGCCAGCCCTCCTTGCAGACCCCATAACTGACTCTCCAGGACTCTCTCTGAGCTGCCCGGGACTCCCCTTCAGCTCCATCCTTCACCCAGGCTTGCTTGTAACCGAGGAACTCACAATATCACCAACAGTGATTAACACACCTGATACTCTTTTATAGAGCCACCACACCTGTTGCATAATCACGTGCACAAACTAAGGTAACCAGAATGCAATGACCGTAATGGCCACCGGGGGGAAAACTAACTGAAATCACTACAGTGCAATAAACCTAATGGCCACCGGGGGCAAAACCACCTTTGGCACACAGCCAAATGAAAAAAAAAGGTTACTTTGTGCATTTTCTCTGTCATATCCAACCTGGATCATGACAATAATCACCTAATTCAGACATCTTATAATTGGCAGCATCTGACTCCTCTTCTATCCATTCTCATAGTGGATGCTGGCGGCGCAATGCAGTGATGTTATTGCACTGCCGACATCACCTGTTGGTGCTGGCCCCCGGCAGGTCACAGCCAGAAAGGACACCCGTGGCCTGCTGGGGCAAGTGACAGAGCCAGCAACTTTGTGCTCTGTCACAACTGTTAACAGTATTGGCGTCTTGAGGATGCAGATTCTGATAACAAGGCAGCAGAAAAGGTGGCCCACGAATAGACAGGCTCTTCTGGCATTTGCCAGAATTGCCAGATGGCCAGTCTGGCCCTGAGTGAAGTTTAGAGTGTAAGTCTGTATTACTGGTTTTAAAGGGAATCTGTCAGTAGGATAACCCCTCCTAAGCCATCGACATGGGCATGCAGGTCATGGGAAGCTTAATGTAATATATCTTATAAGGAAAAGCTGCTTCTTTCTACTCCTAGACTGATCATTCAATTTCATTATTTTCTATTCATGGGTAAAATCTGTCTTCTGTAAAGAGATAGGACATGGCACTTGCGGCTCATAAGATTTTATGGAGGGAAGAGGGGAAGGAGCTAGAGGTAAGCACAGACATTATACTGCAAGTTCTCTTGAAATGATAGCAACTATAATCTACTTTCCTCATATTGTGAAGCTCTACCACAGGGTAAAAAAAACAGAATTGAGATTTTTAATTCAATACCTGTACTCCTCCCCAATATCTTCTCCCATTTCTCTGATAATCTTAATGGACAAGTGTCTTTTTCAGCCACACTTACTTTGTCACTGTCTAACTAAATTCATACACCTGCCCAAAAATTGAAACAAAACAAATCAAAAGTTGCAGTGAAAAATAATGCTATAGGATCTTGTTTAAAAAATGCTCTGTCCTCAATGTTCAAACTATCTCTATCCCAAAAGAACCCATTAGTTGATTTTTCTGTGTCCTAAGTAGTACCCCCCAGCTATATTTCAAATTGATAATTCTCCTCACAGTTAGGATTGTCAAAAATTAATAAGGGCTCTGTTTTTTTTTTCTGAAACTATGCCATGTTTGTCTATGCTCTGTGCTTGTTAATGTAGTTCATCCCTATGTAAGCAGATATCAAATGAACAGGGAGGAAGGATCCAGCGATGTTGGTAAGTTAAAAAATTAGCTTTTATTACACGTCAAATGAAACATGGAGAATGGCACATATTGTCGGGTATATTGCACATGTGAACAGATCGACGCATTTCGACTGAAAAAGTCTTTGTCAGGGCTACAAATTGAAAAATCAGACCGTCTTATCCAATCCAGACAACTCTTGCAAGTCAATATTTTGGTATAATGGATATAAAGGTCAGTGTGAATAGTGAGGATAATCAGTGTGAAACATTTTCAAGGCCATTTATTTGCTTAATCCTCCTGACATATTTTATATCTAATTATGATGCTTATAATTGCCGGAGGGTTTCGATGATGATTACAACATAATGAAATCCTGACCACTTAACCTTCCCTGGAAATGACTAAGGGATAAGAATTTTACTGGGAGAGGCAAGTTTGTCCTTAATAGGAGCCAGCCACAATCCTGTGGTTTTTGTTGTATCAGCTACTAACTTTCGTAATGTCGAGAATATGTAAGAGCAGTGATTCATTCCATGACATTGGAGTTTCCTTTTTTATTTAGTGAACTCTAGTAAACATAAGAAATGTGAAAATGGGGTGGCTGCTATCTGGTGAATTTATTTTCTAAAACCCCATGTATATTTAGTACTTACTATAAGACTACCGAGCTATTTCCTGCCGTCTATGTAAGTGAATAGAGATCATCCAAAGAACATCTTGATGGCATAAGAAAATCCCACACAGCTGCCATGATACTGCAGAGCTGGGTGGTCTCGTTCTTGGTACAAATAAGTCACATGAATATTATTTTTGATTTACTATATAGGTTTTGATGTCACTCCAATTAAGCCTTAGGGTATGTTCAGACTGAGTTTTTGACAAAGATTTTACAGCGGATATGCTCTAAATCCACATCAAAGAATGTTCAAAAAAGATTTGAAGTACAGATCCTCAAATTTTTTGAAATTCTACAGCTGAGACCATAAAATCTCTCTCTCTCTCTGTTAGGCCTGTTTCACACATCAGTTTTTCACCATCAGTCAAAATTCGCCAAAAAGTGAAAATGGCAGATCCGCTAAAAATGTGTAAAAGCGGATGCAAGCGGATGGTATGGATCCGTTTTTCGACGGATCCGCTATACAGATTTTTGTACGGATCCGTCAAATACCAGATCCGTTCCATCCGCTGGCATCCGTTTTTTCCATCCGTTGAATCCGTTTTCTGACCGATCCGGTTTTCCACAACTCCAAAATGGGATGCTCCCAAATATGATTTGCTCTTGGAAAATGCTCCCAAATGTGATTGAATCTTGGAAACTAGGGAAAACTATATCTATGGTGTTGTAAAATAATATCTTTGAAAGGTTTTAGAGCTAGTGGCAGAGATGGAAGGAGTCATTGCGAATATTAACAGCTTCTGTGTGGAATTTGATTTGCACTGCAATCGGTTGGCAATTATTGCTCTCCAGAGGGAGAAAAGAAGACTGCGAATCCTGCGTCTCCAACGCATGAAGAGACGACGGCAGTGGATTCATCCGATAAATGCGCAGATAATTACCCTTGGCGGGTTTTCTACACTGTATCTGGAATTGAGGGATAATCCGGACAAGTTCTTCAAATATGTGCGCATGAGGCAGGACTTGTTTGAGATATTGGTGGAGCGTGTCGGAGCGCAAATCCGGAGAAGGAACACCTACATACGCTTTTCTGTATCACCGGCAGAGCGTTTAATGGTGATCCTTCGGTAAGTTATCTATTTTTTAAAAGATTTCAGATTCTGCAGACTTTTATTGTTATGTTATAGCTTGTCGTTTGTATTAATTTTACTTTTTCCCCTTTTTTTACCAGATTCCTGGCAACTGGAGAATCCTTCACCTCCCTCCATTACCAGTTCCAGCTTGGGATTTCAACAATATCTGGAATTGTCCAACAGACCTGCCGGGCATTGTGGGATTGTCTACAGGAGGAGTTCATCCCACAGCCAACACAGGAGAGGTGGCTGGAGATTGCAGACAACTTTCAACAAATCTGCCAGTTTCCAAATTGCGTTGGTTCCGTGGATGGGAAGCATATAAGGATTGTGAAACCCATTGGATCTGGATCAGAATTTTTCAACTACAAGAAATTCTTTTCAATTGTACTGATGGCCATTGCAGACGCAAAATGCAAATTTATTGCGGTGGACATTGGTGCGTATGGTCGTTCAAATGATTCTTAGGTTTTCATGATATCCGCAATGGGCCATCGTTTGCATGGAAACAATTTTGATTTCCCACCTCCAACACCACTCCCTGGAACAACAGGCCCATCAATGCCATTTGTGTGTGTTGGTGATGACGCATTTCAACTGTCCAAACATCTTCTCAAGCCATATGGAAGGCATGGATTGACACACGGGAAAAACATATTTAACTATCGATTGACAAGAGCGCGAAGAGTGGTGGAGTGCGCTTTTGGGATTTTAACTGCAAAATGGAGAGTGCTGTTAACTGCCATAAAAATGAAAACTGAGAATGTAGATGAGGTGGTGAAGGCGTGTGTCATCCTGCACAATTTCGTACTTTCAAAGGAACCTGTTTCCATAGAAGAAAATGTTTGTGAAACCACCTTTTGGGATTATCAGCAGACAACTGTTCGGAGTACTGTGTCAGTGTCAAGAATGAGGGACACATTTGTGGATTATTTTCTGTCACCAGAAGGAAAAGTTGACTGGCAAGATGACAATGTATAATTTTTTTTATACCAATTGTGGGTAATAACAGTGTTGTGTTTTTTTACCTTTACACCAACGGTGTACTTTGAAATGTTACCAAGTGTTGTGTTTTTTGACCTTTACACCAACGGTGTACTTTGAAATGTGACCAAGTGTTGTGTTTTTTTGAACTTTACACCAACAGTGTACTTTGAAATGTTACCAAGTGTTGTGCTTTTTTACCTTTACACCAGTGGTGTACTTTGAAATGTTACCAAGTGTAACATTTCAAAGTGTAACCACTGTTACAAGTGTAACTACACAATAAAGTTCTTTTGAAACAAAAACT